>NC_140416.1:55001522-56251522 GCF_965140295.1 Lepidochelys olivacea
TTGGTAGCCTGGGCAGCAGGTAATGGAGGCTGTGGGAGGCTAAGACTCCCCAAACCTCCACTAATGCTCCCAACCACAGCCCCAGGGCAAGGCCGTAGCAGGGATCAGAGCTCCTCTGGGCAGCCCGGGATCAGGATGCGACCCCAGCCAGCTGGCCAGGACTCGGGACTCCTCCAGACTGCTCTGGGCGCTGTCTGACCAGCTGGGGCTAAGGGCTGCTCCAGATGCTGGCCTAGGCTCAGGGCTGCTCCAGGTGCTGGCCAGGGTTCGGGGCTATGCTAGCGGGTCGGCTGATGAGAGGGGGGGAAGCGGCAGAGTGGGGCATGGCCTCGGGTGGAAGGGATTTGGCAGGGCCTAAGGTGAAAGAGGCAGGGCAGAGGGATAGCATCCCAGAAGAGGGGGGTGCACACGCCACCCATGCTTGGTAGTGTGTGCAGGCCTGTGGTTACTTGCTATAGGAATGTGCTCTGTATGGCTCTGCCCACTGGCTAGTTCTGTGACCTTTGCAATAGCGTACATTGACCTTTAACTGTACAGACACCATGAGCAGACAGTGAAGATGGATCTGGGTCCATAATATGCTCACCTAATATGCAAGGTTATACATCCAAGAACAAAAGATGTAGGTCACTCTTATAGGACTGGGGACTGTATTTTGGAAAGCAATGACTCTGACAGAGACTTGGGAGTCATGCTGGATACCAAGTGAACATGAGGTCCCAGAGTGATTTGGTGGCTAAAAACTAATGTAATCCTTGGATGCATAAGCAGGGAAATATTGAGTAGAATTAAGGGAGGTGTTATTACCACCATATTGGCATTAGTGAGACCGACTGAAGCCTGGGTCCAGTTCTGATGTCCTCACTTTAACAGGGATGTTGAAAAACAGGAAAGGGTTCAGAAAAGAGCCACAAGAATGAGTCAAGATCTGGAAAACCTGCCTTACAGAGAAAAACTAAAGATGCTCAATCTATTTAACTTAACAAAGAGAAGGTTAAGATCATGATCCCTTAGTTCCTACATGGGGAGAAGATTTCTGATAGCAGAGGGGTCTTCAATCTAATAGACAAAGGTGTAATGAGATCCAATTATTATAAGCTGAATCTAGATACATTCAGACTAGTTATAAGGCATATATTTTAACAGTGAAGGTCAGTAATCATTGGAATAACGTACCCAGGGATGTGGTGGATTCTCCTTCACTTGAAGTCTTTAAATCAAGCCTGGATATCACTTTGTCAAAGATCTGATCTAGCTCAGCCAGAAATTTTGGGCTTGATGCAGGGACCGCTTGGTGAAGTTCTATGGCTTCTGTTATGCATCACTACGCTCATGCAGATGATCATAATGGTTCCTTGTGGCTTTAAAATATATTAATTTATGAGTGAGGTGTTTCTATCGTGTGGTCAGTGTAGCAGCATGGTCCCTTAGTGTGTGAGCCATATAGAACAAATTACACCTGTGATTCATAGACAGCACCAGACTTCTTTTCACTTCCTGTGGCTATTCATGGTGTTGGTTTTAATCTACAAAGCCACATGAGGTCTGGATTCTGGCTTTCCTTCAGAGATGTCTCACTAATATGCACCAATCGCAGTGAAAGCTGACCTGAGATCAGATGGGGCCTTCTAACGATCCTCAGATATGAATGTCAGAACATTCTCAGGGAGTGGCCTTCACTCCCGCTGTATCTAACACCACCAAAGTGCATGGATGTTCAGGCCCATGGTGCTAAGCCCCTGTTATTCATTCAGAGGTCTGAGAGTCCATCTACACTAGGAAAATGACTTGTTCCTGTCTCCCCACCCCATGACCCCATGCTCCTCTGGACTGGTGCTGAGAATAGTTTAGCTGCTGCTAGAGTAGATGGAACTAAATCACTTTCAGCCCCATTATGAGAAACATGTGAAACTTGGTGGGGCTGTGTGTGTGTGTGTGTATGTATTACACTTCCTGGAATGGAACTGGAAATGGTTTTGTCCTGTCTTCATCAGCAGTCAAAAGCTATGTTCTGTCCCAATTGGTTTTAGCTGTGTAGGGGTCGGCAGGGGTTCAGCAGTGGATCCTGGATGGGCTGCTCCAAAGTCTGTCTCTCTTTCTACCTCATGCACTTTCTGAAATGACTTTACATGGCACTACAGCAGTGACATGAGATGTGCCTGTGGGGCAGCTGATGGCTTTTTAAGATCATCTTTAGAACCTGGAGGAGGAGTTTTTCAGGGAAGCATTTCAGCTCCGTGTCTCTCTCTCTCTCTCTCTCTCACATGCATATTCGACTTTCCCCTAAGGTGAAATGCTGGGATATTAATTTTCTGAAGTTCTCGATAAGCTATTGAAGATTAATTTTAGGAAAAGCCGGGGGATATGATGGATTAGAGCCCAAGCCTGCTTAAATATGCAATATTAAACATTGATCGTTGTCTCTCCTTGTCATACACTCTGCCCCCGGTGTCTGGGGCAATCCCACAGTGTGACGAGAAGGCAGGAAAATACTCAATAACCCCCACACCCTACTGAGCAGAGATTTTAACAACGCACATTGCCATTATTTTTTAAATTGGTTTTATTCGTCATCAAACAAAATAGAAACTCACTCTGTTGTGTAGATTGACAGCCCTGGGCACTGAAGTCCTCATTTATCCACAGGACTGGGACACTGCCATGGCAAGCTTCCCCGCCCCCACCACACACACACAAAGACATGCACACACGTGCATGTACACACACACACACACACACAGCCTCCAGGGTGAGGCATACTGTGGAGTCAACCTCTAATGTGAGAGGTGAGTTCAGTCTCCGTGACCCATGTAGGCCTTGGCTTCTCTGCTGAGGCTGCCAGTAACGGGGCAGTTAGTGACTATTGTGTGGTTTTGGTGTTGTGAACATTTGCCCACTAGGATCTAGACTGAGACCCAGAACCTTTTTCAGAGAAGCCACCAAACTGCCAGAGCTGCTAACAATTTTTGGTCATGTTCCCATTGAAATCAATTAAAGTTGTCATTGGCTTCAACAGGAGCAAGGCTGAACTCGTAGGTGGGATTCAAACAGTGTCCTAGAGCCAAGGTGAAGCTATTTACCAGTCCCCTGTGCTATACCTTACAAGCTTTTCTCTGGGGAGCTCAGTCTGTCTGATAACCTGACAGCAACAGCATCCAAAGTCACCCTGCAGCACCTCCCAGCCCTGCCTCTGGCCCCCAATATATGCACCTGGCTAGGTGTCTCACTGATCACAATGGTGATTGATGAGATGGGGAGCTGCCAAAGCACCAGCTGTTAGGAGAGGGAGAGGGTCAGTCTGTCCCAGAGTTTTCCCACAGTGCGATAGCAAAGGGATCCCAATTATCCAAGGCAAATGCCAAGGACCCTCCCCCATGATGGTTACCTTGAGAGGCTAGTAAGTCTGGCAAGAGCATTAGGGGGTGTCACTTTCTCCTCCAAACAGCCACGTGCTCTCCATACAAACATGGCTACTTCCAACTAGCAGTTGCATTCAGCTTCCATGCTGGGACGGGAGGAAGGTATCGTCCCACTCCCACAGACAGCTTCTGGTGGCACAAAGGGCTTCCAAGCTGTGCTGGCCCTTCTCCTGCCCCTGCCCCTGCCCCATCCCCTTCCCTGCCTTGCCTTCTGCCAATCCATCCTCCTGTTGCACAGAGCAACACCTGCTAGCAAGTTCTGGAAGCTCCTCCCTGGAGATGGCTGATGGCTTTCCAGATCATCAGATCCAGGCTTTTGGGATGGGAGTCCCCAAAACCAGAGCCAAGGGGGTGGGTTGACAATTCAGAGTGGGGAAAGGGAGCCTTGTTTGGAGGTCATTACCAAAGGTAACGCGAAGTCTGCTTCTCAGAACATTGATCTGGGAGGGAAGAGATAGAATCATAGAAAGGTAGGGCTGGCAGGGACCTTAAAAAGTCATCTAGTCCAGCCCCCTGCACTGTGACAGGGCCAAGTAAACCTAGACCTTCCCTGACAGGTGTTTGTCTCATCTGTTCTCAAACACCTCCAATGATGGGGATTCCACAACCTCCCTTGGAAGCCTAGTCCAAAATTTAACTACCCTTATCGTTAGAAAGTTTTTCCTAATATCTAACCTAAATCTCCCTCGCAGCAGATTCAGTCCATTACTTCTTATCCTACCTTCAGTGGACATGGAGAACAATTGATCACTGTCCTCTTTATAAGACTGTAAGAATGGCCATACTGGGTCAGACCAAAGGTCCATCCAGCCCAGTATCCTGTCTTCCAACAGTGGCCAATACCAGGTGCCCCAGAGGGAGTGAACCTAACAGGTAATGATCTAGTGATCTCTCTCCTGCCATCCATCTCCACCCTCTGACAAACAGAGGCTAAGGACACCATTCCTTACCCATCCTGGCTAATAGCCATTAACGGACTTAACCTCCATGAATTTATCCAGTTCTCTTTTAAACTCTGTTATGGTCCGAGTCTTCACAACCTCCTCAGGCAAGGAGTTCCACAGGTTGATTGTGCACTGAGTGAAGAAGAACTTCCTTTTATTTGTTTTAAACCTGCTACTCATTAATTTCATTTGGTGGCCCCTACTTCTTATATTATGGGAACAAGTAAATAACTTTTCCTTATTCACTTTCTCCACACCACTCATGATTTTATATACCTCTATCATATCTCCCCTTAGTCTCCTCTTTTCCAAGCTGAAAAGTCCTAGCCTCTTTAATCTCTCCTCATATGGGACCCATTCCAAACCCCTAATCATTTTAGTTGCACTTTTCTAACCTTTTCCAATGCCAGTATATCTTTTTTGAGATGAGGGGACCACATCTGTATGCAGTATTCAAGATGTGGGCATACCATGGATTTATATAAGGGCAATAAGATATTCTCCATCTTATTCTCTATCCCTTTTTTAATGATTCCTAACATCCCGTTAGCTTTTTTGACTGCTGCTGCACACTGCGTGGACATCTTCAGAGAACTATCCAAGATGACTCCAAGATCTTTCTCCTTATTAGCTGTAGCTAAATTAGCCCCCATCATATTGTATGTATAATTGGGGTTATTTTTTCCAATGTGCATTACTTTACTTTTATCTACATTATAACAGCCCTTAACATATTTGACAACTGTTATTAGGTTCCTTCCCCACACACACTCTTCTTTTCACAAGACTAAACATACCATTGTTAAAAACATTTCCTCATAGTTCTGGATTTCTAAACCATTTATCATTTTTGTTGGACTCTCTCCAATTTGTCCTCATCTTTCCTGAAGTGAGACTTGGACACAATACTCCATCTGAGGCCTCACTAGTGCCAAGTAGAGTGGGACCATTACCTCCTGTGTGTTAGATGCAAAACTCCTGTTAATATATCCAGAGTGACACTAGCCTTTTTTACAATGACATTGTTGACTCATATTCAATTTGTGATCTACTATAATCCCCAATTCCTTTTCAGCAAACTTCCACCTTGCCCCACTTTTCATTCCTAAGTGAAGTACTTTGCACTTGTCTTTATTGAATTTCATCTTATTCATTTCAGCTCAGTTCTCCAGTTTGTCAAGGTCATTTTGAATTCTAATCCTGTCCTCCAAAGTACTTCCAGCCACTCCCAGCATGGTGTCATGCAAATTTTACAAGTATATTCTCCACTTCATTATCCAAATCATAAATGAAAATATTGTAGGGGACCCAGGACTGACCCCTGTGGGACTTCACTAGAGATATCCTCCCAGTTTGAAAATGATTTGAAAATCCTCCCAGGTCCTCTTTGTTCCCCTTTTTAAAGATACGTGCTATGTTTGCCCTTCTCCAGTCCCCTGGGACCTCCACTGTCCTCCATGAGTGCTCAAAGATCATTTCTTATGATTCCAAGATTGCTTGAGCTAGTTCCTTAAGTACCCTAGGATGAATTTTATCAACCCCTGCTGACTTGAACATATCTAACTTACCTAAATAATTCTTCAACCTGTTCTTTCCCTATTTTGGCTTCAGTTCCTTCCTCCGTGTTGTTAATATTAATTGTGTTGAATATCTGCTCACCATTAATCTTTTCAGTGCAGACTAAAGCAAAATAAGCATTAAATACCTCTGCCTTCTTGATATTATTAGCGCTCCTTCCCCACAAAGTAGAGGACTTAGACTTTCCTTTGTCTTTCTCTTGCTCCTACTGTATTTAAAGAATCTTTTCTTATTGCCTTCTTATTGGGATGGAGACCCCTAAGGTAAGCTTGCTGGAGGTTCTCAAAGCTCTAAAGCTCCATCTTCATTGCCTGCAGCGCATGGGGAGTGGAAGCATGTACAGATCCTCTGTCTGCCAGTTCCAGCTCTCACTTCTCTTTCAGGAGAATCTATCTGACTTGTGTGGTATTTCCAACAGGTCCATGTACCATCTGGAATGTGAACAAGATGAGCGCAGCAGCTGCAGGTTGTCTTTTGTGTGTTTCTTTTTGACTGGTCCCTTGAAAACCACTCAGCTGCAGGGCTCTGGGGTTTCCCAGGAGAGTGAAACTACACCTGCATGTTGCCCTGAATTATCATCTCTCCTGCTCAGTGCAGCTTTTCTTGTGAGGTATGGTCACTGGTTAAGGCAGTGGGTCACAGACACATCCCTAACCTAGACCTCTCTCTCCCCCATAGACCAGATGCTAGGCAGTCAGTGCATAAGAACAGCCATACTGGGTCAGAACAATGATCCATCTAGCCCAGTATCCTGTCTTCTGACAGCAGCCAATGCCAGATGTTTCAGAAGGAATGAACAGAACAGAGCAATTATCACGTAATTCATCCCCTGTCATCCAGTCCCAGCTTCTGTCAATTAGAGATTTAGGGATACCCAGATCATGGGGCTGTATCCCTGACCATCTTAGCTAATAGCCATTGATGGATCTATCCTCCATGCTCTTATCTAATTCTTTTTTGAACCCAGTTATACTTTTGGCCTTCACAACATTCCCTGACAATGAGTTCCACGTGTTGACTGTGCATTGTGTGAAGAAGTACTTCCTTTTGTTTGTTTTAAATCTGCTGCCTGTTAATTTCATCAGGTGACCCCTGGTTCTTGTGTTATGGGATGGGGTAAATAACACTTCCTTATTCACTTTCTCCACACCAGTCATGATTTTATAGACCTCTATCATATCCTTCCCCCCCCCACCCCCCTGTCATCTCTTTTCCAAGATGAAAAGTCCCAGTCTTTTTAATCTCTCCTCATATGGAAGCTATTTCATGCCCCTAATCATTTTTGTACATTCTCTGGACCTTTTCTGACTCTAAAATATCCTTTTTGAGGTGGAGCAACCAGAACTGCACACAGTATTTAAGGTGTGGGTGTACTGTGGATTTATATAGTGGCATTATGATATTTTCTGTCTTATTATCTACCCCTTTCCTAATGGTTCCTAACATTCTGTTAGCTCTTTTGACTACTGCTGCATACTGAGTGAATATTCTCAGAGAACTATCCACAATGACGCCAAGATCTCTTTTTTGAGTGGTAACAGCTAAGTTAGACCCCATCATTTTGTATGTATAGTGGGGATTATGTTTTCCAATGTGCATTACTTTGCATTTATCAACATTGAATTTCATCTGCCACTTTATTGCCCAGCCACATGTAACTCTTTGCAGTCTGATTTGGACTTAACTGTCTTGAGTAATTTTGTGTTGCCTGCAAATTTTGCAACCGCACCGTTTACCCGTTTTCCCAGACCATTTATGAATATGTTGAAGAGCACTGGTCCCAGTACAGATCCCTGGAGGACACCACTATTTACCTCTCCCCATTCTGAAAATTGACCATTTATTCCTACCCTTTGTTTCCTGTCTTTTAACCAGTTACTGATCCATGAAAGGACCTTCCCTCTTACCCCATGGCTGCTTATTTTGCTTAAGTGTCTTGGGTGAGGACCTTGTCAAAGGCTTTCTGAAAGTCCAAGTACAATATATCCACAGGATCACTCTTATCCACATATTGTTCACCCCCTCAAAGAATTCTAATAGATTGGTGAGGCATGTTTTCCCTTTGCAAAAGCCGTTTCATTATGCTAGCTCCTTTTGATATTTAATTGTCCATCATCATTGACAGAGCAGAACCCCGTATCAAGTGCAACAACGCCCCACCGCCCGAGAATCCATGGAAACCTCCCTTGACTCTGCAGGTCAGGCTGTATTAGGCCACTCTTCCCATGTTCTGTAGACTCATAAAACCAAATAGCCTGGAGTTGGGAGCATAGGGATAGGTTAAGGCGTTGGTTTAGCATGGGGGCCAGGGGTGAGTGGATTTGAGGACAGGCATGAGTATAGGGACAAGGATGGGCAGGGTCACCAGTCACAAATGTTCTGTTATGTGTTGTACTCTGGTAATTTAAAAGTTCTATTCTGCAAAACAGAAAATATATCTCTCTCCTACCCTCCCTGAGTCCTCCTCTGCCTTTGGATGGATGTTGGTGCTCCAGCAGCATTACTTCCTGGCTCCATTTGTCCATCTGTATGAATTTATTTAAACTTTTCAAGATCAATTCTGTCCCTTTTCCTCTTTCCCTTTAGCTCCTTCTCCCTGCTGCCCAGGTGCAGTGCCTGGGAGTGAGACTGCTAGGATCCCTAAGGGCTGAGATCAGAGTGAAAAGCACAGGCACCTGATACCACTAGACAAACAAAGTTCCCAGCATGACTTGATCCCTCCATTTAGTAGGTTCCCCCTCTGTTCAGCACCTCTATGAACTCTGTGTGTTGCCCTAGTGCCATGCTAACAAGTGTAATAAACTGAGAGTTATAACATCCCTGACCATACACTTTATATCACACCTAATCAAATCACTTGCTGAGTCTCCCTCTTTGGCTCTCATTCCATTATTTGACAGTAAATGTGTGAAAGTGTTTCACGCAGCAGCATCCCTCTGAGGCAGTTCAGCACTATCAGGCTGCCAGGATCTGGCTTGGATCTAACCTCAGATGCCCCTTTTGCCAAAAACACAGCCCAGGACTTTGCTGGACTAAATTTGTGCTCCATGCAGGGTCTTACCTTAGAGTCCCTCATTTGGCAGAGAAGATACAGTTCTGGCAAGGCAGCTAACATAAAGCTAGTATCATCAGACTCCATGTGGTCTCCTCAGAGGCCGCACAGCAGCAGAGGCCCTTCTCACCTTGTATAAGATGAGAATTGTACTTGGAATTAAAATGTCCCATTCAAATGGCTATTTCTGAGTCTCCTGCTGACTTACAGCATGATCCTGCTCCATTAAAGTCAGTGAAAGTTTTGCCACTGACATCTATGGGAACAAGATGGAGCCCTTAATGGGGCCATAGTGCTGACTAGTAATATCATTCATGACACCAGCACTGTGGGCACACCCCAGAATCAGAGGCTGTAAATCATTTCTGTGGGGTTAGACAATCAGTAGGGCATTAGCTATTTAGAGACTGCTCCAGCTAAAGAAAAGCCTTTTCAGACAGGTTTCAGAGTAGTGTGGTTCCCTTTTCAAACAGTGTAGTCCCCCCCACCCCAGGTTTTGATGTCAGCAGGGATCGTTTCACATGCAGAAGGGAAGTGGCTCATTGTGGTTGTTCCCTTGTTTCACTAGGACGTGGGCTAATCACTTTGTATCCATACAGCATTATGAGCCGTGGCTGTGAAGTTCCTCAGCTGACAGGGAATTAGTGAAATCTTACAAAAGCAAGCTCAATTTGGAGCTGCCGTAACACTGGAGCAATCTCACAAGAGTTTCTGAGATTTTCTGGGGGAAACAATTCCTGCTGCAAAATAAGGTCAAAATTCAGTGATAACATAAATTTCCATTTCTTACTGGGGATTAATCAGCAAGAGACAAGTTCTGCATCACTATTGCACTTCCCAGGGGCTAGCCGAGGGGATGCCAGATTATTGCCTTCTCCTCCAGGCAGGACTCCAACTGATCCTTTGGTGTCAGCAAGTTGCTGTTGGTTCCTGGAGATGGTGACTGTGCTAGCAGGGACTGCTGCAAGTCCTGCCATCCCAATAGCTGATACTGAGGCAAAGGGCCTCCTGCAGTACATGCAGGAGGGAACAAAAGACACAATTCAAATTGACTGCAGACTGAGCACCTCGCCCTCAGTTCACAGGACAAAAGTCCATGCAAAATTATATGGACATTATGCCTGGCTGCTGAGTCTAAAGTAGGTGCTCCCTGCCCTTTATGGCTCAGTGCAGTAGGCACCAGTGAACACCTGCTCCATATCTGAAATGGCATTAAAGGGGAGAGCCCGTGGAAGTCCTCTCAGGTTGGTGAGGGGAGAGAACTGAGGCTGGTAATGGGGGTTAATTCACAAACTGTTCAATTCATGGGTTCAGATCCTAGTTAAGTTATACATACATGAAACTGGCATCTCAGCCCAATCACATAACAAAACCATCGTGCACATGTGCCAGTGTCCTGGACAGGCCCAGTGCTAGAATACCAGGATCAAGGTGTATGAGCAAAGCTGTGTGGGGAGCACTTGAATAACAGGAGTTGCTGAGGTCAGGTCAGGCTCAGAGGGGCAATGGCAGAGCTGTGTGTCAGAGGTCTGAACTGCTTCTCTCCAAATTGTGCCTGAATTGCAACCAAAGCTACCAGGCACTCACCCATACAAACACCAAATCAACCCCAAATATTTATAACAACACTGCATGGAGGCAACGTCTGCAATCCCCATTGTCCTGTTTGGTCCTGTGTTTGAATGTGGATGCTGTAAGTGGAAGCATTTTGTGATTAGAATTTTCTTTTGAAAGGAGTTGTTAGTTGCAAGTGAATGAAGCACCAGAGATGGGGGCACCAGATAGGCCTGCGTTGCCCTGAAAAGACTAGGGGTATCAGTTCCCTGCATGACCTTTTGCAATTGGCCTGTTTCTGTCACGGTGGATTCCCTTCTCTGATTCCATCTTTTCCCCATGGATGCATCACTCTTGGGCTCCTTTCTGGTGGCTCCTGGGAACAATCTCTTCCTCCTGGTGGCTGCCTTTAAAGGTGAATTCCCTCCAAGATGTCCACCATCTGTCTCTTTAAATCTGAGACTTCTCCAAGGCCAGCAGCAGCGGAAGATATATGAGCTGCCTGTTAAATTCATGCACCCACCCCACTCTGCGGAAAGTGGGGCTTCTTTGGATACGCAGGTACTGTAACTCTTTTAGTTAAACTCTCTTTCTTATGATAGTCTGTAGAGATGTTGTACAGCTTGAAGTATCAAACAGGAAAATAACAATCACAAATGATGACTTTATAAAATTGTGAGTCTCCGCAAAAAGCTGTGGTAGGCAGAGGCAAAGCAAGCAAAGTACGTAGTTGCACACATTGTGCCTGAGTTTAGTGCCCTGAAAAGCAGCTGTAGCGTGAAGCAAAGGCATGTGAAGAATTGCATTTGGTTTAGAAGTGAAGTCTAGTAGGCGTTCTTAAGGAACTGCATGGTGATAATTTTAAACCATTGTTAATCACTGCTGCTGCTTATGCAGGAAGTGTGGAGAATGTGGGAGACGTTTATGCATCACCTGTGGAACTGTGTTTGCCTTTGTAACTTCCTTTTGTGTTAATTCTACAACTAACTAGAATTTCTGTTAAAGATGTTTAGCTGTTCCAGGAAATGCTTTGCTGCATGGTTTCAGCTCCTTGTAATGCTTCCATAGTGAGCTGGGTTGGCCTTGAAGCTGCAGCTGAACTAACAGAGCACACCTGACTAGCTCCTACCTGGACTGTGAACACAGATCACAGACTTTCACGCTCCCTTTACAAGCACAGCAGTGTGAATTGCAATGGGGCCATCATCTAGTATAGACAAGGGGGAGAGAGACAGGGATGCAGTGGGCGTGTGACATTTTCCCCCATCAAAAGCAGCTTTATTTCTGCTTTAAAGATTTATGGAGCCCTTTATCCAATATTTATAAGGTGCTGACTGCCTTGGTCATAAATTACTGAGGAACAAAACAGAGCAGCCTTTCACCCCTCAAGTGGGGGAGCCTGATGAATGCTGCGGACTCCCTTTGGAGTGACTCTCCCTGTTTCCTTAAGCCCAACACAGTAATTGGTCACGTCACTGGGTGCTGTGCTGGAGTTGGGGTGCTAACAGGAGACAAGGGATAGAGAAGAAGTTTCTCCACTTACCCACTGGAGTGAAAGGTTTGAGACCTGAACTGCACTTGGTGGTAGGCTGTACTTCTCCCCAGGTAGTACAGCACCACATGCTGTGGGGGAAATCCAGCTGGTGGCATGAAGCCTCTTCCCATCCCCTCTATAATATAGTCCTTTGATGGGATGGGTGAGGTTGAGAGCCTTCACCCTCATCCAGTTTCCTAGTGAGATGAGAGCTGGGGAGCTGTAGGTGGGCTCTCTCAGGGCCTTGTTGATTATGTGGAGGATGTTAGCCTTCTTCCCGTGCTCTGGAAAGCTGCTGGGCCCTTGTGCTCCCTCAGGTCCCCTTCCCCTACCCCTTCTGATTGTTGGTTGGGTTTCCCTTCAGCCCCACTCTCCCCTGGGGCAGTATCACCCTCAGGATGGGGCAGCAGCTGCAGATGGGTTTGCTGTTTGCACTGCGGGATCTTTGGTCTGCCAACAGGCTGACGCTCCTCATGCGCCCTGTCACCGGTGCTGACAGTGGGATAGTGAAGGAAAAAGCTCTTGGCAATGTGCATGGAATGGGCATGAACCAATTTTTTGTAACAGCTCTACCGATCTGCAATGCCTGCACTTCCCTGACTGTGCTGATGGTGCAGGCCCTTGCCGAGCAGCCAAGCAGCCTCCCAGGCACTGGTGACTCTGAGTTTATAGCTGTAAACACAACCTCAGGCTTTGTGAGACATTCCATTGCCTGGAGCTTCTGCGCACTGATGTGAGACACTGACATCCCTACTTGGGATCCACCCAGTCCAATAGAAATCCCAGCTGTCCACCCCAAAGTGCCAGAGTGCCACCCATGGAAAGGGCAGAGTCAGTGACAAGATTTGCCAGCTGGCAGTGCCCCTCACTGTGGGAGAGCAGAGCTGATCGGTCACTAGCCTCTGCCTTGCCCCAGACGACAATGGGGTACCGAGGAAGTTGATATTCCAGCCAGATTGGAGTGTTAGTCTTAGGGGCTGAGAGGAGCCCTTGTGAGCCAGGCTGGAGAGAGGCTGAGGGGGCTGGGATGCTATGCACTGTAACAGAGAGATTCTCAAGGTGACCTGAGTGCAGTTTGGAAACTTAGCTGGATCAATGGAATTGATCCTGTTAATCGTTTCCCTCTCAGCAGAGAGTGGAGCCTGGGAACTCACAAGTAGGACTGTTGGCCTAAAACCTAGAGAGTAACAGGGAAAGACCAGTGCTTAATTTGTGTCAGGGCTGAGCCCCGGCACCTCTAGGCTTGGCCGTTCATAGCCCCGGCACCTCTGGGCTTGCCCCTTCATTTATTAAAGTAAAATAATTGCTTGAGCCCTGGCACCTCTTTCATTACAAATTAAGCTCTGGGATAAACATGGAGAGATGGGAGTGCAAGGGATCACCTTGCCTGAGAAAGGGGAGGAGAGGTGCTCCTGACAGAGAAACTACTCGATCCAGCCCCCCATCTAGCATGAATGACCTGAGAACTGCACCTAGCTCATCTCCATGCTACTCTGCCTGCCCCTACTCTGTAGCTGGTGTGGTAGGGAATGAATGCTTGTCTATTGGACCCCAGAGTCATATGCCTTGTGTCGGCTAGACCTGCTTTAAGCAGAGTTGGACAACAGTGGTAAAAGCATCAGCAGTCAGTCTACGTTAGTGCTCCCACTTTTTCTCGCCCCAGTGGAGCTGAATCAGTCATATAGCAACACTGAGAGATTTTTAAAGAAAAAGTTCAGTGTTAGACACAGCGTCCCAGACTGGGCCCACGGAGGAACCTATTCTCGGCCGGTGGATCCCTTTCTGTCCCAAGATGTCGGCCTATGCTAAAAAAATTTGGCGGCACATTTCTTCAGTAGTGAGAGAAGTTGGAAGCATGAAGCAAAGCTGTGTAGATATCAGGGAGACCTTTCCCAGACCTGAAGAAGGGTTCTCTGTAGCTTGAAAGCTTGTCTCTCTCACCAACAGAAGGTATTACCTCCCTCCCCTTGTCTCTCTAGGTATCGGGGAGACATCGAACTGCGGAGAAGGGGATAGACTCCAAGGGCTGCTGATACTCAGGGAGCCCTGCTTCAGCTGACCACAGAAGTCCCGTTAGGCAGGCCTCCCCTCCTCCAGACTTTGGCAGCCGGCGAGCAGGAGAGAATCAGGAGCACCTGGACCAGGGTTGAACGAGGACAGCTTGGGCTCCGGGACCGGAGCGGCTGCACACGAGGCATTAGGTGCACCAGGCAAGAAGATCATGGCGGGAGCAGCTCACAAAGCACCTGAGAGGAATGGGCCAGCCGGAGGCTGCATTTGAGAGAGGTCGCAGTCAAGGACGTGGATTTGAAGCGCTGGTTGCTGGCCAGCGTGGGCCGGAGAGCGAGGGGTGGCTCTGCTCCCAAGCTCCCCAGGTGGCCTCCAGCAACTCGCATAGGGCCAGGCATTGGAGAGTGACACTGCCTTGGCAGGCACCGAACAGGGTGTTTAACAATGTGCATCATCAGGGCCTGAGCACCCTGAGGGGCTGGCTCAGCCCCCAGTGAAGCCGGCAAGGCACAGCGCGCCGCCCGGGCTAGGCCAGAGCCCACCGGCCAGTGGCTACAGCCTGGCGCGCATGGATCAGAGCACGAGGCCACCCCGCCCCCCTGCTTCGCGCCCTGCTGCTGCTCAGCGGACTTAAGGAGGCATACAGAGGTTCCCCAGAAGGTGCAGGGTGGCTGGAGGAGCTCTGTGCTAGACCCTAGTGTATGAAGCATGTTGGGGGCAAGCATGGAAGAGGCATTTATCCTGAATGCTGCTCTTCTCTGGCTTTTCTTGGCTCCCTTAGACCCCTATGGAAAACAGAACATCAGTCAAAGTAGCCCTGGGGCTGCAAATACCAGGGGCTAGGCAGAAGTCCTACAGCTGCCCACTCTCAGATCATTCCTGCACTGAGCATAGATACAGAGTGGCAAAGAATAAGGTCCCCTGTGTCCTGTTGTCCAGGTGGGCAGGAGCACTAAGCACTGGGCCAAGGTCCGAGTCTCTCCAGCACTCCCAGCCTTGCAGAGAGAAAGCCTGGGCTCAATACCTCCAATACAGTTGTTTGACCTTCGAAAGCACGGACCCAAGCCCAGCAGGGCTGCCAGACCCAGAGAGGTATCTCCGTCAGATGAGCCGAGAGCAGGAGGCCTTCTAGTCAGAGACTCTGAAGTGTGAATGTTCCAGACGGATAGGAGCCAGATGCTAATTAGCAGAATGTTCCCACTGCCATGCTCTGCCTGCAGGCGAGAGACTCAGCTCTGCCTCCAAAATCTCTTCCCCTTCCTTGCTGCCATAGACAGAGCGCCCAGTAATGGCCTTGGAGTAAAGCCTTCCCCAAACACTTCACCTGATCCCTCCAGGCCTCAGCCCTAGGGAGCCTCAGGCCCACTTGAGCAAAGCTAGGACAGCTACAGATTTCAGCCAAGCCCCTTGTTTTCATCCCCCTTCCTTTCTAAAACTGAGAGTGAGAGTCTGATGGAGTTGGCCACAGCCAAGAGTAGTGATGGTGGGCTCTGTGCAAGCTTCCCCCTTGGAGCCCTTCTGATGTACCTCGGTCCTGACCTGAAGCGCCCTTGTTACTCCAGCTCTGTGTCCCACACCCTTCTGCCAGTGACCCTCACTCCTGACCCACAAGAGCCCTTGCTTTTGACTGGTCCTGGGCCCTGAGGTCAGGTTTTCATAGATTCCGAGGTCAGAAGGGACCACTGTGATCATCTAGTCAGACCTCCTGTGTAATACAGGCCACAGAACATTCCCTAAAATAATTCCTAGAGCAGAGCTTTTAGAAAAATACCAATCTTGATTTAAACGTGGTCAGTGATAGAGAATCCACCACAACCCTTGGTAAATTGTTCCAGTGGTTAATTACCCTCACTGTTAAAAATGTAACTCATATTTCTAGTGTGAGTTTATTTAGCTTCACCTTCCAGACATTGCATCATGTTATACTTTTATCTGCTGGATTGAAGAGTCCATTATCAAATATTTGTTCCCTGTGTAGGTACATGTAATCAAGTCACCCCTTGACTTTCTCTTTGTTAACCTAAATCAGTTGAGCTCCTGGAGTCTGTCACTATAAGGCAGGTTTTCTAATCCTTTAATCATTCTTGTGGCTCTTCTCTGAACCCTCTTCAATTGATCAACATCCTTCACGCAAAGGATTAAGCTGTGTGTCGGAAGTCTGCACGGCACCGGGTGTATGCACTATAGCTGGCTGGCTCTGGCCAGCACAGTCAGACCTATAGATCTTGTACACACCAGACATTCATCCCTAAAATTTCCCATCATTGTTATCACAATTTCAGATCCAACAGTGGGAGCACTTGTGTAGGCGCGACACGGGTAGCCATCAGCATTTTAGCCACTGAGTCATCTAGACCTGCTCTGAGCAGGGTTAAACAACATTTCCCCTAGAGCATTTCAGGATCATTTGTTCCCTCACTCAAGCTCCCTAATTAGACCCACAGAGTCAGCAAGGGAACAGACAGACTGGCCAAAAGCAATTTTAGCCTTTTGAAAGGAACAACTGGCATGTAACAGAGGCAGGAAAATGTGCAATTAGTACAACAGGGCAATGTCAACAAGCTCTTAACGCCTGTTGTTATGGTAACACTGGGGAAAGCAGTGTCGGATCTGGAAAACAGAGAGAGAGAAACAACAACCACCGCCACCAACTAGATTGCTACAGATGCCTGCAGGGATCTCTCACCCCAGCAGATCCCTCACTGCAGGGAGCTGTGCAAACCGAAGGCAGACTCTCATCAGATGCAGAACTGGTGACCCTAAACCAGAAACATAAATGGCATCAAAAAGCCCGAGCCAAACCCAGCAAGGAGCAACTGCAACCAGTAGGACAGGGAGAGACTGGCCAGGGAGACCCTTTCTGCTCCAGGGCCCATACACGAGGGACTCAGAAGAAAAGTCCCCAAATGATCAGGGACAACAAAAGGCTTTTAATGAAAAAGGGGCCAGGAGGAGGAGCTGGCCTGGGTATAGGGGAGGGCGAGTCACTGAGACAGCATAGAGCTACGGAGCGACCTACCACTGCCCATTAACCCCCAACACAGGCTGAGGTCCTGCCCTAGGTACCCTGTACCGTCTCTGGACAGAGAGTTGAGGGTTCTAGCTGTCCTGCAGTTTGGCAGCACCTGCATAACATGTCATGTCAATCAAGCATCATTGAGTTGAAGTACATGTGTGAGAGAGTATGGAAATGTTTATCTTTGCTTGCAAAATAACGATGCCTTGGGTCTGGCAGAGTAGTGCAGCTCCTAAACATATGGGCCAGGCATGTTTACAAGGTGTGTCTCGGGTGGCTTACCAGGCAGCTGGCTCCTTAGCACGCCAGCCTGGTAGAGCCAGGCCCTAAGAGCCACCCCCTCCATATCTACCTCCCCAGCTGGTGGAGAAGATGTGTATTTTGGGAGCAGTCCAGGCTGAGAGGCAAGGAGTACAGAAATGCTAGAAATTATTCCGTAGAAGTCGAGGGGGTGAAACTGGACCTGGGGGAAATGCTGATGGGGCATAGCCAGGATGTGGGGAAAACAGGTGAGGGTTATTCCCTGTTTCTAACTACAGGGCCCATCTGTTCATAATATAAACACAGGCGTAGGATGGTGAAGCAGGCATGACCTGGGTGCGCAGCAACAGGGCAAGGGCCTCGCTCACACTATGGTGGGGATGGGAGTGGCTGAGATGACTGGATGAGCAGAGGCAGTGCAGAGAGGCCTTCACCCTGCAGTGGGGATAGCAGCAGCTGGGATGGAGGGATGCTCTTTTGGGGAAGGACCATCATTTACTATGTGTTTGTGCAGCACTCAGAATGACCCGGCCCTGATGTGGTTGCTCTCTAGGCACTCTGGTAAAATACATGTTTAGTAATAATAGGAACAGCACAGAGGAGGCCTTTGCTTTGCAGTGGGAATAGGAGCAGCTGAGATGGATGCATGGTATCTTGAAGGGAGGAAGAGAGACCTATGAACTTTTTAGCATGTTGATGCTCTACTCTGCCCTACCAATTTGCAGAGATTGCACATATGGATGTCCAGAGAAAGAGAGAGACTTTTAAAAAAAACAAAACAAACAGCCCCTAAAGAATAAATATGAGGCCCGGTTCATCACTGTGTTACTCCAATTTTACAGCCTTTTAAACAAAGGAGTGATAGTGCACTGGCTTAAAACTGATGTCTCCTGGTGAATCAGGCTCCAAGAATCCATGCATAAATCCACCTAGATATTTGCCTGTGAATATTTTCACATATCTGTATTAGGGTTGCCACGCATTGAGTTTTCAACTGGAACAGGCGGTCGAAAAGGGATCCTGGCAGCTCCAGTCAGCACTGCTGACTGGGCTGTTAAAAGTCCGGTCAGCGGCGCAGCGGCATTAAGACAGGCTCCCTGCCTGCCCTGGCTCCGCGCAGCTCCCGGAAGTGGCCAGCATGTCCCTGCTGCCCTAGGCACAGGGGCAATCAGGGAAGCTCTGCATGCTGCCCCCACAGCATTGGCTCCCCAGCTCCCATTGGCCGCGGTTCGCTGCCTTAACTCCGCTGTACCGCTGACTGGGAGCCACCTGAAGTAAGCACCGCCCGGCCAGAGCCCGCACCCCAAACCACCTCCCGCACCCCAACCCCCTGCCCCAGGTCCGCACCCCCTCCCACATCCTAACTCCCTCCAGATACCAACCCCCTGTCCAAGGTTGGAACCCCTCCCGTATCCTCTCAGAGCCACACCCCGAACTCCCTCCCGCATCCCAACCCCTTGCTCCAGCCCTGAGCCCCTCCCAGAGCCCACAGCCCACACCCCAACCCCCTACCTGAGCCCCTTCCTGCACCCAAACTCCCTCCCAAAGCCTGCACCCCAAACCTCCTCCCAAACTCCCTCCTGGACCCTGCACCCCAAACCTCCTCCCGCACCCCAAACCATATGCCCCAGCCCTGAGCTCCCTTCCACACTCCAAAACCCTCGGCCCCAGCCTAGAGCCCCCCGCTGTACCCCAAACCACTCATCTCCAGTTCCACCCCAGAGCCTGCACCACCGCCCGGAGCCCCCTCCCACACCCTGAACCCCTCATTTCTGGCCTCACCCAACCCGCACCCCAGCCCCAGCCCTGCCAAAGTGAGTGAGGAAGGGGGAGAGTGAGCGACTGAGGGAGAGGGGCTCGATTGAGTGGGGGCGGGGCCAGGCCTTGTGGAAGGGTGGGGCAAGGGTGTTCGAGTTTTGTGCAATTAGAAAGTTGGTAACCCTAAGGGGTAGATATTGCCACGTTTGTGCATATACACGTGTGTACTGGAGTTCTGTGACTTTCCAAAGGCATCCTACTGTGAGTGGGGAATGCCAGCACTGCTGGAAGTTCCTCCCCCAGCTTCCTGTGACGGGGGGAGCAGATTGCTGATGCCTCACTAACGGAAGGGTGCCCACTCAGCACGAGAGCTGGTCAAAAAATGGGAATATTTTTCACGAAAAAAGTGTCTCCTTTTTTCTGTCAAAATATTTCAAAAATCAAATGTTTTGACCAGCTCTAGCTGGCGCCCATGTGATTGCTGTGCCTTGAGTGACTCCCTCAGGACACTGTGTATCAGTCCAAGCAATGCTGAGCCCTGGGATGTTCTGTCCGTGTAAGTGCTACACCCTTAATCACAAGACTCGGCTTTTCAAAGAGAACATTGTTTGTTCTGGGATTCAAATATTTTGTTTTAGGAGCTTCTTGCAGACAGAAGCCTTCTCAGGGTGTTTCTACACTGCATTGTAAGCTTGTGCTTGAGCCCGGGCTCAAGGCTAACCCCTTTGCGTCTACACACTGCAATTGTGCTGACCCAGGGTCCTAAAGCAAAGAACCTACAGGCCTGTGCCTTGTATGATCAGCTTAAGCAAGTTAGCATAAGCATGGTTAAGTATGCTTGTGACCTTTGGCACAGTTAAATGGTCTAACAGTTATCCGTTTAGATTTTGGGGAACCAGATGTGTTTACCTAAGAAAGTTGGGACTTAACACAGGAGCAGAGGAAGCTTCCTAAAAGTGGAGGGCCACCAGCACCCAAACCATGGCCCCACCCCCTCATGCCACCCCTTCTTCTTGAGGCCCTGTTCCTTCCCCCGAGGTCCCACTCCTGTGACGCTTCTTCCCCTCAAGACCTTGCCCCCTGCTCACTCCTCTCCCCCCCCACCCCCATCACTAGCCCTTATGGCCAGTAAAAAATGGTGGGGACATGTACCCTTGGCCCACCCCTGTTCCAGCACCCCTGACTTAACGGTGACCACAGACCACACTGCAAGAACATGGAAGTAACAACCAGAAACCAGTTCAGGCAAGAAGGAACAGGTTTCGAGAATGAGCTAATTGTCATTAACAGGTATGAATATGCTAGCTTACAGAATAAGTGCACCCCAATATGACGTGGGTGAAGAAATTAAATTTGGGCATGGAAGGTTGGGCACTGACATGAATATTCAGGATAATGCTCAGACCTGCAAGAAGGCAAACCACCTGGGAGTAGCTTTGAGCTTTTGGGGGTTTTTTTTGTCTGCTTTAGCTTTTCCACCTTCTTTACTTTTGAGTCTCTTTGCTGTTTAGCTATTCAGCATTTGACCCTTCAGCTCGATTATTCACCATCAATCTCGAGCATTGAGGAACCTGACCCATTGGGCATACCAGCAATGAGGCTGGTCCACCAGGTCTCTTACCACCAGGTCGCCAAGGAAGGGTGTGAGTATGCCGGTTTAGGAAGCTTTTATAAGGGATGAGACCACAGATAACCCCAAAATTGTATTATTCCCTTTTGATTCTGTGGTTTGGAGCTTTGATAACGTTTTCATTTATTTTAATAAAAGTCTCTAATGCTTTGTTTTGTGCTCAGCGTGTGTGTTCTTGCCACACACCCCAAGGGTCCTTACAAGATATTGAACTCACTACATTTAACTGGATAGCCTGTTTCTGGGACAAGCACCTTATTATCTTCTGGTCAGATCCATTGGCAAGCCTATAAGATATAGATATTAACCCCCTATAAATCAGGCAACAGTCAGGAAGGCTATTGGGATCCTTGAGTCTGACTTCCTATGGCAATATATTCCAGCTACCCTATTCCTGGACCTCTGGCACCTCTACCCCAGCTGTCCTCTTTCTTTCCTCCCCCCCACCCCCCAGACCCTCTTGAGTCACTTCTGCTGCTCATTTGTTCTCACAGTTGAGGGCTGTTTCCTAACAATTAGAATAAATTTTCCTTCTCTCAAGTTTCAAGGCCACTTCTTCTTGTCCTTCCATCTTGCGAGACTGTGACTAATCCCCCGTCCTTCCTTTATGTTGTTACTTTGATAGTATTTATAGACTGTGATCATGTCCTCTTCTCTCCCCGCCTCCCCACAACTCTTCTGTCTTCCAGGATGTATAAATTTAGCTTCCTCAGCCTCTCTTCATGCATCTTATTGCTCCCCAGCTGTACTGAAACTATCCAGCTTCCATGCAGTCTCCTTTGATTTCGACAGGGGAAGCCTTTGCCAACAGTGGATGCAGATGATTCTCCCACTCTGTAGTGGCAGTTTAGATCGCCCTGGGGAATAACTGAGCCTTCAAGCAGCCAGCAGAGATGAGTCCCAGTCTCCCGGGACAGATCTGAGTGCAGCACGGCAGTGGCTTTTGATACAATGCTACCAAGTCGTCTCTATGTATTTCTTTTTGCAAATCAATAAGATGAAGCCTGACTCCCTCCTGCTGCCATCTAGGGCTATTGGGGGTTGGAGGGAGGTGTTTTCATTCTGCTCTTGAGTCAAAGAATAAAAGGGAAGGGGAGGGAAGAGAGAGAAATATCAGAAAGAAAGATAAGGGGGAGAATCTGCCTCCATCTCTCCCATATGGCTGGCCCACTCGGAGCTGTGGGAGGGAGGCTATCACAGGGTGCCTGCCTGACAAAGGAACCAGAGCTGGAACACAAAAGCTGAGCTGTTGAAGGTGAACAATAGCAAACAGGACAAGCATGCCGGCTGTGGAGCTGCAGGTGGTGCTGAGAGATAGGGGAACCCAGCAGATGCCTTTTCAGAAGCATTCATCGGAGTCTGCTGGGGTCGGAGCTGTGGCACTGGGCTGGCAGACTGTCAGCAACAGAAAGCAGCACAGGATTTCAGCAGGATGGGGCCTAAGAAGCCAGCTGGCTTGGCTGGCCCAGATAGGAATGCAGATTTCTTGACCTTTCAGCCAAATAAATTAGTGTGACATGAGAACTGGGGGTTTGTTTTTTTTTCCTGTCTGTGAATGGAACAAATTTTAGTGACAGGCCGATGGCACCAGCTAGAAGAAGGCCTGGTGCAAACAGGCATCATGTAGGGTTCACATACGCAGCTTGTCCGACACACCTGCTGTGCCCCACTAATCTCATCATGGACATTCACAAAGCTCTGCGATGCACTTCAGTCCTGACATACAGCTCCACCCTCTGCTCTTGCTGTCCAAGACGCCTGCCCACAGTTCTGCCGATGCAGCTTAATCCTGACCCTGGTATCCCAGTCCAGCCACTCTACCAATGCCCCTCAATACAGACTTGCTTCACCACCTGCTATCCCAGTCCTGGCTCCTCAACAGAGACTGCCAAATACGATAAATTGTTCCAAATTTTGTGGTGCTTTTGTGATGTGAACTTATATCCAGCGTGGCCTCGGATAAGACCCACCAAACATTTGCACCTGGAACGGAATCTGACCCCAACCCCTGCTGAACTCCCCACTATGGATTTCTGCTTTGTTCATTAGTATGAACAATCTTTTCAGCACCAGGCATTTTTCATAAGATGATCCTTCCTCCTCCCTGGAATGGTTTAGTGCTGCTACCCTTGCCGGGGATTGCACACATTTGCAACCCGCTACAGAAACAGGCTTTGCCCCAATTCTCTTTTCAACATCTATTTCCTTACATTTAATCCCTGCTCCAGAATGGTGTGTGTTTTGTTTTGTAAATCTTCTGAACACAAGCCATTCTTGTCACACTCGACACACATTTCACATATGTATGTGCAATCCTTATTCCACTAGGTGGTGCTGTGTCATACCTACCAGGTGCCTGGGCTCATAAGGACAGTCCCACTCCTGCTAGTGTGTGTCTCCTCTGCTCACTGGCAGCAGGACTTGACGTGATTGATAGTTTGGGGGGGCTTGAGGGAGTGGGAGTTGCATGTTGCCTGCCATCTTCAAGAGCGCGGTGCAGTAGTGGGGGACACTTATAACAGGAGGCAGTGAATGCTGCCCCTTGCAATTTGATAGGGGTATTCCCTGTCGTAACTCATGCTTCCCTGTGACCCCTTCTCCTTTATTATTCTGCCTCCTATTCTGACCAGAACATGCTTCCCCATGGCCTGTGCTCATTTCCACTTGCTCCCCTGTGCACGTTCCTGGCCCCGAGTTCCCTTCCCCCATGCCCACATGCTCTCCAGTTTTGCCAGCACCAATTCCCTTTAAAACTAAATCATGAATGCTTCCCCGCCCTCCCCCATACATAGGCCAGACGCTCCTGCTTCCAGCACATACTTAGGGCTGATTGAGGGGCTGCCAGCAGATGGGCAATGACTTCCATCTCCAGTATCCACATGCCAGCCCGTTAGGGATGTCTTTCCTCTTGTCCTCCTCTTTCCCCTCAGAGGCCTGAGGAAGCTTCCATAGCCCCCCTCGACTCTCCACTAATTTGTGGTGCTATTTAACAGGAGGTAGAGGAAGTCCGCAAGGAGCAAGGAGCGGGTGGGTCATTAACTCGGCTGGAACAATGAGCTAATGAGAAGAACCTTTGGAGTGTCTCTTCCCCCTGGCCATTGCTTAGTGCATATTAATCTCTCTGGATGTGTGTGCCAGTAGCTCTTGCAGCCGAAAAGCACGCTGCTGCTTGTTTGCTTTATGGGCCACTGTTGTTCCCTGTGTCCGAGATCCCTGCTCAGCTAATTAGTTCTTTCTGGTGAATTTGTTCTGAGCCGGATGATTCAGTTGCACACTGGGTCCTAGAGATGGCACTGGGAAGCCATGCTGCTATTGAAGCCCCCGTCAGCACTCACCTGCTGTACCATGGTGAAGGTAACTTACTAAAACCAGTGGAGTGGGAGCAAGCAGAGGCTGAGTTAGCCAATTGCTCCTTAGTGGGTGGTGCTCTAGCAGGAGCTCACCTTAGTGGGAACCCCAGTTCAAAAGGAAATCACTGAAATCTTTGGTCCCTCTGCAGGGGGAAAAGGGGGCTTCATGGGTGCAGCTTTGACCTGCTATTGCAGCAGGCATTGTGACAGGAGTGGAGCTGCTATGTAATAATGTTATAAATACTGAGACGTAACAATTTTGTGACTCCTGAATGTGACCTGAGCAGCGAGGGGAAGTTGTATATTGGGGTTAAGACTTGCCTGTGTGAATGCATTGATCTAGCTTGGTAGGGGCAATGGGGAGAATAAACAGGGAAGCAACACAATAGCTTCCCAGGTAAGAATATCTAGGCACACACTTGAAAGACTACAGGGCAGGCTGTAAGCTTCAGAAATCCTGTCTTCTGTTGTAAACCTTGTTTTGCCAGAGCTGGGAGTTGCCAGACCAAAGGACTATAACATTTAAAAAGTGTCTTTATTCCTGTGAAGGGGACTGAGTTGCCAGGGGCTCACCAGGGTGTTTTCAGTGAGCTCAGACACGCACAGAGAGAGGCTTTCCGGGAGAGTCGATAGGGAGCTTGTCCTACTAGGGGCCCCATGTGGGAAGTGGTTAAACACCTGGTAAGCAGACAGGCATGCAGTGTGTGATTCATGGTTTTTATGATGTGCTTTCTCTGAAATGCTTTTGTTCTAAATAAATAACATCTTTGCTTTAAGGAGGCTCTTTGGTCATTGATTACCACTGTCCTTGCCCCAGAGAAGGAAATAGAATTGCAGAGTTTGGACATAAATCAGACCTTCTGAGGTAATCCCAATTAGTACCATGGGACTGCAACCCAAGGCCTGGTCTGAGAATGGGAGAATCACATGATTCTACCCCGAGCTCAGATGATGGCTCAAGGCCTGAGATCTGGAGGGGGTGCCCTTGGAGAGACCAGGAGAAGATGGGGTGCAGTGTGCCCAATAACTGTGAGTTCTGCTGTTTTCTTCTGCTACACCCAAATCCATTTCAATGTCTTTAGTTTATCAAAAAGAAGGTTAAGAGGTGACTTGATCATCGAATAGCACTCACACAGGGAAGAGATTTCTGGTAGTACATGGCTCTTTAATCTACCAGTAAAAAGTAGAAGGAGATCCAGTGGCTGGAAGCTAAACAAATTCAGACTAGAAATAAGGCTTTAAAAAAAAAATCTCTGGTACAATTTACCTAGGGAAGTGGTGGATTCCTCACCCCTGGCAGTCTTTACATCTAGATGGGGCATCTCTAAAAGATCTGTTCTAACTCAGCTTGACGCAGGAATCTCTGAGCAAAAGTCGATGGCCTGCATTATGCAGGAGGTCAGCCTAGATTAGCATAATGGTCTCTACTGGCCTTAGAACCGATGTATGAATCCAAGGGAGTTGCCCACACCATTCTCCAGGAGCAGCTGGGAAAGA
Source organism: Lepidochelys olivacea (assembly GCF_965140295.1). Classification (NCBI taxonomy): domain Eukaryota; kingdom Metazoa; phylum Chordata; order Testudines; family Cheloniidae; genus Lepidochelys; species Lepidochelys olivacea. The sequence continues at coordinate 55,027,126 of NC_140416.1, forward strand.
CATACACTTAACCTTTCAACTGCCAGCTATCCATTTATATACCAGCTCAGCATATGTAGTGTGGATGCAACAACCATTGCAATCAGAGGGCTAATAAATCACCCACTCTAATAAAGGTGTAATGTAAAGGAGTGCTGAGAAGAGACTGATTGATTGGTTGGCCCCAGTTGCCTCACTCCAGTGGCTACTTTTCCTCATAGCTTGTCTCTCCAAAACCGCAGCCAAGAGCTGGCATTGTCACTTATCTTGACTAGCTCCTTGGGAGTAAGGATTGACTGGCGCACTATACCTGAAGTAGAGCTCTGTCTTTCTGATATCCTGGGGCCAACACAGCTACAACTACTTCACATACAACAGGGGTGCTACATCAGGCAATGTTCAAGTGTGTGCCTAGGCTCTCCATGTTTGGGATTGTTTTGTGTCTTCCACTTGGTCATACTGTCACCAGTTGTCATAAATATAAAGGGAAGGGTAAACCCCTTTGAAATCCCTCCTGGCCAGGGGAAAGCTCCTCTCACCTGTAAAGGGTTAAGAAGCTAAAGGTAACCTCGCTGGCACCTGACCAAAATGACCAATGAGGAGACAAGATACTTTCAAAAGCTGGGAGGAGGGAGAGAAACAAAGGGTCTGGGTCTGTCTGTAGTCGTCTTGGCCAGGGACAGAACAGGAATGGAGTCTTAGAACTTTTAGTAAGTAATCTAGCTAGGTATGTGTTAGATTATGATTTCTTTAAATGGCTGAGAAAAGAATTGTGCTGAATAGAATAACTATTTCTGTCTGTGTATCTTTTTTGTAACTTAAGGTTTTGCCTAGAGGGGTTCTCTATGTTTTTGAATCTAATTACCCTGTAAGATATCTACCATCCTGATTTTACAGGGGGGATTTCTTTATTTCTATTTACTTCTATTTTTTATTAAAAGTCTTCTTGTAAAACACTGAATGCTTTTTCATTGTTCTCAGATCCAAGGGTTTGGGTCTGTGGTCACCTATGCAAATTGGTGAGGCTTTTTATCCAACATTTCCCAGGAAAGGGGGGGTGCAAGTGTTGGGAGGATTGTTCATTGTTCTTAAGATCCAAGGGTCTGGGTCTGTAGTCACCTAGGCAAATTGGTGAGGCTTTTTACCAAACCTTGTCCAGGAAGTGGGGTGCAAGGTTTTGGGAAGTATTTTGGGGGGAAGGACGCGTCCAAACAGCTCTTCCCCAGTAACCAGTATTAGTTTGGTGGTGGTAGCGTCCAGTCCAAGGATAACGGGTGTAATATTTTGTACCTTGGGGAAGTTTTGACCTAAGCTGGTAAAGATAAGCTTAGGAGGTTTTTCATGCAGGTCCCCACATCTGTACCCTAGAGTTCAGAGTGGGGGAGGAACCTTGACACCAGTGCTTGCCACCCCAGCTCTCGCTCAATTTAGAATACACCAGTGTTTTCATCTGAGGTCAGTGCCTGAAGGGAGTTGTTCTAAAAGAACCAGGTTGTCCAGCATTTCCTGCCATCTTGTTACTCTGCAGCCTTCCACAGTGGTATTTTGAGGTAAGGGATTTTCAGAGGCAAAGCTCTTTCTGGACTTCAGCCTCTTGGGTGGTGGAATGTGTTCACGCAGTGGATGTCTTCGATCACACACCTAGTTTTGTCTCTCCTTTTTACTAAAGGCATCCCACCTCACTGATGGTGATACAGTCCCCGTGAGGCAATACAGGGACCTAGAGGGAATCAGTTTCAACGTCCCTGTGGTGATCCTACAGAATTTAGTTCAGTATCAGTTGTGTGTGCACAGCTCAAGTGGGACCATACTGGGGCAAAGTACTCTACAGCTCAGTAATACCGGGTGAAACCAGTAGCTTGGAGTGGCTACTGTTTTGCATGATGTGCAGTAAATTCATTCCACTCTTCAGCCAGTGCTTTGGGATTCCAGCAGCCATAATCTGCATTGCAGCCCCCTGGTGTATGGCCAACAATCAGCATAGATCTGCTTGACACATCTCAACTGCCTGCCCAACCCTCTGCATAGAGGAACTTTTCACCCAAATCCTCCTCCGTTACTCCCATGCCCACACTAGACCTGCTGCTGGCAATCCTTGCATTGTAGTTGCAAATTCCTGAGATGCGAATTAAAGAGCTGCGTGTGTAGAGGAAAGAAACAAAATGGGGAGGGAGAACATTGCAGTGGTACTTGGTTCTGTTCCTGTAATCTATGTGAGTACTCCTTGGTGTTTTGGGCCCATGCAACCTTGGGCTGCGATTCTCTCGGATGTTACAAGCTAAGCAAGGTCAGTCTGATCAGTACATAGATGAGAAACCTCTAAAGAAAACTTAGGGGCTACAGAAAGTGGTGCTGGTGATTCCGCAGGTGTCACTCCACTCTATCACGTATCAGGGGGTAGCCATGTGAGCCTTTATCCACAAAAACAAGGAGTCTGGTGGCACCTTAAAGACTAACAGATTTATTTGGGCATAAGCTTTCGTGGGTAAAATACCAATGCCCCAGTAGGTCACTAGGGGACACGGTTCTACCTTCCAGATGAACTGGAAGGTAGCAAACTGAGGGCATGATTATATATGGTTATTAAATATCCCATGATGTAATGTGGCTGGCTGCATTCTACTTCTTTAATTTCATCTTCAGTTGACCGTTGGATTTCTCTTCACTTCCTATCTTAAATGTTTGATTAGCATTCACTGCCAGTTGTTAAATAGTTCCCATGCCCCGCCCCAGAAGTGGCTGCATTTCAGGAATGGGGAAGAGGTTATTTGGTGTAGTTTGCAAAGGTTGTTCGGATGCAAAATGGTGTAGAAATATGAGATATTACTTAAAAAAGAAAAGGAGTACTTGTGGCACCTTAGAGACTATCCAATTTATTTGAGCATAAGCTTTCGTGAGCTACAGCTCACTTCATCGGATGCATACTGTGGAAAGTATAGAAGATCTTTTTATACACACAAAGCATGAAAAAATGGGTGTTTACCACTACAAAAGGTTTTCTCTCCCCCCACCCCACTCTCCTGCTGGTAATAGCTTATCTTCACTTTAGATAAGCTATTACCAGCAGGAGAGTGGGGTGGGGGGAGAGAAAACCTTTTGTAGTGGTAAACACCCATTTTTTCATGCTTTGTGTGTATAAAAAGATCTTCTATACTTTCCACAGTATGCATCCGATGAAGTGAGCTGTAGCTCACGAAAGCTTATGCTCAAATAAATTGGTTAGTCTCTAAGATGCCACAAGTACTCCTTTTCTTTTTGAGAATACAGATTAACACGGCTGTTACTCTGAAACCTGGGATATTACTTATCAGTAGTCATGGCTGATATTTTTATAGTTTTATGCTTGAAGGTGTTAATAGCTGTCATCGGTCACAGCTGATGGCTGTACTAAGCACCATTCATTCAGACTAAATGAACAGAGCAATTAAATGACTGGTTGTGTTGTAATAGCTGAAACAGTAGAAGCTATCACCCAAGGCCAGGGCAGCATGACAAGACCTGAGCAAGAGGTAAGGTATGTAGGCTGAGGGGCTTCTCTGCAAAGACATGGGCGGGGAGGGGGGTCAGTTGGTTGCAATTGTGGGTATGTCTACACAGCAACTAGACCCAGGTGGCTGGCCCACACCAGCTGACCTGGGCTCATGGGACTCGGACTGCAGGGCTGTTTCATTGCTGTGTAGACTTCCAGGCTGCAGCCCCAGTTCTGGGACCCTTCCACCTTGCACAGTCATAGAGCCCAGGGCTGCAGCCCAAGCCCGGAAGTCTACACAGCAATGAAACAGACCTGCACCCCGAGCTCAAGACTCTGTGTGTGTGTGTGTGTGTGTGTGTTAGAGACACACCAGAAAGCCAAGGGCAGTGATGCTGGAACAATTTTTACAGTGAGGGTGTGAAAAGCTAGTGGTCCCCACTCCAAACTCCTTACCTCCCCCTCCCCCTTACTCGTGTCTGTGCCTCCCCACCCCCAGAGCTGGGGCCAGGAGTGGGACCGTGGCTCTGGTGGGGGGACGCGGATGGGGTAAGGGGGCCAAGGCTGGGACCCCGCATGCGGGCCCAGGAGCAGAGCCCCAGAGTGGGGCCAGCGGTAGCCAGGACCCCCATGCGGACTCCAGGTGGGGGCCAGGAACAGAGCCCCGGGCGCGGGCCTAGCAACAGCCAGGATGTCACGGAGTGTGGGGGAGTCCAGGCCCTGCACCCCTCTTCCTGGGATCCACTGAGACTCTCAGCCAGCCAGTAAAACAGAAGGTTTATTGGACAACAGGAACACAGTCCACAACAGAGCTTGTGGGTACAACCAGGACCCCTCAATCACGTCCTTCTGGGGGAGCAGGGAGCTTAGACCCCAGCCCTGGGGTTCCCTGTGTTCCTCCACCCAGCCCCAAACTGAAAACTAAACCCACCCAGCAGGTTCCCTGCTGCAGCCTCTGTTCACATTCCTGGGCAGAGGTGTTACCTCCCCCTCCCCCTCCTGGCTCAGGTGACAGGCTCTCAGGTCTCCCATCCCCAGGGCACATTCCCAGGTCAACACTCCCCCCTCCCTGCTGAGTCACATCGTCACATCTCTCCCCCCTTCGAGACTGAACTGAGCGGGGTCACGCTGACAAGTGACCTGGGGAAGTTCGGGGCCCCCTCTGCGGGACAGCGCATCCGCTATCAGGTTGGCACTTCCCTTCACGTGGACCACGTCCATGTCGTAATCCTGCAGGAGCAGGCTCCATCTCAGGAGTTTGGCGTTGGCTCCTTTCATCTGGTGCAGCCAGGTCAGGGGAGAGTGGTCGGTGTAGACGGTGAAGTGTCGCCCGAAGAGATAGGGCTCTAGTTTCTTGAGGGCCCACACCATGTCCAGGCACTCCTTCTCGATGGCCGCGTAGTGTTGCTCCCGGGGTAGCAACTTCTTGCTCAGGTACACGATGGGGTGTCTCTCCCCCTTTTCATCCTCCTGCATTAACACCGCCCCCAGTCCCGTGTCGGAGGCGTCGGTGAACACCACAAAGGGCTTGTCAAAGTCTGGGTTTGCCAGAACTGGGCCACTGACCAGAGCCTCCTTCAGCGCCCGGAAAGCCACCTGGCACTGCTCGGTCCAGACCACCTTGTCTGGCTTCCCCTTCTTGCATAGCTCAGTGATGGGGGTGGCTATGGCGCTAAAGTGGGGCACAAATCTTCGGTAGTATCCTGCCATCCCAATAAAGGCTTGGACCTGCTTTTTGGTGTGGGGAGCGGGCCAGTCTCTGATCACCTCCACCTTGGCTGGTTCCGGCTTTAGGCGGCCGCTCCCCACCCGATGGCCCAGGTAAGATACTTCCGCCATCCCCACCTTGCACTTCTCCGCTTTTACAGTCAGCCCAGCCCCCTGGAGTCGGTCCAGCACTTGTCTAACCTGGGACACGTGGTCCTCCCAGGTCTGGCTAAAGACACAGATGTCATCAATATACGCCACGGCAAAACTCTCCATCCCCCTCAGTAGCTGGTCCACCAGGCGCTGGAAGGTGGCCGGCGCTCCCTTGAGGCCAAAAGGCAGGGTCAGGAACTCATAGAGCCCCAGAGGGGTGATAAAGGCCGATTTCAGTCAGGCATCTGCATCCAGCGGCACTTGCCAGTAGCCCTTTGTAAGGTCCATGGTGGTAAGGTACCGAGCTCCTCCCAGCTTGTCTAGGAGCTCGTCCGGCCTGGGCATGGGGTAGGCATCAGATACAGTGATGGCATTGAGCTTCCGATAGTCCACACAGAACCGGACCGACCCGTCCCTTTTGGGGACCAGCACCACCGGCGAGGCCCAAGGGCTGGCAGATGGCTGGATCACCCCCAAAGCCAGCATGTCCCGGACCTCTCTTTCCAGGTCCTGAGCAGTTTTCCCTGTGACTCGGAAGGGGGAGCATCTTATCGGCGGGTGCGACCCTGTCTGCACCCGGTGGACAGTCAGATTAGTGCGTCCAGGCTGGTTGGAAAACAGCTGTCGGTACGGATGCAGCACCTCCCTGACCTCAGCTTGCTGGGCAGGGGTTAGCTGATCCGAGAGGGGAATTGTTTCCAGCGGGGAACCAGCTCTGGTCCCAGGGAATAGATCTACTAAAGGGTCATCTCCCTGCTCTTCCCACTGTCCACACACGGCCAACACCACATTCCCCCTGGCATAATATGGCTTCATCATATTCACATGGTACACCCGGCGGTGGTGCGCCCGGTTCGACAGCTCCACCACATAGTTTACTTCATTGAGCTGCTTGACGACCTTGAAAGGGCCCTCCCAGGCGGCCTGTAGTTTGTTCTTTCTCACTGGGATGAGAACCATCACCGGATCCCCGGTGGCGTAGGCACGGGCCCGTGCCGTGCAGTCATACCAGACCTTCTGCTTCCTCTGGGCTCTGGCCAGATTCTCCCTGGCCAGGCCCATGAGTTCAGCCAGTCTCTCTCGGAAGATCAGGACATACTCCACCACTGACTCTCCATCGGGAGTGGCCTTCCCCTCCCACTCGTCTCTCATCAGGTCCAGGGGGCCCCTCACCCTCCTTCCATATAGCAGTTCGAAAGGCGAAAATCCGGTAGACTCCTGGGGCACCTCCCTGTACGCGAACAGCAGGTGCGGTAAGTACTTGTCCCAATCCTGCGGGTGCTGGTCCATAAAGGTTTTCAGCATCATCTTTAGCGTCCCGTTAAACCTCTCCACCAGCCCATTGGACTGGGGGTGATAAGCTGAGGCCCAGTCGTGCCGGACCCCACATTTCTCCCACAAGCACCGGAGCAGGGCCGACATGAAGTTGGAGCCTTGGTCTGTCAAGACTTCCTTGGGGAACCCCACTCGGCTGAAAATGGTCAGGAGCGCATCGGCCACGGTGTCGGCTTCAATGGAAGCTAAGGGCACTGCCTCGGGGTAGCGGGTGGCAAAATCTACCACCACCAGAATGTATTTCTTCCCCGACCGGGTCGTCCTGCTGAGAGGCCCCACGATGTCCATGGCCACCTTCTGGAAAGGCTCCTCTATGATGGGCAAAGGTCTCAAAGCCGCTTTCCCCTTGTCCCGGGCCTTCCCCACCCTCTGACAGGGGTCACAGGATCGGCAATACTGCCGGACCGTGGTAAAGACCCCGGGCCAGTAAAAGTTCTGTAGCAACCTCTGCCGGGTGCGCCGGATTCCCTGGTGCCCTGCGAGGGGGATGTCATGGGCCAGGTACAGGAGCTTGCGGCGATACTTCTGGGGGACCACCAGCTGCCTCCTGATCCCACAGGACTCCACTTCCCTTGTGGGAGCCCATTCTCGGTACAGGAACCCCTTCTCCCACAGGAACCTCTCCTGGCAGCCTCTCCTCATGGTCCGTACCACCCTGAGGTCAGCCAGATCCCTGAGCTTCCGCAAGGAGGGATCTTTCCTCAACTCGGCCTGGAACTCAGCGGCTGGGGCAGGGACGGGGCCTGGTTCCCCCTCAGTGACCAGGTCTGAGGCCTCAGCCTCTCTGAGCCGTGCCCCTCGGCGCTCCCTCCCCACCAGGGTAGGGTCCTGCGCCTCCGGTGTGGTACCCTCCCCAAGGTCAGGGTGCAGTGCCCCTCGCCGGCTCTGGCTACGCGTCACAACCAGGGCGGTCTGGGGCTTGCTTGGCCAGTCCTCTAGGTCTCCCCCCATCAAAACCTCAGTGGGCAAATGGTGGTGTACCCCCACATCCTTGGGGCCCTCCTTGGCCCCCCATTTCAGGTGTACCCTTGCCACGGGCACCTTAAATGGGGTCCCGCCCACCCCTGTCAGGGTCAGGTAGGTGTTGGGCACCACCCGATCTGGGGCCACCACCTCAGGCCGGGCCAGCGTCACCTCTGCGCCCGTATCCCAGTATCCATTGACCTTCCTCCCATCCACCTCCAGGGGAACAAGGCACTCTCTCCGGAGGGACAGCCCCGCGCCCACCCTGTAAACCGAGCACCCTGAGTCCAGAGCCTCCAGCCCTCTGGCGGAGTTGGCCTGGGGTACTCTTCCCTCCTGAGCAGGTGGTAAACTGGCAGCCCCCCTTTTCTGGGTCGTCTGCCCCTCGTCCAGCTGGGTCCCTACCCAGTTAACCCTGGGTAGGTTGGGTCTGCTCAGTCTGTCCCTGAGCCCGGGGCACTGGGACCGTACGTGGCCTCTCTGGCCACAGTGATAGCAGCTCAGGTCACGTTGGTCCCCTCGAGCAGGTCGGAGGGGCCCGACGCTAGGCGTTCCCCTTGGGAGGGGGTTCTCCCTATTTCCCCGCTGGGAGGCCCCCTGGTGACTCTCTCTCTGCATCGGGGGGGGCCTGTTCTTTTGGGACTCCTCCCGGCTACCCCCTGACCGACTGTTCACAAACTCGTCGGCCAGCTGCCCTGCGTGCTGGGGGTTCTCGAGCTTTTTGTCCACCAACCACAGCCTCAGGTCGGAAGGGCACTGTTCATACAGTTGCTCCAGTACGATTAGGTCAAGCAGGTCCTCTTTAGCTCGGGCCCCAGCTGTCCACTTGCGGGCATATCCCTGCATCCGGTTGACCAGTTGTAGGTAGGTGACCTCAGGCGTTTTACGCTGACTCCGGAACCTTCTCCGGTACATCTCGGGGGTCAGCCCAAACTCACGGAGCAGGGCCTGCTTGAACAGTTCATAGTCCCCTGCCTCTGGCCCTGTCATCCGGCTGTACACCTCCACGGCTTTGGGGTCCAGTGAGGGGGTGAGGAACTGGAGCCTGTCTGCAGGGTCAACCCTGTGCAGCTCACAGGCATTCTCAAAGGCTGTCAGGAAGCTATCCATGTCCTCCCCCTCCTTCCTCTGGGCCAGGAAGCACTTATCAAAGTTCCTTGCCGTCCTGGGTCCCCCCTCACTCACCGCAGCCGGCGCCCCACTGCTCCTCAGCCTGGCCAGCTCCAGTTCATGCTGTCTTTGTTTCTCCTTCTCCTGACGCTCCCTCTCCTTCTCCTCCTGCTCATGTTGACGTTGTTTCTCCTCATGTTGACGTTGTTTCTCATGATCCTCCAGCTCCCTCATTTTCATCTCCCTCTCCCATTCCAGCCGCATCCGCTCCAGGGATGGGGAGCTCCGCCGGGAGGATCCCCTGCTGGGTGCCGGGGTCAGGGTGCCCTCGGTATTCACTGGGCTTCCCCCAACCCCTTCCCCAGGCATAGGTAGGAAGGGTCTCGGGATGTCCTCGGCAGCAGTCTGACCCCTCCCAGCCCGGTCAGGCCCCAGGGCCCATGCTGCGTCTGCCGGGCGGCTTCCCTCAGGGACAGGGATCGGGTCATCCAAGCGATCCCTCTCCTCCAACTGGGCAATCAGCTGTTCCTTGGTGGACCTCCCGATGTGCAGCCCCCTCTGCCTGCACAGCTCCACCAGGTCGCTCTTAAGGCATTTAGCGTACATCTCCCTGCTGGCCACTCGCAGGCCGGGCAGCTTCCCAAGGTTTCCAGGAAAAGCCCTTAGTGTGCCAGTCCTTCTTGAGGTCACCACCTCTTTGCCAGGGTCGAGCTGCAGACTCCTCCGCCCCTGGGACCGCTCGCTGCAATCCCCCGGGGGACCCTGTTACTGCAAAAGTCCTTCTCTCTGGTCACACATTCCCAGGGGTTAACCGCCCCCCGAAACCGTCTCTCTGAATCTTCAGCACGCCTGGTCCCTGTCAATTCCCCTTCGTTTTACGGTTCCCCAGTCACTTACTGCAGGAAGCGCCGTTCACGGGGTGCAGTACATCCCACCACTGCCACCAGTTGTCACGGAGTGTGGGGGAGTCCAGGCCCTGCACCCCTCTTCCTGGGATCCACTGAGACTCTCAGCCAGCCAGTAAAACAGAAGGTTTATTGGACAACAGGAACACAGTCCACAACAGAGCTTGTGGGTACAACCAGGACCCCTCAATCACGTCCTTCTGGGGGAGCAGGGAGCTTAGACCCCAGCCCTGGGGTTCCCTGTGTTCCTCCACCCAGCCCCAAACTGAAAACTAAACCCACCCAGCAGGTTCCCTGCTGCAGCCTCTGTTCACATTCCTGGGCAGAGGTGTTACCTCCCCCTCCCCCTCCTGGCTCAGGTGACAGGCTCTCAGGTCTCCCATCCCCAGGGCACATTCCCAGGTCAACACTCCCCCCTCCCTGCTGAGTCACATCGTCACACAGGAACAGAGCCCCGGGTGTGAGGCCAGCAGAAGCCAGGATCCTGCATGCAGAGCCCTGGGACTTGGGGCTGGCGGCAGCTGGGACCCCACAATTTAGGGCCGGGAAAAGAGTCCCGGGCATGAGTCCAGCGGCAGCTGGGCCCCTGTATGGGAGGCCGAGAACAGAGCCTCGGGCTTAGGTCCAGCCGCAGTCTGGACCTCATCTGCGGGGCTGGGAACAGAGCCCCGGGCACGGGTCCTGCAGCCGGCAGTTGGGAACCCAGGTGCGGGGCCAGGAGCAAGTGCCGGGCCGGCAGCACAGGGACCCACACAAAAACTGGGTGTGCTGCAGCACCCACCGCACCCTCAGTTCCCGTGCCTATGGCCAAGAGAGCCAACAAACTGCGAAACAAGCAGTGGAGAGTGTGGCCTTGTGAGGGAACAGAGACAGAGCACCTTGAGGCACGGGACTGGTGGGAAAACTGGCTTGGAAATGGAAGGCAAGGAAACTGCCTGCTGTTGTTTGTCCCTGCTGTGGTCCGGGAAAGAGGACTTTGTGTACCGTCTTTGTAAATAAACAAGACTGCACCAAAGAAATACATGATGCATATCCTCAGTTTCTCCCTGTAACAGAAACAATCTAGCAAAGGCCTGCATATTGGCTAATCACTGGGGCCAAAAAGGATGTCGGTTGTTGCCCAGGCAATGATATCTGGTTCTGCTTGCGCACATTCCAGAGTTATTTCTGAACAGCACAAAGTTCCAAAGCAGTTAAGAGGTCACAGTCCATTCCCTAAATTCTCTGGTGAAATGCTCTGCACACTGGTGATGGCTCATCCCGCCATGGCCAGGGGCAGCCAGGCTGAAAACGTCAGACATGGCTATCCTCTGATTACTCATCCAGTTTCAGCAGAAATAGTTTGTGTGTTGCTGCTCCAGCCTTTGTCCCCAGCTTGCTCCCAGGGCAGGTCCTGTCGGAGCTGCCCACACTTCAGCCATATGGGCAGGCCGCCTTGGTGCGTGAGAGGTGTACAGGAATCTCAGTAATGTGACCCCTTGGTGCTCTTGGATGATGTGCCGATGTTAATGAATTCGTAAAGAAATAGCAGCACTGAGATCTCAGGGAGTCAGTGTGCTCTGAGGACTGGGGACAGTGGCTCATCCTGGACTTACAACTTTCTTAACGGTGCAGATGCTGACACGAGGCACAGTGGGAAGGGAAGGTAGAGATTCATCTCTAGTGAGGCAGTATCACTCCTGCAGGTATAGGGACTGGGGAGAGCAGGTTGCAGGATTGGGTTCTGGCAGCAGAGTGGGCAACTCATGAAGGTCCGGAGAGGAGGTATTTTGCAGTATATCTAAGCTTAGAATGAATTTGGTGCTCACAGAAGTAAGGGTTGTCTTGCGCAAGCTGAAGCCTGTCATTAAGGACATAGTAAAGGCACCTCAGTCCTGCCCTGCAGCACTCCGTCTTATTCCTACCCTGGCTTCTCACAGCTTTGCCAGTGCATCTCCAGTCTCTTGGAGCGCTCCCTGATATTCTAGCCCTGGGCTTCCCCCACGCAGCTTGGCAGATACATATCAGTCCTGACCACGATCCCCCGACTATTCTAATCCTGCCCCACATTCCTTTGGCAGAAGCTACTGGTGTCTCCTTCACAGCCAGTCACTTCTGCCTCCCACCCAGCAGTTAGTGGCACCGCCTTTGCTCGGCATGGCATCTCCCTTACATGCAACAGAGGAGATGGTTATGATTGTGAGGGCATGTGGGTCTCTTCCTCCATGACCTTTAAGCCCCAGAACAAGTCATTGCCTCTCAAGCAACTGTGGCAGCAGTTCTCAAGAGCAGGTGTCACAGACTTAACTGTGCCGCTGCCTTTCTCCTCTGAAGCCCCTGGAACAGCTGCCCACCAGAGTCTGTGCACATGGCCACCTTGCCAGGGCAAGGCACGAGACAGAGCCCCCTGCGAGGGTGTCGGAGACCCAAGTTGGTGTGACAGAGACATATCCCCAGTGCCTGGCACATCAGTTGCTAAGCAAGAAGAAGTTTTAACATGTTGATTAATGCCCTGACTCTGGGTGAGTAATTAGAATTAATGTGGGATATCAAATCAGGAAATCAGGCATTATTAGGAGGAATTAGCCATTTATTTTCATTTTCTGCCTGGCTCTCCCCAGTCCCCCAACACAGACAGGGGACTTGGCATGAGACAGAGCTCTTCTCTGACAGCTCAAAAACAGAAAGAAAATGGAAAACTGGAGCCCTGTGAACACAGCTAATTTGTGACTAATCACAAGGGAACGTCACACCCTGGAGTCCCATCGGGTAGAGTGATGATCAGCCAGCGCTGTGACAGCTCAGTCCTGAGATACAGATCTCCCCTGAGGACAGAAATGTCAAGCTATTGCTGTGACTAAGTGCTGGAACCCTGCAACCAGAGCTGGGGGAATTGTGAGAGGAGCACTCACCAACAATTGTTCGATTGCAACCCTCAAATTTGCCTTGGTGCCGTCCCCTGGCTTTTGCTTCCCAAGCTGTGTCTTGTTCACAAAGAATGTGAAAAGAACATGTTGCAAACCTGGGTACATGCCACACATGACTTACCTAAGCCCTCATACTGGTTCTCACCCTTTCAGTCATCCAGTCAGGAAGCAGGGATCATGGGGCCATGTGATTTGAGCAGACCAGTCACACATTGTAAACTGCAAATGCTCCAAAGCAACAGTTCCCACAAATTGGTCCCAAATGACCCAAGAGCTGAAAATATGTTTGAAACACATGCCCAAAAGCCACAGTCCACCAGTGGAGAGTTCGCACCAGAAATGTGGCTAAGTTACTTGCTGTGGATAGTCTGTTTAGGAGCTTGGAGTACAGTGCAGGAAAAAGAAAAGGAGTACTTGTGGCACCTTAGAGACTAACCAATTTATTTGAGCGTGAGCTAGTGAGCTGTAGCTCACGAAAGCTCATGCTCAAATAAATTGGTTAGTCTCTAAGGTGCCACAAGTACTCCTTTTCTTTTTGCGAATACAGACTAACACGGCTGTTACTCTGAAACCTGTCATAGTGCAGGAAAGCAAACTGATGTAAAGCTCTAAAGGAAACCAGCCTCCATACCAAGCTGCTCAGTGCATAAGAAATACAAGAGACAGAGGAACGGAAGTGTGGTGGCCCATCTCTGGGCCCACAGGATACAGGTGACTTCAGTTCACTTCTCGTTACTCTGAAAACGGAGAACTGGATCCGAAAAGGAGAGGCTGATGGATGAGGGAGCATGCACAGCTCTGAGGCAGGCCCACCAGAGCCCATGCCAAGGTGGCTAATAGAAAAGATGGTGCAATGTCTTCAATTAAGGGCAGAAAACATTCAAAGGGGCCTCTGAGACTAATGAACTTGGCGCAAGCCCTCCCGGGGGGAATTGGCTCTTCAATCATACAGATAAAAACATGGTCGTTCTCTTTGGCTCATTGATCGCATCTGAGAATGAATCTTAATTATGTGGCATGGGCTCCATAAATCACTGGGGTAATTAAAAGCCCCGTTTACAGTGACTAATTGCTCCTGAGCCTGGAATGTGGTAAGATTTTAATCTGCTCAGCACTGGCCCAAAGCAGGGGTGTTGGAAGCCAGGGTGGGATGCAAGGAGCTGCAGGAAAGGGTGGGGGAGCCTGGGTTCCCCTCCCCTAGCCTGCATCACCAAGCTGCCTCATACATTTGATACGTAATAGTAATCAAAAGTCAGAGGAGATAGGTGCAGGTGGCAGTTCCTGAGCATGGCCATCTAAAGCAGGGAGGGAGCCAGGGAAGGGGACATTGATCAAAGTGGGGAAGGGAGACCCGTCTGCTGTATATATGCACCCTAGACACAAATGTGTCCTGCTGATGTGTGTTGGACATGCAGTCCTCACTCCGCAGTAACGCATACTTCTGACCCACAGTTGTGCTGTGTACACAGTTGCAGATACCTTCTTGCCTTGTTCTCCTCCCGCAGCCCTGAGCCAGTTCCCCTGTTCTCTGTCCTGATGCAGCTATGCCCTGCCTCCCTGTTCCATTCATCTCACTCTGGAGCTGGCCCCATTTCCTCATCCATGTGAACATTCAGGCTGTGCTAATCAGCGAGGAGGAAGCCGTAATGCGGCGATGGGGCAGCACAGAGCCAGCGCTCCAGCCGGGCGGCAGTGATGGATTGCCACAGGTACTGAGGAGGAGGGCAAAGGCGCTAACTGGCTAGATGAGTAATGCCCAGCCAGCCAGCACTGGGACGTTATGGGGATGATGGAGAGGTTGGTCCAGAATAATTAGGTAAATGAGCTTCAGGAAGTCAACCTTCTGCCGAGTGTTCAGAAACAAGGCATGTTGGGGCTAAAGTCCTTGCTGCATTCCACCCTCTGCTCCCATCTGGCTCCTCACTGTCCCGATGTGGTAGCAGTAACACACAGCTCCTCTGTGCTTACCCCAAATGGGCACTTCCCCTCAGAGGCACAGGCCGAAGCTTTCCGGCACCTGGGCACCGTGGCTGTAGAACACTGAACATGACACTCAGTGGATTACACAGAGCGTAGGTCTGATCCCACGCACGGGGCTGAGCAGGGTTGTTGCTTTCTGATCCCTTTGCCCTGCTGTCAGTGCTTTGGGGGGAGGGAATGGAGGGATTTGTTGTTACCCCAGAACTCACAAAGGGCTGCAAGATGGCAAAGCTCTCTGAATAGAGATCCTCTGCCATAAGGCAATGTTAGCCACTTTTGTTGAGCGTTCTGGGAGAACTGCCTTGCAGTAGGGATTTCTGAATAATGCTGCCTCTCTAGCTTAACGCTTCTACGGAGACTTGCACAACGTTATTAGACCCTGCTGTACTTCATTTAACTGAGGCTAGAACTCGGATTCTTCTGATTCAGAACAGAGGTGCCTTCAATGTGAGCTAACGGGGATTCTCCTTTAAATAACAGCAGCATGGGGTTTATGACACAAGGTTAAACAGTTCCAGTTCCATCCAGAAGAGGGCACTGGTGCAAAAGTGTTAAGGGAGGTGCATTCATGCTGGTTTGTTACAATATTCATATTATTAAAGCAGGTTCTTCAGGGAGCAGTGACGGTTGGCATCCCTGCTAAATCCAGCCCAAGAGTTAATGAGGGGCAATGTAACTGAAAGGTAAGGCAGGGGAGAGGGTAATAGTTTCCCAGCTGCCAGCACTGACCTGTACGGTATGGCCCCTCCCTCCAGCACAGAGCTCCTTTTGTTTCATGGCCATGCTAACCACATTCACCAGGTCCTACAAGGAGAAGCAGGCATGTGGCTAATGGTTGCCAATAAATACTCAGCCATTAGCATATAGCCAGATGAAGAGAACATTCCTCAGGTTACCAGCAGTGGCAGCTATGGTGCAGATAGAACTAGGATGAAAGCAGGAGGACTCTGCACAGGCCCGTAGGGAGTGGAGGGGAGGAGGGTTAGGGATTCCACCACCCTGCTATCTTAGCATTACAAGCTCACTGATGTGGCTTCTCCTAAGAGCTCCTTCACAAGCCACGCAGGTGCCACCTGAGCCTATCCATCATGTTCTGGCGAAAGCTATTAGGGTCTCAGAGAATCCACGGCCTTTTGAAGCAGAGGAGGGGGTGGTTCTTCCCCAGAACCCCGTGGTCACTTTTGACCGCAGCAGCTGGTTAGAATTCTCTCCCCGCCAGGACATGACTCATGTTGTCAGGACATGAGACAGCTGTAAACTGGCACCAGAGTCTGCTATCCTGGTCATGGGGTGAAATAATAGAGTGGAGCTGAGAAAGAGAGGGTCTGACCAGGAGGAAAAAGGTCCAAATGAGATGGAGCGTGCATGAGGCAGAGAGCTACAAAGAGGCTGTTCCAGAAGCTACAGAGAAGAACATGCTCGTACCCACAGTAGGGGAGTATGTGGCAAAACAAAAAAAATATAAGAATGTCCATACTGGGTCAGACCAATGGTCCTTCCAGCTAAGTATCCTATTTTCCTCCAAGGGCTAGGGTCAGTTGTTCAGAGGGAATGAACAGAACAGGGAAATTTTGAGTGATCCATCCCCTGTCATCCAGTCCCAGCTTCTGGCAGTTGGAGGTTTAGGTACACTCAGAGCATGACTCTCTTGGCCATTGATGGACCTATGTTTCATGAACTTATCTAATTCTGTTTTGAACTCAGTTATAGTTTTGCCCTTCACAGCAATCCCTGGCAATGGGTTCCACAGATGATACAATGACTGTGCATTGTGTGAAGAAGTACTTTCTTTTGTTTGTTTTAAACCTGCTGCCTGTTAACACAAGAACCAAGGTCACCCAATGAAATTATGTGTAGGGGAAATAACACTGCCTTATGCATTTCTCCACACCAGTCATGATTTTATAGACCTCTCTCATATCCCCTGAGTCATCTCTTTTCTAAGCTGAACAGTCCTAGTCTCTCTAATCTCTCCTTGTATAGAATTTATTCAATGCCCGTAGTCATTTCTGTTGCCTTTCTCAGTACCTTTTCCAGTTCTTGTATATCTTTTTAGATAGGGCAACCAGAAGTACATACAGTATTCAAGATGTAGGTGTACCATGGATTTAGGTAGTAACATGATATTTTCTGTCTTATTATCCATCCCTTTCCTAAGGGTTCCTAACACTCTTAGCTTTTTAGACTGCCACTGCATTTTTAGCAGATGTTTTCAGAGAACTATCCACAACAACCCCTAGATCTCTTTCCTGAGTGATAACTGCCAACTTGGACCCCATCATTTTGTAGGTATAGGTGGATTATGTTTTCCAGGGTGCATAGCTTTGCATTTATCAACATTGAATTTCATCTGCCATTTTGTTGCCCAGTCATCCAGTTTGGTGAGATCTCTTTGGAACTCTGCACAGTCAGCTTTGGACATAACTATCTTGAGTAACTTTGTATCATCTGCAGATTTTGCCACCTCACTCTTCACCCCCTTTTCCAGATCACTTATGAGAGGGCCAGGGGCTGGATGAACGGAGGGAATGAGGAGCGGGGCGGGAGAGAGAGAGAGAGAGAAAAGTTCATGAAGAGCAAGTAAGTCTATGAGGGGTTGTAAAACAGGGAAGGGAATCTTGACCTGGATCCTGAAAAGAGCAGAGAGCTGGTGGAGATTTCTGGGAATGGGGGATAACAGTCACATTGCTTGGTACACGTGGGAAAGCGAACAGGGGCTCACTGAAGTCTGGGGAGGTGGGAAACTATTGGACAGGAAACTGTTGAAAGAGTAAAAAGAAAAGGAGTACTTGTGGCACCTTAGAGACTAACCAATTTATTTGAGCATAAGCTTTCGTGAGCTACAGCTCACTTCATCGGATGCATACTGTGGAAAGTGTAGAAGATCTTTTTATACACACAAAGCATGAAAAAATACCTCCCCTTCATGCTTTGTGTGTATAAAAAGATCTTCTACACTTTCCACAGTATGCATCCGATGAAGTGAGCTGTAGCTCACGAAAGCTTATGCTCAAATAAATTGGTTAGTCTCTAAGGTGCCACAAGTACTCCTTTTCTTTTTGCAAATACAGACTAACACGGCTGAAACCTGTTGAAAGAGTGGGATTCTCTCATCCTTCTCTCTCCACTCCCCTCTTCACTGTAGATTTATCTATATCTAACTCTCTCTATCTCTTCCCTGCCCCCCAATCTTTCTTTCCCCTCCCCCGCCCCCATACCTTCTCTCTCTTGTACTCTCTGGGTAGCCGACTCATAGTTTATTTCATCGAGCGCGCTACCATTGACCGAGACTGGAAACAAAAGAAAAGAGTCTGGAGTTGCTATAGTAACTTTAAAGCGCCAGCACAGTGAAGGCACTGAGGAGTTTGTCCCTCATCTGCACCAGCTCTCCCAGTTGCTGGGGAGGGGGTGGGGAGCACCTCACCTCCTGTTAATATTATTATGCTTCACTTTAATGAGCTTCTTTCACTACAGCTTCATCTCTGGCTCCATCCTCCATGCCCCGCCCAGCAATGAAAAGCACAGTTTCACATATGGCTAGGACTGGTTGTCCTTGGCTGGAGTCTGTGGGACCAAATCTACCCTACTGCTCTTCAGTGCACAGGCTGGTCAAAATCAGCAGTTAGGGGTGCTGTCAGTCACTCTCTACAGGCTGCAGAATCACAGCCTGGCATTTAACTGTGCCTCTCACAGCTGCTTTTGGAATATGATCCTCCCGTCCCACTCCACAGGAATATGGACCCTGCCCCCCAGAAGGCTGGCATTGTAACGCTCCCATCAAACAATTGTATGTACACCCAGAGCTTGCAAGGTGCAGTGGGAGTGGGATGTAAGACAGCATGACAATCCATGGCCACTTGGTCTTTCACAGCTGTCTCTGTGCTTCATAATGGGGCTACTTGGAACTTCACGGTGACAACAGAGAGCAAACTCTGAGCTGCCTCCTCTTTCAAAAGCACTGGCCTTCTTGTCATATGAGCTAAAGCAGAGTTTCCCTTAGGTGTTATCAGTACAGGACCTATGACACGCACTCAAGCCGTTCACACTGGTCAGTTCCTTAGAACTTCATCATTGAGCTATTGTTATCCTGGTATCCCACTTCTCACACCAGAACAGTTCTTAAATCCAGGCCCACACCAAAAAACTGGAAAATAGAGGTCGGGGAGAGTGAGAGCTGAGTTTAAAATCTAAGCCATCTAGCATCTATCCTGCAATATGCCTTCCCCCCCGCCCCTTGCAAATACTGTGAGCTGCAGGAACCAGGCTATTTGTGTGTGTAGACAAGCACTGACCTGTGAGGTAGAAACTCTTCTGGGAACACCCCACTCCAAGAGTCCTGCTTTTTCTTCTCCCCAGCACATTTTTCCAGAGACCTCTATCCCCCGTAGCTGAGCTCAGACAGTCATGCCATCCAGTGACGCTCCCCTCCTGCCCCAGGTGAGATTGCTGGAGGTAGTAATCCGAGGCTGCAGAGCTAATTAGACACGGTCCTAAAAGTAACCAAGGGGAGCAGGAACAGGACAGAGCCTGCAGGCTGGAGATGAGGAGCCAGTTGCTGTCCTTTTGGGGAGCAGGGGAGTTACAAGCAAGTACCACCTGTGACGGGTTCAGTCACAGAGATCCCTTTGGGACTGTCACCTGACATGCTGAAGTTACCTCTGAGCCTGTTTTCCCTGCCAGCTTGGGACTCCAGAACCCTGCCTTGTTCAGCCAGACACACTCGCCTGCTGCAACACAGACCCAGGTCTGGTCCATGCCCCCAAAGCTGCAGACTTTAACCAAAAACTGCTCAGCAGGTTACCTGACTCCAGCATCCAGACACCCAGCTTCCAATGGGATCCAAACCCCAAATAAATCAGTTTTACTCTGTATAAAGCTTATACAGGGTAAACTCAATAATTTTCCACCCTTGATAACACTGATAGAGAGATGTGCACAGCTGTTTGCTCCCCCAGGTATTAAGCACTTTCTCTGGGTTAATTAATAAACAAAAGTGATTTTATTAAGTATAAAAAGTAGGATTTAAGTGGTTTCAAGTAATAACAGACCGAACAAAGTAAGTCACCAAGCAAAATAAAGCAAAAATACGCAAGTCTAAGCCTAATACATTAAGAAACGGTTTACAGATAATCTCATCCTCAGAGATGTTCCAATAAGCTTCTTTCACAGACTAGACTCCTACCTAGTCTGGGCCCACTCCTTTCTCCTGGTGCAGTCCTTGTTAGTTCCAGCAGGCATCTTAGGTGAAAAGCAGGGGCTTTCTCATGACTGGGACCTCCTTTGTTCTCTTCCACCCCCTTTTATAGTTTTGGCCCAAGGCAGGAATCTGTTATCTCTCTAGATCCCCACCCCTCCTTCTAAATGGAAAAGCGTCAGGTTTAAGATGGATTCCACCATTTTTCCTGGGATGGCTTACACGAACACAGGGAGGCTTGCAAGTAAACAGAGCCATTTACAACCAATTGTGCTAGTCAACAGGAACCATCAAGATTCTAAACCATCATCAGTGGCCCACACTTTGCATAATTTACAATAGTACCTCAGAGTTATACTTTATATTTCTAGCTTCGGATACAAGAATGATACATACATACAAATAGGATGAACACACTCAGTAGCTTATAAGCTTTGAAATGGTACCTTACAAGAGACCTTTTGCATAAAGCATATTCCAGTTACATCATATTTACACTCATAAGCATACTTCCATAAAACATTATGGAATGTAGCATCACACACCCCATATTTTCCCTTGGAAACTGTCCCTCCCAGAGGGGAATGGAAAACAGTGGCAGTGTGAATCATGCAAGCCAATGAATGATGATACAGCAATGGGCCTGCCCCAGGCTCACTTAAGCATGAAATCCAAGTAGAATATTTATGAGCTGATTTAAACACTTAATGAGCCCTAAGGCAGAGGGGGAGCAGAACAGGAGCTGTGAACTCCCAGCCCAGCACTCTGGGAATCGCACCCTGAGTGAGCAGCAGGATGTCCTTAGCTAATCCCCATCCCAGTGCTGCCTCCGTATCTCCTCATATATGTTTGTAACTGGACCTCTGCATCCTGCCACAATAGAAATATTCCCCGATAATATTAACCTCGTGCCCTGGCAGACTGGCTAAAGTGCCTTGATTAAGGGGCACAAAAAGACCTTGGTGCCATGGTTGAGAAATGGACTCATGCAGGCTTCATACCTGGGCTAGTGTCCTGGGATGAAGGACTGGCACCAAGGGGCTATAGGGTGATCACCCCCTCACCAGGCCAAAGCAACTGAAACCTGTGACCAGCCCAGGTTCATGTTAACTGGGTCAAGACTGGGAAAGGCACCTGCATGCAGGGAATCCTTAGAGATGGAAAAGCCCCTCAAGGGAAGTAGTTCATCCTTCCAGGCTCTGGGGTCCCTTCAGCCTATGTTCCAGGCTCTGCTTAGTCAGCTTGAAATGGGCAAAGTGATGAGGCTTCCACCCCAGGCCCTGAAGGATGAGCCCACAGTCTTCCACGGCACATTGTAGGGATTTCTTTCTTAATCCATCCCATTCCTCCTAATTATCCTCCTTGGATCCCTCTCAATATCCCTCCCACTCCTGGGTGTCTCTTCAGATTCCTGTTAGACTGTTCTTGGCCTCCTGCCCCCTTACTGGCTGCTTCGCCAAGCTGGATAGATTAGGGGTTTTTTTTTTCCATCTCTCATTAATCAAGTGTAACGCTGACAGACCCCAGTCATGTTTGAACCTGGGGCCTCTGGAGCTTAGTGCATGAGCCTCTACCACAGGAGCTAAAAGCCAGCTGGCTTTTAGCTAAGGCTGTAGAGCAGACTCATAATCTCTCTCTTGGTGGTCTCAGTGCCACTAGATGGGACAGAACGCCACACCCAGGAGATGTGTGGGTTACACAAGCCAGGCACATGGGCATTATTTGTTTGTTTTGCTTTTCTCTGAGGTGTCTTCTCCAGTTTGTCTACATCCCTGCTGACCAGGTGCCAGATGAAGGTAGTGTGCCAGGCACGGCCTGACCAGCTCCGCAGAGAAAGGAATCAACCCCTCCCTGCTCTAGCATGGGCTGCACCCCTAACCCCTGGAGATTGTCCTTAGATTTCAGGAAGCTGCCAGCATGTTCCTGAGATGAGACTGTCCTGAGAAGTGCTAGTGAGAATAAAGACAGAGGACCTTGGATGAGGCGCCTCTGTGAAAGAGGAGACAGTGGCTTCATCACAATCATGTCTCCTGTGTTACTCTTTACTAGTGTCAGCATTATTGGAGCCCGCTGGCCTGTTTAAAAATAGCCAGAGCTTCGCGAACCAGCTGAGCAGCAGGGGACAGCAGAGCAGCTCACAGCAGGAGTTTGCCTGGGACTGGTAAGTATCCGAGTGTGTGTTTGTTTGCTTGCTGAGGAAGTATCCCAGCGTGTGTTTGCTGGGAGGGCAGTGTGAGAGCCTGAGTGAGTGTCTGATTGGCTGCTAGCCTGCAGGGGGCGGGCATTAGGGTGTCTGTTTGTTTGCGTCAGGGAAGCCTGGCTGTTTAAAAATAGCCAGAGCTTCGCGAACCAGCTGAGCAGCAGGGGACAGCAGAGCAGCTCACAGCAGGAGTTTGCCTGGGAGTTCGCCTGGAGTGAGCCCAGTGAGGCTTACGTCTTGCAAACTTCTCTGAGGAAGCTCATAGTAGGAAGGTGATATGGAAGGGGGGGGGTTCAGCTGTTGTGACCTGCACTGGATGTGCCATGTTTGTCTTTCTTCCACAGGACAGAAGCGACTTTGTCTGTACAAAGTGCAAGCTGGTCTCCATATTGGAAGAGAAGATTGAAGGTCTGGAGCAACAGATAACGACCCTGCGTTGCATACGAGAAACTGAGGATTTTCTAGACAAAACTCAGGATAGGCTTCTAGGGGCACAAAGCTCTAAAGATATAGAGCAGGTTGCACAGAGGAGCCAAGAGGCCAGTGAAGAAGCTTGGCAACATGTGACCTCCAGAAGAGGTAAGCGGAATGTCCGGGTTCCAGTTACACAGACACAGGTAACTAACCGCTTTCATGTTCTCTCCACAGGTACCGTTGCGGAGAGTGGACCAGATGATATGTCTGGGGCGAGAAAGCAGAAGGAGACTCCGCTGGTTGGAAGGCATGAGATGCGATGTCCTGAGGTTGGGGGTTCCACGACCACCACTCCCAAGAGGAGAAGGCGGGTGGTGGTGGTCGGGGACTCTCTCCTCCGGGGGACTGAGTCATCTATCTGCCGCCCTGACCGGGAAAACCGAGAAGTCTGCTGCTTGCCGGGGGCTAAGATTCGCGATGTGACGGAGAGACTGCCGAGACTCATCAAGCCCTCGGATCGCTACCCCTTCCTGCTTCTCCACGTGGGCACCAATGATACTGCCAAGAATGACCTTGAGCGGATCACTGTGGACTACGTGGCTCTGGGAAGAAGGATAAAGGAGTTGGAGGCGCAAGTAGTGTTCTCGTCCATCCTCCCCGTGGAAGGAAAAGGCCTGGGTAGGGAGCGTCGAATCGTGGAAGTCAACGAATGGCTACGCAGGTGGTGTCGGAGAGAAGGCTTTGGATTCTTTGACCATGGGATGGTGTTCCATGAAGGAGGAGTGCTGGGCAGAGACGGGCTCCATCTTACGAAGAGAGGGAAGAGCATCTTTGCGAGCAGGCTGGCTAACCTAGTGAGGAGGGCTTTAAACTAGGTTCACCGGGGGAAGAAGACCAAAGCCCTGAGGTAAGTGGGAAAGCGGGATACCGGGAGGAAGCACAGGCAGGAATGTCTGTGAGGGGAGGGCTCCTGCCTCATACTGGGAATGAGGGGCGATCAACAGGTTATCTCAAGTGATTATATACGAATGCACAAAGCCTTGGAAACAAGCAGGGAGAACTGGAGGTCCTGGTGATGTCAAGGAACTATGACGTGATTGGAATAACAGAGACTTGGTGGGATAACTCACATGACTGGAGTACTGTCATGGATGGTTATAAACTGTTCAGGAAGGACAGGCAGGGCAGAAAAGGTGGGGGAGTAGCACTGTATGTAAGGGAGCAGTATGACTGCTCAGAGCTCCGGTACGAAACTGTAGAAAAACCTGAGTGTCTCTGGATTAAGTTTAGAAGTGTGTGCAACAAGAGTGATGTAGTGGTGGGAGTCTGCTATAGACCACCGGACCAGGGGGATGAGGCTTTCTTCCGGCAGCTCACGGAAGCTACTAGATCGCATGCCCTGATTCTCATGGGTGACTTTAATTTTCCTGATATCTGCTGGGAGAGCAATACAGCGGTGCATAGACAATCCAGGAAGTTTTTGGAAAGCGTAGGGGACAATTTCCTGGCGCAAGTGCTAGAGGAGCCAACTAGGGGGGGCGCTTTTCTTGACCTGCTGCTCACAAACCGGGTAGAATTAGTGGGGGAAGCAAAAGTGAATGGGAATCTGGGAGGCAGTGACCATGAGTTGGTTGAGTTCAGGATCCTGACGCAGGGAAGAAAGGTAAGCAGCAGGATACGGACCCTGGACTTCAGGAAAGCAGACTTCGACTCCCTCAGGGAACGGATGGCCAGGATCCCCTGGGGGACTAACTTGAAGGGGAAAGGAGTCCAGGAGAGCTGGCTGTATTTCAAGGAATCCCTGTTGAGGTTACAGGGACAAACCATCCTGATGAGTCGAAAGAATAGTAAATATGGCAGGCGACCAGCTTGGCTTAATAGTGAAATCCTAGCGGATCTTAAACATAAAAAAGAAGCTTACAAGAAGTGTAAGGTTGGACATATGACCAGGGAAGAGTATAAAAATATTGCTCGGGCATGTAGGAATGAAATCAGGAGGGCCAAATCGCACCTGAAGCTGCAGCTAGCGAGAGATGTCAACAGTAACAAGAAGAGTTTCTTCAGGTATGTTGGCAACAAGAAGAAAGCCAAGGAAAGTGTGGGCCCCTTACTGAATGAGGGAGGCAACCTAGTGACAGAGGATGTGGAAAAAGCTAATGTACTCAATGCTTTTTTTGCCTCTGTCTTCACTAACAAGGTCAGCTCCCAGACTGCTGCGCTGGGCATCACAAAATGGGGAAGAGATGGCCAGCCCTCTGTGGAGATAGAGGTGGTTAGGGACTATTTAGAAAAGCTGGATGTGCACAAGTCCATGGGGCCGGACGAGTTGCATCCGAGAGTGCTGAAGGAATTGGCGGCTGTGATTGCAGAGCCATTGGCCATTATCTTTGAAAACTCGTGGCGAACCGGGGAAGTCCCGGATGACTGGAAAAAGGCTAATGTAGTGCCAATCTTTAAAAAAGGGAAGAAGGAGGATCCTGGGAACTACAGGCCAGTCAGCCTCACCTCAGTCCCTGGAAAAATCATGGAGCAGGTCCACAAAGAATCAATCCTGAAGCACTTGCATGAGAGGAAGGTGATCAGGAACAGCCAGCATGGATTCACCAAGGGAAGGTCATGCCTGACTAATCTAATCGCCTTTTATGATGAGATTACTGGTTCTGTGGATGAAGGGAAAGCAGTGGATGTATTGTTTCTTGACTTTAGCAAAGCTTTTGACACGGTCTCCCACAGTATTCTTGTCAGCAAGTTAAGGAAGTATGGGCTGGATGAATGCACTATAAGGTGGGTAGAAAGCTGGCTAGATTGTCGGGCTCAACGGGTAGTGATCAATGGCTCCATGTCTAGTTGGCAGCCGGTATCAAGTGGAGTGCCCCAAGGGTCGGTCCTGGGGCCGGTTTTGTTCAATATCTTCATAAATGATCTGGAGGATGGTGTGGATTGCACTCTCAGCAAATTTGTGGATGATACTAAACTGGGAGGAGTGGTAGATACGCTGGAGGGGAGGGATAGGATACAGAAGGACCTAGACAAATTGGAGGATTGGGCCAAAAGAAATCTGATGAGGTTCAATAAGGATAAGTGCAGGGTCCTGCACTTAGGATGGAAGAATCCAATGCACCGCTACAGACTAGGGACCGAATGGCTAGGCAGCAGTTCTGCGGAAAAGGACCTAGGGGTGACAGTGGACGAGAAGCTGGATATGAGTCAGCAGTGTGCCCTTGTTGCCAAGAAGGCCAATGGCATTTTGGGATGTATAAGTAGGGGCATAGCGAGCAGATCGAGGGACGTGATCGTTCCCCTCTATTCGACATTGGTGAGGCCTCATCTGGAGTACTGTGTCCAGTTTTGGGCCCCACACTACAAGAAGGATGTGGATAAATTGGAGAGAGTCCAGCGAAGGGCAACAAAAATGATTAGGGGTCTAGAACACATGACTTATGAGGAGAGGCTGAAGGAGCTGGGATTGTTTAGCCTGCAGAAGAGAAGAATGAGGGGGGATTTGATAGCTGCTTTCAACTACCTGAGAGGTGGTTCTAGACTATTCTAGGATGGTTCTAGACTATTCTGTGTGGTAGAAGAGGACAGGACAAGGAGTAATGGTCTCAAGTTGCAGTGGGGGAGGTTTAGGTTGGATATTAGGAAAAACTTTTTCACTAAGAGGGTGGTGAAACACTGGAATGCGTTACCTAGGGAAGTGGTAGAATCTCCTTCCTTAGAGGTTTTTAAGGTCAGGCTTGACAAAGCCCTGGCTGGGATGATTTAACTGGGAATTGGTCCTGCTTCGAGCAGGGGGTTGGACTAGATGACCTTCAGGGGTCCCTTCCAACCCTGATATTCTATGATTCTATGATACACAGACAACATGCAATGCTGTTGGAATGTGGAAACCGCCTTACATGACACCTCTCCTTTGAGGGCTACCACAAGGAAGAGTCCTCAGAGATCCCACAAAGAACCTTATCCCTGCACTTTGGATGATGAGCCACCTCTATTGCTCTCTTACACCTGTTCTCTACATTGTGTAAGGAAGGGATGCTGTAAACACGATACTGATCTCTGTTGCAGGATTACCACAGACAAGTAGGAACCCAGCATTTACCTTCAAGACCTGTGAATCGGGATCCTGACTGAATGTAAAAGTCCACATGGATGTTCCCATGCACAGAGCTTCACAAAAACATCTGACCCCAATTCCAGATGTAGATTTTCATATTTGATCAGGATGAGGACAAGTGGGGTTTCATTGAAAAGCATCTAGCGAACAAAGGCACAAAGGGTAGGGAATTGCAATCTGAAATGCAAACCTGAGACCCCCTTTTTGTTAATGGAGTAGCAGCTGTGAAGGAGGTTGAGCAGGATTGCAACAGGCTAGAGCTGAAGATCTCTTGAATGGCCCTGGAAACACCTCTGTTTGGTTTCAGTGATGGAGACTAGAACAAATGAGGCAATGTAGCCAAATGGACAGAGCACTGGACTGTGACTCAGGAGCTCTGGGTTTCTCCCCGCCTTCCCGGTTCTGCCACTGACCAGCTAAGTGACCTTTGACAAGTCACTTCACCTCTCTGTGCCTCAGCTTCCCCCTCTGTAAAATGGGAATTATGATACCAACCTCCTTTGTAAAGCACTCTGAGATCTACTGATAACAAGAGCTAGTAGTATTATTATTGCTATTAATCAGTCAAGAGAGAGGTAAGGACAGTCAACAGGATGTTAGGACCATATATCCTAGAAGGTAGGCCTGTGCATTTGAACACAACCTGGGTATCCCTGGAAAGTCCCACAAGGAGTCCTGGGGGACCCAGATTTGGGCCTTGCCTCTCCTCTAGCTAACACTTTAATTCTCATACCAATAGAATTATGGGATGCAAAACTGTGTAAGACAAGAGGTCCCTGTCCTGTTATTGCACAAGGCAAATAACAAGATTTAATAACAAGACTCAGCCAATCAGAAGCCGAGATGTATCCAATCAGCAACACACAACTCACTGGCCTGGTGCATGGGACTTTGGGCCCCCTCTGTGCCAGAACCTCCCAAGGAAGTCAAGGAGGGAACTCTGCACATGGAGGGATGGCAGGATTGGGCACAAAGACAACAAGAGAGGTTTAACCCCAAGCAGAGAGAGGTTGGAGATCTCAATCACCATTAAAGTTTATTGACCCAAGAGAACGATATTTAGCCAGAAGGCCCAATAAATTGCACAGCTGACTGGTAACACACGTCCTGCTGTGACTTGTCACATAAATCCCATTACAGATATTCATTAGAATTGAGATTTATTTTGTTTAATTAGAGCAATCATAGCATGAATTGGGATAAAGTTGCACTGGGGAGGCCAGGGCCCAGGAAAGCAGCAGCAATTAGCAGTGCAGAATGCAGGCACCAGATTTGATTCCAAGAAGCAGTATTCAAAGTGAACTACAAAGGAAGAGAGTGATTTGCTTGTGTACCTTGACTGCTCCTTGTAAAGGCAACTACAAGGCTTTTCCAGTTTGCTTTTTGTTTCAGAAATACCAGGAGTCTCAAGTCTTGGCTTTGCTGGAGGACCGTCTGGCCTGGAAGACACATGAGCTGGACTAAAATAGGAACAGCACAACAGGCTGAACCCTGAACTGCAGCTCAGCAGACAGGTAGAGGGGAGTCTGAATCTTTCACCCAGAGACTTTCTCCCAGCTGTTTATCAGGAGTTTTAGATAAATGATTTATTTTGTTTTAAACCTGTGTGACTAAAAAAATCCCTTCTTGTCTGAGCGGAGGGATAAAAGCTGCATCTCAGTGTGTTGTGATGTCTCTATCCCATTCCAATCCTCCAGGAAAAAGCACTTTGGTCAAAGGCTGATTTTTCGAATGTCAGTGTGTTGACCTCCATCTTTTGTCCAACACACCAGGGATTGAACCAAGTACTTCAGGCTGTTGCTGGGGCTGTAACAGACTCCTGTCCTCTGTGGATCAGGTGCAGAGAGGGACCTGTAACACACACTCATCAGTGGGTTACATCAATAACAGGAAAAAATTGAAAAGAACACTTGCACCAGAGAAAAATAACAACGGGCACAAACACCATTCTTTCTTCTTTTTAGTTCACCTTTAATGTACGTGGCATTTTCTCTGTTGCACAAGAAGGCAGGGTCCCTGTCCTGAAGTGCTAGCAGATTATATGATACATGGGACAAGGCTTTGGGCACAAGCCAGCACTGGACAACTATGGGGAGAGGATTAGCCAAAGAGGCTGCGCAGAAAGAGGGAGGGATTTCAGTCTGGTCCAGGTGTAGGGGGAGCCCAGGAAAAGGCTCATAGCTGAGATGGAGGCCAAGAGTGCAGGGAGGAGAAGGAGGAATGTAGGGAGCAAGGTGGGGGTGAGTCAGAGGATGTGAGAGCAGAGATGCCAGCTTGCAGTTAAGAGCAGAACTATGCCTGTCCCATTGGGGAATATTAGGGCTGTGCACCCAGGTCCCAGGAACAGGAATAATGTCCTATAGCTTGGTATGTGCATTTAATAATCATTTGCATCTGCAAGTGGAAACTGAGGCTATGTCTACACTACAACGGCATAGCGAGGGTACTGCAGCACTGCCATAGTGTAGAGGCTTCCTGCCCTCAGAAAGGTGGATTTACTAAGTCGACAGAAAAACCCCTTCTGTCAATATAGGTGTAGTCCAGGCCTGAAAGGCAGTAACTGGGTCGATGGAAGAATTCTTCTCTCAATCTAGCTGTGTCTATGAGGGGTCTAGGTTGACCTAATGTGTCTATGAGGGGTCTAGGTCGACCTAACCATTGCACAGGGCATGATGTTTTTCACAGCCCTGAGTGATGTAACTAGGTCAATCTAATTTTAAGATGTAGACCAGGCCTGAGGTGCAGAGAGGGGAAATGACTTCCCTAGCCCATGCAGGGAGTCAGAGGTCCAACCAGATTAGGACCCTAGGCCAGGAGTATTTGTCTTTGGTTTTCATAGGCCTTTCACTGCCTCGGAGAGCAGTAACAGGGTCGTACATCAGGTCTGGTCTCCTCAGGGGATGGAAACACCCCAGGAAACCAGGTCTCACATTAGCTCTTTCACTCCTGCTAAAGTGCTGAAAAAAATGCCTGTGACAAAGGTGAATACAAGTCCTGGTATTCTAGCTCCAAATGCCAAAGTCCCTGTACAGGAGGTTTCAGAATAACAGCCGTGTTAGTCTGTATTTGCAAAAAGAAAAGGAGTACTTGTGGCACCTTAGAGACTAACCAATTTATTTGAGCATAAGCTTTCGTGAGCTACAGCTCACTTCATCGGATGCATACTGTGGAAAATACAGAAGACGTTTTTATACACACAAACCATGAAAAAATGGGTGATTATCACTACAAAAGGTTTTCTCTCCCCCCACCCCACTCTCCTGCTGGTAATAGCTTATGTAAAGTGATCACTCTCCTTACAATGTGTATGATAATCAAGGTGGGCCATTTCCAGCATAAATCCAGGTTTTCTCCCCACCGCACCCCCCTCCCCCACACACAAACCCACTCTCCTGTTGGTAATAGCTTATCTAAAGTGATCACTCTCCTTACAATGTGTGTGATAATCAAGGTGGGCCATTTCCAGGACAAATCCGGGATTTAACAAGAATGTCTGAGGGGGGGGGGTAGGAAAAAACAAGGGGAAATAGGTTACCTTGCATAATGGCTTAGCCACTCCCAGTCTCTATTCAAGCCTAAATTAATTGTATCCAATTTGCAAATGAATTCCAATTCTCGCTGAAGTTTGGATTTGAAGTTTTTCTGTTGTAATATCGCAACTTTCATGTCTGTAATCGTGTGACCAGAGAGATTGAAGTGTTCTCCAACTGGTTTATGAATGTTATAATTCTTGACATCTGATTTGTGTCCATTTATTCTTTTACGTAGAGACTGTCCAGTTTGACCAATGTACATGGCAGAGGGGCATTGCTGGCACATGATGGCATATATCACATTGGTAGATGTGCAGGTGAATGAGCCTCTGATAGTGTGGCTGATGTTATTAGGCCCTGTGATGGTGTCCCCTGAATAGATATGTGGGCACAGTTGGCAACGGGCTTTGTTGCAAGGATAGGTTCCTGGGGTTAGTGGTTCTGTTGTGTGGTATGTGGTTGCTGGTGAGTATTCGCTTCAGGTTGGGGGGCTGTCTGTAGGCAAGGACTGGCCTGTCTCCCAAGATTTGTGAGAGTGTTGGGTCATCCTTCAGGATAGGGTGTAGATCCTTAATAATGCGTTGGAGGGGTTTTAGTTGGGGGCTGAAGGTGACGGCTAGTGGCGTTCTGTTATTTTCTTTGTTAGGCCTGTCCTGTAGTAGGTGACTTCTGGGAACTCTTCTGGCTCTATCAATCTGTTTCTTCACTTCTGCAGGTGGGTATTGTAGTTGTAAGAATGCTTGATAGAGATCTTGTAGGTGTTTGTCTCTGTCTGAGGGGTTGGAGCAAATGCGGTTGTATCGCAGAGCTTGGCTGTAGAAATGGATTGTGTGGTGTGGTCAGGGTGAAAGCTGGAAGCCTGTAGGTAGGAATAGTGGTCAGTAGGTTTCCGGTATAGGGTGGTGTTTATGTGACCATCGTTTATTAGCACTGTAGTGTCCAGGAAGTGGATCTCTTGTGTGGACTGGACCAGGCTGAGGTTGATGGTGGGATGGAAATTGTTGAAATCATGGTGGAATTCCTCAAGGTCTTCTTTTCCATGGGTCCAGATGATGAAGATGTCATCAATATAGCGCAAGTAGAGTAGGGGCGTTAGGGGACGAGAGCTGAGGAAGCGTTGTTCTAAGTCAGCCATAAAAATGTTGGCATACTGTGGGGCCATGCGGGTACCCATAGCAGTGCCGCTGGTTTGAAGGTATACATTGTTCCCAAATGTAAAATAGTTATGGGTAAGGACAAAGTCACAAAGTTCAGCCACCAGGTTAGCCGTGACATTATTGGGGATAGTGTTCTTGACGGCTTGTAGTCCATCTTTGTGTGGAATGTTGGTGTAGAGGGCTTCTACATCCATAGTGGCCAGGATGGTGTTATCAGGAAGATCACCGATGGATTGTAGTTTCCTGAGGAAGTCAGTGGTGTCTTGAAGGTAGCTGGGAGTGCTGGTAGCGTAGGGCCTGAGGAGGGAGTCTACATAGCCAGACAATCCTGCTGTCAGGGTGCCCATGCCTGAGATGATGGGGCGCCCAGGATTTCCAGGTTTATGGATCTTGGGTATTAGATAGAATATCCCAGGTCGGGGTTCCAGGGGTGTGTCTGTGTGGATTTGATCTTGTGCTTTTTCAGGGAGTTTCTTGAGCAAATGCTGTAGTTTCTTTTTGTAACTCTCAGTGGGATCAGAGGGTAATGGCTTGTAGAAAGTGGTGTTTGACAGCTGCTGAGCAGCCTCTTGTTCATATTCCGACCTATTCATGATGACAACAGCACCTCCTTTGTCAGCCTTTTTGATTATGATGTCAGAGTTGTTTCTGAGGCTGTGGATGGCATTGTGTTCTGCACGGCTGAGGTTGTGGGGCAAGTGATGCTGCTTTTCCACAATTTCAGCCCGTGCACATCGGCGGAAGCACTCTATGTAGAAGTCCAGTCTGCTGTCTCGACCTTCAGGAGTCCTTCTTTTTGTAGTGTTGGTAGGGAGGTCTCTGTGGAGTAGTATGTTGTTCAAAGGTGTGTTGGAAATATTCCTTGAGTCGGAGACGTCGAAAATAGGATTCTAGGTCACCACAGAACTGTATCATGTTCGTGGGGGGTGTAGGGGCAGAAGGAGAGGCCCTGAGATATGACAGCTGCTTCTGCTGGGCTAAGAGTATAGTTGGATAGGTTAACAATATTGCTGGGTGGGTTGAGGGATCCATTGCTGTGGCCCCTTGTGGCATGTAGTTGTTTAGAAAGTTTAGTGTCCTTTTTCTTTTGTAGAGAAGCAAAGTGTGTGTTGTAAATGGCTTGTCTAGTTTTAGTAAAGTCCAGCCATGAGGAAGTTTGTGTGGAAGGTTGGTTTTTTATGAGTATCCATTTTTGAGAGCTCATTCTTTATCTTTCCCTGTTTGCTGTAGAGGATGTTGATCAGGTGGTTCCGCAGTTTCTTTGAGAGCGTGTGGCACAAGCTGTCAGCATAGTCTGTGTGGTATGTAGATTGTAATGGATTTTTTACTTCAGTCCTTCTGGTACGATGTCCATCTGTTTGCATTTGGAGAGGAAGATGATGTCTGTCTGTATCTGTACAAGTTTTTTCATGCAGTTGATAGATTTCCACTCCATACGGCTAAATGCAGTGCCTTGCATAATGACAGGTTTCAGAGTAACAGCCGTGTTAGTCTGTATTGCTGGGCAATCTAGACAAATTACCATTACTACTGTGCACTTTCCAAGGCAGACAGCCTCTCATTTGCTCTATAGGGAACATGGCATGCTGGGGCTGCAGAGCGCTTGTGGGGTGCATGACATAGCTTAAACAAGCAATTGAATGGGTATAGGGAAGAGGATGCAGGAGAATGGGTTAGAGCACTACGGAGGCAGAGCCTAGGGCCCAGGCCTCCTGCCTGCTGAATGACTGTATAGGAATGGGGGTTCTGCTCCAGCCCTAGATCACAGCTACAGGCCCAGTGCTGCTCTTGCAGGAGACAAGTGGCTCCTATTGACCTGGGTGGAACAGGCACTCATTACTGGGGCGTTGGCGGGGGGGGTGGGGGATAGATCCCTGGTGTCTCAAGCAGCTGCTATTCCAGGAGGGGTAGGAAGTGCACCCAACTCCACTCAGATGTATCCTTAGTCCCACAGGATTTCCTTTGCAAGTAATACTGCTCAGCAGTTCCCCAGCCCATCTTCTCTTCAAAAGGCCCTACAGAGCACCCACCCCCAGAGCCCTGGGGGAGCTAGGCGGCTGCAGAGCACGTGTCTCCACCTCCACTCCCACCCCTCACACATTCTCCTCATCTCCCTCTACCGAGCAAACCCTAGAGTATCAGACACCAGCCATTGCTCCCGCAGCATCTCCTCCTGGGTTCCCATTACACGCTTTCAGACAAGGAGCTGCCAAACCTCCGGTCCTGGAGCAGCAATGGTGAGGGCAGGCTCCGACTTTTCACACCCAAAACCAATTAATTGCTAATCTTGCTTTTCATACACACATCATGGTCTGAGCGCGGTAAAGCACCCCCGTCTCTCAGCGGGCAGAAAGTCACGCCCCCACCAGCAGGCTGCTCAGGAGGAAGCAGCCTCTTCCCCAGACCCCTGCTGAGGCACCTGCTGCAGAGAGAGCTGCCCGATGGCTGCTTCAGTGTCTCATAGGAGGCGTCATTCATGTGCTCAGTCTCTTTCATCCAAGCCCCAAAGCACAGCATCTGCTCAGGGAGACAATCTATTGCATTTGGATGCCCCCTGCTGTCAATTTATCGGTAAACGGCCCAGAGCAGGAACTTAAGGCCTGGGTACTATGGTGATAGGCACTATAGACACTGAGATGAGATGGACAGAGGTTGTATATACTCCCCAAGGAATGATTCCCAAATCATGCAGGGGGGATTGAGTACAGAAGGGGCCAGAGAGGTGGCAGGGGCAGAACTAAGGTACAATCAAAAATACCTCTCCAGATTATGAACTCTATAGACCTCGCACTGGAAGTGCCCATATGGCTGACAGGTAACAGCTGTACCAGTCATCTGGCACCATGTCCCTGCTGGCACTAGGACCCTATGCTCTCTAGTTCATATGTTTAATGGATTTGCCTGCCATCCAATGCCATGTTCCTGCTCCACCTGGTCTATGCATGGCACTGGATTTCCCCACTGGCTGATGCTATGCCTCTGTTCCCACTAGTTCAGCTGTGGCACTGTATTTGCCAGGTCCCACTGCATGTCACTTGACCTTCAGGGCACAGGCTGAACTCCAAGTCCCCCTCTGGCACCCCAACGTGTGAGCCCTTTACCTGTAATAACCCACAATGAAGGGAGCAGTAAAACTGTCTGTGGTAGAACAGGTGAGAACTTGCTGGGAGACTCATAGACTTTAGACTTTAAGGTCAGAAGGGACCATTATGATCATCTAGTCTGACCTCCTGCACAACGCAGGACACAGAATCTCACCCACTCACTCCTGTAACAAACCTCCAACCTGTGTCTCAGTTATTGAAGTCCTCAAATCGTGGTTTAAAGACTTTGAGGTGCAGAGAATCCTCCAGCAAGTGACCCATGCCCCACGCTGCAGAGGAAGACGAAAAACCCCCAGGGCCTCTGCCAATCTGCCCTGCAGGAAAATTCCTTCCCGACCCCAAATATGGCGATCAGCTAAACCCTGAGCATGTGGGCAAGACTCACCAGCCAGACACCCAGGAAAGAATTCTCTGTTGTAACTCAGATCCCATCCCATCGAACATCCCATCACAGACCATTGGTCATATCTGCCGCTAATAGTTGAAGATCAATTAATAGCCAAAATTAGGCTATCCCATCATATCATCCCTTCCATAAATTTATCAAGCTTAGTCTTGAAGCCAGATATGTCTTTTGGCCCCACTGCTTCCCTTGGAAGGCTGTTCCAGAACTTCATTCCTCTGATGGTCAGAAACCTTTGTCTAATTTCAAGTCTAAACTTCTTGATGGCCAGTTTATATACATTGATTCTTGTGTCCACATTGGTACTGAGCTTAAATAATTCTTCTCCCTCCGTGGTATTTATCCCTCTGATATATTTATAGAGTGAAATCATATCTCCCCTCAGCCTTCTTTTGGTTAGGCTAAACAAGCCAAACTCTGAGTCTCCTTTCAAAAGGCAGGTTTTCCATTCCTCGGATCATCCTAGTAGCCCTTCTCTGTACCTGTTCCAGTTTGAATTCATCTTTCTTAAACATGGGAGACCAGAACTGCACACAGTATTCCAGATGAGGTCTCACCAGTGCCTTGTATAAGGATACTAACACCTCCTTATCTCTACTGGAAATACCTCGCCTGATGCATCCCAAGACCGCATTAGCATTTTTCATGGCCATATCACAATGTCAGCTCATAGTCATCCTGTGATCAACCAATACTCTGAGGTCCTTCTCATCCTCTGTTACTTCCAAGTGATGCGTCCCCAGTTTATATCAAAAATTCTTGCTATTAATCCCTAAATGCATGACCTTGCACTTTTCACTATTAGATTTCATCCTATTACTATTACTCCAGTTTACAAGGTCATCCAGATCTTCCTCTATGATATCCTTGTCCTTCTCTGTATTGACAATACCTCCCAGCTTTGTGTCATCTGCAAACTTTATTAGCACATTCCCAGTTTTTGTGCCAAGGTCAGTAATAAAAAGATTAAATAAGATTTGGTCCCAAAACCGATCCCTGAGGAACTCCACTAGTAACCTCCTTCCAGCCTGACAGGTCACCTTTCAGTGTGACCCGCTGTAGTCTCCCCTTTAACCAGTTCCTTATGCACCTTTCAATTTTCATATTGATCCCCACCTTTTCCAGTTTAGCTAATAATTCCCCATGTAGAACCGTATCAAATGTGTTACTGAAATCGAGGTAACTTAGATCCACTGTGTTTCCTTTGTCTAAAAATTCTGTTACCTTCTCAAAGAAGGGGATCAGGTTGATTTGACATGACCTACCTTTTGTAAAACCATGTTGTATTTTGTGCCGTTATCATTGATCTCAATGTCCTTAACTACTTTCTCTTTCAAAATTTTTTCCAAGACTTTGCTTACTACAGATGTCAACCTAACAGGCCTGTAGTTACCCGGATCACCTTTTTTCTCCTTTCTTAAAAATAGGAACTATGTTAGCAATTCTCCAGTCATACAGTACAAGCCCTGAGTTTACAGATTCCTTAAAATTTTTCACTAATGGGCTTCAATTTCACGTGCCAGTTCCTTTAATATTCTTGGATGAAGATTATCTAAGCCCCCCTATTTAGTTCCATTAAGCTGTTCAAGTTTGGCTTCTACCTTGGATGTGGTAATATCTATCTCCATATATATCCTCCTTCCCATTTGTTGTCCTACCATTATCCCTAAGCTGCTCATTAGCCTCATTAAAGATTGAGGCAAAGTAGTTGTTTAGATATTGGGCCATGACTAAATTATCCTTAACCTCCACTCCATCCTCAGTGTTTAGTGGTCCCACTTCTTCTTTCTTTGTTTTCTTCTTATTTATATGGCTATAAAACCTTTTACTATTGGTGTTAATTCCCTTTGCAAGGTCCAGTTCTCACTTTATCCCTTCATGTTCTGACCTCAATAAGCTAGCTTTCCTTGCTGATCCCTCCCATCTTCCACTCCCTGTATGCTTTCTGCTTTTTATTAAATCCCCTGAGATGCTTGCTCATCCAGCTTGGTCTACAACTCCTGCCTATGAGTTTTTTCCCCTTTCTTGGGATGCAGGCTTCTGATAGTTTCTGCAACTTTGACTTGAAGTAATCCCAGGCCTCCTCTGACTTTAGATCCACGAGTTCTTCAGTCCAATCCACTTCCCTAACTAATTTCCTTAATTTATTAAAGTTAACTCTTTTGAAATCAAAAACCCTAGTCACAGATCTATTTTTGTTTATCCTTCCATTTAGCTTGAACTGAATTCACTCATGATCACTCGAATGGAGGTTGTCCCCTACAACCATTTCTTCTATGAGGTCTCACTACTCACCAAAACCAAATCTAAAATGGCATCCCCTCTTGTTGGTTCAGCAACTATTTGGTGAAGGAATCCATCAGCCATCGCATCCAGGAAAATCTGAGCCCTATTATTATTACTAGCACTTGTCCTCCAGTCTATATCTGGGAAGTTAAAGTCTCCCATGATCACACAATTCCCATTAGTATTTACTTCATTAAAAACATTAAAGAGGTCTCTATCCATATCCAGATCGGATCCCGGCAGTCTATAGCACACCCCAAGCACTATCCCAGGGGAGGCTCTAGTAGATTTCTTCCCCAATGTGATTTTAACCGAGACAGACTCAGTCATATCCATTCCATCACTTCTCATTTCTTTACAGTCTACCTCATCACTAGTCTCTAAGGTGCCACAAGTACTCCTTTTCTTTTTACCTCATCACTGATATACAGTGCTACTCCATCACCTTTGCCTTTATTTCGGTCTTTCCTAAACAGCACATACCCTTCAATACCTGTACTCCAGTCATGTCTACTATTCCACCATGTTTCTGTTATCCCTATAATATCTGGTTTCACTTCCTGCACCAGTAGCTCTAGTTCCTCCATTTTGTTACCTAGGCTTCTCGCACTGCTGTACAAACATCTTAATTTTTGCTGTTTGGCCTCACTCACATTCTTTACCCGATTAGGCACAGACATTCTACCGCCAGTATCACCTATTAGACTGGTATGTACACTACCCTTCTTCCTTATGTCCATTCTTACTTTGTTTTCTTCCCTCTCAATGTTAAAATCCGGTGCGGAGATTACCTGGACATCTCCCAACCATCTCCCCCAAATTCCTAGTTTAAAGCTCTCTTGATCAGTCGTGCCATCCTCCATCCTAGAAGTCTATTTCCCTCCTTACTCAGGTGAAGTCCATCCCAAGAGAACAGTCCTCTATCCATGAATGCTTCCCAGTGGCCATACATCCCAAAGACCTCCTTATAGCACCACTGCCTGAGCCATCTGTTGAGCATCATAATCTTGTCACACCTTTGTTGCTCTTCTCTAGGAACAGGCAGAATCCCACTGAAGATCACTTGAGCCTCGATTTCCTTAAGTGTCTTCCCCAGCCTGGCATAGTTTCCCTTGATATGTTCCAGCGAGAATCTAGCTGTGTCATTTGTTCCCACATGAAGGGCAATCAGTGAATTCTTTCCCGCACCCATTAGGATCCTCTTCAGCCTCAGGTTCACATCCCATATCTTAGCACCCGGCAAACAGCACACCTTTCTGTTCTCTGGATCAGCTCTGGTTACAGGCCTGTCTATTCTTCTCAGTAAGGAGTCCCCAATCACATAGACCTGCCTTTTCCTGGTGATGGTGCAATTCTGCAGTCTATCCCCTGTTCCCTCTGGCTGCAAGTCCCCTCAATTCCTATTGTCCCTTGCAATCCTCTGCAATCCATCCCGTATCCTCCTGGGGCTCATATTTGGTGTTTTCTCCATTGACTCTTGCCCTCTTCC
Organism: Lepidochelys olivacea; assembly: GCF_965140295.1. NCBI lineage: Eukaryota > Metazoa > Chordata > Testudines > Cheloniidae > Lepidochelys > Lepidochelys olivacea. Next base: position 55,065,530 of record NC_140416.1, read on the forward strand.
TATAGGACTGGTTGCTCTTCTCTTCTTCCTTGCCCTCTCACCTTCAGTGACCACCTGCTGTGCCCCTTCTTCATTTTCCGACTCCGCAAATCTGTTCCTGAGTTCTGTTTCTCCTTCACTAGCCCGTCTTTTCCTCTCCCTGATTCTCTTGGTCACATGCCTCCACTGTTCACTTTCCTCACCCAGCACTCTCCCCTCAGAGTTCTTTGGTCCTGCTTCCATCTGCAAGTCTGAGCTTTTCTCTTCAGTCTCCTCATGTCTTTGCTCCATCATCTGCTCAAACCCCCTTCTAAACTCAACCAGAGTTTCAACCTGCATCTCCAATCCTCAGATCTTTTCTTCCATCAGCTCTATCAGGCGGTACTTCATGCAGACAAAACTCTTTTCAGGTACCCCCTCCAGGATCATGTACATGCCGCAGCTTCCACATCCAGTCATCTTCATTGTGTCTTCCACTACATAGGTCACTCCCACTGCTGCCTCTGTATCTGTCATAGCCTTCCCACCTAAGTCCTGTTAGTCCAAGAAACACAAACCAAACCAAAACACCACCACCCGCAGCAAAACAAACCCCCAATGAGCACCAAAACACTGCCAGAACACCACACACTCCCTTCACTAGCCTGTCTGTTCCTCGGCCTGGTTCTCTTAGTCTTCTCCCCAAACTCTCCTGTTTACAGCTCTGTTTGCTTGTTTCTATGCCTCTGCCTGACTGGCTGGCTACCTTTATAGGACCCCTAGTCAGAGAAGCCCCGCACCCTAATCAGGGCTCAGCTTCTCTCCCAGCACACTGCCTCTACCAGCCTCTATAAATACCAATACAAATACAAATACACAGAGGCTGGGCTGTCAGGCACAGCAGCTCAGCTTCCTCTGCCATGGAAAGGGGAAAAAGAGGAGCACCTCCTAATGAGTCTCCTACTGCCATTCATTGCTCTCCAAGCCCCTCATGAAGCAGTTTCCACACCGCTCTGGAGGCCTGGGGTTTAGCACAGACTCCAGCCCCTCCAGCTCCTTTATTTCTGTCACTGCCCAATGGCTCACACTTATAATCTAGTCACACTGTTCCTTGCCCTCTTGCTGTGCCCCTTGTGCCCTGCTGTGCCTACCCCAAGTCCTACACCCAGCAACATGGCCTAGCCTCGCATGGTGCACGGCTGTGTGGGACAGTCCAGAGAGGAATGATGAAAAACTCCAAGCACTTTCAGCAACAGAAACAGAGACCTGGAGTGTTTACTGAGCAGGCCAGGCTTGGGCAGACCAGTTTTCACAGGATCCCACCTGCTTTTTTCCTCTAAAATTTCTTCACCATTGCTAGCACAGTCCTACCTGTGAAACTGAGTCCTTCCCTCCTGGATGGCGAGGGCAAGGAAAGAGCATCTGGGCCCCATGATAATGGAGATCATCATCGCCTTCTTCAAAGGCGACTCTCACCCATCCTGAAAAATGCCAAAGAAGAAGACTAGATTTGACCCCAGCAATCTCATCCACTGCCCCTGTTTCCAACCTCTCCTTTGTAGGCATGGTCATTGAGAACATGGGGCATCCACTCTCCAAGGGGACCTTTCTTCTTCCAGTAGCCTGGATCTTGCTGGAGGATTCTCCGCACCTTGAAGTCTTTAAACCACAATTTGAGGACTTCAATAGCTCAGATGTAAGTTAGGAGTTTGTTACAGGATTGGGTGGGTGAGATTCCATGGCCTGTGTTGTGCAGGAGGTCAGACTAGACGATCATAATGGTCCATTCTGACCTTAAAATCTATGATTCTATGATCTCTCTCTGTCAGGTTTCAGACCAGGATATGGCATAGTGACAGCCCTGCTGGAGCCAATGGACACCTTTCCACTGGCCTTGGACAGGAGACAAACTTTTATGCTGAGGACACTAAACTGGTCAGTGGCTTTTCATAGAATTTCATAGAATATCAGGGTTGGAAGGAACCTCAGGAGGTCATCTAGTCCAACCCCCTTCTCAAAGCAGGACCAATCCCCAGTTTTTGCCCCAGATCCCTAAATGGCCCCCTCAAGGATTGAGCTTACAACCCCGGGTTTAACAGGCCAATGCTCAAACCACTGAGCTATCCCTCCCCCCAAAAGAAAAGAAAATATCATGGTTGGAAGGGACCTCAGAAGGTCATCTAATCCAAACCCCTGCTCAAAGCAGGACCAATCCCCAAGTTTTGCCCCAGATCCCTAAATGGCCCCCTCAAGGATTGAACTCACGACCCTGGGTTTAGCAGGCCAAAGCTCAAACCACTGAGCTATCCCTCCCCCCTGCACTGTCAAACATATGAGACCCTGCAAAAATGAATGGGGCTGCCCTGCACTAGCTTCACTCAGTCATTTCAGACTGAGGGCTCCCATCTGCCCCACGCCAACGCCAGAGGCTTGTCTGTAAGTGCCTAAGCCCAGGTCTGCTCTGATGCTGGTTGCAGTCCTGGAGGTTTTACATTCCCTCGACTCCAGTGACCCTGCAAAAATGAATGGGGCTGCCCTGCACTAGCTTCACTCAGTCATTTCAGACTGAGGGCTCCCATCTGCCCCACGCCAACGCCAGAGGCTTGTCTGTAAGTGCCTAAGCCCAGGTCTGCTCTGATGCTGGTTGCAGTCCTGGAGGTTTTACATTCCCTCGACTCCAGTACTAGGAAATTGAGGTTGAAGTTTTGCTAGTTTGGAAGCTTGGTCCAACGTGAGGGGAGGCAGAGGGGGCTGCATGGGGCTGATATGGAGCAGAGGGTGGCCGTGGGAGTGAACTGCAGCACATGCCTCAGCAGGCACATAGGCAGAGCTGAGCTCCGCTGCGCTGCGGTAGATTGATAGGTGTCTGGAGGAAAACGTCCTGCTGATAGCCTGAGAGCAATACGCAAACAGGGAGAAATGACAACTGCTCCTGTAGCTTTTCCATCATCTCTGCCGATAGCAGTCACCCTGCCTGCAGCCCTGCGATTGATGCGCCTCCGAGGACTCTCATAGCGTGGATGCCACTATCAGAAAGGATAAAAGAAATGCTACGTGGAACCCAGAGGAGAGTTCAGATCCTTATCAGGAACAAAAAGGACATCAATCTGGTGCCAGCACAGGCCTGTCAGACACAACCTGCACACTCAGCTAGCTCAGCAAGCGGGGCCAGGGATATTTCCATCGCCACAAGGGAATTGTGCCCCTCAGGGGCAGCTCTTCCTGCAGCCATGCTATTCCACCCCCACCTGAGGGTTGGCAATGCACCTCAGGCCTGTCCTACAACAGCCATTTCCCTGCCCTCTGATCCACCCTCTCAGCTCCATGATCCTTTCAGCTAAGGACAAGATTACTTTGAACAGCACCGGCAGAGGTGAGATGGCAACCTAAGCTAGCAGGATGGCTTCTGAATCAGGATTGAGGTACATTGGCAGAGCTGGGGGAGGCCAAGCAGAACTGGAAGAGCAGGTGGGGGCTGCTGCCCATCTGCTGACTCCTGTGAGCATTTTGTGATTGCAGCTGGAGCTGGTGATTCAATTTTTGTCAGACTGCTGGATGTGTTAGAAACAGAACTGGGAGGGGGGCAGTCAGGGAGTTTTGTTGCTGTCTACATATGTGAGCTAATTCAATGCCCCCCAAGAGCTTCTGGAGACTTGGAGTATGTCTACACAGCAAATGCTCTGCATGGAGTAACATACCCAGAGCAGCTTGTATCCAGCTAGTGCAGGTAACAATAGCAGTGAAGACTTCATGTGTGTGTCGTACAAGCCTGGCACAGAGCCTGGGTCCATACTGGGCTTGCTAGCTCACTCTGAAGTCTGCGCTGTACTACTTTACTATTCGGATTCAAGGTACCTCAGGTAGGCTGACCTGTCCACAGCTTTTCTTGCGTAGATATACCCTGGGTCTCTTGTGGGCTCCAGCCAAACACTGGCCAGGGACCTTCCTGCTTTTTGGACACATCCCAGACATTTAAGAGGCAGTCCTGCTAGCAGGTGTGCCCAGGACTGAAGATCTGCCTGCTGCCCAGTCAGCAGGAGGAAGTTGCAGCCAGGGTCACCAGGAAGGAAATGGAGCAAACAAGCATGTAGCTTGTTAATTTGCCTCTAACAATGTGTTAATGAGAGTAACCCCGTGCCTGCCTCCCCCTGTGCTGCTCTACTTATCCACGTCCCACTAAGCATTGTGTGCTAACACAGCAGGCAGGTGTAGCTCCCAGCAAGGACCCGTGGTAGTCACAATCAAAGGGCACTGACCCCTGTAGGGCCCCCATCCCTACAGTGAGTGAAAGGGCTCTGGGCCCAGACTGTGCAGCTCAGCTGCTTCTGGCTACGCTAATGGTTTGTGGAATTTCATCGCCACCTGCAGATTTTAAAACGGGCATCAGAGTGTGGTGTTATAACAGATGCCAGCAGCAACATCCCTAATGCACTGCCACTTGCTGCCTGAGCCCAGAGAGGGAGAGAAGGCTCCCCAAACGGGGTACAGCAGGCTGCATGTCAAAAGAATCCTGCCCCTACTTTCTAGAGCTCCCTACCACCATTCATGAACGTCATTTGTCTAATTATATTATGGACTGTATACTTGCCATAGAAATGCAGCTACCTCTGGGGTGGAACTTGGCAGCCATTTAATAACTGCCCATGAATATTATACAACTTTTTAAAACAGGAAGTAAAATAATATTATATCTAATGAACACTGCTCAGGTGAGTTAGGGAGGCAGAATAGAATTACCCAAGTTGGAATTTGGCCAGAACATAAAATTAATGCTTTGATTCTTACAAACAGCACCATGGGCTATTTAGCAAGCAGGATTTCATTTAAGCCTTGTTTGAAAAAAAACAGACCAACACTCTGGGACACTAGGGTTAGTGCTGTCCCAGAAAAAACAGCATTCCCTGCTGAATTTCCAGTACCACTTCCTGCAGTGTCTGGGCATTCTTCATAGATCTCTCATCCATACACCTGGCCTGATTCTGCTCTGCTTGTGATCAAACAAGACCACAGCCTGAGATGGTACAGCTGTTTGCAAGTTTGATTGACCAAAGTCAGCCCCAAATACTTCCCATCACTGCTCATTCCCAGTCACCAAACAGAAACACAAGCCGCCTCCAGGTGGTGCCATGAGCTTGGTGATGTTGAAGCCATGGGATTGTACCAGCCATGCTTAGCAAATACAGATAAGGTCCCTGCCCTGAGGAAAGGACAGATGTAGAACTTTAATGTGGTGTTGTATGCTGCAGTATTTCTTCAATGGAAATTTAGGCTATATTTTTTTAAAAGTTAGCTCCACACAAAGGTGAGTAAAATAACAGAGATCTAGATAGCTCATATTCTATCTCTTTAAATCTGACACTCTCTGTTTCCAGATCAACAGTTCAGGTGACCACAAAGCACTCTGCTGTAGGGGTTTGAGCTGGGAGATCTGTGAATGTGTAACCCTTCTAGTTAAACTCTCCTTGTTATGATGATCTGTAGAGATAATGTAAAGTTTAAACAGCAATTATAAACTATGACTTTAGAAAAGTGAGGGGTTTTTTGGTTTCAGCAAAAAAGCTTCAGCACAAAATTCCAGAAAGGAAAATGTTCTGACTGAATTTAGTGCTCTGAAAAGTATGAAGCAAATACTAATGTTATGGAAACAATTGTAACTTGTTTAAAACTGAAGTCTAGTAACAGTTTTAGATGAAATTTTAAGGAAATTGCTTTGTGGTCATTTAAATCAGTGTTAAAGTCACTGCAGCTGGTACATGTAGTCACTGGAGAATGCTGGAGACATTTATGCATCACCTGTGGAATAGCATTTGCCTTTGTAACTTCCTTTTGTGTTAATACTTCAACTAATTTAGAATTGCTGTAATTACGTTTAGCAGTCTGGGGCAGTGCTTTGCTGCAGGGTTTCAGCTCCCTGTAATACTTCCATAGTGAGCTAGGTTGACTTTGAATCTACAGATATATTAACAGAACTCACCTGATCAGACAAGGCCTGGTCTGCAAGTGCAACGCAGACAATGCTTGTGAAGGGGCTAGCGAGAAGGGTGGGGAGACAAGCAGAAACAATGGGAAGGGATCAGCGTACAAGGGATGTGTGGGATTCAGGACAGAGAGCTTGAAGTTTGCTGTCAGCTACACACTGTGGAAACGCAGATGGTGTTGCCAACTCTCACGATATTTGGAGTCTTTTCTGAAGCCCCAGATGCTGTGGGTATGTGCATGTGAGAATCTGTTTTTTTTTGTTGTTGTTTTTAATGAAAGCTAAGTTTCTAGCCCTTATGGCTGTGGCTGCGGAGAAAAGCTTGAAAACATGACCTGAGTGAGTGTACTCTGGAGACTCAGAAACCAGAAGGTAAATCATAAAAACTCAATTCCTTGGTCATTATTTTTAAGCCAACCTCAGGAATTCAGGAGGCCTAATGCCCTGTCTTTTTAGTGCTTAGTATTGTTAATACTGGATACCTACTGGCTGCCTGCAAAGATTCTGAGCAGTATATCCTGTTCTAAGAAGAACTATACCTAGAATCCCCATTAAAGGGTGCACCATATTGCTACACTGTGCTGATACCATTTTTCAGCAGGGTGTAGTTTTCCAGTGCAGAGAGCAGTTTGTGTCTGTCTGTTGTTTACTTCTACAAATATTTGTCTAGCATCATCATCTGCCTGGGAAGCACTCAGCCCTGGCAGGGGTCTGTAACATCCTTTCCTGGGTGTACTTAAAAGGCTGCACAGAGCGCATGTCTGACATCACCACAGAATCAGCCCTGTCCCAACAGCTTTCCTAGCCCCGCCAGCCCTCTACCTTACCAACAGGGCCAGGCACACCAACTCCATCTGGATCTAACAATTCTGTGACTGGGGAATGGGGACCATTTCCTACTCAGCGTTACCATCAGAGGTAGGGGTGTATCTTTCCTGTTTCTGGAACCCACACAGCATGCGAGTGTTGCTAATATGAGAGGCTTATTCCCACCATTCCCTATTGCTTTCTCCCCCATGCACAGATCCCCTGTCAGAGGGGAGAGCCTGGTTCACTGGAGCTTAGGGCTTTCCTGGAGAAGAGTGCCCTGCCTGTTTGCTCTTCACTTTGCCTGTTCTAAACCCTGACAGCTGATCCCCATCTGTAAGTGGGCTGTGAGCCACTGGCCGGTAATTGCTAAAGCAAGCAGGACATTAATTGGAATGGCTGCAGCCAGGGATGTGCTCTCAGTTAGTCTTGGCTCTGCAGCAGTCTGTGTGGAAGAAACAAACCCATAGGGGTCAGAATCCAATTTTCCATTGTGTTGTCTCTGCTGCCCCTAGAAAACCCAGCAGAGACCCTAAGTTTCCTGAGAAGAGGAAGAGACCTGGGAGAGTGGTGCTAATGAGTTTGTGTTTCAGCCAGGGTGGCCTGCATACAAATCTTCTTTAGATCGTTCATGGGTGAAATGAGTTTACTGGGTCTTAGCCTGGTTTCTAGTATGACTGTGTGAATCACAGATTGACTTAATTGGAAGCCATTGCTCAGGCAACACCTGAGATTGGAATAATGGCAGGGCTGCAGGTCAGGCTTGACAAGCTTTAGCAGAGCTGGGTGGGGAATCCAGGGCTAGAATAGCAGATGTGTTGTCGGACACGAGTAATGGACATTGCCAAAGTTGTGGGGGGATGCCTGGGACCAAAATAGCAGCGTGTGTGCTGTGGGTCAGGATTCAGTCATGTTGGCAGAGCTTGGCAAGGGTTTTACACAGCACCTAGGGCCTATCTCATGCCTTCCCTTTTATGACCATACATTCCCACTGCTGTCCATACAACAAACTGGAAAGCTGTTGGAGGGGGAATAAGGTGGGTTGCTTTGCTCCTCTGTCATTTTGTTGCTGTTAATCCCAATTTTCCCCTCCCACATGGTAGTGCCGGTTATGCAGGATTCAAAGCACATGCAGAATCACTCGGTTGCTGGGGAGGAACCTGGAGCTGTGGCCACAGCAGCTTGTTGGCTGCAAATCAGATCAGAAGGAAACAGGTTATTTGCTATAGCTTGTCTGGAATAGAAACTAAATTAGCAGGGCTGCCGCTGCTGTGAGACAACCAGAGTCTGGCCAGCAGCAGGCAGCATGCCTGGCCCAAACCTCTCCTCCCGGGCTAAGGCCAAGGAACCCGAGGGTCCTCTCCTAAAGAGACAAAGTCCTCATGCCCCCTTCCCTGCCTTGCATCCTTCAGACATTCCAGGCTCAGATCTACAGTAAGAAGAGTCAAGATTGGCAATGCCTGGAGCAGCAGGGGATTAAAGCTATGTTAAATGCAAATATTCCTTGAGTTATTCCTGGGAGCTGCCTAATCTGTGGGGAAATTGTTTAATCAAGGCCTTTATGATAAATGGTGCAGAAAAGCTTCTACTATTGCCAATACAGGGCTTGAGAAGAGATGGGAGGATGGGGGGCATAACCTGCCTGGGGTATAAGTCTCTGGGGCTTAGCTCAAACTGTGGTTGGGCTACAAATGGAACAAGTTTGCCGGGTCTCAGCCTAGTCTCCAGTGTACATTTGTCCGCCCTCCAAATCCACTATGAAATTTAGTGTAACTGGCATTTACCCAGAAGAAGCCCATGACTGGCATGGAAGAAGGTGTTGCAGGTCAGGACTGAGGTGCCTCAGAAAAGCTTCACGGGGGGACCCAGAACTGGAGCAGCAGGGTGTACAATGGATCAGGGTTGAGGGCTATGTAGGAAGGGCCCAGCTGGAACAGCAAGCAGGTGTTTGAGTAGAGCTGAGTGTGGGGAGCCTAGGACTGGAATGGTTGAGCCCCAGGTACAGGTCAGGATTGAGGTGCATTGGCAGAGCTGTTCATGGACAGCTTATGCTGAGCCTGTCTGCATTGTACCTGGCTCCTGCTCCCCCATTAGTGTCTCACTCTCACAAAATTAAATTTAAAAGAATGGTGTAAACAGCAAGTGGAAGCAATTTCCCTTCAACATAGAAGAGAGAGGTGAATGTGTCAGTGGATGTCTGTGCATGTGCACCAGGTAGGAGTGTATACGGGGAAAAGTGTGTGGAAAGGACACACAACGATGCGTTCACAGGTTTGTTTGCCTGCATGCATGCAGATTGGTGTGTGTCTGAGGTGGAGGCTGGAGGAGAGGAATGGAAAGGTGTGTCAATCACAGCAATCACCTCCCTCTAGGGGCCTGTGTCACAGCTCTGGGGTTCACTGTACTCTGCCTCCCTCATGGCCCACTCAAGGGTGCCCCTTTAGGGCTCAGGTCTCACCTCTTTATGAACAGGGACCTGGTCACTCTCCCTCCAGTTTGGGGATTTAGATTGCAGTCCCCTGCAGTTCACTCTGTCCATCCCAGCAGCTCTGACCTTACTCCAGCATCTGAGCTTGGCTCTCTCACAAGGGACAATGATTAGCAGCAGAAGCTCACATTGAGTGTGGGGGAATGGAGTGGATGCTCTAGCATGGGGAGTGTGGGGGAGCTACTGGGACTCAGTGGGGGGGCAGTTGGCTGCAGGCTGGGATGGGGCAGGGGGTCCCTGCTGTTTGTGTCTCTCTCATTGGTTGTTCCCAGCCCCAACACAATCACCCTGGTTCATATGTGCTCCCCAGCCTGATCCCAGGCACCACAAAAGCCACTGCAGCCTCTCTAGGTCCCACTCTTGTCTCCTTCCCTGTCTCCATGCATGGTGCACACAATTTACAGGGAACATTGGTTCCTAGCATGTGTAATGAAACAATGCACAAGGATAGAAACATAGACCAGCCCCCATTGCAGGGGTGCTAGCCCCTACTACCGCCCCGGGTCCACTGCCCCGATTACCAGTGTCCAGTCAGCTTTCACAAAACGCAGCACAAGGACAAGAGCATTGCAGAGAAAACACATCCTAAAGCAATAAACAGTCTACCCCCAGCCACTGCTCTTCCACAGGGAGACCTTGGCAGGTTCCTGTCAGTCCCTTCCAGCAGGGTTACTCTCTTGGTTACCATCTCATGTCAGTTTTTGGATCAAAATGAGGGAGCCCTCAGCTACTTCAGGTTGACCCTCTCACACCCAAGACCTTTCTTTGTCTGCTGGGCCTTTTTGAACCCAATCTGAGCCAGTATATGCAACTCTCCCCAGGAGATGGGACTTCTTTAGAGTTGTTTTAGCTCTCCTGGGATCTGTAGTAATTACCCCCCTCTAGTTCTGATTCCTGGGAGAAGCTTGGTAACCCTCCCACTTGGAGATAGAATACAATCCCCAGCTCCCAAAGGTACACATAACATTTATAGATTGACTAATCCCTGGTCCCATCAGGTTTAGCACATCTCAATATAATAGTCCTTTGAAACTCGAAGTTGCATGCTTCCAAGGTCCTGCAGCTGTCCTAGACTGCTCCAAAGCTGATGTTGTGCAGTTTGTTTAAGGTGGCATTTTAGGCTCTGTTTGACTCAGTCTGGGATTTGTACAAAAATGGAAACGTTTCCATTAACTCTTAAAAATTCCAGTGGAAATCAGAGATCAAGTATTTTAACATTCCTCTGCTGTGTGTGCGGTCCTAGCATTGCAGCACTGGGCTAGTGCATGAGACTCAGAATGGGAAACTGGCTGGAAATAAATGAGAAACCTGAGCAATCTATTCTTCTTGTCCAAACTGAAAAAAATACCCCTGGGAAGCAGAAAGCAATGAGGAGGAGGAGTTCATTTAATATTTAAAGTCCCCTTTGTTTGAACAAGCTCAGAGTGAAGGCTGTTTTGAAACTATTCATGTGAGACGGTCCCTGTCAAGCTGATTCCCCTCTCTGGCACTTTGAGTGCAGAAGGTGGGGGCCTGCAAGGATTCTAAAAATTAATACTGGCCACTCCAGGCTTGTATTAAACTCCCAAGTTTACAGCTTCTCTCTGACCTTGGATGGGTAGATGCTACCACTACCCAAGTGCAAAAACCCCTTTGAGAACCCAGGAAGGCGCACATGGGAATTCTTTCCCATGGGGTACCCTCAAGCCCTTTCACACACCCACACCACCACCACCCCCGGAAGAGCTGAGAAAGAAAACAAGGAAACTAGCGAATTTAATTAAATTAATTTAATTTAATTAGCTGTTGCTACCAGCTAATTAAACAACATGGGCACAACCTCTTAGGGCACAAAAATCCAATCCTGTTCTTAATAAAAAAAGGTAAATTTTATTAAAAACAAAAAATAAAGGAAATACATTTGGAATTTAGGCTTTTTGCTAGATTTTAAAAAAACAATTACAAAAATTAAACATCAAGATAGGTCCAGCTTAAAGGTTACAAGCAAAACAAAAGCACCCAGGGTTAGCAGAGTCCACAAGCCATAAAGAAATGAAACAGAGAAACCTAATCATGTCTTCCTAGACATTTCCTGATCTACTTACATATCTGGGGTTTCAAATAAGTAGTTTCTAGTTACGATCTGATGATTTTCATACCTGGCACAAGTTTTTACAGCATAGTTCCAGCCCTGTCTCTGCTCTCCAAGAGAACAACACAGATAGACAAAGGAAAAGTTTTTTCCCAATTTTAAAAAGTTCTAGGCTTCCCATTGGCTCTTTTGGTCAGGTGCCCACTCCCTTCCTTTTACCTATGGACTTTTTAACCCTTAACAGGTAAAGCAAGTAGAGAACAGCTACTAACAGGGATTTTATAGCTAACTGGCTGGCTGGGTGTCCATAAAAGGGAGCTACCCCCCACCCTTCATTTATTGCAGTCCCTATGAGCTGCAGGATGGGGCCTCTGCTAGAGACACCATTACTGCGTTGATTGACTCCTCACCGAGGTGTAGCCTTCACAGGGACCCCACACACTCCCAGCAGGCAGCAAAATGAGGTTTCCACAACCCATTTTGTCCACCCCCCGCACCCACCACTACTATGGAAGTCTGTGTCTCCAATACTCCAGCAACCCTTGCAGGAGCCGTTTCAATTCCCATATGTGGCAAGTGCAGTTACCAACATGGGGGGGAGCAATGGGACAGGCTGGGTCATTGCACTAGGTTCTTGCCCTCCCTTTGGGCTATATTTCTGTAAGGCAGCAAGTATTGCCAAAACAGCAGCCTGGTCTCAAGAACAATCACCCAAGTGTGCATCCTTCTCCTGTTTCAGAGTAGCAGCCGTGTTAGTCTGTATCTGCAAAAAGAACAGGAGTACTTGTAGCACCTTAGAGACTAACCAATTTATTTGAGCATAAGCTTTCGTGAGCTACAGCTCACTTCATCGGATGCATGCAATGGAAAATACCGTGGGGAGATTTTATATACACCGAGAACATGAAACAATGGGTGTTACCATACACGCTATAATGAGGGTGATCAGGTAAGGTGAGCTATTACCAGCAGGAGAGAAAAAAGACAACAACAAAAACCGTTTGTAGTGATAATCAAGGTGGGCCATTTCCATCAGTTGACAAGAACGTGTGAGGAACAGTTTGGGGGTGGGGGGAATAAACATGGGGAATGGCCAAACCGGACAGTCTCTACATAAAAAGAATACATGGACACAAATCAGACGTCAGGAATTATAACATTCAAAAACCAGTCAGAGAACACTTCAATCTCTCTGATCACTCGATTACAAACCTAAAAGTTGCAATTCTTCAACAAAAAAACTTCAAAAATAGACTCCAACGAGAGACTGCTGAATTGGAATTAATTTGCAAACTGGACACCATTACATTAGGCTTGAATAAAGAGTGGGAGTGGATGTGTCATTACACAAAGTAAAACTATTTCCCCATGTTTACTCCCCCCACCCCCCATTGTTCATCACACGTTCTTGTCAACTGATGGAAATGGTCTACCTTGATTATCACTACAAAAGGTTTTTTGTTTTTTATTGTTTTTTTTCTCTCCTGCTGGTAATAGCTCACCTTACCTGATCACTCTCCTTACACTGTGTATGGTAACACCCATTGTTTCACGTTCTCTGTGTATATAAAATCTCCCCACTGTATTTTCCACTGCATGCATCCGATGAAGTGAGCTGTAGTTCACAAAAGCTCCTTCTCATGTGTGTCGTCACTAGAGGGCATCACACACCAGTTCAAATCCAGCACTTCACCTGGCCACTGACACAGCTAAATAAGGCTGGGGGTAATTAATAATACTATGTAGATTTTGTATATTGCTTCTCATCAGTAGAGCTCCAGGCATGTTACAAAGGAGGCTAGTATCATTATCCCCATTTTACACATGGGGAAAAATGAGGTACAGTGAGGTGACTTGCCTAACGTCACTCAGCAGCAGAGCTGGGAACAGAACTCTGGTCTCCTGAAGCCTAGTTCAGTGCTCTGTCCAGTAGGCAACCCTCCCTGTCAATTAAAGGGCCCACTACAAAGAAACTGCCACTGTACGGAGGGGAGAAACCAATGAGGCAGTAAGAGAGAAAGGAGGCAGGGAACAAGCTGTCCCAGGGACAGCAGAGATCTAAGCCAATGGGGGCAGGGGCCAAGCCCTTCCATGTCAATATAGTGCCCAGTTCAATTGGACCCTGATCCTGATGTGGGGGGACTCTGTGTTACCACAATACAGAGACTGAAAGATACAGCCTCATCCTGCTGGGGTGAGATTCTGCATGTGTTAGACAAGCCCTCAGGTTCCAACATCAAGAATGCCCCCCCCTACACTTCAGAGTAGTCCTAATGACAAAGAAAGGGGGGAGACTGTCCCCAAGGGGGACTGTCACTGCCTTTTGCAGGTTGGAGTCATCAGCAACACACTTGACTCCTTTGAGGTTTCACCCCCTTTCAGTGGTTTTCTTCAGCAAATGGTGATAACCTAGTATGGGGCTCAAAACCCAATAGGGAGACTGAGCTAAGGGAGGGGCAGGGCCCAGTTGTTATGGTAACAAGCTCTCAAGATCAAGCAAAGAAAAAAAGCATGTTTAAAGCATGTTTCCATGGCAACTAGCATCTTCAAAGGCCAGTTTTTTAAAAGGGGATTCTCTGAGGGTTTCGATGCAGGGTGAGACTAGTGCAGGAAACTGTCTGAGCTGCCATGAGCTCTGCCTGTGCCAAACCCAACCAAAGGCATGGCTCAGCATCCCCCAGAGCAGACTGGGCTGCAGTGGGAGCTGTCTGCAGGAGGAGGCAGGGCTCCGATTCTCAAGGCAGAGGGGAGCTGCTTGTTGCTTGGAGGCTGTGTTCTTCCTCCCTTTCCCCCAACACTTTGCTGCCAGATAAGTACCATCAGTCGGTTTCATATTCACCCTCTTGGGGTCACAGTCTGGACAGCAAGGGATTAAACTAACCCAGCTCAGCTGCCTCCAGTCTGATAGTCCAGATACTTTCCAAGCTTTGGGCTGGGACCAGCAAACTCCTTTCACTTGTGGCCAAACAAATGATATTGAGAATGGCAGGGCAGAGCAGGGAAGGGGAGGGAAGGAGAACAGACAGGTGTGCAGTGGCGGAGACCCCCCTTCTCTTGTTCCCTTCGTCCCACAGAGGACTTGGCTCCGTCCTTACAATTTGTTCCACTTGTGGCTGGTACTGAGCTGGCTCATTTTCCCCTCCCCCTCAAGCTCCAAGGAGAAGCTGTCTGTGTTCACGGAAAATTATGCAGTGTTGACATTGGAATATGAATTGGACAAGAGATGTAGCCAAATCCTGGAATTAGGGAAAGAGAAAAAAGAACAGGCTGGGATCCAAGAAGCAAATGAAACATCTGTGCTTATGTCTGGGCTGCTGTGGTGCCCCCTCCCCTCCATCAAGGAGAGGGCAGGCTCATGAAATCTCAGCCATGAAGACCGCAGTCACAACAGGCCTCCAATTAGCTAGCACCTACCCATCAGTGGCTCCCGATCCCTGTGTTATAAGGTGATTAGGAGCTGCTAAGGTGGGTGACTTTCCCCCAGAAAACCCTAGCTGCAGACAAGGCCTTATGCTGAGAGTGTAGTACAAATGCCGCACTACACCAATACACCAACATACAATGCACTGTTTTATCAGAGGCTGGCTTGAGGTGTACACGGAAATGGAATGAGAAACCTAATAGCAGCCACTGGAATCAGTGGATATTGACCCCTGCCACATGTCAGGAGGGGATATAACCTTTTGAAACCTTGAACCAAGGCCCTGGCCTGGAAATGAAGACTGGTCTCTTTCCAGCATTTCTGCATATCAATCCTTATTACAGGGTGGTGTATGTAAATAGAGGCCTTGCCTACAGTAGGAAAATCATTCAGTGTGATAGCAATTGAATGAGTTAACATGTTCATTCACACTGTGAGGGTGTCTACACTCGTGGTGCTGTGCCACTGTAAGATCTCGCTCACTCTCTCATTTTGGCATAGCTCACTGGTGACATGTACCTAAGGCAGTGTTTTTGCTCTGTGTTGTGGGATACCTCCAGAGGGTGCTAGGGAACTGTAAGAAGACTATTTGTTGTCTTGGTGGTGAAATGCATCCATGTGCTTTAATCTATTGAGCTAAAATGCCCTGAGACTTACCCCACTCCCATACTGATTGATGGGGCAATGAAAAATCCATTGTAGACAATTTGTGTGTGGCTGGGAGGGTGCTTCCTGCTGATAGAAGGCTAATTCAATCTCTCTCCCTCTAGTCTAGGCAAGGCCTAATTTTTTTTTATTTGACAAATATGGAGCAAATGAAGCCTCCTGAATCTTGGTCCGGAAGAGAAAATAGTTGCTCTTTTACTCAAGGCACTAGTATACAATTGGGGGCCCAATTCTTGGCTCTGCCACAGAGGTATTGCATGGCCTTCAGCAAGCAAAGCCTTCAGTTAATCTCTCTATGCTTCATTCCCCATCTGTACAACAGGGATAATAATAATCCTTCCTTTTTCCCACCCTTTGTTGATCTGGTCTATTTAAGTTGTAAACTGCTTGGAGCAGGGAGCATGTCTCACTATGGGTATGCCTACACTGGAATAAAAGACCCACAGCGACCCTCCCTGCTCATGAGGTCCCAGAGCTTGAGCTCCAGGCTGAGCCCAAATGTCTACACAGCAATTTTACAGCCCTGCAGCCCGAACCCTGGGAGCCCAACTCAGCTGACCTGGGCCAGCCGTGTGTGTTTAATTGTTGTATAAGTACCCTATGTGTTTATACAGTGCCTTGCACCAGGGGGCTCTGATCTCAGTTGAGGCCTCTCTGCACTACCACAGTACTACTAGTAATAACAAGAGAACCTGGCAAGAAATGGAGATCATTAACCCTAAAATAGTTACAAAAGAATCACACCCAGAAAGCTAGGGCAGAGGAAATACTACAAAACTGGGTGACTGAGCAACAAAATGGCAGATGAAATTCATTGTTGATAAATACAGAGTAATGCACATTGGAAAACATAATCCCAACTATACTTATAAAATGATGGGGTCTAAATTAGCTGTTACCACTCAAGAAAGAGAGCCTGGAGTCATTGTGGATGGTTCTCTGAAAACATCCACTCAATGTGCAGCAGCATTGACATGACAAACGTTAGGAACCATTAGGAAAGGGATAGATAATAAGACAGAAAATATCATAATGCCACTATACAAATCTATGGTTTGCCCACATCTTGA
Organism: Lepidochelys olivacea; assembly: GCF_965140295.1. NCBI lineage: Eukaryota > Metazoa > Chordata > Testudines > Cheloniidae > Lepidochelys > Lepidochelys olivacea. The sequence goes on from NC_140416.1 coordinate 55,081,988, forward strand.
ATACTGTGTGCAGTTCTGGTCACCCCATCTCAAAAAAGATATATTAGAACTGGAAAAGGTGCAGAGAAGGGTAACAAAAATGAGTAGGGATATGGAACAGCTTCCCTATGAGGAGAGAGTAAAAAGACTTGGATTTTTCATTTTAGAAAAGAGATAACACTTCCTTATTTGCTTTCTCCACATCAGTCAAGTCTATCATATCCCATCTTAGTTATTTACTCCTTTACATAAAACAACAACTAGGGGTCACCCAGTGAAATTTATAGACAGCAGGTTTAAAAAAAACGTAAGGAAGTACTTATTTACACAATGCACAGTCAACCTGAGGAACTCATTGCCAGGGGATGTTGTAAAGGCCAGAAGTATAACTGGGTTCAAAAAAGATAAGTTCATGGAGGATAGATCCATTAATGCCCATCAGCCAGGATGGGCAGGGATGCAACCCCATGCTCTGAGTGTCCCTAGCCTCTGTTTGCCAAAAGCTGGGAGCGGACAACATGGGGTAGATCACTCTATGATGGCCTATTTTGTTCATTCCCTCTGAAGCACCTGGCATTGGCCACTGTTGGAAGACAGGATACTGGGCTAAATAGACCATATTTCTGACCCAGTATGATCATTCTTACATTCTTATGTACAAAAATACCAAACAATTGCCCCCAGTGCAAGTGGGAGAGAAGGTTAGATTCCAAACAGAAAGAGGCTGGTACTTTGCCAAGGTCACAAGTCTACCATCGGCACTAAGATTTCTGACCTTGACCACACCTGAGGGTCAGTCCTCCAGGAGGAACAGAAGACATCGCACAAACCAAAGGGAACACTGGCTCTCTGTTTCTCAAAGACATCCAGAGTCCTATGGAGAGAAGTAACATACACCCACCTAGTCACTGACAGTGGAAAAATACTGGCTTCATGAGGCAGAACCATCTTGGCATCTGAACAGGCCACTACCAAAAGAACTAACTTGTGAACAAGAAGTGGCTGTGTGGTCAGAAAGCCACTGAGGTTATTGACAGATGTCCAATAAGAGACCTCCTTCCATCTACCGGGGTTCAGGTGGCCTACCCTGACCTTCACTGCAGACATCTCTAGCTGTGGGTTTATTGTGTTGACTGCACTGGGGTTAATTGATTTCATTTTGTTTTCATTTGATTTTTTTATAAAAAGGGACAGGGAAAATTTTAGCCACTAGACATAGTGGCTACTGCATCCTGTTGTGTGACCATGGTATTAATCGTCTATCACTTTGACCCATGTAAGGTGACTGGAACCAGGAAATAAAAACTAGTCTCTTACCAACACTTCTGTGTGTCACACCTTTCTCCCCTTGCATGCTATAATAGCTGGGCATACAGATGATCTTCCGTCACCCATGAGTCTCAGTCACACATCTGCCCCTGCAGAGAAGCATGTTTCTCTCTATCCGAAGGCTGCAGGTGAGTTTGATGATTAAGAAATGCAGCCGTTTGTGTGAGCCCATGGACTAGGAAATGCAACTAGAAATGCATCTTCAAGAAGACTCTTTGCCTGGTTGTAGGTAACTAATAATATAATTTTGCTGGGTTTGGCATGATAATACTTAAGAGCCCACAGGGGCGTGAGACAGAAAATAATGTGCTTTATTCAACTGCATCCGCAAGGAAGAGATTCCACGCAACCCACGAGGCACCAGTTAAAAGCGTTACATCAGCAGAACAGCCCTCATTGTCTACACAAGGATCCCCAGGGCAGGATGCTTCCTCTGCCACCTCCAGCTGACTCCGCTGGGTGGGGCTCAGGCACCCACTCCCTTGCAAAGTTGCAATGAACCAGTTCTCAGGTGGTAGCCCGATAAAATGAGAAGGCAAAACTCCAGAGGGAAAGGAGTGCAGATCTCCCAGGAGCAGATGCAGCCTATATCCACCCAGCACAGAGACAGAGGCAGAGCTTGGATACAGGCTGTGGTGAGGAAGGGAACCAGAGCAGGACAGAGAGCAGCTGCAATGCTACAGCAAGAGCAGGAGGAATTACAACAGCACTTTAGCTCCCATTAACTCCCTTTAAATGGCTCCATGTAATAACACCGGGTAATCCATAAGATTCAATTACGTTTATCAGGCAATTAGGCTCACAACAGCACAGTTAATGCAGAATGAACGCTCAGCACTAACATGTCCAGGGACACAGAGTTCAGGCCTGGGGGAGGGTGCAGTTACTGGGGAGTGTGGATGGCAAAGCCAGGGTAAGCCATGGTGATGGGGTGGTGATGCCAGTTTCCTGCGTCTGATTTTCAGGGAACCTTTGCCAAGATGTAAGCTAGAAAGAGGAGAATTCTTAGAGCAAGGCTCTCACCCAAATGCGAGAGCAAGCCACCCTCTGTCCCCCAGGGTGCAACATGTCCAACCTCTCCCACAAAAATTGAGTGTTAAGGAGTTGGGGACAGAGGGGCAGAGTTATCTGCACCAGGCAGAATGGCAACAGGTTTCATTTCCTTCTTACCCTAGAGCTTTGTCCTGTTTCCAGCTCTCTCTCTGGCTCAGCTGCCTCCAGGTGTTTCATGCCTAAGTGGCTTTGTTTCCTTTTGGCTCTCGCTCCCTCTCTTCACACGTGCACAGTGATCACGTGAGGCCTGACGGATGGATCCAAACACACCGGCCTTTCCTCTCTCTCCCTCAGAATCACTTAGCAGGATTAGCACTGCCATTAGATTCCCTGCTGGACCTTGGCACCTCCTCCTCTCTGGGGCCCACTCCATCCTGCCACAGCAGCCAACCCAATGGAGATGTAGGAGGGGCTAGGGCAATATGGCATGGCCTCTGTGCAGATTTGAATTCATTTGGGTGTTTGGTTTTTATTCTATTGTATTCAGTATATTGCTCAAAGGAACCTTTGGTCCCTCTGGTGACTGAGTGGAAATCAGGGGAAGGTGTTTGCTCAAGACAGAGTAGAGAGATGAATCTAATGTTGTTTATAGATAATATTAAAATTACTATTAGATATTTATGTGGGAAGGTGCATGGCCTAGTAGGTTCAGCACAGGACTCCTGGGTACTATTTCTAGCCCTGCCACAGAGTTGTGTGATGTGGGGCAACTGTCTGTGCCTCAGTTTCACTAGCTGTGACATGAGGATAATGATCTTCACTTGCCTCCCAGGGCTGTGAGCATCAGAGATTTAATGGATGAAGCTAAACTCCCCCCATGGAGGGGGCCATGGTACTACCCACAAACATCCTGAGGGCCTCTAACCTTCCAGGAAATCTTTGGACCACTGGGATTGCAGTAGGCAAATAATTAGAGTCGAACATGGTGTCTGGCTGAGTAACCCTCTGATGTCACAATCCCAGTACCCAAACACAAGATCTTTGGGTCAAAATCTTTACAAACATCCAAGAAGACTGGAGATCTGCTTGAGGACAAGAATGAACAGACATACAGGATGGTAGGGAACATCCTGGGGAGCAGCCCCTCCTACTTCCTGAGCAGGGCTTCTGGTAAACTAAGGAAGTCTGAAGCCAGCATGGACTGGGACAGGACTTGGGGAGTTTAGCTAGTATTGTGGGCAAACTCATGCAGTTTAGGCACAGTCAGAGTCATACATCTTGCTGTTAAGTGTTGGGAACTCCCAGCAACCCAGGACATAATATGGGGAGTAAGGAGACAGAACCAGCAGCTCAGGCCCTATTCTTAGTGCAAAGGTGCCCGTTTGCTTCACCATCATGTGATTGTAAGTGGAGATACTGATAACACTCAGGCTGATGGTGCTGGGGCTATGTACTGGCTCGTTTACTGCATTGTCTTGTACAGGTGGGGGGAATGGCAGAAGGCAGCTAACACAGGCTGGGAGAAGGTGGGGGAAATGTCCAGTGTAGGTGTGTCTGCTGCCTATTAATTTCATTGGGTGACCCCTGGTTCTTGTGTTATGTGAAGAGATAAGTAACACTTCCTCGTTCACTGTCTCCACGCCAGTCATGAGTTTACAGACCATCTGTCATCTCTCTCTTAGTTGTCCTTTTCAGAGCTGAACAGTCAATTGCTCGTCCTATAAAAGCTGTTCCATACCCCTAATCACTTCTGTTGTATTTCTGTGTACCTTTTCCAATTCCAAGAAAAGCTTTTTGAGATGGGGCGACTACAAGTGCATGCAGTATTCAAGGTGTGGGTGTACCAGAGATTTATATTGTGGCATTATGATGTTTTCTGTTTTATTATCTATCCCTTTCTCAGGTTTCAGAGTAGCAGCCGTGTTAGTCTGTATCCGCAAAAAGAAAAGGAGTACTCGTGGCACCTTAGAGACTAACCAATTTATTTGAGCATAAGCTTTCATGAGCTACAGCTCACTTCATCGGATCCATTCAGTGGAAAATACAGTGGGGAGATTTATATACACAGAGAACATGAAACAATGGGTGTTATCATACACACTGTAAGGAGAGTTATCACTTAAGATGAGCTAGTACCAGCAAGAGGCGGGGGGGGGGGCCTGGAGGGAAGAAAACCTTTTGTAGTGATAATCAAGGTGGGCCATTTCCAGCAGTTGACAAGAACGTCTGAGGAACAGTGTGTGTGGGGGGGGGGGGCAATAAACATGGGAAAATAGTTTTACTTTGTGTAATGACCCATCCACTCCCAGTCTCTATTCAAGCCTAAGTTAATTGTATCCAGTTTGCAAATGAATTCCAATTCAGCAGTCTCTCCTTGGAGTCTGTTTCTGAAGTCTTTTTGTTGTAATATTGTGACTTTTAGGTCTGTAATCGCGTGACCAGAGAGACTGAAGTGTTCTCCGACTGGTTTATGAATGTTCTAATTCTTGACATCTGATTTGTGTCCATTTATTCATTTACGTAGAGACTGTCCGGTTTGACCCATGTACATGGCAGAGGGGCATTGCTGGCACATGATGGCCTAGATCACATATAAAAAAAAGACTCCAATAATTCCTAACATTCCATTCACTTTTTTTATCTGCTGCTGCACTTTGAGCAGATGTCTTCAGGGAACTACCCACCGTGACTCCAAGATCTTTCTTCAGTGATAACAGCTCATTTAAACCCCATTATTTTGCACATATACAATGTCGTAATATGTCCTGTGTTCAAAAAGCAAGCATGAATGAGGCTTCCTCTGGTATCGCCTGAGCCACACTGCACTCCTAGCTCCATGTCGGTTCCGCTGCCTGCTCTCTCCTTTACTCACTTCCCCTAGTGGAACAATCAGCCCTACCCAGCGGCCTCCCTATGCCTGGGCTCTTGGGCAATCCCAGCAGTGAGGCAGATGCCTGTCATTCATCTCCTATTCTGGGACAAAGTATTAATGTTTTCCCTGCCAGACAATGGATACGGTCTTCGCAGTTCATCCCAGAGGTGACCCAAGGGAGCTGGCTGAGCAGGCTGCAGCCTTGCTGTCTCTTTGGGCTTGTTGCCCACCTCCCTTTGTCTCTTTCTCAGGTGCCTGGCTCCCTTGTTCCCCTGCAATGCTATCGTTAACATTCTGGGTGTGAGACTACTCAGCATCACTCCAACTAAAGCCAGAGATTAAAAAGTACAAATATAATTACGGTGATAATGCTCCTGTGCAGCCAGCTGGAATGATGGGGGCGGGGGAGAAGGGGGGCACACAGAGGAGAGGGTGTTGCTCATTGGCATGCTCACAACAGCCTCTTCCTTGCTTGCCTGAGCTCTACCCTGCATTCCCTAGCTATCTTTGAAAAAGTCCATTTTCCTCCTTCAGCTGTTGGTGGGCAGGGCACCCTTCCCTGCCCCATAAGGGACCTTGATCCCAGAGTACAGTGCCTGAGGGCTGTCCCCTTGCTCTCCCCTCATAAGTCCTGGGACACAGCAGCTCTTGGGCACCCCTCATTCTTTGGTCCCCTGATCCTTCAGGAGAGGATCCTAGGGAGGATCTAACCTCGCACCCCTCCCTTAATGTTGCATTAGTGCTAACTGAATGGATTTAATAACAACCAAGGCCTCATGCATTCCCTAGCAAGCTTGACCTAAATTCTGCAGCAACACTTCCCTATTCTGCGGCATGCAGTGCAGCTGATGGTACTTTCTGTAGCAGCTTCAGAAAAAAAAACCCCCAGAACGGAGGGTTTTATTGAATTCAGTCTGAACTGAATGACAGCCATTCCCCCACCTGTGTTTTTCAATTTGAAATTCAATTCAATTTTTTCTCTGCTGCCCTGCAATTTTTAATGCTCAGTGTGCTGCAGAATTTTGTACTGTAACTGCATTGCTTTAGCAGGGGGGAAGGGACAGCTGAAACTCCTGGCACCTGGGAAGGCATGGAAGATAGTTCTGGTGATAAGCACCTTACTCAAATGTTAAAATGACCATCCAAAATAGTTAACAATGGACACTGTGTTATTAGGCTTCAGGGTCAACGCTGGATAGAGATAAATGAGGAAGTTCAGGTGTCTGCAAACCATTGTTTCAGGCTGTCTGCAGGCTTAGACAGGCTTTACTGCATCTGTTATACATTGGTCACATTTGGAAGGTTTTTTCCCTAGATCTTTTTGTTTTAATGAAAGTTCAAGGGCATGTACCCAGGGCAAGGAATAGATTCTCTTGCAAAGTTCATGGCAACTGAATCACAAAATACCCAGGGCCCTGAAGATAATGGGACCCAACTGTGTCTGTGGGTTACCTACATCAACTTCAATAGCATTACAACAGGGCTATGCTTAATCCAGGATGCTCAGATTGTGTCTAATATTGTTAGCTCCGTCAGGCAGGCCCTGTCCCGCTCTCTTCTGCGTAGGGCTGAGTGGCTGGCTGTGGTCCGTAAACAATAAACATTGCTTCCCCTGCTGAGGAAGAACATCCTCCAGTTCCTGTGCACACGCTGATATGGTCAAAGCCTTTTAGTGCCCATGGGGTTGATGCCCAGCAGACACTGCCTGGCTCATGAGAAAGTGGATGACTGGGGGAAAGGAAGTTCCCGGCAATGCTTCTGTGCCATGGAGTCAGCAGAGATGGGTTAGGAACTTTATTGGCTCCATATATGTAAGGAGGAGTCTGCTATCAGCTATGGCCATCCAATCTTCTCGTGAAGACACTAAAAAGGATGTGGGTTCCTAGGCAAGCATTGACTGGGCCAACTTCTCTCCAGAAAGTTCTCTCTCTCCCTGGGGCTCCCTGACTGGGGCCATACATCATCTCTCCCGTGGTACAAGCACTTTGAGCCTCTTTGGCCACTCAGGTCACTTGGCTCAGCAGAGGCTGCTTTGTGCAGTAGGCTGGGCGGGGCTAAGGCTGTGACAGTGGACTGGGCCATTGAAGGTGGCCTTGGGGTGCAGGACAACAGGCTGCAGGGGAATTTACAAACTGCCTGAGCTTTACAAAAATAAATGTGCATGTTCTTCCTGGGTTTCCCTCTCTGCACCAGCTCCTGCTCTCGCTGCCCCATCCCCCTCTGAAGTGCCCAGCTTGTACCTGTTGCACTCTTGTGCATGCTGCTTTCACTGCTCTGGTACTTTGTTTACACCTGCTCCTGCAGCTCTCTTTGCACTTGCTGCAATACAGGATTTGCTCTGATGCACCAACTTGAAGACAGTGACGTGGAGAGGATAAAAGAGCAATTCGCTCCCATTCATGTTTATGATTAGATGAACAATGTGTGTGAGAGAGAGAGTGTGGCAGGGAGGGGGTGACTATAGGCAGGGTGAGACAGGGTGGAAGGTAAATCAGTGTTACACTTTACCTGCTGCATGCTTCCTGAGAGGGTGCTTGTTCTCAGGCCCTTGCCTGGTGAAAGCTCTGCCACAACCCTAGGTCTCCAGGTGTGTGTCCTGCCAGAGTCACCTTCATGCACCTGCTCCCCCTGCCAGGCCCTTTGGCTAATGCTTCATGAAGCTCTTCCCTCCACCAGAGTGGGAGACTCTGCCTGCATCACCACTTCCGCTTCTTGACTCTGCTGCTTCGGGTGGGAGCTGCAATTGCACACTGTTGGCTTAGGAAACACAAAGCCATCAATCCCCGTTAGGCAGCTATGAGCCCCGTCACCCAGCTCACAGCACAAGGCGAATGCAAATGTAAGCGGGGGAATAGTCCTGCTATTGTGGAGAACTTTCCTGGATTCTGCATTAACCCGGTGAAGTGGGCTAGTGAAAGGATCTGAGTCCTTGTTCCCACTTCCTTTACCCAGTGGCCTCCCTGCCCTTGAGGGCTCCTCTTCCACTCTCCTGTCTGGCAGAGTCCTCGTAACCCCAACAAGGCTGGGCCCAGGATTCCTGGGGGGCTCGACCCCCAACCCTGCTATGGTCACCTAAGACAGGGGCTAGGGTCCCCACTCCGGTGTACTCTCTCTGCACTGAGCACTTCTCTGGCCCACTGACCATTACATACAAGTTAAAGCAAATGCAAGTTATTTAATCAACAATTAATTTTAAAAAGAATAAGGAAAAATAGGAAAGGTTAAAGGAAACATCACCCTAGGGAACCTCAGTGGCAGGGAACATCACAAACAGTGTCTCTGGAATGTCAGGGCAGTTCACAGTCTGTTCCTTGTAAGTCCCAGGCCTTCTTCTCAGGCCCTGGCTGTGCTGCAGGGATGCTGTGGGTTGGACACTTGCTCTGGTGGTGGCCACACGCTCTCAGCCTCTAAGTGGTAGGACCCTTCTTCCCAGTGTCAAGCCCGCCCTGTCCAGGTCACGATCCAAGTCTGGCCTGCAGAGCCTCTTGGCTGAGGCATCTCCCTGTGCTGGGCCCGCTGCCCAGGGTCCCCCTCGGTCTCCCCAGCTGCTCACAGCACCCAGCTCCAGACTGCTCCAGCCCCAGCTGCACCACTCTGTCTCTGCACTGCTGCTGCTCTGCCTCCAGCACCCTGGGCTGCTTCTTTGGCCCCTCTGGCTCTGGTTGCTGTGACTCTGCTCCAAGCACTGACCTGCTTCCTGGGCTGCTTTTCTGGCCCCTCTGGCTCTGGTTGCTGCAGCTCTGCTCCCAGGGCAAGTCTGCTCTCTCTGGGCTGTGCCTCTGGCTTTGGGGCTGCAGCTCTGCTCCCAGGACAGGGTCTGCTCTCTCTGGGCTGCTTTTCTGGTCCCTCTGGATCTCGGCCAGCTCTGCTCCCCAGCTTAGCTTGGGCCTCTCCTTTCTCTTTAGCTCAGCCCCCCACTGTCTGACCCCAGGCAAATCCAGCTCACACGAAGGATGGGACCTCCCTGGCCTCCTGACTCCCTGATTAGCCTGCTTGCCCTGTCATTCAGGCTGACTTCGAGCATTGGCCTCTCCCCATTGTTCCTGGGGGTTGTCAGTCTCAGGGTCCTGATTCCCTATCGACCCTTCCCCCTTTTTAGTACTGGGAGCTAGCAACTAAAACACCCCCACTGAATGTTAGTAAGGGGGCAACTGTCCCCTTACACAAAGAAGCTGAGACCCACTGTGCATTAAGCTCCTGAGAGTAGCACTCTCGGGCTACCCAGACACCCACTTAGTTTGGCAGCACCTGCTCCATTGGCCACCCAATGTTACAGTCTCCCCTGTGGAACAGGATACATGGCAGTCGGACACATGCCCACAGCTGCCCCCTTGCCACCTAGGTATCACTGCACGTGCCTCATCCCTCTTCCTGACATTACAGGTAAGCAAAGGGACACACGAATCCAAAGATCTAGAATGGGGTTTGTTGGGTGGCAGGCCAGGCAGAGAGTAGGGGCTTGGCTACGTGGGTGTTTGGGAAGTTAGGGGCTGGGATTGATAAAGAAATTTGAGCCCAAACCTGACCTATTTGCCCAGCTAGCAGCCCTAACCTTTTGGGTTGAAGAGAATCTTCCGCACCACCCCAGAGGAAGGGAGGAAAATCAGACACTTAGCTTTCCCCACGTTCTGGGTGAGTCTGAGTCACTTGCTCTCAGAACTGTGAGTGGCACCCTCAGTGCAGAGAGAACTTCAGTCCAAGGACAGGGAACCAATTCACTCACTTCCTGTAGGGCTCTGCTCATCTGAGTGTCTTGTGGAGAACCGAGCAAGCCCTCTTTCCAGGCCTGAAATGAAACCTGAACCCAACTTCTTCACTAGCTCCTGACACTCCCAGGCGCCCTTTGCACCCGCTTGGGCCACCACAGCCCCAGAGCTGGCTACAGGCAGAAGCTCTGTTCCTGGCTCTCAAGCCAGGAGCTGCTCCTTAAATAATAAGAGCGCTGCCTAAAGCAGAATAAGCAGCAGAACAGCCAACAAGGCAGGTCCATCAGCTACTGGAGAAGCCTCTCAAGTGATAGCATGAGACGCATGAGGAGTCTGACCTGTGAGTGTCCCCTTTCCCCACCTCACCCAGCAATAGGAAAGGACTGTCCCTACCCAATACAGAAAACACCTCAGGCTCCAAAGAAGAAACTGTGTGCCACCTTGAGGAGAAAAGGGGGAATTTCCCCTGAATGGTCCCTAACTGTGTCTTCACAGCATGAAAGCAGCTGCTGTGTTTCAGGATTCTTCCTTTCTGTGCATCCTGCCCTGCAGTGTGCATCAGGGCAGTTGTTAGCCCAGCTGGTCCCCATGGCTGATAAAGGGCTGTAAGATGCTAAAGACAACTGGGAGGACTGATGTTGGCTGCTTTTGTCCAGTGTGCTGGGGGAGCAGCCACTGCAGTAGGGAGCTGAGCTGAGTTGGAACTGGAGCTGTTCTGTGAGGGGCTAGAGGTAGTGCCCTGTGCAGATACAAAATTTGTATCCATACCCAATCTGCAAACAAAGAAAGGGCAAGGGACTAGAACCCAGGTCTGCAGAGTCTGAAGCAGCTGATGATCCCACCTTGCCACTGGAAGACTTTGCAGAGGTGCATTTGGGGAGCACTGTGGATCCAGAATGACAGTACCCTGCAGCTCAGGTGACCATACATCCCACTTTGGCCAAAGCAGTCCCCCTTTTAAGCCCTGTCCCAGATGACCTGACCTTTTTGGGAAAACTGGGCATTTGTCCCATTTGCTCTTGACAACTGATCATCAGTAGGCAAGAGCAAAGGGGACAAATGCCAGGTTTTGCTGAAACATGGCGCACACACCCTGAGGGGGAGGAGGGAGGAACATTCAGGGGTGAGGGTGAGTGGCAACACCAGGTGCTGAGGCTTGGGGCTCAGGTGAGCCTTGCGTGGGGTGGGGGAGGAGTCAGGTAGCTCAGGCGAGCCCCATGTGGTGTCCTGTTTTCCCTTTGGGAAATATGGTCACCCTACCTGCAGCCCTCTGATTGGCCAAGTGCCCCTACTTAACTGGGTTGGCCCAGGAAGTTGTTTGGGCAAGCACACAGACCTTGGCCTGTTACTGTGCTAGATTTTGCCTTGTCGCCTGATCTCTGATGTAAAGCCTGACTCCTGCCTCATGATCCTAACCTGGTACTACCTCTACTCACCAACCCTGGCCTGACTCTTGTTTATGGAACCTAGCCTTTCACTTCTTCTATCTCCTGCCCAGTGACTTTTGTCCCTGGTGGACAGACCTCAGCCCAGTTGTGCTTGCTAAGCAAGACTGCCTATGTCCTAGTCCCTTTCACCGGAGAAGCTGACCCAGGCTGGAGTTCTCTTGAGATGAGTGGGTTTTTGTGAGATCCTGGGAAGAATGACACAACTAGAGAGCCGTGTTTGAGGTGACTATTGTGGCAATTGGAACCCTGTGTCTGGGGAAGATTCATTAGCATGACCCTGACTTATTTCAAATGCTCCTGCCCCAAACCCTGGTGCCAAAGCAGGAGGCTGATTTCAGTTTGAACAGAGAGAATGAAGCCAAGACAAAGAAAGAAGAGTTGCCCCTTGTTTTCCCCAGCTGATCCTGCCTTAAAAACTGATTTTGAAGGTGGCATCAGGGAAGTGAGCTATTGTTTATCAGGAATGACAGATCTAATCTATAAATTTACATGCTCAGCTCAGGAGTTGAGAGAAAGCGATATCTATCCATTTCTCCCTGGCAGGCTGCGACTAGCACACAAATTTGGCCAGTTCCCCAGAGATGCATCCAGTCTCCAACAGGTCAGAAAATCTGGAAGCATTTTGAGGCCTGAGCAAGTGGCAGGGAAATTAGATGGGAGGGCCCTGGAAGGAAGAGAACTTCCTAATTCCACTCATTCCTCCACCCTAGCCTTGCACACGCTACCCATGGCAATTCTGACAAGGAGCCGTTCTCCACAGCCTACAGTGCATGAGGATTCAGTTTTCAGTCCACATGCATACTGTACCTTTAAACTCACCATCAAGGTGAGGATCAACAAGTGATGGGTTGTAAAATCGTTGCAATCCAGTAGGAACCGGTTGCCCACACTACTTCCAATATATAATGTATATTTTCAAATAAATAGTAATAGTCACTATTTTATGCAGGGCCTACATAAAAACTGTAGTTTGCATGCTCCTTGCTAGCTCTGCAACAAAGAAATGAGGGGTCTGTGGCTCACTAGGCCCCAAGCCCAGTGTGTGCCTTCTGGTGATATTTGGCAGCTATCCAGTAGTGACTGACTAATCTATGATGATGATACATTGACAATACCCCTATGAAATGGGTGAATCATTAGCCCCGCTTTATAGACGGAGACCAAGTCAGAGAAGTTAAGTCAAGTTTTCAAAAGCAGGGGATTTGTGGTGCCTCAGTTGTTGGGTGCTCAGCATGAGAATCCTCATGCCTGACTTTTCAGAGCTGCTGAGCACCTGCAATTCAATTCCCCTTGACTTCAGCTGGAACGGTGGGTACTCAGCGCCTTTGAAAAATCAGGCCTAAGGTGTCTCAAGCTGGGCACCCCAAAATGGAAGCCACTTTTGAAATGTGTGCTGAAAGGACTTCCCCGAGGTGGTCTCCAGCCACCCCCTGCACCCCTGCCTGCAGCCAGCCCGTCTTCAGCCACCCATGCACCCCCTGCCCGCAGCCAGCCCCTGCTGCACCCCCTGCCCTGCCCACAGCCAGCCCTTGCCTCCAGCTACCCCCGCACCCTCTGCCCTGCCCACAGCCAGCCCCTGCCGCACCCCCTGCCCTGCCTGCAGCCAGCCCCTGCCTCCAGCCACCCCCGCACCCACTGCCCTGCCCGCACCAGCCTGTCTCTAGCCACCCCCGCACCCCCTGCCCGCAGCCAGCCCCTGCCACCCCTGCACCCCCTGCCCTGCCCACACCAGCCCCACCGCACCCCCTGCCCTGCCCACACCAGCCCGTCTCCAGCCACCCCTTCACCCCCTGCCCACACCAGCCCCTGTCTCCAGCCAGCCCTGCACCCCCTGCCCGCACCAGCCCCTGTCTCCAGCCAGCCCTGCACCCCCTGCCCGCACCAGCTCCTGTCTCCAGCCAGCCCTGCACCCCCTGCCTGCACCAGCCCCTGTCTCCAGCCAGCCCTGCACCCCCCTGCCCTGCCTGCAGCCAGCCCCTGTCTCCAGCCAAACACTCCCTTGCCTCCAGCCAACCCCACACCCTCCTGTCTCCAGCCAGCTACGCACCCCCTGCCCCGCCCGCAGCCAGCCCCACACCCCCTGCCTCCAGCTAGCCCTGCCCCACGCCCCTGTCTGCAGCTGGCCCCACATCCACCGGTGCCCTGCAGTTCCCAGGGCAGTAATCTGCACACCTGCTTCAATGAGTGGGGCATGGAGCAGCACATGTGCACACCCTAGGGTGACCAGACAGCAAGTGTGAAAAATCAGGACGGGGGTGGGGGGGTAATAGGAGCCTATATAAGACCCCAAAATCGGGACTGTCCCTATAAAATCAGGACATCTGGTCATCCTAGCACACCCCTAGGGAGTGGCAGGGACCCACACATGTGAAACCGAGCTCATTTCTAGTTCAGGCCCATCTTTTTTAAAAAGAACTTTAGGCAGGGTTAACATACATCTGTATTTTCCCAGACAGGTCAGGCTTTTTGGTTCTTAAAAATCGCCGTCCGGGAGGAATTTTTAAAATTTTAAATTTTAAAATTTAAAAATTCCTCCCAGGAAAATACAGAAGTATGGTAACCCTGTTGGTACAAAAAATACATACTGGGGCACATCCCTTAAATCAGAACTTTTTATAGGGAACCGGTTGCTAAGATTTTGGCAACTCATCACTGGCTCCAACCATAGTAATCCCACCTCTAACAAATGTGATGCCTCCAGGTGATGATCCCTGCCAGAGTTTGCAGCAGCATATTGCTTTCTGCAGCAGCCACTCCTCCCTCCCAAAACACACACACCCCTTTGAGGGACTGAAGCTGAGGGGATTGTTTCACCCAAGGGAAAAAAATGAAATCCCCAGGGGGGCTCAACACGGCAGCCATGTTGCCTGTTAAAGGCAGCATAAATAAGAGCCAGTGTAGGCTGCAGGGCTTTATGGGCCCATAAAACACCTCAAGCTGCTACAGAGGCTGGAGGGGATGGGTGGGAAATCTAATTTCACAGGATTTAAAGCAGGTGAGAGAGATATAAATGTGTGTTTTTAATAGTAAGTAATGCCACCATTCAGGAGCACTTAGACCCTGGATTCAGATTCGCTTACCAGGGGCCTGCCCAATAAATTATCAGGTGCTGCCCACCTGCTGCACTCTCTGGGAGAGATGCTGCCAAGGGAATAAGCTTGGGGGTGGGAGGAAACAAAGTGACAAAGCCCCTTAGGCTTGATTCCATCAGGGGACAGGCCTCTTCTGAGTGGAGATGGAGGCATCCTTCCCCATCTGCCTGTCCCTGTATTTCCCACAGTAGGAATGCAGATGGGTCACTGCCACACTGAAGTTAGCTAGATCTGGTGAGAGTTGCTCAGGATTTTACAGACGGATGCAGGAAGGCTAGTTATCACAAAGAGTAGGGAATGTGGTAGACCTGTAGCAGGGCTGGGACCAAGCTGCTCCTAGCAATAACAAGAGGAGACTTTGCCAGTAACCTCTCCAGCTCCTTTCATCAGTGCTGAAGCAGGAGTCAGCCTGAGTGCACAGACCAGGAACACTCATCTGGATATGCCGTACGCTCCACAATCCCCAGGCCACACAATAAGGGAATTACAGAGCTCCCAGCCCTTACTAAATGGAGCCTATTCACTCCTGCTTTTCACCTGTGGAAATGACAGGTAAATCCAACACTAGAGTCCTGAAGGCAACACAGGAATGGATTTTACCTACTCACTTGCTCCCATCCCCACTCATGGTAGGACAGTGGTTTCTGTGCGTCTGTGGTGCCCTCTAGTGTCACTGCATTATTACTACACCTTGTATGTTTTAGCCAAACAAATGGCTCTGCAGAGACCTGTGTGAGGGCGTTGGCACGGGCGGTGGGGCTTGCGGCCAGCATGGTGGCCTCCAAGATGTATGGGAAGGTTCTCTTCTTCTTGGCATTGGAGGCCACCACTCAGAAGACGGTGGAGAAGGGCCTCACGGTGGGGGAGCCTCTAAGTCCCCCTCAAGCCCCTGAAGGACCTGGGTGTATGGGTGGTTTTTAACCTCTGTTTTACCCTTCCCTCCCAATGCTGCCCTTCTCCCTTTCCACCCTGGGGAAGCCATTCTCCACTATCAGCCCTCTCCTGTTAGGCTGCAAGGACCCCACCCTCTGTCCTTTTGTTCTGCCGGCAGGTGCAGATTCAGCTACTGCCAGCAGCACATGATAGAGAGGCTCTTGAGGGATCCTTTCTGGTGTCCAATCAGGGAGCCCAGTACAGGGTGCATTATTTCTCGGGAGAGGCTCAATGTTTCCTCTGCCGGGCGATGGGGAGGGACTGCTCCTTGACCCAGCACAGAGGGGCACCTGACCTAGGAGGGTGCCAGCACTGGTTGCCCGCTTCCTATTGCCCCCCCCATCTTCCTTTGCCTGCCACCACCTCCTCTTGGGCCCTGGGGGTGCTTCCTCAGCCCACGTCGCACCCAAACTAGCAGGCAGGCCTTGCTGCTGTATATAATCAGGTAGGGCGCATAGAGGAGAGGGCAAATACTGCCTTTATTCTTCTCAGATAAAGCAAGGCTGGATGCTGCATTGGCCTCCTTCACCAATACCACATGACTGGCAAATGGATCTATTTGAACGTGCATATATTTGAGGGCCAGCCAAGACCCTAAATCTTTTTAAAAGGTTTCTTATGTACATAAGAAATGGTTAAACTTAAAGAGTAAGCATGTGCATGTATGTCAACCTTTCTCAGCTAGCTGAGCAAAGAAAGGGATGCTACAAGAAGGGCTGAATGCAGATGTCTGTCTGGATATTTGAACAAGAATATCTCAGACAGTGCCAAATTCCCCAACATCAGGGGCCGGTCAAAGCTGTTTATTTTCCAGGCTGAGATCTAAGCCAATGACAACTGTACATCTTGAAAGCACTCAGTCTGCATGACATGACATCTTCCCAGAGAGTGGGGGAGGATAATCACATGATCCTGCTGCTTTATTATGTGTACTTGTATGTTAATCTACAAGCCAGAATCAGGAAAAGAGATTTAGGGCTTATCTAAAGGGGGAAATTGATCGGCATAGCAATAACAAAATAATTATTCTGGAATATAGTGTCCACATGAAGCAGTTACAGCAGCTTAGCTATAGCAGAAAAATTATGCTGGTCAGTTTCCCCATGTAGACAAGCCCTTATTCAGAGCAACTGTGGAAGCAATTTGCTACTTTATATTGGCACAGTAGCACACATTTGCTTCTATGTACAATCACACACTGCTATAAGGCTGGAGAATAGTCTCCCAAGGGAAGCAACAAACATCCCAATGTTTGGAACATTTCTGGGACAAAGCATTAACAACTATAGTGTAGGGAACAATATTTTATTTGTTATGGGAATAGACTAGCTGGGACCCAATGGGGCTTTTCCATCTCTAATTTCTATGTTTATATTAAATTAGTGAAGCAATTTTGAATGACACTGGCAGGTCCAGGACAAAAAGGTGTAATCTGTGCCTGATTATGACTTCATCAGATGATGTGTGTCATAGCTGTGATATTATTGGCAGGAAAAGAAATTGTTGTAAGAGAAATCCAAGAGGTTGGAGGTCACAGTTTAGCCCCCTCAATGGTGAGCCATCAGGACCCTCAGAATCTAACTGGTACCTTACTAATAGCCAAATGTTTCCTTTTCTTCTCCAATGAACACAACCTTACAAAAGAAACACCTGCTATAGGGCTCAGGTTCCTTCTGACCTTACAATCTACGAGACTGGAGTGGGCCCAGAGCTGAAGGGGGTTTGACACTAGAGAAGGCTCAAGGACCTATGGCAGAAGGAAATTGGGACAAGGGGGCTCAAAGGAGTCAGTTTTAGCTCCACTACCAGGAATGTAGGGTCACGGAACTGCTGAGCTGGCTGAGCCACAGGGAGCATTGACCTGTAACTCCCAACCTAGTCGCTGCAGCTTCCCCTGTCCCTGAAGCCTGCTTCTCTACAGAGTAGGGAGCTCTATAGCTTATATGGAAAGAGTCAGGACTTGGTGCATCTCAACTCACTTCCTAGAAAACAGAGGTCCCCATAAGCTGCCTTCACCATTGCTGCTAATAGACAGCTTTGACTGGCAGACTTAGCAGAGAGGTCAGTGAAGGAGACAAAACTCCCCTGGAATTGCATGTGCTCTGATCAGATTGTAAGGGTGTCTGCCTAGTACTGCTCTATCCTCTGCTAAAGCATTGTTGTGAAGTTTGTGACAATGTTCCTCCTCTGCCTTGGTGGGTCCTGCGCTTATTAGCGGATTTGCTTGCCTCAGAGATTCACAGCCGCCCTCAGTTTGGCCACTTTTGTTAGTGGCTCAAACCTGCCGTTCACTCAGCTAACCTCATCACTGGCCAGCATGGGGAAAGGGAGGAGAACAATCCCCGCAGTCTCTGCTGACCCACTTAGTGGGCCAGGGGATAGGTGAGGGACTTTCCCCTTTGGTGGGACCCATAGTCCAGGTCACCTCCTCTTGTCTCAAATAGGGAGTTGATGGGGTTGGGGGGAACCCAGGCCCGCCCTCTATGCCAGGTTCCAGCCCAGGGCCCTGTGGATTGCAACTGTCTACAGTGTCTCCTGTAACAGCTGTGTGATAGCTACAACTCCCTGGGCTACTTCCCCATGGCCTCCTCCCAACACCTTCTTTACCCTCACCACAGGATCTTCCTCCTGAAGCCTGATCACACTTGTACTCCTCAGTCCTCCAGCAGTATACCTTCTCACTCCTTGCACACACACACCCACCCAACTGATGGTAGGTCCTTTTTAAACCCAGTGTCCTGATTAGTCTGCCTGCCATAATTGATTCTAGTATGTTCTTAATTGGCTCCAGGTGTCTTAATTAGCTTGCCTGTCTTAATTGGTTCTAGCAGGTTACTGATTGCTCTAGTACAGCCCCTGCCCTGGTCACTCAGGGAACAGAAAACTGTTCACCCAGTAGATCTCCCTTTGACTCCTCTGCTGAACCTGACTGGCCTGGAGGGAAGAGGGAGACTGCTGCTCCTGCTCCGGGCCCTTGCTGCTGCTGTCACCACTGCCCCTGCTCCATTGACCGGGCCGGATGCCATCTCCCCCACCTGGTTGCTGGCCAGCTGCTGGACCCATCCACCCACCCTTGGGTGCTGTTGCTACGTTCCAACTACAGCCCCTTGGGAGGGAGGACTGCTTGCCCGCTCCCCAGAGAGGGGGGAGTGAGGGACCCCTACCCCAGCCGTTGCCGCTACCGCTGCTGTGAATAATACCACCACCATCAACATCACCTGTGAGGGGTCCTCTCTGCCTGCCTGGCCACCGGGTTGCTGCCTGGAGCTGTAGCTGCTGCTGCTGCCTGAGAGCTGCCGGACCCCGAAGGAGGAGGGGACGAGGCCATCTGCCGCTGGGGGAGCGCACAAGGACTCTGTAGACCACTGTGGAGGGGGCTTGAAAACTGAGTAACTTTCGGACTGTGCTCTTGTGGTGGGGGTTTTGATTGTATTTGCGGGGACACACGGGGTGTGGTGTGGAGCCCATCAGTGTGTTCCCCCCCACCCCAACCACCACCACCGTCGGCGCTGCCCCCTCCACCACCCCCAGCGGACACTCACCATCTGCCTCAGGATCCTGCTTCTGGGATTCCGCCTCTTGCTTGGCCTGCTGCCCCCTTTCACCACCTTTGGGGCCTGCAGCAGCAGCCAGCCCGCACTGACTTTTTTTTTTTTTTTGGAAGTGCACGTGGGCAAACGTGCCCCCCGCCCCATCCTGGACTGGCCCCCTTCAACAGCCCCCGGCTTTGTCCCTGGCTCCCTGCCCCATTTTCCCCTTGCAGCCTTTCTGCCCTCCCCTTTACCCCAGCACCTCGCTGGCTTCAGCTTGTTTGCCTGCCCCACCCTTCTCCCTCTGCAGCCCTTGCTTGTTTGCCCTGCCCTTGCCTCTGAAGTCAGCCCCTAGGTTCCCTGTCCTGCCTCCAGCCTGGTTCTCCCCCCTCCCCATGTGATAGCCCTGCCCCGATTGGCCCCTTATTCAGTGCGCCCATGCCCCCTCCCATGCGCTTGTGCCCTTCCCCCGTTTGAGTTTGCCCTGATCTCACTGCACTCCCCGAATGTTATGACCCTCCTCCCCTAGTGCAGCTAGAGGAGCCGGTTTTCTACTCCGAGTCGGTGACTGTCCCCCACAAGCCCTCGAAAGCCCCCCGTCCAGCCCATCCCCTTTGGTGCCCTCCTCCCCTGCCTGCAGCCTAGCGGGGAGGAGTGGTTGACCTGCCTTCCCTTTCCCCTCCTCTTTCTGGTGTCCTTCCCTCCCTCCCTCCCTGATCATTATGGCGGGGATACGACGGGTGGGGCCCCTCCAGGAGCCCTAATACCCCTCCCCCGCCTGCCCCTCCGTCACCCCCCCGAGCCTCTACCTCAGCCGCCACTGCCAAACCACCTGTCACCGCCCCCGCCGGGGCACCAGCAGCGGCGGGCTCTGGGGTGACCTCCATTGCTGCCATGTCCCTCCCCCCCTTAGATTCTAGGGGAGCCCCCCCAGCCGGCGGGAAGGGCCAGGGTAGGAAGAAGGGGAAGGGCCCTGCCAAAAAGTCCAGGCCCTCCATGGCAGGGACTGCCCTCACTGCCGCGGCCCCGCCACCGGCCGCGGCCTCCCACCCCGCTGCCCCTTCCACCAGCTCTGTGGGTGTCCCTCCCCCGGCCCCCAGGGCATACGCCGAGGTGTTGGCAGCCCCCCCCACCTACCATTACGTCATCTCTCCCGCCCACCGCCTCCGCTACCAGCTATAGCGGCCGGGGCCCCTTTCCCACCATGACCAGGAAGCACGGCGTCCGTTGCCTCCTGGTGCCCACCTCGCCCCACGTGGAGACCTACGTGCGGGCGTTGGCGAGGGCGGTGGGGCCCACGGCCATTGTGGCGGCCTCCAAAATGTACAGGAAGGTAGTCTTCTTCCTGGCATCAGAGGCCGCCGCCCAGGAGGCGGTGGAGAAGGGCCTGGCGGTGGGGGGAGTGTTCGTCCCCCTTGAGCCGCTGGACGACCTGGGCGTCTGCCTGGTTCTGACTTCCGTCCCTCCCTTCCTTCCTAATGCTGCCCTGTTACCTGCCCTCTCTATCCTGGGGAAGCCCATCTCTGTTTTGAGCCCTCTCCCCTTGGGCTGCAAGGACCCCGCCCTCGTCACGTCCCCTCGTTCCGCCGGCAAGTGCAGCTGCAACTGCCGCCGGCGGCGCGTGACGGAGAGGCGCTTGAGGGGTCCTTTTTGATCCCCTACCAGGGGGCCCATTACCGGGTGCATTATTCCACAGGGGAGGCCCGGTGCTACCTCTGCTGGGCGATGGGGCACGTCCGGAGGGACTGCCCCTTGGCCCGGCAAGGAGAGGCATTCAGGACCCCCGAGCCCCGGCAGGGCGCTGGCCCCGTCATCGCCGGTGCCCCTGGCTGCCCAGCGCCCGAAGCCTCAGTCCATCACTGCTCCTGCTCAGGCCCGAGGGGCGCTCCCCACAGCACGCCCAGCCGAGCGGGAAAGCCCCGCCTCTGCTGCCTGCAATTCGGGGGGCCCCCCAGAGGAGGGTGCGGCAGGGATGCCGCCAAGCGTGGGAGAGGGCCCGCCCCAGGAGGACTCTTCCCTCCCTTATTCCGCCCCACCCCTGCCTCCCACGGTCCCTGAGCCATCATCCTTGCCCCCTGACCCGCCCCCTGTTAGCCAGCCCCCCGATGACGCCATGGAGGGCTGGGCCCTAGTCCAGGGGAAGCGGGGCAAACGGAAGGCTCGAGCTCCGCCCCCTTCTACCGATGCGGAAGCCCCCCGAAAGACCAGAAGGGGGGGCGCCGATGCCGAGCCCTCTGCCTTGCCTGCGGGTGCACACCATCCCCTGGTGCCGGCTGGGGAAAACGTGGCAGCATGGGAGGGCAGTGCCGTCCCTCCCTTAGAGTCCCTTCCCTCGAAGGACCCCGATGGAGCCCCACTTGCCCCGTTACCATCCACAACCCCGGTGAGCCTTGGGGCGAGTGTCACTCCAGGCACTAGCGGGGAGACCTCCGGGGTGGCGGACGGAGAGCTCCCCTCCATATACGAGGAGATCGAGGCCCTGGGTCTGACCTCAGTCACCCAGGGGGAGGACGACCCACTGCTAGCGGGCCTCGATCTGAGCGACCTCACCCCGGCCCCGCCTGTCCCGTGCCCCCTTCCCCTACCCGTCACCTTTGCTCCCGCCTCCGAGGGTCCCCAGGGCTCTTTCATCTGCCCGGCCGTGAGCGGCACCCTGCGGTTAGACGCCGAACCCACCGAGGCGACCGCTGGTGCATTACGGCTGGGACCTGAGCCCCATGGGTTGCCCCTCGAGGGCGTGGGGCGACTGACCTCCTTCCTGGGCGGGGACCCCACTGATGGTGCTGTAGCACCCCTGCTGGTCGTGGTGCCAGAGCCCGGCATTCTGGAGGGCCCCCTGCCCCACCCCCACCTCCCAGAGCCTGATCGAGAGGGGCCATTTTCCACCGGCTTGGCTCCCGGGGCCCAGGCTCCTACCCTTGCCCCTCTCCCTGGTTCTGCACCCAACCCCTGCCTTGCCCTTCCTTGGGATCCCTGCCCTGCCCCCGATGTCAACCCCGCCTCCGCTCCCCCCACTCCCCATGCTGTCATTGCCGCCCCTGGGACCGTCATCTCCTCGCTCCAAGAGGATAGCCCCCAGGGAGCGGCTCCTGTTTTCCCTAGTCCCGACTCGCTAGGGGCTGCTACCCTCCCTCCGCCGCCCCCACTCCAGCCAGGGGTTGAAGAGGGCCGCGTGGCGCCAGTCCATCAGGCGCCACGTCGGGGGTCTGCCCCTTGTCTGCCTGTTTCGGCGGGCCACGGGGCTGTGTCAGTAGTCCCTCCGGAGGACAGCCGGGGGCTAGTGGCCCCGGCCCCCCATACGCTGCGGGAGGAGCTGCGGGAGTTCCTTGAAGACGTCCGGGGCTCCCGTAATAAGGTGCAGCTCGCCCTGCAGCGATGGGGGGATTTCCATCTCATCCTCCGGGCCGTGAGGGCCCTCATGGGGGAGGGTAAAAGGACCGGGAAGCAGGCCGCTGCGACTTACCAGCGGGTCCGCCTCTTCTGTGACTCCCTAATTACCTACGGGGTAGGTCACGGATTGTTGCGTGGCCCGTTGGGAACCGCGAGCGTCCCTGCTGGTAAGGATCCCCCCCAGCCCTCCTTATGGAACCTCTTGCCATCATCACGTTAAACACCCGGGGCTGTAGGATGGGTCTCCGCAGGTGCCAGGTGCTCTCCTTCCTTCGGGAGGGGGGGTACTCTGTGATTTTCCTGCAGGAGACCCATACGGATCCAGCCGCCGAAGCTAGCTGGCGGCTGGAATGGGGGGACAGGGTCTACTTTAGCCATCT
This sequence comes from Lepidochelys olivacea, assembly GCF_965140295.1. Classification (NCBI taxonomy): domain Eukaryota; kingdom Metazoa; phylum Chordata; order Testudines; family Cheloniidae; genus Lepidochelys; species Lepidochelys olivacea. Next base: position 55,104,640 of record NC_140416.1, read on the forward strand.
CACAGTTCATACGGCTGGAGTGGCGACCCTGTTCTCCCCCGACCTACGGCCCGAGGTGCTGGGGGTCACTGAGGCTGTGCCAGGCCGCCTGCTGCACCTCCGGGTCCATTTGGAGGGGCTCGTGGTCAATCTTGTCAACATCTATGCCCTGACATTGGGCCCGGAGCAGCTACGCTTCTTTCAGCAGGCGTGCGCCTTCCTCGGCGCTTTGGATCCTCATGACCGCCTGGTCCTGGGCGGGGACTTCAATACAACCCTCGAGGAGCGGAACCGCTCGGGGACCAAGCAGTGCCCGGCCGCCGCGGACGTCCTCCGGGAGATAGTCAACCATCACTCCCTGGTGGACGTCTGGCGCGACCACCACCCGGATGACGCCTCAACGTTCACCTTTGTCCGGGTGGAGGCCCATCGGTTGCGCTACTCCCGGTTGGACCGCATCTATTTATCACGTTTCCATCTTTCACAGGCCCACTCCTCCAGCATCTGGCCGGCCCCATTCTCCAATCATCACCTGGCCACTGTGACGGTCTCTCTCTGCGCAGAGAGGCCGGGGCCGGCCTATTGGCATTTTAATAACCGCTTGTTGGAGGATGTGGGCTTCGTGGCATCCTTCCGGGAGTTCTGGTTGGCCTGGTGAGGGCAGCGGCGTGCCTTTCCCTCGACGCGGCGGTGGTGGGACCTAGGGAAGGTGCGCGCCCGGCTCTTCTGCCATGACTACACCCGGGGCGCCAGCCGACAGAGGGATGCGGCGATAGGGCAGTTGGAACGGGAGGTCTTAGAGCTGGAGAGGCGTCTGGCTGCCAGCCCTGAGGATCCATCCCTCTGCGGAGCGTGCCTGGAGAAGCGGGAGGAGCTCCGGGCCCTCGAGGACCATCGGGCCCGGGGTGCTTTTGTTCGATCCTGCATCCGCCTCCTTCGGGAGATGGATCGCGGATCCCGCTTCTTCTACGCCCTGGAGAAAAAGAGGGGGGCCAAGAAGCACACCACTTGCCTCCTCGCAGAGGACAGCACCCCCTCACAGATCTGGTGGAGATGTGCAGGAGGGCCAGGGCCTTCTACGCAGGCCTTTTCTCCCCAGATCCAACCAATCCTAACGCTTGCAGAGTGCTCTGGGACGAACTCCCGATGGTCAGTGCGGGCGACTGAGACTGGCTAGAGCTGCCTCTCACTTTGGCCGCGTTCTTGGAAGCCCTCTGCCGCATGCCCACCAATAAATCTCCGGGCATGAACGGGCTGACCATGGAGTTCTACCGCGCGTTCTGGGACGTCCTCGGCCCAGACTTAGTTACCATCTGGGCCGAGTCTTTGCAGAGCGGGGTCCTCCCTCTTTCGTGCAGGTGAGCCATGCTCGCCTTATTGCCAAAGAAGGGGGACCTCCGCGATTTACGAAATTGGCGTCCCGTCTCGCTCCTCAGCACGGACTACAAGGTCGTAGTGAAAGCCATCTTGCTGCGGCTAGGGTCCGAGCTGGCGGACGTGATCCACCCAGACCAGACCTACACCGTCCCGGGCCGCACCATCTTCGACAACCTATATCTGGTCTGGGACTTTTGGAACTCGGGTGTAGGGACGGTCTGTCGTTCGCCCTCCTGTCCCTGGATCAGGAGAAGGCGTTCAACAGGGTGGATCACTGGTATCTCCTGGGCGCTCTGCGAGCATTTGGCTTGGGTCCCCAGTTTGTGGGTTTTCTCCAGGTGCTGTACGCCTCCGCAGAGTGTCTGGTCAGGCTCAACTGGACCCTGACTGAACTGGTCAGCTTCGGGCGAGGAGTACGGCGGGGTGCCCTCTCTCGGGCCAGCTGTACGCTCTGGCGATCGAGCCCTTCCTCTGTCTCCTACGCAGGAGGTTGACGGGGTTGGCGCTATGGGAGCCGGAGCTGCGGCTGGTCCTGTCAGCATATGCTGACAATGTACTCCTCGTGGTCCAGGACCCGGGCGACTTGGCGCAGGTGGAGGCTTGCCAGGCTGTGTACTCGGCAGCCTCCTCCGCCCGGGTCAAGAGCTCTGGCTTGGTGGTAGGGGACTGGCGGCAGGTGAGCTCCCTCCCACCCACGCTTCAAGCCATCCAGTGGAGCGCGGGTCCGCTGCTCTATCTCGGCGTTTACCTTTCTGCCATGCATCCGTCTCCCCCGGAGAACTGGCACGGTTTAGAGGGCAGGGTGGTGGAGCAGCTCCAGAGATGGACAGGACTGCTCCGGTGTCTGCCCTTTCGAGGCCGGGCACTGGTGCTCAACCAACTGGTCCTGTCCATGCTCTGGTACCGGCTCAACACCCTGGTTCCGGCCCCGGATTTCCTGGCCAACCTCCAGAAATTGATTCTGGAGTTCTTTTGGTCAGGACTGCACTGGGTCTCTGCAGGGGTTCTCCATCTGCCCCTGGAGGAGGGAGGGCAGGGCCTGAAGTGTCTCCGCACTCAGGTCCATGTCTTCCGCCTCCAAGCCCTGCAGAGGCTCCTTTATGGTGCAGGTAGTCCGGCGTGGAGCGCATTGGCACACGCCTTCCTGCGCCGCCTCCGAGGGCTCCGCTATGACCGGCAGCTCCTTTTATCTCCACCCGAGGGGTCTTCCGCGAGACCTCTCCGGGCTGCCGGTCTTCTACCAGGACCTCCTCCGGACCTGGAAACTGTTCGCACGACCAGGTCCGTGGCGGCCTCCGTGGGGGAAGACCTCCTCGCGGAGCCCCTGCTACACAACCCCCAGCTCCGTGTGCAGGTGGCGGAGTCCCCCTCGGTGCGCCAGAGGTTGGTCCTGGCGGAAGTCACCAGAGTCGGAGACCTCCTGGACTATGACCGGGGAGACTGGCTGGATCCCCTGACGCTCGCTCAGCGCATGGGGCTCTCCAGACCACGTACTGCCCTGCGCGTACTTCAGGAGGTGAGGGCCGCTTTACCGCCCGCTGCTCGGGTTTACCTCGACCGGGTCCTGCGAGAGGGCGCGCCCCGCCCACCCTCCACCCCAGGCCCTCCGGACCTTCTCATCGGGCCCCTGCCCCGTGGACCCGACCGCCCCCCCCGCCCCTTCACCGTGAGCCGGCTCCGCGAGCTGCAGCCGGTCCGGTTCCAGACCGCGCCAAAACGACATCTCTACACGCTCGTGCTCCACACCCTTCATGTCCTCACCCTCGCGTCCCGCCCTGACACAAAGTGGCGGGACCTTCTGCCACCTCTAGAGGGTGAGGAGCCCCGGTGGGCCAGCCTCTATTCCACCTTAGTGCCGAGGCCCGCCGGGGATATCAGTTGGCGGCTCCTTCACGGGGCCGTGAGCACGGGCGTGTATTTGGCGCGGTTCACCCCGATTCCGGACACCTGCCCCTTTTGCGGCGTGAGGGAAACCCTGGCGCACGTCTATCTGGAGTGCGCCAGGTTGCAGCCCCTATTCCGGCTCCTCACCAATCTTTTGTTACGGTTTTGGTTGCACTTTTCTCCTCACCTTCTCATCTACGCACTCCCTGTCCGTGGCCCCACTAAGTCGCGGGACCTCCTGGTCAACCTCCTCCTGGCCCTGGCTAAAGCGGCCATCTATAAAACCAGGGTGAGGAGGTTGGCCGATGGAGTCTCCTGCGACTGCGGGGCCTATTTCCGATCCTCTGTCCGTTCACGTCTCCGAGCGGAGTTCCTCTGGGCGGCGTCCACCGACTCCCTTGACGCCTTTGAGGAGCGGTGGGCGCTGTCCGGGGTTCTCTGCTCGGTGTCCCCGTCCGGTTCCCTTCGTTTGACCCTTTGACCGCACTCCCGTCCCTGTTTTTCATTAGTTGTCCCCCGTAATTAGTTGGCTCTCCAGGCCCTGTGGATCTCCCCCTTAGGCTGGGGGGGGCTCCTTTCGTAGTGGACGAGCTCCGCCCGCCCACTTCCTGGATCCCAATAGGACCATTCCAGAGGACATGCTTCCATGCTGATGATGCTCATTAAAAAAATAACACGTTAATTAAATTTGTGACTGAACTCCTTGGGGGAGAATTGCATGTCTCCTGTTCTGTTACCTACATTCTGCCATATATTTCATGACTCGGTTGATGACCCAGCACGTGTTCATTTTAAGAACACTTTCACAGCAGATTTGACAAAACGCAAAGAAGGTACCTGTCATAAATATAAAGGGAAGGGTAAACCCCTTTGAAATCCCTCCTGGCCAGGGGAAAGCTCCTCTCACCTGTAAAGGGTTAAGAAGCTAAAGGTAACCTCGCTGGCACCTGATCAAAATGACCAATGAGGAGACAAGATACTTTCAAAAGCTGGGAGGAGGGAGAGAAACAAAGGGTCTGGGTCTGTCTGTAGTCGTCTTGGCCAGGGACAGAACAGGAATGGAGTCTTAGAACTTTTAGTAAGTAATCTAGCTAGGTATGTGTTAGATTATGATTTCTTTAAATGGCTGAGAAAAGAATTGTGCTGAATAGAATAACTATTTCTGTCTGTGTATCTTTTTTGTAACTTAAGGTTTTGCCTAGAGGGGTTCTCTATGTTTTTGAATCTAATTACCCTGTAAGATATCTACCATCCTGATTTTACAGGGGGGATTTCTTTATTTCTATTTACTTCTATTTTTTATTAAAAGTCTTCTTGTAAAACACTGAATGCTTTTTCATTGTTCTCAGATCCAAGGGTTTGGGTCTGTGGTCACCTATGCAAATTGGTGAGGCTTTTTATCCAACATTTCCCAGGAAAGGGGGGGTGCAAGTGTTGGGAGGATTGTTCTTAAGATCCAAGGGTCTGGGTCTGTAGTCACCTAGGCAAATTGGTGAGGCTTTTTACCAAACCTTGTCCAGGAAGTGGGGTGCAAGGTTTTGGGAAGTATTTTGGGGGGAAGGATGCGTCCAAACAGCTCTTCCCCAGTAACCAGTATTAGTTTGGTGGTGGTAGTGGCCAGTCCAAGGATAACGGGTGTAATATTTTGTACCTTGGGGAAGTTTTGACCTAAGCTGGTAAAGATAAGCTTAGGAGGTTTTTCATGCAGGTCCCCACATCTGTACCCTAGAGTTCAGAGTGGGGGAGGAACCTTGACAGTACCAATGTGAGATTTCTAAGGATAGATACAGCACTCGACCCAAGGTTTAAGAATCTGAAGTGCCTTCCAAAATCTGAGAGGGATGAGGTGTGGAGAATGCTTTCAGATGTCTTAAAAGAGCAACACTCCAATGCGGAAACTACAGAAGCCGAACTACCAAAAAAGAAAATCAACCTTCTGCTGGTGGCATCTGACTCAGATGATGAAAATGAACATGCATCGGTCCACTCTGCTTTGGATCATTATCGAGCAGAACCCGTCATCAGCATGGATGCCTGCCTTCTGGAATGGTGGTTGAAGCATGAAGGGACTATAAATCTTTAGCACATCCGGCACATAAATATTTTGCAATGCTGGCTACAAGAGTGCCACGTGAATGCCTGTTCTCACTTTCAGGTGATATTGTAAACAAGACATGGGCAGCATTATCTCCTGCAAATTGTAACCAAACTTGTTTGTCTGAACAATTGGCTGAAGTAAGACTGAGTGGACTTGTAGGTTCTAAAGTTTTACATTGTTTTATTTTTGAATGCAGTTATTTTTTGTACATAATTCTACATTTGTAAATTCAACTTTCATTATAAAGAGATTGCACTACAGTACTTGTATTATGTGAATTGAAATATACTATTTCTTCTTTTATAGTGCAAATATTTGTAATAAAAAATTAAGTGAGCACTGTACACTTTGTATTCGGTGCTGCAATTGAAATCAATATATTTGAAAATGTAGAAAACATCCAAAATATTTAAATAAATGATATTCTATTATTAACAGTGCGATTAATCACGATTATTTTTAGTCGCATGATTAATCGTGATTAGTTTTTTAATTGCTTGACAGCCCTATTTTATATTAATTTTAATTTATTTTATGCTGCTCCAACATTTTCAATTTGCAACATGCTGCAGAGCTCTGTATTGAAAATGCATCACTATTGTTAGAAGTTGTCAGGTGGAAGACAGAGGTTTTTGCTCATGAGTAGTGGACAGTTGGGTTTTGGTACATGTGGAAGCAGTTTGGGATTGTGAGTAATCACATTGCTGGGTGTCAGAATGATTAGCAGTGGAATATTTACCAGTGTTGGCAACAACACCTGTGTGGTTAGATTTCAAAGTTAACACACCATTGAAAAGAATGGGACAGTTCACACCCCTTGGAACTATCTTTTTCAGGCTAGCCCAAGATGCAGGTAAATATCACTGTATAAGTTCCAAAGTCCCACTGGAAAGGTTTTATATGCAACTATAAAGACTAGAAACTTGTTTTTTTTAAATGAGGCTTTGTTTCTGGAGCACAAATCTGCAGCAAAGAATAGCCTGCAGTAAAATCCACACCTACAGAATCACTGAGCACACAGGGCCATGATTGCATTGACTCTGAATAGCACAGGATGTTGAGTGAGGGCAGCAGCACCTGTTCCACAAATATCCGCCCTATCAGTTACTTCCTTGATGCTGTAACCTGCGTAATGAAGAGGTAGGCCAGGGATGGCAACTTGTGGCTCCGAAGCTGCATGCAGCTCTTTAGAGGTTAATATGTGGCTCCTTGCATAGGCACTGAGTCTGAGGTTGGAGCTACAGATGCCAACTTTCCAGTGTGCTGGGGGGTGCTCACTGCTTAACCCCCTGCTCTGCCCCACAACCTGCCCCCACTCCACCCCTTCCCCCATGCCTGCCATGCCCTCACTCCTCCCCACTCTCCACCAGAGCCTCCTGCACACTGCGAAACAGCTGATTGCGGCAGGTGGGAGGCATGGGGAGGGAGGGGAGGCACTGATTGGTGGGGCTGCCGGTGGGTAGGAGGCACTGGGAGCTGGAGGGGGGTAGCAGATGGGGGGCTTCTGACATATTACTGTGGCTCTTTGGCAACGTTCATTGTAAATTCTGGCTCAGGTTGGCCACTTCTGATGTAGTCTGTTCCATGACAGGATGACCTCTGTTCTATTCTTACTTACCAGTCTCAACACAATAGGAGTTGTTATTAATTAACCCCAAATGTAGCAAGGGAGCATGGCCTCCCTCTGAGACTGACAGGGAGGAACCTCCTCTAACCCTCTGGTGAGCAAAGCCAGGAAAGCCATGCCCACCCCACCAGAAGCAGAGGGACAGAACAAGAAGTATAAAAGGTGGGCCCTGCAACTCAGTTGGGCTGGAGCGGTGAAGAAGACAGATACCTCCCACCTGCTGCTGGAGCGGGAACCTGAAGGGGAACTCTGCAGCTCTGAGGAGCCAAAGGGATTTCCAGTTGATGAGAATGCCAAGGAGATGCTGGGACTGCTACTAGCAGTATATCCTAGGTGAGACAGAAGACTCCCATGAGACATATGTACACAGCAAGGGGGTTGTAGGAAGTAGCCCAGGGAAACCAGACCATAGTCCAATTGTGTGGCCAGAATCTTGGTCAGTGTGTTTCGGTGAGATCCCCACTGACCAAGTGGCAGAGCCCTCTGCTACAGTTAGAGCCCTGGGCTGGGACCCAGTGGAGTAGGGTGGGCCCAGGTCCTCCTACCCCCTGTTGCCAACCCCACCCCTGGGGTGGCAGCTCCCCACCTTAGGCCAAGAGGCTGGTGTTTGTCTGCCATATGCCTGAATCTGGATGTCAGGCAAGAAACTGTTTGTTGCTCTGCCCCACCTGGGGAGGGAAAGAGGCCCCTAGACTGTTTGGTGCTCCTTCCTGCCTGGGGTGGGTACTGAGGCCCCTAGACTGTTTGGTGCTCCACCCTCCCTGGCCTGAGCCTTGGACTACTTACTGTTTGGCCCTGCCTAGAGGGCCAGGGCCTCAGAGACCACTACTTCCCCAGTAGACAGAGGCGCAGCAGCGAGGGGGTATGGCCGTCCCTCCAAGACTGATGGGGAGGGACGGCCACAACCCCCTACACCAAATCTTTTGTGCTATAGGTAGGGCTCTACCAAATTCACGGTGCATTTTAGTCAGTTTCACTGTCATAGGATTTTTAAAATAATCAATTTCATGATGTCAGATATTTAAATTTGAAATTTCACAGTGTTGTAACTGTTGGGGTCCTGACCCAAAAAGGGGTAGTGGTGGGAGTTTCCAAGGTTTTTGTAGGGGGCTTGTGGTATTGCCACCCTTACTTCTGCACTACTGCTGGCAGTGATGCTGCCTTCAGAGCTGGGAAGCTGGAGAGTGGCAGCTGCTGGCCGGGAGCCCAGATTGGAAGGCAGCGCTACTGCCAGCAGCAGCGCAGAAGTAAGGATGGCATGGTACGGTATTGCTACCCTTACTTCTGCATTGCTGCCTTCAGAGCTGGGCCCTCAGCCAGCAGCCACCTCTCTCCAGCCATCCAGATCTGAAAGTAGCATAGAAGTAAAGGTGGCAATAACATGACCCACCTACAATAACCTTGCAACCCCCCGACAACCTGTTTTTGGGTTGTGACCCCCAGTTTGAGAAACGCTGGTTTCCCCTGTGAAATCCATATAGTATAGTGTAAAAGTACACACAAGACCAGATTTCACAGTCCATGACATGTTTTTCACGACCGTGAATTTGGTAAGACCCAAACTATAGACTGTAGTACAAAGGTTTCAAACACTCAGTCCACTTAATATATTTCTGTTGTCCACATGACATTCAGATTCTGCAGAATCTAATCTCTTATTTAAAAGTAAGTTTCCAGGCTTTGTGAATGCAAAGAAAATCTTCCAAATGTGAAGCAAGTACAGATTGATGCAGCACTGTCTTCTTGAGTCTGCAGATCTCCCCCACCCATACAAAACTCATTAGGATGTTGATTCTCAAGCCTAAGGATGACACTTTAAATGTCAGCATTAACTATCTCATCTGTGATTGTTTTAGCAAATGGAATAGAGAAGGGATTGGAATGAGGCACCTATGGTGTGGAAACTGCAAGGAAGAAAATGCAGAGGGAAGAAAGGGAGAGAACAAAAAGACAGGGAAATGGGAAAGATATGGATTCATGGATTTTAAATCCCCAAAAAACTCTCATCTAGTCTTATCTGGCTGCATTATACTGGCCATAGAATATTACCAGTAATTCCTGCATCAAGACCATACCTTCTGGTTGAATGAGAGCATATACTTTTAGAAAGACATTGCAGCTTGATTTAAAGATTTTGAGTGATAAAGGACATGATGAATTCTTCAAGTCATTCACATGATTAATTATTCTCACGGTTAGAAATTGACAACTTACTTCTGAATTTGTCTAGCTTCACCATTCTATTACTGGGTCTTTCTGTCCCTTTTTCTGTTAGATTAAAGAGCTGTCTATTATCAGACATGTATTTCCCATGTAGATACTGATAGATCATGATCAAGTCACCTCTTAAGCATCTCTTGAATAGACTAAATAGATTGAGCTTCTTAAATCTTTCACAATAAGACATTTTGAAGAGGGAAAGAAGAACAACAAAGAACAGAAACAGCAAGTATTCTGAAGATGAAACAGCTTTCAGGATCAATGCTGAATGTGACAATAAGGTCTGAAGAAATAATAACAACATGTTTAATTAGTAGATGTGAGCCATATTTGACCCTTGATCTTTGTGCAAACCTCCCATTGATGTCCATGGGAGTTCCCCAGTAGATTGAAGGGAGTATGTAAGGGCTGCCCCTAATTAGAAATGGAATTCAGCCCTCTCCATAGGAGTTTGACACCTTTTCTGTAATATCTTCCTACAGCAATAATGGGGAGAGGGGAAGGGGCAATTTGTTTCTCCCTGTCCAACAGCTAAAGTGCCCAACAAGAGGCCCTTGTCTGGGCACTAGCATTCTCTAACAATTATTTTTTCTGTTGTGGTAGTACCTGGGAATGATTGGTACAGCCCCTACAGTGTATCCCTGTGAAGACACTGCTGTTTTTCTATTCTATTCTCTAGCATCACATGACAAATCTGACTCATCAGAGCAGGCCAGGAGAAAAGCTCCTTTTAGTTTAGTTTGGTGCCAGTCAGAGCAGAGTTGCTGCTCTGTCAGTGGAGCCAGGCTGCAAAATGGGTCACACCATTCCCATGGGACACTAAAAATATACAGGAGTCACTCTTTCTTACCCATGCTACTTGATTCCCAGGCAAAACACAATGTAATGGTAATAGTAATGAGGTTTATTGCAGCTGTGAGGAGCCCAGTTTCTAGAATGGTTTTAGCACTGATCCTGTAATCAGCTCCTCCTTTGTGTGACCATTGACTGTGCAGTTCCAATTGCAGGATCTTGCAGATTACCATGGTAGGCAGCCAACAGCTGTCAAAGTGTAGCCATAGCACTGTCGTGGTGGGGGAATGGAGAGGGTAGGTCTAACAGGCTCCTTCAAGCAGATATTACTTCTGGGGGAATTCTGCATTATTGTGAGTGTGCATAATTAATGAACTGTGCATATTTTTAATTTTTTGCACAGAAAAAAGCTTTTGTGGAAATGTTGCTGCAGTTCTGCTTTTGCCCACCAGAGGGTGCTGTGGTGCAAGAACAGCAGCTGCTCCCAGCAGAAAATAACTTCTGCAGTTCCGGATTTTGCCCACCAGAGGGCGCTGTGGCAATAGAACACAGCAGCAGCAACTCCCCGCCAGCTAGGGAAGAGAAAGAGCGTGCCTTCTTCACAGTGCCTGTAAGGCCAGGTCAGGAGACAGGGGCTATGGGGAGACAAACAGCGTGGCATGCTGGGAGCAGGGGTCAGACAGGGGATCATAAGGGTTAATGGGGGAGGACAGACTGGGGCAGGGGCTGAATGGGAGTGGAGGCACAGGGCCGGGGGGGAGGGAAATACAGGGCCACATGGTGATGGGGGAGGGGGTGCAGAGCTACATAGAGACAGGGCAGTGGCTGAGTGGGGGCACAGAGACACATGGAGATGGGGGGTGCAGAGCTACATAGGGACAGGGGAGTGGCTGAGTGGGGGCACAAAGACACATGGTGACACAGGAAGGGGGTACAGGGACACCTAGAGACAGAGGGTGGCTGAGTGGGGGCACAGAGACACATGGGGACAGGAGAGGGGGGTACAGAGCCACATAAGGACAGGGGAGTGGCTGAGTGGGGGCACAGAGATACATGGGAAAAGGGGAGGGGGTGCAGGGCCACATGGGGATGGGGGGAGCAGGTGTCTGAATGCGGGCGAAAGGACACATGGGGTGCAGGAACAGCTGGGATCAGGGGCAGATGTGCCTGACTGAATGGGAGAGGCTAGGGGTTAGCCAGGGTCTCCATGGGGGAAGCTTCCTAACAATTCCTCCCTGCTCTCCCTCCCCACCAAAAAAACCTGTTCATACTTTCCCCACCCATACCCAACAATCCTCCAAGTTCACACCCAGGCTCCTTCCCAGCAATTTATTTCCCTCTCCCTCAGCTTCTCCATTACCCCTGACTCCCCCAAGCCTTTGCACTGCTTCTGAGGGGTGCAGGAAATACATTCTGTATTGTAGTTTAAATGAATTATTACTCAGAGTTCTGTATGAATAGGCCTAGTAAGGAATCTATTTGTCAAAAAAACATTTCCTGAATCTTCTTTGTTGTCTGTATTGTTACAGACAGACTTGCTGACAGGTATTTTGAAATAAATGACCAAAAATAATTGAAACTGGTGTGATTATATTGTATTATTTTGACAAACAAAATATGCAGAATTTTAAAATATTGTGTGCATAATTTTTTATTTTTTTTATTGCAGAATTCCACCAAGAGTAAGATATTTTACAAACATTAGAACATAAGATAAGCTATTACCAGCAGGAGAGTGGAGTGGGGGGAGAGAAAACCTTTTGAAGTGATAAACACCCATTTTTTCATGATCTGTATGTATAAAAACATCCTCACTGCATTTTCCACTTTTATGCATCCGATGAAGTGAGCTGTAGCTCACGAAAGCTTATGCTAAAATAAATTGGTCACTCTCTAAGGTGCCACAAGTACTCCTTTTCTTTTTGCGAATACAGACTAACACGGCTGCTACTCTGAAACATAAGAACTGCCATATTGGATCAGGCCAATGATCCATCTAACCCTATCTAGGGTTGCCAGCCCTCCAGGGTTGTTCTGATGTCTCCAGGAATTAAAGATTACACCATGTGATGAAACCTGCAGGAATACGTCCTATCAAAATTGACAACCCTATCAGTATTCTGTCTCTGACAGTGGCAATACCAGGGCTTCAGGGGGAGTCTACAGAACAGGGCAATTGGAGGGATCCACCTCCTGGCTTCTAGCAGTCAGATGGTTAGGGTTGTCCCAAGCAGGGGGTTGCAGCTCTGACCATCTTGGCTAATAGCCATTGATGGACCTATCCTCCATGAACTTATCTAGTATTTTTTTGAATGCTATTATACTTTTGGCCATCACAACATCACACGGCAATGAGTTCCATAGGTTAACTGTGCACTGTGTAAAGAAGTACTTCCTCTTCTATGTATTAAACCTGCTGTCTATTAATTTCATTGGGTGACCACTGCTTTTTGTATTGTATTGTATTTCACCATTCCCTTTTTCCACACCATTCATGATTTTATAGAGCTCTATCATATTTCCCCCTTCGTCATCTCTTTTCTAAACTGAACAGCCTTAATCTTTTTAGTCTCTGCATATGAAAGCCATTCCATACCCTTGATGAGCTTTGTTGCCCGTCTCTGAACCTCTTCCAGTTCCGTTATACCAGGGGTGGGCAAACTTTTTGGCCCGAGGGCCACATCGGGGAATAGAAATTGTATGGTGGGCCATGAATGCTCACAAAATTGGGGTTGCAGTGTGGGAGGGGGTGCAGGCTCTGCGGTGCAGGCTCTGGGGTGAGGATGGGGATGAGGAGTCAGGTGTAGGAGTGTGCTCTGGGCTGGGATTGAGGGGTTTGAAGAGCAGGAGGGGGATCAGGGCTGGGGCAGGGTGTTGGGGCATGAGGAGAGCAAGGGATGCAGGCTCCGAGCGGCGCTTACCTCAAGTGGCTCCTGGAAGCTGTGGCAAGTCCCTTCTCCGCTCCTATGCGGAGGCGCAGCCAGGCAGCTCTGCACACTGCCCCATCCGCAGGCACAGCTCTGCAGCTCCCATTGGAGCATGTAGGAGCCAGAGTGGGGCCATGCCACAGCTTCCAGAAGCTGCGTGGTGCAGCCCTGACCCAGCACCCTAGCAGGAGCACTGGAGCAGGGGGCCGCTTAAAATGGCTCGCGGGCTGCATCTGGCTTGCAGCCCGTAGTTTGCTCACCTCTGCGCTATACCCTTTTTGAAATGGGGCAAGCAGAATTGGTCACAGTTCAGTGGGTTTGCACCCATGGATTTCTGTAGTAGGATTGTGATATTTTCTGTTTTACTTTCTATCCCTTTCTTAATGATTCCTAAACATTAGCCAGATTGTGCTCAGAATTTTTTTATTATTTCAGTGGAAACGTTCTTGCTTAGGTTTAAAAGTCACGCTCAAGGCTGGCCCAAAATTAAGGGATTGTATGAATGGGCTTTAGCAAGACAGGAACGATCACAGACAATTTGGATTGGAAAAAATCCCGCTGGAAACGGCTTTCCTTGCCCTTGCCGTGTTTCCGACCCAAACGTTATTGTGCCCTTGGGCAGGTGAGAGGGAGCCGGGCTGCACTTGCAGGTGTCCCCAAGGGAGGGAGGGAGGGAGGAGGCGGGCAGCAGCGAACGGGAGCGTGACGCCTCATCCCCGGGGGGCGTGAATCAAGGGCCCCAGGGTAGCAGGCGGGGCTGCAGGTGCAGGATCAGGAAGCGACAGCGATCCGGAAAGCCAGCTCGCAGCAGCAGCAGCAGCAGCAGCAGGAGGAGCCCCCTGCACAGGAGGAAGGTGAGCGACAGATCAGAGTGCGGGGGGCTCCGGGACCGGGACCCCGGGCAGGGCGGTGGGTGCCTGAGCCAGGGACCTGGCTCTGGCAGGACACGTCCCCTTTAAGCTGTTACCACGGCGCAGCGCCTGTGTGGGCGGAGCCGAGCGCTGGGGCGGGTGAGGAAGTGAGCGCGGCTCCGCCCACAGGTCCCTGGCTCCAGCCTCCGCCTGTGCGACCCCGCGCCCCACGGTGTGTCCCCGCTGCGCTGCAGCGCACAGGGGCGCACTCGGTCCCAGCAGCGCAGGGGGGCTGCCCCTCTCCGGGCCGGGATCCCGCTCTGCCTGACTGACCCCAGCTTCTCTGCTTCCCCCCCCTCTGCACCTCTGTCATGAACAGGACGCAGCTAAAGCGCTCTGGGATCCTCAGGATGGCTCTGAGCGGCTCCTCTGACTCCCTGCTGCAGCAGGAGGAGGGTGGCAGCAGCAGCAGGGAGACCCCCTTCCTGTTGAAGGCTGTCCAGATCGCCTTGGTAGTCTCTCTCTACTGGTTCATCTCCATCACCATGGTCTTCCTCAACAAGTACCTCCTGGACAGCCCCTCGCTGCGCCTCGACACCCCGCTCTTTGTCACCTTCTATCAGTGTGCTGTCACTGTCTTCTTCTGCAAGGCCCTCAGCCTGCTGGCCTCCTGCTGCCCACTGGGCTACCTGGACTTCCCCTCCATCCGCATGGACCTCAAGGCGTCCCGCAGCATCCTCCCCCTCTCTGTGGTCTTCATCAGCATGATCACCTTCAACAACCTGTGCCTCAAATATGTTGGTGTGGCCTTCTACAACGTGGGGCGCTCGCTCACCACTGTCTTCAATGTCCTGCTCTCCTATCTGCTCCTCAAGCAAAGCACCTCTCTGTATGCCCTGATAACCTGTGGGGTCATTATAGGTGAGTAGAGCCTGTTGAGTCTGGCTATACCTGTGTGTCCAGTTTGATGTCTTGCAACAGCTCAAAAGTGGATGAACTTCAAAGGTGACCTTCAAAGAAAAAATAGTTGAGCTTATACCTTTCCTCCTTCCCCTTTCCGCCCCTCTGGCCCCCAATTTATGGAGAAAAAGAGCCTGGGAGGTTTTTGGAGATGTTTGTTTTGTTTTTTGTTTGTCTTGTAAAGTATGTCCCCTTTTTTTTAACTTTAGAAATTTGGTTTCTCTCTAGGCTGGAAGACTCTCTAGTGACTGGAAAAGTAGAGAAATAATGACAGCCCTAGAGCCAAGAGAGTGAAAGTTGAGCAACTGATAGAAGTTTTAGTTAGACTGGTTTACTTCTTAGGGAGTTTTCAGTTCTTAAGCATTAAAAAAAAACCTCAGACAAAACCAGTAAAGACAAGATTTGACATTCCTGAGATTGTAAAGATTATAAAAACAAAACAAACAAACAAAAACCCAAAGAGGAGAACCTTAACCTTGGTGCTGCACTCGGGTCATCTTCCTCCATATAAGGTGGAGGGGAGAAAGAGTCACAGACCCATTTAAAAGCAACTAGCAATGGATTTTTTTAAGGGAGTGTGTGTAGTGTTTGGATCTCTGGTGTCTCTAATTCCCTTTCAGTATGTCACTAATTCTGTATGGTTGCAGGTGGGTTCTGGCTGGGAATAGACCAAGAGGGAGCAGAGGGCACTCTGTCATGGGTCGGCGTAATCTTTGGGATCCTGGCAAGTCTCTGTGTCTCACTCAATGCCATCTACACCAAGAAAGTGCTGCCCGCCGTGGATGGCAGCATCTGGCGCCTGACCTTCTACAACAATATGAATGCTTGTGTTCTATTCTTGCCCCTCATGCTGCTGCTTGGTGAGTTCCACACCCTCTACCATTTTGACAAGCTGGGGAACCCTGGTTTCTGGGGCATGATGACCCTGGGAGGAGTGCTCGGCTTTGCAATCGGTTACGTGACGGGACTCCAGATCAAGTTCACCAGCCCACTCACCCACAATGTGTCTGGGACGGCCAAGGCCTGTGCCCAGACAGTGCTGGCTGTCTGCTACTATGAGGAGACCAAAAGCTTCCTGTGGTGGACGAGCAACATGATGGTTTTGGGAGGCTCCTTTGCCTACACGTGGGTGAAAGGGCTGGAGATGAAGAAGGCACAGGAGGAATCCACTCCAAAAACAGGCGAGAAAAATGAGACTGGCGTCTAGGCCAGCTCCAGTCTGCACCTCTGCTGCTGTGCCTATGGAGTGGAGCTTCAATGGGAAAGAAGCCAGGATCAGAAACCTTCAGGGCAGGAAAACATTGAACTATGCAGTGCATAGGAAGGGGTGTCGAGAGTGAAACCAAAGGTGTCCCGTGTATACAGTGTGTTTACTAAAATTGTGATGGGGAGGAGAATGTTACTTCCTTTGGATTTCACCCTGTTTCTTGAACAGGAGAAGGCATTTGTTGATGGGACGAGGGTGTATTAGGGGAACCTTCTGTCAGTACTGGGGCTTCTTTAAACTGCTGTTACCATTTAAACACCATATGGACACCGAGCTGCTCCCCTGGTGATGGAGAGGGAAAAGGGCATTTGGTGTGTGTAACTGGGA
The DNA here is from genome assembly GCF_965140295.1 of Lepidochelys olivacea. Classification (NCBI taxonomy): domain Eukaryota; kingdom Metazoa; phylum Chordata; order Testudines; family Cheloniidae; genus Lepidochelys; species Lepidochelys olivacea. The sequence continues at coordinate 55,120,949 of NC_140416.1, forward strand.
ACAGATAATGGCTACTTCTAGATTAGCCATGAATTGAAGTGGTGAGATCTTGCATCTAAATGTAGGGGAGGGGCAGGTAGCCAGACTTTCCAGGCTACTCCTGCCTCCTATTATAAGTAAGGTTAAGATTTTGTCACAGTTATTTTTAGTAAAAGTCACAGACAGGTCGTGGGCAATAAACACAAATATACGGAAACCTACGACCTGTCTGTGACTTTTACTAAAAATAATGGGAGGGCAAATAGGGGATGATTGAAGCCTGGGTGTGGGGATGGAGAACGAGAGCCTGAGCACTGCTGTAGGGAAGGGGGACAGCACCTGCCGCCTGAGGGCCAAGCCCTCCCCCCGGCAGCTGAGGGCTGCAGGGGCGGGGAGACACGGCGGCTGATAGCTCTGGCCCCACCACCCTGGGCTGAGGCAGAAAATGTCATAGAGGTCTCCGGAAGTTACGGAATCCGTGACTTCCGTGACCTCTGTGACATAACCTAGCTTTAATTATAAATGAAAATGGATGTCCTTCCTGTTCCTACACCATTGCAATATACACTTGGAAATCCCCTCACCAACAGTTCTGGGACCTCTAAATTGCCTGTCCAAGAACACAGTATTTCCTGGTGTGGATCCTTCAAGGTTGTATGTTAACTATGTTTTTCTGCCACGCCCAAGGGGTTTGCTTGTCCAATAAATGACTAAAAGGATGGGAAAGGATTTTTATCAAACTTCCAAAAGCTAGCAACATTCCTTGTGTTTGGGCAGGGGAGTGGTGCTGGCCCTTTCACATAATATTGCTGGGTCCTTCCTTTACTGGGTACCTGGGATTCTGCCTTGGTGAAAGAGTAGCTGGCTCTCTTTTCTTGTGGGTTTCTGAACCATTTGCTGTTCTGGAGAGTGTACCCCATAATAATGAATTGGGGAATTCAAGACATTTCTCATTGGCCTTCTGTATTAGGGACAGAGTTGCCTTTCTGGCAATAATGCTCTCATAATTAGGCCAGTTTCAGGGTGTATTGCTCTCTGCCCCTCAATGGTTGCCTTACCTGGTGATCCTCACTAGAAGGGGTGCCAACTGCATGAAAACTGATGCTTGAGCATGGAAAATGCCATAATTCAGCTGCACCAAGAACTAACTGAGAAGTTGCAACTCTTTTACCAAGAAATCCCAGAGGAGGGGTGAATGCAGTTGGGCTGAATTCATATCCAGGCTCCCACTTAAGAGTCTGATTAGCACAGAAACCTCTGTGTACCACCCTGTCTCATTCAAGTGCCATTGTGGCTACAGCAGAGCTACCTTTTTCTCATCTTGATTCAGACATCGATTCTTCCTCCCTACTAAATACTGTTTCAGCTTTATCTAACCTTTGAGCTCCTTCACCTTCCAAGGATTACTAAAGTGGGGCATGGCGAGAGCTGGTGTGATCTATCCCGCTGTGCCCTAAAAAGTCCCAAAGAGTACCAGGCCATTATTATGAAAGCAGTAGGACATTTTTTTTCTCTCTCTCTTTTCTCCACTCCTCCTCTTGCTGGGTGAATTGTTCCTGATTCCAGGAGCCTAAACCTCACTGGAGTTCTGAATCACAGTTGCCTCATTGAAGGCCTCATTTTTTTTGGTCCGGGGATGAATTTTTTTCCATGGTCTCTGTTAATTAATTTTTCTACTGGGATACATTTTAGGTTGCAAATACCGACCTGTGATTGTCAAACTTGTTTAATAAAAGTGTGGATTGGAACCTTGGGGACTGTTTTGGTCTGCAGAGCTGGCAAAGTGTGCAAGATAAATAGTGGTTTCTGCAGTGCTCCTAGTACACAGGGAGACCCTATATTCCTTCTACTTGCTTCAGCATGGTAGCAGTCCTGGCCTTTCACTATTGCCTGTCTCTGAACCTGACACTGAATTGTCATTGTAGGCGTAGCCTCTCCCCTCAGACTTGTTGGCCTGTAATCACGTTCTGAGAGCCATAGTTTCATGTTTGTTAAGTGATGAGGTCTCGTATCAGTGGAATTGCTGAGATTTTCAGCACTGAGCTCAGATGTGGCTGCATGAAGGACATTACCCTTCTCCCTCCATGCATATTCGCTGCTGTGTGTATGGATAGGACTCACTCCTGTATTCTGCAAGGAATTGTTCTAGTAGTATGGTCTCAAGCAACCAGCACCATGTCACCATACAGATTCTGGGTGCTTCTTGCGTGCCTCAGATAATAGTAAAAAGAAAAGGAGTATATTTGTGGCACCTTAGAGACTAACAAGGTGCCACAAGTACTCCTTTTCTTTTTGCGAATACAGACTACCACAGCTGCTACTCTGAAACCTGTCAGATAATAGTGGTTGTGCAGTCACTAAGCAGATAGTCTGTCCTCCTAAAGAGTGCTGTGTTGGGAATCCCCCATCATCTGTATCCCCCATAGTTGCCCTCTATGCATCACAGGACCAATTTCCCTGGGATTCACAGGACAGTGGTTTTCAACCTGTGGTCTGCGGACCCCCGAGGGTCTACAGACTATGTCTAAGATCTCCAAAGGGGTCTGCACCTGCGTTTGAAATTGTTTAGGGGTCTGCAAATAAAAAAAGGTTGAAAATCACTGCGCTCGGAGAAGGATTTCTCAGCCTGAATAACGCTTTTGGCTCTAGTCAGGTGTGTGTCTCACCTGGATTTCCCACAAGTTGTGGACACAGCTACACTTTGTTAGCACTGCTCACAGAGGTCACTGAGGAACGAGGGGGATGGGAGGCAAATTAGACAGAACACTGGGTTTTAAAAACAGTGTTGCCAACTCTCGTGATTTTAAGATCAGACTTGAGATAGTCTTTTTCTTAAAGCCCTTGACCCCGAAATCATGTGAACAGGATTGAATCTTTCCTTAAAAAAAATTCAGTCCTTGAGATTAGCTTGAAACCTTCAACCCTGAAGGCAGCGACCCACAATTCCCTGCGTGTGGCTCTCTGTAAATCTCATGAGGTTTGGGGCCTAGGAACGAGTGGCATCCCTGGGGGCGGCAAGGCCACTCTCGCCGTGTAGCGGCGCCGGGGCAGCCCGCCAGGAGTCTGCAGTGTGAACGGTGCTGAGCGGAGGGGCGCAGGCTCGGGGCTCGTGCAGCCGAGCGGTGGCGGTCACTGGGCGCCGCGGGGTTCTCTATTCTCCTCCTGACCCATCGGCGCAACCCCCGACTCGCCGCAGCCACGCCCCCTCGGCACGCGGCAGGAACGTGCCGCTGAGGGTTTGCCTAATGGACTCCCCGGCCAATGACGGGCGATGTGGGCGGGGCGCCGGAGGCGGCCTGGGCGCGTGGGTGGGGCGGGAGTCGGGGTCTGGAGAAGCCGCGCGGCAGAGATGGCGGCTGCTGGCTCGAGTCCGCCCGGCCTGGCGCGCTCCGTCCACTGGTTCCGCCGGGGGCTCCGGCTCCACGACAACCCGGCGCTGCAGGCCGCGCTGCGGGACGCCAGCTCCGTCCGATGTATCTACATCCTGGACCCCTGGTTCGCCGCCTCCTCCGCCGTGGGCATCAACCGCTGGCGGTAAGCGGGGGGAGCGGGCGCCCCGGCTCGCGGGCTGCCTCCCGCCCTCCCCGGCTCCCGAGGGGGAGACGGAGGCTCCCGGGCTGGGCGCCCCGGGCAGCGGCCCCAGGGGGGCGGGGAGTCCGATGCATTAGCTACGCGGCTGGTGCCTCCGAGCGGAGCCCCTCCCCTGCGGCACGTGTGCCGCCCGTACCCGCGAAGGTGGGCTCGGGAGGGGCTGGTAGCGGCCCCCAGCCCCGCCAGTCCTCCCGCTGCCGTTTGGGGAACGGTTCCCGATTTTGTTGCCCCTTCCCGGCTACGTTGAGCCTCGACTGCTGCTGCCTTTGCTAGGCTGCAGGGCCCTGGTCCCCAGGACAGGGGCGTTAGGTAAGAGAGGCCTGGCTGCGTGTTCATTTGGTTGCTGTCTTCTGCTGCTCTGGGATCGGTGCGTCTGGGTTGCCGGTCACCAGTCTGCCCGGGGGCCCTGCGCGAGTGAGTAGTGAGACGCATCTTAGCCCCCTTACATGGGTATTTGGGTCATTCTGAGACCAGAACCAGTGAAAACAGCACAGGTTTCCCTTTAACGTCGTCACATGTCAGCAAGAAGCGTGATCTGCTTCTTGTTATGTCAGTGAACTGGGGATGGTTGCGCAATGTGCTATTTAACACATGGGCTGCGTGTATTTTGTTGTGGGTATGTACTTCATTGCTGTAGAGACCAAGCTGTGCGTGCCTTTTACGTCATTCTGCCACTTACTGCTTCAGTAGGGGTGGACTCTTCCCAAACATTAGTGGTCCACAAACAACGTGTGCTACAGCAGCAGAGAAGTGCACCACCTCATGTGTTTCATCTCCATAGTTATATATTCTCCCTGATGGTAGTTAGAACAAGCAGTGGGGTGCTGACCTGTACTTGCAATAGTAGACAAGCCTTTTCTCTACTCTGAGTCATGATGTCTCTGAATAGGAAGTGAAAAGAGGAATTCTTTACCTTAGGCACTTATGAGTTTTGTGTGTGGTGGTTTTAAGTGCTGTCTTAGTTTTCTCTAAGTCATTGGCCATTAACTGTGTTTTGTGTTTTGACCAGTTTTGTGATCCATTCTGAAATGAGGGCAGTTGAAACAGTATATAAATGTCTACTTTTTGACATAATTGAAGGGCATGCCCTGTGCTCCCCACTATACAAACTACAGACCAACCTCTAAAGACTGTTTATAGTCTGAAAAAACTGGAAAAGCTTGGATCGTGCCGGGAAGCCTGCAGATGGGCGTAATCTTGTTGTTGTTGTCTGGCTCAGCTTTTGAAAGGTGTTGGTATGTAATGCCAGTGCTGCACCTCTTAATTAGAAATCCATTCCTGTTCCACTGGTCTGGAAATGCTTCAAATTTGTAGCTGGCCTTAGACCCAGCATATAGAATCCTAGGTGTTAGAGATGGGAAAGACCTGCTATGTCATAGCTAGTTAATCATCAGGGGCCAGTGCAGGATTGTTTTAGTGCTTAATTTGTGAGAATCTGGGTGCCCTTAAACATCGCTCAGCTGTGTTAAAAAGCAGCTGGTAAAGGACAGATCTTGGCCCTGAAAAACTGTGTCTTCCAATATTCTGTGCTCCAGTGGAGAATAATGGTAAAAGTATCCGCCCCAAATTAATTCACCCTTCCATTGAAAGTAACATTTATCACATACTTTAAAGATATGTTGCTTTAAGGATGGGCGGGGGAGGGAGAGAGTTTCTTCCTAAGTGCTAGAATGTTTGAGGTATTACTTTATTTGTGTGGGTCTAGCTGATCTTGCTACTCTAAATGTCTCTGCACAGTAAAAATTCTGTATGCTACCCCTAAGTCTGGACTTTCAATTCTTCTAACTTTGCTCAAAACCAGTTCCGTGCAGAAGTTACCTTGTTCATGTCACCAGCTCAGTTGCAGCCTTTGGAATCTCATTTCTGACCATGTGAGAAGGTGCTATGGGTTTTAGAAAAATCTCATAACATACAAGATGCCAGATTATGTAAAGCAGCTGTGGCTGGTGCATGTTTCACTTTGGGGAAACTCCTTTTTCCCAGTTACTCTGTATAAGTCCCTGAAACCTCAGAGCTATATGACAGCAATAATCAACACCCTCTCTCTAGCTTTCAGCCGTTCTGTGTGTGTGTACTTATACACAAACCCTTATCCTCTTCCTGTTCTCCCCCCCCCCCACCCCCCCAGAGTCTTAGGGAAGTATACTTTGGCTGCTTCTGGGAGGAGAGGGACTGGGTGGACAGATTTTTGTTGGGGGGGCAGGGGTTCCTCAGTTATGGAACTGAAGGAATGTGCTGGGTGTGCAATGTCTGTGCAGGGAGCAGGATTTTTAACCTAGTAGGCATCCAAGTTGTGTTCTCCTAACATTATATAATACTGATCTTACGGTCTTGGCTGCCTGCATATTTGGACAGCTAAGTGGGGATTTACCTTAACAATGCTGCTGTGCACACAAGCAGGAGTTCTACACCAAGGCAAGAGCAGGCATAACCTAATCTTCTTTGCACCCCTTCAGAATTTGTGTCCAGTTGCAAGGTTTTAATGAGGGAACAGTCACGTGGTTAAAAATCCTCTGCATGCTCTTTGGAAAGTATTTGGAAAATTGTAGGACTAACTCATCAATCACTTACGTTGTGCATCACCACTTAGTCTTTGAGTGGCAAGATTATTGCTAAATTCTTGATTCTGGTAATGGTTTTTAAAAGCACTACATAGCACAACTCAAAATTCTAAAAGTACCGAAACAACTAGAAATGCAGAAATCTGGGTATTCAAAATTTTCTGTGAAGTTTATTCTGGCTTAACTTTAGTTTTCAGGGCTGCAATCTAGTCACAAAACAGGAGCAGCCTGGGTAGAAGGGAGGATTATGCTGCTGCACCAGTGACTCACTCGTGGTCTGGGGGGACCACAGCTCTGTGTGAGAGGGGTTAGTTAATCTCTGACCCATTCAATCCTTGGTTTTTCCACTGACACAGTGAATTGGGAGCAACTGTGGTGGTTCTGCTTCTACTGCAGAAGTGCCTATAGGATCCAGTGAGGGCCCCATTGACCTAGGCACTATTCTTAGTGATATGGGCATCATTCACTATGAAATGAACAGGCTGCTTGTGACCCTTTTCACATGGGCCGTCAAACAGCCATTGGTAGGTGAGACTTTGTCACTTCCAACTTAAACTGAAGTAGAAAGACTCCCTATCCCATTAATGTCCCCCACTCCAAGCTGTCTGGTCCCCTGGATCAGGGATTCCCAAACTTTTTTCCCTGAGGTCCACCAGTGCCATTGCAATAGGCACTGCGGCCCACTACTAACACTTCTTGAGGAAAATTATTAATTTTAATTATTACCTACATATAAACTATAACACTGTAAATAGCCAGTGTACATGTTTCCTTTTCATTTTAGTGTAAACAATTGTAATGATAGAAATCTCTAGCAATATGCACTGAAAGAAATGCTTCAGGATCTTTGAAACAAAACAGTTGTAGTGAAACTACAATTTTAAAAAATGTTGAGGGCAAAATGTGGTGGTCAAAAAGGGAAAAAACAGTTTTGTATAAAACTGAACAATAAGCAACAACAATGTTAACAAAATTGTTTAAAAAGTGTGTGGTGTTGATTTTAAAACAAAATAGTTGTCCAACTTTGAACACTATATTTTCAATTTTTTTAGAAATCTGAATTTATGTGCTGTGTAAGTAAAGACCCCACCCTACTCTCTACTAGTTAGAAAATAATCATATATAAAAATATAAAATAAGTTATATTATAACACACTAATGCAACAGGTATTCATCCAATCCGGTAAAGGAGAATCCAAGCTTTGTGTGTGTGTCGTCATATGTTCTTACCACTTTATTTTTTTCGGCCGGTTCATTTTGTGTAGTTGTAGGTGGTCCAGGACTTTCATTTTCTTCTCCTAGTGCACCCTTCTCATTTTTGAAAAATAAAGTGATCCATGTCAGATTGCAGTACTGCTTGCCATTTTTTTTTTAGAGTTGTGAATGGCAGACTGCATATATGCTGCTAGGTTATCTTGCAGTGAAATGCACTATTATACTCTTGAGAATTAAACTTAACATGTTGCAGCTTCTTTTTTTTTTAAATAGTTTTTTTCTATATTCTGTCTAACATATACAGGTCAAAACATTACATTTATATAGCTTGTACTTAAATTACACAGGTCACGTGGAGTTAAAGAATGCAGTTGTGCCGGAGGATCACCTGAAGCTGTGTCATGATCCATCTTTGGGCACCTCTGCCCTGGATAATCTATTATGAGAATACATTTTAAGTTACATAGGAATTTATTAGGAATCCCATTTTTCCCTACAGTTACATCCCCAGAGCTAAAATTCTCAATGTATGAGATCATCACACCTGATTGTTAGGCAGAAAGGTGCTCTGTAAATATATAACATTAATCGGGGACTCAGATTGCCTCTGTGTAGGAGAGATTTGTATTTTGCTTACTTTTCTGCCACTTGCGTTCACTGGTGACCGATATTAGGAGTCGGACCACAGAGCTGTATCATGAGGCAGATATGTTAACCCATGTTTTACGTAACTCTGTGAAATTGGTCATGTTGGAAATTACATATTGTCTTAGTGCCCGTACATGTGTTACGAATGTAATACCTGCATTTATTATTAACCCCCTCAGTACCTTACTGAGATAGGTAGGGTAAGTATTTCCATTTTAGAGATGGGGAAACCAAGAAAGAGGGGAACTGGGATGCTCAAGATAGCACAGTGAGTAAGCAGCAGAGCTGAGTGTGGAATCCTGGAACTCCTGTTCTTGAGTCCAATGCCCCCTTTCTTTAAACACTGTCTTCCTGCTTCATAGGAAATGCATAAACAAGTCCCTACCCCAAAGAGCTTGCAGTTTAAATGATGTACTAGATAGACAAGTGAGGATCCAACAGACCCCAGCAGAGCAGAGGAGGAGTGAGGATGTTCCTGGTTTATGCGATATAATTGTTTAGCCATATGCCCACTGTCAGGCCTAGGTGTATGAAGGCTTCTTAAATGATCTGCCGCATCACCCACAAAACACTAGTGCCTGCAAAGTGGGCTTTTAGGAGTAATTTGAATGAGGTGAGGTAGACATTTGGCAAATAAATTTTGGAAGGAATTCCAAGTGTCATGGCATTGAGAAGCTGCCAGTGAACAGATGAAAAGTTTATTAAGGCTGGCAGCATCACAAAAAACCCATTGATTATGCAAAAGCAGAACACAGCAGAGATGTAGATGGGGAGCTGCTTTTTGTAGGGCCTTGAAAACAACATAAAGAAACTTGAAGTTGATATGCAGCACGGAGGGAGCAGTGAAGTAGGGTGGCTTGATTTAAATCATGATTTAATTGAGGAAGCTAAGAAACTTGATTTAAGTAATTTTAATCTTGTTTTGCATTTGTTCTTAGTTTTTTTTCTTAAGTTTGATTCTCATTGGCTGTTGACGTTAAAACATGTTGATTTCCTACTATGTATAGCCTTTACACTAAATTAGGTACTACTGTTTGGTAACCAGGAGGTTACATTGTATCTATGCACATTAATTTAAGTAGTTGTATAACTTACTTTTTATTCAGATTTTTATTTTTTGTCAGAAAATGGTGACTGTCATATTTTCTATTTATTTGATTGATTTTACTTGTGATTTGTATCAAGCTGGAAATTTAGAATTCAATCTAAAATGCACAAAAACAGCATTTTAAAATAGTTTTATTTAACTAATAGAATAACCTTAACTGTGCTGGATACACACAAATGAAAAGTGTATCCCATCATGTTTTGTATTTAAAACTGGTCTATTAAACAAAGGAAGCATTAGTTATAGTTAATGAAGTGATGTATGTGAAACATAAGGTCGAAACACTGTGAGAGACCATTTTTGGCAGCAGCTTTTGGGGCTGAGTCAGGAGTGTAGTGTCCCAGGTAAGAAAGGAGATGCAGTGTGGACAAGTGACCTAGTTGTCAAGGTCACAGTGGAATACAAATTTATAGCACAGTTGCAGCTGTCCTAAGCTGTCCTGATGCTGCATCTCTGAAGTCTTGGTTGTATGTTTGGCCTCTGTTACTGATGGGATAGAAATGTTTGTGTCGCTTTGTGCTGTGCATGGCCTGTACCTATCCAGAACTGTCATCTTTGGGGTAATCCATGGCTTTCTGTGGAACACTGCTTTGAAATAGGAGCCTGGAAGAGAGAGGCCATATTATTTCACATCTAAAATCCCTCCAGCAGAAGATTATTCTCTACAATATATTCTGCCAGATGCTCTATTGTCTGAAGTTCTCCACATAGATATTACTACGTCTGGGAAGTATCAGTTTGAAGGACGCTCTAACTGCCAGATGGGCATTAAAAGCCCAGAGAGTAACTATCATAAGTAGATGGGATTACAAGAGCAAGGAGGACCTGGAGAGCTCTTGCACATCTTGCGTTTGTCTGGGCAGCGTTGGTGTGGTTGGTAGGGAATTGGCTGGCACAGCAGTCTCTCTGTTCTGTTTCTGCCAACTGTTGGACTGAGCAGAATTCTTGGAAGTCATATTTCCTGGCTTAACATTTAGCTCATGGAGCTGAATTGAATCTTAGGTTTACTGGCTGTGTGATCTTAACACTAGTCCTTGAGCTATACTGCTAACTAGGTTTATTTCTCCTCCACAGATTCCTACTCCAGTCCCTGGAAGACTTGGACAACAGTTTAAGAAAACTCGGCTCCTGCTTGTTTGTGGTACGAGGGCAGCCAACAGATGTCTTCCCAAGACTTTTCAAAGTAAGAGGCTAAACATGTCTTTTGACATAAGATCCCATTTTGGGATTCTTGTTTTTACTCCATATGTCCTTGTACCCTAGTCACTGATGGTCCTCAGGTTGCTCTACAGCCCTGTTTTATTTTAAATCAGTATGCACGATGCCTTCATTTAAATAATTGATTCTAATCTTGTTCTACATTTTTGTTACTGTAGTTCTTTTCCTAGAGAGGTTCAATCTTATTGGTTGGTATAACTGTTAAAATATGTTGACTTGCAAAAAAGTAGCCTTTACCTGAAATTTGGTTTGGTTTTTTTTGCTAACCAGGAAGATAACTATACACATTTATTTAAGCAATAATTTAGCATAACATATATTTATTCAGATTGTTTTCCTTTTTTTATTGTGTTAAAAATAGTAAATGGCTCATACTTATTTACTATATAATTTTTATTTGGGATTTGTGTCTAGCTCCATTTGGATGGAAATTGAAAATTAATGTACAAAAATGCCATTTTAAAATTTTGTTTTTATACAATATAGTTTTATTTAATGTGCTGATTTTTTTTTCCAGTTTATCAAACATGTTATGTATTTAAAACTACTTTATTAAACAAAGGAAGTATTAACCTGCTCTGGCTTCTATGAGTTAGCCTTTCAGAAGTTATTTAGGCAACTAAAGTTGCAGATAGGTAATTAGTGGCATTTATAACAATGCTTAAGCAGGTTAGGTGTCTGACTCCCTTTGAAATGAGCCAGAATTAAGTGCCTAACATTCTTAGGTGCTTCGTAAATCCCACTAGGCACCTAACTACTTTTAAAAATCTGGCCTCATGTCCATCATGTGTTTTTAATTAGTAGATCTCCTCCTCTCATGCTTGTTTTATCTTTATTGACTGGAAAAAGAAAACAAGCATTCCTGCTTTCTCAACTCTGAATCAGTATCTCAGCTTTGAATGAACTAGTCCAAATGAGAAAATAGTTTCTCTGCACCTGCTAACTAAATTGAGACCAAAAATCATTAAGGTTTTCTGCACAACAGAAACCAAAACTACTTATATGTGGAAAAGTGTAAATAGCAGCTTTTGTTCTATAGTAAAGACCAAAAATAATGTAGATAATGTAATAAATGATATTGTGACATATTTATATGGCCTGAGTGGACTTCAGAAGTTAAAGATGTTCCTCATGATTCTATATATAATTTAAAAAGCAGCATCTTTAATTCATTAAAATTTGAGGACCTTTTGATGCAGCATTTTTTAGTTATACGATTTTAATAGATTATAATAAATTTAGGTCTTAACATAGGTGGTTGTAATTTCATAGTTTAAACAGACTTTTTTAAAGAAAAATGTATTAATTTTAAATCAAAAATCATTGATTTGTATCCGCCCTGCTTCTCAAAGCTTGCCATAGATGATGAGAATAAGGGAAGAATATGCAGTTCAAGTGAGTCTGAATGAGCTTTGTCAGGGCACAGAAAGCAGTCATAGCTGTCCACTTGGCAAGAGAGGCAGGGGGAATCCAATTACCAGGGGTCAGAAGGTTTGTTGCTATTCTTTCTGGAACTGTGTTTTAGCACGTTACAAAAATATCCTCTATACTGCTTTTAGCCTTTCCTGAATCCAGGTTATTTTTATCTAGTAGGCTGCAAATAAATTCTGGCTATTTACAGTCCATGTCCTCTCCTTATTTTAGTTAAGGACTAAATCTAATTCCAGGATTATTAAAAGTAAAGGAAACCTACTGACTTGTTTCATGGAACTCAGCCAGCTGTTTTATATTTTAAATTTAAAGAGCAGTAGTTGTAATTGACTTGCCCAAAGAGGAGTCAGCCTAAACTTCACTGTAGCCTGTGGTTCCTAAGTGGTTAGGTTTGGTTGTTAGACGCTGTCAGGTATTTTAGGCATAAAGTACTGCATATGAATACAAATGTTCATGAAGCTTTTTAAACTTGAGCTTAAAGAGTTTTGTTGGGATTTAGATCTTTTTCTATAGAGCTAGTGTCCCAAACAGTGCAGTACTGAGCTGGCATATAATAGAAGGACATATGGTTACATTTGGTTTCTTTGAGGGGTGTTCTTAGATGGTCTTAGAATTAGAGATTGTCTAGTGGTGTGTTTTGTAAGGGTAATTAGAGCATGGGGGTGAATGCCTGTTTATAAATAGTGCAAATGACAACCGCTGGGGTAGAAAGGAAGATGCAGTGGGTTTAGAAAGAGGGCAGGTGAAGCTTGCAAAGCATTTTCTTGAGCCTTGTCTGCAATAGCAGACTTCATACCTGTAGTTTATTTCAAGCATGCAGCTCCAACAGCAGTAGCAACCAAGGAATCAGTATAAACAAGGCTCAAGTGTTCATGCCATGTTGTCTAATGCTACTCAGAGCAGGGCTAGATGGCACAATAGTAATGCAACAGCAGTGTCTATTCTACTGCTATGTTATCCCCGAAAACCCGCTTTTGCCTCTATTTTTGATGAGAGGACTGACTTTAGAATTGAGTTTCCAGGGGGAGCGGGAAACATGGGAGACAAGTGGGGAGTTGTTTCCTGCTATGAACTTTCCCAGTACCACCCCCCACCTCAGCATCACTGTGTCTCTAATTTATGCAAAATGGCAAAACTTCTGCTGTCGCATTTTGCTTGTGTTACTGGCTGCGCTAAACCCTCAGCTCCTGTTCAGGAAAAGGCAAAGTCTCCCGCACAGCTATTCAGAGGAGACTGGGCCTCTGGGGGTAGTGGAGAGAGGGTGTCCCATGCCTTTTCAGTGGGAAAATGTGACCCCATGTTAATTGTGTCACTTCCTATTTGTGACTTTTTAAAGCCCCATTCCCCCTTGGCTCTCTGGGTGTGCTCAGCAGAGTGTTTGCCGCAGCCCATAGGTGTGGTTAGCTCTGTGTTTGACAGTGACTTCAGGAGTGTCACTGTGGAAACCATTAACTCCCTTCTCATAGCACTCATTTGCTGAGAAAACTAGGCCATGGATTTAGAGAGCAAATCATGTTCTGCAAAGGGCTGAAAGAGACAGCGCAGCTGCCCAGCTCTTCTCAGGCCTTTGTGTTTCAGAACCAAGTCCATGTAGTCTATAATGTGTTCTAGAGGGTATTATGTGATATCTTGCCAGGTTCGTAGCTTGGATAAGGCAAAAGCAGTACCGCTATTTGGAGGATGAATGCCCCAAGTCTGGATTCCAGCATCTTCCTGTAGAAAATCACTTTGCAAAGTGTTGCTGGTTGCTTGACAGTCATGCTGACAGAGTGGGGGCCAGGCCAAATTCAAGTAACATTGCTGACTGAGAAGCAACTGGGACAAATTTGAGTGGCATTGCAATCTGGCACACAGCGTTGCAGTGCCACTCAAATTTGAGCCGGCTGCATTTCAATCCTTGGACCACCACTGAAAGTTGCCCCTTCCATTGAAATCTGAAATGGCACCCGTGCTGATCTGTAGCAAGGTCTCCTTCAAATGCTGCCTTCCTTCAGTCTACACCCATTCTTTCAGGCCCCACTTCTGATGCAATATAGTGCTGCAGCTGGCAGAGATCAGCAACTTCAGGCACCAGGAGCTGAGTTGGAGGTGAACAGGAGCTGCTGCCTGGCCTAGCACCTGCAACTCCGAAAGCGTGAGAATCTCTAGAAGGAGGGTAGAGGAGAAGGGGTTTGTCCCCAGAGGGGATGTCTGAGGTCTGGCCTGTATTTTTGAAATACAAAGTTGACAGCCATACTAGTGTTCTCCTTAGGGTCATTCCTTATTCTGGTTTCCTCTCTCCCTCACTTCTGGCTTCCAGGGTTGGACAGAAGTTCTCTTGTGTGGTGGCCTTCAAGGGATCTTGGAAAACTTTACTTCAGAACCTACATTTTTGGCTTAAACTTCTTGATAGTTTCTCTGTATAAATACATAAAAGTTATAAGCAGTTTGCATTGAAAATTTCCCCTGCACTTTCTAGCCCTAATATTTCAGTATTGGAGTGGTGTCAGAGAACTGGGAAATGAACCATGCCATTATAGTCTTACTGGCAATGCAGACAAAGGGAGAATATGTATTGCGGGAGGAGGGAGGAATGAGGTTCTTAAAGTTCTGCAATCTTGGAGTTCAGTAACATTGATGAGCGTTAGTATAATGCTAAGATTCTTACCCTGACCTTTCATAGTGGTGGTAAAACAGAATACGCCACTGATTCTCTATTCCATGTCTGTTGTTACCACATCTGTCCACAGGGCTCCCTCCATGGTTTCTCTCATCACGTCCTAGCTTCCTGTAAAGCAAAAGATTCCAGGACTTCATTGGCGTCACCTTAAGGAACCTTGGTCACTTTCTTCAGTGATCATGCTAGCTGCTGGGAGGTCTGGTATCTGTAATGACAATTTTGTTTTGTTCTTCACAGGAATGGGGAGTGACCCGTCTCACCTTTGAGAGTGACTCCGAACCATTTGGGAAGGAGAGAGATGCAGCTATCATCAAACTAGCAAAGGAAGCTGGCGTGGAGGTGGTGATAGAAAACTCTCACACACTCTATGACCTGGACAGGTAAGAGGTAGAGGAGAGGCAGTTATACTGCTTAGACAGGGCTGATACTGTGCTGTCTGAGGACTGTAGGAGAGTTCTAGTCTGGGGAAGGTTTCAGTCTCCTGATCCACATAATTTGGCAATTATTTAAAGCATGCTTTGCATGTGAGCGCAGATGGGGGGTTGTAGGGATTATATTTCACTGAGTCATTCCTTTTACAAGAGAATCTCAAAGTGCTGATGGTGATGAGAATGTTGGGATAGATGTTGCCTCAGTCCCATTGAACTGTTTTCTTCTGTGGTCACTGAGTAGTTCTGGTGTGTCCTGCTCTCTGCAGCCCTGCCTGTGATGCTCCCTTATTGTGCCCTTTCTGACTGAAAAGCCTGAGAGAGGTTACCTTTCAGATATGTTTCCATTAATACTTAGAAATTGAAGACTTTTCGTTTCTTTGGGCTGGCCTGCACAAACTCACCAAGCAGGAATTGATTGTAGAAAAATAATCATGTTCAGCATAAATGGTGTAACCCATTTTTAGAACTGACAATCCCCAGCGAACACTAACTACAGTCAGATTGAATTCAAATTGAAAAGATAACAGCTTAGATGTTGGCTCAGTGTGGCCCAAGTCCTTGTCTCTCAATTGCTCTGTCTGACAGTTCCCTTCTGATTGATGGCAGGTCATTTTCTTCCTCCAGTTGGGTCTCCCTGCTTTCTGTCCCCTGGGATCTAAATCCTTCATAGTCCAGACTTGTTGATGGCCATTGTGAGAGTTTCTCCCTAATTCCAGGCCAGGCAGGTCTGGCCTTAAAATAAATAAATAAAAATCTATAAAGTGTTCTGTTAAGGAGCATTATGATCTTGTTTGACCCCCTATAATAGCACAGGCCATAAATTTTAACCTGGCAGCTCCTGCATCAAACAAATAACAAGTGGCTGAGCTAGAATATTCCACTGAATGCATCCGATGAAGTGAGCTGTAGCTCACGAAAGCTTATGCTCAAATAAATTGGTTAGTCTCTAAGGTGCCACAAGTACTCCTTTTCTTTTTGTGGATACAGACTGACACGGCTGCGACTCTGAAACCTGAGCTAGAATAGATGTCTTTTTTTAAGGCATAATCTTGATTTGAGGACACCAAGTGATGGAGAATTTCACATCCCTTGGCAACATATTATAACCCTCAATGTCAAAATTGCATTTTATTCCCATTTGAATTTTTCTGACTTGAGCCTTCAGCATTTGGAGTTTAAGCATGCCTGCTTAATTAAAGCTCTCTGGTATCAGATATCTTCTTCCCCTGTAGGTACTTACAGTTTGATCAAGGCACCTCTTAACCTTTGATAGTCTTTTATATAATGTTTGCCTTGGTACTGTGTGGAGGAATGGAATAGTCTGTCCTTTGTACACTGTCTGTACATTGCAGTTACTTTCCAGTTTCCTCTCTGAACCTGAAGAAACCCAGTGAGGGTCCCATTGTACTAGGCACTGTACATATAAATAATGCACAGTCCATACCTTGGAGAGCTCATCCAGTATTTGTATCACAGTAGTTGAATAAATTGACATGGGGAGACTGAACAGTAGACAGCTTCATTTGTTCAAGCTAGCTATCACAGTAGTCCAAGCAGTCACAGATGGCTTGCCAACCTATCCAAACCTGTGTTGCAAGTTGAGCAGCATGATCCTCAAGTGTTGGCTGAGGACATCCTCACAAACAGCAAATGCGTGAACATGTCCTTTTCCATCATACACAAGAAGGGTTCCTGTGTGCAAGCCAGCCAGTGGAATGATGCCACTGAAGAAGGTGAACCCAGCAAAATGGCTTTTGTGGGTGATTGACTCAGAAGCAAAGTCTGTGGGGCTATAGTACTCAAATCTGCTGCTGTAAAAAGAGATCTGGGAAGGCCCTTGCATGGGCTACAACAAACTGCCTATGATAACCTATTCACCGAACTGTCATAAATGTGCTTCTTCAGGTCTGGATTGCCCTCCTCCCTGAGGCATAGTAGTACTGTGGACAAGGGACAGTGCCAGACACTAATAGCCTCTGGAGGCCCCAACCATTGTGCTAAGTGCTGTAAAAATATATACAAGATGACATCCATGCCCCATCTATTAGGAAGGTTTCTGTTCCTAAGCCTGCCCCAGTAACTTGCTTGGTTGAGAGAAGAGAAGGCACAGAAGGTTTTCATCCTTGTTTAAATTCTAGTGAAAGGAGGGCTCATCACAAAAGCCACAGTTTGGTCCAAATTGCAGTTTCTGGTCAAGGCAGATCCTGTGACTAGAGGATTGCTACTGTCATGATTAAAGGGCGTTGCCAGAGCTGTGGGTGGGAATCCTAGGACTGGATAGTAGAGGGGACTGCAGACTGAGTGCATCAACACATATATGAAAGAGGATGGGTAGTGTGATAAGGCATGGCTGAGGCACCTCTGTAGAGCAGGAGTTGGCGAAGAGGGGAAACTTGCACAACACTATCAGATTGTCACTCTCAGGAGTACCAAACTGTACTTTGGCACAAACCTGTTGAAGGAGCAGTTGTTGTACTTGTAATTGGGAGCATGAGGCCTCGACATCAGTGATGTAGATGTACTGGGAAGCTTCTTACAACGTATTGGAGGGACAGATGTGAAGGTTTCAGGTTTCTTTCTCTCCTACCTCTTTCCAGTGTGGAGTTCCAGGGGGCAAGTGGCATAGTGCAAAAAATGGGGAAGACTGTAGGGGATGAGGGTGTATTCATAAGGGTGGAAGTTTCTGAATTACTTTTTGAAGGGTGCAGGGAAGAAAACGCTTCCTTCAAGCTGCACAGGGCTTGTTTGGGTGACTTTGCTATATACCAGCAAAAGCTTCCTCCTTTTCAGTGTTTCCTACCCTGTATCTTACATTGTTTTATCCACATGAAGGAATGTGGTGGGAGTCTCTGTTGAAAATCTTTCTTTAACATTACCATGCTCTGTCTTTAAAAGGCTCCCTGTCCCTCCCACTATGCACGAGAGGTCCTGGCATTTATGACCTAGATCTGAGCAGCAGCAGCAGCTATGATAGATTTGTTAGAGAGCAGCCTCCTTCCTTCTGGCTGTTGTATAGAGCTGGGAAGACCTATCACGCAGTATCACATGTGACCAGCTGCTCTGTGAAGGCCCCAGGCGAGCATGGAGCTCCTCCCCTCTACACGTGCAGCTGGTGGGGAGGAAGGGAGGCACGTGGCATTTCCTGAAACACTAGGCTCCAAGCTCAGTCCTTGCATAAGGTGTTGACTATCGGGATGGGGAGGGGTGGAGCTTCTGCAAGTGCTCTTGTAGGAGTGCTGGCTCGGCTGTTTCAGCTTTACATAAACCTGGCACTGTAAGCTCTCCCTGTTTTCCTGTTAACTCTTCTGCTCCTGGCAGTATGCTGGGGACAGTGGTGAGGAAAAATGCCCCTGTTTCTACTCATGGAGACTCTGCCAAGCGGTCTTCTCCAAATTCTTTTTAGCTCTGGGGAGGGAGACACCTGTTCTGGGAAGCATCACATTTTATTCCCCAGTAGAGACTTGGGCAGGCTGTGGGCACTTAGGAAGGTAGAAGAGAGCTGTGGCTACCTTGCCGCCTGTGCTCTTGGTTTGAGCTGAAATGAGTTAGAACACTAAAAAGTAAATGACATACTGAGTATGTGACAGAATTGCTTGTGATCAGGTGGGGTGGGGGAGGGATGGGAATTTTTCTACTCCCAGGAGAGGAGTGAGGCACACTGGGCTTTCTTTCCTCTGAGGGGGTAGAGGAGGGGAGAGTGACAGATGGACTGAGGTTTGTTTTTTTGTTTTTTAGTGTGGAGGAAACAGGAACAAGCACAGGCTGGGATTTGTCTAGTGCAGGGTGGGGGCTAGATGCAGGCTGGGATTTCTCAAAGATGGGTGGGGAGCACATGAAATAATGGAAACTTGGATTTTGCTGATCTAGAGAGTGCGGGGTGGGACAAATAAACTAGTATTTTTCATCTGGGGGAGCAATAGAAAAGAGGGTGACTGTTGTAGTTTGGGTATCTCACTTTGGGTGGGGGCACAGATTGTTTCAGGCTTGGGTTTTTCTGGGAGCAGGCCATGGCGTGGGGACTGGTGTAGGCTGAGATGTCTTTTCCTGGAAATGGGATTAGCCTGGAGTTTCTTTAATACCTTGCTGAGGGGACAGATCCAAATGTAGGAGGGTGAATCTGTCTGGGATTTCTCTATCCAGAGAAAAGAATGTCCCTGAGTCCAAGGGGGCTAGTGCTTGAGTGGTCTCCCCCCACTTCTTCCATGAGAATAAAGCTGTTTTCCAACTCTTGTCTCCTGGGCCTGTGTGTCTAGAATAATCGAGCTGAATGGCCACAAACCACCTCTCACATACAAGCGTTTCCAGACCATCATTAGCCGCATGGAACTTCCCAAGAAGCCAGTGAACAGCATAACAAGCCAGCAGATGGAGAAATGCAAATCAGAGATCCAGGAGAATCATGACGACACGTATGGAGTCCCATCTCTGGAGGAGCTGGGTATGTGTCTAGGGCTGAGGGGGCTTAACTGCCAACCAAACACACTCTATTAGAATGTTTCTGCCAGCAGGAATGCTTCCAAAATGGTTTCACTGTTTTCATCTGATCTGGGCAGGCTACAGCCTTGGGAGCAGTACACTCAGTGAGTCATGGAATTTGGGAAAATGAGCCACTGATTGTCCATCTGTCTGTGTTATGCTTGATTCTAAGTGCAAACTCCCCTCCTTCCTTCCCACATCTTCGTTGATACCTCTCAGGTGTGAGCTGCAATCCTTTGCCTGCTTTTTCAGCCCTGGGGCCCTCACAGTGCTGCTCAGTCCTGACCCACTGCATCGTCTGCTATTCTGGTCCCTGACAGGCTGCTTGTGACGGATCCGGGAGTGTTAATCATGCTAAGATGAGACTATTACACTTGCTTCTCTGTGACTAAAAAGGATTAATTTGGAGACTCACAGAGACAAAAGTTTTTGTTAAAACTGCTACCATTCACCCTTAGGTACCCATTGGTGTTGAGGGAATCAGTGTTTGCTTCCAAGCTGTGTAAGTGCTTGGATTTGATTTGGAGGAGGGAAATTGATGGTAGAGAGGGGAGGGAGAGAATATGTATGAATCGTTCCTGTCAGACCATCTGGAGTAGTTCACAAGCATGCGTGCCAACCTCAGGACAGACTTTCAAGAAGCAGGGCGCACTCACTCAAATAGGTTGAGTTCTGTACTTAAATTTCACCAGCCAAGCAACAAGTGTGATCTCCTCAAGCATTATAGCTTAACCAACTTAATCATGAAGTAAGACAGTCCTCTTAGGTACTATCTATCCTGCCACCCAGGCAAACTTGCCTTTGTCATAGATGATCCTTTACACCAAAAATCACAACAGTATTCAAGTTACTCCCAAGCCTAAAGGTCCAGTCGCTTTTCTCAGGTCAGTTACATCTTAGATCTCACACGGATGACAACACTTGTAGCCAATCCTATAATTTATTAACTAAGAAAAAGGAATGGGTTATTTACACAGTTAAAGTAGGTAAACCTATACACACATGAGTTCCAGCAGTGAGACTGAGGCTCAGGAGTCGCAAGTGGCTCTTTGCAGCACATGGTATTAAAACACTGATTTAATTAACAACCAATCAGGGTGCTTTTATTATGTTAATCAATTGTAATTGACAAAATAATACTTAGTCAGTCATTTTGCTGTGAGAATAATTTTTAATATATAGTAAATAATGAATTCACACTACTGTGGCTCTTTTGCATAATGTTAATCTCAAATTTGGCTCCTGAACCACTGATGTCAGAGTATCACTGAGTTAGTCTTTGGGTACGTCTACACTACGAAATTAAGTTGAAATTTATAGAAGTTGGTTTTGTAGAAAGCGTTTTTATACAGTCGATTGTGTGTCCCCACACAAATGCTGTAAGTGCAGGTAGTCGGCAGTGTGTCCACAGTACCGAGGCAACCGTCAACTTCAGGAGCGTTGCACTGTGGGTAGCTATCCCATGGTTCCCGCAGTCTCCGCCACCCATTTGAATTCTGGGTAGAAATCCCAGTGCCTGATGGGGCTAAAACATTGTCGCGGGTGGTTCTGGGTACATATCGTCAGGCCCTCCTTCCCTCCCTCCTTCCTTGAAAGCAAGGGCAGACAATCATTTTGCACCTTTTTTCTTGAGTTACCTGTGCAGATGCCATACCACGGCAAGCATGGAGCCCGCTCAGCTAACCGTCACCGTATGTCTCCTGGGTGCTGGCAGACACGGTACTGCATTGCTACACAGCAGCAGTTTATTGCCTTTTGGCAGCAGACAGTGCAGTATGACTGGTAGCCGTCATAGACATAGTCCTGGGTGCTCTTTTAACCGACCTCGATGAGGTCAGGGGCACCTGGGCAAACATGGGAGTGACTCAGCCAGGTCATTTCCCTTTTAAGTTTCGTCTCATGGCGATTGAGTTCTACCAGCAGTGCACTGTCTTTTAATCAGCAGCCAGCAGAAGATGATGGCCAGCAGTCATACTGCACCGTCTTCTGTCGAGCACCCAGGAGATGACAATGGCTAGCAGTCGTACTGCACGGACTGCTGCCAGCAACATCTATAAAGATAGATGAAGTGGCTCAAAACAAGAAATAGACCAGATTTGTTTTGTATTCGTGTTCTCCTCCCTTCCTCCGTGAAATCAACGGCCTGCTAAACCCAGTTTTGAGTTCTATCCTTGAGGGGGCCATTCTGTTTCTCGCAAAGCCACCCCATTTATTGATTTTAATTCCCTGTAAGCCAACCCTGTAAGCCATGTCGTCAGTCGCCCCTTCCTCTGTCAAGGCAACGACAGACAATTGTTCCGCACCTTTTTTCTGTACAGATGCCATACCACGGCAAGCATGGAGCCCTCTCAGATCACTTTGGCAGTTAGGAGCACATTAAACACCACATGCATTATCCAGCAGTATATGCAGCACCAGAACCTGGCAAAGCGAAACCGGGCGAGTAGGCGATGTCAGTGCGGTGATGAGGACATGGACACAGACTTCTCTCAAAGCACGGGTCCTGGCAATGCAGGCATCATGGTGCTAATGGGATAGGTTCATGCGGTGGAACGCTGATTCTGTGCCCGGGAAACAAGCACAGACTGGTGGGACCGCATAGTGTTGCAGGTCTGAGACAATTTCCAGCGGCTGCGAAACTTTCGCATGCTTAAGGGTACTTTCATGGAACTTTGTGACTTGCTTTCCCCTGCCCTGAGGTGCAAGAATACAAAGATGAGAGCAGCCCTCACAGTTGAGAAGCGAGTGGCAATAGCCCTGTGGAAGCTTGCAATGCCAGACAGCTACCGGTCAGTCAGGAATCAATTTGGAGAGGGCAAATCTGCTGTGGGGCTGCTGTGATGCAAGTAGCCAACCCAATCAAAGATCTGCTGATATCAAGGGTAGTGACCCTGGGAAATGTGCAGGTCATAGTGGATGGCTTTGCTGCAATGGGATTCCCTAACTGTGGTGGGGCCATAGACAGAACCCATACCTTATCTTGGCACTGGAGCACCAAGCCGGCGAGTACATAAACCGCAAGGGGTACTTTTCAATAGTGCTGCAAGCACTGGTGGATCACATGGGACGTTTCACCAACATCAACGTGGGATGGCTGGGAAAGGTACATGACGCTCTGGTCTGTTTCAAAAGCTGCAGGAAGGGACTTTCTTCCCAGACCAGAAAATAACCATTGGGGACGTTGAAATGCCTATAATTATCCTTGGGGACCCAGCCTACCCCTTAATTCCATGGCTCATGAAGCCAAACACAGACAGCCTGGACAGTAGTCAGGAGCTGTTCAACTACAGGCTGAGCAAGTGCAGAATGGTGGTAGAATGTGCATTTGGACGTTTAAAAGTGCGCTGGCGCAGTTTACCGACTCGGTTAGACCTAAGAGAAACCAATATTCCCACTGTTATTACTGCTTGCTGTGCGTTCCACAATATCTGTGAGAGTAAGGGGGAGACGTTTATGGCGGGTGGAAGGTTGAGGCAAATGGCCTGGCTGCTGGTTATGCACAGCCAGACACCAGGGCGGTTAGAAGAGCACAGAGGTCAGGGGCGCGGTGCGCATCAGAAAAGCTTTGAAAACCAGTTTCATGACTGGCCAGGCTACACTGTGAAAGTTCTGTTTGTTTCTCCTTGATGAAACCCCACCACCCCTTGATTCGCTCTACTTCCATGTAAGCTAACCACCCTCCCCACCTCCCTTCAATCACCGCTTGCAGAGGCGATAAAGTAATTGTTGCTTCACATTCATGCATTCTTTATTAATTCATCACACAAATAGGGGGATAACTACCAAGGTAGCCCAGGAGAGGTGGTGGAGGAGGGAAGGACAAGGCCACACAGCACTTTAAAAGTTTAAAACTTATTGAATGCCAGCCTTCTGTTGCTTGGACAATCCTCTGGGGTGCAGTGGCTGGGTGGCCGGAGGCCCCCCCCACTGCGTTCTTGAGCGTCTGGGTGAGGAGGCTATGGAACTTGGGGAGGAGGGCGGTTGGTTACACAGGGGCTGTAGCAGCGGTCTGCGCTCCAGCTGCCTTTCCTGCAGCTCAACCATACGCTGGAGCATATTAGTTTGATCCTCCAGCAGCCTCAGCATTGAATCCTGCCTCCTCTCATCATGCTGCCACCATCTTTCAGCTTCAGCCCTCTCTTCAGCCCGCCACTTACTCTCTTCAGCCCGCCACCTCTTCTCCCGGTCATTTTGTGCTTTCCTGCACTCTGACATTGTCTGCTTCCACGCATTCGTGTCTGCTCTGTCAGTGTGGGAGGACAGCATGAGCTCAAAGAACATTTCAGCGCGAGTGCGTTTTTTCCACCTTCTAATCTTCGCTAGCCTCTGGAAAGGAGAAGATCCTGTGATCCTTGAAACACATGCAGCTGGTGGAGGGGGGAAAAAAAGGGACAGTGGTATTTAAAAAGACACATTTTCTAGAACAATGTGTACACTCTTTCACAGTAAACCTTGTTAACATTACATGCATAGTACATGTGTTTTTGTTCCAAGGTCACATTTTGCCTCCCCCCAGCGTGTGGCTAGCCCCTCCACCCTTCCCCCTCCCCATGGCTAACAGCGGGGAACATTTCTGTTCAGCCACAGGCAAACAGCCCAGCAGGAACGGACACCTCTGAATGTTCACTTAAGAAAAGCACCCTATTTCAACCAGGTGACCATGAATGATATCACTCTCCTGAGGATAACACAGAGATAAAGAAGGGATGTTGTTTGAACGCCAGCAAACATACACTGCAATGCTTTGTTCTACAATGATTCCCGAGTATGTGCTACTGGCCTGGAGTGGTAAAGTGTCCTACCATGGTGAATGGAATAAGGCTGCCGTCCCCAGAAACCTTTTGCAAAGGCTTTGGGAGTATATCCAGGAGAGCCGCGATGCCAGGGCAAATTAATCATTAAACATGCTTGCTTTTAAACCATGTATAGTTTTTTAAAAGGTACACTCACCAGAGGTCCCTTCTCCACCCGGCGGGTCCGGGAGGCAGCCTTGGGTGGGTTCGGGGGGTACTGGCTCCAGGTCCAGGGTGAGAAACAGTTCCTGGCTGTCGGGAAAACCAGTTTCTCCGCTTGCTTTCTGTGAGCTATCTACAACCTCATCATCTTCCTCGTCCCCAAAAGCTGCTTCTGTGTTGCCTCCATCTCCATTGAAGGAGTCAAACAACACGGCTGGGGTAGTGGTAGCTGAACCCCCTAAAATGGCATGCAGCTCTTCATCATAGAAGCAGCATGTTTTGGGCTCTGACCCGGAGCGGCCATTCGCCTCTCTGGTTTTCTGGTAGGCTTGCCTCAGCTCCTTAAGTTTCACGCGGCACTGCTTCGGGTTCCTGTTATGGCCTCTGTCCTTCATGCCGTGGGAGATTTTGACAAATGTTTTGGCATTTCAAAAACTGGAATGTAGTTCTGATAGCATGGATTCCTCTCCCCATACAGCGATCAGATCCCGTACCTCCCGTTCGGTCCATGCTGGAGCTCTTTTGCGATTCTGGGGCTCCATCATGGTCACCTCTGCTGATGAGCTCTGCATGGTCACCTGAAGCTTGCCACGCTGGCCAAACAGGAAATTGAAATTCAGAAGTTCGCGGGCCTTTTCCTGTCTGCCTGGCCAGTGCATCTGAGTTGAGAGTGCTGTCCAGAGCGGTCACAATGGAGCACTGTGGGATAGCTCCCGGAGGCCAATACTGTCTAATTGTGTCCACAATACCCCAAATTCAACCCAGCAAGGCCGATTTCAGCGCTAATCCCCTTGTCAGGGGTGGAGTAATGAAATCGATTTTAAGAGCCCTTTAAGTCGAAAAAAAGGGCTTTGTTGGGTGGACGGGTGCAGGGTTAAATCGATTTAATGCTACTGAATTCGACCAACTCCTAGTGTAGACCGGGGCTTAGATTCCAAAAGGTGATAGAAAATGTTATGATATGCAAGCTTTTATGTCCTCTAAAGCTAACCCAAGCCTAGCAGCTTAGGGATCCCTTGCTTATGCTTAGAAATAGTTCCCTCTCCAAATTCCAAGCAGCATAATGATCCAGTTCCTTCTGGTCAGGGATTTGTATTCTCGTCCCTCAGAGCCCAAACTGATGGGACTGTTTGTGCCATCTCCTCTTCATCGTTTGGGGTGGTGGTGGGAAGAAAGTCTTTTGTCCTTTGTTTCAAATGGTTCATTTGGTTTCAATGCAGGCCCAGCACTTACATTTATTTAATGCTTCTTTCCTGTTTCTTGTGTTACACAGCAAGAGGTTTACAATGAAAACACTCAATATAACTTTATACTGAGAGGTACAGATGTTGTAAGTCAGATCAGTACATGCAGCATCCTATAAACATTTCATCAAGTCTAACCACTAAACACATTCTTATAAACTTAACATCTATTTTAACAATGCTAACGCTCAGATAAGCCAGGCTGGTTTCTAGCTATGAATTTGTCAGTGCTCAGTGAGGCCTAGTGGCCTTGGCATGAGCTGCCACCTGTTCTGCCAGCTTCACAGTTCCATGCTTGTCCGCTTCAGTCTCATCAGCTGCTGATGGCTCTACTCAAAAAAGAATGCTCAAGGCAGAGGGTGATGCACAAATCCCCACCCCAGATCAAGGATCTGAACCTAAACGTAAGCAAAGGGCAAGGTTATTGATTATGTTAGGAGTATTGTTTATATGTAGATAACAGTGCAGCTGTCAGCCTTCTAGTAGTATCTGGGTACTGTGGGACGCTGCCTACGTAGGCTGGGACGAGGAGGGCTGTGTGAAAAGTTCGTAGGACTCGGCAGAAGCCCTTATATATGAAAATAATGGGGGATTTGGCTCTTGAGGATAGTCACATTCTTCATTTTGATCTGAATCTGAACTCCCCAATGGTTTTGTAAACAGGGAGCTGCATAGGAAAACTGCATTGCTGCTGCCCATTTGTTCTGGGGATTAATATGACGTAGGTGCTCAGTGCTGTTTAGTCCTGTATCTTCACTAGTACTAGATTGAGAAACTAAGAGTCTCCCTTGATTTCCTGGCTATGTGATGGGATACTTCTGGGTTGGCTGGAAGATATTTCCTAGATTAGCAAATCTGATAAGGCAGAGGTGCCTGTTGTAATAATTGGGCCTCCAGATTTACCCTAATTGTGAGCTCAACTGTAAAAAGTGTGAGTGTAAGTTCATAAGATGTCACGCTAACATATAACAACAAATGGTGGTCGGAAAAGTTGCAAAAGCGAGACAGACTGAATTAGTCCAAACAAAAAGGCCTACTGATACAACTCACAAGAAAAGTGTGGAACCAGAAAACTAATAATCCAAAATTGGTATATTGGCTATTGGACCTAACTGGTGGACTAAACAATGAGGGGGTAGGCTGTTCCACCCATCACTCCTTTTTGGGTTCCTAAAGAATGAGACTTTGGGAAGGAAAATTGGCTATTGGAGCGTGTTTCATCATCATGGCTGCTACTCCCACCTGGGCATCGTGATCCTGAGAGATGTCCTGATGAGGGAGGGACCGAGATGACACAGCCATTTCCTCCAGCTGAATCCCAAACACCACCCGGGATGTGAGACTTTGTCTCCACCACATTCCCCCATCTGTCCTTTTCCTTTCCTACCTTTTCTTCTCTTTCTTATCACTCTCCTTCATCCTTCTCTCTTACAAGAGTCTGGCTTAGCCAGCGAAGACTGTATTTTGTAATGCTGCTGTAAGCCTGTGACCAGAAAGAGCCAATTAAATGCAATGTCTTAAACAGCCTAGTGTTGGTACAACTTTGCCAGGTCTTGGAGTGGCTGATAAGACCGGGTGCTGTGTCTGTATTTTTATCGGCAGTGAGGGTGCAAGAGTCAACATAAGATATAGAAGCTGCATTTTCTATCCTTGCTGTTCTTTTCTCTCATTTTGTGTAAGTTTGTGTTTAGTCTTCTAGAAAACAGGATCTGACTTTAACAGCAGCAGCTTTGGTCCATCTCCCCAAAAGGACAGTTATTACCATCTTTAGTACAATCTAAAACACTGTCAAACAAGGAGAGTTTTTAGAAGGAAAATCCCCCAGCTCAAGTGAACAAGGGATGTTAAAATGAAAACCTTACTCAATACTTACTTTTCAAATGCTTTAACTGTTTTTTCCTTTTTTCTCTTGTATCTTTAATAAAAGGTTAGAGGGATTTCTAATAGTGTGTTTGCCATGGTGCTAAGCAGGGTGTGGTTTCTGTACAACAAATCCCTAAACTTGTTTAAAATTCTTTAATGTTGGAGAGTGACTGGGTTATGAAATCATAGAAATGTAGCTCTGGAAGGGACTTTGAGAAGTCAAGTCCAGCGCTCTGTGCTGTGGCAGGACCAAGTAAAGCTAGACTATCCCTGACAGGTGTTTGTCCAACCTGTTCTTAAAAACATCCAGTGATAAGGATTCCCCAGCCCCCCTTGGAAGCCTAGTCCAGAGCTTAATTACCCTTATAGTTAGAAAGTTTTTCCTAATATGTAACCGAAATCTCCCTTGCTGCAAATTAAGCCCATTATTACTTGAACTACCTTCAGTGGACATGGAGAATAATTGATCACAGTCATCTTTTATAAGAGCCCTTAACATATATGAAGACTGTTTTCAGTCTCCTTTTCTCAAGGCTAAAAGTGCCCAGTTTCTTAACCTTTCCTCATAGGTCAGGTTTTCTATATGTCTGATAATTTTTCGTCGTTCTCTTCTAGAGTCTTTCCAGTTTGTGCACATCTTTCCTAAAGTATGGCACCCAGAATTGAACACAGTACTGCAGCTGAGGCCTAACCAGTGCCAAATAGAGCAGGAAAGTTACTTCCAATGTCTTACATATAGCACTCATGTTACTACACCCCACAATGATATTAGTCTTTTTTACGGCAGCATCACATTGACTCATATTCAGTTTGTGATCCACTATAATCCCAGGATCCTTTCAGTAGTGCCACCACCTAGCCAATTATTTTCCAGTTTGTGCATTTGATTTTTTCCTACCTAAGTGAAGTACTTTGCACTTGTCTTTATTGAATGTCATTTTGTTGATTTCAGGCCAGTTTGCGAAAAAAGGGTTGCTGTGAGTTCTCCTCCTGTCTTCCAAAGTGCTTGCAACCCTTCCCAGCTTGGTGGTGTCTGCAAATTTTATAAGCATACTCTCCACTCCATTATCTGAGTCATTAATGAAAACATTGAATAATGACGGACTGCTGCGGGATCCCACTATATATGCTCTTGCAGTTTCACAGTGAACCACTGATAACTGCTCTTCGAGTATGGTCTTTCAACCAGCTGTGAACCCACCTTATAGTAATTTCATCTAGACCATATTTCCTTACTTCGTTTATGACCATATCTCATGGGACTGTCAAAAGTCTTACAAAAATAAAGATACATCACATCCGCTGCTTCCCTGCTATCCACTAAGCAAGTAACCCTGTCTAAGAAGGAAATTAGGTTGCTTTGGCATGATTTGTTCTTGACAACTTCATGTTACCTATTCCTTATAATGGTGGTATCCTCTAGGTGCTTACAAATTGATTGTTTAATAATTTGTTCCAGTATCTTTCCACGTAACGAAGTTTGGCTGACTGATCTATAATTCCTCAGGTCCTCTTTGTTCCTCTTTTTAAAGACAGGTAACTATGTTTGCCCTTCTCCAGTCTTCTGGGACCTCACCCGTCCTGCAGGAGTTCTGAAAGATAATTGCTAATGGTTCTGAGATTGCTTCAGCTAGTTCCTTAAGTACCAAGATGAATTTCATCAGGTCCTGCCAACTTGAATGCATCTAACTTATCTCAATATTCTTTAACCTGTTCTTCCCTATTCTGGCTTACGTTTCTTTCCCCTTGTTGTTAATATTAATTGTGTTGAGTTATATGTTCACCATTAATCTTTTTAGTGAAGACTAAAGCAAAATAGGCATTAAACTCTTCAGCTTTCTTGATGTCAGCAATTGTTTGCTCTCCTTCCCTGCTAAGTAGAGGACCTACGCTTGGTCTATCTCTTGCTCTTGACTGTATTTAAAGAACTTCATCTTGTTGCATTTTATGATCCTTGCTAGATTTAACTCATTTTATGCCTTAGCTTTTGTAATTATGATTATGTCAATACCTTCAACTGTTTGGATCCATATAATCCATCTGAATTAATACAGCATGCCCCCTGCTGGCTGTTTGGTTTATCATTGATACTGAGCCTGATGGAGGATGCAGTAGATCAGTGGTCTCCAAACTGGGGTGTGCGCCCCCCCCCCAAAGGGTGTGCAGGAGCACCGCTGGATGGCACTCCGCCGTTTTTTTCTTCAGCAGTAGCTCTGCACGTCCACGGTTGGTGTTCCCCTCTGGCGGCGCATCTGTGATAGGTCTTCCGGTCTTTACCCTGGCGTGCGCGAGCCAAAAAGTTTGGAGACCACTGCAGTAGATGACCACCCTACATAGATAGGGTCTGTGTATGAATGATGGTGGGGTGCCCCAAGAATGCTGACTGGAGAACTTAATTTGGGGACAGGCTTCTGTACTGAGGTGTCAGAGCAGTCATGCTTGCTTTGCTGTAGAAGGATCAGAGCAGCAACAATAAACCAAATGTTCAGAGAACTCAGGAGCTGTCTTTTTCAAGTCTGATACTGTTGCTGCTGGAGCCCTGCTGGGCTCTTTGCATAGTGTTGGCTTCCAGCCTTACCACCCTGTTTGTTCCTCTCAGGTTTCCCCACGGATTGTCTTGCCCCAGCAGTTTGGAAAGGAGGGGAGACAGAGGCCTTGGCCCGGCTGGATAAGCATTTGGAAAGAAAGGTAACCAACCCACTTTCACTCAGAAAATGGTACTTTCTGCATGCTGAGGCCTCTGGCTAAGGAATATTAATGCTGGTTGTCGTCCTTGTTTCTGCTGCTTGTAGCAGCAGACACAGCTCTGTGCTGATGGGAATGCCTCTGTAGGACCCAGGCTGTGTGGGGCATAGGGAATGTGCCCTCCCCACTTCTAGGCTTCAGAGGACCCAAACCGTAGTGGAAGTTCACTGATATATGTGCATTTAG
Source organism: Lepidochelys olivacea (assembly GCF_965140295.1). Classification (NCBI taxonomy): domain Eukaryota; kingdom Metazoa; phylum Chordata; order Testudines; family Cheloniidae; genus Lepidochelys; species Lepidochelys olivacea. Next base: position 55,151,259 of record NC_140416.1, read on the forward strand.
GGGTGGAATTCACTCGCTAAGCAATGCTGGTGTTGCTGTGCCCGTGGAGCATGAAGGGTGTTGAGCCCCACTCTCTCTGGGGTAGCATAGATGAAGAGAGCCTTCCATCAAGGTACAGTGCTGGCTGCAGACAGCCTTCCACCTCCTTTTTAATCTTCACTTGGAGACATTTGTGCAGGTGCACTAACAGGACAAGTGCAAACAGCCGGGCATTTCCCAGGCAGGGCATGTGAGGACTGTTAATACAACATATGCCACGTTATACCTTGAGCCACTCATTGTAATATCTAGACACTTTTTGTTGACCCTGTTTTCTTTATTGCTTCACACAATGTAAATGAAACAATAAGAACAGGAGTATAAGGTGTTACTAGTAACAATACAAGACAAAATTACTCAGACAGAGATGACTGAGTTCTCTTTAATGCTAGCCTTTCTTGATGATGATTGTGCAGTTCACAACTTCCCCCAATGCAGCATGGCAGGATGCAAGTAAAACTTCAGCATAATACGCAGGTAGTGCTGAATCTCAGCTTTATGTGATTGCAGGTTGCCATGTTCAATGATAGTCTTTCCTCCTGGAGTCACCTGCTGCATATGTCAGGGCGACAGTTAAGATCTCTCTTCATACAGCTCAGAGTTGGATGTACTTGAAGTACTAGGATGTACCTTTGGGAGGTCCTAGGCCCAGACCTATGCTGCAGACAAGAGCTAATAGCTCCCTCCCAGATCAGCATGACTAGATCAAATTCCCTTTGAGTGGAAAGTGATTTGTGGGCCTCTCACTGCTGTGGGAGTGCTGGAATGATCAGCTTGAAACATCGCCAACAAATGGATGAAGCCAGTTCACTAGGGATACTGTCAGAGAAATGGAGGACTTGTGGCACCTTCAAGACTAACAAATTTATTTGAGCATAAGCTTTCGTGAGCTACAGGTCACTTCATCGGATGCATTCAGTGGAAAATACAGTGAGGAGATTTATATACACAGAACATGAAACAATGGGTGTTACCATACGCATTGTAACGAGAGTGATCAGGTAAGGTGAGCTATTACCAGCGGGGGGGGATGGACCTTTTGTAGTGATAATCCCCCTGAGGGTTACCAAAAGAAACTACAGCATTTGCTCAAGAAACTCCCTGAAAAAGCACAAGAACAAATCCGCACAGACACACCCTTGGAACCCTGACCAGGGGTATTCTATCTGCTAACCAAGATCCATAAACCTAGAAATCCTGGGCACCCTATCATCTCAGGCATTGGCACCCTGACAGCAGGATTGTCTGGCTATGTGGACTCCCTCCTCAGGCCCTACGCTACCAACACTCCCAGCTATCTTCGAGACCCCACTGACTTCCTGAGGAAACTACAATCCATGAGTGATCTTCCTGAAAACACCATCCTGGCCACTATGGATGTAGAAGCCCTCTACACCAACATTCCACACAAAGATGGACTACAAGCCATCAGGAACAGTATCCCCAATGATGTCACGGCAAACCTGGTGGCTGAACTTTGACTTTGTACTCACCCCTAACTAGTGCACATTTGGGGACAATGTATACCTTCAAATCAGCGGCACTGCCTTGGATACCCACATGGCCCCACAGTATGCCAACATTTTTATGGCTGACTTAGAATATCGCTTCCTCAGCTCTCATCCCCTAATGCCCCTACTCTACTTGCGCTACATTGATGACATCTTCATCATCTGGACGCATGGAAAAGAAGCCCTTGAGGAATTCCACCATGATTTCAACAATTTCCATCCCACCATCAACCTCAGCCTGGACCAGTCCACACAAGAGATCCACTTCCTGGACACTACAGTGCTAATAAACGATGGTCACATAGCCACCACTTTATACCAGAAACCTACTGACCGCTATGCCTATCTACATGCCTCCAGCTTTCATCCAGACCACACCACACGATCCATTGTCTACAGCCAAGCTGTGCAATACAACCGCGTTTGCTCCAACCCCTCAGACAGAGGCAAACCCCTACAAGATCTCTATCAAGCATTCTTACAACTACAGTACCTACCTGCTGAAGTGAAGAAGCAGATTGACAAAGCCAGAAGAGTACCCAGAAGTTACCTACTACAGGACAGGCCCAACAAAGAAAATAACAGAACGTCACTAGCCATCATCTTGAGCCCCCAACTAAGGACGACCCATCTCTCTCACAGAACTTGGGAGACAGGCCAGTCCTTGCTTACAGACAGCCCCCCAACCTGAAGCAAATACTCACCAGCAACCACACAACAGAACCACTAACCCAGCGACCTATCCTTGCAACAAAGCCCGTTGCCAACTGTGTCCACATATCCAGGGGACACCATCGTAGGACCTAATCACATCAGCCAGATTATCAGAGCCTCGTTCACCTGCACATCCACCAATGTGATCTATGCCATCGTGCCAGCAATGCTCCTCTGCCATGTACATTGGCCAAACTGGACAGTCTTTATGTAGAAGAATAAATGGACACAAATCGGACGTCAAGAATTATAACGTTCAAAAACCAGTCGGAGAACACTTCAATCTCTTTGGTCACTCAATTACAGACCTAAGTGGCAATTCTTCAACAAAAAAAACTTCAAAAACAGACTCTAAGGAGAGATTGCTGAATTGGAATTAATTTGTAAACTGGATACAATTAACTTAGGCTTGAATGAATAAAGACTGGGAGTGGATGGGTCATTACACAAAGTAAAACTGTTTCCCCATGTTTATCTCCCTTCTTCTCCCCCCCCCCCCCCCAACTGCTGGAAATGGCCCACCTTGATTATCACTACAAAAGGTCCCCGCCCCCCCTGCTCTCCTGCTGGTAATAGCTCACCTTACCTGATCACTCTCATTACAGTGTGTATGGTAACACCCGTTGTTTCATGTTCTCTGTGTATATAAATCTCCCCACTGTATTTTCCATTGAACATATCCAATGAAGTGAGCTGTAGCTCACGAAAGCTTATGCTCAGATAAATTTGTTAGTCTCTAAGGTGCCTAAAGTCCTCCTTTCCTTTTTGCGGATACGGACTAACACGGCTGCTGCTCTGAAACCTGTCAGAGAAATGTAAGGGGCTTTAAAGAACCTACTAGAGATAGTTGTGTCCCTGCCCAGCAGCCTGCTCCTTGGACTGCTGCATTTCTGAAACCCATTCTCTTTCCCAAATGCTCCTAGGCTTGGGTTGCAAATTATGAAAGGCCAAGGATGAACGCTAACTCACTGCTGGCGAGCCCCACTGGACTCAGTCCCTATCTGCGTTTCGGCTGCTTGTCCTGCCGCTTGTTCTATTACCGCCTCTGGGAGCTGTATAAAAAGGTGAGAAAAGGGGGATGGGAGGGTGGGGGGTTCCTCCAGAGCCGGCAGGCCTGGGGCCAGGCTGGTTCCTAGGACGGGTTGTGTTAATTCCCTTGCAGTTCTGACCTGTTCCATTGTTTCTGGCCCAAGAAGCTGTAGGTTGATATTCCTCCCTGCCCCTAACTCCTCTGGCTATGAAGCAGTGCTCAGCTCTTTAAATATAGTTGCCCCTACTGGGGGAAACTTACAAAAATGGCAAGACTCTTGTAGACATAGCTACCTTTAAAATTATAGTAATTATCTGGATTCTCAAGCCTGAGCCCTCATAATCATTAGCTCTAGGTTGGCTCTAGTGCCCGTCCTCTTGTTCCTGTGAGATCAGTTCCTTCAGAATATCAGACTAGATTAAAGAGAGGCGCTTTCTGCCCCAATGAGTCTGGTGTCTGGTAAAGGGCTGTTCAGAGGATAGCTCCACAGCTCCAAATGTTGCTAGCAGTCTTGGTCTCTGAGTGGGAATTGCCTGTAGTGATGGGGCAGAGGGAGGGTTGAGGTGAGCTGCCCAGGTACAGGAGCTGGGAAAGGCTAATATCTCTTTGTCCCTGTTTCTCCTCTTCCACAGGTGAAGCGTAACAATACACCACCACTCTCACTATATGGGCAGCTTCTCTGGCGGGAATTTTTCTACACGGCAGCCACCAACAATCCCAAATTTGACCGCATGGAGGGGAACCCAATCTGCATACAGATCCCCTGGGACAGGAATCCTGAAGCCTTGGCAAAATGGGCAGAGGGCAAAACAGGCTTCCCTTGGATTGATGCTATCATGACCCAACTGAAACAAGAAGGCTGGATCCACCACCTGGCTAGGCATGCAGTGGCCTGCTTCCTGACCAGGGGTGACCTCTGGATCAGCTGGGAGTCTGGAGTCAGGGTAAGTCTGGTATTTCCAGAATTAGGCAACAGAGCATGGGGAGGGCAAAATCCTGTTGGCACATTCTGCTGGGATGGCAGTACTGTCATGTTAATCATTTGGCATGTAGAGTAGTGTGGAAGAGAGGATGATCTAGCTGGCTTTGCTTCGGTCACAAGCCTGGCTTTTTCTGCCTAGTTCAGTTAAGTCCTAAAAGTGATGATGAGAGAGTCTGCAGTTACTAAGTAAATGTAAATAGGACCCATTGGTTAATATGGGCTGTTATCTAAAAAGTGCCCCCAGCCCAAGTGGAGGCAGAGGCATCCCTGCCCTAAGGGGCTGAAAACACTAATAGACAGTGGAAATTGGAATACACAACTCCTAGGAACTAAATTGGACAGGAATTCAGTGGGTTATTCGTAATATCCTGCTTCCACTCAGAGTGGGGAATGGATAATGTGAGACTTAGAAGGAAAAGCCCTTATTCACTTTTGATTGTTCTGCTGCACAGAACTGCTGTGCTCCTTCAGTGTCTATTCTGCATGCTTACATTACACTTCCAAGGCTAGGATTGATGTCCAAATCTTGTAGTAAAACTGTACAGCAGAGTCCAAAGCAGCAGGAGCTAACTGGTAGTGTTCGAAAACATGACCAGACAAGGCTTCTCATTGGAAATGATTGAGATGTAAGGAACTATGGTAGATTAATTGATCAGGTGTCTGCTTTTTGTTCCAGTTACCGAGATCTGTTTCCTGATTGCCTCAACTTCATACTTAGCATCTATCTTCTAGTGTTCCCTGCTGCTGGGTCTTTCCCTTGGAGGTTGGTTCCCTCACCAACTTTCCCTCTTATTACTGCAGGTGTTTGATGAGCTACTGCTGGATGCAGATTTCAGTGTGAACGCCGGCAGCTGGATGTGGCTTTCATGCAGTGCTTTTTTCCAGCAGTTCTTCCACTGCTACTGCCCCGTCGGTTTTGGGCGCCGCACAGATCCCAGTGGTGACTATGTTAGGTGAGTAATATGGATGGATGCTTCTCATACATCCTAGCATGGCAGTGACACACAGCTTCACAATCTGCCTGCCTGGGTAGCCGCCTTGTTGCTTATCCCATACTTGCGAACTCTTTGTGGCTGTACTCTGAATAAGGTGTCATCTCTTTATGTGCTGCAGGCGGTATTTGCCCAAGTTAAAAGGCTTCCCCTCACGGTACATCTACGAGCCATGGAATGCCCCTGAGTCAGTGCAGAAGGCAGCCAAGTGCATCATTGGGGTGGACTACCCCAAACCCATGGTGAACCATGCAGAGACCAGCCGGCTAAACATTGAACGCATGAAACAGATCTACCAGCAGCTGTCACGCTACAGGGGCCTCTGTGAGTATGAGGTGCTGTGAGACACTTGCTGCAGTTTGCCCTTTAACCCTGTATCAGCTGAAGTAGAGAAGATGGTTGGGATGGGAGGGGAATTCATAATACAGCAAATGGCAGCTGTGCTCCTGACCAGCCCTTTGCAGGAGGAAGTGACTTCTGCCCAAAGTTTCTCTAAGGGTACGTGCATTCCCTGGAAATGCAGACAAGACCGTGAGCATTTCAGTATGGCAAGCTGTGAAGGTTGGGAGTAGCTGTCAGGTAACTGAAATTGGGAAGGAGTCTACTGGAGATGAGAAACCCTGTGCTTCACTCCTAAAGCCCATGCATAAGATCCCAATGAGAAGGGATCGTGGGGGCCAGGACCTGTGTCCCCAGCAAGCACTGAGCCAACTGAGATTTAAACCTCGCTCCTCTTTCATTGACACGTGCACCACTACGTGTTTGCACTCTGCGTGGTCTGAGCTCCCTATGAAAAGCAAGAGCCTGTTCCTCAGTGGAAGTCAGTGATCATTCTCTTCCCAGGTTTGTTGGCCTCTGTCCCTTCCTGTGTGGAAGATCTCAGTAGCCCGGTCACAGACACAACGGCAGGCCAGGGCAGCAGCACCAGTACAGGTGAGCAGGAGTTGTTGGTAAATTACCTAGACAAGTTAATGGGCACTTGGAGCCCATAACTGGATAGAACGTTACTTCAGCAAGGAACAGGTGTGTGGGGGTAAAATGGTATAGATCGGGGTGGGCAATTTTCACAGGGGGGCCACTCCACGAATTTTGGCAAGTAGTTAAGGGCCACACATTTCTACTATATTAATGGAGGGGGTGCAGGGGTCTGGGAGGGAGTGTGGGTGCAGGAGGGAGCTCTGGGCTGGTGCAGAATGTTGGGGTGCAGGAGGGGGTGCCAGGTGCAGACACTGGCTGGAAGGCTCTTACCACAGGTGGCTCCTGGCTGGCAGTGCAGCAGGGTGCTCAGGCAGGCTGCCTGCATGCTGTGGCCCCACACTATTCCCAGAAGTGGCAGTGGCCAGCTGCTGCTGGCATGTCTCTGCACACCCCTTGCGGGGAGGGGAGCAGCGCACGGAGCCGCTTCTCCCACCTCCGCGCAGAGATGTGCCAGCAGCAGCTGGCTGCTTCCGGGGGCGGCCTGGGGCCACAGCAGGCAGGCAACATGCCTGAGTGCCCCACTGTGTCGTGGGACTTTTAGAGGCCCGGACTCAGAGATCACGAGGGAGCAGAGGAGGCCGGACAGAAACGTTAGACTGGCCGGATCTGGCCCATGGGCTGTGTTTTGCCTGGTATAGATCTTATTCACTTTAATTTAGACTTGCTGGGAGTTCCCAAGAGAGCTCTTCCTAAAAGGCCCACAAAACTCTAGTACATGATGCCAGAAAGAATCACTGATTATAGTTCTATGGAACCTGTCTGGACATGGAGGGGTGGGGAGTTGGAAATAATTTTTCTATAAAACTAGCCCTTTACTAGAGTAGGAAGACTCTGGTGATTGTCCTGGGCTGGAGTTGCTGAGATTCAGTATCCTGTCTATGCTAACATTTGTGTGTCCAAAAAAAAAAAAAAAAAAAGTGGGGGGAGATTGTGGCTGCACTTCCCGTTGCTTTGGCATTGTAGGCTCTCCTTTTCCCCTGCTGTCTCGGCACATAGATGCCTAAAGCAGTAAATGTGAGAAGCCACAGGGCCAGAGGAAACTTTGCAGTGACTCTCCTCTCCCAATTGTAGTGCAGAGGCTGTTGCATTGTGGCCAGACCTCTCCAAAGCGTAAACATGAGGGAGTAGAGGAGCTGTGCACTGAAGAGTTGTACAAACGAGCCAAAGTGATGGGTCTGCACATTTCAGAGATCCCCAGCAAGAACTTGTGAACGTGAGTAGCCCCATGATCTTGCTCTGGGATAATTGGAGGACTGTGGCCCTCCTCAGTCTTGTTTCTTGACGTTGGTGCCCAACTTTAAATGCTGTTAGTAGTTTAAAAATCTAAAACTGTCTTACTGTGGTTTTGATGGCCCCACAATTCTACCAAGTAACTTCTAGTGGGTCTCCTGTCTCTTATAGTCATGTCACTATATTGCTTGGCAAGGTTTTAGCTTAGCTGGCCATCAGAGGGCAGCAGCATTGTTAATTTAGCAAACACAGACTGCTTTTAACCTATGGACCTGTTCTGCAGGGTGTTGCTCCCTTCTCACAGGAACCAGCTGTCCAACATAATCAGACTTCACAGCCTGGTCCCAATCTGCTTCAAATGTTGCAGGCTGGGGGGGAGAGCAGCACATCTTTGTGGGGGCAAGATGCTGTTCCTCATACTCCACTTGAAATGCTCCCGACAGTCCTCTTGGAGAGAAGCTGACTCTGTTCTGTTCTAGCTCTAGTTCTGTGAAGGGGACTGATACCTAAATGCGCCTTTCTCTCTCTCTTTTTTCCCTGCAGCCAGAGATGGGAGAATCACAAGGGAAGAGTTGGGGTGCTGGAGTGTTCGCCACAGCAGTGGAGGGGTGCTGCTTCCAGAGGGATCAAAGCTTTTGACCAACAGCTGAAAATGTGGGGTGTCAGTGTGAATGTGTAATTCTGGTGGATGCCACACAGAGATATTGCATCACTTGTGCTTGAGTACATTTTGGCTCACTGGCATACAGAAGCCCTGGGACCTAAACCTGTCTCTTCTCGGCCAAACCTGGAATCTGCCCAGATTGGAAGAGAAGTTCTTTTTTCCATTCACTCCCAGGTGTATCTTTCCTTCCCATTTTCTCATGCACTGGTCCATTTGCTGCATAATTACAGGGAGCAGTATCTGCATGTCAGAAAAAAATATTCACCCTTCCTATTAAGTGGCAGGCAGTGAAATGTCTATCATCCCCAAAACAGGCCAATTCTCCTGTCTGCATGACTCTCCAAGCATCAAGGGGGTGTCTGTTTGAACAACTCCAGTCTCAAAGCATGTTGAAATATCCACCTGTATGAGACAGTCAGCAAAGTAGGGGGATTGGGAAAAAGATGAAGCTGTAGTAATGGGACATCAGTATGGCAGTAACCATGACCACCCTTCATGGACCAGGAGCCCTTTAAGATTCACTGAGCAAATAACATTCATACTGGTGCCTGATCGTGACCCTGGCCAGTCTTCAAATGGGGCAGATGTCTAGAATAGGCAGTTGAAAGCAGGCTTTTGCTTCTAGGGGTCATCTTGGGGGGGAAATTTCAAGAGAAGGCTGACTCTTCTGAAAATAAGCCTATGACTTGACCATAGGTGAAGCTTTCTCCCAGAAATTTGCTCCTCTAAGTAGCAGAGAAAGCTACACCTGGTGGGGAAAACCATTCTGGCCATACTGGGCTCTGGACTCTACCCTTCTTGCACTTTTTCCTTAAGAAGAAGACCTTTCAAACAAAAAGTGAGCAATGTCCAGTGTGGAACCTGTGCAGTGTCTGACGTGGAGTGAATGTACCATTAGAATGATGCTGCGCTGTTGGGCAACTTCTATAAGCGAGTCTTCCTTGGGCTCCATAGCCCATTCTTTGTGGATGTCTGCTCCCCTTCCTGTAGGTTGCAGTGCATTTGCATCTGTGTTTTTGGTTTCTGCATTGTGTAATCCTGTGACCATGTACCCTGCACAACATCCTTTTCCCCACACACCTGCATTCAGTGCTTTGTATTCTAATCTGACAGCTTTGTAGGACATACAGGTTGTTAACCATACATCCCCTGGTCTTGTTCTGTATTTCATGCTCTGTTTCAATAGGGTGTTCGCAGGCCCTCAGGCTGCATCCCCAGATGATGCGTGGAATAGAGTAGAGGAGCCTCTGTTCCTGCAGCCTTCATAAGGAATTGTCTCCAGTAGCTGTTCTTGGCACTACATGGTTATTCAGTCTGAAACCCCTACTTGGCACAGACCTAGCCCCTAGCCGAAACAGCTGGTCAGGTTCACATATAGCTTCACCTACTAATAACCTGCTCCCTTACCATGACAGTGGAAGACCATAGTTTCCCGTCTTGAATAGATTTGGATTCAATTTTGGGACCCAGACTTTGAAGTCATAAATGATGCTGGGGTTACAAGTAGAAACTGATTCAGGGGCATCTGAAAGGTTTACAATATGGAGAGGTGGGACAGTTGTTTAAGAACCAAGAGTTAGTTTATTAAACAGCGGCTAAATAATCTTTCCCTCCTACTAACAACACTAGGGCATTGACCCCAGATTTCCTTTTCCAGTGGAATCTATTGACCAGATTTTCCAAGCAAACACTAAGTCACCCCTCCTGACCTTGTTTGGGTGTCTATTTTTCCAGACTAATGTTCTCTAGAGAGGATTTAGAAATAATGCAGTAATTCAGCATAGCTGGGGTTTTGTCTCCAAATCTTTACCCTGAGGGGCCCCTATAGTCTAGTAGCTGTAGGGGTTAGGGGAAGGAGACACCACTGTCCTCTGCTGCAGAGAGAAGGGGAAAGAAATGCACTTTGTACACTTAGAATTTAGAAATTGTGACTTCTGTCATATGGAAGATTTCATGCTTATACAACCATTTATCTGTAAATATGACATTGTTTTATAAATGTCTTTAACCCTCTACTTGCTGCATTTTCACTTATTTCAAGTGAGTCAGGTGTAGGTTGGAGGGACTGGGGCAAAAAGTCTTCAAGTAGCCTGTTGCAAAGCTTTGTGGATGTCAGGGGAGGGGAATATGTGCAATTCTCCTCTCCATCATCCCCAGTATTTGTATTCTGGCAGCCGTTGCACCCACAGTTGGCTAGGTGTGGTCCATACAAGACATGACATAACCTGCATTAAAGAGCTCTCAATCTGAGAAAACATAAATGTGAAGGGAGGAGAGAGGCAAAGTACACAGTTTATTTTAGGTCTTGATGAGAGTGTAGTGACTTTTCAGGCAGTCTTGGAGGGTATTCCATGTAGAGAGAGTGGCGTGGGAAGAATAGAGACTATGCACTTCAACTGATGGGGTGGGGTGAGACCACCATCATTGGAGCAGAGAGGATGAGTGACACTAGTGTTCACAAACCTGACTATTCACCAACTCTGCTGGGCTGGACATTGTAAATGCCAGACTCTCGCCTCCCAAAACAAGCCCTCTACTCTCACCCATGGTGAGAGATCCTGTGGTGGTCAGACGAAAAGCTACAAAGACCTACTGAAAGCGTATCTCATGAAAACTGATGTGGACATTGCAAGCTGGGGGGACCAAGCCACCAACTGACCTCAGTGGTGCCACATCCTCCATCAGGCAGTGGCCTGCTTTGAGGAGAAGCACCTTGCCCTCAAAGCTGAAAAAAGAGAAGGAAGGAAAAAGAAACAACCCACAGGCAGCTGACCCACCAGGAAAAGTTGGTACCTACTGTGGATGGATCTGTGGTTCCAGGATCAGACTCCTGAGTCATCTCAGGACCCATATGTAAATCTGTGGTAGAGATCCTCAAATTGAGGGATTGCTGATGATGATGGTGATGACAGCTCTGCCTATATTTTTAATTAAGGTGGGAGATGAGGATCTTGTTGAATTTTAGCTGTGTGGGTGGAGAAACTGTTAAATCCTAGATGTTATGGAGGAAGTGGTGGAATGTGGACACTGCCTGGGAGGGACAAATGAGTGCTGGGGGCAGTCCCCTCCTACCCTGAAGCCTGGGGAGGAGATGGAGCAGTGGGGAAGGGGTATGGGATGGGGAAGAGAAGGGGTGGGGCGGAAGCAGGGGCTGAGCTAAAGAGGCAGAGGGTGGGGTGGGGAGGGGCATGGGATGGGGAGGAGATGGAGCAGTGTGGAAGGGGCATTGGGATGGGGAAGCGGGGGTGGGAGGGGAAGAGGCAGTGGGGATGAAGGTGGTGGGGTGGGCAGGAGATGGGGAAGCTGGAGCCCCCTTGGCAGAAGCATGCGGCATCCCCTTGGAAGAAGCTGGGGCTCCCCTGTTACGCAAGCCCATCAAACCCTCACCCTGACCAGCCCCACCTCCCCTGCATCTGTAGCACCCTGATGAGCCCCCCAACACCCTCCTCACTGAACCCCAACCACTTGCACCTGGACCCCCACCCCAATGAACCCCACCTCTCCTGCACTTAGACCCCCACCACCATGCTGAGCCCCAAACACCTTCACCTGGATCCCCTGCAGAGGCCCATTGCCCCTGCACCTGTTACCCCACAATGAGCTTCTGTGCATCCAGATCTCCCACTGAGACACCCGCACCCAGATTGCCCCACAGAGAACTCTCTTACCCCCATCTAGATCCCCCCCACTAAGTTCCTCTGCACTTGGATCCTGCTGTCGGGCTGAGCCTGCTCACCCACACCTGGTGTGCCTGGCACAGGGGGGCAGGGCCCCAGGCTGTTTCTGGCACAGGCCTGGCCCTTGTACTGTGTCAGGGTTGGGTGCAGCCTCACTGCTGAGTCCCTATCCCCGGGTGGGGCAGGGGGAGGCTGCAGGGTAATCTCTCACCTCCATGCAACCAGTGGCCTGTACTCCCTACTACCATGTTGGAGCCTCCACATTTATTTATTGACAAATAAAATTTGCTGAATTTTAAAATATTGCACGCAGAATTTTTAATTTTTTGGTGCAGAATCCCCTCAGGAATATGGGGTGCTGTGCAGCTGTGATGGTGGGACTGTGAGGAAGGTGGTGCGCAGTGGAGAGGTCTATGGGCGGGGGGTGCTGGGCGAGTGGTGTGGTGTGCAGGGTGCTGTGCAGTTGTGGTGGGAGGCCAACAGGGGAGGTTTGTAGGAGGGGTGGAGGCTGGGCATAGAGATCTGTGGTGGAGGTCTCTGGGACAGGGGACACTGGGCATAAGGGTGGGGCACTGGGCAGGGGGGCAGTGTGGTGCGGGCCTGCCCTCAAGGGGAAAGGGCATGCTGGCAGCACAGAGCAGGACAGTGTGCGTCTGGCAGCTGCAGGTTCCTAAACAGTGCTCTCCTGCAGGGCTCTGCAGAGCAGGGCTGCTCCTACTGCGCTGTGCCTCATTACCCCTAGCTTGCCCTTCACTCTGGAGACTGACCATCCCGCCCCCCTGCACCTTGCCCCATGGTGGCCCACAAATATGTTTGGTGCTGGGCCCACAAAAAGTTAATCCGGCCCTGTTCACAGCCATCAAAAGGCCTGTTGCGATTTATCCAGTCATTAGTGCCTCTCCCTTTAACAATACAAGGCAGCAGAAGGAAACTGCGTTACAGCACCTCTCCTCCTCAAAAAAGCCCAAACACCTCAAATAACCCCAATTCTGGATTACTGCTGCTACTCCATACCCCCATGAGGCACACCAAATTTCAAAGCAATGTGAGTAACCACTCAGATTTTAGAGCACTTACAGAGGTCAAGCTTTAAAGCCTATAAAATAGTGGGAATGAAAACGGTCTAGCTGTTTTTCCTGTGTTGTTGCATGTGCAGTGTAAAAATGTACACAGTCTTAAAAATTGTTCCCAGTTTGGGTCCCCCAAATATTTAGTGGATGGCAAGTACTACCTTGGGGTAAAATGTGACAGATTGAGACCATTTTTGGCCTGCATTACATCAATAGTTTGATCTCTAGATCTGTGCAAAGAAAAGAAAAAATTCTAGAAACTTTTTTAAATAGCTCCATCCAGTGACTGGGAGGGGATTTCCTCAAACCAAGAGCATCAGTTTTGTCTGGCCATGAGCTAATTCTAGTCACTACAGGTCTACAGGAGTTGCCCTTACCCTCAGGCCCAATCTTTAATCTTATCTTCCCAAGCAGCAACCCGTTCTGTAAGTGGGCAGCTGCCTTGGCTCTGGCTATTCTCAAGCACCAAGATGCAGTGAAGAATTGCTTTGACTGTGGCTTCAGAAGAGACTGGCTTCAAGATGACAGGTTTCAGAGTAGCAGCCATGTTAGTCTGTATTTATCCGATGAAGTGAGCTGTAGCTCACAAAAGCTTATACTCAAATAAATGTGTTAGTCTCTAAGGTGCCACAAGTACTCCTTTTCTTTTTGGCTTCAAGATGTGAAGGTAGAAAATCTGTACTGGGTGTGAAAAAAGGGGAGGGAACCAGACAAAAGCTGTTAAGATAGGGCAGGGTGAAAGATGCAGTGTTGCGGTGGATGGTGTGAGTACGGTGAATGAAAATTACCAGAAGCACTGAGTGCTAATCTGAGTGTTAATTAAATATAGCTGTGAGCATTCTAGTCCAGAGGTCAGGGTTAAAATTGCATGGCTGTATTTTAGGTCTGTCATTTTCTGTGAATTTTGAAGTCAATCTGACCTATGACATTTGTTTTAACTAGTAATCTCCCCCCAGATGACAGACAGGCCTACACTCCCTTGCTTTTGTAGATTTTTCTATAGGTTTCTATGAGAACAAGTATACCTACTGGGATGCATTAATCTCTAAGCTGTTGCTTCGGTATTCAGTTAGTTTCTCTGGAGTTTCTCTTTCTTAGGGAGACAGTGGCTGAAACTGTTGAGTTTGAAAGCAAAGCTTCTGAACCAATGCACCAGAACAAATTAATGTAAAATCTAAATGGTGTGTGGATAGGGAAGAATTATATATAGAGAAGAGGATGTGAAAGCTGATGTGAGCACAATAGTGGGAACAGGTTTTGTTTAACTAGTATTCCATCTGCTACCTCAGGAGCTGCCTCTGTAGCAGGAAACATTGAAACAGTGACCACTATTAATTTTGCAGCAAGAAACTTTGTCAGTTTTAGTTCAGTTCTGGTCACTCATATATATAAATAATATAAGCTTAAAAGGCAGAAATAGGAGGGGTCCAGAGATGGGTGATGAAAATGATTAGAGGCAGAAAGTGAAACATTTAGTACTGTCTAGAGAGAAGATGAGAGGATATGACAGAGATATACAGAAGGTGGCATGATATAAAACAGGGGCGGCAACCTTTCAGAAGTGGTGTGCCGAGTCGTCATTTATTCACTCTAATTTAAGGTTTCGCGTGCCAGTACTACATTTTAACGTTTTTAGAAGGTCTCTTTCTACAAGTCTATAATATATAACTAAAATATTGTTGTATGTAACGTAAATAAGGTTTTTAAAATGTTTAAGATGCTTCATTTAAAATTAAATTAAAATGCAGAGCCCTCCGGACTGGTGGCCAGGGCCCGGGCAGTGTGAGTGCCACTGAAAATCAGCTTGCATGCCTCCTTTGGCACACATGCCATAGGTTGCCTACCCCGGTATAAAGATTAGCATATAGTACCAGTGTGAGCACCCTAAGACCATGGGATCAAAAACTCAAAGCTGGCAAAAGGAAAAACCCTTCCATACAATGTATGAAAGACATGTGGAACTCAGTGAGCCTATGAGGAGTGTTTCAAAGCAAGACTAGATGTTGATATGGATAATGTGAACATCCATGGCTACAACAGAGAATTAAATATATCTTACTTTCTGTTTCAGGCTATATCCCAAATTGTATCTCCATAACTGTCCCCCACGGTGCTCCTCGCATCTTTCCTGCTTCAGAGCCTAGTCAGGCATTTTCTGAGACACATTTCTAAGTATATTTATCACTATCTGGTTCAAGTGCTTGACTAGCCCAGGGGACTGGTGGTGATAGGAATATTACCCACAAGGTGGGTGAGGATGCTAATAACTTTTATTAGACCAACTTCTGTTGATGAAAGAGAGATGCTTTTGAGCTTACACAGAGCTCTTCATAGGAATAAAAAGACAATTCCAGGTACCCTAATGTCCTATAGAGTGCCTCATAAGGGCAGAGGCTAAGTGGGAGCCTCTATCTGATTCCACCTTGAACCGCACAGTTGCCAATTTTCACGTAGCAAATAAGCACCCCAACTTTCACAATAAGCCAAAAATCAAGCTAATACCATTTCAAAACAAGGCCAAAACAAGGCAATCCCTAAGAACCCCAACACTCTATGTGACTAGATCCCCTTGGCATGCAGTCTGGGACTGTGGTGGGCCTGCTGTGCACTCCGACTCTCCCCCACTTGCCCCTGCTTGCCGGGAGTTGATCAAAAAAAAGAAGCTACAAGCCACAAGCTACAAGCCAAAAACTAGCCAACAAACAACTCACAAGCCAATTAAGCCAAAAATGAGCCCAATTTCTGCATTTTTTTGGATTTGGCATGTCTGCTTGAACAGCAAATCTCCTCTGCTGAAAACATGATTAATCAATACCATAGCTGTGGTTCCGGCTGTATCACTGTGAGCAGGTAAAGTCTCTACCCATTTTGTAAACAGGCAGGTCCCTGTGTGAATGTACTGGCTCTCTTGGGAGGAGAATGGACTCACTGGGCCCACTTAATCAATTTGAATATCAGATCGGAGATGGTGATTCCTTTGCTCTAAAGCAATTCTCAGAACCTGACCCATGAAGGCTGGAATATGTTACAAGTGAGGCTCTCTGCACCTTTGCTCAGGTTGGGAGTAGGAGGTCTGTTTAGGATTTTCAAAGGAAAAAAAGTCTAGTTCTCTAAATATCCTAATCTTTCTTCAGGAGGAAACAGTCTGTTTGTGGAGGCAAAGTTAAAGGACAACACAATAATGAAGCTGTATAATTTCATAGAGAATTTCGTAACTCATTCCATCTCGTCAAAGCTGGTCCAAGTGATGAACCAAAGCAAAGGCCCATGACTCTAAACCAGTCCATGAATGTTATCCTTTTTGAACTCATATCTGGCAGGAGATCAAAACCCCTGGGACCATTCTGGGACTCTCAACTCTGAAGAAGCAGATGATACTCTGAATTTTAGCCATGAAGTAAATTGTCTTCAACTCTTGGAAAGGAGCTATGATACCTACTGTTCCGTAGAGATTGAAATGGCCAGTCCAGTGCCATCTACTGTGTATCCCAGGGCACAGCTGTCACACATACATATAGTAAATTGATAATAGTGGGTATGGCTACACTTAGCAGCATGTTAAAAGTCCCATTGGAGGATTAGAAATACTACCTCAAGCAACCAAAACTGTGTAAGTTGTACGCTTCTAAACACAATGCAGCTTAATGGGATCCTAGGAGTAGATGGGGAGGACATGCTAAACCTGGTACTGTGGCTTCATGTATGTTATTTCCTTAAGCAGTGCTACAAATGTTATGGGAATGATTTAAATACCATTTCAGTGCAGAATCAGCATGGGATTCTTTCTGGACCTGGTGAGATGGTTAAAGTAGAGGAGGTAGTTTTGGCCTGCTGTTTAAAGGGCAGCGAGTGGACGGAGTGGGTTGCTAGATCCTGCCATTCACAGAAATGGTGCCATTTAATTTAATTCAATTAAAATGGTTTGAAATCTGGCTTTAATCCTCCCCTTGCTTTGACCATAATGCAGACATGGTGGCCTTGGCCATGGGCCTGAGATGCAGGACAGAACCATCCCTGGGGAAAGTAGTGCTGCAGGAGAGGAAACTCCTTATCATCAATTTCTGAAAGGACCCTTGGAAAAATATTTGTATTCTAAACTGGAGAAAGGACCCACCATCCCCATTTGGGGTCAGGGTGCTGATGAACTGCTGATGGGGCATTGCCTCGGGGGTGGGGAGGGCATGGGAAATTAAAATACCCGCCCTCTCCAGACCCCTTGGAGGCTGCTGCCTAGTATCTTTAGCACCAGCCTGCCCCCTCTCTGCTGGCCCTGGCCCAGGCCCAGGCCCAGGCTGTATTTGCTGGACTCCCCTCAGCTGCTTGGCCGCCAAATGGCATGGGTTGGGGCAGGGTTCTGCTGCTCTGCCTGCAATCCTAAACGCTGTGCTGAGACATCCCTGTGGGGCTGGGGGGGAGGGGGGCCTGCTGCTACCCTGGGGGGTCTCCAAGGTGGAAAGGAGGTGCCTGGCTTTGTGGGGGAGGGTCAGTAGTTCCTTGTTCCCCTCCCACTCCTTAGATCCTCAATGTTAGACATGGCCCCTGCTTTTTCTATCAATGAGCGATCATTACTTCAAAGGACCCACCTTCCCAGGAGCCTTTCACAGAGAGTATCAGAGCACTTCATCCCATGTCAACCTCCCTTCCTCAGCTCCGGCTACCCTTCTTCCTCACCCTCCGCCAGTCCCCCACACCCATCTCCCTGCTAATCCCCCTCTTTGCCCTCTGCCAGTCCAATCCCCTCCCACGCCTCCCTGCCAGCTCTGCTCGCTCCTGCTTCAGCCTTCACCCCGCCTGTCCCGGGCGCTCCACGAGGAGCAGGACGCGCCCGGCAGCTGCCCCACCCCGTGGGACCCCTGCGCACCCTCCACCTGCTGCAGCTCGCCCGGCGGGAGGGGAAGCCAGGCTGCAGCACCCAGCTCGGGGGCATCTCTCCCTGCAGTTGCCACCCCCGGGGGCGTCCTCGGCTTTGGCTTTCAGAAGCGCCCTTCCCTGCCAGCCCCGGTGCCCGCCAAGTGAATTCCTGCCTGGCGGCCCTGCTCTCCCCTCCCCTGCCAGCATCAGCAGCATCCATCTCCCCTCCCTCCCTCCGCCTGCATGGAGAGAGAGAATGGCGGAGAGAGAGAAAGGAGCCACGTCCCCGGCCGGATCGTCTCCGTTCCTGGGGCTGCACCTGGCCTCGCCCCCCAATTTCAGGTACCGGAGCCTCCCCCCACCCCAAACCCCTCAGTCCCTTTCCCGGGGTGCGGGGGGGGGGGGTTCGCTGCAGATCGCGTTGGCCCTGCCCCTTCCCCCACCTATCCCCGTTCTGCAGAGCCGGGCTGGGCACAGGCTGCTGCTGCATCCTCTGCTCCCCCAGCTTGCGAGCTGCTTCCCTCCGAGGCTGGGAACCAGGCGGCGGTGCCCGCTCCCCACCGAGGCTGGGCGAGGGAAGGGGTAAGCCCCCCCTTTCCTCTCATCCGAGCGGGCACGCACAGGCTGCATTGCCCTGGGCGGAGGCCGGGGTGGAACAATGCCCGCCTGGGGCTTCAGCCAGCCAGGTCCCCTCGCCCCGCCGCAGGCTCGGGGCAGTGTCACCCTCCCCCCAGGCCAGGGGGTCAAACCCGCTGTCCCCGCCCGCAGCTGCGAAGAAGCCGCCTGCCCGGGAAGAGGTGGTGGTGTCTGCCGCGGGCGGTGCTCTGCTCTCTGGAGGGGGCGGGGGTATGGGGAACGATGCCTCTGGGGGGCTCCTGCTTGTCTCCCTGCAGCCCAGTGGGGAGGGCTGGGCTCTGGGCCCTGTTTTCCCTGCTGGCTTTTTGTAGGGAGGGGCTGCAAACACAATCCTCCCCCCCCACCTCCAACCCCAAATCCCTCCACAGCCTCCTCTAGCACCCTCCTGCCCCCCAGAACCCTCTCTTCATATCCCCCTCAGATGTCTCACATACACTTCCCCCAAATACCCCCACCTCCTACCCAACTCTTCACACCTCACACACCTACCTCCAGTCCTCTCACTCCCCCTCCCAAATCCTTCCTACTTCCCACCCAAGCCCCAACGCCTCCCCCATCTTCTCCCAACCCCCCCTCCATACACACCCCTCTCAAAAGCCTTCCTCCAACCCCCCAAAACACCATTCCTCCCCAGGAAATACTTCCTTCCTCTCAAACAACCCCTTTCTTATGTACCCTAGAGACCACTACCCCAGGTACAGACCTGAAACAGAAAACAAACCCAGATGGGTGCTGCAGATTTAGAATTGATCCTCTCAGAAATACTGAGCACCCCCATCCATCTGGGACATGGAGCCCTTTAATCTGAAGGCTGTGAAACTGTTCACAGTATGGCCTGACAGCCCCAGGCAGAAGCAGGGACAGGAGCGGAGGTGGATTGAAGAACCTACAGCTGCCTAGCTCAGATAAGGGTACAGGTGGGCTTGGGGGGCAAGATGCTTGCCAATGACTTTTGGAGAGCAGGATTAGCAAAGGAGTGCACTGGGGGCAGGGGCAGCGCCTGGCATTTGGCCATATATAGGCCCTGTCACTATTTTTTCCTCTGATTTGGTGGGCTTGATGTCATTTGTTTTTCTGAAATTCTGAGCAGTTGTTCTCTGATTATCAGATGTGTGTGTCTTGAATGGTGGGGCACTAAGCCTAGAATTGGGTCTGAGCTGGGCAGGGAGGTGAGACCTGTTCTGTGTTGTTTATGCTGAGAGATTCTGGGGGGCAGGAGAGATGCTCTACACCTGAGATCAGAGGTAAATGTTTTACATTTGACTCTGTCGGGGGTCCAGGGATCTGACAGTTGAGGAAAGAGATTATCTGCCGTCGTTTTGGAGGGGAAGCTGATGTGGTGTTTGTGCATTGTGAGGCTGGGTGATTTACCTGTAAGGGCCCTGCCCCTGCCTGTGCAGACTGTCATTTGATTCTGGAGTTTCCTCTGCTAAACAGCTTTGTGGGGCTCTGTAAATAGCAGTCCACTCTCTTTCTTTTAGTTCTAATGCTGCCTGTTTGATTTGTTTGAAGCCATTGCATGCAACATGGCTGCATAAACCATGCAAATTAAGCAATTAAAGCTGCCTCTGGAAAGGTCCACCATGGAGAAGAGGCTCAGCCACAGAGCTGGGTAATGTGAGCTGAGCAGCAGAGCTCAGCTCAGCCTGGTCCCGTGACAGTCTCAGGCTTGCTGTGTGCTGCTGTCCTAGATACAACGTTTGTCTCCTGGGCTCTGTCCTCTCCAATGTAAACAGCAACACCCAGGTAAGAAAGAGCAAGGTGCCAGCTCCTTCTGTTGTCCAGGTCTCCAGAAGTGGAGTCCAAATTCTCAGGAAGCAGCTTTTAATGAGAAAGGGAGCAGGGAATAGTCATACCTTGTATGGGGAGGTGTCAGAGCCCTGAGATTTAATGGAGAGAACTCAGAGGTCTCTGAAGTTAGGGCAAATCATTCCAGGAGCCTGGAGTTTGGGATGAGGATCTTGGGACTGAAGGAAACAGTTTTGAGGTCTCTGAATTTGGGGATGAATTTTGAAGACCCAGAGATAATGTTGAAATATTTAGGGGTGTGAGGGGGAGTTGGACACCCCCACACACACACTTGCTTCCATGCCAGGGTGTGTTATCTGGCAGGTGTAAGCATTGGGGAGTGGGAAGCTGTGTAAACAGAGAGTATCTGGGGTGATAGAGTCCAAAAGTCACTGGCAAGCATCCTGCCCCCCAAACCCATCCTTTCTACTGTAGCCAACTCAGCTCCAGCACCTGTGAGAGGAGAGACCTCCCACTCTTGGGTTGCCTTAGGGCTTCCATTGTTCTGGGCTGAAAAGGGCAGCAGAGATTTCAGTCAAGGGTGAAGTGAAGTGCTGAATGAACCATGAGGACATGTGAATGCTGTGCTCCTGGCGCAAGGGGTATCCCACCCACATTTGCTGCTGCTATTCCTACCCCTTCTGAATGGCAACACACAGGCTCCCAGCAAAAGACAGCAGAGCCATGAGGTGGTGTATCCCCTTTAACATGGAAGAGAATCAGCACTGCCAGATAGCCCCCAAATGGAGGCGATGAGTGGGGACAAGAAGTTTTGATCAGTTATCTAGTATGAAGGCCTCACACCATCTGAAAAGGGTCTGGGAAGCAACAGTGTGGGGAGAGTGTGGGATGAGGCCCTTCTTTTCTAGGGCAGCCTCCTTGGGTGGTCACCTTGTCTCAGTGAGGGGAATTCTAGATGTTAGAGATGGAAAAGTCCCATTAGGTTCCATCTAGTCCATTTGTCCCCTGACCCAAAGGCTGGATTGGTCCCTACAATCTAGCCTCCAGGGTTGTGCCCCCATCAGCTTTAAATATCCCAAGCAATGAGGCTCCCTTCCCTTTCTTTGGGAGACAGTCCCACAGCCTCACGTACCGCACTGCCAAGAACCTCCTGAGATTCAGCCCAAGTTTTTCTTTGCACTGTCTCATCCTCCAATTCCTACTTCTACCCTGTAACAGGGTGGCTTGCCCCCTTAAGGGCTAGAGCCCTGGGGGCCAGTCAACCCTAGTTACTAAGGAGACACCCGACCAGGCTGCAGGATATCTTTCTTTGCAGTGTTATTGTCAGAAATTTTTCCTGCCACTCATTGGACTTTCTAACTCTAAATTACCTGTCAGCTGGAGGAAGAGGCCTCTGTGTGGCTGCTAATAGTTCTGTAGTCTGGTTGTGGCCATGTCGGGGATGACCAGTTGTGCAGGCCAGAGTAGAGTGTGTCAGGGCTGTCTGAGCCAGGGTGAGGGCCCAGCAGGATGAGTTTCACAGAAGGTTTTTCACCAGAGCTGTTTGCCAGCTCTCTGGGGAAGGACTGTCCACTGCTCATCCTTGAGCTGGGACAGGAGTCAGGCTGTTCCAGCTGTGTTAGTGTTTCCTAGTCTGTGCCCAGGGAGGAGGGGATAGGGATGGAGACAAGTGAAAGATGCTTCTCCTGAAATTCTGTTCCTAAAGGAGCTCTCGATAGTTGATGTAGGAGCTTCACTTTTAAAGCAGCCGTGGGGTGCAAAGCGTTATGCAAAGCTTGCAGCTGCTAGTGGCCCCAGGCCCAATTCTACACAACCCTACACCTTGTGTAGTCATTGACACCACCGGGTAAGCATTCTGACTTGGTGGTGTTTTACACCTACTTTACACTGGTGTAAATGACTGCATAAGGTGCAGAGCACCAATGAATCTGTACCCTGTCCGTAGCAGTGACCAGGTCTGAGAAAGAAGAAAGTGTGTGTGTGCGGGGGGAGCTCCCTTTAGCAGCCTGCGGACAAATCACTCTGTACTGAGTCTGAGAAGAACTTGGAAGGTAACCAGTATTCGGAAGGGAGCCATCCAGAGAAAACCTGGAAGAGATGCTGCAGGAAGTGGTGTTAGGAATGTAACAGAAGGGAGTGGTGGGTGGCAGAGATGTTTTGGGGGGATCTTTTGGCCCTGAGGCACACCCATTTCCAGCTTTTCTAATGAAGAGCCATAGCATCAGTCTAGATGCTGGACAGCAGGGCTCCTGGGAAAGCTACCCCCTAGAGGAGCTATTTGCATGGTTCAGGGAAGTTGAGTGACAATACCTGAATCCCTCTGGGAGTCTGACTATAACAAAGGGAGTTGGGCAGCATTCCTATTAGAAGGGCTTCTAAAGAGAGGGCAGTCTCTAGGAAAAGGGAATGAACCTCTTTGTATTTCCCCAGGAAGCTCAGGGGAGTCTAGGCTGAGGTGGAAATCAAGCCCTGTGCTGCAGGTTGGTTTGTCTGTTGTATGTGTTGGGGTGGCTGAGTAGTCAGCTCAGAGGCAATGGGCAGGGCATTTGTTTTAATGTTATACAAAATTAGGCTTCTCTGAGGATGTTTCTCTTTGGGTTAAGCAAAAGACCCTCTGATTCCTGTGGGGGGGAACAGGAACTAGAGCCCAGCCACAAAGGTGTTTCCCTCTAAACTAGTGCTGTACTGAATGCCCCTGTACGGTGCTGACTTGCAGATGGAATATCAGAACAAAGTCCTGACTGCTTCTGTTCATCAAAGATCTCTTTGCAATTTTGTAAGTCAGGGTGCTAGCCTTGCTATCCTGGCCAAATTCCAGCTCAGGTGATTCTGTTCTGTGATCCTACATTCCCTCCACAGG
The DNA here is from genome assembly GCF_965140295.1 of Lepidochelys olivacea. Classification (NCBI taxonomy): domain Eukaryota; kingdom Metazoa; phylum Chordata; order Testudines; family Cheloniidae; genus Lepidochelys; species Lepidochelys olivacea. Next base: position 55,174,242 of record NC_140416.1, read on the forward strand.
TTCAGATGGACACAGAATTATTCTTCACTTCCTTTCCTGAACTGTTGCATACATGGCTGTCTGTTAATCAGCTGCCAGCTCCTACCCTAGAGGTGGCTGCATTGAAGTGGCAGGTAAAGTGACTTCTGTATGTTAGTGCCCTGGAGAAACATAAGTTATTAAAATGCAACTTTTACCACTGGCTTTGGTAACTGGGGACTGCAGCTTTTGAGGTGCAGATAGAGGCAAGATGTGTCACCTGCAAAGGCACATTTGTGATTTGCCTTGCCTATGTTAAGTCACCTGGGTAGGAAACTCTTGCTACACACAGTGTCACAGGTAACAAGGAGACTGGCCTGCTGGGTAATAAGGAGATCTCTCCATGCTCTGGGACCTGGTGCATTTTGCAGGAAGTGACCTGGCTGTCTGCTTGTTGCTCATGCAGGTGTGAGCTGTTGCTAGGAAGAGTTTGAGCACCTTGAGGGGATTCTAATGACTTCTTCCAAGCCAGTGTGGATCCCTGCAGGAGCAGGAATGAAGAAGATCAGCTGGTGTTCAGTTTTTAATGCACAAGCACCATGGACAGCTCTGTCAATGCACCTCAATTTTGAGTTGCAGCATTCCTTGCTATTCCACCTTGGGCCTTTCAAGGAGTGAAGGCTAATTTCATAACAGACACATACCTACTAAAGTGAGGCATGGTTGGACAAGAGCAGCTAGGGACGTGACAACTGAATCTTTTGCTGCTGACAGGATTTGGGTGGGTGCAGTCTTGGTCCATGAAATAATACAAAGAATTATGACTCTGATGATGGTAAAATTAATGGAAAGGAACATGTTTTAATATGTAAAAGCGGCAAAGAGTCCTGTGGCACCTTCTAGACTAACAGACGTATTGGAGCATAGGCTTTTGTGGGTGAATACCCACTTTGTCAGACTCACAAAAGCTTATGCTCCAATACGTCTGCTAGTCTATAAGGTGCCACAGGACTCTTTGCCGCTTTTACAGATCCAGACTAACACGGATACCCCTCTGATGTTTTAATATGGCAATTTACCATGCTGCCCACATCAGCCTGCATAAGCGCTCATCTTGTGGAGTGGGAGGGTGTCATGGACTGCCTTATATTCTCCCTCCTCCTCCCCTCTCCAAAGAATGGTGGGTAGATGGGACAACTCTGAAAGAGTTACCTTGTAAAGCCAACAGCCATCATGCATACTCCCTCATGCACTGCACAAAGTCTAGATCTACTTCCTTGTTCTCTTCAGAATGAGGAGGCAGAGAGACTGTGTGGTCTAGTGCAGTGTTTCTCCAGGGCCGGTCTGTGGACCAGCACCAGTCCTTGAGATCTCCCAGACACAGTTTAGGAAGGCAGCAAGCCAGTCCCTGGTATCAAAAAGGTTGAGAAACACTGGTCTAGTGGACTGAGCCTGCACGGACTTTGGGTCCTATTCCTGGTTCTGAAAGGGAGTGTGGTTTAGCAGACTGAGCATGGGACCGGGAGACAGGACTGTCATGGGTTTTGTTCCTGCCTCTGCCACTGGCTTGCTGTTGTGACCTTGGACAAGTCCCTTCTACTCTCTCTGCCTCAGTTTCACAACCTGTAACATGCAGATGATATTTCCTTTCTTTTAAGGGGGCTGTGTGTGTGAGCACCAGAGAGGTGAAACATGCTATGTAAATGCTAATCATCATTATTATTATTGTTAGCATGGCTTGAAAAATCCCCTCACCTAGGGTGAATAGGAAGCTTCTCCAGGTGAATGCCTTCAACTTATACAGAATCTGAACTTTCATTAAAAAGCAAATTTTCTGGCTCGTATGGTTGTGAGGAAAATCTTCAAGTCACCTAGGTATAATTGATGCAACTACATCTGCCTGAGTCTGCAGACTGATGGCTCCATTGCTTCTGCCAGTGCTCACAGTGAAAACTGACCAGAGCCTTATTGGGTCTGACAGCAGTTATTCAGATTTTTACAGACAGTGGTGAAACTGATCGAAATGAGGGTTGTTTCACTTTGCTATTGCTTGGGGACGCTCTGAGCAGCAGCAGAGGCAAGTGTAGGAGCTAGTCACTGAGGAGGAGGATCAAAAATGGAGGTGGGCAAATGGAGACCTACACTTGCAGCAGCCAGGAAGTTTCTGGATGGGAGGGGCAGGGGGAAATAGGTAGAGAGAGCTCTTTCTCCCTTCCATCAGCTGAGGGACTTAAAATGTATCAGACACCTACTAGCTCATATAAAAGATGGAGCCTGTGAGCCCTTGATAATCTTTATCAATGATCTGCCAGAAAATATAAAATCATTGCTGATAAAGTTTGCAGATGACACAAAAACTGGTGGAGTAGTAAATGATAAGGACAGGTCAGTTACAGAGCACTCTGGATCACTTGTTGTTCAAGTGAGTCCAATTTACCATCAGTTTTAATATAGTCAAATGTATATCTAGGAACCAGGACTGTAAATCGTAGTTGTAAGAAGGGTAACTATAAGTTGGAAAACAGAGTCTGGAAAGGATTTTGGGGTGATGGTGGATGGTCAAGTGATCATGAGCTTCCAGTGTGGTGCTGTGGCACAGCAAATGCAGTCTTTGGATGTATTATGCAAAAGAATAGTGGTAGAAATATGGAGGTGTTATTACCTCTGTATGTGGCATTGGAATGACCAATACTGGAATACTGTGTCCAGTTCTGGTGTCCACACTTTAACAATGATGCTGACAAACTAGAAAGGGTTCAGAAAAGAATGATTGGAGATCTGGAAAACCTGCCTTACAGAGAGTGAGAGTAAAGAAGCTCCCCTCTAATTAGCTTTAACTTAAAGAGAAAGCTAAGAGGTTACTTGATCATGGTCTACAAGTACCTACTTGGGGAAAAGACTGCTTATAGCAGAAGTCTCTTTAGTCTAACAGACAAAGGTATAATTACATCCAATGGCTGGAAGTTGAGGCTAGGCAAATTCAGACTTAGAAATAAGGTGCACATTTTTAACAGTGAGGTAAACTGTTCCCATGGTGAATTACCCTATGGATGTGGTAGATTCCCCATCTTTTGAAATCTCTAAATCATGACTGAATCTCTTTCTAAACCATCTGCTCTAGTTTGACCACAAGTTATGAATCTGATGCAGCAGGAATCACTTGGTGAAGTTACATGACCTGTGTTATGCAGGAGGTCAGACTCTAGAAGAACATAATGGTCCCTTGTGGCCTTAAAATCTATGGCAAGCAGAGTCCAGGGACAGCTCCATGGTAGAGGTTCCAGCACCTACCATTTCCCAGCAGCTGGAATGGGGTTGATTTTTACTGGACAGTTAGCTGTCCACATCTTCCCATCGATCTTTAGCTTAGCATGTTTAGTCCTCTGACTCCTAAGGCTTGGAATGTTACCAGACACCTCAGTGTGAGGGAGTGGGCGGGGGAGAGAGGGAGAGATGGGAAAACAAATTAGAGAGAAATTGAAGGGGAGGATATAGAGAAGAAAATATAGGGAAAGGAAGAGAGAGGAGGAAAAGAGGAAATAGACACCAAAAACAATACAGGAAAAGATGCCTCATGATTTATTATAGGAAAGAAAGAAGATGGGGGAAGTGGAATTAAAGCCAGGAAGATTACGTAAGTTACACTTTTTAAAGGATATTAAATAGAAAGTTAATTGGTGACACCTTACATTTCAGTGCAGCACCCATTAAAAAGTACACATAGTTAATTTGTTTAACTCACGAGGGGTGTGGTTTGGGGGTGTTACAACACAGGGACTCTGCCCTGTCTGGTAAGATTAGTTCTTGGGCTAGTATGTTTTGGGTACGTGTTTCAAGCCCTGATCATTGCACTCCCTGTGTCAGGGCTCAAAAGCAGCAAGAGGTCTGTCTATTATGATGCTGTCATTGGGCAGATCTTGCTTGTTCCTGTTAAACTTGTGGAATTGAATGCTTGATTACCAGAGTAGCTGTTGATATTGTTCTAACTCCCCTCCACTCTCTTAAAAGCTTGAAATGAACCCAACCTTAGCACCTGACCCAGGGGAGCTGGCTGTGCTCACTGCTGTCCTGGACCACAACATTGCCAGACCCTGGGCAGAGAGACTGTACCCAGAATGGGCCAGCAAAGGGATGTGGGGGTGGGGGGAGAAGATTTAGATCATTTCTGAAAGCACATGAAACACAAGCAGCCCCACCTTGTCCTTGGCAGGAACTTTCATGTGTGTCTAAATACTGTGCTGCCCCTTTAAATTGCTTTTTGTAGATGAAATGATGGTTCTCTCATTGACAAGTAAAAGCCACAAACTGCCCATTTCCACCTGGAACTGTGGTCCATGCAGAGGCTGACTAGACCAAGTAGGGGCCTTGCAAGGGCAGGAGAAGGTGCCTCTGCAGAGCTGGTATCAGTGATGTGGTAACTCAATGCCCCCTACCATGTCTGCTGGTGATAAGGACGGGGCTGGGGGAGGGGGAGCAGGAACTGCTATTGAGCAGGAGCCTGGCTGGCTGGCTGAGAGACTCAGCGGCCCAGGCAGAGCACAGGGCCTGGCACCATCTCAGCTCAGTGGGTTATTTTTTTTCCAAGACAGCTGATTCAATCTATTTTTAATGAGCTCCCCTAGATTGCGCAGTGGGGAGGCAGAAAGTGGTGCAGGAAGCAACGGGCTCTGAGGTGGGGCGAGCGGAGGGGCAGCACACACAGAGTTCAGCTCCTTTGAGCCTGGCTCCTCTCCCTGGGGAGAACTTCCTTGGACTGTGGCCCTGAAACAACAAGAAAGGGGTTCCTCTTAAATGCAGCTGGCCTTGAGAATGGAGTCAAGCACAGAAGAGGAGAGCTGGCTGGAGGATCAGTGGGAGAAATGGTAGGGAACTGTCGGAAGGGAGGGCTGGGAAGCAGTCAAGCACCTCTGGTTGCATCCCCTCCTTCTGCATGTGATGCTTGCAGAGCAGGAGTGAACTTGGTAGATACTTGGCCCATAGTTTATTTGCTGCATATGGGGCTGCATGGTAGCTGGGTATAGAGGAGACCAGAGCAGCCAAGACTGCTGGGTCCTCCCCATCAGAGCAGTCATGGGCTCACACGCAGGGAGCCCCTCAGTGCCTGAGGCAGGAGCAGTTGCTGGAAATGTGTTTATTTTAGCAGCAGGTGGAGGGGGTGAGAGCAGGGGAACCTCCTTAGGAAAGGGGAGTGTTAACGCAGGTGATTCATGGAGAGGGAGGGCTGACAGGGATTGGAGATCTTGGTGCCCCCAGGTGATTCTTCCAAGCTCTGGCCTGGCATATCTGCTTCCCGTGGCTGGCTATAAACGTGTGGGCTCCCCAGTGCTTACTGCAGCAAGCAGCCCTCGGATAAAGTTCTAGCTTGCATGGCTGCGCCTTGTCCCAGAGAGAGAGAGCTGAGCACTATCTGCTCTCCAGCCATCCCACTGGGAGAGCCTGGAGCTGCCACCCCAAGAGGTCAGTTCTGCAGCATTTGGAGTGCGGGCAGCCATAGCTTTTTGAGAGGCCTTTCTGAGAAGTCGTGGATCTTGTAAGGGCCCCGTTTTGCTCAGCTACAAGGGGGTCTCTCTCTGTCCCAGGGCCCTGACTCTCAGCAGTGCATGAGAGAATGAGCATTAGTGGCAGAACCTGTCTGACCCTGTGTAACTGGAGAGGGAATCGATTCATGCTTTGATGGTTCATTGCTAGACCTTCTCTCCCCACTTCCTACAGAAAAGCAGTCTGAGGGGGAAGCAGCTGGGGACCATGGGGTCTGGTTTCCCCCTCACTTGGCACCTTGTGTCAAAGTGTGTGTCAGTGTGTGTCAAACTCCCCCAAATCAGAATGCCAGCATTTCATGCTCATTTTGTCCCAGTGTAATAAGTGACACCAGGTGGCTGTAAGGCAGAGGAAGCTCAGGCCTGTGAAGAGGAAGCCGAGAGGGGGTGTTTGTTGAGAGCAGCTGAGGAAGCAGTGCAAATGCCGACCCCTGCAATAAAGATCAGCCGAAGGGAGCACTCTGCTGCGGGCTCTCTTTCCCCCAGGTCCTGTCTGCTCTGTGCAGATAGTAAAAGTCCCAGAGGTTTGCCCCAATGCCCTTGCCCAAAATGGCCTCTTCCCCACTGCTGGACGCTGTCAGGAGGCTGCATGCGAGAGGGACCCTCGGAGGGGAGCTAGATCCTTAGAAATATCTAGGAGACGAGATTACCCTCCCTACCCGTTTTCTTCTCTGTCTCTCTAGGAGCGGACAAGTTGACATGCTCTTCTCTAGACGTAATGCCATCTATTCCCTTGAGGTTCTTACCAGCAGGAGGGAAGGATGTTTCTTGCTGCTGCCTTGGTGTCTCAGGAGGATTCAGCAAGGACATGATTAGGGGGTAGGGTGGGGCGGGTTCCTGCTTTCTGGCACAATAACTCTGCTGCCTTGGCATCCAGGACCGATGGGGATCTAAACAAACCTGAAGAGTGAGATAGGCCAAGGGTCTTTGAAAGGTCATTCTGAGAAGCAGTGGATTATGTAAATTATTCCACCTGCCTTTCCTCACTTGTATCACCTGGAGCCCTGACCCATTCCCCTTCCTGCTCTTCCAGATCCCAGCATGACCTTGCCTCTGTTCCTCTATTGGGGCCTTCTATTCTCCATGGACCATGTTAGCCATTGCGGTTTTCTGGACAAAATCTCTGCTCCAGCTAGATTCGGACACTGGTGATGAAAATGCTCTTCTGTATGAGTAGAGAAAATAGCCTGCAACCTTATCTACACACACAACTTGCACTAATTTAACTAAACTGGCTTAAAAACTGATTTAAATTTAAACAGGTGCAAACTCCTGTGTAGCCGCTCTGATTTCAGTTTAAGAGTAGCGTATTTTGGTTTACCATAATCTGTTTTTAAACATATTATTCTGAACAAAAAGAAGCCACTTGTAAACTGAAATAACAGTCTCTACAACAAAGTTCCACTAAATCAGTTTAAAACCACATCTCTAGTTAAAATGGTGCAAATTTGTATGTAGACGAGACTAGAGACTGTTCGGTTTACAGACATGCTAAATGAGAGATGTATGAGGGAGGTATATAAAATAACTAATGTTTGGACAAGGGAAATTGGGTGCTCCTATTCACATGCTCTCCGAATACAAGAATAAGGGGGTGTGCAATGAAACTGCTAAAAGGAAATGCATTTGTAAACAAGGCACAATTAGCCTGTGGAAATCACTACCACAAAGTACCACTGAAAGCCAAGAGCTTAGATGGATTCAAAAAAGAATTGAGTATTTTTATGGATAATGATAGACAGTAAATGTAAAAAAGGAAAATATATACATCTCCTGTGTTTTAGAGCATAAACCAGCCACTAACTGCCAGGAGTTGTTTCACATAATGTGTTGATTCACATAATTGTCCACTCTGGGGATTTCTTGTACCTTCCTCTGAAGCATCTGCCACTGACTCCTGTCAGAGTAGGTTACCTGATTAGATGGATCCTAGTCCATCTCAGTTGGGCTGACACTTCCTGTGTTCCTAATATAGGATCTTGTTCCTAAAAGGTTAATTCTCTGGTTCCACCCAGCTATGCGTTGTTGTTGGGAATAGGGGCAAGAGAATGCAGATTCTTCCTGCCCCCTCTACTTCCTTCCCCAGCCCTTTCCTACTTTGGGACCCCTTGTATTTTCCTTTGTGTGCAGTAGCTGGTATTCTTTGAGCCCAGGCCAAGCAGCAATATGTACAGTAGCACTCTTCTCCCTGGAAGCCACAAGGCCCTGCCTGGAGAGCATCAGACCCCAGCACAGCACTATCCAGACCAGTACACGTGCTGATCTTCCCAGAAGGGGTCTGGCCACGGTCTCCCCACCAACACACTTTGAGAGACAGCTTTCTGGGCCTTGTTGATGAAGAGCAATGCTGAAGACACCTCGACAGAAGGCATCCAGCAGGGTCACCACAGACTGTATCCAAACCTGGCACTGTGGGAGGAGCAGAGCTGGTGGGGAGCTCTACCCCTATTCAAGAGATAGATCTCACATGTCTTCCCAATATAGACTGGAGAAACTACCCCCAATCCCTCTTTTCTAGCCCAGGTACAATGCTCCCTGCTGGTATGCACCCCATTTAACAATGCATCTTGTAAGTGTCACGCTCCCTCCCACCTTTCCTGATGGGCCCAGTGCTGGGAGCCTGATGCTGCCCAGACAGCTCTGTGGGCATTTCCTAGCAGTAACTGCATGGTCTTTGCCTCCACCAGGCTCACCCATGACATCAGCCTTGAAGAGTTTGAGGATGAAGACCTCTCTGAAATCACCGATGAGTGTGGAATCAGCCTGCACTGTAAGGACAGCCTGGCCTCCCGGGTAAGGATGCCAATAGCCCTTGGGGATGTGGTGGAGTGGGGAGCCAGGAACCTGGGCAGGAGGGACAAAGTTGTCTGATTTAATTCAGAATACACTGGTGTGGCTCGTGGAAATTGCAGGTCCCACCTTGTGGCCTGGCTGCTTGGATCAATATGTAGCCTGGCAGCTGGGCTCTGCAGTATCCATCAGCTGCATCCGTATGAATGATAAGGCAGCATCAGGCCATGCTGTCAAATTCTGTGGACCACACTGTGACCAGCATGGACCCTTTTAACCCCAGCCCAATGGAAGTCTCTCCCCATCTGACCCTGGCACAGAACCTATTAACCTCCCACCTTCCGTCTTGATGGCCTTCTTGTCCATTTTGATGCCAGTGCAAAACTCCATTATCCCTACCCGCACCCTGACGAGCTATCTCCCCATCTGACCCTGGCACAGATTCTATTACTCCCAGCCCAAGGGAGAGCTCTTTCAGTCTGACCCCATTGCAGGCCCTGGTACCTAAGGAAGTGCGTGTGAAACCATCTCAGGTAAATCTGTAAGTTTCCTGCTGATGTCCTTATGATTCCAAGGCACCAAGTTCTGGCAGTTCCTGTCAGCAACACCATGACTGGGCCACCATTAGAGTGGTTCTCTCTCACTGTGGGAGGGGGCTGAAGTGAAAGGTGAAAGCCCTTTGAGCAGTTGGAAGCAGGCCAGGGGATTTGCTATGTCTGTGCCTTTTCTCTGTTTTATTCATGGAGCACGGTACTAATGAGCTAGCCTTCCGCAGCTAGAATAAATCCCTCAGAGAAGAAGTGAAAGACATGCCCCTGTCCCCAGGGAGCTCCATGCTGATCCAGGCAGGAGCTCAGGGGAGGAGCATTTCTGGAGAAGATCTTAGGGGGATTTGAATGAGGAGAGAGAATTGGACAGACAATGGAAGATAGGACATGCCATACCAGATGAGACCAGTGGTTCTTGTAGTACAGTATCCTGTCTCTGATAATGGCTAGTACCAGACATTTCAGAGGGAGGTGCAAGAAACCTTGAAATGGACAATCAAAGAGTCCCCTGTTCCTGGGGGAAGCTTCTTCTCTACCCCATCAGTTAGTGGCTGGTTCGACTGAAGCAGGAGGATTTATATTCCTTGTATGTTTCTAAGCTTAGCTAATGTAACTCTGGGTGTTCCCATTATCCATTTAAATGCTGAATCCTTTTTGAATCTGATGAAGTTCCAAGCATAAAGGGCACACCCGCAAGTGAAGAAGCAAATCCAAGACAGCGAAAGGGCTAGGGTGAGCGTAGGGTAGTGGCAGAAATGTAGGTTCTGGGTGAAGGGTGATGTTCTGTAAGGCGTTGTAGGTGGGTGAGAAGCTGGAATCTGATGGGATAGGGGATAGGGAGCAGTTGGAATGTTTTTGCCCTAGCCTGATTTCCAGTTTCATAGTGGGCTGTCATACCTCCTTGAGGAGGTGTGGGCACACAGACAGTCAGCTCTGGATCTCTGTTTGTCTGGCAATACAGCAAACTTATCAAATCTGAGGGCAAAGTTGCCTGAGGATCAGCCACGTTTTTCTGTGGGCCAGTGGAAGCAATAGCAGAAGGTATATCAACCGCCTCCTTGACTAAGGGTCTTTCCTGCCATTAAGATCCCAGTGGCTCCTGGATAGCCAGGCAGCAGCTGTGGCTAAGAGCACTCTTTCTTGGGCATACTCTGTATAAAGAGTGCACAGATCTTTTGCCCGTGGCATCCTGAGGTGATACTGCTGCAGTGCGCTGCACATGGGCTGCACCTTGGGAGCATGTGGGACCTGGCGTTGGTGCGGAATGCAGCTTTTATTAAGCTGTGCCTCAGAGAGGGTGTACTGCACAGGTGGTAGGGGATCTCTGCTGGTCAGAATTAGTTTCCAGGTAGAGTTGGAGGTGTTGCTCTTGACGTATAAGGGTTAGATTTTCAAAGGTATGGAGGGGCATAGTGGGATTTTCAAAAGCACCTAAGGAAGTTAGATGCCTACCCTGCTTAGGTGCTTTTGAAAATCCCACTAGGAGCCTCTCCACTTCTTTAGGCTCCTAAATACCCTTGAAAATCTGGCTCTAAGTGGTTTGGGACCTCTTTAGCAGTGAGCTACCTCTCTTCATGGGTCCTGTGGCTGCTGAGATCTGCAGAGGTGCTTGAGCTTATGGACACCTGGCTAAAAGAGGGGACAGCTGTCAGGGGGGTTCTGAGAGTGCCCCTCAGTTCTGGAACTGACCTTCACTTCTCCCTTGGTCTGACAGAGCCAAAGTTGCTTGACCTTCAAGCTGAAGGGCTCATGTGTTTTCTCTGGCCTTAGTGGAGGGGGTGGGTTTTCTGGTGTTGCTGGTGACAGATAAAACGGTAAGGCAAGACTTGGGAATTTCCCCCTTTGTTTGTATGTTAGAACTAAAAATTTTATCAGCTCCCTAGCACCAGCAGGCTAGGCGCTCTATAAATGTTGTGTTAACCCTCTTCTTGCTGCTGGAATCTAGTGATGTGCCAGCTGTGCGATAATGAGTTTAACTTCTGCAAGGAGTTTTAAGTTGCCATATTCAGTGCTGCATGTCCTGTTGACTTGCACAGATTCTCTCTCTCAAGTGCAGGTGAATGCTGGGAAAGAGGACGCAGATTGGAAATGTTTGGTAAAAGGGATGCTGACTACAGTGAGGAGACAGGTGAAATAAAAATGGTTGCTCTGAAACCTGTGGATGTGTAACATGTAAATCCCTCACCAGCCTTAAACATTCTGGGGAATACTGAGGAGACCTGAAAAAGGTTCAAACTGCCATTTGAACTGTCTGTGAGCCACAGAGGCTAATAAAATGGAGGATGAGTGCAAAATTGCATGGGTTGAGCAGTAGCAGAAACATGGGATGTTTACGAAGTCTTCCATATTAAAGAAGAAAGCTTTGAAGAAGTAATATACAGGTGTGAGAATCGTTGTGTCTTTAGAAAAAAATGTTCCATATGAAAAATGATTTTTCTGGATAAGGAGCCACAAAGAAGGGGAAATGTTAAGAATTCATCCCAGACTTAAAATTAAAAAGCCAATTTTGTGAATTTAGATTATCAGGACTCCTGCATTACGGACTGAAGGGTTTTGGGCTCCAACAGTAAAGAGGTACGTGAAAGGAACAGAAGGACATAGACCTGATACTTGGAAAGGCAGGGATCAAGACTTTCTAAAGTACCCAAAGTTTTTGGGTGGCCAACCTGGGACACCTTAACGAGGCCTGTTTTACAGAGGATAGGTGTCTTCTGAAAATCAGGTCACTTCAAGGTGTTTCAAATTGGGAACCCAAAAATGCAGGGCACTTTAGAGAATCTTGACACTAATGCAGTTCTTGGCTATTGTGCATCTGCCATGCAGGGAAATAACTAGAAATGTAAAGACAGGCCAGCAAGGCTCAGTGCACTTGGTAGGTAGGTAGACAGGTAGGAAGGAAGGAAAAGCTTTCAAAAATAAAAGGGTAAGAGGAAACCAAACAAGGAAGGATGTAAGCAATGTAGCAGCTGAAGTTAGCATAGAGAGGATATCCAGTATTGAGAAAATATCCAGGATATTAAAAGGGGTGCAGATAGTGACACCTGTGAGTAAAAAGAAAAGGAGTACTTGTGGCACCTTAGAGACTAACCAATTTATTTGAGCATAAGCTTTTATTTGAGCATACAGCACATCCGATGAAGTGAGCTGTAGCTTACGAAAGCTTATGCTCAAATAAATTGGTTAGTCTCTAAGGTGCCACAAGTACTCCTTTTCTTTTTGCGAATACAGATTAACACGGCTGCTACTCTGAAACCTGTGAGTAAGGGTGCCCAACATTTGCCATTATAAGACCCTATTTGCAGTCGGTTATAACTTTGCTAAACTTTAACCATCTGGGCTAAAATTTGTCATGTTGGATATCAGTCTCAGGTTGAAATTTTCCAAAAAATGTCAGCAAAGACAGTTCACTGGTTTCTTGGAACAAGATTAGGGAAAAATACATTGTTTTGCCCATTTATAAAAAAATTCTTACAACCATTTTGTTGAGGAGATCTAGTGCCTCTATACTTTGATCCAGAGACCTGAAATTTGGCATCAGGAATGTGGCTTTTGTTGTCCCCATGAAGATCCACCCAAATTTGGCCAAGTCGTAAGCCTCTGGAAATCAGTTAGCACAAACTCAACAGAGACATGCTAGAGTTTGGCAGCTAAATTCTCTGGAGATTCTGTGCATCCTGAGAATGATCCAGCCCCTCAGTGCTCATATGTGCCAACTGTCTTATGCATGTTCCAGCCCAGGACTACAGAGGCTGAGCAGCACTTTCTCTGCAGCCAGGGGCCATGGTGTCTCAGGACTTGAGAAGTGAGAGCAGAGAGACACTTTTCTGTGCTCTCAGTGCTTCCTTCACTGGTACCAAGGCAGCATGGATGATGATGAGGAAAGAGCCTGATGTGAATGCAGAAGAATGAGATGCTGGAGGTGGGGAGGGGGGCAGGAGTATAAACTGGGACGTAGAGCAAAGAGAGGGTCCAAGGGAGAGACTAGGGACAAGGGGCCGAGATGGGGTGGAGGCATTGGGACACTGACTTGGGATCCTATGCACTGAAGGAGGCAGGGGACCTGTGGAAATAAATAGTATATGATCATGTAATTAAAGTCTGTGTCATAAGACATATGCACCAGGGGGCCAAATTAAGGTTGCACTGACAATTCCTAACTTCTGAGTGCTGTGCTTGACTTTGCAGCCATAACATTTTCTCAGTGTAGTGTTTTGTATGTCATGTAATGTATACACACATGTAAAATCTGTAATAACCACTTTGCAAAAACGTGCAGGTTAAAAGTGAAGTTTGAGGATTCCTCTAGGGCAGTGTTTTTCAACCAACAGCCCAATCAGCACAGAGCTGCGGCCCATGTGACATCCTCAGGGCCATACAGATAGTACTGGATGCTGCCCACAATGGTAAATAGGTGGAGAATGAGAATGAGTTATTCATAAATACAACTAAGAAAGGAACCTTGCACACGGAAGAATGGCTACTAAAAATATGCACAAATGGCCTACTTGGAATGTACAAAATCACCCCAGGAGCATAAGTGAAAGCAATGATAGAAATGGCAATAGAGAGGTTTAAAGGAAGTGTACAGCTTGAAAAGTCAAAGGTGACATAGAGCTGTCAGCTCCAGTTCCAGTCCTGGGGGAGTTCAGAGGCAAGGCAGTAAAACAAGAGTTTGTAGTAGCTCGTTGACGAAAGCAACCAGGCGTTTATTTCTGCACATGAGATGCTTAGCTTGACCAAGGGTGTATACCATAGGGAATCAGAATAACAGATATTAATCTTGAACCATATGTGAAAGCACTAGCTGCATCAAATGAAGATGTGATCCCAGATGTGATCCTGGTGACATAGATAGTTACAGGCGGTCAGGAGTCTGTTTTACATGCCAGCAGATGAGTTCCTACAGAAACCAGAGGAAAAGTTGCAAAACATGACAGATGGCATCATTCATAGAACAGGAGAATCAACAGTCAGGATTCACTCCTTAGTAACTGTTGAGTGAAAGGGGAGGCAGACTCAGAACTTGGTGCTGACCCAAGGAGCTGAACAAGAACATCACAAGGGGAGGTTACATTTGCCACAAGGAGAAAAACATTTGCTGAGATGGCAGGAGCCAAATTCTTTAGCAAATTGGATGCATCAGCAGGGTTTTGGCAGATACTCTGGACATAAAGCTTTGAGATTTACACTTTCAATGCACCATTTGGCTGCCTTGTGAGGTTGCCTTTCAGAATATATTTGGCACCAGGAAGTATTTCTCTGCACAGTGTCCCAGATGCAGGAATGTCTCTCAGGAGAAAAAATGTACATTTATGCTATCATAATTTGGGGCAGCTCCGTAACTGAACTTCAGGGACAACTGCAGAAGTGATTGGAAACCACAAGAAGAAACAACGAACAGGGTCGAAGTGTCCATTTTGAGTTACTGAAATCACCTACTGAGCAGAGAAGTGGACCACAAAAAGTGACAGATTCTCAAGATTCAAGCACTAGTGAATATGCAGAGACCCAAAGATAAAGGCATTCTGAGTCTGCAAGGCATCTTCACTTAGAACTGTAAGTTTGTACCCACCTATGCAGCTCAAACAACTCACCTAAGATAATGCCGTCACATAGATATAGAATGGATCTGGATGTTGGAGTATGACAGAGTTAAAGGATTTGTAATATGTACTGACTTCAGCACTAGTGCTGTAATGCTTCAACACACAGAGTTCAAACACTCAACAGATGTTTTAAAAGGAGCCATGGGACAGAATGTCTGCCTGTCACATATGCTGCAAGAGCTGTGACAGTGTCAGAGAATTTGCAAATCAAAAGATGCTAGCCCTTGTGTATGGCTGTACAAAGTCTCATGTCTTTCTATGGCTGTACCTTTCAAACCTGAAATGGACCATAAAGCAATGACTGTGATACATAAAAGAAGGTGGAGAAGCACAGTCAAGAATACAGCAATTACTGGCATTGTCAAATAGCGGCATATGCACTATCAAGACCACATGCTTCACTTGCTGACCCATGAGGTGACCTGGAACAAGCCATGACAGTCCATGTGAACCTGATGATAAAAGCCTCATGTGGTATCACTAAGAATATGGGATGAATTAGAAAGAGGAAAACAGACTAAGAATGAAATACTATGAGGAGTAATACAAGCTATAGGTAATGGATGGAGAAATCCACACCTCTCTCACCCTCCCATTCCCAATATACAGGTGAACCTGCAGAGAAAGGTACAGATATAGCCATTTCCACAAGTCATTCCCCCAGTGGTGGGAGGGAAAAGTTGGAAAAAATAGAGGAAGTACTCCTGGGAATGACTAAACCAAGAAGAATGGGAGAAGTCATATTCTGTCCATAGAGAACAGTGACGTTGACAAAATGGTGAGTGTGTGTGAAACCTGATGGAAGTACAGAGATGTACAACAGAGAGAACAGAGGACACAGTCTGAATTAGATTTGTTTGTTCTGGAAAAAAACATGATGACCTTATTGTAGACTATTTTAGCAACTTTCCCAAAGCTCGACACTTAAATGTATCACAACTTCAATGCAATCCGGCTCAGGTCCATTAAATCAATATTTGTGTAGCAGGGAATTCCATAAAATGACATGGTCTGAAGTAGTGGACAGGGGACCACACCTCAAGAATAAGGAATTCGTGTTGAAATTCAGAAGTTTCTGCAAAGATAGGGATGGATTAGCAGATTGTAGAGTATAGTGAAGGACTCTCTCAGAAAAGCAATTGATGCAAGAGCAGAGCCATCTTTAGCTCTGCTCAGCTACAGAGCAGCACCTCTGCAATGTGAAAAACTACCAGCAAAACTTCTGTATAATAGACATGGCCTATTACGAGACACAAGGCATAACCAAAGGATGGCAAATAACTGATTTTCAGCAAAGAGGTCAGACAACTTAAAACCGATAGAAAATTATTAAAGAGGAGGAAGACCCTTACCATAGTTCTTTTGTTTTAAAATACTCAAAGACTATGTTTGAATTTTAAAAGATAGTGGCCACTAAAGCTGCAGTGATTAAAGGAATGTCATCTCATTCATATTTCATGATCAACAGAAAGTGAAAGCATTTTGCTCAGATGTCTTCTAAAGTACCTCAGAATGTGGCTGAGAGAGCAAACGAGCAGCCAGCAGAGTGAGAGCAGATACCCTGGCTGTACAGTAACCAGCATGGATCAATCCTGTTCTGGACTGCAGGAAAAAGACTGAACAAGCCACTGAAGACATGGAAGGACATTTTGCTTAATGGTACTTCTGGAAGACTCTTGAAATTGTCATAAAGATTGTCTGAGACCTGTTGATAGCATAACAATATGTAAAAAAGTTGATAATCCCTCTAGTTGTTAGAATTTGTTCAAGCAGGAAATTTAGCACAAAACTGTAAAGGACAGGCCTGCTACAAAGGGTTAAGCTTCAGCAAGGAGTATTATAATTGCCATCCCTCCTGCAGAATACTGTCCAGAGTCACATCGCCTGTTGACTCATGCACAGAGATGGGGAACCAGTTGCAGAGGCTGAGGCAGGAAATATAGCCAGGCTAGAGTACAGTAACGGAAATTCCATTTACTGCATATGGGTTTTGACTTGTTTGTTAAATAAATATATTGCCCTAAACCTGCCTCAGTCATCGCTGAATACCAGGTCCCTCTGTCTCGGAGACGGGCATCTCTGGGTCTAAGTGGTGGCCCAGCGTTTGAAAAATTTTGGGCAAACTATGCATCCGATGAAGTGAGCTGTAGCTCATGAAAGCTTATGCTCAAATAAATTGGTTAGTGTCTAAGGTGCCACAAGTCCTCCTTTTCTTTTTGCTTCAACTAAGGTTGCCAATCCTCCCGGTTTTGCCAGGAGTCTCCCGGAATCAGGCTCTATCTCTCGGAGACTACTGAAGCCAATCTGGGAGATTTTATGTGCTAAAAATCCGGTGGTGCAGCGGAGCTAAGGCAGCCTACCTGCATCACTCTGCACCACTCCCAGAAGCAGATTGCATGTCCCTGCAGCCCCTGGAGGGGGGAGGGGCGGTGGGTCTCCGCAGCACTGCCCACACCCCGAGCACCACCTCCACAGCTCCCATTGGCTGGGAATTGAGGCCAATGGGAGCTGCAGGGGTGGTGTCTGCAGGCAGGGGCAGCGCTTGGAGACCCCCTGCACCCCTGCCTAGGAGCTGCTGTCAGAGCGATGTGCCAGTCGCTTTCAGGAGCTGCCCAAGGTAAGTGCCACCTGGACGGAGCCTGCATCCTTCACACTTTCCCACACCCCAACCCCCTGCCCCAGCCAGGGTGGGGGAAAGCGAGCGACAGAGGGAGGGGTGTTGGAGTGAGCAGGGACGGGGCCTCAAAGAAGGGGTGGGACAGGAGCGGGGCCTCGGGGAAGGGGTGGGGCAAGGATGTTTGGGTTTGTGCAATGAGACAGTTGGCAACCCTAGCTTCAAGGTGGCCACTAATTTTGGGTGCCTCGGTGTTCAGGTGTGGAGCTTGAGCCACACGGGTCTGATTTTCAGAAGTGCTGAGCAGCTACAGCTGCCCTTGACTTCAGCTGCAGTTGAAAATGTTGCCCTTTTGTTTCTATCATAATGCCTTCGAGAAGCAAAGCTCTACTCCCCTGTGTCCCACCATTCTTCTCCTTATGATAACGTAGTTCTTAGAAATGCCCTGCAGGTGGCAGCGGAGGCCAGGAGCAACAGGTCTAAGGGGATCCTGGAGTATCTCAGCAGGCCCAGGATAGGGCTGGTTAGTACTGCCAGCATTCACAGCGCCACTGTGCTGGTACAGCAGATGCTGGGGTGGTGAGTACAGCGTGCCGTTGCCTTTCTCAGGCTGCTGGGGATTACACAGGGGGAGGGATCAGGGGCAAAGCCTGGCTTAATATATTAGAAGGAATTACAGCTCTGCCATTTTGGAGCTGCTCAGCATTTCCTGCATAAATCCCATTTTATATAAAAATAAGCTGGAAAAATTGGCTCAGCTGCAGGCTTTGTCCCTGTTTTTTCCACTATACCCCAGCCCCTTCCAACTTGCAGGGCCACAGGTCACAGCTACCATCCTTATGGCCTGGAAGAAGCAAGCAGCAGCCCAGGACTGGGGGATGTGGACACCTACTCACAAGGTTGCAGCGTAGGGGCATTTACTGTTTTACAGACCAGTTAGCTATGGGACCTGTCTTTGTGCAGCACCCAACTAATTTACACTACTCCACTTCACTTGCAAGAACCCCTGTCTCTGAGGTTGCAAGCAGCAGCATCACCTGTCTGTCTCCCCTGCTGCCTTAGGCCCCAAGCCAGTAGTGATCACGATGACTGCACAGAGTCCCACGGACATCAGCGGGGCACCACACAGGTGCATCTGCCTGTGTGGATCCAGTTGCAGAATTGGGGCCTTAGTCTTGATGGACACTGGCTCTCTCATATGTGCTTGCTCACACACCCATATGCTCTTGGTTGGACTCAGTGTTCTCATGATCCATGCTGCTCCTCACCAGTTCAGAGGCGAATCCCTCTCTACATGGGAGTGAGGTAGTGGAAAGGCCAAGCCTAGAGTACAGTTCAAGGATCAGTGATGCTCTCCTGTTTGCAGTGTTATGGGGAGGAATCTTGAATGGCTGGGGGAGCAGAGTCCTCCCAGTGACTCCTGGTATAGTTTGTGCCAATGCTGTACTTGGCCTTGTAGATTAGGTCTGAAACTTTGCATGTAGGCTGGTTTTCAGTGGGAGGCCAGAGTGATGTGCTGTCTGCAGGTGCTCACATACTCCCGGCCAGGACCTGATTACAGGAGACTGAGTTTCTCTGGTAACAGCTACGAGTACCAACAGCACAGACACTGGGGCCAAAGGCTCATTTTAGGTGTGTGTGATGGCAGCAGCTACTGCTGCCAGAATTTTATGGGTGGCAGTATTTGGATCCTGGCGGAGACATGAAAGGCAAAAGGGATTGATATATGAAGAAAGATGGAGTTGATGTTCATGGGGAGATGGAAGCAGATCAAAATATCCACTGCCACCATCATGCCTCCTTGTATCCCAGGCAGCTGCTCTGAGGATGTCAGGTCTGCCTACAGCCTTGGAGTCCTGCTGGATTCATGGCTGGCACTCTTTGTGTAAAATGCTCTCTCCTACTTCTGCCTGTTCGGGAGACTTCAGCCCATCCTGCTGGCCACAGGGACCCACCAATGTCTGACCTCAAGGCTTGATTATTGCAACACACACTACAGGAATTAAACCATTTATCTTAAGCAGCTCCACTTGGTTCAAAATGCAGCCACCTGCTTACCCAGCAGCACAGGCCACTGAGAACTCATCATTTCAGTGCCCTAACCCTACATAGAATCATAGAATATTAGGATTGGAAGAGACCTCAGGAGGTCATCTAGACCAATCTCCTACACTGACGCCCCATTGGATGGTGAGTTCAGTTCAAGGTTTCAATCCAGTTCAGACTAGCCCTCACCTCCTGAGATCATGCTTGTACGTGGCAGCTATGGTCCTCTGGAGAGTGGAATTGTCTATCCCAAGGGTGAGACCTGCAGTTGCAGGGGTCAGAGCTCTTTCTGCAGCTGTGGGACTTGCTCCTGGAAGGGATCAGAAGAACCATGAGTCTTGGTGCCTTCTGAGCAGAGCGAACTTGGCATCTGCTAAAATAAAGGATGATTAAAAAGAGAATCCAACCAACTGGGACAGAGAAACCAAGACAGACTGTATTTATAGTTCTGGGGTGTTCTAAGGCACTCTGATGTCCTGATGATTGGCACCAATGTTGATACCAAGAAGAAAACAAGAACAAGCTCAATCTGTCCAATTTGACTATATAGCAACCAGGAGAGCGGGAAGCTGATAGTTTACACGTGCTTTGAAGGGTGTTAGCATCCAGGAAGGAGAGTGTCACAGGGTGACTGGCCCCAGCAAATGAAGTACAGGTGCTCCCACGGCCAGTTAAGATGGTGGGGCATCACCTGGGGGCTATAATGGACTGGGGGATACCCAGTGATGAAGGGAGATCTAGCAAAAGAGAGACCTGGCAGGGGGTGGAATCCCAGTGAGTCAGAGCAGACTGGCTAAGTCAAGAAGGGCAGGGGAGAGCAATCAGGGGACTGGAGGAGTCCTGGAAAGAAGCAGGTGTTTCCTGGGAGAAGGCTGAAGTCAGGAGAGCAGCGAGAGGGGTGTGCTAGCTGGCATCCCCAAGCCAGAGCCAGAAGGCTGACGGCAGAGGAGCGGCAGAGGAACTTAGCTGTTGGCATCTCCTGGGCCAGAGAGCTGGACCCAGAGGAACCATGGGAAGGCCGGGGGAATGAGGGATGCTCCCAGCAGAGAGGCTGGGGGGTTTCATGCTGGGAAGCGGGGGGTTGCACTCCAGTTGGAAGGGCTGGAGTGGCTGTCCTGGTACGAGGACAGGAGAGGACTGCCCTGGAGAGCTGGGGTGTGGTAAGGGATATTGGGACTGTGCTGGACACCCATGGTTTGGGGAAGGAGGTGAGGACTGCTTGTTGCTGGGGGAGATGTGCACTGTGGCTGTGGGACTTCTGTTATGGTTTCTGTACATGGGACTTCCGTACTAAATGAACCTCACAGGGGCAATGTTTATACTTGGGAAGACTGGGCAGCTTCATTTCTGGGGACTCAGAAGGAGGGAAACTGAGGCAGGTGCACTTATTGTGCTGTGGCCTACAGCATGAGGGTGCTCAGGGCAGGGCTGGCCTTCTGACAGAGAGGAACTATTTCTATATCAATGTATGCACAATAGATGTAGGTATCTACCCTGGGCCAAGCTACTCGTACTAATATTTAAAGTCCAATTCTTATCATGTACAACCCCATCGGTTTCAGCAAAGAGACAATGGAAAAATTCTACCACCTACAGTCCAAGAGCTGGAAACAAGCTCTGCTGCATCCCGTGCAGATTTGGGCTCTTTAACAGGATAAGTAAAGGTATAGCTGGCAGAATGGGGTGAAATGGAGAAGGGAAACTCTCAGGAGATACGCCCTGGCAGTGAAATGCATGAGTCTGTGGAACAATCTCCCAGGGGAAGGGCTGGCAGTGCGATCACCTGGGACTTTTAAAGCTAGACTGGGACAGTCTTGGAGAATTGACTGTAGGAACTAGTGCCTGGGCCCTGGGAGGAGGAGCTGCTGCTGGACTAACAGGATCTTTCTGCTGCCTGTGGTTCTGTGGAGTGACTGAGAGACTGCATTTCAAACTGTGTTTCTGGTGTAACCTAATGTGTTTCTCATGGTATCAGCCAGTGCAATCTTAGTGCCCCTGTGTCCCTCCCTCCCTGCCGATGGCACTTACAATGTCGCCGCTTGTTATGAACCAGAGAATAGCCATGTTGCTGCAATTGTAGCTGCAGTGTCTGGGCAGGGAGCTGAAGCTGTTGTGTTAATAAAGAAGCTGTGTCGGTGCCCCGTGCCTGCGGTGCGGGAACATGGAAACCTTTGCTTTTAGCTGCTCCTGGAGACTTGAATATTTTTTCCTGTCCCCTTGAAAATAAAAGGCAGCTCAGCACAGCCTTGCTGCTGCAGCAGCCCAGCTCTGGCTCCCTCCCTCCTTCCCTCAGGGGCTGATGTGATGCGATGCGACTGCCCGACCTTCCCTCCCAGTCTCATGATTCTGTCTCTTAATCCTCCCAGAGCCATGTGAGCCTGCAGACCAATAGCTGCCTGGGGGTGGGCAGCGGGGAGGCGAGCCGGCTCCAGGCAGAGATGCTTCAGCTGGACCTGATCGATGCTGCCGGGGAGACCTCTGCCGAAGAGGAAACCGCCCCAGAGCCGCTCAAGAAGGAGCCCCCGCCAGTAACCATGGACACCTACAGACCCAAGCGGCCCACAACTCTCAACCTCTTCCCACAGGTGCCTCGGACCCAGGTAAGTCTGGATTGGAGCATGTCCAGGGGACGAAGGGCCTAGAACCTAGGGTGGCGATGGGTGCATTTGAAATCCCCCTCTCTCTTTCCCTGTCCCCTGGGTTCCTAGGGAGGATTCCCAACCTCCCGATGGCCCCAGATGCCAGTTATCTCCTTGGGGCCTCAAGCGAGCTCAGCAGTGGCAGTAGCAATTGGGGAGGTGAGAGCTGCTGGGTGGTATTGGGCCAAGCTCCAGCCTATGTAACTCAGCCTCTGGTGCAGGGTGAGGAGGGGGTTAATCCCTTTTCCAGAGGCTTTTGTTTGGGATGACACAGCTCAGCTGGTGAATGGAAGCGGCTGAAACCATGAGAGTGATGTGGAGGCAGAAAGTGGGTGTGGTGGGGGGGCGTTGAAATCTTCTCCCTTGCTTTTGGGTTGGAGCGTTGAATGGCAGGGGAGTCACATGTCCCTCTCCTCTGAGATCACTTGTTAACACCCAGATAATTAGGTGAGGCTTGGAGGGATATGGTGTCCCCTGCGATATTCCCATTGAGCAATCCAAGAAGGCAGCACCAGGATGCTGGCCTGGCAGAGATGCTGAGCCAGGGCCTTCTGCCCTGAGTACTGCGGGGTTGTCCAGGGTCACTTTCTCCTACTAACCCCTAGAAATCATTGTCTGGAGGGCGGGAGGCAGTGACGGGTCTGGGTGAGTCACCACAGGACAGTGACAGAGGCCTGGTGGGGCACTGGTCAGGCAGGGAGTGGAGGGGCAGGAGCAAAGAGTCAGCCTCCAGGGGGGATGAGGAGTCTGAGAGGAGGTAGATAGGGCATAGCCATGGCAGGTCAGTCTGGTGGTGGAGAAGCGATTGTGGGGTTTGGGGGCTGGATTTCAGGTGGAGCAGCTTTGGGAGGCCACAGGGGAGAGCTTCAGTAAATGAGTCATGAAGTGACAAATTTATGAATGAGCCATTGAGCAGAGTGTGCTGGGCCAGAGGTGGGAGAGGAAGTCATCCAGGAGGACATGCAGGGAAAAGCAGTGTGATGGGTACTGGAAAGCTTTGGGCTATAGCAAGGGGCTGGATGGTTCAGCTGGAGGCTGTAGTCAGTCTATCTCACCCGTCTGCTCTCAGAGGAAAAGGCAGGTCAGCCTGGTCAGGATGCGGATGGGAGAGCTCCTAAGTCTGAACATGCAGGGGCTGCTGCAGGTAGTGCGGGTGACTTGGTAGGGGATGCTTGCTGACCCCCATGTCCCAGCACAGTCAGTGCTAGAGGGTACGGTGCTGGTGCTGTCTTCTGAGTAAGATAGGAGCCCAATGTCCTGACTGGTGGTGCTTCGGGTGATTCCATTCTGTTGCCCTAAATTCCCCCTGCAGTTTCAGCTAGACAGAAGATGCTTCTTCACTTTCTCTCCTAAGCAACTGTGCAGCGTTGCTGTTCTATCTGCAAGGGTGCTGCATTTCAGTGTTGTGTGCAGTGGCAGGAATCCCTTCGCTCGGCTGTCTCCTGCAGAGTTTGCAAAGCAGTGCATGGTGCGATACATACAAAAGGCTATTTTTATCATTCTCTGTTATTGAGAGGTGGCTTCTCTTGTCAAGTAAGAGGATTTTCATCCTGGTGACGTTCAGCTGAGGAGAAAGAAATGAGAGGCAGGTGTTTCTGTGTATGACAGATGGGGAGGAGTTGGTGGGTATGGCGTTGGATTGCATCAACCTAAAACTGGCAGCTGATTTAAAATTTCCAGTTGAGACACTGAGAAGAGGGGAACATGGGAGAGGAGAATGGGGCCAAGGATAGAGCCCCCCAGCCATAGGGTGGGACAGTTAGGAGCTATCAATGATGGCAGAGGCTGACATGAGATGGCATGGATCTCAGGAAGGTGGGAAACTTTTGCAGGGCAGGTGATGCCAGTGTGGGCAGAAGTGCTGGAAATTGGGGGGAGGAGGGGCTATGCAGGAGGGAGGGAGGCTTGGAGGAAGTAGGAAGAGGAGGTTTGGCAGCCAGAGAATTACAGCAGCTGCCTGCCATTCTGGAGTGAGAGCAAGTAACAAACCCTTGGCAGAGAGGAAGGGGAGCCAAGATAGAGATGGAGCAAGCAGAGGGCATCAGAGAGGGAGCGAGGAGATGAAGTCTGGTCTTAGCAGATCAGAGGAGAGGGCTAGGTCTCTGGAGGGGAATGCCCTGCTGTCCTGTTAGCTTAGGGCTGGAGGTTCTGTTCTGTCCTCTGAATCAGGAAGTTTGATCCAGGAAGCAAGTCCCTGGCGAAATTCCAGGGCAAAGGCTTTGGGGAGAGACACAGTGGGGATGTCTGAGGGGGGTGTCTGTCTGATTTTCTGTGCTTTAGGGAGAACAGACAGGTGCGGAGGAGGGTCAGAACCAGAGGGGTGGGAGAGTATGGGGAAAGACGGGTTGGGTGCAGAAGCTGAGTGGGTTGGTGGGAATGTGCAGTGGGAGAAGATGGTGCATGGGGGTGGAAGGGAGAGTGGGAGGAGGATGGATAGGACTGGGGGTTAGGATGGGTATGTGCAGTGGGGCAGGGGTTGGCTGGGTTGGGGAGTGTCCATGTGGCTGAAATGCCCTATCGAGCTGGCTGACCTCACTGGCTGCTGAATCCTTTATGATGCTGTTTCTCTTCATTGTGCTGCAAAGAGTCACCAGGGCTGAGTCATCTCCCCCAGAATATGGGTTGAAACTTGCCCCAGTTATGTTCCTGTTCCCCCTCTTCATTGGTACCTATAGGCAGCTGCGCCTGGTGCCCCCATTGAGGCTGTGGAGACTGTACTGTCAGGGAGCCTTTGTCCAGGAAGGGTCTTCACACCTAGCTGGGGGTTGGGGTCTGCCTCCTGGGCTTTTCACTGAGGGAAGACTAACTGGAGCCATCTGGGGCTGGATCTCTGAGGGCTGGAAACCGCTTCTCATTTTGGTCTTGTGCAGGAGCAATGCTGGTCTCAGACCTGCCTGGCCAGCATGCCCCCCACCCCCCTTGGGACAGAACTAGGGGAGAGGGGGGTCTCCAGGCCAGTCACGTTTTCAAGCAGGCTCCTTTCCAAGCAGCTCTTGCTGTCTTTTAAATCAACTGCTCGTGGTCCTGTGCACGTGGAGCTGCCAGATGGACAGACAAGTGCAGAGCCCGAGGTGCCTGGCAGTGACAGCTGGGGCCTGCTGTAATCCTTTCAGGCCCTGAGTCCGCAGAACAGGCTTGGGAGAGTAGGAATCTGAGCATCACATCCTGGTTAATGCTGCTGGTGCAGGGCAGCCTGGATAGGCACTGACATGGTGGGGCATTGCTGGCTTCTTGTGATGGCAAAAGGAAAATACATGTAGAGAGAACACCCTAGTGAAGAGGGGGTGAAATGTTGGTGCCAGACAGGAGGGCTGCTGGATGGAAGAGAGAAACAGCTGAATCGCAGGGGAGCCTCTTTTTTGTGGAGCGTCTGCCTCTAATGCCAGGATAATACTTCTTCCCAGCTTCTGCTGTTATGTAGAGTAGAGCAAGTGGAAGAGTCCTCCAAACAGAGTGGAGCGAGAGTTACTGTTGGAAGGAGAGATTTCTTCTTCACTTTCACTTCCTCCTCCTTGGATTTGCCATGATAACCTCTTCGTAAGGAGGCAGCAGCCAGCCTTTGCCCTGAAAATACTATAGTATCAGATTAGCGACTCTAGTCGATGCTTCAGGTCTTCCCCTGGAGTTGGATGGTGCTGCGGGCTGCATGTATCACTCAGAGCTGGATTGGTAGCTTGATTGGGTCAGGAATCCAAACACAAGTTCTGAATAGTTCTAGTCTGGAAAGGGGTCATTCTACATTGCAGTCACAGAGTGTGATTGCAGCTCATGTAGACACACCCAAGCTAGCTTTTATCTTACTAACTTGGATACTGGAGCAGTGAAGCCATGGTAGCACAGGCTTCAGCATAGGCTGCCTACCCGAATAATTGTCCAGGTGGCTTGTTTAGCCTATGCTGAAGCCCGTGGTGCCACAGCTTCACTGGTCTAGGACCCAAGCTAGCTAGATTGGTCTACTGCAATCGCAGGGTGTGACTGCCGGTTCGGTATAGACATACCCTCTGCACCAATGGCCCTTTCCTTCCCCACAGCCCTGCTCCCCTGCACATGTATGTGTATTAGAGTCAGAATTGCTCACTTCAGTGACTAACACACATTCTTACTGCTCTTTCCTCTTGTTAGCCCTGCAGAACGTACCTGGCTCCGAGAGGGTGGGAGAGTCGATCCCCTATGCATCAGCAGCATTTTTGTTCTGTTCTGGTGGCAGAACCTGTATTATGAGTTGCTGTGTATGACATGGAGAGAGCCCCGCTTGCCTCCCAGATCCCAAGAGGAGTGTGTGGCATAGGCAGTTAGGAAGAAAGCCGTTCTTTGCAGTCTCGGCCCATGTGATCTGGAGTCGCTATCATGGAATCCAATTATGTCATTTATTTAGAGTCACTTTTGGGAGCTGAACTGCCTCTGGAGCCATTCCAGATAAGGGGTTGCTATTGTAAAAGCACATGGCTTCACTGTTAGTGGTGAGTGGCTGCAGGTCCCAGTGAGAGAGTTACACTGGGGAGCCAGAAGGCCTGCAGGCAAATAGCACTGTTCACAACCTCCTCAGCCTCTGTCCATCCTTCAAGCGGCACGAGGCTGTCCTCTCTCTTCATTTCCTCCTTGTCATAGGTTTGATGGGTATGGCCAGCAGCACTCCTCCTGCAGCCTGGTACCCTCCCCTCCCCCTGCTTTATCCTGGCACACTCACCTCCGGTCTTCTCTCCTTTTTTTGAGAAGGCTCTTACTGTGACTCACGTTGCAAACAGGAGCTGAAACTGGGCCCCTTGGTGCAGCGTCTCTACCTCTGGGCCTGAAGTGGATCCTGCTGATGGTGAGGCTGGGCAAATTCAGCCTCTGGCAGCCTCTGCTTTTCCCTATGTCCCCAACGATCTTCCCCCAAGCGAGTCTCTCAGAGTTGCTCTTGGTCCCTGTTGACTTGCCTATGGCTCTCCTTTGCAGTGCTGCCCCTCCCTGGGACACCACCCACTCTGTCTAGTCTGCGGTGCTGTAGGCATGGACTTGGTCCTGTCTGAAAAGAGTTTGTCTATCTTAGATCCCCATTACCATAGGATCTGAGCACCTCACACTCCTTAGTGTGTTTACCCTCACCATGCCCAAGGGTGATGGGAAAGCACTCTTCTCCCCCACTGTACTGGTACTAGAGAGATGTGACTTCCCCAGTGCTGCACAGGAAGCCTGTGGAGGAGTCAGGCATTGAACACAGCTCTCCCAAGTTCTAGGCTAGTGCCCTAACCACTAGTCCATCCTTTGGGACTGTTGGACACTTGGATGAGGAACTAGGAGGAAGGGGCACTGACTGGCTTCTCTGAAGGCATGTCAGGTGGTGACAGCAGCAAGATGAGCGGGGTAGGGGCCGGAGGTTGGGAACTACGTTTAATCCCTTTCCTTATAGCATCTGGCAATAGTTTCCTTTGTATCCCATTTGGGGCTGATGGCTCTCAACTCGTGCCCAGTTCTGCTGCTTCCAGACCCTTCCCCACACAGTCAAGCTCCCTCTTCCATTTGGGTAGGAAAAGGGGGTTGTGTTTCCTGTTTAAAATCGGTGTTCCTCCCCTGCTCCCACTGTAGAGACTACAGCCAGGATCTGCTCAGAGCCCTCCTTTAGCACCCCCACCATTAGGGCAGGGAGGAGGCAAAGCCTCATGTATTCTTCCAAAGGCAGGGGCTAAGACCATCCGCTGGCTTCAGTTGCAGGCATCCCCCACAAACTCAGTTGCACTCACCACCTTATGGCCCCAGGAACCAGCCTGCTGCTGCTGTCTGGGCAACTGTCCTACCACTTTTCAAGCTGCTACTTCCCTCTCCATGGGAATCCACCCAGGTAGATGCTCCAGCTCACTAGAGCACATGAGGGCATTCCCATTTACACTGCTCTGTTCTGCGGTGTGGGATGGACTCCCAGAGCACCTTGTTTGTTAGTGTCGTGGAGTGGCTGGCATCACCCTAACTACCACCCAGCCCAGGTGCCCATACTTTTCCCCCTCCATGGCCTGCTGTCCCCTCCTTCTCTCTGTGGCTAAATACTGGGCACATCTGGGTGTGTGCTGGACCCCAATGAGCTGACATAAGCTCTGGTGTATGACAGAGTGCAGGGCCCCTCAGATCTCTCTTTGGTGCTGCCCAACGGTGCTCAGTGATGGGGGTGCTTCTGACTCCATTTCCCATCATTCTGGGGGAGGATGCTCTGGGGAAGCCTTGCTGCGGGGCTGAGCTCAGATGCAGATACCCTGAGATCTGAGGCACTCCAAGGGTCAGGGGAGGGAGGGAAATCAATCTGCTGGCTGCTGGGACCAAACACCTGCTTGATCAGACTCTGTGGGGGCATGAGAGTATCTGGTCATCCCCCATTCATAGAATCATAGAATATCAGGGTTGGAAGGGACCCCAGAAGGTCATCTAGTCCAACCCCCTGCTCAAGCCCTTTGTGGCTCTCTCTCCATTTTCGCGATAGTAACCTCAATGCATCCTATCCCTGGGCCACGGTGCAAGCTGCCTGCATTCTCCATGCTGGGTTTGCTGCATCCGATGCCCACCACGAGGGGCCCTGCACATTCTTATAGTCCCTTGGCCAGCTCATGCACTGACGGAGAGGGGGCTGGGCGCTGCTACCTCCTCTGCAGCCAGGGCTGCCCCTCTGGGTACAGTGTGCAGGAGCCCTGGCAGAGGTGGTCACTATGGCAGCTTGGCTGGCTGCGATCCCATTCTGACAAGTGACTGGGAGCTGCAATGAGGCAAATGGGGACACTTAGTTCTTTGCACTGGCATGAGCAGGGCCTTTGGGGGCTATGTTGGCAGCCTGCACCAGCCCTTCTGGTGCGGGGGGTCTCCCCCTTCCTGGGCAGAGGGAGGGAACTGGCAGTCTCTCTATACAGCATGTGCCTTCTCAGAGGCTGCCCTTGGCTCTCTGCACTTGGAAAGGGGAACGAGGTGACTATTAGGCAGCTCAGACTTTCAGAGCTAGAAATTCCTTAGCAGATCTGAATCCCTCTCTTTGGGGAAGGCATAGGAGTGTTAGGAGGATCTGCAAACCCTGCTGACAGCAGAGAAAATCCAAACGGCCCCAGAGACATGACACATACACTGGGAACAGCTAAGTGAGACTCAGCCTGGGGCAATATACATCCTGCAGCTGGGGAAAAATAACCCAAAACCTTGATCCTCAATGGGAGGAGAACCCAGAGAGCAGATTACTTCCCCCTAGGCTGAGAGAGACTCTGCAGGGATGGGGGGTTGGGAGGGAGGGAGGGAGGGAGCAAACAGGACAGGAATTTACAGTGAGACGGTTGCAAAACATCAGTGATATTTTGGGGGCTGGGTATGCAAAATCCTCAGTCCCAGACTGGGGACTTCGGAGAGATCTCACCTCAGATCCCGCACTCAGTGCTGGGGCCCTCAGTCCCAGAGAGCTCACATCCTGGGACTGGAGGGGTCAATTTATGAGGAGAGATTAATAAGGCTCTGTTTAGGCTGGCTTGATGATCACTAAACGTGAAGGGGGAAGGTGATGTTTGCAGGTGTCTGAAGGATGTAAACCCCAAGGAGGGGAAGGAATCTTTAGGGCAGTATACTGAGGTATAACTAGAGGGGTGGGATGAGACTAATAGGGGATATTTTGATTTAACCTCAGGAGATGTCTTGGTCTGAGACGTGGATGAGTCTACAGAGGACGGGGTGGGGGACACAATGCTAGATTGGGACAGAGCCCTAGAGAATGTGATGGAGGGATTAGATGGGCCATGGATCTGCCCTACCACAGAAGGGAGAGGGATACCAGACTGGATGGTCCATCTCCCTGTGGTGGACCCTATTCGTTGGGAATATGTCCACACCGCAGCTGGGAGCGAGCCTCCTAACTGGGCAGACAGACTCATGGGTGCTAAAAATAGCAGTGTGGACACACGTTACCGACAGAGGCGTGGGCTAGCCACCCAAACTTGGACCTAGGTTATAGGGTGGCTTGAGCTCTGGTGGCTAGCCTGAGCTTCTGTCGGTGCTGCAGCACGCACACTGCTGTTTTTAGCATGCTAGCTCAGGCCCTGCTAGTGTGCTTCTGTCTGCCCAGGCCGCCAGGCTTGCTCCTACCTGCAGTGTAGACCTACCCCAGTGCCCACCCCTCAGAATTTGTCAGCTAATCCCTGGAAGCAGCTGGTGGGGGTTGTGGGATCTTGCTGCACTCATGGTTTCTCTAACTTTGCCAGGAACATTCAGGAGTAGCACCTGCAGGATGCTTGATGCCCTGTACCAGCTTGATTCTCTGAATGGCATCTCACTGAGGCCATGTCTGAACTGGGAAAATGCATCAAGTCCCCCTTAGGATTAACTATGACCAGCTAACGTTTTTTAAACACACCTGCCTTATCCACAGTAAGGGCAAAATTGGGTTGAACATCACATTAGTTCAGACATCATAGTTATGGTGTTTTCTAAAAAGATGCAGTTTCCCAGTGCAGACAAGGCCAGAAAGAGCAGGTCCTGGGGCAGGAACCGAACAGAGTGATCTTTGTGGCCCTCATGCCCAGGGTGGCATAGGCAGTGGGACAGCTATGTTGCCCATGGGGGAAATGTTGGTCCTGGTGATAACACGTCTTTTTTCTCTTTCCTGGCATTGCTGTGTTGGGAGCAGAGCATATGTACACCGTGCTGGCTGTGCCCTGCAGCAGTGTGGGACACAGCAGAGGCCCAGGAGCAGAGGAACAACCAGTGTGTGTCCATGCTGCCTGCCATGCTCACAAGTATTTCTCTTGGTGCTCTGTGCCCAATGACACTGAAGGGCCTGTACTTCCTGTGCCACATACCCAGTGTCTAGAGCGTCTCACGCCAAGCATTGCCAGATGCATGACCTGGGCCCTGGTGCTCCCCAGCCAGGGAGTTAATGTGTCTCTCATTGGTGGTTCTAGTGTGCTAGAATTCATTAGCTCCTCTGGTAACATGGACAGTGAAGATCAGAAAGTGAATGTTGGGGGGGAAGAGCATGCAGGTGGGAGGCCATGCGCACAATGTGTAGATGACAAATCCTAGGTAGGTGCAAGGTTTGCTCAGGATTTTCCTGCCAAAGGAAAACAAAATCTGTGTGGGTCCTTGGAGCAGTGCCCTGAGTGCCACTCTAGGGTTGGGGTACAAAAATCCAGATCAGGTTCTTTCTCATCGTTTGTGGCTCATTCCCTCCTGTGCCTTGGGTTAGCTCCCAAGCTACTGCCCAGGCTTTCCCAGCAGCAGCTGCAGATCTGGGATTAGCTTGTGGATCCCCCAATGCACATGGACAATATGTTGGCTGATGTGGAGGGAGGCTGGGGCAGTGGAGTGGTGGGCTGGGGGAGGGACAGGGCATCTTTGTGCTTTGCACTGTTTACTGTTCCAGCTACAAGGCAGCTTTGTTCTTCTCCGCAGGACACTCTGAATAACAACTCTCTAGGGAAAAAACACAGTTGGCAGGAGCGGGTGTCCCGGTCGTCATCCCCCCTGAAAACTGGTGAGTCCCAGGCTCTCAGCAGGAGGCTGCTTCTCTCACTCTTTCCCCTTCTGTCTCCTGGCAGTTCCTCCAGTGCCTGGATCTCAGAGGAGCAACCACAGTGCTGCATCCTCCCAGTGCCCCTTCCCTCTGGCCTGTGTCCAGTGAGGTGGGTGCTGTGCTTATCCACAGGCTGATGGAGGCACATTCAGTCAGCTGGGAGTTGATTCCCCTCTGCCTGCCCCCTTTTACTGCGTACCTGTCCCCAGCTGGTAAGATCCTTCCTTTCCTGTTGTCCTGGGAGCTGGTAGCATTCCAACTTGGACCAAAAGTGAGAGATGGGTTGTCTTCAGATGTTTTTGTAGCAACCCTGGAGCATGAATAGCTTTTCTGGGGGTAGCATTCAGGAGGCAGAGCCCAGGATAAGCTCCTGTTCCTACTGTGGCCTATGGATATGCAGGAGGATAATCTGAATATTGTCCAGCTGGCATGGGATATAGGCTCAGCAGGGAACTCTTCTTGGGCCCATAACCTGAGTCCCAGCCCCTGGATAGGGTGGGAGGCCTGGCAGCAGCTGTCATTGCTGATGTTTTGGGTGTGTCCTCACTGTGTATCCCAGCACAGAGTGCTCCTAGGCTGCTTGTGCTCTGGATTTGATGGGTGGATGTTGCTCTCTTTTTCTCTCTCTCTCTTGCCCACCCCTCAGGTGAGCAGACCCCTCCCCATGACCACGTTTGCCTAAGTGATGAGGTCAATCACCAAAATAGCACAACCTCCACCAAAGATCGGGGCACGTCCACGGAGAGCCCGTGCCGGCGCACGGCCGCCACACAGATTGCCCCTGCCTGCGTTGTCTCCTCCCGGGTGCCTGAGAAGCACCAGGCTGCCAGCCGGCTCCCACCCCACAACCCCAGTGTGGTGGTGGTGACAAGGGGGCCGGAAGCCCACCGGGACCGCATCCGCTACCAGACGGACGTGAGGCTAGAAGCCACCGAGGAGATCTACCTGACACCTGTGCAGAAGAACTCGGACCCACTGGAGCCTGAGAAGCCCTTCCTGTCGCAGTCCAGCGAGAACCGCATGTCCATCAGTTCTGACATTGACACCTCCAGCTACCCCCCACTGATGGGGAAGCCCAATCCCTCCATCAGCGAGGAGGACGAGGTGCTGGACTACATGTCCTCGCCCGAGAAGATGAGCCTGCCCAGGACCTCGTGCAGCAGCAGCAGCAACGGTGGCTACCGGCATGGGCACAGCCTCCAGAGGGCGTCCGTGAGCTCAGACACCAGTGCCCTCTCTTATGACTCAGTCAAGTACACGCTGGTGGTAGATGAGAACGTGCAGCTGGAACTCGTCAGCCTGAAGCAGTGCTACTCGGGCTACAGCGACGAGAGTGACTCAGCAACCGTCTATGACAACTGCGTCTCCTCACCCTACGAGTCGGCCATCGGCGAGGAGTATGAGGAGGATGCGCTGAAGCGGGATTCAGTCTGCCTATCTGAGGACTCCACCCCCGAGGCTGACATCCACTTCTCCAAGAAGTTCCTCAACGTCTTCATGAGTGGCCGGTCGCGTTCCTCTAGTGAGTCCTGGGCTGAGTGGGGAAGGAGTGGTACGAGATGGGGCTCAACGTAGATTGGGCTCCTCCAGTGAGTGCTGAGCCTGAGGGTGGGGGTGGCAGAGGGCTTTGTAACTGTATTGTAAAGTGATCCTGGTTCCCCCCGACTTCTCCCCCCAGCCTGTGGTAATGGACTTTTAGTGTCCAGTCAGTACATCTGACTGGATACTGCCAGGTCTGCTTTTTGACTGGACTTCCCAGTCGAAAACTGAACACTTGGCAACCCTACCCATGACTCACAAATTGCAGCAACCTCTAGTCACTCAGTCCAAGACTCCTTTTGTCTTAGGTGGGGGCTTGTAATTAACTTATTCTTAGTTATGTTAATAGAAGGGTGGGTTCACAGTCATCAGGAGGCCTGTTGTGATTTGCCCACCCAGTCATTAGTGCCTCGCTGTTTAACAGTACAAGGCAGCAGAAGGAAACCCGTGGTTTTTTGGGGGAGACCTGTAATTTGGGAATTCCTCTGTCAAATGGCCTCAAATGTGGTTCACTAACGCTACCCTGCACCCTGATGAGGCACACCAAATTTCAAAGCAATGTGAGTAACCATTCAGATTTTAGAGCACTTACAAGAGTGGAGTTTTAAAGCCTATAAAATGGTGGGACTGGAAACAATCTAGCTGTTTTTCTACATTGACGCCCGCATAGTGTAAAAAATGTACATTGTCTTGAATACCGTTCTCAGTTTGGATCCCCCAGGGCACCATGCAGTACCTTGGAGTGAAATTCGACAGACTCCCATTTTGATCCCTAGATGTGTGCAAAAAAAAAAAAAAAAAAATTAAAAAGCTACCTGCACAGTATATCCTGCTTCAAATAGGATATGCAGCCATGTCTCTCTCCGTGCCCCCCAGAAATACCCCTTTGGTTTCTATCAGGTCCTCCTGCCTATGTCCTCAGCTGGTGAACCATCTGTGGTTTGCTGGCTGAGAATAGTGTACTAGGGAAAGGGTGGAGCTTGTGTAAGCCCCCACTGGCCACCAGTAATGTCCCCCTAGCTTGAATTTCCCCCCCTTGGCTGTGCTGCTTATATTATCCCTCCCCCAGAAATACACCCTGTCTACCCTAATGCCCTGTTCATATCCTCTGCCTTTCTGGAGTTCACTGGACATAAGTGCCGTTCTGATGAACCACAGCTGGTTTGTCAAACAGGGACTTGGAAGCAGGAAGCCTCTACTGGTTCTCCAGCTCTCGGGGACATTAATGGAGACCAGGGTCATTTCTGAGGGGTAGGGCTGGGGTGAAGAATGAGATGACTCCCACCTAATTTCTGGCCTTTGAGATGCCTGAGGAAATTGCCCACCTTTACCACACTACAGTTCTGCTGTCCAGTTCACTGGCTGGGACTCTGAGTCTGAGTCCAACTGGGACCAAGCCCACTTTATGGAGGCCAAACTCTGGTCACTTAATTCTCCTGTGACCTATTCTCCTCTTGCGAGTTCTGTGCGGGCGACCTGGGCAGAGTCCGCCTGCCAGCCAGCAGTTCCTGCGTGACCGGTTCCATAGCGCTCCCCACCTACCCCATGCAGAAGCTACAAAGGGTTTCCCTTCTCCACTTGACAGTTGCTCTATGGCACCTATGCAAAAGCAGCTCGTGAGCCTCAGTCCTTTTGTACACAAAGCCACCAGCTCATCTGTCTCTGATTTGGCCTCCTTGAGCAGCCCGAGATGGAATGGGCCCAGGAGAATTGAACTCCCAGTATTGCCCAGAGGGGTCGCTGCAGGGCTGGGGTGTGCTGTGAGGAAGTTGGCTTTGCTTCCTGGGCTGTGCCTGTTTCTAGAGGCCTTTGGGAGCAAGTGCCTTTCCCCAGTGTCACATTGAAGGGCTTTCTGGAGCTTTGTGCAAGGCTGAGTTCTCTGGTCCTCAGCTGGGCGTGAGGAGAGATGCAGTTCTACCAGACAGCCTGCTCCCGCAGCTGGCATTGACATGCCAGTCCTGAACGCAACACACACACACACACGATACCACATAAGGAAACCCTGAAGTACATGCCAGGGCACAGCTGCTCCAAGAGTGGGTCCTGAGAACAGTCTCCCTCATTCATCCCCCTAGAGACTGTAACGTTCCCCTTTGCAAACACAGGTGCAGAATCGTTTGGGCTGTTCTCCTGTACGATCAATGGGGAGGAGCAGGAACAGACTCACCGCGCTGTCTTTAGGTGAGTGTAGACACACCCTACACACCCCCGTCCAGTCAGCCTTTCTTCCCAGAATGCTTGTTCTGCCTCTAGCCCAGAAGATGGGGGAAGGGGGGACTTCCTCACAACAGCTGCTGCTCTGTGCCTGGCTGTACTGAGCCCAGTCCAAACCTCTGCTTCCCTCTCACCAGCACGCTTCTGGGGGGAGGGGGAGCACTAGTGGCCGAACTCTTGTAATTGGCCTGGTATGGTTAGTGTGTGTTTAAATCGCTTTGTTGTTTTTATTGTGTTTTCTCTGTAATGCTTTTAGTGTAAGAATAAATGGGCTTGCTTAGAAGGAGCTGTGTGGTAACTTGTAGCTGCTGGCGATGCACTGCTCACAGCCCTCGGGGAGAGACAGCGACGCACAGGCGCTGGCCATTGGACAGGCTGGCTTGCTGGGGATATCACAGTGTGCGGCAGTGAGCTGTGCGGCCTTAAAATCCCTGGGCAGAAGGGAGTGGGACAAGGGCCCTGCCTAGAGAGCGGTGATGGTAGGGGTGAAAGTAAGCCGGTAGGGGCTGGTATGGCGTCCCCGTAAAAAGTGGCTGTTAGTACTGGCCCTTACACAGCCGACGTTAACGTGCTGCTGCGGCGGCGCTTGAAGCAGGGTCCTTTGCTGCGGCAGTGGTTTAACGGCGCTGCCCTTTTGGCGCCCCCGTCGGCTGCCCTGCTGGGTCCCTACCGGCCGGGCCGCTGACAGGGTGGGCAAAAGGAGCAGCTGCCCCAGGGCCGGCAATTTAAAAGGGCCCGGGGCTCCAACCGCCGCTGCTGCTACTGCGGATGGGCTGACGGGGGGGGGATGCTGACCCCAGTCCCGCCCCTTCTGACCGAGGCCCTGCCCCTTCCAGAGGTCGGAGCAGGCCCCGCACTGGTAAGTGTTGAATGTTACTTTCACCCCTGGGGTGATGCCTGGAGAGCTGACTGGGCATTCTGGAGTGGACCATGGATGGGGGTTGGGGGGAGATACAGTAGCAATTACCCTGAACCTGCGGCACAGAGGATTCTCCGTCTCTCCCTGTCCCTAGCTGCTAGGCAGTGTTGTAG
This sequence comes from Lepidochelys olivacea, assembly GCF_965140295.1. Lineage (NCBI taxonomy): Eukaryota > Metazoa > Chordata > Testudines > Cheloniidae > Lepidochelys > Lepidochelys olivacea. Next base: position 55,210,273 of record NC_140416.1, read on the forward strand.
CTGCTAGGCAACCAGTGCTCCTGGTTGGAAAAGTGCTGCTGACTCCCCCCTCAGGTTTGTGCCTCGTCATGCGGATGAGCTGGAGTTGGAAGTGGACGACCCTCTGCTGGTGGAGGTGCAGGCAGAAGATTATTGGTACGAGGCCTACAACATGAGGACAGGCGACCGGGGCATCTTCCCTGCTTACTATGCGATTGAGGTCACCAAGGATCCTGACCACATTACAGGTACTGGGCCCCCCTCTACAGCTCGCATGTTGCCTCCCAATCCTGACCTACAGCCCATCCCTTGCTATTCCAGCCTGTGGCCTCTCCTGAGCAGAGGCTGCCAGTCTTGCTGGGGTGGAGAGAGGATTATGTTGTGCACAAACTTCAGCTAAGAAGCAAGTAGAGACCTAGCCAATTCTGTTCATAGCTCTGTGTCCCAGGACCTCTGCCTGTTCGGAACTTTAGGAAGGGTGCATCCCTAGGCCTGGGAGGCTATGGGTGTGTACGTGTTGTGTGGACGCGCACTGATGCCATGGTGGGGTGTGGGGGGGTGCATGTGCTTGCCCTGATGCTGTGTGTGGGAGGAGGACATTATGCACTGATATGGGGAGGGGATTGCACATTCTCATCTGCTTTGTGCTTTATCTTTCAGCCCTGACCAAGAACAGTGACTGGATGGATCAGTTCCGGGTGAAGTTCCTTGGCTCAGTCCAGGTTCCATATCACAAAGGCAACGATGTGCTGTGTGCGGCTATGCAGAAGGTACAGCAGCCCTCAAGTCCTGGTCTCCCAAGGGGGCAAAGAACCTATATTCCTGCCTGCAGAGCAAAGTGCTTTCTGAGAAGATCTGGGAGCAAGGCGATCATTTCCCTGGGGATGGGAGGGGGCTGAGACCTCATTTGGCGGTAAGGGCGGTAAGTACTCATGTGGTTTGGGTTTGTCATAGTCTGTCCCTTTGTCTCCCCCAGATCGCCACCACCCGCCGCCTCACTGTGCACTTTAACCCACCCTCCAGCTGCATCCTGGAGATCAATGTGCGAGGAGTCAAGATTGCTGTGAAATCTGATGATTCCAAGGAGCAGAACAAGGTAACAAACCCCCTGACCCTCAGCTCTGCTCACATACATGTCCAGGCTATCCCTGCTCCACCTGATCACATTCCTAATGCACAGCATATCACCCTTCAATCACAGCTCCACATTAGCTCATGCCCACTAAAATAAGGACAATATTCTTACAGAAGCAATGAGATATCCCTGATTTGCACCTCTCCCTGATTGGCTGTTCCTGGACCCCAGAAATGCTTCCTGAGGGGTTGGAATGTGTATAGTAGGACCCACCCCTCCCAAACACAATGGGATCTTCCCTCCCAGGGCCCTGGTGTCAAATCCAGCCTCCCAGCCCCTTAGGGGAGCAGGATCCCCCTGCACACCAGACCCTAACACTGAGGTCCACCCTCCCAGTCAGTGGGTGCACTACTTCACTGGAATGTTAGTGAGCTGAGCTGCTTTGATAATCTGTGAGCTGTTTCTAAACCCTTCTGCTGCTATTTTGAGTGCTGCTCTTGGATCTGAACAGCAAAGCTCTTTAGATGGACATTGGAGGCTTCTGATTAGCGTTCTGCATAAGTACCCTATGCAGAGCCTACAAGAGGCAGGTGCAGAGCCACATGGGGCCTTTAGGCAAAGCCATTCAGAAACCCTTCCCCAGGGGTGATGCAGTTTCCCTGCTGGAGTAATTCAATGGTGCCAGGTACTAGCAGCTTGGATTTTACTCAGATTGTATTTAAGGGACACTATTAACTTGATTATTTTTAAAACTAATATTTAAAAATTCCAGTTTCTGATAGGACCCCTTTAAACAGTTGGGCCTGAGAGATGGATTTAATTCCTGTTGTTATTATTTTGCATTCCCATTGTGCCTAGGAGCCCTATTCAGGGACCAGGAACCCTTTATGCTAGGCACTGTACAAAGAGAACAAAAAGATGGTCTCTGCCCCAAAGAGTTTACAGGCTAAGTATAAGATGAGACCTCAGTTGGACACAGACAGGGGAATACAGGGAAACAATGAGACAACATTGGTTGGCATGATAGGCAGTGGTCTCAGCACACCAGGAGCCTAACTGTTGTCAGGTTTTTTAGTAGGTGTCACAGCAGAGGAGCTTTAAGGTGCATAATGACTTGTTAGTTTTGCAGGTGTTCACAAGGAGCTCCTCCCAGTCAGGTGGGGCAGCATGGGAGAAAGTGCAAAGGTGCTTGTTTGAAAATGTAACAGGTGGGCAATGCAGCATTCTGAATGGATGTGAGCAGGGCAAGGTTGCATTTGTCAAGGCCAGCATGAGAGCCTGGAGGAGAGTTTTAGCGGTGGGGATGGATGGGAAAGGCCATAGCTTAGATATGTTAAATTATATTCTGCTCCCTGGCTGGGGTTTATAAAGGTCTTTTCAGCAAGGGAAAAACTGACTATACAGGGCAAACAGTGACACTGATGCTAAAAGTGCTCTCAAATGCACAAAGGAAACACAAAGGAACTGAGCAAGAGCTCTGTGTAAATTCAAAGCTTGTATCTCGACTCTAACCAGAAGTTGGTCCAATATAATATATGACCTCACCCACCTTGTTTGTCAAAAGAAACACACACACACACACAAGAAAATGCTATGCCTGCTGTGAACGCTAATAGCTGTCAGTGATGGGAATCATGAGCCTAACCTGTAACAAGAGTAGCTATAGTCCTTCCCAGAAGAGTTGTGATTTCACATGTAGACAGTGCCTGTTGCAAGCTCATGCCAGGGAGAGGTTCAAGCTACGAGCCAGAGCCAAGAAGCGTGCCTGCAAATGCTGAGCAAGCTTCCCTCAGCTCTCACAAGGCACCTCAGCCCTCGTTCACAACACCCCCTGAAATTCCAGTCCAAGGCTCCATGCACAGCCCTGCTCATGCACCTCGGTCCTGATATATTATCCCCGTCCTGGACCCACCCCCACTCCCCGCAGCCCTGGCCATGCCTCCCCAGTCCTGACCTGCAGCACCTCACTATATTGCAGTCCAGACCTCTGCAAAGCAGTCACCAATTGTGTCCATTTGTATGGAGGTTTATGATGGCAACAAATGGAGTCAGGCCAAGAGACACTTTCATGTGGAACCTGATTCTGGATCTCAACGGGTGAGATGGGCAGTGTGTTACCCTCCTCTGCCCCATAGAGGCAGCACCGTATCACCCTAGCAGTGCAGGCTGAGTCTGACAGCTCTTTTCTCTGTCCCACAGGGTAATAAATGTAGCCACTTTTTCCAGTTGAAGAACATTTCCTTCTGTGGATACCATCCAAAGAACAACAAGTGAGTGCCCAAGGGGTCAAGGGCTTCCATGATCCTGATCCTGGGGGAGAGGCCCCTTTTCCTTTTCAGCCTGCTCTCTACTTATAGACTTAGTTGTGTTCCCTGGGAGAGGGGGGCTTTCCAGCTGTCATAATCTTTCTCCTCCTCCTCCTTCCTATGGGTTTCCCTTCCCTGTAAATGCTACCCACTTTTCCCCGCAGTTGCAGGCATGGACCAGCCCTGGGAGTTGGATGCTTTCTGCCCCAGGGTGTTGTGAGGGTTAAAAGGTATTTGCAGTGGGTTCCAAAGATGGGGCTAGGAAGGTGCAGTGAGTGATTATCAGACCAAAGCTGAGTCACTGGACAGTGGAAGGGTTTTTCCGGTCGGGAATTTTCCCTGTTTCACCGTGCCCAGGGCTGGGCATTTGCACAAGCGCCACAAGTGACTCTTTGGAGTCCTTCTTTTTTGGCGCTCCCCAGCCCAATTTTGTCCCCCTGCCACCGGAAGTAGAGTGGCTCGATCCTAGTTTCCATGCCCTTCCCACCCCTCCCCACTTCCCAAAGGGTAAGTCAGGCCTTGCTGTGAGTAATTCCTGTCTCCTGGGCTGTTGCTCTAATGGGGCATACAGCCTGGGCAGTGGGCAGACCTCTTCCTCTGCAGCGCAGCCCTCTGCATGGCCTCTGCTCCAGCCTCACCTGCTCTCTTCTCTCCCAGATATTTTGGGTTTATCACCAAACACCCAGCTGACCACAGATTTGCCTGTCACGTCTTCGTCTCAGAGGAGTCAACCAAGCCGCTTGCGGAGTCTGTAGGGTGAGTCCGGGGGGGCTCTATTGCCTTGCCTTGAATTGTGGTGCTCTCACCTGCCATGGACCTTGGGCTAAGACTGGAGCCGCCCAGCTGAGCTGGGAGTGGGGAGCTCTGGTTGGGGCCGGAGAGAGTGAGGATTAGGGTACTTAAACTCTCAAGTATTTTCCATGGCAGTTTGGTGCTGTGTAGACAAGATCTGGGGGCTGACGTCCTCTAGGAATAGGGGCCAGTTAGAGCAAGACTGCTGTGCTGTGGCTTTGTGACTTGGACACTGGACCGAGAGCCAATAACTGATTTCATAGGAGGCCCCAACCAGCTGAGGCATTGTATGGTGATAACTGTTGCCTTGGGCTGGGCTGGAGCAGGTGCCCTAGAGGTGAAAGGCTTTGGATCCCAGTCCCCTGAGCCAACCCAGAATGGAGCAATTGCCCAGAAAGGTTGGGAACTGCTGCTGTGTGCCACATAAATGCTCTCAATAGCGACACCACGTGGCTGTCCTGAGTCCTTCTAGCTACTCAGTAGTGAGGCCTATGGATCTGTGTCCCTGCCATTTCCCCACTGCTGTGCCATGTCAGGTGAATGGTTAAAGGATGGATTTGGCCTCTGTGCCTCCATTCACATACCACTGCTGCAGGGGGAGGAGCAAAGGATGGAGGGTTTGCAGGACTGCCAGGAGCTAAGACCTTTGTCCTCTTATTGCCCAAGAGCTTTACAGCCCCCTGGAATCCTGGGAGTGCCCAGCAAGAATAGGCTGCTTCCGTAACCCTCTATGACAGGAACGGGGGCCAGCAACAAGCCTGTGCTTGGTTAAAGGGAACCAAACCCCAACAGCATTGAAACAAACCCCAGGGCCTCTTGGGGACAAGATATGCAAACTTCACAGAGGAGTAGACAGGGATGTGTAGGAGACTGAGGGATTGCCCCCAAAAGGAAAGACCGAAGACTGTCACTGGAGACATTCCAGGGGGGCTGACAGAACCGTGGGAGATAGACAGTAGTGGCCAATCGTGCCCCAGGTCCCAGGGGATAGACTAGAAAGCACCTAATGGAGTCTTTCCAGCTCGTTTCTAGAACTCTATGAAAACAAATCCCTGAATTCTGATAGGGGCTGAAGGCCTGTTCAGAATCCCTGACCAACGGGGGGATGTGCATGCAAGGTACGCACGGCTTGGATGGGGGAGCTGCCAGTGCACTGAGTGGCAACCGCACCTCAGCCTGCTCTCTGCTCTGTCTGTTGCAGGAGGGCTTTCCAGCAGTTCTACAAGGAATATGTGGAGTACACCTGCCCCACAGAGGACATCTACCTGGAGTAGGGACTGGGCCAGGCACCCTTCTGTACAGACAGGGCCAGCGAACTCGCCCATTCCCCATCATGCATGGACAAGCTGCTTTGACACTGGAGGAGGAACAGAGCTGGGGATGGCTCCCTTGGTGCATGGAGGACTGCCTCTTTTCAGGACTCTCCTTCCTCGGGCTGGGGATTGGGGGATGCGAGGGGGAGAGATGAAAAATGGGGTTTATTGTAAAATACTCCTTTAGTTGATTATATTGAAGAAGCACGGCTGTGGGCTCTGAAGGGGGAACAGGCAGCCTGGGGCAGGAATGCAGCTGTGGCACTGGAGCTGGCCTAGGACAGAGCAGCCCTGTCACTGTGTAAGTGAGAGGGCTGGCCTGGTGTGATGAGCGAGCACTCATCCTCCTCCCTCCTGGGGGCTGGAGTGAGGATGCCTCCCAGCTCCTGGCCTGGCTTGCAGCTTTAGCCAGCTTTCTACAGCTCCCTCAGGCTGATTTTTAACTCCAGGGCAGCATTGGCCTCGCACTGTGAAGCCCCATCAGCTGCTGAGAACTGGAGCTGGTAGGAACAGGTCAGCCCAAGTCCTGACTGAGAGGGAAGGGGGCAGCTCCACCTCACCCCCTGAGGGGCGGGGTGGCATGGGCATGGCAGAGAGAAGCAACTGCTAAAAGCCTTGGAACCACTTGAGGGGTACCACATGGAAGATAAGTCTCATCCCAGGAGGGAAGAGCAGCCTGGTTTGTAGCATCCCTGCCATTCCCACCCAGACAGCCTGAAAGAACCCCCTGCTTTCCAGGGGTGAATATTAGCCTGGGCTGAGACTATGGGGCCCTATTTCTCCTCCCTGTAGAGGAGTGAGTTTGAGGAGGAGGAGCGGGGAGTAGAAGAGTCAGTGCCCTCTCATCCTGTATGGGTGGGAGGGGAACAGTTCCTCTGGGGGCCCCTGCCCTTCAGTCTCCAGGTGGGGGGAACTCATCTGCTCCTCACCCCACCAGCTGCAGGTGCCAGTGGCTGTGGGCTACTTGCATACTGGGATGCAAGTTTGAAAGTGAGAGGCAGTGGGTCTAGTCCATCCACAGTGGGATGAACACAACAAGAATTCCTTCCCAGCCTCCACGATGGCAGTGGCCCCACCGAGGGGGAGAGGCACCAGGAACCTGAGAGACAAGCTGGGACCCTGAGACAAGAGAGGGAGCAGCAAGGGGCTCAGGACTGCAGTGAGGTGTGCTAATATCTAGGGGATGACACTTCTCCCCTCCAGTCAAGGTCTCTGGCCTTCAGCTGGATCTGCTGTGGTGGCAAAACTATTAAACATAAAGTTTCATGGAGCTGCTCTACATGTCTGTGTGTCACACCAGAGCACTGGGCAAGGCCTGCAGCTCCTCTGTCACAGCCTTGTTACGTGGGCATCCTGCCCATTTTCTCCTTCCCAGGGGCCTCTTCAGAGAGCCCCACCCAGCACCTCAAGCCCAAGGGAGATTGAGCATCATGGCAGAGCAGCTTACGTGGCAGCCAGGGGGCTGCACAGAATGGCTTTCTATGGACGAGTGACCTCAGTTCTCTCTGCCTGGGATCTCCACCTCTACACTCAGGTGGAGACAGGCAGCCTTCATTAGAGGGGAGAAGTAATTTTAGGGGCTTCATCTTCAGCTACACCATCTCCAGCAGCTGAAGAAACATCCATGGGATGAAGGGAACTAGTCTGGAGCAGGGGCAGCCCTCTGCCTTCACCTTCCGCCCCACCCCAACAGACATCACTGAGCAGCCCCTCAGTCTGTCTTGCTGTACAGTGCACCTTTATAAAGCAACTAGTGCACAGGGCCAGAGATGGAGTCCTTAGGGCTCATGGAGACCCCCCACTGCAACAAGTCCCTGGGCAGCTCACAGGACATTGTCATAATAATACTCTGCCAAGTCTGGCTCATCCCGCTTGCTCTTGTGTGCTTGGTGCAGGCCTGCTGGCTGCTTCTGGGGTGCTCGAGTCTCGAACTGGGGGTACTTCGGTTTAATGCCATAATCTATGGAAGGACAGAGAGCTGCTGATGGAGAGGGAGAGAAACACAGGGCCCAAAACAGCCTGTGTTGTGGGGAAACTGCCTGCGGCCACTAATGAGCCAAGTTTGGGTCCAGCACTCACACGTACACTCCCCACTCTGGAGGTGGTGTGTGCTTTTGGGAACGACGAAAAGTAAGCCTGGGCTGTAGCAGCACCTAGAGCAGTGCAGCCATCACCCTGCAGTAGCAGCAACTCCTGTGCCGTGCACAATGAACAGCATGTGCCTGTTAAGTGTCCATGCACAGGGAGGGAAAATCACTGCAAATGAGGCCCAATTGGCACTGGCTGGCTTCTCAGGGGCTTTCCCCACAGCCTGGCCAGCTGAACTGTGGCATGGGGTGGGGCAGTCTGGACTCATGGCCAGCTGGCTATACAGAGACAGGCTGCTAAGGAGGGGGCTTGGCTGCTGGGTGAGCCATAGCTGCAGGTAATGGGAGACCCTGCTGGCAAAGTGAGGCTGTCTCTCACCTGAATTAGCCTTTAAAATAGTAATCGCCTACCAATCCAGGGCTTGCAGTGACATTAGGCCTGCTTTCCTCAGCTGAAACTTGCTCCTATATTCTAGTGTTTGGGGAAATAATCCTTCCTTGGCCTCTGAGGAGGGTGAGCTGAGGCTTTGAAGTGGATCCCTTATGCAGTAAACCAGGCTCTTCCATGCTCACTGCAGGGGGAAGGGGGAAAGCCTGCTTGCCCCTGGAAGTAGGAGCCTTGCACAGGGCAAATCTTGAGAATCAGGCTTACAACCTTAAGTGGCAGTGACTGGCCCCCCACAGACCTGTGACTGGGAAACAGTGAGGTGTGTGCCCCTGAGGAAGCCACTGCCTTGCCCCCACCCCACCTCATAGTAACCCTTCCTCTTGCATTCCCTGGCTGTGGGGACTTGGCTTTGATGGTGCAGGAGGCAGTGCACCTGCTGTGCACTGGGGAGGCTGAACGGGAACTGTCCATGCCCCCCATGACAGCATGTTAGAGCAGAGTAAGTTGGTACCATCCACCAGGCCGAAGTGCTGCTGTGGGAGCTCTAGGGGAGCAGAGAAATCCTCAGGGACTAAGTCGCTGAGCCTGCAATAGAAATGCGTGGTCAGGGGAGCAGGAAGCTCCCAGGGCGGATGCATTCACTAGTCTCCCAGCAGCAGCGCTGGGGCTGCTGGCGCATTTCCAGTTGAAGCTCAACCTGGGTTCTAGCCATAGGTCTTAGGGTGCTGGGCATAAAAGACAGCAGCAGAGCTGGAATGAGATGGTGGGTAATTGCATTTGGCCTAGGAGGCACTTAGCCTACTGTTAGAGCTTAAATGGTGGAGCAGAGCCAGGGCTCCAGAAAACAGGCTGACTTGGCCAGGTTACATGCATTTGACGGTTGTCCTTAATGTGGACAGGGTGACTTGTGCATTGGCTTCCCTCAATAAGGACAGGTGCATTTTACAGCTTGCAGTAGTGCAGAGGCAGGCTCTGAAGGGAAAGGTGCTCCCTGCTGGAATGGGGGTGGGGGAAGGTTTAAGGTGCAGCAGCTAGGCTGTGCGCACTCCAGCTCTTCTGCATGGTTCAAACAGGGCAATTCCCACTGCTTTGGCCTAAGCGCTGATCCCCACCCTTCAGTATCCAGCTCCCAGCTCAGCTCATGCTTGAGTCTCCTGCATATGTTCTCGGGAAGGCACCTGGGGGCAGAGGAAGGAGTGGGCACAAACTTTGCAGGGGCCATGTTACCTTTGGGGAAGTGGCACAGGGAGCACAGCCCCCAGTAGGAGTGTCAGCAGCAGGTGCAGCTTCATGAAGCCCAGCCCAACTACTTTGTGTCCTTGCAGAAACAGGCTGGACTCCGCCTATCCTCCTTTTCTTTCATTGGTGGAACATGATGACATCATGAATCCCTACAGTGACATCACAAAAGGAGCAAACACATGAAGATCACTTGCATTGGTAGCAGGAGGGCTGGGTAACACATCAGGAGATGCTAGCAGAGGCAAGGCCTGGAGTTAGAGCAGCAGAGAAGCATGGCCCCGAGTAGCAAGCTGGGGATAATGCAGGTGTTAGGGCAACAACATAGGTGTCTGGACAATATTAGCCCCTTTGAATGTAATTGTGATGGCAAGATAGCCATCTACCTCCTTCAGCCTCCTCAATGCACCTACCACCTCACATCACAGCAGCCCACAGAGGCTTTGAGAGCCTCTCTCCGAACTGGGTGGGGCCCAGCACAGAGCCAGCCCCATAAGCTAATTTAAAAAGGGTATCTCCTGCAGGAGCAGCTTAGGCCACTACTCGTCACATGCAGCCCAGGATCCAGAAGCTGTTCCTGACACAGAGTGATCCATTACCTCCACTCCTGACCTAAGCATCCTCCCGGGCTCTCCTCAGGCTGCCGCTCTAACTGGAGTGTGGCATTAGCAGTCACAAACACACAGCTCATGCTGTGTAGTCTCCACTGGATCCCCCATCATTTTGGTAGCGTTCAGAATTGCCCTCCTCATGTTTAACTCTCTAAATGTTTGCCTCAAAGCCTTTGTCTCTTCCCGCAAGCCTCACCATTTCCTGCAATCTGCATCTTCTCTGCAGTTTCCCGATCTCCATCCATCTCATTGCAGATGTCTGCCTACGCTGGGTGAAGTCCTCCTTTCTCTCCCTTCACTAGGCGCCTCTGGACTGAATTCCCCAGCTCATGGCTCCATGCTGCTGCAGCCTGGACCATATGCTGTCACTGCCTGCTGCCGTGTAGTACCTGAAGTATACTGCATGAATGATACTATCCAAACTGGCTGTCCTGTGCTGGAGTGGCCGTGAGGCCCAGGTTTTCTCTCGCTGGTTGATCTGATAGCCCTGCAGGGAATATAGCAACTTCTGCTCCATTACAGACTCTACTCCAAGCACTCCAGTGCGAAGTCCCTGCTGTACATGTTGCACACCCCCCACTGTAGTATCTGGGGCCCCCAAGCCAGTTTAAGTAGGGGCATTATCATCACCCTATTCTGTGCCCCCCTCTGTGAAACGACTTCTTGCTGAGGTGTCATTCTGGGTGTTGATAACCAGCGGGGAACTACTCAAGGACTCCTGTTCAGTGAAACTTGCCACAAAGGGAAGAGCTGGTGAGACTAGAAGATGGTTACGATACACTGAGCTCAGTGAGAGAAATATGGGAGCTGCTCAGACTGCAACAAGCCCACGGTTCCTCTATTGTAAAGGTATTCCCTGGAGAGAGAGAACAAAGGGGCATTGGCAGGGCAGGCCTGGAAGAGCAGCAGGGTGGCTGGGCATGACTGAGACTACATCATCAGAGCTGAGCATGGGAAACCCAGGCCTAGAACACACCTCACACTCCAGGGCCAAATGTTCTGTAGCTCCGTGAATGAGAGTCTGTCCCACCCCTGGCTGCTCCATGCATAGTTCTGGCAAAACAGTGCTGTGTTTCCCTCTACCATTCCTCAGCCAGCAAAGAGACTAACCACCCCCATTTCTTCAGTTGCTATAGGGCTCAGCTGGGCCCTGGCCATTAAGCTTTGCACATAGGTAAATGTTTGTTGAATTGATTTGTCTGCACTCCCCGTATTGGCCAGCCACAGCCTCCTCGGCATTGCTTTCCAGCCCCCACTCTCAGGCTGGCAGCTGCTCAGCGAGCCCTTTTAGTGTACATTAGCTGCTAGAAAAGCAATGTACAAATTGTGGCATGCAATACCCACAGGATAGCTGTATGAAATTAAACAGCCTGAACCAACCACCAGAAGTCCCAGCTGTGGGCAAGGCAGACGCCAACTGAGGAGCGCGTGGGCATGATGGAGCCCTGCATTCTCCAGGGGAAAGAGCACTGAAGGGAGTGCTTGAGAGATAGATGGTGGCCATGGCAATAAGTGAGAGTCCCTGCAACAGGGAACTGCAGAGGTGGGCCTTGCTGCAAGAGCTAGCTATGGTGGAGTCAGCTGCCAAGCAGCCTGAGATGCCTCCAAACCAGTAGCTGGGGGGAGGAAGGAATGTTCCTGTCTTGCAAAGCTCCCCAGCAAACATCTGTGTTACTGGACTAGCTGCCCTGTATGGGAAGAACACCCCTGAATGAGCTTGAGAGAGCAGGGATTATCCTGGGGGGAAGGGAGCTGTAGCCCAGGGCAGAGAACTCAGACTGGGGGAGAAATCCTGGGAGGAAAGAGGCTCTTAGTCTGCCTCTTCAGCACAGCCAGCTTCCTCAGCAGGAAGAAGCCTCCAATAGTTTGGGCAAGGAGGGAAAGGCCTTGTTAACACAAGCTGGGCACAGGATCTGTCCCTGCACCCAGAGCAGACCGGCGGTCCCAAAAGCACTCTTTGACTTTATTACTGTGCGGCCATACAAAAGCTAAATGCTTAAAAAAAGAGGTCCTGGACCAGCACTGAAGCCACCGTATTGTACAGGCTAGGGGGTGGCAAAGGTCTCTCACCATATAGTGTCCGTTGTTCACAGCTACGTAAAAAAAGTTACAAGCCCCCCTGGAGAATGGGAGTCTCTACTCAATGGTTTAACTGAAAAATAGATACGACAGAAACATCCCTCCACAGAGACATCCTGTCGCCACTCTGAGTCAGCCCCGGTCACAGCAGCAAAGGGGCACTTCCCCATCAGCCCCAGTTATAGAAATAGATTTTCTGCCAAGCTGGTAGGTAATTCATCATTGGTCCTGAAATGAGAGAACGAGAGACCAGGTGAGCCACAGTGGGGAACAACAGTTTAAAGATGTACACTATGAGCATGGATTTCCCACATACATCTCTGCTGATGCTCCTCAATCCCAGCCCACAGCCTCCTGTTATGCCATTCCTAGCTTTTCCCCAAGCAAAATCACCAACTGTGCCCTGCTGGGTGGTGGTGCTGATGTGCCCACTGGGAGTAGAGCAAGACAAGACTCATATGACCAGCGACAGGCCTTGAAACTTGGACAACAGAGGCAAGAGGTGAGGCACTGACACCTGTGCACTGGCGAAGAGGTTTCCCCTCTGCCCCAGGACGGCAGCTCCCCACGCTGGAAGAAACCTGTGGATAGGAGAGCACCAGCCAAACTATAGGGAAGGGGCAGTAACCCAACTCAGCACCAAAGATCAGCTGCAAAGACACAGTCTCCCTCAGTTCCTGGCTAAACTCATGTAGCGTTGCTATGCAGTGTTACACTGCTCCCGTGGTCCGCTCCAGAGAGGGCTGTGTTTCAGCAGGAGGTGGAAGAAGAGGGAAGACTCTGGTTTGTAGATTGTAAAGTGCTTTGCGATCCTTTTGGAAGAGGTGCTAGAGGAATCATAGAATAACAGGGTTGGAAGGGACCTCAGGAGGTCATCTAGTCCAACCCCCTGCTCAAAGCAGGCCCAATCCCCAATTTTTGCCCCATATCTCAAAATGGCCCCCTCAAGGATTGAACTCACAACCCTGGGTTTAGCAGGCCAAAGCTCAAACCACTGAGCTATCCCTCCCTTCCACCCAATGCAAGATTGTTTCCATTCTTTAATTCACAGTCCATCCAAAACTACCTTGGAGTAACGGTCCCTGGCAGCAATTTGGAGAGGGTTACTGCTCACTCTGTGTTCTGCTTTGCACAGCTCAGTGCTTATAAGGTGGGCGAAGATGGGACGAAGGGGCATCAGCAGAGCTGTGTATGGGGAGCATAGCAGGATCAGCACAGCAGAGTGCACTGGAGGTCAGGACTGAGGTGCACTGGCAGAACTGTGCAGGGAACTCAGGACTGAAATCCAGCCAACTCTGACTGGGGCAGGTGGGGGGGTATTTGAATGATTAAAATCGTGGCGCTTAAGTCTCTACAATATTTAACCCCTTACTGTTTGGATTTAAACCAGCACATGAGTGTTAATGGTAGGTATTCTGGTGGCAAATAATCCACGGGCTTTTCCTCACTCCTTTGCCAGTCAGACTCTAGCCTGTGACATACGCCCCAACTCCAGCCCCTCCCAGTGGAAATGCAGCCCACTACAGCTGCCTACTTACGTGTGACTAACCCGACTCCAGGGACATAATCAGCCAGCAGGCGGAGCAGGAAGAGGATCCGGCCCCTAGGGGAACAGAAAGAGTGTGGATGAAGCCAGTGCAATGACCTCATGTTCCAGTCTGTCGAACGTGCTAGAAGAGGCCTCCTCATTTGATAATGAGAACTGGATTTTTCTCAGCTCAGCTGCTTTGCTGCCCTTGAATATCCTGCACCCCCAAACTGCCAGCTCCCCACAACTTCCCATGTTAGGATTTTAATGCAAACAAGAGTGATGCAGGTGAAGCAGGTCAGAGTGAAAGATGCTCGAGATCTTCAATACAGCCTGAGCCCACTCTGGCTTCCTAGCTAGGTAGAGGCACCAAAGCACCTTAGTGAAGGCCCGAAGTATAACTGTGTTAAAAAAAGAATTAGATAAGTTCATGGAGGACAGGTCCATCAATGGCTATTAGCCAGGATGGGCAGGGACACAAATCCCTGCTCTACGTGTCCCTAAACCTCTGACTGACAACAGAGACTGGATGACGGGGATGGATCACTGAAAATTACCTCTGTTCATTCCCTCTGAAGCACCTGGCATTGGCCACTGTTGGAAGACATGATACTGGGCTAGATGGACCTTTGGTCTGACCCAGTATGGCCACTGTTATATTCTTAGAGCACCTTGCTCATCAAATATCCTGTTGGGGGATGGCTCCTTTATAGGGGGTACATTCAGAACAGCCAGCAGGCCCCCTTACTCTGAGTATCGGTCATAAAAAGGAGATCTCAGCAGGTAGTACAGCAGCAGGATGGTTCGGCGTCTCAGCTCCAAGCGCTCTCGCTTATTCAGGTCTTTCATATCACTCAGTAAACTTAGGCTGGAAAGAGAAGGGCAGGGAGTTAACTCAGAGATCCATGGCCAGAGCAGGGGAGTTCTAGCATCTAGTCCCTGCTGCTCTCAGCTTCATGTGAAGTGGAGCACTGAGCAGGCCTCCCTGCTCCTCTTCAGAGGAAAGGCTAACCACCGAACTAGGGACAGCGCAGCGTGAAGGTGCTGCAGGGGTGGATCCTGAGAATCTTGGCGTGGGACTTTTTGCTGTCACAAATAACTGCTCCCACCTGCAGCTCCACCCCGTCCCCCACTGCTGCTTCTACCTGAAGGGCTTATGCAGCACGGAACAGCAGGACACCAGTGGGATCAAATGGGGACAATCGAGACAAACAGGACTGGGAGTTCAACCCCAAAACACCCAACGCTGAAGCCCTAGGTGGCCTCCCTCCAACTGACCTTGTGATATCCAGAATTCCCGAGAGGAGCCAGGGCTTCCATGATCTCTGGCCCCATATGCCTAAACTCAACACTGGGAACAGAAGAGTCAAGGAAAGGAGAGAACAGACATGGTTGGGAGCAGCTGGGTAGGCAAAATGACCCTCCAGGCAGCCCTACAAGATTAAGCTCCAACTCGTTAGTACCATAAACGCCCCATGGAAGAGGCTGGTATGACCTGCTCTTCTAGTCCAAATGGCTGAGCGCACACAGGGACCCTGGCTAGAGCACCTTCTGTGCCTGTTCATTCATGGACAGCTGCATGGAAGGCTGCGCACTGAGGCTGCAGTACTCCGGTGGGGTACAAGGCACACTACAGGCACTAACAAAAGCCAAGTCAGGATACAGTGGAACAGAGGCCGGGTGATGTAGACAGATTCTGCAATGGTTTCCTGAAGCCCCAGAGGGGTGGGAGCCTGGTTCATCTCCTCTGCTCTTCGGTTCTGTTTTCCCTCCCTCTGTTGGGGAGACCCCCAGTGCCTGGATTGCAAGGCTGGGGCTGAAACAGAGTTGCAGACGAGATTTCTAATGTAAACTGTGCCTTTCTCAAGCATCCAGCGCACAAACACTGGCCTTTCAGCGACGCCCAGGGGAGGGGTTGGAATGGGAGAACTCTGAGGACTACAGTCACATGGTAGAGGCTGTGGCTCTGGCTTTCCCCAAGCATGGAGAAGAAGCTGGTTATAGTCAACACAGAGGGAGCTCCCCTAGGAGCTGGGGCAGATAGTCAGAGAAGGCTTTCCTGGTATCTGGCTACTTCAAAGCACGGGGAGCTGAATAGTCATGCTGAAGACTTATCCCATGACACAGGTATGCCTAGGCTGAAATAATCCTGGTGCCAGGCCCAGCACAAGCACCGATCCTGTTGCTTTCGGGGGGGGGTGGGGGAGGATGGGGGAAGAGAGAGAAACAGGCCAGTGGTGGGAACAGTCCCCACTTGGGTAAGCCAGCGAGCTCCCACTGGTTACACTCCAACACTCCAAAAGAATCTGTAGCTTGGCCACGGAGTCAAGGCAGACACAGCAATGTCAGGGTTTATGCCGGGGCACAAGCTGACCAGGGAGAGGTACTTACTGCTTTCGAGGGACCTCACAATGCGGCTGGAGCGCCTCCCAACATATGTCTGTTCCTTTCCTGCTGAGCTGCCCTCCTTGTCTGCCAGGAGAGAGGCACGACAGCGAGATCAAGGATGTAACTCTGAGTTAAACTTCCCTGCAGCTCTCTGTTAACACTGCTCTGAGGTGGCATAGGAGCACCCTCTCCCAGGACAAAGTTCTCATCGCAGCCCCTTCTCCTCCCTCTAGAGTACTAACTTCAGGAGGCCAGGGAGTCCGAGTGCTTTATGTCTGATGGCTTTACGTTTCAGCTGTTAAGTCTGGCTTTTCTGAAACTGCTAACACTGAGCACAGCCAAGCGAAGTGCAGGAAGGTACATGGTTGCACATGCAGCCTGCTATTCCAATCCTGCCGCCCCTTCCCCCAGCTCTGCTAATGCACCTCTAGCCAGTCTTGCAGCCTTCTTTTCTATTCCAGATTTAGGCCCACCATCCCATTAGGGCTGACAGTCTAAGGGAGCAGTACCGTTAAGTTAACCAAGGTGTGTGTAGGTGCATGCTGTGGAGAAGGATGGGACTGGAGAGTAGCACAGTTCCAGCTGCTTGGCTTGTGGAATTCTTACAGCTTCCCTGATGCCCAAACCACTCGGCTAATGAGGACTTTCAAGCAGGGCTAACTGGATGACACTCCCACTCCACTGTGCCCCACAAAGTCTCCAAACTACCCCAAATGTCTGGTAAGCAGCAAGAAGCTGAGGCAATCCTAGTGCAATGGACTCACCTTCTGATTGGAGCTGCTGCTGCTCCCTGTCCAGTGGCATGATGGGAGGAGATGTCTGGATACCAGCTTTGTACCATAGCAAGAGCAGGAGGCGCAGGATGGCTCTATGGGGCACAGACAAGTCAGGAGGTGTAAGCATCAGGCACACACTACAGAAACCCAGCTTCATGGTGAGGCAGCAGCCATAGGAAACAGGGAACACACAACCTCTGCTTTGCATTGAGCGAATGGGGCCAACAGCCACTCTGCACATGGCAACAGGACCCAACACTGCTCATCATTGGCAGGTCCCTTCTTCGCCCTTACTCTGAACACTGCCTTACCACAGCCAGGAGCACCACCACAAAGGTGAGAATCTCCAGCAGCAGGAAATCTAATAGTCTTGTGCAGCCCCAAACGTGCACAGCCTCATGGAACAGGCTTGCACCATCTTCTTCCACGAGCTCAGATCTGCTGGATGCTCTCTAGGTAACATCTCACTCATTAGCCCATGGTAACAAGCCCTCCCTTTCTGTACAAACACACCCTCCTCCCTCCACCTGGAGCACTCACTTAGCCAGCTGGATGAGGATTATGATGGTCCATCGGCCCATCTCACTCCACACCTTGGCAGCCCCCATCTCCGCAAACACTTCCACACACTCGAGCACACTCAGCCATGTCAGCAACTTCTGCTGGGGTAGCGACTGAAAACACAAAGAGGGGGAGAGAGTAAGAGGCAGCAGATTCTGGCTGTGTGTCACTCAGTGTGTAAGTCCAGCCCACTCTGAAAGTTCTACTTCCAGGGTGAACCGAGGAAGGGTTAGATGGGGGCTCCTGGGAGTAAATGGCAGATTTCCTTTCAGACGCTGTGTAGCCCACTGATGAAGAGGACTGGCTGAGATCCCACTCATTTCACGTGTGGCCTTCAGCAGTGAAAAGCCAGTTAGGCTCATCCAGTTCAACATTCTTGTTCACTAGACAGCTGAGATCCTGGCTATAGACTTGCATTCTTCAGCTGGCACGGGGCCTGACACATCCAAGCCCACAGAATAGGCAGGTTATCAGAACAGAGGCCTTTCTAACGGAAGCTCTAACACAGTGATCGCTGAAGGCTGGCTTGGGGTATGGAAAGATTCTTACAAGAAAGAAGCAGTCAGGGTTGGGCTTGGATTTTTTTGTTTTGTTTTACTGTACATAGAATGGCATAAGGGGCCTGATTCTGTGTTGCACCAGTCAGGAGATGCAGTCCAGAAGAGGGGAAGGGCAAAGTTGGCTTTATACCTCCTTTGTGAATCCCAGATTGTGAGCTTCTCAGTGACTGGTGTGGTCCAGAGCATAAGTTAGAGGCTGCTCTAATTTATTGCAGCCTTACATGGGCTGCCTACAGACTTCTGCACAGCCCAGAATTGCCAAAGTGCAGAGCGCTCTGGTCGCTCCTCTGGGCTGGCAAGCCAGGACAGCACAGCACTAGTGCATGCCACATATTCAGAGGGCTGTTCTGGCCTCTTTATGCCACCAGAGGGGAATAGTGTAAAGGGGCTGCAGCAGGGACTGGAATCTGGGCCAGTAGGTTCTACAGAAATGCCTGTGCCAATCCCGCCCCCTGTGCACAAGAGCCTCACCACAGGCAGGGTCCGCTGTAGCTCCTTTCGGAGGATCCAGTCATTTAACAGCACCAGGAGATTGGAGGCAGAGTACACTGGGAAAGAAGACAGTGATTCACATGGGAAAGAGATCTAGCCACTGACTGAACCCTCTCCCCACCCAGTCATAGGATATGGCAGAAGCTGAGCGCTCAGGAGAAAAATCTTTCCACTGAGGCAAATGAATGGGTGGGACTAGGGTTGCCAA
The DNA here is from genome assembly GCF_965140295.1 of Lepidochelys olivacea. NCBI lineage: Eukaryota > Metazoa > Chordata > Testudines > Cheloniidae > Lepidochelys > Lepidochelys olivacea. The sequence goes on from NC_140416.1 coordinate 55,228,655, forward strand.
CCCTCCAGGATTGTCCTGGAGTTTCCAGGAATTAAAATTAAAGAGTAATCCTTAATTTAAAAAAGTCATGTGATGAAACCTCCAGGAATTCATCCAACCAAAGCTGGCAACCCTAGATGGGATGGACAGACTCCCGATGGCTCAGAGAGGCAATGCAGCTAACAGCAAAGTTAAGTGAATGATGATTTTTAGCGAGGACTATGTTCCAGGAATTTGACCCCAGACAGAGTGGGAGATAGTGGGAGATAGACTGAGCTTGCTGTGGGGTAGGGTCTCTGGCCAACTCCAAGTTAGTAACATAGCCACTCTTTCTGGTTTCATTCAAACAGCAGCTGGTAGAGAGCTTCATATCACCAGGTTCCTACAACACAGTGAAAAGAGTACTCACCTGTTAGTAAGTTCAGAAAGGCAAAGTTAACAAATTTAACAAAAGCAATGGCCAAATAGCAGCCACTAGCATCAGAGGGAACAGGGAGCCCCATAAAAGCCTAGACTAGCAGCTGGCAAAGAAACAAACATTCCCATCAGACCCAAGGGAACACCTCGCCTAGCCTCACCTCACCCTGCCCCAACTGAAGCAACACTTGCACGAGCATTAGGGAACAACAGCCACTGAATAATCCCAGCCATGCAGCAGCAGCACTCCAGTTTCAGACCTGCACCTCTTTCCCTGGTACAATGCTCAGCCCTCCCTCCCCAAAGTCTGCCGGTTATCTACACAACATTTGCAGATGGCACAGTTCTGGTGCCGCATATCAGTTCACCAGCATACGTACCAAGCTCAGAAAGTTCATGGGAATCAGAAAAGCGACCTGGGAAATAAAGGAGCGATGTTAGAGGAGGGTCTGTCATGCTGCTGAAAACCACCACAATCACTGCTTCAGAGAGAAACAATTACTTTAATCAATGCTAATAGGGAATTCTTAGCTAAAGGGTTTCAAGTATCCATCAAGGATGTCTCTCAAGGAGCCCAGAGATTAACATTCTCCTGCCCTCAAAATAATAAATAATAATAATAATATCAGGTTACTTCCTCCCCTTCCCATTGCTCTGCCTCTTTCCGGCCAAGTACTAGATGAGGTTTTATTATTTTTTCTTCAACCTTCCAATATCTGTGCAAGTCCAGCAGGCGAGGGGGGGTGTCCTGCAGGCTGATGCTCCCTCATTTCTTGGCATCTTACAGGCCAAAGGTGATGTGCCAAAATATTTTAACCATGTGTTCAGGTTTGTTTTTTTCTTTTACTTTGTTAAACGACCAACCACAGCGTAGGCTACACCTGGAGCACGGACTTCATTATCTTCTCCACCACATGCCTGAGTTCAGAGCAGGCTGATCCTGCTGGCCCAGCAGCGTGTGAATCGCAGAGATACAAGTCCATCTTTATCTGAACCGTAGTAACTCGAGGCAATGCAGATGGACCTGATTTACAATGGTTATGATGTAGTGGGGCCCTGTCAATGCAACTCGTGACAGATCAATAAAAAACTCCACTGTGTAATGGGCGGGACTGGCTAACAGAGGTGGTGGGGCACACACCCCCAGAGTTCCCGTCCGACGGAGTCCGGACACCTGGGGTCCCGCCCGCCTGGGGAGCGGGGTCTGTGGGCGGGGCAGGACGCCTGGGTTCCTGCCCCAGCTACCCGTAGAGGCGGTCGTTAAGCGCCCGGACTCCTGGGTCCCCCCAGCTCGCTCGCCCGCCCCGGTACCTGGCAGCAGGTAGGAGAGGCCCCGCACGGTGCCCTCCAGCTGCGCAGTGGCGGCCGGGTGCTGCCTCACGTACTCCTGGTAGCGGTGACAGAGGCGCCGCAGCCTCCCCAGGGGCCCGGCGGCGGCCATGGCTCCTTGGGAGTCCTTAGTTCCACCGCCGCCCGGCACACGCTTCCGGGTAGGAAACTCCGCGCCTGCGCACTGAGCTGCTCACACGCCGGACTCTCCCCTCTGCGCCTGCGCACCGAAGGCAGTCGGGCGCAATCTGCCAAGACCCGCTAGCCTCTTGAATCGAGCGCGGAGCAGCAAGGAGGATGAATCGAGCGCGGAGCGGCTGGGTCCGCAGCCGGGACGGGGCGGAGGTGATTTAAAGGGCTGCGCGGGAGCGAGCGCGGCGGCGGCAGCTACACCGACGGCGGGGGCGCGCTGGCCTCAGGTACGGGGCGGCGCCCGGGGAGAGGCACCCCTGCAGGGCGGCCCCGCGGGGCAGAGAGTCCGGGTGCCCGAGGGGGGCTTCCAGGCCAGCGCTGAGGGGGTGGCCGGGCGCCCCCCTGCTCCCCTCCCGTTCAGGCCACTCTTCTCTTGCGGCGCCCCCGGAGCCTTCCTCTCGCTCCCGCGGGGCTCGGGGCCGTTGCCGGGCGGGGGCTCCCCGTCGGGCTCGGCTCGGCTCTGCACAGCGCTGAGCAGCGAGGCGCCCCGCCAACCCTTCGGGGCGTGAGACAGCGCCGGGCTCTGCCCCGTCCCGCGCCCTGCGAGCCGCCCCGCAGGAACCGGGCACCGCCCTCCCCCGCCAGGCCCGCTGCCGTGGGGTTCCCGCCTCGCTCCGCCAGCCCCGGGAGCGAGTGGGCGGAGCGGGGAAAGCAGGAGGCAGGTTTCCCTTGAACACCCTGAACAGCCCGTAACAGAGATGCAGGTTCGGGCAGTGATGGCCGGACCAAACCTTGTCCCTTGAGGTTGCTGGATTTAGTCGTGGCTGGGTGGGTACTGTCCCACCTTGTGGCTGTTCAGTGCCCATTGTGAGATGAGTTGGTAGGTCTCATTCATTTCCCAGCAGGAAGATGTCCACGTTGTTTTGACGCAGCTTTAACTGGCCTCTTTGTTGTCAGACTCAGTAGAGAAGCCAAGTATTAATAAGTCATGGAGTCTGAGCTCCTCTTTTCACCCTTCATTCCTCTTTTCCCAGAGGCGGGAGTCAGATTCTCTAGGGCGGGTGTGAGGTCTGATGGCATAATTTGTGAAGTGCTCTGTGCCTTATGAGAGCACTCTAATTATAATACTGCAGAGCAGTAGGGCGGTGCTGGGGTGCTTGCTTTCCTACTGTCTATATGCTACAAATATTTGGGAGCTCTTCATTTTTAGGGCCATCAGTTTGGCACCTTTTCAGCAGCCCTAAACTCTCACACATCCTGCGTGTATGAGAAGGATGAGTGTAAAGGCAAAAATAGTCAGTGTGGGGGTGGAGAGTGAGTAAAAGCTTCTGAAATCCTTGTAGAAAAGACTTAAAGAAGTTAAGAGGGATGGAATTGAAGAACATGGGTGGGATTAAAAATGTGTGATGCGGCCATTACCCTTTAAGGCTTGTGGTAAAGCTAGGGAGAGGGGTGGGACCTGGAAGTGGGGAGGTGTTTCACTTAAATTAATAGGTTTGAAACCTCCAGTACAGCTCTGCAGGGAACCTTAATTTAGGGCTGTGAGCCCTGCTGATGGGCTAACCAGCTGTTAGTGGAAGGCAAAGAGGCTTTGAGTATCTCTAGAAGGAGGGGACACTAGCTGGAATTTCCTGGGAGTCTAGGGCATTTGTACCATCATCCGTTGGATGTGACTGCTGCTTTTCATAACCAGTGAGGGGAAGGGAAGGAAGAGCCCCATTTACACTAACACAATCCACAGGTCCCTGGTATTTGGGGGAATCTGTCTCTTGTACCCATCTCTGAAATTAATGTGGGAAAGTGAATTCCATTCCCTACAGTGAAATATGGATGTGTAAACATCAGCTAAAATCTGACCCCGGAGGAGAGCTGTGAGATTTCACATCAAAGAACTAAAATCCCTGTGTTCAGACCAAATAAACTTTGGGGCCTCAAAGAATGCTCCATGATATACAGTAGAACCTGAGAGTTACGAACACCTCGGGAGTGGAGCTTGTTCATAACTCTGAACAAAACATTATGGTTCTTCTTTCAAAAGTTTACAACTGAACATTGACTTAATACACCTTTGAAACTTTATTATGCAGAAGAAAAATGCTACTTTTAACCATCTTAATTTAAACAAAACAAGCACAGAAACAGTTACCATACCTTGTCAAATCTTTTTAAACTTTCCTTTTATTTTTGTAGTAGTTTACGTTGAACACAGTCCTGAACGGTATTTACCCTTTTTTTGGTCTCTGCTGCCTGATTGCGTACTTCTGGTTCCCAGTGAGATGTAAGGTTGGCCAGTCAGTTTGTAACTCTTGTGTTCATAACTTTGAGGTTCTACCATACCTTTATAAACTCTGTGGGGTCTCCATGCCCTGCCCCACCATCTGCTCCCCACAAGGTCCTTGGGCAGGCCCTGGTGTGTTGTGAGGGGACCCTGGTATACACTGGGGACTCATCTGCAGACTTGGTGCGATTTTTTCCTTTCCTCCACTTGTTTGGCAGATGCTGTGTGACTATATGGCAAGAAAGCATGTGCAGGTCACACACAGACAGGAGATTGGAAGCTAGGACTTCTCAGTGTGTTGCGGTTGCCTTATCTGCCAAGGAATATATGATGTGTTACACTTCCTGCTCCTTTTAAAAGTACAGTGTAGAAGGGTCTTACGAGGATCAGAAACCCTACTGCTGGGGCATATTTAAAACTAGTTTGGGACAAAGCCTTGGAGAATAGACAGCAGCGGACAGTCTTGCCCCAGTTTGGAGTAGATGGGATCTAATAGTCATTTTCCATCTCGTAATCATACGAGTTGGGCCCAGTTTCTCATTACGTGCACAGCACCTCTGGGTTCTCCTGTACAGAACATTTGGAGATGGGGTGTTGCGCGTAAGGAACATCTAGCGTCAGAAGAGACGTGCATTAAAAAGAATTCAACTTATGTTTGAGAGGTGCTGAGCACGACTTCATGTCAGGAACGTGCTGACCCTGGGGACATGCAGCAACAGCATTCAAGCCAGTGTGATCTCCACTGCAGACTATCTGAGCTGCTGTAACATAATTTTTCAATGAAATACCCAGGCCTTGCCAGACAGCAGCTTGAGATCTGGCTGCCCAACAGCTTGTCTTCAATCAGATGGTTGGAATCCTCTGGCTTCTCCTGGGCATATGACCAGACAGTGCTAGTCTGTCACTAAGCAGGGGACATTGTGACAGAGGATTTACCCAGGGTGCAAACCTCCCTGATGTCTGTATCTGTTCCCCACCTCCCTGCTCTCCTTTTTGGCTAAATCACTTCTGTTCTCCACCCCAGCCTGTCCAGGAAAGTGACTCAGCATGTCAGCCAGTTTGGCCCCCTAGTGCTTTCATAATGAAGATGGAAAAGGGTGAAAGCTCTACTCAAAGCAAGTGAAATTACCCTGCCTGGGAGGTTAGGCTCTCAGGCTTCCTTAGTTTGAGATTTATTGGGGGGTAAAAACTCCTGGCTCCTGCCTTTGCTAGGCTCAGATGGAGTCACTCAGAGACCCTCAGGTTCTGAAACCACTGGTGCTTTTATTTACAAGTTTGTGCACCCACCACCTTCTCACTGTACAATACGCACAGCTCTGGGTTCCTTGTGTCTGAACCCAGGAGGGAAGGGCTTTCTCCCTGCCTGCACTCCCTCACCTTCCTCCATCCCACCAGCCTGCTGCTTCTTCTCAGATGCTTATATAGCCCTGGGATAATTGGGCTGGCAGCTCTCTCATATTCCCCAATTAGGGCAGGTTCTTTCCAGCCAGCTCCACTTTATTTACTTAAATGGGGCTGGTGCGGCAGGGGCTGGTTCTGCAATCTTCCTGCTCAGCACCCTGTCATATGGGATATGTGGGAAATGGCCCATGGTTGGGGTAAGGGTGCGGGGTTCCACTGTGCAAATCAGAGTTCAGGCTTCTCTGCAATTTACTGTTAAAACTCATCTGGGGAATGGACATGGTAGGGTCAGGTGGTTAGTGGGCAGTAAGGAGGAGAGTGCAGACTCAGCACTAGTCTTGGTATGACAATAAAACCAAAAGTAAGCTGACTGTGCAAGTCCAATCAGTGCTCTACCCTCTCAGTTCCTCCAACTTGCTCTGCTGCCAGTAACTTGCACTCTAGCTGGCTAAAGTCTGTCAGATTAGACTGTACTTGGGGAGACTGACTCCTGTAGAGTTGGGCACAGAACCTTATAGTTACCTCAGCAATGCTGCTCCTAGACCAGAAGCGCCTGAAATGACATTAAGTATCAGAGGGGTAGCTGTGCTAGTCTGGATCTGTCAAAGTGGCAAAGAGTCCTGTGGCATCTTATAGACGAACAGACATATTGGAGCATAAGCTTTCGTGGGTGAATACGAAAGAAGTGGGTATTCACCCATGAAAGCTTATGCTCCAATATGTCTGTTCGTCTATAAGATGCCACAGGATTCTTGAAATGACATTGTGGCACAACTTCCAGGAGCCTGAAAGTTATGCCCCTTTGGCATATGCAATTCTATAGCACCCACCAGGGGGTTAGACAGCTATAGAAAGTGGTGTTTAGGTAGTGAAACATTTAGGTGTGCATTTAAATGTTAATGGAAATACATCGGGGGAACCCAGACTTTGTGGGTTTATCTATGCTGGGAGGAATTGCCTCCTTAATGCTTGTAACACGTGGAGAAGTGGCCAATTTAAATTGTACCAATTTATATTTAGGGTGCAGGCACTCCCCTGTAGCGTATTAGCAGAGGTTGATATTCCTGTGAGGCCTGAGGGTATGCTCTCTTCAGTTGCTACACCGGGTTTTTGGCTGTTCAGTTAGTAGTGAGATGATCTCCCAGTAGTGTGGGACTATGCCTCTCCACACTAGTTTTCTGACTCTCCAATTGGGGCAGCTGAAGAAAGGGGCCCTGAGTCCTTAGCTATGCCACTTGCTGTGTCACTGACGTTCTTTATTTATTCCACCACTTTGTGAGTTCACCGCACACCCCCGGGAATAAATTACAAGCCGCAGATAATCTGTGGACAGATGGACATACAGAGCGTACTTTAGTCCATGACACATGAGCCCTGCCTAAAATGGGAGGCCTGATTCACTGTGGCATCTCGTGGGGAGCAAGGCCTGATAGGTAACTTTCTAACCCAGATCTAATGAAGAAGCCAGTCTGAGCTAGACCCAGGAATCTGTGCTGAGAAGTGCTTTGGACAGCAATGCTGGTGACATGAACAAGCCTGTCAGAACCTGCATGGTCCTTCCGGGGTCTGGAAAGGATCCCTTTGGCAGTCTTTTGCAGTTCATAGGGGGCAGTTCAGTGCTGGGTAACATACAATAATCTAGTTTGAAATGCTGCTGCCTGCCCCATCTTCACTCTTAGTGGGAGCTAGATGACAAAAGCACCAGACCCATTGCATGGCGCGCACACCCCGAGTGACTTTAGAAATGGGAGGGAAGCTCAGGGGTTTGGCTGAAATATGCTGAGGATGCTGTGGGGTTGGAATATTCCATAAACTGAATTGGGACTCTCCCTTCTGACCCAAACACTACACCTTTTTCTGTTAGCATGCATTAGAACTAGAGCTGGGCAGACTGTTACAAGCCTCTCTCCCCATCTGGTAGCATGGAACATGCAGTCATTCAAGGTGTATGAACCAACAGCCTCCTGGAGAGGGCTGGTAGCAAGGTCTGGCTTTGATGAACTTCAAAATGTTGTAAGACTGGCCTGTTCTCCCAGGTGTATTCACCATGATGAGGAGATGGAGTTTAATGGAAGGGAGCCATCTTGGGGCTTGGGCACATGGTAGGGCTATTTAAGGCTTGGTTTGTTTGGTTAAAGGGGACCTCCAAAATCTGCTAGTGAGAAACTAGGTTTGTGCCTTTGTTAGTTTATGGTGGATGAAGGGGACCTGAGAGCCTCCTCGCCATTTCCTCCAAAAAACTATTTGCACTTTCTCTTAGAAACAATAACAACGTCAAGTGTGGTCTTCACTTTCTTTACTGGAAATCTCCGTGAGGGGCTGAGTGAGGTGAAATAGGAGCTTTTTCCAGCTCTCGACTGAAAAGGATGGAGGGAGGTGTTTGACTCTTCTCTAGTGAAAGCTTTCTTTTCCAACTGTTTGGGTTGATAAAAACATGCCCAAAACAATCTTTAAAAATTCCACAGCCTGGTTCCTTTGTCTGGTTTCTTTTGCATGATACTGTTAGTTCTCCAGTTGGTCATAGTCTTTTAGGAGAAGTAGGGAAGATGAGACCTGAATTTATGATATAAAAATATGTAACCTGGACAGGTTACATATTTACATAAATTCTGTACTTGGTAAAGAGCCCCCAAAGGGTACAAAAGGGATGCTTTTTCTGTGTAGGTCTCTGTAATGAGCCTAGAGTTTGCTCAGGGAAGGTGGTCAATCCTTGCATCTCCTGAAGGGCAGAAAAATTAGTCGGACAAGGCTTCCAATTTCATTAACTCAGGATCAACTCTGCTGGCATGGAGACCTTCCCTTCCTATACTCCCCTTCAACTTTGTGGGAGGTGCTTCTCCTGCTAGGGTAGGAAAAATTTCAACTAAGGGAACATCTTATCTCCTCCTGGCTTCACTGTTGCAGCTCTGCCAGCAGGAATCCTCACAGCAGGGTTGTGACAATTGCACCACAACTTTATTAATTAATTGTTCGTTCACCCTGAAGTCTCCTTTGAAGATGAAGAATTGGGTTGGAGATTGAAGGCAGTGTCCTCCGTGGCTCACTGCCTGAGCTTCTGACATCAGTGGGGTCCAAAGTCTCAGTGATAAGAAAAATATAAAAGTATTGTGTCTCTTCTCTACTGCACCTGCCAGAGAATCCTGGGCCTCTCCTGGTCAGGGAAATAGCCAACTGGCTGGTTCCAGGCCTACTGGGACTGTGAAAACTTCCCCACACAGCCCTGCCAAAGCATCTCAGTCATGCTCTGCAGCGCTCTCTGCTATTCCGTAGCTCCTGTTCTTCTAGAAGGAGGGAATGGTGTCTAGCCGTTGGAACAGGGGTGGCAGGAGGTGACTTGGAATCAGAACCCTAGGATTCTCTTTAAGGCTGGGCTTCAAATTTCTTGTGTGGCTGTGGGCAAATTACTTCGCCAGGCTGTGCCTCCATTTCCCTGTCTGTGAAATGGAGATGATACTTTGCTATCTCATAGTGGTATATGAGGAATAAATTTTGCAAAGTGTTGCCATGAGGTGCTCACGTGAAATACACAAGAGAAGGGAAATACAATAGAAAATATTTTCTCCTATTTTGGGGCCCAGTATGAATGCATTTTGTGTGACTCTAGTGTGAGAAGTCAGAGGCTAAAGGAGCCTGAAAGGGGATGTCGAATCTTGGGAACCATAGAATACAGTTGGAGGTCAGAGCCCTGCATCTGTCTCCAGTCAAGAGGCTAGGCAGCAGTCTGACTGTGGCTTGGAGAAAGGAGATGTGCCATCCTTCATGCCATACTGTCCATCCATTCATACTGCTGTGTAACTGCAGTGTTTGCACATGGCAGCTCACTCTCTCCTCTAGTATCTCTGGGACTAAGCAAGTGAATCTGTGTGACCTAGGAGCCTCAGGGATGGGGAGGTACTGCTGAAACAGATCTCAGCCTGGGGGATGTGGGTGTCACCTAAACTGGATGGAAAAGACCTTTTAAGGAACAAGTGTCTGCTTAATCCCAAGAATGTTACGATTCCTTCCTCCATGTACTTCCTGCCCTACTGCTGCTTAATATTGGAATGTCCCTGTATAGATACTCCTGACTTTCTCATCTGTGTCACTGGGGCTCAGGTTGCTCATTTGGGATGCTCACCAGGCAGAAAAATGGTTAAATGTTGTTCAGTGCCGTTTCTGTCCATTTCTTATACATATGCTGTATGAAGGGAAAAGCCAGGGAGTCCTGCACTAGGGAGAACTCACAACAGGCAACAACTGTCTTAATCACACTCTGGTCCCCAAAGTTTCTGGTCCAGTTTGACATAGTACACTTAGCATTTACTGTATAGAGATCAAAGCACTTCACTGGGGTGGAAGAAGTTTCCTTATCCCCATGTTACAGATGGGGAAACTGATGCACTGATAGGGGAAGGGATTCTCTCAAGGCCACATAGTCAGTGGCAGAGTAAGAAACAGAACCCAGGAGTCCTGGTTCCTCCCCAGTGCTCTCTCCACTGGACCATGCTGCTTCATTACAGCCTCAACCTTTAGACCAGCAGTATTGGGAGACCAAATGTTGCTGGTCAATTGAGAGTTTGGTTAAGACAGATTTGACCAGAGATACAAGGATCCTGAAGGGATAAACCTTCATCCAGATGCAGTACTTGGAGCTCGGGGGTGTGGGCAGCTCTGAGTTGCAGCTCTGAGCCTATTTACTATAGTGGCCTAATGCCTAGATTTGGAGAGTCTGCTCAAGTGAGATTGTCCCCTTGCTGGGACTCATAGGGGACTGAGCTGGTGAAGGTGCAGGGTCCTTTATGCATGTGTCCCTAGACTCCTTCTGCAGGATGGCTTCACACTGCGAAGTTTCTACCTCACCCGCTGCACCTCTGGGGCTGTTCCTGGGGCCTAGCCCTGATCTCTCTCCCAGTCTCCTTTTGTTTTGTAACCTGATAATTTAGCAGTTTTTGTCTTTTGGGTTTCCAGGTGATGGTGAGCTGGGACGACCCCAAACTTAGCTGGAACCAGAAGTCTCTGTGATACTGGTGCTACCCCTGCTTTCTGCCCACAGAAGCCATGAACCTGTAACTGGGGAAGTTTCTCCTCAACCAATGTGTTACCACCAGATCTCCAGTACAGGAGCCAGCTGCTCCCAGTGTCCCTGATAGCCCTGTCACCTCAGCATCTTCCAAAGGTTGGTTTTCTTGCTCCTCTTGTAGAGAAGTTAAAGATACTCAGTCTCCTGCTATCCCAGTCTCTTCTTGCACAGACCAGTGAGGTTAGGGTAGAAGGTAAGATGGGGAAGGATGTTGGGATTGCTGGCTCCCTCTCTGTTCAGTGGCGCATTCTACTCAGTCACTTATTGCCAGGCACCACTCCTCATCCCTGGTTAGGGGGTGTGCTAAGTCCACAGGACAGCCCCTGAGATTCCTGTTAGCCTCCCACAGCACCTGCCTTGTAACAGAAGGAGGAAGAACATTTGTCCTTTTTTGTCCACCTAAACCCTGGTGAGCAAAGGATCTTCCTTTGTGTCTGTTACAAAGAGATGTCCCTTTAATGCACATTTGGAGATTCCCCTCCTCAAATCCTCTTGTTTCCAGAGAACCTTTGATCTCTAAATTTCAAATTCAGTTGGATACAGTGGCAGAGTCCTGGGCTACTTCACTTGAGAATTAAAGGATTGGAAGGGAAAAGTCCATTTTAGGGTGGAGGACCAGAAGGGACCCCTCAGCAATTTATTTTAGCAGACTGGGGACCTGCTCCTTGTGGCTCTTTGCCCTGTTTGGCATGAATCCCTCTCCCTCTGTGCACCAAGCATTTTTGGGGGCTGTCATTCTCCTCTGCTGCCTCCCCCGCCCCTCATTAGTGCATGGCCTGGCTTGTCTAAACCTTGATCGGATTTGTCAAGGCTCCTTCCCTTTTCTTCCTGTTCATTGAAGATTGAAACAAAGGAAATGGGAGAAGAAAGGGCCTAAGAATAGGAGTGAGGGAAATGAGTGACAGGCTGCCCCCTGCGCCCACCCCTTCCAGCTCTCATGGGGCAAAGCTAAAGCCAGTACACTTCACTTCAGAAGGCCGTGCCTTCCCCCTGCCACTAGCCTGAGTCAGGGCTTCTGCATTCTGTCCCTAGCTCTGCTGCTAGCTGACTTCATGGTTCACCTGCTCCCTTGGTCATGTCCCTATGGAACTGCTGCCTGCACTGGTTGTGTGCTGCCGCCAAGGCTATTCCCTCCACTACTGACCTCATAACCCAGACAGTTCTCGTCTAAATGGCCAGGCTGCAGCATTGCCTACTAAAATACCCACACCAGTGGGAGGAGGCTCCTTCTCCCCCAGCAGGGACTCTGTGGCGTGGGGACCCAAATGAATCTCACATATAAGTGGGCTGTTATTTTTACTGCTTTATTTTTAACGTGCCCTGTGCTGAGATGTTTCCCTCATTACCTGCACTAGCAAAGTGCTGCTCCTGCCAGCCAGCCAGCCCCTAATGAACCCAATACAGAGCTCTGACGGCTCCTGGCATCTGTACAGGACATTAAGCAGCAGGACTTTCCGGCTCCTCCCCATCCTGAGCCAGATAAGGACTCTGAACAAGGGCCTTTTGTGCAGCCAGGTCTGTGAGGAGGAGGCTAACCTGGTTTTGGGGAAACAGCATCGATAGTTTGGCAGCTGATAGTCAAGGTCAGACTTTCCTGTGAGGCAGGAGACTTCAGTGTGAAGGGAGACATGCTGGTCTCAGCACTTTTCTGGTTGATGTTAATCCCACCCCTGGCATTCTCCTCAAGCCCTTCAAACTTCCTTCCCCCACCTTGTCTCTTGATCTCTTCTGCCCTCTGCTCACAGCCTCAGTATTAATCTGCCAGGAGAAATTAAAAAACATGAAGCCCCAGCATAGTGATGCAGCCACTACAGTGTGAAATGCGTCCTCATCTGTCCATTCCTAATTGTCAGTCTCTAGGAAGCTTTTTCCTGGGGCTCAGCCTATATTTTCCTTTCATCCCCTTCTTTCTCATTCTCCCCGATTGTAACCCCCAAATAATCAGCACTCTCGGGGCTTTCATTAAAGAACTCTGTAAAATGTTTGGCTATGAAGTGTGTGGATTTGGTGTTACTAATTCCTCTCCTTGCTTGGTAATCATTCATGCCCTTCAGGTATTTGCATTCTCTTACCATGTCCCTCTCCTCAGGGAGGTCACTTAGCCAAACTCCAAAGCTTCACTTATTTCCCCACATCTCTGTCCATTCCCTGTGCACAGAGTCAGTGGGAGAGGGAACTCCCAGTTCCCACCCCCACTTCCAACATACACACTGTCCAGAGGGCTGATCTAGATAAGCCACGCAGGTTGGGGGAGTTTGTTCTTTTAATTCCCTGGGTGGGCTTGCAGGGCAAGTTAGTTTTCTGTGACTACTCCACACTGATGATCCTCTTGGTATAGAAGAACCCAGACAGATTTTGCTATTTTCAGGTGCATTATACAGAGGGACTGTCCTTGCCCTGCTCCACGATGTAATGCCTCTGTTGCTGCAGCCCAGACAGGTCAAGTTCCACTGCAGGGTTATTGACCAGCAAAACCTTTGTGTTAAAGTGACTGTAGTGAAAGTTTATGCCTTTCAAGTCAAATAAATAATGTTCAGTCAAAGCAAGCACATGTTTCCCCTTCTGTATTTTACAGGGTAATTGCTGGGCTGGTGGGCTCAGCACAGGTATAAATTAGCCATGCAGTTCAGTTGGGTTGCAAAGTGCTTGAGCTAGAAAGCTCCTGTCATCGCCAGTGAGTCCATCACACGCTTGCAGTTTGTTGATGACCTTCATATAATGCTCATCTCCCCCCGTGTTATTTATGTCTCTTGCAGAGACCCCATCCCCTGGTATTCCAGTGCAGTGCATGTCCCAGAGTGTGCAGACTATCTTGTGTTCCAGCATCAGATACTGCACTCTTTTTACACTACTTACCAGCTCTGGGCACCGTGGTTAGATTGGAGGCAGGTGTAAGCTGCAGGGGGAGAGGTGTCTGGCTCAGTGGTGCTCTCCCCAGGCTAGCAGTAAATTCAAGCTACCCAAACCTTGGGTTTCATATGGAAAATAAAATCCCTTCTCCTCACAAATGTCAGTAGTAAGAAGGGGAAGGCAGATATCTTCTCTCCCTGGTGCCCCTGCCAGACAGATACAGTGCAGAGTGGGAGGCTTGAGCCAGCCCTGGTGTTACCAGTCTGTGCTGTCTCCTTTGGGCAGCAAGGGCTTATGTGTAGTAAGAAGGGGAGACATGGTTCTTCCTCCTCCTGAAATTGCCCTTCAAAGAGTTGTCATAGCAAAAGCTAGTGGGGCAAAGGAATTAATCTATCAACCAAGTTGGAAGCCAGAATCTCCTGAGCATGAGCTTGAATTCCCCATGATGCCGTTCGGTTCCAACTGCATGGCAGGCTTTCAGATAGGGGTCTAGTCAGCAGAACACTGGCCTGGGAGACTGGAGACCTGGGGTTCTGTTCCTAGCTGTGCCACCAACCTGCTGGATGACGTTGGGCAAGTCACCACCCTTCTGTGCCTCTCTTCCCACCCTTCAGCTGTCTTGTCTATTTAGATGGTAAACTCTCCAAGGCAGGGCCTGTGTTTCACTATGCACTGGTCTGTACTCCAAAGTTACATCAGCATAGCAGCGTCTCAAAAGTGTGAAAAATCTACACTCCTAAGCAACGTAGTTAAACTGATCTAATCCTTGGTGTAGACAGCACTAAACTGATGGAATAATTCTTTGCCCTAGCTGTAATGCTGCCTGCAGTGACTTAAGAGCATGAGTACCAACTCAGGGCAGACTGTTAAGAATCACAACTCAAATTGGTTGTGACTTTTATACTTAGATTTCACCTACCAATTATCAAGTGTAAACTCCTTAGGCACTAGAACAGCCTGAACGTGGAGTCAGACAGTCCCCTTGGGTACTCTATCTTGCCATCCAAGTGAACATATCCTCGTGACAGATGGGCCCTTACACCAAGAATCACACCAATATTCAAGTTACTCCCAAAGGACCAGTCACTTACCCAGGTCAATTGCACTTAGATTTCATACCAAAGACTATGTTTGTAGCCAAGCCTATAATAAACTATATAAATATTTGTTAAGTAGGAAAAAGAAACAAGAGTTTTTTTACAAAGTTCAAGCAGGGAAACATATACACAAATGAGTTATTATCTTAAATTTTAAAAAGTAATAAAGAAAGTTGCTTATTACAGAAGCTTCATGTCCTTTAGGGCTAACCCAGGCTAAGCAGTGGGGTTCTCTTGCTTGTGGCACTGTATCCCTAAACCTGGTGTAGTTCTGTTCAGGGCCCAGATGCTGCAGGGCATTGCTTTTAGCTGCCTCTTTCAGATCACAGGCCTACAGCAGTGTTGCAAAATATGCAGTCTTGGCTGGCTAGGCTACACTCTCACTAGAGAGAAGTGGAGAGATAGGAAAGAGAAGAAGTAAGATAGGGAAGGAAAAGGACACAGAGGGAGGTGGTATGGGGAGACGTCTCACATCCCATGTGGGGGTTGGGATTCAGCCAGAACTGGTGGAGGTGGAAATGTTGTCGGATCTTTCATCACATGACATAATCTTTAATTCCTGGAGGGTTGGCAACCCTAATGCTGTTTGGCTCCCTTTTTGGCTCTGCCTGGTCAGGATGTCCCTCAGGATTAGGATGACAAAGGCCCAGGGTCCCAAGAGACAGTGAGGATGGCAGCGGCAGCCATGATGGTGAAGCTTGTTCCAGTAGCCAATTTTTCTCCCCAAAGTTTCTTTCTTCGAGGACTCCAGAAGGGATGTGATGGACCAACTAGCCCATCCCCTCATTATTTTGCTCACCAGTTAGGCCTAGTATTCAACACACTGATTTTTGGTGCACTGGTTTATGGTTCCACACTTTTTTTTTTGGTTTACGAAGCATGATCTTAACACAGTCCTTGAGTTATATCAATAGGCCCTTTTGTTTGGACTAATTCAGTCTTTGTCTCACTTTTGCACCTTTCCTTGTCAACGTTTGTTGTTTGAGATTGTGACAGTTTATAAACTTTCACGCCTTACAGTTGAGCAGGTCTGGATGCAGCAGATGCAGGCCTGGATCAGAGGTACCCATCGTTGCCTGCTTGCAAGAGTTGTAATCCACTGAATGGGATGGATTCCTGGCTTCAGCGTAGGCTTTCAAAGTCTTGGATGGGCTGGAAGCAGCAGTTCACATCTCAGATGGTTCAGATCAGTCTTGTATCCTTGTCACTGTAGCTAACTTGGCTTCACGTGCTTTGCTGTATGTGTGGTGTTCAGATGGGGCCTTGAAAGCAGAGACCCCGTGAACTGTGCAGAAGCATGAAACATCCCAGGGCATTTCTGTAAGAGTTGGATTTGTTTGCCCCAGTGTCCTTGGCCAAACTCCCTTCTGGCCCACAATGTGGTGCCAGATGTTGTCCACCTGTGTTCTTCTGCTCCAGAAATAGCTACATTTCAATAGAGTTGTGTGAAGAGCTGTGAGATCCTTTGGGATCTCTCAGGTATATTTGTAACCTGCTTCTCACTGTAATGAATAGGAGGGAAGATGTTGGACTTCTGGGAACAGGTGATAGGCTGGGAAATTTGTAACATTACCTAATGACTCTTCCATAGGGCCTTTCCCCTTCCGAGGGCCACCACAAGTTATTACCAGCTCCCTTTAGGTCTCCTAAATCCAAGAGTTTTCTAACAGTGTATCCCATTAAACAAGTCAGACACGTTTTTTGAGTCAAGGGACCTAGTTGCTTAGCTAATGCCTACTTTTCACTGTCAGTTAATGGGCGAGTTGTCTCTTCCAATACATAGCCTGGGGATTTAGGTATTTGAACCACCAATCCTGGCTGACTTTCCGCTTCGTCTTCTGATTCAACAGGCTCATCCTCTTCATCCAGGAATTTGAACACCAAGCTCCCTTCTTGATCCTTCACCATTGTACCATCAGTTTTGTATTTAGCTCTATATCTCTGTTTTTAATCTCTTGTGGACACCTTACGGGTATATCAATGTTATGGTATATAGGCTGACTTGCTGCTTCACTCCCACGCTTTTTGCCAGACCGTAATGACACACACACCCTTTTGCCATTCTTTTCCTCTTTCACACATTCATATGGAGGTGGAATGACACTTGGCTTTACAGATTCCTCCTCCTTGTCTTGTGCTTTTGCCCTCTGCCACTCCTTCACAACATTTTCCCAAGCCTCATCATTTGAGGGATTATGATGGAAAGCCATGCTACAAATAGTTTTCCTAGCCACCAAAGCAGACTCCAGTTTATTAGTCACTTCAGTGTATTTCTTATTATTCTCTTTTCCAGGTGGCTTTGTAGCTTGTTCAGTTAAAACTGACACAGCTCCTTTATATCGTTTTGCCTCCAATTTATATTTCTGTTTTTCCTGCATTTGTGCATCCATATCACATTCCAATTCCTGACAAGTTTGAGTTAAAGCAACCATCTGCTGGACATTAGGTACATTTTGTGTTTTGCAAATCTCTTTTCATCCCCTCTTTTTGTAATCTCAGCTTCTTCAGCTCCTGTTGCAAACTTTCCTTCTCCTGTTTTCAAATCTCATGTTCCTCTGCAAACTTATTCACAGCCTGATACATAATCCAAACATCAGCATTTCTCCAAATGCTGTCCAAACATTGTCATTTGTTCCCTTTTAGGAGTAGGAGTGCCACATGTCTGATACTTTAACAGCATTTCATCCAAACACCCTTCCTTGTCTGGGACAGGAACAGTGTTAGGCAACCATGGATCAGAGCCAAGATCTTCACATGCCTGTCTCAGTAAGCACCTCTCAACCATACCCAGGGGCTTCAGGGCATCCCCCTTCTCCCCCGGTATGATGACCCTTCCCTGTCTGCGTTTGCAAAACATCGACTCCAGGAACGACCAATACAAACCCCCTCACCAGTATATTTCCCTCTCTTCATACTGTAACCAAATCTGGCCCCCGAGCTGTAATTAATGTCAGAACTGATTCAGAACAATATTCAAATTAGTCGGTTAACACCAATGATTCAAGATACCAAGCTCTTAACTGGCAACCAGATCATACACAGTTTGATTCATTTTAAAGACCTTTTCACTTAAACACAACAGTAAACCATCCTCTGCTACCAAACGTTGACAACAGGGGGTGCTACTACCCCGAAATGGATGTTTACTGGCTCCCAGTGGTGCAGATTACTGTCATACCAGTGGAAAAGGTCCACAGTAATTATCTTCCATACACAGCTGTTTATTGAGAAGGAATTACACAAGTGGTAAAGGGTTAATTAAGCACATCATTCCTACGTTAGACATTAAGAGCTATGCATTCCTCCTAACGAGTGTCTCTTTCACAAATATACACAAACAGGCCCTGTACAAGCCTCACACAGTTCCTGCTTGCCAAACAGAGAAGGTGGTTACCAATTTTATAGATGGCTTCTTTCTTCCTGGTCTGTTTTTCTCAGCCCTCTGGTCTGTCTTGGCTTCCCTTGATTGCCTTGAGACCTCTCTGGTTCATAGTCCTACTTGAGCCCGCGGAGCTGAGTTTTGGCTACTCTGTCTAGCAGTGTTGTTTCTTCAATCCTTAATTAAGGAGTCCCAACCACAGTAATTTACTTTGCTTGATTCTTATACTTTTTCCTCAAAGGAGTCACATGTCTTAAAAGCATGCCCAGTGGGCGTGTCGTTACTAATTTTTACCTGATTAGTATTTTACAACGGGCTGGGAGGGTGGTACTGAACGAAGATCACCCCACATTTATTCACTCAGCAATCATTCGCTCTATCTCTCTGCGTGACGGTCCTGCTGTAAGGTCACTATAACCAGGTCGACCTGTGCTCCGGGCTGGAACTTTATACATGTGATATTTACTTTTGCGTGGGCCCATATTTGCATACCAATAGGTTCAATATCGATCATACATGCAGACTTTGCCAGTTCTTTATCAAATTTGCTTCTGCTTAAAGGGAACCTGCTCCCAGGATCCTCTACAGCCAATCAGCCACGTTTGTCATTTCAAGTTATGCTCACACCATTCATTCAGTATGGCCGCACCAATTTGGCAGCATCCCAACACCAGGTGTCCTGGTGGCTCCAGAAGATAGGTACCTTGCCCTTGCATCGAATTGGTTCTCCCTTCTCCAGCCTGGTGCTGTTGTTGTGTCCCTCATTGCTGGAGTGCCTTCTCTAGCAGTGCCTTGGTGAAGGATGATACCTGTGTTGTGCAGTCCTTCTCCTGCTCTGCAAAGTGGCTGTTTACTATTAGTCAGTTGCCCAAGGCAGGTGGGGAGCAATGCTGCTTTCTGAGCTCCAGACAGCAGGGAGGGAGAGGGCTCAACACTTTCTTGCTTAAGCCCATGGAGGAGCTGGATGTTGGTGCTGGTGTTCGGAGATCTCATGTAGGCCAGGTCTATACTAGGAGGGACTGCTGGTGGAGCTATACTGGCAAAAGTGTTCATGCAGCTTATACCACCAAAAAGTGCTTTTGCTGGTACACTGGTCCAGCAAGCGAAAAACCTACACCTCTAAAAGCCCTTTTTTGCTGGTATAACTGTGGCACACTAGGGCTTTTGCTGCAGAAATGTCACCAAAAAATCACACCCCTAACTGACATTGCTATACTAGCAAAAGTCTCTCGTGTAGACCTGGCCTTGGGCTCTGACAAGTGTGACACACAGGCTCTTTCAAGGTCTGCTCAGATATGGCTTGTTACCAGACTAAATTATCCCAGGTGTATCATTTACCACGCCAGAAAGGATCCCTGCTGAACTGTGTGTGTGAAACTGCCACAAGGTGCCTGGAGACCAGCCAAGGAGCAGCTGCTGCTGCTGTTACTGGACTGCTCTGACAGGAGGGGCTGGTGTCAACCCGTGTCTGATGCATGTCTTTGTGCTGCTGGCTTCTTCTGTGGCATGGGAGGAAGCTGATTTTATGTTCCTGCTGTCCAGGTTGTTGCACTTGAGTTCAGCCCAGCACATCGTTTCTTGCTGCCAATGTATCCCCACAAACCAGTCTGTCTGAAGGGTGAAATTGGGTGAATACTCCTAGTTTCTCCATAGGTGAGGCAGATGTGGATGGGGTGTGTGTTCCATCAGCCAGGGGACTCTTCCTTTTCCCCTCTCTTGCTGGACTGCAGGTAGAGGTAGGGCTGTTCAGTGTGTCCCACCAGAGGGTGTGTCCTGTCAGAGAAAAGAGGGAAAGCATTAACTCAGACATGGCATAGCTGTGACACTGACATTTAGAGGGAAAATCTCTCTCAGCATTGCTGATGACTAGATTCTAATATCTGTACTCCATAGACTTATGAAGCAAGCTGCTATACAACATGAGTGTGTGGGGAAATCTGTCCCTCTTCCTTATCTGAGCACTATAATTCTGTCTGAGAATAGAGGATGTGTTATTTTCTATTAATTTATGGAATATGTACTTAGGTGCTGGAGCCTTAGAACTGTGTGTAATAATGAGCCAACTGGCTGGAGAGGGGTTTGACACATGGGCATGACTAAGAAAAATGTGATGCAGGCTGTCTGCAGGTTCAGGAAAACATCACTGCATCAGTTACATTACATTAAACTTTTCAGGGGTTTCTTTGCAGCCAGAGAGATCAGACTATTTTTTTTAATGAAGACTCATATTCTGGAGCACTGTTCTATGACTGGAATACATTGGCTATTCTGCCAGAGGTTGCTATCTTTCTGATGAGATGCTGAAGCAAGATCCTACCACCTGGTAAAGGTCCCACTTGTCATAAAACCAGGGGACAGTAATCCTGAGCGTAGGGGTGTTAATTCTGCTTTCCTGGCTGAATTCCATTCTCCCTCTGTAAATTCCTTCTGCAGTTTCACTTTTGTTCTTCCTCACTTCCTTTGCTCCTCTGAACTGCTGTGTAGTTTTCAGCTGCTGTCCTACTCTCTCCCAGAGGTGTTTGCATTTCAGCAGTGTGTGAAATGATCCCTATGTTACCTCTGTCACTGTGGTGGTGTGATGAGATTTAAAGGTAACCTGTAAAAGGGAAAAAACTAATGGGGCCTTTTAACAATTTATTTAAAATTTTGATGGAGAAAGAAGCCAGGGAGGAATTGAAAAAATTGCAGACCTTCTCCCTCCCTCCACTTCCCCCTGCATGGGGTTCTTGCCTTAGCAATTTAGGCCTTCCACTCTCCAAAACTAGTGTGATATCCCATGAGGCAAGGCAGTAAATGCTGGACACCTCCCAGGGAAAAGATTTTTGTGTGGCTGTCAAACCGTGGCAGGCTGGGACATTTTTAATAAGGCACGCAACAATTTTTAGCAAACAAGTTTTGCACTAAACTTTCCATCCTGACGAAGACATCACACCATTCAGTCTGTTCTGTCATGGATAATTCAGTTCTACACTTGGATGCCTTAAGTGGCACAACCATTTTAGTGACATTCCACAAAAGGGCATCCTCCATGCAGCAGGACCTCATACGTACAATGTGTGTGAGGTCACACTATGCAGAGGATGCAATTTTGTTCTACAATGTGTGTGGGGGGCTGGATGGAATCACCCAATGACTGGATCTGACCTGTGGGATGCCAGTTGGGCCATGGGTTTTTTAATGAATTCTGTGGCATCTAGTGCATGTGTTGCATACATAGGTAACACACCATTGCTGTCCAAACCTATTGATAACACACACCTAATTCCAACAACGGAGAGAGATTCACTTTCTCTAAAATGTTACACACATCCTGCCACCCTACTGCTTTCAATGAATGGGAGATGGCTAACGCTATGAAGAGTCTAAGACAGCCCCACCTCCTGACAGTCTGCCACTGACAGGGAAGAACAGATTTAACATTTCTAATAGTAGAAAATGAGCAAGATGCTTCCCCCCCTTTTTTTTATGTTGTAATGGTTAGAGGAGGAGATGTCTCAAGCCCTGAATCTCCTTTGCTGGTTCCCTTAATGGCTGCTGTTACCACCTGCAGTTGCAGACATGTTGAGGAAGTTCTGACACATACCCCTCCTGTGTAGTGTCTAGCTGTGTGTTATGATGTGAGGTAAGGGATTAGCAGTAGCCTCAGGAGAGCTGCTGGGGAAAAACATTGAACCTAGGAGCTAGGATGGTCTTGTTACTAACTGAACGGCTTCTTTAATCGTTTTTGGATAGATTTGTTATAAGGAAGTGACCTCAAATCCTAGTATGGTGCTGCCACTTTGTGTATGAGATTCTTATTGAGACCAAATATAGTCCTCTTGCTGTGCTCTTGTACAACACCCTGGCATGCACCTTTGGGGGGGAAATGGCACAAATCAAGGAAGAAATTCCCTCCACCCACATTCCATAAACTAATTGTTCACCTGACAATAGTCTGAATAGGAAAAGGGCAGCCAGGCTGGGGCCCTGAATGGGTCCTATTGTAATGGCCCTGCATGGGCTGAGCTGCTCATGCAAAGGTAAGCCCTTAGGCTAGGGGAAGGGAAAAGGCTCTTCCTGGGAGCAGCCAGTACTAGAACTGTTCAAGCAGGCAGGGGGTGACTTTAAAGAAAGCAGCAGGAATGAATCAGTTGTTAACCAAAGAATGAGGAGATTGCTGGGCTGGGAGCTGCAGAAGAGTAATATAGATGGCTCCTGTGGTGAGCAGAGTTCTGTGCTCTGGGAAAGCCAGAACACCACCTTGCTCTAAGCAGCACTCATTGCTCTGCACCCTTCTAATAGAGATGGGTGGCGGAGAAAGGCATTAGTGGGAAACCTCTCATCTTACCACTGGCAGCATGTGTCTGCACAGAGCAAGGGAGCCAGCGAGGAGCATTTGGCTGGAGAGGGAAGGGGGGAGGGAGCCCTGCTAAAATGGTGAGGGAAGCATAAAGACAGCCAGAAGAATACAGCAATTGGTGTGTGTAGATACCAGCATGCATGAACCCATCTGTGGCACATGTGTCCTCATGCATGTACCTTCATGTGCGCAAAGGCCCCTGTGGGAGCCTGCATGTGGAGGCCTGAGTGTACCAGGTGCGTGCAGGCAGAGACATAGGCATTTTTATTTCAGGGTCAGCCAGACTGGCTCCAGCAGTGGGCAATACCTATTTCTCACCTTTCCCAGAATCCTTTCCTACTCCTGCTGTTCATTCACTGCTGCTGCTCCTGTGAGGCCCTGGCAATTGCTTCCTGTCCAGTTCACACACCTGCAGCTGGAGCTGTGATCTCCCTGATCGTTATCTCAGCTGCAGAGCTACAAATGTCATAAAATGCCCCAGCTCTGATTATGCCCCAGGCAATCTTCCATCACACAGCTGTAAATTCCATCTGCCCTAGAGCAGTTTCTTCCAGCTGGTTAATGCCAGCAGCAGGGGAGCTCTGGTTCTTTTGTTATAGGACTGAGTCAAAAGAAAGGCCCTTACAGGCCTGGGAGTGGAGTTGGGTCCCTTGCTCACTAAGGGCAGGAGTTCAGTATTCTACAGAGGCCAAGTGGACTGTGTGTGGATGGGTCGGGGAAGGGACAGAGTCTTCTGTCTGACCTAATGGCAGAACTTGCCTACCCAGACTAGTGCTTGGAGCACTCTACTGAACTCTGGAAGAAGCCATGTTCACTCAGCTGGAAGCCAGGACTCATGAGGCTGAATGAGTGTAGTGAAGGAGGGAGGGTAACTTTGCCCCATCCCAGTTTTTCAGCTGGACTCTTGCTCTGCTTGCAATCCCTGCTGTCCTTTTCCCCTGCTTGCAATCCCTGTTGTCCTTTTTTTCTGCTGGGCAGTGAGCTTCTCACATGCAGACTGACCGGTGATGACTCAAGGCTTGCTGTCCTGGTTTTGCACCTGCTACCTAAGCTCTGGAGGCTGAAGGCAGGAGCTTTGCTGGTATGGGATGGATACTGCCATAGCTAATGCTAGGGAGTAACTAGTCCCTCTGGCCCCCCAGCCAATGAGATGGGGAGGTTCCAATATAGGTAGCCAATAGGGGCTTCTGGGCTGAGCTGCCCTAGTCAGCCCATACAAGCTGCTCGGTCAAGGCAGAGGTCTCTCATATAGGCATCCTAGCTTCACCAACTGGTGCAGAGGTGCTGGGAGGTGGGGTGGGAGTTGTGCTCTCTCTCAATTGAAAGGAGCGGGTGTGAGCGGGGGACCTTCTGTGGTGTCTCTTTCCATGGGAAGATCTCAAAGACCCTCACACATATTAAATATGGAAACTTCACAACCCCCCTGGCTATTATAGGCAGTTGTGTGTGAGTAAACTGGTATCCAGAGGTGAAGTAGCTCACCCTGGGACCCAAAGTGGGCCAGTGGCAGAGCCAGGAGTCCTGAATCTCAGAGCCCTATTCTGACCACTATTCCGACCACTATTCCAGGGAGAGGGTTAAAAGCCCAGACAGCCAACTCACTTGTCCATGTTTTAACCTCTAGATAACACTTCCTTCTCAAAGGTGGGGGGGAGCCGAGATAGTCTGACTCCTCTTTATGGTGAGGGTAATGCTCAGCTGGAGACCAGTTTGAGACTGGAATGAACTCCCACAGGAACTAGAGACCATCACAAACCTCACCACCTTTTGCTCCAAATTCAAGGTGCCTTTTGTTGACCTTGCCTTCTCTAACATAAATACAGAACAACAGGGATAGTAAAGAAAATAAAACCCTTCCAAAACAAAACACTCCATTATAGATGCATCTCCCCCAAGGATAGGATGAGAGAACAAACTACACATGACAGGCTCATGCTCCGCATAGCACTTAATGCACTACTGGAAGGTGCTCAGATACTGTGGTGATGAGTGCAACGTAGGAACCTATACGGCAAAGACTTCAGGCTCTCTGCTCTAATCAGTAGCTAATGTGCCCTGTGCCCCCATATGTCGCTGAAGACCTGCAGCAAGGAAAGAGGCCCTGCTGGTGTCTGCAAGGTACAGTGCTGCTCCTTTCTCAGCCCAGAAAGATGCAGCAGCTCATCTATGATGTGGGGGTAGGACAGCCCTAGCCCCCTCCCTCGTGCCCAGGAATGGGCTGCACATAAAGAAGCTATTAAGGAGCAATTGCATGTTTGAATGGGGATTTCATAAGGACAAGAAAGAGCCGGTTGGGCTGGAGGTAAATGTCTTTCCTGGGGCAGTGTCTGTGCACATGTGGAGGCCCAGCCCAGGAGGTATGCATTGCACTTGGAGATTATATCTTTCTGGCTGGCAGGTCTGTGCTTGCTGGCTATGGTTTTACTAGTGCCTCTTACTTTTGGGGGTGGGTGGCAATTTACTTTCTGTCACTCCCCTTCCTACCACACCCTATGCATCCTCCCAACTGCTCTTCTGAAATGCAAAGTGGGGAGAGGGGCAGGTAGTGTTCGTGCATCCTGGAGAGAGATGCAAGCCTGCCTTTCTTTCTGTAACCCTTGAGGCGGAGCGGGAGAGAAGTTGCAGGTACAGGCAGCCTCCACATAGCTAGCATTCTGTTCCAAGCCTGGGCTATTCAGCTGGGCCCCTCTTTCCTCTGCTGCACCAGGAAAACCCTGATCACTTCATATTCCCCATTCAGTTTTGTGTGGCAGGTTTCCCCACTGTATTCCTGGGCTCTCCGGGAGCTATTCTGCCTTCGTAGGGGTGTTTGGGGCCTGCTGCTTTTTGCCCATTCAGTTTAGACTATAGAACTGGAGACTCTACGGGAGCTGAAGACTCTGCCCTGCACCCTCTTCCCCCGTCCTCCCTGTCTCCCCATGCTCCACACCGGAGCTCAGCCCTCCCCTGAGGCACTGCAGGTGCTCCTCTGCCTGGCTCAGCTGCGTTACAGGGGTTCCCCTGTGCCCCTTCCAGCTGAGGGTCTCGAAGCCCTTTGTAAATGCTCATTTAATGAACCTCCCCCTTCCCATGAGAGGTGGGTAACACGAGCCCTATAGCGCGGAAGGGGAAATGGAGGTAACAGCGACAGAGCTGGGAACAGAGCTTAGGCAGCCTGATGCCCCCAGTCCCCTGCTCTAGCCACTAGCCCGCGCTGCCTTTCCAAGCACGAGGGAGCCTGGTGCAGCCTGGCCCGGGCGCCGATCAGCGCGCCAGCGGGGCTCCTCGCAAGCGGTGCCGTCTCAGAAAACCTGGCCCGGCCCCGGTGGGCTGCGCTCCCCGCTCATTGGATCTTCGGGGCTGTCCCAGCCTTCTCCTCTGCAAACATTTGCTCCAGCCAGGTGTTTGGGGGGGTGATTTTTCCCTGCCCGCTCCCCCTGCGGAGAGGGAGGAGACGTTTGAGTCAAGGCGGTGGGTGGGGCTTGGAAGGCAGAGAACTACCTTTGGGCAAGTCCGGGTGCGCAGCAGGGCTCGTGAAGCAGAAAGTGAACTTAATCTCTTGCTTGGTTTGCTCTCTTCCCGCCCCTATAAGGGCGGGAGAGCCTGGGCTGCAGGACCCGGGGGGAGTGGCTGGTCTGAAAGGGAGGAGTGGGAAAGGAAGCCCCAGAAAGGAGCCGCAGCAGCCCCAGACTGCACGCTAGGCTGGGAGCCGCTCTGGGATGACGAGAGGGGAAAGCCAGGTAAGGAGATCTGTGCCAGTGGGGAGCTGCAGCAGGGGTGTGTGTGTGTGGGGGGGCTCTGTGGGAGGAGGCGATGGTGCTGTGATGATGGGGGTTGGTTGGGGGGGGGAGAGTGTGAGAGAGAATGGAGAATGGGGCATGGCATGGCGTCGGGGGAGGGAATTAGTGGAGGCGATGGAGTGATAGTGGTTGCCTGTGGAGGGAGCTGTGTGAGCTGGGAACATTTCTGGCTAGAAGGGTAACTTGGAAGAGAAGTTGCAGGACTCTTCTTTGCCATGCTCCGTGGTTGGACCCTGTGCTGTCTGTCCCCAGGGTCTCTCTCTAGCAGACTCCCCTCCCCACCCCACCTCCCATTTCACCTTCACGGTGGAGACAGCCAGCTGGAGATCACTGAATGGGAATGGGAGTAGGTAAAGCTTCTCTCCTTAGTCTGGCCAGCCTCCCACTTGGCCTCATCCCCTGGGTGTCTCATAGCTCTTTCTCCTCTGCCACCAGTCTCCACTGTGCCTTTCTGGTACACTTGCCAAACTGTTAATCCCAACTGGGACTAAATTTGTTTCTTTGAACAGTCCCATTTATCAGACTGTTAAGGACACAGCCACATAGTCTGCATCTGCCTGCTTGCTGTCACTGACCATTAAACTTGGTGAGCACTGATCTGCCATCCGGTGCCTAACACAATGGAGCTTGGGTGAAGCATCCCCCTGGTTCCAGGCCAGACAAAAGAGAAGGAAGGGAAAATCATGGCATTGGAACAGAACACAGTAAAGGTGACCAAAGGGCAGCCCACAGACCTGTAGTATGTAGGAATTAGGTTGTATATCTTTAAATAGTTTGTGAGCCCTCTAGTGGTCCTCACTGTCTCCTGTGTTTCACATCCTTGGATATGTGTGTGTGTGTGTGTGTGTGTGTGTGTGTAAACACAGAATCCTAGGAATGTAGGGCTGGAATGGAGCTCAAGAGGTCATCTAGTGATTCTAGTCCAGCCCCTTGCCAAATAGATATAGACTATCCCTGACCAGTGTTTGTCCAACCTGTTCTTAAAAACTTCCAATGATGAGGATTCCACAACCTCCCTTAGAAGTCTAGTCCAGACCTTAGCTATCCCATGGTTAAATTTCCCCCCTAATTATCTAAGCTAAATTTCTCTTGCTGCAGATTAAGCCCGTTACTTCTTGCCCTACCCTCAGTGGACATGAGGAACAATTTACTTCATCTCTCTTAGCAACACTTCTTAACATATTTGAAGACTATCAGTTTCACCTCCCCCACATACCCACTTTATTTAACCTTTCCTCATAGTCAGGTTTTCTAAACTTTTCATCATTTTTGTTGTTCTACAATGGGCTGCCTCTGATTTGTCCACAGGAAAAATGTGGCACCCAGAGCTGGACACAGCACTCCAGCTGCGGCCTCACCAGCACCAAGTAAAGCAGGACAGTTACCTCCTGTGTGTTACATGGTGACACTCCTGTTAATACACCACAGAATATGGTTATTCGATCTCTATTATGCCTGAGTAGTTCCTTCATATTGTGTTACGTAGAGAGCAAAAGACACAATAAGGCCAGACGAGGCCCTCAAAGATCTGCAGTGCAGCTGGTGTCCCTCTCTGTGTTCTGAGGGTGCAGCCTCCTAGAAACTACAGGTCTGAGCATGCGATGCACCCTCTTGCTCTGAGTGGTTGGCTGCAGGGCACTCTGGGGAGCCTAGTCTCTGTGGGCTACACATGAGGACATCTGCAATCTGCTCTATTATATGCCCTATAGATTCAGCCCTTGGGCTTCTTGCACAGTCGTTGGCAAGGCAGAGTCTGATGTCCTTGGAGGAGAACCTAGAGCAGTGGTGGACAGCCTGCAGGCTGCACACGGCCTGTCAGGGTAATCCGCTGGCGGGACGCAAGACAGTATTTACATTGACCGTCCACAGGCTGGTTGCAGTTTGCCGTTGCAATCCAATGGGAGCTGCAGGAAGCAGCACAGGCCGCAGGGACATGCTGGCTGCTGCTTCCTGCAGCTCCCATTGGCTGGGAATTGGCTGGAGAAGCCACCAAGATGTTGGCTACCCTTGAGGCAGACTTGCTGCAGCCAAGTCACCGTGCTCCAAGTGGTTCTGTGGAAAGCTCCTCATTGCATGTGCTTGTGCCTAGTGGATATGTGATTGCCTCCCCAATGCCTGGAGGAATGGGCGACCTCAGTGTGAAGGCTGAAGGCCTTTCCTGCATCACCTGCTATCCGTTGGGTTTAATTGTTTGGGCTGTGTCGCTGGGTGCCCATCACTGTCCAGTGGAAGGAAGGAAAACAGCCCCCTGCCCCACAGGAACTAAAGGCTCATCTGACAGGTTTCAGAGTAACAGCCGTGTTAGTCTGTATTCGCAAAAAGAAAAGGAGTACTTGTGGCACCTTAGAGACTAACCAATTTATTTTAGCATGAGCTTTCGTGAGCTACAGCTCACTTCATGAAGCATCTGCACATCAATAGGCTTGGGTCTTTGAATAGGAAGGAAGTTCCCAATCCAGGCCCATTTAGTCGACTGGCAGGAGGGAGGCTATTGTTTGAATGGTCTCCAGATGTTGTGTAGAGAGGGCAGGGATCAGTTCTCAGTTATTTGCCAGCAAAGACAGAGATGAAAAGTGGGCTGGGCCTGTGAGAGGGTCTGGTTGGGCCACCCTAATTGGGGGTGGGGGGTCAGCTTGGGCTTGTGTGGGCAGGACCCGGAGGGGAGTATGGCGGGGGGGCTTGCCAGGCCTGTGGGATCTGAGCCTTTCTTGCATATTTCATCTTTGCTCTGGAATTGAAATGTCTATTCTAAAAGCAAAAGGTCTCTGCCCCTTGGTGCTGTGAGGAACTGGGGGGCTGAACCTGTTCTCCTTCATGGAGTGAACAACTGTCTCTTTGCTGCTCTCCTTTCCTCTTCTTGGATGAGAGGAGCATCCTCAGCAGCAGCTCCATGCCTCTCTGGGGAGTGTCCAGAGCTGGAAGCTTTTATGCTGGAGGAGGCTGGGATCTGAGGCAGCCATCGCACAGGTGTCAATGACCACACAAAGTGCAAGGCAGAGGAGAACTTGGTCCCTGGTGTTCTGTAGGGAAAATGTTGGGAGGAGTAATGAGCGTTGATGTTTCAGTGCTCTAGGGATCAAGCAGGGAAATGAGGGGAAGAAGAGGAACCAGCCACAGGTAGCTGTGGTGTTTGTCATGACGTTTGACCTGTGGCCCTTGAGCCTAAGCAGAGGCCCCATCTAGTAGGTAACTGTCCCACAAGTCTGAAGAATGAAGCATGCATCATTGGAGGCAGCAAGGCTTGGAGATTAGCTGAGCTAACAGTCGGGAGCTAAAAGGGGGGGGAGAGGTGGGAGAGTCACATGAGAATCTCTGCCTCCTTCTAATACCTGCCAGTCATGGGTCAGAGGCAGGAGGGGGAGGGGGGCATGTGCTGCCAGAAGATCACTGGTGGAGGCGGGGAGTGTGTGTTGGGGGGAGGAAATTCCCTCTTTTATGGTCTCCCTGCTAGCAGCTGAATTTTCATTGTTTGGCTCCTTTTAATGTGTCAGCCCTCTCTCCTGAAGTGGGGATGTCTCTTGGCTTTTCTCCATTTTTTTTTTTTTCTTCTCTTGACTAACTCTCTCATTCCTATGTTTCTCATGACTGATTTGCTTCTTGAGTAATACCTCTGTAGTGATGCCAGTGCTACTGGGGAGGCAGGGTAGTTTGATGCAATACATGGCCAATCTTTTATTTCTAACTATGACTCCCCTGAGGGCTTGGGCAGGGCTGGCGTGCAGTAACTGTCTGTAGCACTTCCAGTTGCAAAGGTAACATTAAAAACATGACTTGAGTGTAACTGATGCCATGACATTTGCTTAAGACTTCAGACAGCCCGAAACAATAGCTCTGAGAGGCGTGAACTCAAGGGGCTGTTAACTCTGAAACCCAACAATGACCATTTAACTCACCATTGTCAGCTGTTCCACTGTTGAGCAAAGCACTGAAAAAGGGATGGGCCAGATGTATTGTGATTTGCACAGTATACTGAGCGTGGTGCCCCATTTTGCTCTCTCAAGTGGGTGGAGCTTTCCCCAAACTTCTGGTTTCCCCCTGGCTTAAAGCTGTTGTAAGGTGGGTCACCGTCGCATTTTGACCTAGCGAGTGCCTGTTTATCTGTGCCTCTGCCCTGGCACAGGCACTAAGGTAAATGCAGCTCACTGACCAGGGGGAAGACGCTGGGGGTTAAAGTGTGCTGTGGTCACCTCTGCAGAGGGTTGATGTGATGAATGTGATGCCCCCCTCCCGCAATTCATTTCACTCTAGTCCCCAGGGAACATTTCTCTGCATCACCTACCTCCTCTCCCCACAGTGCAGCCCTGAGTTTCTCTGTGCACGAGGCCAGGGGCTCCCTTTGGATCATGGCAGCGCAGTGAGAAGCTGTCTGGGTGGTGCAGTGAGCTGTCAAGGGCTCTGCTCTCTTCCCCACAAGGGCTGAACAGGCTGCTCCCCACAGGATTTCTAGCCCTGGGGACAGGACACTCAGGGAACTGAAGCTGGATCCACTGCTTGGGCCTGTGGAACACAGCTCCCTGGGCTTGGACAAGCCTTCTCTGGCTCAGGAACGTAAAGGGGCTGCTTGTCCCTTTAAGGTAGGAGCACTTGGCCTGTGACTCCCAGTCAAGCAGTCACGATCTTTACTCCGCATAATGCCAAACTTTGTTAGAGCAGGTAATCATCCACAGCCAGCAAGGGGAGGAGGGAGGCGTCTGGCTGTGAGTCCAGTCCCTATGTGGCCAGCTGGGAGCCAACGCAGGGATTGTCATGGTTTTGTTCCTCAGGAGCAGGTCAGCTGGATGGAGGAGGTTGGGAAGGGAGCCAGAGTGCTGAGTTTTGCTTCTCTCTGCTTGGGTAAGGATCCCAGGGCAGTGTGGCCTCGGGTGCTTTGTCCTTGAGTCCGGTATCTCGGGAACAGTTCTGGCCCCTCCAGACGGAGTGGGGGAGGGGAAATTTGTTCTTTAACTCAAGGGCAGGTTTAATTAAACATCAGGTGACCTGGCAGTGGCTCAGAGCTCTATGAGAGCAACTTACTGAACACCATCTTGTGCTCAACAGCTGGCTGGAGGCCAAGCCTTGGGCCTGGGATCCTGTGGGAGCCACAGGTTTAGGTCTCTGTGCTGCCTACTGAGGTGCAGTTGCTGGAAGTGCCCCAGCAGTAGGGCATTGCTTTACCGCTTTCTGTAGGGACCAGTCTGTGTGACTGCAAAGCTGGGAGGCAGTTTCTCTCTGGTCAGATCTAGCCACTTTCCAGTGACAGCTGTGGCCAAGAAGAGTGACACAAGGGGTGTAAGACATCATCCCACCTCTCCCTGCACACCTTTCTCAGGCTACCTCCTTACTGGCTTTGCAAGGTTGTTAGGGTGAGTGGATTCTCACTGGTGTCCCCATGTAGTAGCCCAATTTGTGGCATTCCAGGTGCCCACCGGAGTGGGGTTCTGTAAGGCAGTGCACCCCCTCTTCCCTGGCAGACTCTCAGCTTGGGTCCCTGGAATTCTGATGCCAGGTGTTGGGACCAGCCTGCTCTACACGTGTCCACTGACAGCTTCTCTCCAGAGTTTCAGGGGCTCCCCCTTGTTTCCTGGACGGTCCCTGGAGGCCTCTCCAGCACAGCATGGACACTGGGCCATTCTGTGTCTGGAGGGATTTCAAGCTGTGGAATGTTACCTGTCAATCTCTAAGTTGGCCTGGGGGTCTGAGATCCCTCTCCCTGTGCCCTGTAGGAGCGGTTCATCCTAGCTGGGGGCCCCCAGGTCAAACTCGTGGGAGCATGTGGCAGAGTATTTCCAGGGAAGGGTCCTCTGCTTTGAACTGCCATCAGAGTGCTGAGCAGCCTGAGGAAGAGGAGGGAGCATAGCCTAGTGATTAGAAGAGGGCACCGGGTCAGGAGTCAGATCTCAACTTGGCCAGCAACTCACTGCCTGTGCCTGGGTGAGTGCCTTCCACACTGTGTGCCATGGGGCTGACGATCCTGATGAACTGCTTGGGCGCCAAGAGGTTGAAAATTTGTTGAGGTGCATTCATGGGGTGCTGGGAGCTGGAGCTGGGCGTGGTCTGCAGGCTGGCTTCTCCTTAGCTAGGTCAGATTGTTGACAGCTTTGGGGTAGCATCTTTGGGTTTCTGCTTAGTAATTGGTACTCACTCAGCTCCTGCAGTGACAGCCACAGTCTAATAATAATCCGGGACCAGGCAGGGTGCTGCACTGAACAGTAACAAGGGGTAAAGCCAGCAATGCCGGAGCCTTCATGAGTGGGTACAGGAGGCAGCGTCTCCAGACTCCCCAAGTCAGCTTCACAGTAATCCCTGAGTGGGGCGAAGGGTGCCCTCTCAGCATGCCTGGGAGAGCTTTGCTGGAGCTGAGCTGCCATCGTGGTTACACAACTGCTTCACCCAGAGACTCTGAGCTAGTGCCATCCTCTGTGCTCCGAGGTTGGACTGAGTTGGGCAGAGCCCTGCAGGCTTGTGCCTTGGCTCTGTCACTTCCATGTGCTTCTCCTCCATTGCAGGCTCTAGGATGCTGGGGCCAGCTAGGCTGAACCTGCCCACGTGATCCTCACTGCTTCCAGCCCTCGCCCTGCCTGCCCACCATGCTGCGCTCCTGGCGTGGAAAGCTGAAGCTGCTGCTCGCCACTGTAACACTGGTGATCCTTCTCTCGTGGCTCTGTGTCTTTGTGGGCAGTTCAGAATGTGAGTGTGGCCTGGCTCTGGGTTGAGGTACTGCCCAGGACAGGGGAATGAGCGACAGCAGACAGCTGCCAGCCAGGGCTCTTGGCTTCTTCTGGTTCTGCCACTAACTCGTTGTGGGCCCAGTCCCTCTGCCTCAATTTCCTCATCTGCTGTAACATGGGGTGACGCCCCTGCCTTGTCTCTGGGGGGGCTTGTGGACAAGTACATTACTGTATATAAAGCATTATGGGTGGAGATGTAGCTAGGAGAGGGGCTTAGAGATGGACATAGGGGCTGGGATCCAAAAAGGTTGCAAGGCTGAGCATCACAGGTGCTTAACTTCTAGATTTGTAGAAAATCACAGGAACAACACTGTGATCTACAAAGCTTGGGCTAGGCGCCTAGGCTCCCTATGCAAGGACTGGGGAGAGCTGGGTGCCTCGCAATGGGATCCACAAAAGCCAGTATTGCTAGGCTGGGAGCCACCTCAGCTAATCAGTGGGAGATGCTGATGAGAGAGGTGCACTAAGCTCCAACCTCCCAGCCCAGGCACTTATCTCTGTGGGCTGTGGGGAGGTCCTATCTCAGCTAGCGATCCAAACCGGGGGAAGATAGGTGCTCCTGTGCCTCACTGGTGTGTGGGGCCGGATCCGATAGGCCTGCTCAGAGGCTACCTAATTCCACTTAAAACAGCAAGGGGGAGGGAGCGGTGGAGGCGCTCCCTCATAACCTGGTTGGGTGCTCATCTGGAATGTGGGAGACCCCTGGTTCAAAACCCCGCTCTGCCTGAAGAGGAGAAGGGATTTGGACAGGGATCTGCCACTTCTCGGCTGAATGCTTTAACCAGTGAGATATAAAGTGATTCTCACTCTCTCTGGCCCAATTAATGTTTAATTGAAGTGGAATAACTTCAATAGCAGAGATTGAGGGAGATGCACATCAGAATATTGTCCACCCCACGCAAGCTGTTGATTGGAGTTAGGCAGCCTCTGAACCTCCACTGGATTGGGCTGTGCATGTGATGCAGGTGGCCCAGTGCCTGGTTTGTGAATAGTAAGGGGCTTAGGTGGGAGATAGGTGTCTGGAGCCTAGAGGAAGGCAGCTATGCACATGCCTCTGTGGGGATTTGGGGCATTCCTTCTTCACAAATGGCTGTCCCCAGCCACCAGTGCCACTCCCATGTTATCCCCCTCCCTCCCCATGCCCTACACTCACTGTGACTTTGGGGTGCTCTCTCCCCATGCATGGCCAACTGCTATCTCTTCTCCCTCCCCCTTTCCATGGTCAGGGGGCACTGCATGGGGTGCTGTCCCACCCGTGACTCCTACCATGTCCCGGGGTGTGAAATCACAGTGATTTGGGGGGCTCTCTCTCCACAGATGGCCGTTCCCTCCTATTGTCTCCTTGCCTTGGGGACCAGGACCTGGAGCGAGAGGCCTTGGCATCTCAGGTGCGCAAGGTGGAAGAGGAAAACCTGCAACTGCGCCTGCAGCTCAGCCAGTCTCGGGCGCAAGCTGGGGCTGTGGAGGGGAGTGATGGCAGCCAGCAGTGGGCAGCCTCCTTTGAGGATGGGGATGCCCCAGGAGATGACAGGAGCAACCGCACAGGCTGTCCCAAGCAGCAGATGGTGCAGAAGTGTGAGGTGAGCGACTGTAGCTGGCTTCATGGCGCTGTCCTTGGGGAGGGCAGGCACCCTGAGGGGCCTGCACATATGGCCAATGACACCGGGTGCTGAGGGTCTCCATGGCCTAGCAGCGAGTCCCTAGGTTCAACCGCCGCTGTATAGCTGCCTGATTGCACTGGCCATGCCAGGGCCTCCCCCTTGCTGTCTGCTTTGTTCATGCCTCAAATACGTGGGCATTTTATTTGCAGTTAAGAGGGTGATGCTGACAGCCAAAAGAATGACCCCTTCTTGCGTCCCACTGGGAGATGTTAGTGCCCCTCCTCAGTGCCTCAAAGTGTGTGAGCATACAGGTAGGGAGGCAGCATCAGGACTCCTGGGTTCTCTTCCCAGCTCTGCCACTGACCTGTTCTGTGATCTGGGGCAAGTCCTTCCTCGCTCTCTGCCTCAGTTTACCCACCTATCACCTGTGGGTAATGACCCTGACCTGTGTCCCTAGGGGGCTGGGTTGCTGAGACTGTTTCTGTATGAGATATGCTGTGTGAGGTGAGATGGGCAGGTAGGAGAACTGCCTGACCAGAACGTTATGCAGCAGCTATCGCCATCTGCCTTGGGAGGAGAGGACTCTAATCAGTGCCAAGATCTTGGGGTGGGGAATGATACTACGAAGTGTTACTAACCCAGAGGCTGCTGCATGCTGGACAACCCTTGCCCCAGGGGTGCTGCTTTGGGCAGGGCTGATGGTGCCTTCTGTTTCTGGGCAGCTCCTGCACGTAGCGATTGTGTGTGCTGGTCACAATGCGAGTCGAGACGTGGTCACCCTGGTGAAATCCATCCTCTTCCACAGGTAACCCAGACAACAGTGTGGGGGGAGCCTCTGCTATGCTATGCTAATTTATAGAGGTTCTTACACAGCACTTACCCTGTCTTCAGGGGCTGGTGGGCTTCCATCTCCATTTCAGACCCATGTGCTTTGGGGGTTCAGGTAAAATGGGGATCAGATATGAAACACTCCTGCAGCTTGGCTCCCCAGTCATAGGGCAGTGTGGGAAGGGGAGGTGCGCAACTGGGAAGCCCAGGCTGTGGTGGTGGTGGAGAACTTAACCTGTCCCTCTTCCTGTCCCTCTTAACCAGTCACAACTCCCAGGATCCTGTGTTACTGTGACCAGTGTTTGAGGGTCCCATGTGAAGGTGCTGTGCTGTCTGGGTAGGGACTGAGTGAGGTGCGGAGTGGTGAAGGCTCTCTGGGTCCCACCTGTCATCTGCTGGGGGGTGTGGATGGATCTGTCCCAGGTGGACCCTGGCTCAGGATGGGGCAGCTTCTCCCAGATGCCACCCGCTTTGGTGGTGGAGGAAGCTGTCCTGGGCTCAGTGGCTCAGGAAGGATCTCTGACAGCTGCTTGTTTCCTCCTGGCAGGAAGAACCCTCTCCATTTCCACCTCATCACGGACTCGGTGGCTCAACAGATCCTGCAGACTCTCTTCCAGTCCTGGATAGTGCCCTCCGTCTACGTTAGCTTCTACAACGCAGACGATTTGAAGGCAGGAGCCCCAGATCCCCATCTCCCCTCACTGTCCCTCTTCCCCCCACTTTCTCGGCTTCTCTTTCCAGTCTCGGTATTCCAGTGAAGTGATCAGCCACTCAGGGAGGCAGGGATGGTGGTGAGGAGAGTTTGCCAGACTATTAACTCTCTTGCTGCTGGCCCCTCTCTCATCTGCTCTCCTCCTGGTGTCTGTTACCATTTGACTGATAAGGGGGCACTTGGTTGGCGTGGGAGTTGTGAAGGGGCCTTTCTCCTCCACTTTGGCTCTGGTCTGAAGTAGTTGAAACCTGCTCCCTTCTGCGAGTTCCCAGGTGGCTCCAGTATGAAGGAGCTGGCGAGGCTCAGACCCATTCCTAGCAAGCGCATGTCAAAATGACACAACCACTAGCCCAGGTGACACTAACTGGTCCCCTGGTTGGTAGCCTCCTCAGAGAGCCAGGTGTAACTGGGCCATGCACTCTCACCTAGAGAGGGCCCCTCCAAAGCAAGATGGGACTCATTGGCTTGGATATGAAACAGCCAGAGTCAAAACCATCCACAGAAGCAGCGGGGCATGCTATAGGGCAGTGGGAAGCCTAGGCATCAGAGTTCAGTCTGGTCACAAAATCTGAGAGCAGCTGTACAAGTCATGCCCAGATGATGGGGAACAGGGAGGAACTGTGGACAGCACAGAGAAATATCCCAAAGGGCCCAAAAGAGAACAGGCACATGGGTAGGAGTCAAGTGAGACTCAGCCTCTGGAAACACTGCTAATACATCAGGGGAAACCCCGATCCTTGATGAGAGGGGCTGGGAGAGCCTGGGGAGAGTGGGGCTGTGATGGGACAGAGCTCCACAAAGGCCACTGTATCTGGGGGCTGTGTACTCGAGGGCTTGTGTCCCAAAGCCGGGAGGGGATAGCTCCTCTTTGTAAGGCTCTGGGTACCTCAGTCCCTGGGTTCTCTCCTCGTGGAGCAGGGAGGAGACACTCAGCAGGTGACATTCGTCCTGAGGGGCCCAGAGCAGACACACAGACTGGAGGGAGTACAGGGAAGGGCAACAAGAATGAACGGGGTTGTGGGGAGCCATTAAAGAATGGCATCCGTCCAACTTGGCTAGTGACTGTAAGGAGGGGAGGGAGAATGTGGTGGCTGGGGATATCTGGATGTGTAAACCCCAAGTCGGGGAGGGGGAGATTTTTCAGGCTGATACATAGGGTGCAGTGTGGGGCGGGGCAGAAGGAATCTTGGCTGAGTCTCAGGATGGAGACAGTCGCTGGGGGGAGGAGCCCATTGCTCAGATGTTGATCACTAACTGGAACAGACTGGAGAATGGGCTGTAGGGCTCAGTCCTTTGTGGGCCCTGGGAGAGTGACTGGCTGCTCTCCTGGGCCTTTTCCATCTTTGCTGCCTGTGGAGACATTGAGTGAGTGGGTAGGGGTGAGGACAAGATCCCTGGAAGTCTCTGATTCCCGTGTTCCTTAAACACTTCAAATGGAAAATACTTTAGCACTAAGCTTGGAATCTGTGCGCCCCCTGGTGGCAGCTGCCATAGTGGATGTAATCTGTGGAACAGGCCCTGTGCGGAGGCCTGAACAGCTGGAATATTGTACAGTGCATCAGTAAAATCCCCCTATGTTCTATCCCCTGAGATCCAGGGAGTGTGCCTCCCACCCACACGTGGAATGCAGTCTCCTTGCCTTGCTAGGACTCACCTCATGCCTCCTCATTAGCCCCTTGAGGGCTTTGAAGCTCTGTAGCACAGTTGTGCTGCTTCGTTAGCCTCTGGGGCAGTGGGGGTTGGATTTGGGGAAGAGCCATGCCATTTTACACCTCTGTTTCCGGGTGAAGTGTTGGATTTGTGGTACAGACTGGGTGCTGTGTGTCTAGCCCCGGGGAGATTCGAGAATGGCTATATCCTGGCCCTGAGGGCTTCTTCCCTCCCTGTTGCAGGCAGAGGTGTCGTGGATTCCCAACAAGCATTACTCCGGGATTTATGGGCTGATGAAGCTAACGCTCACTAAGGCGCTGCCCTCCAACCTCTCCAAGGTCATTGTCCTGGACACAGACATCACCTTTGCCACCGACATCGCTGAGCTGTGGGCTGTCTTCGGGAAGTTCTCCGGTGAGGGGGAGTTGTGGAGAGGAGGAGCCTTGGGACCAGTTGAGTAGCTGTACCTCTGGGAGAGAAGCCAGGCCCACTGCCCTGGCTCCTCTGAAAACCTGCGACCCCTTGGCACTGGGTGGAGTTTAGGAGTCTGTTCTGCTTGTCTCTCCCTGTTTGTCCTTATCAGCCACTTGTGGGCGGCGGGGGAGGAGGGGGCATGAATTTGTGGTGGGCACATACTTCTCTGGTGAGGTGGATCTGTCTCACTTTCCAGACAAGCAGGTGATTGGGCTGGTGGAGAACCAAAGTGACTGGTACCTCGGAAACCTCTGGAAGAACCACAAGCCATGGCCAGCGCTTGGACGTGGCTTCAACACAGGTGAGCCCAGAGCATGCACAGGTCAGCTCCTGTTGGGCAGGGGTTTATCCTGTCTCTGTCAGTGGTGAGGTTGGTGCAGGGCAAGGCCGCCAGAATGTCTGGGGGGACAGGGCTGGGATGAGGAAGCGCCTCCTTCTGCTCATTCCTGTTAATGTTGCTGGTAGTGAGGAGCTGTTGCTGTGACTCCCATCCTGTCCCAGAGAAAAGCTGCTGCTGTTCTCTGTGACTTGGGGAGCAAACTGCCAGCTCAGGCCCTGCCAGCAAATCCACTGGGAATTGAACTGTGCGTGGCCTTGGCCACAAGAGGCTGATGGCAGGTCTCCCCAGTGGCTCTGCCTGTGCCTCTCAGTCGTGACTGGCCACCATTTCCTGCTGTTCCAGCGCAGAGGCTCTCTTACACTCTTTGATTTTATAATAGGAATAAGTGGTCCCAGGGAGCTGCACTGAGACCCTCTAAACTCACTCAATGTGTCTCTCGAGTCTGAACTAGAGCCACATGCGCCAGCCTTGCTCCTTGGCTGCCGGTGAGGTACTGCACTCTGCTGCTTCCCCAAGGGTGGTTTCTTAGGGTCACTCAGTGGCACCCCCCAGAGGTAACTGCTCCCCTAGGCCCTTCCTTTAGTGAGTGTGAGTGACAGAGCTGCCCAGGCCAATCAGAAAGCTTGTGGGCTGAGCCCCCCCACACTCCCTGTACTCTGGGAATCCTATCAGAGGTGAGTTCCCAGGCCTCCTCCAGCAGTAGACCCTGTTGTTGAGAGGGGTGTGGGACACAGGGATGCCATGTTCAGGCTAGCCAGCAAGCCTAGAATCCAGTCCCTGGCTGGGACACCCAGCAAAGGGCCTTGCTGTTAGAGAACTTGCTATGGGGATGGCATCCCAGACCATTGACCTAGTATGCTCCAGAAGGGACTGGCTGGAGCTGAGCTCAGGGGTGGCATAAGGCTGGATCGACTGCATCAAACACAGTGCTGGGCTGGCTGGTACCTGTGTGATGTGGGGACACCTATGACCTCTCTTTCCTCGCTTCCCAGGGGTGATCCTGCTGGTGCTGGAGCGCCTGCGCCGGATTGGCTGGGAGCAGATGTGGCGGCTGATGGCGGAGCAGGAGCTCATGAGCATGCTGTCCACCTCGCTGGCAGATCAGGTATGGAGCCAAGCTGAGCCCCAGCCTGCAGGCTCTTCTTTGACCCTGGTTCCTACTCTTGGGTAAACTATAGATGTAGGAAGCTGCAGGTGGGGGAGTAAATGCTGGGGCCATGGGATGCTGCTAACACTACAGACAACGCTGGCTGTGAGTGGGTACCCTGGGACCCATGCTTGAGATCTGTAACCTTCCACTCCATCAGCTCAGTCTTGGTCCTGATCTGTAGCATTCCTTGCATTTCAGTCCTGGACACCTCCTGAGCAGGGTCTGGTTACCGTGCCCACCTGTAGACTGTAGAGTGGTTGTATGATATGGATGATACAGAGATCCCTAGTCTGACCTCTCTTGTCCCCTCAGGGTTTCCCCTCCAACTCTTGTGGGGGGGGGGGGTCCTCCAGAGGTGTCCAGTTCTCCATGTGCTCACCGGTGATTCTCTTCCAGGACATCTTTAATGCAGTGATTAAGCAGAGCCCAGTGCTGGTGTACAAGCTCCCCTGCTTCTGGAACGTGCAGCTGTCTGACCATACCCTCTCAGAGCAGTGTTACTCAGAGGTCTCTGATCTTAAGGTGGGTCTCCCGGCCCCTGGCTGGGGCCTTTCCCCCACATTCCCAGGAGGAGCTGCACTGGGCCCAGGAGCCTCACATCTCCACAGCTGCAGGCACTGAACCCTCCTGGCCTGGAGGATGGGGTGTGGCGTCCTGTGGTGCAGCTTGCACCCCAGGCCTGGTGGATGGGTG
The DNA here is from genome assembly GCF_965140295.1 of Lepidochelys olivacea. Taxonomy (NCBI): domain Eukaryota; kingdom Metazoa; phylum Chordata; order Testudines; family Cheloniidae; genus Lepidochelys; species Lepidochelys olivacea. The sequence continues at coordinate 55,268,849 of NC_140416.1, forward strand.
GTGGTAGAGCCTAAGGGGTGGGGGAATACTGTGTCCCTGATGCTCCAGCCCATCTTTTTCAGGTAATCCACTGGAACTCGCCCAAGAAGCTGCGGGTGAAGAACAAGCATGTGGAGTTCTTCCGGAACCTCTACCTGACCTTCCTAGAGTACGATGGGAACCTGCTGCGCAGGGAGCTCTTTGGTTGTGCCAGCCTGCCCAGCCCACCCAGAAACCAAGTGAGCCCTTGCTGGTGGCTAGCCCCACCCCTGATCCTCACCTGTCCTTAACGTGGGAATGGGACATTCCATCCATGCCATCTCCTGGGACTCTGTGAGGGCTCTGTCCAGTCTAGGTGAAAGCATCCCATGTGTTCCAGCTGCAGCACCTGCCTGCTCCTACCTCACCCCTGCCCTTGGGTGTTTTCTAGCACGAGTCTGGCTTCTGCCCCACTTCATTCTTATGTTCTAGCTGCAGCAAGCCCTGGAGGACCTCAATGAGGATGACCCCTGCTATGATTTCCGCCGGCAGCACCTTATGCTGCACCGCATCCACCTGTTCTTCCTGCAGTATGAGGTCCTGGCCTCACCTGACCCTGCTGATGTCACCCTGGTGGCCCAGCTCTCCATGGACAGGTACCTGGAAGGGGCTGGGATGGAAGGAGGGGCGGCTCCCACTGCTGAGGACTGAGGAGCTGTGGGCTCTGTAAGCAAGTTCATCAGCCCTGGAACTTTTGTACGCAGACAGATGCTGTCAAACTGACCCAAGGTTAGATCTGCACTAATAGAAACATTACTTCTGTCGGGGGTGCAGGGCACTCTCCTTGTAGAGACTGGGGCTGAAATGGGAGTCTTGCCACAAATGAAATGTTTGTATTTTGATTCTGGGATTGCAAAATCACTCTTCACCACAGAATCATGCCCCAGAATTGAACCTTATATTTTAAAAAAAATGTTTCTAGCCCTCACGGCTGCAAAGAAAACCTTGTAGCCATGAACCTAGTGTTCCTGATGCAGCAGCATCTGCCTGAGTTTGCAGAGAGCCTGAAACACCAGCTGCAAGTGGTATGAACTACTCCTTCATCTTAGTGGGGTGTTAACTGTGAAATCTAAACATGAAATTACCAGGATTAACAGTGTTAATTATTCAATTGATGATCATAGTAGCAGAAATGGGCAGTGAATGTGCTTATCCCACAATTCCAGACTCCCTCCCAACATGCCGAAAGCCCTATAGATGGCTGTTTAACTCTCCAACTCCCCCACATTCTATAGTGCAGTTACATGCTAACACATACATCTGTGGTATGTCAAAACCAAAAAGGTGGACAGAGTAAAATAAATTGAATTCAGTATTAAAACCACTACCCCAAGGGACTGCTGCACGGACGTGATGAGTCATTTTCATGCTTAATTAAATAAAAACCTGCACTGTGAAACACGTCTGGAGCTGCCACAGCATTTCCAGCAAAGGCCACAGCATGTAAGGAACTTGCTAGAGAATCCAGGTTGTTTGCTGTGGAGTATGGGGCAGGGCCTTGGACGTTACATTCTCCGGTAGCTTGTGGAGGGGAGGAAAAAAGCGGGGGGCAGTGGCAGAAGGGCAAGATTGAGTGGCATCAGCACTGCAGAGTGGCAGGCTTGCTCAGTCTCTTCTGCTTGGCTGTGTGCACTGCTGTTTCCTGCCTGCTCAGTTATCTGGAGCTCTCCCCATGTGTCGGGGTCTGGCACGGCCAGTCTCATGCCGGTTGCTTTCGGCTTACAGGTTACAGATGCTGGAGGCAATCTGCAAACACTGGGCAGGCCCCATCAGCCTGGCGCTGTACATGTCGGACGCAGAGGCCCAGCAGTTCCTGCGCTATGCCCAGGGCTCAGAGGTGTTGAGCAACCGCAGGAATGTCGCATACCACATTGTGTACAAGGAGGGGCAGTTCTACCCTGTCAACCTACTGCGCAACGTTGCGCTGACCAATGCACAGACACCCTATGTCTTTCTGACGGACATCGACTTCCTGCCCATGTATGGGCTCTACGATTACCTCAGGTGTGGCCCTCTCCATCCAGCCCAAGCTAGTCGTTCACCCCCAGGGGCCCCGGTGGGCTGGTTCCTTCCAGGTTGTCACCTAAGGTTCAGTCTAGTTCAACTGTGTCCCAAACAATGGGGCTCCCAGCCCTTCCCTCGGGGGGTGATTCCCCAGCTTGGGAGCTCTTGCTGTCAGGAAGTTTCTCATTCTGTAGGCGCAGGCTGGGCTCGAGTCCTCTGGGAGGGTCCTGCTATCACATGGGAGAGAGAACCCTTGGTTGGGGAAGGAGATGCCCCTTCTGTACCACTGGTGGGTGGGGGTGCTGCATCCTTTCCCTGCATGGTGGATCCCAAGGGCCTTTAGACTCTCCTGCCACCAACCTCACACTTAGAAAAGATAGGATCCTCTAGAGCCTGCCGATGCCCTTCCAGCGTCTGCTAAGGGGGCCCAGGAACACAGCTTTGCGTAGGGCTTCTAGCTTCTACTGGGTGACCAGTGGTATGCATTGCAGTCACCTCTTGCTGGCTCCACACGTCCTAGCGAGGCCTCACGCTCTCCCCTACCCTGCTGCAGGAACTCCATCCGGCAACTGGAGCTGCCTCAGCGGAAGGCAGCGCTCATCGTCCCAGCGTTTGAGACTCTGCACTACCGTCTTACCTTTCCCAAGTCCAAAGCAGAGCTGCTTTCCATGCTGGACATGGGCTCCCTCTACACCTTCAGGTAGGTGCTGGAGCTGCTCTCCTCCACCCTGCAGGGCCCAGACCACAGGCAGCAGGAGGCTCTCTGGTCCCACCCCATTCCTAGGGGCTGTGGTGCAGCCCAGACCCAAGCACCTCTCGCGTCGTCCCCCACCCCCTCAGTCTGTGCCTGTGTCTGGATCTGTGTTCTGCAGCTGCTGCCCTATAGGTAGTGAGAGGAGTGTGCGTCTCCCTGTACCCCAGGGTTCACTGCACCGCTGGCCTCCCTTCGCAGTTTGTCTCTGGGACCTGAGGGGCCTCGGTGTGTCACATCTATCTGGTGCCTCACTTCTGTCTCTCTCTGAAGGTACCATGTGTGGCCAAAGGGCCATGCCCCAACTGACTATGCCAAGTGGCGGACAGCCACGGTGCCGTACCGTGTGGAGTGGCAGCCAGACTTTGAGCCTTACGTTGTAGTGAGGCGTGACTGCCCCCAGTATGACCAGAGATTCGTGGGCTTTGGTTGGAACAAGGTGTCCCATATCATGGAGCTTGATGCCCAGGTGAGTGAGGAGCCAGTGGAATTTCCTGGGCCCAGACTCTTTGTCCCTAGGGACCCCATACTGCTGCTTTGGCAAGTGCCTTCTGGGTCTCTCCCAGCACCAGGCTTCCTTTGGACTACGTTTTGTTGCCCCTGAGTAGGTGATCTGGCCCCCATGGGTGTGGGCAGAGTCCTGCTCTGTGCCTGCTTGCTGACCTCCTGCTTCTTTCCAGGAGTACGAGCTGCTGGTCCTGCCCAATGCCTTCATGATCCACATGCCTCACGCCCCCAGCTTTGACATCTCCAAGTTCCGCTTGAGCGCTGGCTACCGGGGCTGCCTGCAGACACTGCGGGAGGAGTTCCACCAGGACCTGTCGCGTAGGTATGGCGCTGCCGCACTCAAATACCTCACTGCCGAGAGGAGCCTGTGATGCTGAGGGACAGCGTGGCGGTGGGCTGGAGGGGGAAGGGGACAGACCACTTCCTTCCTGTGTGGCTCACTGCCTGAAAGGGATCAAACCTGCAGCACTGTTTCCCCAGCACAGGAACAGTAGCTCCCACTAGGGATGGAATGGAAAGAGTCAAGAGAAAGGGGCTTTTAGTTCTTAAACTGCTCCTGAGCGGCTGAGGGTTTCCTCACAGAAAGCTGAAAGCCTCACCCAGAGACAGGCCAACATTGCTAATCTCCCAGCAAGTGGGCTACCTGGAGCCTATTTCCCACTTCAAGGGCCGGGGTGGGAGGCACCTATTGTTCATTTTCCAGAGGTTTGGCCAAAATGTGAATGACACCAGTGATGAGGCTCCCATGCAGTCCCCTGGGGCACTTGTTTCCCAGCCTCACTAGTGTCCTTGCTAGAAAGCTTTACCTGACGTTCTGCAAGATGCTCCCTTGCTTGGTTTCATCAGGTCCTCCCATTTGCACCCTCTGTGCTTTGCCTCCTTTGGGGCCCTGCACAGTTACCACTGTCGGGTGTAGCTCAGCCCTGCAAGACAGGCTGAACTTTAGTTCTTAATTTCTTCTGATGAACCTCTTTCTCTCTCTTTCCTCCTTTCCTGTGCCTAGAGGGAGCTGAAGCACCCCCATGTTTCCCCAAGGGGAAAGTGGCCTACAGAATTAGTCTCTTAGGGTATGCCTACACTGCTGTGAAAACAGGTGACCTGTGGCAGCTGGTGCAGGGCTATAAAACTGCAGTGTAGACGTTAGGGCTCAGGCTGGAGCTGAGGCTCTGTGACCCTTCCTGCTTGTTTGCAGGTGGTTGTATGTGCACAAGCGTGCCCATCTTTTGCTGGCTGAGGGTCTGTACACAAAAACACCTGCCAGCTAAGATGCCTGCATAGGTACTGCCTCGGGCCAGCCTATACCACTAACCTTCATGGCCATCTTCCCACAGAGGATGGGAAGTCCTGTCCCTCTTCCCCATGCAGTCTGGGCGGAATCTCAGGCTGCTGCCGCTTGGTGTCGCATCCCTGGATTTTCCCACACATGGCTAATGAGGGTTGGTGCTGCAGGTCTGGGGCCCACAGCATGTTTGGTTCTGGTCTGTGCCTTGGAGCTGAGCCACTATTGGATCTATTGCCAAATCATGGTGCCTGTTATGATAAAACCATTCAGTCCCTGCCGCTCTGGCAGTAGGTAAAACTGTCCCCTGGTAGGCCACCAACTGCTTAGAGAAACCTCTCTAGGGGTCACTTCCAAGTCTCAGAGGGAAAGATCCTGAATCTCAGTAATATTGACATTGACAATCAGGGACATGGTTGACATTGTAGCTGGGTGCTATGGTCAGAGACCTGTGCTGGGAGCAGCTTTGGCCAGGCGCTGTTCCACAGTCCTCACACACTGGAGCATGGAGGCACAGTTGCTTTCCTCACTCTCTATTTAAGTTATTTAAGATGATTTCTCACAGGGTATAAATGATTAGGAGGGCCTAGGATTTTTAGCCTCTCTCTTCCTTCCTGATGGTTCTGAAGTATCTTCAGGACTGTCAGTGCTAGACTCTCTGCTCTTCACTTCCTGGTAATCAAAGCCGCTACTGTGCTGGGAGCAAAACATTCCGGCCAGGGTGAGGCAGGCCCAGGGGCCACTGTTCTACACTCTTTGTATGGAAAGGGCATAAGTGTCTCCTCTATTTTTTAATTAAAGCTTTTTTAAAATTCTTTTTCAAATCCTTGGAGAGCCATGTGGTTATTTTGTCACATTCTGTCTGATGCTGGGGGTGGGGCAGGGCTTACAGGCTGGCAGGAAATTAGGGCAAGTTCACTTCCCCAGGAGCGAGGGTTGTGTGTGGAGCTGATACTGTGTCACAAGGTTGTGAAGGGATGGTAACTACAGTGTGTACAGAGGGGGGGGGGGGGGGCGGCAGTGACAAGATGATGTAGAAATGTCAGCGCCACCAAGCAAGAGAGAACTCATCCCCTACCTAGAACTGGTCCTTCTGGTATTTACTGACACCAGGAAGATCAGGCCATTGTCTAACAAACTGTTGTGGCAGTGGGTGGCTGCAGTTATGCTCACAAAAAGTGACTGGACAAAGGGCATTGCAGGATTCCCTGGGGGTTGGCACTTGCTAACTTAAGGTCAAACAGATAAAAAGATGTATTGTATTGTTTTCTCTGCCAGTGGGCCCCTACCCAGCTCTAACAGGCAAGCTAGGCTCTATCTCACAAGTCATCCCCTTTAACAAACATGCTACAGGGCAAATTCTACCCTCAGTGTCACTTCTGCAGCCCTGTTGCCTTCCACAAGTGCAACCACTCAGAACCTAGTATCCAGTTCTGTTGCTGGTGTACAAGAGGGAATGGAGTGCAGCTCTGTGTGCTGAGCTGGTGCTATGTTTCGTCCCTAGAGGTAGCAGCTGAGACCTTCAGAGAGCACTCTGAAGGGTAAGAGGTCCATTTGTACAGTTACATCAGACCAAACCCACACTTTGAGCCTATTTGTGAATTGGCTGGGAAGCTTTTCCTGTACTATTAACAAGGGTTCCTTCTTCCTGCCATCTTAACAAAAGATGAGACCAGTAGTAACCACCTGCCCATAGCAGCATGTGCCTAGACTAGAGCTTAACTAAAATCAAGCTAATGTTGTTACCTAGCATCTGTGTTAGGAGAAATGGTGATGTTAGGTCAGGTTGAGCTAGTGCTGGTTAGTTAAGCCTGCCTATACTTGATCAATTTTCTTAGGCCAGGTCTAGACTAGAAATTTTTGCTAGTGTAAAGGCCGGCTACAGGTGGGAGCATTTTGGTGACATTTCTCTAGCCCCAAAAGCCCTAGTCAAGATGCAGTTCTATCCTGGCTTAAAAGTGATAGCTTATTTTGTTTGGGGAGGTGAATAAACTATACTGCCAAAAACGCTTTTTTGCCAATATAAGCTGTGTCTATGTTAAGAGGGTTTGTTACTACAGCTGTACCAGGAAATCTTTTCTAGTACAGACCTGGCCTTAGTCAAGCCAAACCATACCCTGTGGCCCATACGTTGAAAAAAGACTTAAGAGCCACTGACCCAAAGTAAAATTGGGTCTAGTCTGAGTTTCTAGTGCTCCTTCTGGGTTTGTGATCTTGATGGAACCACTGACGTGTGCGGTGAACATCCTGCAACATCAAAGCATCAGGAGTTACGGCCTTGCTTTGTTTTCACTCCTGAACACAAACAATGAACAAAATTGCAGCTTTGGTGCATAAGGGGGAGCTAGTGAAAGCAGAAATGAGATCTGGCTGCATAGGCTAGTGGCCCTTTTGCCTTGTGGAAAGTATAGCTGTTTGACAAAGTTACGCTTTCAACCTCTACCTGAACATATTCACCCACTGATGAAAATGAAGCCTGAGCTCCCAGTAGACTGAGATTAGTTCTGGGCTCTGTATCACTTTCTCATGAGCTCTTACAGTATAAAGCTCTTCCAGGTCCAGGTGCCCCATGTAGTGATGGGAAATGCTTCCCTCACCTGGTAAACATGGCTACAGAGACAAGCGATTTTATTGTGTTTTATTTAGTAAAATGTTAAAATAAATAAATACAAATTGATCAGATGCTCTGTATCCCTCTCCCCCTTCCCTCCCCTCCCCTCCCTTTAATTTGCTAAAATCTAAACACAGTTGTACCAAAACTGAAACCACAAGGGACTTGAAGGCTACAGAGAGAAGGCAGCAAAGAGACTGCAATTCACTATTAGCATCAGGCTAAAAAAAATAGAGATATTTAAAAAAAACAAACCAGCTCACGAGTCAGTATTATTCTCATTATGCAATTCTGTGAAAACAAAGTGGTATCATTCAAAAAAGGGTATTTTACACCAAGGCCTGCAATGATATGGGATTCTTAGGGATGGGAGGGACCACAAGAGATGTTGGGGTTGTCTGGCACGAATGACAAATGAGACAGAGGTGAGGAGAGGTTGGATGGTATCTGGATATTAAGGTTCTTCGTTCCTGTGCATGACTAAATATGTCACACACAGCTGTGGAAATCTATTCAACCAAAGACAAAACCTGCTACTTTTTCTGGTAGTGCCCTGGAGCACTAAGGACTTATGCTGCTGATCTTTTACATGTACTTGCACTGAAGATGCTAGTTTCAAGTGTAACCACTCAATCCTGCCACAGGTATATGAGATGCTGGGGCCACTTCCTTGTTACAGAAATTAAGGACCCCTCAAAAACAGCTGCTTTCCTGTTTCTTTATCTAGAACCCAGTGCCCAAATTATTATTAGCCTCTTTGCTATTTTCCCCTTCTACAGCGACTTGGAATTAGCTCACAGGTAGGTGTAACACAGCCAGGGGCTGAAGGCACAGGCAGGGGGTGTGGGATCTGTTACTAAAGAGCATTTCAAGAAAATCAGGTGGGTGGGAGAGGATAAGATGGCTCAGGTGATGGGAACTAAGCTATGGAGTCTTTCATCTCTAGCTCAATGGCTTCAATATGAACCATGACAATTTTAAAGCTGGTCAGGGCCTATAAGTGGAGACAAGGCACTTGTGGTGAGATAAACTAGGCAAGATCAACACTATACCCCCACTCGTAACTGACCCTGCCTAGGTTACCTCCATGTAAAACTACAGGTGCCTTGTCTTCCCTAGTTTTTCCAGCATGACAACACACACACATTAGTTAGCCCATGGTAAAAAACATGTTTTTGTCAGTGAAGCCATAGCCTGAATGTGGGAGCTCATAGTAGACTCTCCAGCAGCGCATGCCTGGATGAGGCTGGTGGGTTCAGGCTGGGAAGCAGGCATTGTTCTTAGGGCAATTTAAAATGTAATCTTCTAAGGAGCCCTGGCTGCCTGTCATGGGTGGTACAGGGAGTGACCCAGAGGCAAAGTAAATTTTGAAAGGGAAAGGTTCATGTTAAATTCTGCTCTCAGCCTTAGAGTCAGTCAGCTATTTCAAGACAATGATCATTAAAATGAGGAACCATATGAAAACGTGTTTCAGAATTACAGACTAGCCCAGAGCAAGCAATAACATGTAGCCTGCTGCTCTGTTCATCTATTACTGTTAATATACCCATTCGCTCAGTGGTGTCAGTTCCTGATGACCAAAGAATGAGAGAAACACTTGGCCCTTATACAGCAAGTGTAGAATTACCACCCCATTACTATTTAATAGAGGGGGAAACAGAGATATATAAGGGGTTTGTTTTTTTCAAAAGTGGCGGCTGATTTTTTTGGGTGCCCAACTTGAGATGCCTTCATTTTGATTTTCAGAGGTACTGAGCCCTGGCAGCTTCACATGCTTTAACTGGAACTGTGGGTGCTCAGTACAGGACTTCTGAAAAATCTGGCCCTTGCTCTTACACTGGCTAACCAAAAATCAGAGGCAACTGTTGAAAAATTTCCCCTAGAGACTTACCCAAGGCCACACAAGAAATGCATAGCAGAGCTGGGATTATAACTCAGGAGTTACTGGGCCCTAGCCTTGTGCTCAATCCACTGTGCAACTCTGCTTGTTTAGTGAAAATAGAATCTCTTTTCTGGCTCAGAGGCACCAGCCAATTCTTCATTTTTTCCCACAACACGGCTAAAGAAAGCTTTCTGAATGCCAGAGAACAAAGGAGTAGGAAGTGGCTGAGTTTATGCTGCCTGCATTGTAATAAGTAAATAAAAGTAATTTCAAAACAAACCAAAAGTGATAAAAACACTGCTAAAATGACAGGAGACTGGCATCAACCTGGACCAGTTAGCAGCCTTTTCTTGCCCTTTGTCCACTTTGGGGCAGTGGGTCTCTGTTTTTGAAGCACCACTACACATTTGGGCACTACAGAACTAGTAAAAACAGTAACAATGGAGCGATTGTTCCCTTACCTGCGCACTGAATTTATGTGAGAAGTATCCCCAGTCTGGTACCAATGGGCTGCTTCTTAACTTATATCGATGCTCTAAGAGATTCTGGCAATGGGCCCACCCAAGATACTTGGGTGCTTCCCAAAACACTTTCCTTTTGTCTTTTGAAGCTCTTGCCTAAATTAGAGGAATTCCTCTTGTGAAAAAAGAAACCAAGTCACAGGAGAGGTCAAGATAGGAAAAGAGAGTATCTGCCCCTCTGGGTCCTAGGCCCAGCCCCTTTACCTTCAACCCTATAACTGCAGCACTGCTCCCCCTCGTTTCCGTGCTCCTTTGGGATATTTTCCTATGCTTTTCTTTTACCTTTCCCCACCCCTGTGTCATTTCTCCTTTCCCTCCCATCTATTCTCCCTTTCCTCTTCCTGCCCATGCTCTTCCCCTCTGTTCCTCCCCTTACTCTCTCTGCACCACACATTGACTCTCACGCCCTTACATGCCCCTGCTCTGAGAAAAAGGCTCCCTTTTGTTTCCCCTGTGCCCATCCAGTGTTCCCCTCCAGAACAGGGAGGTGAGGAGAAGCACAGATGCTGCTCGAGGCAGGTCAGTAGCTCCTGTACATGGTGGCAGTATGGCTGAACATATGTGCCTTCAGGCTGATCATTCACTGCACTGCCCAGAATCACAGGCTGTGTTTACACTAGCATTTTTTCCTCTAAAAATATCCTACTGTTGCTACCACTGCTCCAACTTCACCCATTAAAGCACTAGCGTAGACCAGCTGCCTGTCATTTAACCTTAGCAATGTAGGTTCAGGCAACATAGCAGTTAGAAAACCAGAGGTTCATCAGAACCTTGCCTACATTAGAGCTCCTGCTGTTGCTGCCTTTAGCGGAACTTCAGATTTGGGGAAACATAGGGGGAAAAAGGCCTGTCGTTTTATTGATCTATCAATACCATGCACACGAATGCAATGTATAAATAATTATACTTTATTGTGTAGTTTCCAAATATGTGCTCATATATGCTCATCCTGTACAGGACACAAAACTACAGTCCTTGTCCCAGTCTACAAGATGAAATGGGAAAGATGGGATATACTGGATAGTCCACAGGAGGGAATACCAGAGAAGGATTTATGAAGTATCATCACATCCCTTCTTGCGGATGTTATCAAAGGAGTAAGCCTTTATATGAGGGATCTGAATGAAAAGGGTGGAAGCTTGGAGATATATAGGAGCAGGAGTTCCAGAGCTAATTCCTTGGGCATTTCCTGTTCTACATCTGATGGCCAACAGTATGGATCTGAGGCAACATGCTGAAGCTGCTCAGCCAAGGTGCATTCTAGACATCGTGTCTTCTAAATAGAGAAGACTGCAGAGCCCACTTCTGGCTGGTGATACAGCTTGTGAATGGCCTACGGCAGTTTGCTGATCAAGTGAGCCCAGGACTCCTTGATAATGCCAAGCAAGTCAGGCGCAGGGGAAAACATTTATCCTTTTTCTCTGAGTTGAAAAAGCCATCTATGCAAATCCTCTTCTGTACAGAAAAATCCAGGAGGAAGCAGTCTTGGCAGTAAGCCTTCTGTGGCAACCTGGCAAGCCTGAACTTGCCTTGAATCCTCAGTGTTCAAGAACCCCTTAAAGCCTGATTGCTAGACTGTAATTGCTATTTCCAGCAGGACAAGGAGAGGGGAAGAAGGGACTGAGGGAGCTTTATAGTGAATGTGGCTAGGGAATCCCTCTTTTGGTGGGAAGAATGTAGTACAATCATAAGGGCGGGGGAGCAGCAGAGCTCATCGTGGCTGGGCTGCTGAGGGAGTACTTAGCATGTTCCCCCACATGGATGTGGGAGGGAGAGCCAAGAGGCTGGTGGTAAAATTATTTATGGGGCAGGAACAAGGAACCGCTGCCCTTGAGGCTCCTCTTGCTATGATGGAGCACAGAGAAGAGGCTGCTCTAACTGTAGTTCAGGCATGCTGGACTTCTTAGTAGACCACATGTAGTGCCAAGGATTGAGTCTTATCAAACTAGCCCTGGTCTGGGTCCTGGAAGGTGGCCAAAGGAGAGTTGGGCCCACTGCTCACCTCAGACCCCATATCAGCCAAAATTCTTGTCTGTGCCCTGAACAGGGATGGGGACAGAGCTGACAGATAAAGTGCCTAGTGGCAGGTGCAACAGAACGTCCTACCCTATGCCTGGTCATGTCATCACTACTCTTCTGTCCTTTGAGAAGGCTGGACCAGGGAAGCCTCCAGCAAAAAGAGTTTCGGTTTTGGCATCTGAATATTCCGTATTTTAAAAAAGGGTTTAATTTTCATGCTGTATTAAGCTGGTGTGAGAGCAAATCAGACATGGTTCAGTCTTGCTAGGGGTATACCTGCAGTGCAAATTCATTGATGATGTTTTGCTACATCTGTATTATAAGGACACCTCCATTTATTCTAAGTACCTCAGGCAGCCACAAGAGGAGGATTTCACTCTGGGCCTTTGTGAATGCTGGCCAGGCTCGGAGTACAAGGGGTGGGCCTGGAACAGTCCCTGAAAGAAGCTGATTTGAAGTTGAGGAGGTCAGGATTAATCTTCAAATCTCCAGACAGTTTGGATATGGATTTGCTTTCTGAAGCCTTGTTGTACTGTCAATAAAATACATCACTGACTTCCTGTCAACAACTAAACTAATAGATCTGCCCACAAAATCTCCACAACCTTTTAACTCTAGGTAGGCAGATGTAAATTATCATTACCAAAAGAGTCATATTTGCAACTACAGGCGAATAAGATTTTTGAGTTGCTCATATAACAGACCCTGTTAACCAGGATTCTCCAGGTGCAAAGCATTTTATCCTACCACTGATAATTACCTGCCAGTGATGCACTCACAGAACCATTAAGTTTCCTACACTGTCCACCAATAAACCACACCAGTACTACTTTGTGACTGTCTGTTTTGTACAGCACTGAGCACACTGCTGGCTCTAAACAAATAATAACTCATCATCATACTAAGTATTCTGTCAAGTATTCTGTCTGCATGACATCCCACAAATGTACCTTCCAGACATTTTAAGAACAGATTGCAAGGATAAGGGAAAAGCTATTTCTAAAATTCACTTGTTCTTTTTCTGAGCAGTGAAAGAGGCAGCACGACTTAGTTGGGCTGGGAGCTGGAAATGCATCGGATACCAACTCCCTTTGTGGCCTCATTTTAGCTCCCTGCCTCAGTTTTCCAATCTTTAAATGGGAATAAGTCGTCACCTACTCCTGGCAGTGATATAAGGATTAGCTAAATGTCCATATGCTGCTTAGGAAATACAAAATACTAAGTATTATTATATGTAGCTTTCCATATGGCCTCAGTTCAGAGAAATTTAGACCTGGAGAGGTTTCAACACCATCACACCATACCAAATATGACAGGAAAGAAAAGGCAGCAGATATTAGAGAAAGATAAAAGCTAACTACCAAACAGTTGTAATTCCTGCATTGTTTGGGACTCCTCTGAGCAGCTAAATCTATATATATATTATTTTCTATTTAGTAAATCATAGAATATCAGGGTTGGAAGGGACCTCAGGAGATCATCTAGTCTAACCCCCTGCTCAAAGCAGGACCAATCCCCAATTTTTGCCTCAGATCCCTAAATGGCCCCCTCAAGGATTGAATTTGGGTTTAGCAGGCCAATGCTCAAACCACTGAGCTATCTCCCCCCCTGTCAATTCCCTCACTGCCCAGTGTTTCCAGCTGGACAGCAGTATCTCCTGTTTACTTAATGTCTGTGCAGCAGCATTGCTAATGTCAGCACAGCTCATGGAATGGTACTTGCCTATTAACTGATGTTGCTGCAGAGCCAATAGGGGAAGCATACCAAAAAGGGTCAGAGAGAAGGAAACAATCTACCAGAGACAAAAACTCCAACTCTCACCATTTCTCTGCCAGGTCATAGTGGAACTTATGGTAGGCTTTTGTAGTCTGGAGGATTTTTTCTAACAAAAATTTTAACATGGGTAGAAATCAGACCTAAGTAAATTGATGTACCTCTTCAGAGCCTAGAGACAAGCAGACACCTTCAGAAAGGGGCAGTGGGTGTGTTTACAGGGGTGGCATGGAAAGGACAAGGTATTAACATCTCCTGGTGCTGCACTGCCTTTCAAAACAAGTAAGACTACCACTGAATTCCAGCCTCAGCCCCTTCCAGTAACTGGCAGAGGAGAAATCAAACCAGTACTCAGCCTTCAAATGTACTGTGACCCCCAATGGCACAGTGCTCCAAACAGCACTGTGAAGGTAACACTGGGGGAATCATAGGAATATGGCAATTGCCATGCCAGTAAGACTGGGGGTCCATCTAGTCCAGTAGCCGGTCTCTGACATAGTATCTTCAGAGAGAGGTGGAAGAAACCCCTCTACAGTGACTGGCTTATGCCCTAAAGCAAGAGGGCATATATCCCTAGTTTATTTTCTCTCATTATCCTATAAATATTGGATCCTTTTAAAAATCCTACTAAGCAACTGGCCCCAATGAGTTACACAGGTTAATTGTGTGTTGTTACAAAAAAAGTATTTCCTTTGATCAGTTTTAAATTTGTTTCAAGGGCTGTGTTCCTGCTTTGCCACTCCTGCTAACTGATCTTTGCTGCTTAACTGGCTTCAGACCAGAACACAGACATTTGAAGATAAAGTCTAGTTTATCATAGGGCAAGCTGAGAAGAGCACACAAGAATTCCTCCTCCAAATCTACTGACAAGTGTAAGAACTGAGGATCAGCTCCTGGGCTCAGAGCTGAAAAAAGTGTGTGTTCACTTCACTGGAAAAGGGGAAGTGTCCCTGAGGAACAAAGTGTTAGTGAAAACAGACACTAAAGGAGAGTGAAGAAAACAGCGCCAAGGATCTCCAAGGAGCATATGCAGCTATGGCTGCAGTGAGATTTTCAGGCTATGCCAGGGTCAGGGTATTCACTCTGCTTTGCCCAGAACACAGTAAGCAAAATGCAAAGCTTTTCAGTGTTGCATTGCCATCCCCAGAGCATGTCTACCTGGCTATTAAAATACATGCACCCTCATCACCACACAAGGAGCTCTGCCTGAGTTAATCTGCATAGTGGGCCAAACATTGCTCTCACTGAAGCCAGGGGGAGTTTGGCCATTGAGTTCAATGGGAACAGGCTTTGGCCCAATACATTCATATGCCTTAGCAGAACTGATAGCCACTGCGTGTCCAGCACACTAAACTGACACAAACAATCCCTATAATAATGGAACTCACCAGACATGCTCTGCTACCCACAGTCACACTATAATATGAAAGAGATGGAATTCTGAAATAAGGTGATATGACAAAAGGAGATTTCAGGTGTAACAAATCCACTGTCTTTCATCCCCATTAATTCTACACCTGTGGTCTAATCAGTCCATATTTAAATATTACAAAAGCATAAAGGCTTTAACAATCAAGCTGCCAGTGCTCTTTTCTGGGCTACTAACACACAAAAGAATGGGTAGATGTGATAAAAGGAGACAACACAGAGAGCTCCTCCCGATGGAGAGTGAGTTGCAGCACTTAGAATTCAGCCAGTGGCATGTATGATATACCTACAGAAACCTGCCCCATGGGATTTTAAAACACAAACACAGCAGAATGTCATCATAATAGGCAAAGTCTGTGTCAAAAAATTCTAAGCACACAGCATTTTCTCCAGTTCTGACACCTTTTTAATAGAAATCACTTGTTTAGGAAACAAATAGCACTTTTATAATTTTTACAATGTTTCTTACCTTGATCTTATTTTAAGTAACACTAGGAAGACCTCAATATCTTTTATTTTCCTTTTTCATTTTAAAAAAGTTGTTTTTTCCCAGATACAAAGATTTTGCCCTTGCATAAAAAAACAGTGCCCAAAACGATGACACAAGGACTCACAAAGACTCACTGTATCTCACTGACACTATTACTTCTAATCTATACCATGCAAGGTCCCATCTACCTCTTTAATTAGACTGTCAGCCTGAATAACAGCTTTTCTATTCCTTATTTATTTTTTGTTACCAAAAGAAAGAGAGGAAATGAAAGAAAAGGACATTTCTCTGTTCAGTGCACACATCTGGGTCATGTGCTGCTTTGTTCAGGATATTTTTGTTGTTTTATAAATATAGAAAAGGGTTGGAACCTCATTTTCAAGTAAAATCATTGATGCACATTTTCCCTTGAGACACCCCCTTTCAATGCTTCAACTCAACCATTTTGGTCCCCTCTCCCAACAAAGGCTTCCTGGATCAACTTGAAGATCCAAACCAATCCAATCCTCCAATGCATTTCATTTGTCTAGTGTGAAGAAACAGGGTTAACCCAAAGCTGCCAGGACAGAAAATCCCCAGCCTGCACATGTGCTCGTTACTCGGCGAAAAATCCATCCCCATTTTGTTTTGTACATCTCCTGTCTAAACAATAGTAAATACTGCTTATTTGATATACTTGTCCCCTCTGGGCACTGGGATTTGTTAATTTATACTTCTGTTTTTTGGTTTAATAGTGCTGAGAGTTTAGAAACAGGAAAAGCCCACAGGCTCTTTGGACTTATTTTTTCCCTACCTAAACAAACTGTTCTGCAAATAAGGATTTGAAACCTGCTCTCCTCCCTCATCCCTGCTCCTCACCCCAAACAAAAATAAAACAAACCTATAGTGGCTGTGGAGGCTGCTGCAGGCACACACTGGTGTAAAATATAGAGAGAGTAAATATATTATTTCACTTGGCATGGTGCTGGCAAAGAACCCCCAGCTGGCACTATTCATGTAACATGATCCAAACTTTGCATGTACACACAGAATAAGAAGGATCAATTGGCAAACTCCGGTGCCGCCTGGCACAAGCATCTTCACGCTCTCTCTGGAACCAAAGAACTAAAGAATTCTGCACTTTCCAGAAGAAATCCGGTTTTGCTTTTCTAGAGTTTCATTATTTTGCTGCTCCTCCTCGCCGCCACTTCCCTTGGCTCCTTCTTACTCCACTGTGTTATTTAGTCTCATCGCCTTTGTTACAGTTCACCATGCAGCTCTGGGAAGGGGCTGGGGCTGGGGTGGAGGCGGCAGCATTAGCATTGTTAGTCGAGTCCATGCCGTTGGAGATGGCTACTGAATTGACCTCAGAGTTTATGGATTTTGAAAGGTCAATGCCTTGGATGAGGCGGACCAGCTGTTTTACCTTCTCCAAGGAGCTGTGCATCTCCTTCTGTTTTGCCAGAATGGTATTCTTCATTTCCATACATTTCTGCAGCAAATTAGAACAACAAAAAGCTCAACCATTACACCCATAAGGATAATTAGCGGAATGGAAGAGGCTAAGGAAAGGAATTTAGATGTCCATCAATCCAAGTATAGGCATCTAGCAAGGAGGAGAGTTCCAGAAACGGCTGCACCTGGAAGTTCACTTTCCCAGCTTGGAGGAACCTCAAAGCTGCACACACAAATTACTTAATATTTACAGACAGATAAGTTAAATTGCCAGCAGGTAACTACCACCTGCTCTGCCTCCATTTAAGTCATTTCCCTTATAGATTAGGAAATCACCAGAGATGCCTCCATCCTATTGTGTTTCTTCTGGAGGAAAATATGGGGTTAATGTCCAGCTGAAACTAGCAAGTTTTTATTATTTTCTATTAGTATTTCATTTCTGAAATTCCTCCAACTCAGATCTGAAAATGCAGGCATCCTGTAGGAGCTGACTTTGTGGAGAGCACATATGTCCTGCTTATGGGATAGAGCCTTGCTTTCACATACTGTTTTGCCTATTTTAGCAGAAACATCATTCCCTCCCCATAAATAAAAAGGGGGACTTGAAGAGAAAGATGCAGTGCCCTCTTCATTTAAAAATCTCATTTTGGGGCCATTTTTTTCTTGCATGTTACAAAAAAAATCAAGACGCTCTGACAACAGGCAAGGCAAATTAGCTTAACCACTTTATGTCAGGAGCCCATGGTTGAAACTCTCTAAAAGAAAAAGGAGAAGGCAGCCAATACCTTCTCTACGGATGTGGTTCAATTTAATGATGTATAAACCACATAGGCCCCAACAGATGTCCTGCAAGAAGATGGTATCTTTTTTTAAAAAGTTTTGAAGCCTTTTGTCTACACTGATCTTCAAACCCTCCTGGTCTGAGTCCAACTTTTAACATATATATGACAGCAGCAGAAAAACCACCACCATAACTGGAAATAATTGGCCCCATGTTGGCAGTTTGAGTTAAGAGGTAAATAATGAGTCATCCATGGAGAGTGAACTGCCTTCTTCACCTATAGATAGTCCTTCTAGGTCAGGACTGAAGCACATCAGCGAGTGGGTGCTGCCCATACGCATCGCTTGAGAACACATGCACTGCTGCTTGCCAGGCCAGGCCAGCCTAGCCTTCTGGTGATAAAGAGAACATTCTAGTCCCCAAAGCTGTTAATCCAGCACCTTTCACCACTATGATATTTACTTTCTTAAAAGGATACATGTAGCCTTTTCATATATATTATTTATCTGAGTTATTCTACTGTGTTCAGTATTAGATGTCTTTGGACATCAGACACCTTATAAATACTTTTTTAAATAGAAAAAAAAAACAAATCCCAAAGTGTGTGAGGGTGAGTACAGTGAAATACACTAGAACTGTATGATGTCATAAATGTTGGCTATGGAACAGAACTTAGCATTTACAGTTCTCTGATATCATCATGGGACCTCCTGAGGGGCTCATGTTTATATGTGGTGACTTAGGAGTCCAGCTTGTGTGTTATTGTGAAAGAAAGTTACATGCTAACACACAGGTTCTAGTTATTACGGTTACAAAACAAGGTGGAAAACATGGTTTCTGGTTAGGGGGAAAAAGTGTGGCAAGGTGTAATTAACATTAGGCGGGGCACCCAAAGTTTGCCCAAATGAAGACTGCCTTGGAAACTCATCAGAAACCTGAGGGCCAAACCTGTGAGTAACATGGAGACCACGGCAGTTGCTTTCATTTTAGATATAACGGGGCCGTGCACCAAGGCTGTAAGTCCCACCATGCAATTTGGCCTACTGAGTGAGAATAAAATGAAGCATCAGATATTAGGACCTGTAGCTACTTAGGTTGCTCCTCTGTAATAAAAATAAGAGCCATAGAGTCCATATAAATCTCCATGGGTTGTGTTTGTCAACTGTTGGTATTATGGGTTACTGTACATCTGCAAGATATAGCTAGCATAAGTTCATTTAGCTGTACTTTAAACATCCAAAATATCCAAAGGGCAGGAGAAAGAGCAAAGCTCAAATAGAAGCTTACCCAACTCCTACTGACTTCTATGGAAATTGGATCAGGCCTACAGTAGCAGTCTCCAGACTTATGCTCCGCCAGCTTGCATGGTGCTAGAATGAAAGGACTACAGAGAACAAGTGTAGCATTACAGCTGAGAAAAATACTTACTGTTATGGAATTGCTGAGCTGTTTGACCTTCTGCTCTAGTTGTTCTCTTTCTTGTTTTAAATCTGAACTCCATTTAAGTAGCTTCTGTTTCTCCTCTTCTTTTGCTGTAAAAGGGAATAATAACCCTCTCAGTGATGAATATTTAAAGAGTCCCTGTTATGCCCTTCAGATGGAGTCTCTAAGCTACTTCACACAATGGACACATTGGATCATACTGAAATTGTACCTGCCTAAAGTGAAGAGTCACATGAAGCTTTCACAAAGTAGTTGGACTGCCCTTTTCACATTATTACTTGGGTTATCAAGGGTTTTCCCCCTTAATTTCCTTTTTAAAACAAGTCCTACCCAATACCATTCCCAAAATAACATTTTACAAACATGAAAGCAATGCAAAGATGTTCTCTCTTTTCCTACCTGCTTTGTATGCAATATATGAATGAACAATTGCTAAAGTCCCTGGCCATGGGATTGCTTCTTCCTTCTTCAGCATCTGAAAGAAAAGAGTGTGTACATTTAACTGGCACACATTTTACCTCTGGGAAAGGGAGAAAGAAAAAGGGAAGAGACAAAAAGAGAGGGTGAGACAAAAGAATTTATTTCATGGCTATCATTAGGCACAACCTGTTAACATAATGCCTTGCAATCCTGTTCCGAGGTTCAACAGAGGGAATTATTTGCATCTATATTATAGCCTCCACAACAGAGGCTGATTTATCACAAATGTCAGCATTTTCTCACTCCCTCATAACCACAAACATCTTCTGCTCATGACACGTAACAGGTTAAAGAGGAATTAAAAGACAACGTATCTGATCTCAAACTTGCCAGGGGACAGGAACATGGCTTCATGGCTCAGACAAACTGCTGATCTAAGTTGTTCCTGGAAGAAATCCTCTGATGGCACAGAACAGCCTCTGCACCACACATATGAACTTCACACTTTCGAACAGATAAGACATGACACTTTCCCATCTCCACCTGCTCGCAGGATCACATTACTGGTGTTGCCAAACCCTCCTCATAAGGATAAGCATCATACTTATCTTTAAGAGGATAAAAAGATTCCCTCTTAATATACCTTATTTAGGGAGGAAGAATGAAGCTTGGTAGCTCACCAGAGGAATGACCCAGGGGACTGAGGCTGGAGTCACGCTAAAGCAAAATGTCTCTGACACTTCTAAATTTATTTTCTGGTAACTTTTCAGTAAAACAAACCGGTGGGGGTAGGCGGGTGGGGTGTGTGTGAGAGAAAGGAAGGCTATGCCCCCTCCTCCTTCAGCTACAACCATGTTGAGTAATTTAATCTACTGGGATTTTTTGTTTGGTTTTTTATTGTTGCATTATGTAACATGCATGTGGAAATGCCAGGTTGTTTTCTTATGTTATCATCTGGTTAACAGAGGCTCACATGGACTACTAAGGCACTCTCTTAGGTAAGACAGTATGTTAATAGCTTTTGGCTGCTGGCTTAACAGCAATCCATTGTAATTCTTGAAGTTCCAAAATAGGGGAAATGAAAACAGCAATTTATTTCTTTATCTTGTAATCTTTATGCCATTAATGGATGAAATATCATCTCATTATTCCAATCCATTTGTATACTTTTACAGAGAGATTTTGAGGGAAGAAGGTCCAAGTCATTCATCGATAGTCATTATTCTGATATCGAATGTATCACGAAAGAGAACAGGAATGACAACCTCTCTAATGTTTGGGTTTTACCAGGAAGCACTGGCTCAGTATTTTCTCTCTCTATTAAGGGTAGGCTTGTGCAAATATCCTATTCACTTTGGACAAAGAACTACCACCTTTCAGAGAAATTCTGAGTAAAAAAATCTACAGGAAAATCCTTATGGGTCATAGAGAACCTTTCCCAAAAGTTTGTGTGCTTTGCCCCAGAAAAGCAGAGTTGAAACACAAGGGTAACACAAAAGGACCCTGAGTCTGGAAGCACAAAAGTAAGACTTAAAGGCTTAGTATTTGTGAGCATTCGAACAGTGGCAATTTGATGAAATTCACACAAGCCTAATTACAGATCAAATAGATTTGCTCAATGTCAGGCTGTTCCAATCTAACTAAGCCAAGTGATCAGGTTATTTTCTTTAACTCGGAAAATCTTTGTAGTGCACTGTGTGTAACTCCCTATCTTTCAAACAATACCTGGTCTTGACATTTGGGACAGATCCACATGCCCTTGGGAATGGTTTTCAGAGGTGGGTCCAGACAGTCCAGGTGATACACACGTGAACATGTGTCACACATCAGCAACTGCCCGCTTTTCCTGCAAACACTGCAAAAATCCTCATGGATATCGCCCTATAAAATTGAGGGAAGGGGGTGAGAAAGAAGAAGGCAAAAAGTGAACTTTGACCTTTGACATCTACATCCTAGTTGAATGTAAACTCTTCCGCACAAGCTATAGCTATGGGATTCCATATGGCTAAGTTCTTTTTAGGAGGTGTAACTGGAAAACCAGCGAAGATGACAGAAGTACAACTCCCTCTGCCCTCCCCAGGTCAGAGGCCCTAGTGAACATTTGTTACCACAGCCTCTAGTAACAATCCCCACCCCACCATCCATCTTAGTTAGGAAGATTTTCAGTGGTTTTAGCCAGCACTGGTAAGATACCCACTTTCCTTGGTCCTTCTAATCTTTGGATGTAAGCACAGCTCCATGTGGGGAGCATACAAATGAGGTTGCCTCATGTCCACAGTCTTTCCTAAGAAACCCACAGAGGGCAATACTGAACTTTAAAACAACACCAGCAAGTATTTAGAGCACATATGTGACATCTTTTCAAACTGTTACAGTGAAAGAGAAAAGTGCTCTGATTTGTAAATTAAAAAGAATGGACCCAATTCATCCCTGAGGTAACTCCTTTAACTTCACTGAAGTTACATCAGGATACATTTAGCCCATTATATTTTAAAATCCATTGCCCCAGCGTCACAATGACTACTGATTTCTACTTCATCATTAGCCCAGGGCTGTGAGGAGCAGAACGAGGGGATATCAAGAGTTCACACAACCAAGAGGGAAAAAATGTTATTTTCAGCCATAAGAGGCTTTCACAAGGAACGGAAAAGTTAGTAGACAGTGTCCTTTTAAAAATCTATGTTTTACTATTCTTGCATTATTAGTGGAGGCACTTCCTTTCCCCAACTATTCACGCCCCAATGACCCTCCCCCACAATGCAAAATTCATAGCAAGGTTAGGTTTGTTTTTCTCTCTTTATTCCCCTCTCTCTTTCCTCCCATCATTCCCATCTCATGCTTTTGTGATTTTTAATAAGTAGATGTTTGAACAGAAGAACACACAAGGAAAACACCCAAACTCTACCCTTTATCCACCTGCGGGCTGCTCTGGCAACGTGCCACACCTAAGACCCAATGTCTCAAGCCCTCGGCACGCGCAATTTCCATTGAATTCAATGATGTTCCGTACACACAACGCTTATAGAATCTTAACCCTAATTTGTCTAAAATGAAGCAAATTGTAGCTGCATGCCTCTTTAGTATGAAATATTGGGGCATGAAATGTTCCATTTTGACTTGAGTAGCCTGTTCACATGTTGGAGGAGTTTTGCCATTTTAGAATCATGCTAGACTTTGCCTCGCTCCTATATAGTATGTGGCTGGGCAAGAAAAAGTGGATTTTTTCTTTATTAGCGATAATTAGGGCCCTACCAAATTCACAATCCATTTTGGTTAATTTCACAGTCATAGGATTTTAAAAATCATAAATTCCATGATTTCAGCTATTTAATCTGAAATGTCAGGTGTTGTAATCGTAGGGGTCCTGACCCCAAAAGGAGTTGTGGGTGGAGGGGGGTTGCAAGGTTATTACGGACGGGAGGGGGTTGCAGTACTGCTACCCTTACTTCAGCGCTGGTGCTGGCGGCAATGCTGCCTTCAGAGCCGGGCAGGTGGAAAGTGGCGGCTGCTGGCCGGGAGCCCAGCCCTGAAGGCAGAGCCACTGCTAGCACCAGCGCAGAAGCGAGGATGGTTTGGTGTCGTATGGTACGGCCACCCTTACTTCTGCGCTGCTGCCTGCAGAGCTGAGCCCTCAGCCGACAGCCACCACTCTCCAGCCGCCCAGCTCTGAAGAAAGCTCAGAAGTAAGGGTGACAATACCACAACCCCCCTAAAATATCCTTGTGACCTCCGCTGCAACTCCCTTTTGGGTCAGGACTCCCAATTTGAGAACCGCTGGTCTGCCCTATGAAATCTGTATAGTATAGGGTAAAAGCACAAAAAAGACCAGATTTCACGGGGAGAGACCAGATTTCACGATCTGTGACACATTTTTCATGGCTGTGAATTTGGTAGGGCCCTAGGGATAATGTATTAAATGCATGCAGCAAGAGATCCACCATATTTTCGAAGAAAATCACACACAAATACAGTCTGCTGAGGTTTAACTTTCAGACTCCATGACAGATAAGTCTCACTCTATTGGGAGCTGCTCTTCGTCTCTTAACTCCCAAGGCTAACACTGCTGTCCTGTTTTCTAAAGGGTCAATCTTTCTTGAAGCTCAGTGTCATCTTTTGATTCCATAACTTCCATGAATCAAATGAGTGTTGGGTTCTGAGATCATTTAATCTTTAATACTAAAGAGAGTTCTTAAATGTTAATTGAAGAAGCAAATTAGTGAGATTTCATGCCTCCCTTGAAATGAAATTTGTGTTGCTGGGAAGAGCTTCCTTTTCCTCTTTCCTGCATTGTGTGAATGCATAGAAGGAAAAGAAGGCAGACAGGAAACAAGATAAAGGCAAAGAGAAAATCCTCTGCAATCCAGTCTTTAAAGGAAACTCATCCTAGAGCCTTTTGAATTCTATGTTAATGCATGTCCCAATCTTGTGAGGCACTGAACATCCCCAACTACCACTGAACACAATGGCAATTGAGAGCACTCTGCATGTTGCTGGGGCGATCAGTATCTTTCAGGATGAGACCCATTAAACACTGGAGCATCTGATATCCTGCAGAATCAGATCTAAGCAGATGATTTCCTTAATCTCTCAGGCACGTATCAGTTGCTCAACAATTCAGGTTTAGAACTTCTAAATTCAATGGAATGTTGAGTGATGATTCATGTAACAAGATGGGTTAATGTGCGAGGTATTAATTTTCTAGTAATACTCCATATGTACCAACTGGAATGGATACACACACACACACACACACACACAATCCATAGCTCTATTTTCATCTTATCAAGGCAATAACGCAATAGTGCAGAGCATTTTGTGGGAATTAATAACTAGTGGTGGATGGTTCCTGAACTCCCCCTCAACCAGAATTTAATTTCTAGGAACTGTCCCGTGTCTTATTTGTTGTTAATAAATATATGTATAATATGGACCAGATTGTTGTGATATGTCCCCTCTACATTGCTATACTCTGGCCACAGGCTTCTGAAACAGCTCTGAGTGGCCACAAGCAGCCTAGTGTAATGCATGCTGGAGGCTGAGAAGGCCTGAAGCTGGCCCCAGAATAGGGGAAGCACAAAAGGTAACAGTCACTTTTGGCCTCACCTCCTCTGTTCCTACTGTAGCCTAGACAGAACAAAAAAACAACCCTAAGCTCTTCAGGGCAGAGACTGGGTCTTTTTTATGTTTGTACAGTATCTAGTACAATGGGGCCCTGGAATTTAGGTATCACTGTCAAAAAAAATAAATATAACAACCAGCACTATATGTACATGTGTGTGTGTAATCTCTATATTTAGATATATCTATATCTATCTATCTAGACAGAAGATAGATATTACATCATAAAAAGCCTGTGGGAAAAAAGAGTAGGTGACCATGTATTTAAAGACAGCATTATTATGCCTATGCACAAAAGGGCTGAATTAAGGTTGTACTGGCAACCTTAATTCTTACGTCCCCTAACATTTGAAGGCTTGCCTTTGCAAATTGAATGAACATTGTTGTTTGGATGTAATTTCCCAAGTTTTTAAAAAACTTAAAAACTGAAAGATATAATTGTCATCCTGTGGTACCATACTGACTCCCACACGTGGGTCATCACCATGATTGGGATATTTAGGTCCACAGCACAGCCCTATATCACTTCAGCTAACAGTAACTGGTAGCAATAGATGGCTGTTTTCTTCTAAGCAGACCTGACACTAGAGTGGCATGGAGACACATGCGTTGCCAGTGGATTTTAGAGCTATTTACTAGACATCATAGGAATGTCGAGACTCCAGAATAATGGGATTAATTCCAGGTTCTTTAGGAGAGTGCACTCAAGTGATTACAGATCTCTCTGTCCCTTCCGCTCCTTTCTCCCTCTGCCTCAATCTTGCTCCGGCCCATCTTGCCCTCCCCCAGCCCAGCTTCTGCCTCTCTCTCCTACCTCTTGTTCCTACTCCCATGACCCTCATCGTTGCCCCTCCTTCCCCCGCTCTTGTGCCTTTACCCTCTCTCCTGGCTCCTGCTCCTAACTCTGTTCCTTCCTAGGCTCTTATCCATCCTCCCAGGCAGAGGTCCTGCCCTTGTCTCCACCCTCTGCATCTCTTCCCCTCCAGCACCCTATTCCTTACCCTGCTCCACTCAAGTCAGTTTGTCTCCTTCCTCTCCTCCAAACTGCCTGTGTGCCAGCAGAGATAGCATGGACAGCACAGGAGAGTCTCACTGCCCTCAGTTCTGGTGCCTGGTATCACAGGTACTCCTGGAACCTGGGAGCAGCAATCGCAGTAAAAGTCCTACTTGGCCTCGGGATGGAGCATGACTAGTCACTCTGCATGTGCAGTCTAGTCAACTTGTAGAAGATGTGAGGGGATGGAACATGCTCAGTGTAGCTGGATTCATCAGAGAATTTTGCTGCCAAACTGTAACAAGCCTCTACTGAGAATGTGCAAACAGATTTTTCACAGGCATATAGTGTGGCCAAATTTGGGGGGATTTTCACACAGATGTCAAAAGGCAAATCCCTGACTCAAACGCCATACCCATGCTAAATTTCAAGTCCCTGCTCCAAAACATGGATGCAACAAAACAGTTATCAAAAATTTTTTTAACTTGGGCAAAACAAGTTATTTTCCTTAATTTTGTTTTGTTAAATAGCTGAACTGTTTTATGTGAAACTTTAAAAAAAAAATTCAACTTGAGTTAGACACCCATCATGGAAAGTTTCAGCCCAAGTGGTTTAAATTTGGCAAAACTGTCAGCAACTGAAAACAGAGTCTTAAAATGGAAAGCATTGGGCAACCTGCACCACTTATAATAAATATAGATCTTTATAAGCTAGCACCATTCTCCGAGTATCCAAGTATATCTTGTGTTGAATATCTAATTAGTAGGGCCCTACCAAATTCATGGCTGTGAAAACACATCATGAACCATGAAATCTGATCTACCCTGTGAAATCAGGCATGGAGCCAAGGGCTCCTCCCTGCGCAGGGCTCCAGCTGCTAGTCCAAGCTGGGGATGGGGAGGGATGAGACTTCCTCTTCCCCTGCAGGAGCGACT
Source organism: Lepidochelys olivacea (assembly GCF_965140295.1). NCBI lineage: Eukaryota > Metazoa > Chordata > Testudines > Cheloniidae > Lepidochelys > Lepidochelys olivacea. Next base: position 55,295,257 of record NC_140416.1, read on the forward strand.
CCCAGGGTGGGTCAGACCCATCTCTGGAAATTTCCCCCTGCTGTAGGAAGCTTGGCGGTTCAAGCTGTCACAGCCCCCCTCCACGCAGAGAGGCTGCAACGGCTTGTGCTGTCACCTCCCAACGTGGAGAGGCTGCGGCTGCAACTGTCACGCACACCCTTGTGCAGAGAGGCTGCGGCTCCAGCTGTCATCCCCTGCGTGGAGAGACTGCGGCTCCAGCTGTCACCTCCCACCCACTCAGGCAGGAGGCTGCCAGGAAAACCAGACCTATGGTAACCCACCCTCCATACCCTGTGACTCTCACTTCTGCGCTGCTGCTAGCGCTGGCTTTAGAGCTAGGCACTCAGCCAGCAGCCTTCCTCTCTGATTACCCAGCTCTGAAGGCAGCGCCCCTGCCAGCAGCAGGGCGGAAGTAGGGTGGCGATCCCATAACCCACCTACAATAGCCTTGTGACCCTTGCACCCTGACCGCCTTTTGGGACAGTACCCCCACAGTTACAAGCATGTAAAATTTCAGATGCAAACATGAAACAGTAATTTTACCCCCTGGCCATGAAATTGACCAAAACAGACCATGAATTTGGTAGGGCCCTACTAATTAGATTGTACGCTCCTTGATTAAAAGGGCCGTATCTTTCTCTTTGTCTTCATATATAACACCAATATATTACTGGTGCTTAATTAATTAATATTTTGTATTTCCATAGCCAAGAATTTTGAAGTCTTTTACAAACGTTAAGTCTCAGCACCCATGTGAACTAAGGAAGTACCATTATCCCATTTTACAGAAGGGGAAATTGAATCACAAAAATGATTTGACTTTCTCAAGGATACACTGTGAGTTTGTGGAAGACTATGAATAGAACACAGATCTCCTTACTTTCAGCGCTGTTTTTACATCAAAACCCATTTTTCCTTATAGTAGTTATTAGGGCTGTCAAGCGATTAAAAAAATTAATCGCAATTAATCACACTGTTAAACAATAATAGAATACCATTTATTTACATATTTTGGATGTTTTCTACATTTTTAAATATATTCATTTCAATTATAACAGAATACAAAGTGTACAGTGCTCACTTTATATTTATTTTTATTACAAATATTTGTACTGTAAAAAGCAAAGGAAATAGTATTTTTCAATTCACCTAATACAAGTGCTCTCATACAATCTCTTTACATTAAATTTGAACTTACAAATGTAGAATTATGTACAAAAAAACCACACACCTGCATTCAAAAATAAAACAATGCAAAACTTTAGAGCCTGCAAGTCCACTCCGTCCTATTTCTTGTTCAGCCAATCACTCAGACAAACAAACTTGTTTATATTTGCAGGAGATAAGGCTGCCCGCTTCTTGTTTACGTCACCTGAAAGTGAGAACAGATGTTCTCATGGCATTGTTATAGCCAGCATTGCAAGATATTTATGTGCCAGATGTGCTAAAGAGTCATATGTCCCTTCATGCTACAACCACTATTCCAGAGGACATGTTTCCATGCTGATGACGAGTTCTGCTTGATAACAATCCAAAACAGTGCGGACCGACATGTTCATTTTCATCATCATGAGTCAGATGCCACCAGCAGAAGACTGATTTTCTTTTTTGGTGGTTTGGGTTCTGTAGTTTCCACATCAGAGTGTTGCTCTTTTAAGATTTCTGAAAGCATGCTCCACACCTCACCCCTCTCAGATTTTGGAAGGCACTTCAGATTCTTAAACCTTTGGTTGAGTGCTGTAGCTATTTTTAGAAATCTCACATTGGTACCTTCTTTGCATTTTGTCAAATCTGCTGTGAAAGTGTTCTTAAAATAAACAGCATGTGCTGAGTCATCATCCAAGACTACTATAACATGAAATATTTGGCAGAATGTGGGTAAAATAGAGCCAGAAACATATAATTCTCCACCAATGAGTTCAGTCACAAATTTAATTAACATATTATTTTCTTTAATGAGTATCATCAGCATAGAAGCATAGTGTCCTCTGAAATAGTGGCCGAAGCAGGAAGGGCCATACAAATGTTTAGCAGATCTGGCAAGTAAATACCTTGCAATGTCTGCTAAAAAAGTCCCATGCGAACACCTGTTCTCACTTTCTGTTGACAACGTAAATAAGACGTGGGCAGCATTATCTCCCATAAATGTAAACAAACTTGTTTGTCTTAGCAATTTGCTGAACGAGAAGTAGAACTGAGTGGACTTGTAGGCTCTAAAGTTTTGCATTGTTTTGTTTTTGAGTGCAGTTATGTAACAAAAAAAAATCTACATTTGTAAGTCGCACTTTCACAATAAAGAGATTGCACTACAGTACTTGTGCGAGGTTAACTGAAAAATGCTGTTTCTTTTATCATTTTTACAGTGAAAATATTTGTAATAAAAAATAATACAGAATGAGCAGTGTATGTTTTGTATTCTATGTTGCAACTGAAATCAATATATTTGAAAATGTAGAAAAACATCCAAAAATATTTAATAAATTTCAATCGGTATTCTATTGTTTAACAATGCGATTAAAACTGAGATTAATCACAATTAATTTTTTTATCACTATTTTTTGAGTTAATTGCATGAGTTAACTGCGATTAATTGATTGCCCTAGTAATAATAGTTACTAAGAAATATGCCATGCAACAACCATATATTGAATAGCTGTCACTATTCTGGTGAGTGTAAATGTGAAAGTACAGATTTTTAACAAATTCATGGAGGTGTTTTTAAGATAAAGGACTCGCGATACATTTATCGTGATTTTTGATACATCTTCTGCTCCTAGAATTCATAGGCCGTAGATATTTCAAAAGGCATCGATCACTGTGGTATCTGTTTCCTTTTAAAATCAAAGTTGTCTAGCTCCATTGTTGGAAAATGAGTCTTTGGAACTGAATCCTTTTTAAAAATTAAAACAGCAATATTAATGTTTTAATGTTGCCTTTGTGCACAAATGGGGTAACCTGTCTGTAAGTGTTTTAGTATACAGATTTGTATTACTCCAGGGGGAATGCTGTGCTAACTTGCTGACACAGTACATCGCACTGAACTGAGAGATAATTTTAACAAGTTATCCAAGTGTATGCATATGTGTTATATATTTTAACCACCTATTGTGTCAACTTGCATGTTTCCTCTAGAGTCTCTGTATTTTTAAAAACTATCATTTAATTTAAAAAGTATGTTAAATCACAGAGAACTGAGCTTCAATATTAAGCAATTTCACCTAAGGCAAGAAATTCAGAATCAGGCTGGGAACACTAGAATAATACGAGTTTCAGAGTAACAGCCATGTCAGTCTGTATTCGCAAAAAGAAAAGGAGTACTTGTGGCACCTTAGAGACTAACCAATTTATTTGAGCATAAGCTTTCGTGAGTGAGCTGTAGCTCACGAAAGCTTATGCTCAAATAAATTGGTTACTCTCTAAGGTGCCACAAGTACTCCTTTAGAATAATACGCTGTCCTTAACTTAGCCTGTGGTAAGTAGAATTATGTACAAAATGAGTAGAATTGCAATACATGTGATAACACACCACACTGTTCTGAGAACCATTATGCTCTGGTCACAAAGCATGGTAAAAAAAAAAAAATCACTGAAATCAGAGCTGGAAGAGACCTAGTATGTCACCCAGTCCATCTCTTGGAGCCAGCACAGGCTTGTTCTCTACAGCATAATTTCCAGTGGTTTGTACATTTTCGTCCCAAAAGATGGAGATGCTGCACCTTTCCTTCAGAAGTCTGTTCCACAGATTCATTCACCTGACTGTCAGGAATTTTTTCTTGATATTCAAATACTGTTCCACTCTGAAAAGTGACTATTTAAAAAGGGCCCCAGCTTATTCCACAGATGTGCTCCCTGTGTATCAGGGTCACATTTCCCAACTTTAGTGACTAAAGTATGTTTTGACTGTTAGCCCTGCAGAGCTAGTAGAGTTCAGAGGGAGGGAGCTGGATTCTATTCCATCTTGTGCACAGTCAGTAGAATTGGCTACTCACAGTTCCAGGCAGTTACATCAGTGCATAAGAGGCAATGGGGCAGCACAGGAATTACTGAGGACCAATGTTGGACTTTAGAACCTTTATTACAGCTGATGATGTATGAAAAGGAAAGAGTCCACCATGACTCTCAAATCCCAAGGGTAGTTTGCAGCACTGGCAATTGAAAAAAAAAAAAAAAGCATCTTTTTACATATAAACTGAGCCCATATGACAGGAGAACCTGAAAGACAAACTTTTACAGAGTAACTTTTCAGAGTAGAAGTGCACTTTGACTGCTGAGCATTCTTGTGTACTTAGTTGTCTCACTCCCCTATTCCCAGTATAGTCCTACTACAGTATTTCCTTTATACTGAGATCTTTAAGCAGACCCAGGTTAAGTTACATTGGCCTACTCTTATTTCTTGCAGTCACCTTTTTCAGAGAAATTGTACTTTATTGTGATAGTGTCACTTAGGGTAATGAAGGATAGATCAGTGGCCTGGGAGGAAACTCAACTTTACTTCATTTATTTGCTTTCTAGGGTTTAGATCTGACCTTCACAATTCTCTCACCATATTTTTTGCAAGGAACAAGAAGAATGAGACAATCTGAAGACTCCCAGAAAGTTATTCAAAAGAGGCTGTGCTGTGAAGGGGAAATCTTTGCATTTTGACAGATACAATATTTTTATCTCCTGCTTTAGAAATGATAACAGAATAACCAGATTTTATTCAAGAAAAGTCTCATGAGTGGGGAGTGCAGAGGCAGTGTACTCAATCACACCAGGACACGAGAACCTCTTGTGATCAGTGCTCTGAACACGGTTCCCAGCTATCTGGGCGATCCGAGAAGTTCCTTCTCTTCCTCCTCTTGTTACAGAAACACCAGCAACTTACTGCTACTATGGTCTCTCTAAATAATAGGACCCATTCTCCCCTTCCCAGTTCCTCACTGGAATACAGATTTAATTCAGTCACACAAGATCTCAGACACTACACACTGAGAAAACATACTCATCTAAGCATGCCCAATGTATCCTAACATTCCAGTCAGTGACTGAATGTCACAGGAAATATCTGCAGTACTATAACACAGGCACAAGAAGGTAAAAGTGAAAGGTTGGGGAGTAAAAGAACATTGGCCTGTTTCACTGCACTGAACCATGACAAACAGTGTTCAAGAAATGAATGCTAAAGAAACAAAATCTGAAGCCGTTTCCAGTGTGGCTCATTCTACACATCTTTCCAAAAGCCAACCCTTCCCCAAGAATTACTTACGTCTGTGGAGCTGGGGCTAGGCAGGGACACAGGCTGAACAGATGCGGGGAAAGTAAATGTGGTCTCTGTCTTTTCATTTTCAGGGGAGTCAGGATGACTGGATAGAGGGGATGTGGGGGTCAGAGCCCCAAATCCCAGCACCGTGTTGTATTTAGGTGGACGACCTACACATTAACAAAAGGGAACAAAAAGAAGGGGGGGGGGGGAAATGATCTTACATACCTTTGGCCAGTGGTCCTCATTGGCTAGCATGAAAAAGGAAATGATGTAGCACAGAGAGGAAGTTAATATAGGAGTCACAAGTGGAAGAAGAGAAGCAAAGATTTTAACATTTTTTTTAGAAACGTACAAGTGGAATTTTTCAAGAAATGAATGCTTGAAGAAAAATGCATATCAGAGGAGTGTGAAAACAGGCTCTGCTAAGGGTCAAAGAGTCACGCTCCCAAGTGCAGAGTGGGGCCTTTTTTCATTCCTAGCAATGAGACTGTCCAGGTATCAGGAAATCGTGCTGGCACCAAACCCACAGACAAGCTGCAATGATTTCTGTTAGTTCAATTTGTCTACTGTTATCCCACCTCTCCCTATCTATCCTATGCCAGCATATACCTACCCAAAAGTCCTTCTCTCAGAGCCAGCATTCACCATTTCAAGTCTCCTTTTCTTCCCTACATCTCCTATAGGTCAGCACCTCCCATCTCAGACCTATGCCCACTATCTCAACGGCAGGTACTACTGTACTTCCCATGACCCCAAGCACCTTCCAAACTAACTCTACCAAGCTGAAGTTTCCCAATTCTTAGATTCTTTCCTAAGCTTCTATAGTCAAGCACCCACTGCCCCAATCATATATCTATTGTAGACTCCTTTAGAAAAGAACTAAGTGCAAAATCTGCTAAGAACAGCCTTCATAAAACTGAGATATTAGCTATGTACTGTATGATCATGTAAAACTGTATGTGCTTAGCACTCTCCCCATCTTTCCACATCCCAAGTTACTTTACGGATCTGGAAAGATCATAAGGAATAAAAATCTAGGAATAATTACCCAGCTTTTATCATTAGGGCCCTATCAAATTCATGGTCCATTTTGGTCATTTTCACAACCACAGTATTTTAAAATTGTAAATTTCATTTCAGGTATTTAAACCTGAAATTTCATGGTGTTGTAATTGTAGGGGTCCTGACCCAGAAAGGAGTTTTTTTGGGGGGGAGGGTTGCAAGGTTATTGTGTGTGTGGGTGGGGTGGGGGTTGTGGTACTGCCACCCTTACTTCTGCGCTGCTGCCTGCAGAGCTGGGCCCTCAGCAGCTGCCACACTCTGGCCACCCAGCTCTGAAGGCAAAAGCACAGAAGTAAGGGTGGTATGGTACGGTATGGCCACCCTTACTTCTGCGCTGCTGCTAGTGGGGTGCCGCCTTCAGAGCTGGGCACCCAGCCACCAGCCGCCACTCACTGGCAACCCAGCTCTGAAGGCAGTGCAGAAGTAAAGGTGGCAATACTGCGCCCCCCCTAAAATAATCTTGTGACCCTCCCTACAACTCCCTTTTGGGTCAGAACCTCCAATTTGAGAAATGCTGGTCTCCCCCATGAAATCTGTATAGTATAGGGTAAAAGCACACAAAAAGATTTCATAGTGGGAGACCAGATTTCATGGTCTGTGATGCATTTTTCATGACCATGAATTTTGTAGGGCCCTATTATAACAGTATTTACAGACTGCCAGGCTATACCCAGTACATGCTGCACCTTGCACTTGAGTTCTTGATACTTTCCAGAAAGATGTACATCCTTGGAAAGAATCTTTGATGCTGATGTCCACAGCTGAAATTTCTGACATGGCCTACAGCATCTAGAATTAAACCAAAGCCCTAAAGGGCACAGGGGTGCACAAACTAGCCTCTTAATATACTGCTATATTAATTCAAATAATAAAACTACTGTAGGCCCCAAATCTTGTCCATCCCATTTGAAAATATGTTACTAATCTGGTGCTGATGAGGGGTGTACACTCACAACAGAGAGTGAAAATAAGGACAGGAAGACAGCATTGTGCAAAAACAGTCTAAGAAAATACCATGTATACATATATGTAATCTTTTGCATTTAAAAATCTATAAGTAATTCTTCACACAATGTTATATAATGGATTTAAAGGTCATTGAAAACATTACTGTATGAAGGAACATAGTCTTATGTACAGTGCACATATATTATTTCACACACACACACACACTCACTCGTTTTCTTGTCTTTCTTTTTTGAAAACATATTTAAAGTAATGGAAGGTGGCACTGGAAACTCATGTCCTTTATTTATTCAGAGACAGCATGCCAGCAGAAGTGCAAATTTATCTATACTGCCCCACCTATGTACTTCCATCCTGCACTGAAGAGGCTGCCTCAAGGAGAGCAAGGGTCATTCGAATACCTGACCTCTTGGCCAAGAATACCAACTTTGGAAATGATCACTGCTACTTATTATCATGGTTTGTGTCATGTAGGCACCTGTTCAATATACACTGGACTGGGATCATCAGCTCATCTAGTCCACCAAACAGCCACCAAAGAATTAAAGATTTTCAGTCACTACTATCCTCGGACAGATTCAGATCAATAACTTGCAGGTGAAATGTTACGTATTCCATAACTAATATCCTGAGCCATCTAGTCTGTTACACACACACACACACACACACACACACACACACTACACTGCTTCATACACAGTCTCAGGTTCATCACCCCACATATAAAATACACAGACCTCTGACTTTAATCACAAACTATACAGCATTCTTGCTCTTTTCTTGGGTGGTCATGATGTTAGATTGCTTGGTCATTTGTTTTTGGACAGCAAACCAAAGAGCAGAGAAGCCGTGTTGGAAACTATTAAGAGCCATTAAAGGCGAGCATCAGAAGTTAGGGAAAGATTTTCTTTTCAGATCTGGTTGGCAGATCTCAGCTCTGATATTCAGCACCACACACAGAAAGAGAACAAAACAGTTAAGCTCCATTGTAATGTTCCAAGAGATAAATTTTATCCTTAAAAGTAAGAGTTTTAAAATGTGATCTGCTCTGCACAAGAACTGCTGCTCTGTAGGTGAATTCCACTAAATAACATTTAGTAGCTATAAGAAAGACCCTCCTTTTTCGCAGGACAGGTGGCATTTTAAGGTTCCAAGACGGTAGTTGTTTCTGAAGAGTGCCTAAGGTAAGTGGGTAGCTTTCCCCGTGAAAGTGAAAATGCTTTGGGGATCCTTCCCTTAGAAAAGCAACACACTGTGGGGAATGAGCTCTTCACACTCTGAATTTCCCTTCCTGTAAGATTAAATACACTTTCCCCATAATGTTCTGCTTTCCTGGCAGTAACACTGCAGTTTAGGCAGTATTAAGAGCACCTTGGCAGCAACTCTCTTCCATTAAATGGTGTTCCAACACCTTACCTTACACTCTGTTCTGTATACTGTCTCACTTCTGTAGAGTGAGACTGAAATGCTGCCTTGAACTGCTCCAAAAAGCCAGCTACGCTAACCCCAGAAATGTTGGTTCTTGTTTACCATTGGAATTTATTGTGCAAATTCAGTATCACAAAATCCTTCACTTTCACTTTCTTTCCATCCTCAAGGGGACTGCTGATGGCAGACAGAGAAATAATCATACAGCAAGATGGCATTGTTGAGAATAACTCACCTCTTTTACGTGTCCCAGGATGCATTGTGCTGTTCAGGTATGTGACTGCACTCTTCTTACGCTTTAAAGAGGAGGAAAACAACTTTAGCTGGCTAATTTTTTGTAATAATTAAATCTGTAAGAGCTCAGGCAGAGCAGTACAGTACAAACTGGGCTTAATGTCTGTCCTGTTCTTGGGAACGTATCTTTGGAAATGTTAGCCTTCCTTTCTGCTTCTGACATCTGGACTACTGCAGGCCAGTGCACAAGCTGACCTCCTAATGGCAGGACCAACACTCACTGCCATTTAATGCCAGGTTTATAATGCGGGTGGTGTGGAGGGGGAGAGAAGTATTAAGCAGAAATAACTGTATTTACTATATAAAACCCTGAGGGCCACATCACTACATTGGTCTCTCAAACTATAATGACAGCCTGTTTAGCTGGGCTTCGGAGATCTTAGTAGGTAGCAACATGGCAGCAGTACGGAATGAAATTGCCAGCTTCCCCCCCAGTAAGAGACTGATACCTCAGGCTCAAAAACGGCTCCACTGTACACTGGATTTGCTGTTGTTCTTCTTTTCCTCTCTTGTCTCTTACTTTGGATTTCTTGTGAAAAGAAAGGTTCAGGTTAGAAACCATGGATTCAGAAAGCATATAACAATGTCTGAGTTATATAGTCTGCAAGCAAGTTCTAACTGTGAGGCTTTCCATGGGAAGCCAACAAAGCTGAAGACAGCCATCTCTACTACACTCCTGGGTTTGAAAACGAATACATAATGATAAAAATAAATACACTGCCAGTTTGGTTTATGAAATGGTTGGCTGCCCCTCCCAAATGAGAGCATCTGAACACAAATATTTTATAGTGAAGTTCAACATAATTGGGAACCTAAATACAGTAGCATGGGAGGAAACCTCATTGCTATTTAAGGCAAATATAGTTAGGCTTTGAAGGATTCGATTTTTAATCAGTAAATGTCAAAAACATCTATACACACACACAAATTGACAAAAAGGAAATTTCCATTGATAATCAAAATTTATAGATAGCCAAAGTAAGAAAAATGCTGCTTGAAAACTGAGAGTTTGACTAAAGGATATTTACTTTGTATACTTTGATGTGATGTTGAGAATTTGTGTTTTAATGGTTATAAAGCTTTAAATTTTTGAATCTCAACTTCTACTGTCATTAAATACTAGCGGTCTGACCCACAATTTTCCACAACTGTGAAAATTCAAATAGATAAAAATAGAAAAAAATTGCTTAGCACCTTTGTGCAACTATGAAAATATAAATAAATAAAAATAGAAAAAAATGCTTTAAAATAAGCATTTATATTATTTGTTGAAATTATAAAAATAAAAATTGATTTCTGCTGAGCCTAAATTTAGTACAGTGATGTGCAAGTCCTTGAATTTCTGCAGATTTAGGCTTGATTTATTGTAGGTGAGGACTAAAGAAATTATCAGAACTACTGAAATCCAGTAACCCAGCATGTTCACCAATTTACAGAATTGAGAAATCCAGAGAAGGGGTTAAGGTACACTGACCTATTAGGTAACTTCTTCACACATAAGGGCGACACAACAGTCAATTAGTTTTTTCATAGTTTCCTCTCAGACAGCAGAGCATGCACTGCCTCCCCAACCATTGATCTCAGATAACTAAGCAATTGCTTTGTTTCCATGTAACAAGGGAAAAGGAGCTGAGGGGGCAGGGATAAGTTGCACCCAGTGCTATATGAGCATAGCCCAAGTGTGATCTTTTCCTTGGTGCAAGGGAAAAAAAAGAGTGCACTTCACACAAGAACATTTGGGACTTTTACTTCCAATCTAGAATTGCTGAGAAACAGGAGAGCTCAGGAACCATTCTCAGTTACTTTTCTTACCTTCCAGATGGTCATGTGTAACCAGTCCCAAAGATACCATGAAGGCAAGTTTCTGTGTCAGAGAGAGAGAACAGAGTTCATTCTAGTTACAGTCATTATCAGGAGCAATTTCATTTAGCCCAAAGTCAGTTGGTAGCCAACCAAGTAAGGAAAATATTACTAATTCTTTGTTCTTATATAGCACTTTTCATCTGTAGATCTCAAATTGCTTTCCAAAGGAGAGACACTAGACCTATTTTACAGATGTGGAGAAAAAGTCAGAGACAGGGAGAAGCAACTTCCACAATGTCATACAAGAAGTCACTGGCAGACTGAACAGACTCAAGGTCTCAACTCCCAAACCATCACTGGCCCTTAGTAGATACCAGCACAATTCAATTGCCAACTAAACATTGCTGGTTACAGAGCAACAAAATCCTCACTGTTTGATTCCCAAAGTATTTAACATTGTGAGCCACCAGGTAGGGGCTCTGGAAACCACTGGTACTCTGAGGACCACAGTTCAAGAACTACTACTCTAACACCACCAAAAGAAGGTTTCAACAACTCTGCCAATTTTGGCAGTCAGAATCAATTCAAACAGTTGGTACAATAAGGTGGCAAAGATAACCCAATAAATCTGGGGCTATTCCTTGGATCCTCAGCTGTACTTAGATCTATAGGGTCAGCCCTCACTGAGAAAGGTAGAGCTTCTCCTTGAGCATCTCATAGGGCCTCTTTTTGTACCAACCTGCTTTTGGATCTGAGCCCTGTCCAGGAGCTTGAGTTGAAACTAGGTGAACGATAGTGAAAAGGATAGCAACGGACCTCTGTCCTTGCTCTTACTTAGTTTCCAGGCCCTCTCAAAGTGTGTGGTCTGGTGGATCTGGACTTCAGCTTGTCCCATGGGAGAAAAGAAGGACTGAGTACCAATTCAGAAGCAGCACCTGAAAGGTGCTGTTTGAGAGGCCTTTAGTGCCTTTTCTATGAGGAAAGACTGGAGAAAGAATTCAGTCTTATGAGCACAGGAGAGAGGAAGGGGTGCAAAATAATACAGAAATTGACCACCACCATGACAAGTGACTCACCCCAAGGAACCTCAGACACCAGGAGTTAGGATTGACAACATCTTTCCACAGCAAGATGAGCACCATTTGAACCCGTTTTATCTTTTTGTTTTGAAGTTTTGGCCATGTCTTTGTTATAGCAATGGACTTAACATGGCACTGATAGAACAGGAAATAATAGGTCCAGTAATAATGCCCCATGATACAATGCTACATATTTCAACTAGTAATAGATTCACTCGTAAATCGCTTTTCAAGATTAACCAGAAAGATTGTTTAGAAAGAATTTGGCTAAGAGGGCAAAAACAACAAATGATGGAGCAAAGAATGGGAAGGACACAGATTAACAATCACACTGCTATTGCAGTTGAAAGGAATCGACAACATTCAGAGCCATGGCTCCTATTATCACTTCAGTTCTAAACATGCAGTTCTCTAACAATCACAGCTTTTTAGAGGGTCCGTATTATGGTGCAGTTGCACCCAAGAATAGAAATCTGTACTGGCAATACTCAAAGATGAAACCGATGGCCACTATGAACCTAGCTACACTACAAAATACAGATGAGTTAGGGAACGTGGTTGCAACATGATTAGATACTCACTACACAACACATTTTAATTGTAACCAGGCCCGATGTTTTGTAGTGTAGACAGGAACTAAGAAATGCCCATTCAGAAAAAGGGATCAGACCATCTGGACTTAAGTTGGGATAGGTTTATAACCTGTCTGTCTTACGATCAAAAGAAGTACCAACAGCAGAGGCTCTATGGCAAAAACGTTCTTTTCTTTCCTGTTTACTAGAATAAAGTTGTCAAGACGGTAAAAGCTTTTCAAGCAAGATAAAGATAACTCTCTAGTCTAGGGAATGATTCTACAAGTCTGAGATCTCAAAGGTATGGAAATCAAAAGATGTACTGTATGCTGGGTGACCTGTTTGAAGGGTATTCTGAACATTTAGGAGTAAAAAGCTCAAGAGTCCACAATTCTGCCAGTTCTGAACAATTTGATGCGCTATTTACATTTAGATTTATTATTCCCCATCCTTATTTCTCAGTCCTCTCCAGCAAGAACACTGAAAGGAAAGCAAATGAGTCTTCAAAAGGGAACAGGGAAAAAAAAAGATTGTGTGTGAGAAAGAGTGTGTCTGTGTAGGGTGAGGGGGAAATGAGGAAACAAATAGATATGCTATATTCCATCCTGGTTTATGGCGTTTTTTGAAAGATAGAATGCTTCCTTTTTCTCCTAGGGAGAGAACACCGAATTTGCTCTGATACCTGTGGATTTTCTTCTCGTTTTGGCTTGGGTGCAGCTGGTGGAGTAATGGTACGACTCTCTGTTTGCTTCTCCTCTGCTTCCACATGGGGTTTAATAGTCTGAAAAGAAACAAGTACAACTCAATACTAAGAGAGCATTTTTTAGTTAGAGAAAAACTAAGTGAAATGAGTAATTTCAGTTTAGTAGAACAACGGAAAAACAGTTGTAGAACAAACTGGCAGTGCCCCAAAAAGAGATTTGCTCCAGGAATGTGAGGGAAGTTTAAATAATGTGTCCTGCTTTGGCAAAGAAACAGAACAGGCCCAAACCCAAGAACGTGCAGCATCACAGCAACTCAGGCAACCCAATCAAGCAACCACACAAGTGATAAAGGTCATGCTGCAGTTAACATTTTTGGTAGAAATATTTATAAAGTTGCATGAGAAGTGGATTGATTACAGACCAGCTGAAGCCTTATGGAAAATCATTCTATGAAAAGCCCCTGTTCAGAACCCATTCTGAATGGTATATACATTCTCCATTTCTTTCCCTTAATTTGTCATTATGAGTAACATTTGCCTGAAAACTGGCACTGTGACTCCTAAGAGCTCAGATATTCCTGTGGCTTATTTCCTCCCTGAAGTCAGAATCCTTGGCTCTCAACATCACAATTACCAGCATGGTGACCCTCAGTTTGTGGCATGGCTGTGATGTCACAAACTCAAGAGTGAGGAGATGAATGAAGTCTTTAAACCATGATTTGAGGACTTCAATAGCTCAGACACAGGTGAGAAGTTCATCGCAGGAGCGGGTGGGTGAGATTCTGTGGCCTGCATTGTGCAGGTCAGACTAGATGATCATAATGGTCCCTTCTGACCTTAATATCTATGAATCTATGAATGCTGAAGAGAGACAAATTTTGTTTTGTGTAAATATCCTTAATCATAAAGATTAAGAAAATCATACCAAAAGACTGTACACAGATAATTAAATCATCGTTACTTGTCTCAGAATGTTTTTCAAAGTTTTCCTGACTGTCAGCAGTTCTTAAATAATAAACAAATGGTGTTGACATCAAAGAAATATCAGCATCAAAGATGCAACATTGTGGACATGCAGCACAGGGATTCATCTAGCTCATAGGTAACAGGCATGCACTGTTGCAGAGCACAGTTTGTAAATCTGCCTTAAAAGATATGCAACAACCTACCCCTGTGAATTTAGTGAAGTGATAGTGCATCTTTTATGCACAAAATTGTCCATAGTGGACAACTCCAAGGTACATTAATCAACAAGGAAGTGTCTGTAGTGAAACCAAAGATTTCACATGAACTGAATTGGAAAAGTCTACAGTTATTATCCAATTATATCATTTTATTTGAAGTTGCGTATTATTTTTTAGGACTTCTTCCCCATTTGCTCTTTCCTGAAGTGAGATTTAATAACTAAATATCTAGAAACTCTATTTTTGAGGCATTTCTTCCATCCATTCAAGCTCAGGTCACTCATGGGAGTCTTAAACAATCTCAAGAAGCTAAATGGCCATTCTGTTTCCCTGCAATTTAAAGGGGGATTCAGAGGAGAACACAAATCAACAGGCTCCAGCATCAAAGCAAATGCGGCCGGATTCTCTTACTAAACAGGCCTTGTTAAATATTTTGAATAGTTATTATTCCTCTACTCTCCATTGTTTATAATTTAAAGAAGTTTAGAAATAAACAAATATTTTGTTCCTGTGTTTCTAAAGGACCGGACATGAACATGGCTTTTGGTTTACTGTGACCTAATATTGTCTGTGTGTCAGCATCATCAGAGATATCAGCACACCTCAGATGAACATTTGCTGCTGATCCAGTAGGGGGAGCACCAAATTACTAAAGAACAGTAATGATTCCGACGGACCTTTGAAAGAACACCAAACTTTCCGTCCTATGAACTGGAGTTGTCTCTTTTAATACAGTCTCCAAAGTCATTATATTATTAATATTAGGTCACTATTAGTGGGACTCTGATATTTCATTCTCCATTGAAAATTCCCCCCATGGTTGTTATTCCTCTCCATCTTGGCAGCATTAACCCACAAAAGTAGAACTGAAGCATTTAGTCGACGCATTGCCCAACTGTACCTGTTTTTCAAGGTTTGGTTTGCTGATCTGTAGAGTCTGAGGTCCAGCGAGCCTGGTACCTGGGGCTGCTATCACAATGCTGGTGAGCTGTGCCATAGGGAAAGTTTTGGCTATGGTTGCTGTCTGCCCATTAACAACACGAACTGGGTGTATGGAGTTCTGTGAGGTGGGTAAAGAGCTGGGTGTGAACTTTGTTGTCAGCATCACAGGCCTTTGAATAAGCTGAGGAGCTGCAAGCATCGGAGGTGGTGCTGGGGCAATAGGAATGTTATTCTGGGCAACTGGTTTGGGTCGAACCTACAAGGAAAAAAACCCAGACACATAGAAATATATTTAAAATGAATTTATTGAATATATTTCTCTGTTTTAAATCTTTTGATTCAGCTTGTCTAAATTCTGCAGAACTATCTATCATTTCTTACAGAACACATTTTTATAATAGTGTCATAAATGTGCAATGACAATAAAGAACCACATTTTCAATCTGCTTGCATAAAACCCATCCATAACACTTGCACACACTGCACACATTTGCATGCCCAAATACTTATTTGCATGTTTAACTGTTTTGTATGTACAAATCTACTTTTTGGTTTTGTGAGGACAACAGATGCCCATGCAGTATTTGCAGGAGCAACTTAGGCAATCGATTTTGAAAGTATGTTTCAAAAGCTTTACACAGCTTTCAATATTGTAGCACTTTTTACATTGGCCAAGAGATCAATATCTAAACAGCTGACCCAAGAGCTAAAAGAAAGTCTTCAGAGATGTCCAATAAGTCACCATGGCCTATGTTGACTTCATGCATTATGCAGATACATTGTGCAACCTTTTACACCAGGAAATTGGTTCTGCTAAACTATGAACAAACTGTCCCCTCATTGAAAATATCAAAGCCTCTACTGGTAAATACAGCCATATTGCCACTTGCTCTTTTCTTTCTCTGATGCTATGATAAAGCATAATATTTGAGAAGATATCCATAGGTATGAAGCCAGGAAACATCTCTACAAAATTCAGGGGGATCCAACATATTTTCTGGGCCTGTACCATCATTATCTTTAGCTATACATACCTGGCATATTCCCCATTATACAAATATCTCATAGTTACAGAAAACACAAGTAGAAACAAAATCCATTAGGTCATCTAATCTATCTCCCTACCGATAAAAGATTGTTTCCCATCATATATTTTCTGGTATCTTATCCATTTTACCTTTAATGTCTCAAATTACAGGGTGTAGCCTTCATTTATGCCTGGAAACTATGTCACAGATTAACAGATTTTACTGTCCCAATGTCTTGTTCTGATCATCAGCCTAAATTTTTCCTTTCTTAATTTCATCCCAGTACTCCCAGTTATACCCCCTTGCTCCTTCTCTAAGAAGCTTCATCAAAAAATGCAAAGAAGCAACCAGCGTCTTTTCTAAAAACAGTGCAAAGTAAAACAATGTAAAGCTGTATTGCTCAGCTGCAAATGGTATAAAGAATGGAAGCTGCAGAAAAGACTTCAGCTATTTCTCTTCTCCTGCTCTTGAATACTGAGCAATGATGATTGCAGAGATTTTGCAGCCTTCGGTGACAGTCTGATTCTGCTCCTACACTTTCAGTAGTTTCATTTCACACATCTTGAAGGTAAGAAATGAAAAGAAAACATCCCTTATTTACTTATGGCCAACTTCCCTCCTATCTTTCTTGTTCTTGGTACACTCACCTGTGGAAGAAAATTTGGACGAGGAGTGAGTCTGGGAGGAGGGATGAACTGTGGCACTTTGATGGGCTGAGGTGTAGCCTGAACCTGCTATACAAACATTAGAGAGAGTTCAACAAGAGGAAAATAGCTTTGAAGGAATTCATCAAAACCAAGCACACTGATAGTATTTTCAGTCCTGATGCTCCTCAGTTTAGGCTGGTTTCCCCCACTGTAAATAAATTCCCACAGCAACAGTTTCTGTTTTAGAATTACATTAAAGAAAGAGCTGGCCTTACACTTTGGTTCCTGAACATCCTGTATTGCAAATTGAAGCTAACCATCCCTTTGTTTCATCTAAAAGTATGTAATACTAGGCTCTGCCTCTAAAACATTTCATTTGAAGGTAATGAACTTTCACAATTGTTTTACAAGTCAAAACTGCCTTCACAAAAGATAGAAAGTAAAACCAGATTTGGCTACCCCACCAGATAGACCTTCACATGGTAAAAGCACTTCTGTCTTCTCATGTGGAATGATATGCAATGTCTCTAGTAGTTAGAACAAGGTCTGGGAGCCAGAACCCATCTTCTATTTCTAGCATTGTAAATGACACAGTACTTGACCCTGAATTAATAACTTTGGCCTGAATTTTCAAAAGTGGCTTTTAATTTTGAATATACAGCTTGAGGCACCTCAGCTGTGATTTTTAGAGGGGCTAAGCTAAGCACTTCCAACTCTAACTGAAATCAGTGGAAGCTACTGTGGCCCAACACTCTGAAAAGTTGATCCTAGTTATCTTCAGTGGAGCACCCAAAATTGAGACACGCAAATTTAGTTTACACTTGAAAATGTTGGCTCTTTCTTCTCTGTAGCTCTGTTCAACGATGTAAAATAGCAATACTAATACTTCACCAGCATGCTGTAAGTCTTAATTATATGGGAAAATGTTTTGAGATCCTTGATAGAAACACTATAGAAACACATACAATTAGTAAACCTACGAGTCTTTCATGGAGGTCACGGAAGTCACAGATTCTGTTACTTTCTGGGACATCTGTGACTTCGGCAGTGGGTGGGGCGGCTGACCCCAGGGCCACCTGAGCAGCTGGGATGGCCCCGGGGCCACCCGCATTGGCTGATGCTCCGGTGGCCCTGGGGCAGGCCACCCTGGCAGCTGCTACTGTGGTTCCAGGCAGCTGGTCCCAGGCGCTGCCCTGGAGCAGCAGTCTGGGAGCAGCAGCAGTGCCCTGGGCCACCCCACAGCAGCAGCACCAGTGCTCCAGGCCACCCCCGCCCTGAGCAACAACAGCAGTGGGGCCTCAAGCCGCCACCACCGCCACCCCCCTTCCCCCAGAGGTGCGGCGGTGGGATCCTAGGCCGCCCCCAACCCGGAGCAGCAGTGGTGTGGCCATGGGCCATCCCCTGCCCAGAGAAGCAATGGGGGTGGCGGCAGTGAGACTCAGGGCTGCACTTCCCCCACCCCAGGAGCTGCAGCGACCGCCAGAGCATGTTCCCCCCAGAGCGGCAGCATCCACTGGAGCGCCGTCCATCCCCCAGCACCTAAGATTTAGTTAGGAGTATTTTTAGTAAAAGTCATGGACAGGTCACTGGCAGTGACTTCTTGTTTATTGCCCGTGACCTGTCCGTGACTTTTACTAAAAATACCCATGACTAAATTGTAGCCTTAATCATTAGTGATAATTAAAAGAAGGGTCAACTCTGTGGACCAGGTAAGTTATTCAGCAAGGACTAAGCCTGAGCAGATATTTATCAATCCTTCTGGGAGATAATCACAACAGTGGGGATGGTGGAAAAAGACTCCACCTAAAGAGGTTTCTCCACCACAAATACAACTATCTGCCTCATTCAGAAGCAAAACACTGGCTATTTACATCCATCAAAGCTGTATTATCTTATAAAGGAAAATTTACGATATAAATTGGCCTGACTGTTGATGAAGCCCTGGATCAGCCTTTAGCCACAAAGTAAAACTTCCCTGTAATGGCTCTGTTCAATTGCCTGGTCTCTAGTCGCAGAAACCCAAATGCCCACATTGCTATTGTTTACATTTTTAAACAAAATTCTGTGCAGCTGATCAGTTACACAGCAGCTGCTAAGCACTCTCTGAAAGTCTGATTTAATTATAAGTGAGACACTTTCCAAAATGTGGGCTTATGATGGCTGGATCCTGGTAAGAGGATATGGTAAATGAAGACCTGATAGGATGGGAGGTGAATCCTAACCCTATGTAAATTCAGTGAGCGAAGAAAACAAGAGAAGTTTGACACATTAGATAAGATGAGGATCTATACCAACCAAATAAATAAAGTTCACAAAGCTTCCAAAACCAGAACTACAGAACAATATTTTTTCACAACAGAGCTCTGCAGATGAGGTAACAAGAACTTCATACTAGTAACAGTATCTTTCCAAAGACCCAGCTTCTAGGGCAAGCTTTACACAGAGTGACTACACTAATGACTTAATTCAATAAAAATATTAACATACATAAATAATAAATATTTTTCCCTTAGGCTCTCAAAGCATTTCAACTAATTAAACCTCACAATATCAATGAGGTATTGCATGTTCCTATGTGTAAGAGTTCATTTTTCCTTCTGTGGGGCAAAACCAGCCTGTTTATAAGTAGTATTTTAAGTAGTCCCCCTTGGTAAATACACACAGCTCAACAGGTGCCCACAGTCCCACATTCACACACACAGACTATTTCTTCTGGCTTACCAAAGTAACTGTGTTTTTTGCCATTATTTGGACTGCCTCTGCTCCTGGACCAGTAACTTTATTTGTTGTCTGGAGGTTGACTGGTGTATTCTGTGCATCGGTGCTGAGGACCGCTTTCTGACTGTTGATTGCAGTAACCATGGCAATGGTAGGTCTTTGACCCACAACAGAGGCAGGCATGGTTGCAGTTGCTGCTTTCAAGACGAGAGGTAGTGTCTTAGTGGTGATCATAGAAGTTGTAGTCACAGTTTTCTAAGGGAAACAGAAAACACAGCTTAAGTGTCTAGAACACTACATATTGGACAGGATGTTGCTTATACTTGAGCTCAGTCAGTCAGAAATTATAGGTAAAAATGAGAGAAAAAAAGCATTGATTCTGTCTGCTCTGTATATACACACACTTTACCCTATGCCTACAAAAACTGGAGAAATGGAAAAAATTCTTAATCTGACAAAGTCCTGAGATAAATCTTTACTAAAACTTTCAATCATACAGAAAGTATTGTGAACAATGCAAATATAGTATGCATGTACAATGGGAAAACACATTGTGAGATTAATCAGGTGTTAGTAGAGGCATAGCACCTACTTCTCTTACATTTTTTAGCTTTGTATTATTGCCACATGAATATTGTCATGAGTGTCAGTTTCAGTTTCAACCCTTTAAATGTGAAAATTTATGGAGCACATCTAGTAAAGATACAGTCCCAGCATCTCTCTCATCAGCAGAGATCCAAACCTTTAGAGGAAAGTTTTCTATTTTTCAGATAATTTAGTTATCCAAAATGATCATTTTATTAGAGGAAGGAGGAGGAAACATTTCAACATTGACATCTTTAAGGACAAAGCTAGACCTCAATTTTGGATATCCATTTTTTTGTTTTTAGTTATATGTACAGTAATTTAGCAATCTGGAGTCTTCCCTTTCCTGAGAAGAGCAGGAGGCCAACTAGCTAACTGCGGCTAACTAGAAAAATAATAAGCTTGGTGGAAAAATCCTCCATCACTATTTCTGTGTTACAAGGAAACTGATATAGGAGGCAGCCAGTTTTTAGTTTCAGCCTCAGGCTGGATATATCCTAGAGTTTTAAGTGTTGACTTTTAGTTTGTCCAACAGGCAGTAACCAATTAAATTTCAGTTGTTCATACTGGAATTTTCCTTGTCCTACATTGCTGTACAATGTGATTTCTCTTGGCCTGACCTGAAGACAGCAATTTTGGAGCCTCTAGTCCCAGCACAAATATGAAATGCCTAAATCTACTACAGCTGCAAATATCAATTCTCAAGATTAATAGGTTAAGGCCTAGATTTTTAAATATATATAGGTATTACTGTGCTTACAGCTGTAACACCTAACTGGTTTAGGAACCTACATCTCATTTTCAAAAGTAATTTAGGCATTATCTACAACCCATTGACGTTAAATAGGAGTTTGTCTCCTAAGTGCCTAAATCCCATTAGAAAATGAGATTTAGGCTTCTAAAACAGTTAGGCTTTGCAACACTGAGCAAAGCAATGCTTAAGTACCTTTAAAAATCTGGGCTAAAGAGACTACCCCTGCAATATTTTCCTTTAAATTTTACTGTTTACTGAAATGTTTGTTAAGGAGAGATGGGAAAGGAGAAATAATCACACAGAAGAGAACAAGGCAACTATTTCCACATGATGCCAGATCAAAATATACATTTTTAAAAAAATGAAGACAAATGGCAGCTAAAGGAACTGGTGAATGAACTTGCTTTCTTTTTCATCAGATCTACTATACTGATGTCACTGCATCTTTCCAGACTTCTTGGTGGAATGATCAGATGTTCCCAGTACAAAATGAGAACCATGGCCTGCATCTCTCTGATGCAAGTGCTACTATGCCCTAGAACAGAAGAAATGTTGGGCCAGGTATCAGGTGACACTTTTTTCTGGTGCTAACATGCCTGCTTTATGTCAGCTTATTTTAATTTCACCATTCTTTCCCCTCCTTAAAAAATAAATCCATGTGTAATTTCAATTGTTTTCCAAGGTAACTTTTTCAGTATATTTATTACATTATTTGGGAATTTATTTTGCCTTAATTACCAGTATTCTTCCAATTTCCTACTGTTTGGATGATATACTCTAGTTTTTGAACCCCACACATGTGAACTATTTTCACGAGCAGTGAATTTGACCCTTTATAAATTTTATCAATCCCATTTATAACACTGTCTTCTGTATCACAAAAATAAGAATAACTCCCTTAACCTTTCTTTATATCTTCGATTCATGAGTTTCTTTATTGACCTCTGCTTTACTCTCTCCAGTACAAGCGACCTCCTTCCTGTTGTGGAGTGGCATTGAACAAAGTGTTCCAGTGAGATATAACAGTAAGAGGATCATTTTCATTAATACTACATTCACCCACATACATTTTAAAGAAAAATGTAATCAATCATGTAATACAAGACATGACTCTATCAAGGGCTTCTAGTGAGATCGTATATAACGAAAGCAAACCTCTAATCAGCAGAGCCCAGATAATGAATTTCCCTCTGTCACGTTGCTGCATGTTAATTATTTTTTGGCAGCTAAAGATGGAATATTTCTATGTGAATATTTCTATATTTCAGTTTATGTATTAATACTGATGTAACATCAGCAATAAGACCATAAAATTTCACATCCATAGCAATGTGATTTTTTAAAAACAGGTTTGCTGCTTTTTACAAATCATACGATATTGGATTATAGTAAAACGTTACCATTAGGGCAGTATATTTACCTCTAATCCTAACTTGAATTGCAATTGAACTTTCACCTAAAAAATTCATTCTGCTAAGTGCCTTGGAAGATATGTTAGTTACAAAACTTTAAAAAATCAGGAAACTTTAAAAAGAGGCAAATATTTTACTTTTCCTAGTAGGTACAGAGGCTTTTCTCTTTTAGGAGAGAAGGCACGTTTTGTTAGTCAGTAGAAACATGGCAGAGTGTGAATGGTAGCGAGCAGAGGTTCTCCAGATTTATATCAGTGTAACTGAGATTAGAATAGTTTTTAGGATGCAACACTGTTCATTCATTCTGTTCCAATGGCAGTGTCCCTTGCCCCTCAGCTTATTGATGTTGTCCAAGTGCCATTGTTCTTATTCATAGAATCCAACCCCAAAAGGGACCATTATAACCTCCTGTGCAACAAAGTCTCACTTCCTGTGCAACAAAGACCATAGAACTTCCCAAAGATAATTCCTAGAGCAGAGCTTCTAGAAAAAACATCCAATCTTGATTTAAAAATGGCCAATGATGGAACATTCACTACAACCCTTAGTAAATTGTTCCAGTGGTTAATTACCCTCACTGCTAAAAATGTACATCTTATTTCTAGTCTGAATTTGTCTAGCTTCAACTTCTAGCCATTGTATCAAGTTATAACTTTCTCTGCTGTCTTGAAGAGCCCACTATCAAATATTTGTTCTCCATGTAGGGCACTTAAGGACTGTGATCAAGACACCCCTTAACTTTCTTTGTTAAATTAAATAGATTGAGCTCCTTGAATCTATCGCTGTAAGGCAGGTTTTCTAATCCTTCAACCATTCGCTGGCACTTCTCTAAACCCTCTCCAATTTATCAACATCCTTCTTGAATTCTGGACACTAGAACTGGGCACAGTAATCCAGCAGTGGTCACACCAACGCAAAATACAGAGGTAAAATAATGTCTCTGCTCCTACTTGAGATTCATCATGACAGATATGACAGCATCTTCCAATAACCTGGGAAAACTTTATTCAGGTCCCACGGAGGGACGGGGTCCCGGATGTGGGGTAGAGGCACTTCAGGCCCTTGAGGAACCTGACCTTCATGTCCTGAGTGAAAACCGACCTGCCCTGGAGTGGTGGATGGAAGGCTGAAATAGCAGCCAAGTGGACCTTAATGGACGAAAGAGACAGGCCGTGGAGATACAGAAGATAGTCTAGGATTGACTGCAGTGAGGCTTGCTCAGGCTGAATACCTTTATTCGAGGTCAAGCATGTGAACTGCTCCCATTTGGCCAGGTACAGGGCTTTCTGCTGCACAACACGACCTGTTGGACACCAGTCGAGCATCTTGCTCCTCCGCATTTAACCATGCAGCAGCCAAGCTGTCAGGTACAGAGCTGTGAGGTTTGGGTGCAGATAACTGCCATGGTTCTGGGACAGCAGGTCCGGCTGGAGGAGCAGCAGCTGTAATGGGGTAATGGACGCAAAAAAGTCCACTCGGGGAGTCCCCCATCTCTGGAAGGTGACGCTTACCACCTCCGAATGGAGCAAACCATTCGCATCCCTGGCCCCGGGGAGGTGTGCAGCTAAGGGATGAATGGCATGCTGAACACAAAAGTTCCACAGTCTGAGAGCTTCTTGGCAAAGGACTGACGATCGGGATCCGCCTTGCTTGTCAATATAGAACATTGTGGCGGTGTTGTCTGTCAGGATCTGAACCAACCTGCCCTTTATATGAGGAAAGAAAGCTTGGCAGGCCAAGCAAACCACTCTGAGCTCTGACATTTATGCGTAGGAAGCAATTGTTACTCAACCAACAACCTTGCATGCTGAGATTTTCCATGTGGGCTCCCCACCCCAGACAGGGTGACAAGATGACAAGAACAAAATATCGGGACACATGGGGGGGCAGCCACAGGCTCAAGCCCGCCACCAGGGCTAGCTCTAGGTTTTTTGTTGCCCCAAGGGGGAAAAAAAAAAAAAAAGCCAAAGTGCCGCCGAAGCAAAATATCAGGACAAATGGCGTCCCGACCGTACATCGGTCGGGACGCGGGACAAACAACTAAATATCGGGACGTCTGCTCACCATAACCCCAGATCTGAGGCATTGTAGACTAGGGTAACCGACAGGGCCAGAGACGCAAAGGGGACTCCCTCCAACACAGATATGAGATTCAAACACCATGTGAGTGATGACAGTATGTGGTTCGGTACCTAGACTACAAGGTCTATGTTGTGTCTGTTGGGGATACAGACCAACCCCAGCTAAGCCTGTAGGGGCCTGAGGCGAATCCATGCGTAGCGGACCACGTAAGTACAGGCTGCCATGTGACCCAACAACCTGAGCGATGGTGAGAGGGTGGCCTCGCATGCATGAGATCAGGTCTGTGACGGCTCGGAATCGGGCTCCGGAGAGGAAGGCTCTGGACCAAGTAGAGTCGAGGACTGCTCCAATGAACTCTATACGCTGCACCAGAACTAAAGTTGATTTTTTTCTTGTTTATTAACGGACCTAGATCATGACAGGTGGAGTGAACCAGAATGAGGTGCAGCTGCACCTGATTCCAGGATTGGCCTTTGATGAACCAGTCATTGAGGTACAGATAAGTCTGAATACCCCAATGCCTTAGGTAAATGGCCACTGATGGCATGCATTTTGTAAACACTTTCGGGGCTGAAAAAAGACCAAAGGGTAGTGCTGTGAACTGAAAACAGCACTGGCCCAGCATAAAACGGAGGAACTTTCTG
This sequence comes from Lepidochelys olivacea, assembly GCF_965140295.1. Lineage (NCBI taxonomy): Eukaryota > Metazoa > Chordata > Testudines > Cheloniidae > Lepidochelys > Lepidochelys olivacea. The sequence goes on from NC_140416.1 coordinate 55,320,405, forward strand.
TGTCCTTGGAAGATGGAGATATGGAAATATGCATTCTTTAAGTTGAGGGCAGCATACCAGTCTCCCAGATACAGGGAGGGAATAATGGAGGCCAAGGAAACCATGTGGAACTTCAACTTTTTGAGATGCTTGTTGAGGTGTCGCAGGTCTAGGATGGGTCGCAGGCCCCCTTTTGCCTTCAGGATTAGGAAATAATGGAAGTATAACCCTTTTCCCCGCATTTCCCGAGGGACCTCCTCTACTGCCCCCATTTTGAGGAGGTGGTCTACCTCCTGGGAGAGGAGTTGCTCATGAGAAGGGTCCTTGAAGAGGAATGGCAAAGGGGGACGGAGGGAGGGGAGGCTAAGAACTGTAGGGTGTAGCCTGAAGATATTACGTTGAGCATGCAACGGTCCGAGGTTATTTGGGACCAGGTTGACTGGAAGGGCCGCAACCGTTGAGGAACAAATAGGAGGGTGGATCTTGGAATATGACTGGGGTGCAATCCTTGAGCACACCCTCAGAATGCCTGTCTTTGGCTCCCATGGTGTCTTGAAGGGCTGGGCTAAGCAAGCGAATGGGAGGACGAGGGGCATTGTCATTTAAACCCCTTGTCTCTGTCCTTTCTCCTATAAGTGCCCTTCTGGGGACGCTCCCAGGACCTAGGAGGAGAAAGAGGAGAGAACTGCTTCCTAGCCTGCTGTGGAGCATGAAGGCCCAGGGAGTGGAGGGTGGCATGGGAGTTTAAGGTCATGCAGCCTTGCACCCATGAGCTCAGAGAAGAGCCCCTGCTCCCTCATACGGGAGGTCCTGGAGAGTGGGCTGCATCTCCTCGGATAAACCCAAGGATTGCAGCCAAGAGCTGCGCCTCATCACCACTGCAGAGGGAACAACCCTGGTCACCAAGCCCCTTGCGTCTTAGGCCATCTCGAGGGTGCCCCTCACCATTGATTTGCCCTCCTCCACTATTGTGGCCAACTCCTGGGTGTGGTCCTGTGGGAGGGCCTCCTCGAACTTGCCAAGGGAGTTCCACAAATTAAAACTGTACCTGCCCAACAGGGCCTGGTGGTTGGACACCTGAAATTGCAGACTGGCCATCGAATAAATCTTTCTGTTAAAAAGGTCCAGTCTCTTGGAGTCTTTATTCTTAGGTGTGCTGCTCACCTGTCCCTGCCTGTCCCTCTTGTTGACTGTGGACACAACCAGAAACCCAGCAGGTGGGTGCATACAGAGATATTCACACCCCTCTGTGGGGACATAATACTTCTTTTCTGCCTTTTTGGAAGTGGGCAGAATGGAAGAGGTCTGCCACAACTCCTTAGTGATCCCGAGGACCCTTGGGTGGACTGGCAGCATGATGCGGGCCGAGGCAGTGGAAGATATGACATTGAAAAGGTCACCCACTTGCCACCAACTCCTTAATTTTCAGGTTTAAGTTGTCACCCACTCTTAAGGAGAGCGTGGTGCTCTTTAAAGTCGTTGGGGGGAGACTATCAGTCTGGGAGGGCCCTGCCACCGCTTTATGCAGCAACAAAGACGATGAGAGCATTGCAGGTGGAGGGGTGGGTTCCCCTTTCCCTTCTGGGGATGGCTCCCTAGGCATTGGCACCTGTTGTGCTGTCCCCATGTCAGATTCTGCACTGTGCTCCGAACCCGGTGCTAGGTGTCGTTTGTCCGAGGCGGCTAGGGAGGAGTGGTGGGAGTATGCAACCGGCATCATTCGTATACCCCAAGGATTCCAATAAGGCCATTAAGCCGGCCACTGGCCCTGCTGCCATGCCGCCACCGCAGATGTCGTGCAGATCTCTGGTGCCGACTGAAAGCCATACTTCCTTGGTGAGGGACTGAATTCTGGCTCCGACTCGGACCAATCACCTTCCAGTGACCAAGGTGGGGCTCTGGAGGCCTGTGTCTGCTGGCTGACCCTTGCTGGAGACCGATGCTGAGAGGATGGGGATCGGCATCTGTCCATTGAGCGGTACTGGGACAGCGGAGACCAGTGCTGCGATGGTGAGCGGTCCTACACTGGTGGGGATCGATGCCTGGGAGATCATCTAGGTGATAGGGATCTGCGCCAGGGTGATCTCTGGTGAGAGGCTGGCCGATACTGAGAGAATGGAGATCAGTGCCTCGATTCCAGTGTTCCATGCCTTGTAAAAGGAGGGCATGGTGCTGGAGAACTGGGTCTTCTGGCTGGAGACCGAGGTTGCAGGGCTGGGGTCCTAGGTCATGGAGATGCTTTTCGGGCACCACCAAGGGGGAATGGTACCAGGCGGAGTGCTCCACACCAATGCTGCGGTGCTGGAAGCGGAGTCCGATCGTGAGGCTTCCAACGCCGGACGAAGTGCAGCCTCCATGAGAAGGGCTTTCAAACGGATATTCCACTCCTTCTGGGTTTTGAGACAAAAGTTCTTGCAAATCCCACGCTTGTTTTTTATATTGAATTCTCCCAAGCACTTCAAACAGCTGCTGTGGGGGTCACTAACAGACATTGGCCTGTTGCATGACGAACACGGTTTGAAGCCTGGGGAATGGGGCATGCCCTACTCTGGGGCAAAGTCCCAGTGAGGACTTCAGCAACTAAACTAACATTTAACTTAATGGCTAACTACTTAAGAACTATATACAAAGATGACAGACAATGGGCTATTAAGAACTGCTAACACTCTTGCAATGCAAGATAAGGTGCTCTGACCAACTATCAGGGATGGTAAGAAGGAACTGAGAGGGCACAGGGTCAGTAGTGCCTAATATACCGATGCATGAACATGGCACTCCAGTGTGCCACTGCCAACCCTATGGATACCGCTAAGGCAAAAATCTCCAACGACGGTGCACATGGGCATGTGCACACCTAGAAAGGATCGACATGAGCAAGCACTCGAAGAAGAACTATTACTCTGATTCATCAAAACACTAAAGCATATACTTAACTTCAAGTACTTCAGTATTTTATTGAACTGGGACTTATGAGATCACAGAACACCTAGTTCTAAGTATAAGTTTTACATGAAGAGTAGACCTTGAAGGTTTAAAAAAAAGAATCGTATACTTCAGGGAACTCCAAGAGTGAATGCTACCATACTCCTATGTAAACATGACCTGCTCTACAGTGCATTGTGTTTTGACCTCTGCTCTTCTGTGCAACTGAACTAGAAAACTGTTCCACTGTATGGGGTGAGTCATACTGATATAACAGACCTTAACTGCTTCTTCAGACTCACTATGTATAGATGCCTTATGGGCTACAATTCTTGCCCTTGCATACTAGAAGAAATACTGGTTAACATTTACTTTTTAGAAAGGTGGTACTTCCTCCATTCCTGAACTTGGAGGTTCTGAACCTGCTTTTAACAGAAATAACAAAAATCATAAACTGCAATTTATTTTGACTTTGGTTAGAAGTGACAGCAAAAGAAGGGACCAGGAACAGAACCCCACTTGTATGTGCACAAAGGGGCAAATCCATTTGCGCAGAGGGCCACCACAAGGCCTACACACCATTTAAGTCCCACTTGAACTCTGTTTCAAGGACTTAAATTAGCCTTTATGCTCATCCATCTGCACAGAGATGAATTTCACCCTAAATAAACAACATGCCCTACATATCACAGAAAGGCTTCCAGTGTTTTTACCTGTGATCCAATCAGGTTTGGAGAGGGTGCAGTAGACTGCTGCTGCTGAAGTTGTTGTAGTGGTTGCTGTTGTGGATTTTGTAGTTTGTTTTCTGACTGTACCAATGGCTGTATTTGAAACTTATTATCTGGCTGTTCCTGCTTTACAATCAGATTCTTCCGCAGCTGTTCCACCACTCTCTTCTACCAGATGAACAGAAACACAAACAGAAATGGTTATAGAATTTAGTTGCATATATATATATATATTAAATAAATAAATAAATAAATAAATAAATAAATAAGAGAATAATGTTTTAGGACCTTTTCTACTGGATTATGGAGGCAAAACGCAAAGGATTCATATTGTCACTTTGGTAAGAGAAATACGTCATATGTTTAGAAATAAAAGAAATCCTGACCCCACCACTGCCTAAAATAAATCCTTTTCTCCCACACGGCTTAAGAAGAAAGAGTAAAGTGTTTACTGAAAAAGTCTTGTTCAGAAGTTCCAGCAGGATTTCTTTTTTTAGGATTTGGGAACCAGCGTGGTCTAGTAGATGGAACACTGGATTGGGACTCATGAGACAGGGGTTTTATTCCCAACCCTACCATTCGCCTAATGGGTGACTTGCCTCCATGCTTTGGAACAGGGGCTTTAAGTTTAGCAGGGGTGTTGCCCTCGTGACAGAGATGGGCTTTTTGCTGTCCCTATGAAAACCACCAAAATTTGGCCAATTCATAAGCTTCTGAAAATCGCAGTTGGCACATGATCAATACAGACTTATTAAGAGTCTCAGAGTTGGCACTGATTGCTCCTCTGTCCCAGTCTCATCCTGCACTGAGAACTGGATGAGACATGGATCCCTCAGAAGAAGCAGGCAAGCCTTCTTAACTAGTCTGCTAGCTCCTGATTGGTCACTTTCTCCAGGCCCATCTCGGCCTCTGGAGGACTAAATCTTGTTGGTAGCCTGGTCTGAACAGGTTTACTTTTAGCTGGGAGTGTCAGGGCACTGACACTTCCAGCAGGGGTGCAGAGAAGGCCTGATAGACCTCATCACACACCTCCCCCTGCAGAACGAGCTTTAGGGCCCAATCTCCCACTTCTGCAATAAGCCCACTATCTTGGGGAAAGGAAACTGCACCTTGATGATGTGAACCCCTTTGGTTTTGCACATGAAAGGCACATTGTTGCAGCACCAAATACCACTGAGTAACACCAGGATTATTGTCCTTCATCGTCTGCAACCATTTAAATGATGCATGATCCATTATTAGGTCAAGGGGAACCCCTAAAAGATAATGTTGTTAAGGCCCTACAGCCAATCTGATGGCCAAGCACTCCTGCTTGATGGTGGAGTATCTAATCTCTCCTCACTGCAGTTTCCAATTTAGGTATAATACTGGATGTTCCACACCTTGAGAACTATATGAAAACACTGTTCCCAAAGCAACTGGGGAAGTTTGAATTTGCAGTAAAAACGAGCATGAGTAGTCCAGGCACCGAAGAAAGTTGACATAGGATAATGAGGTTACCTACCTGTAACTGAAGGTTCTTTGAGATGTGTGGTCCCTATCTGTATTCCACTGAGCATTATGCCCATGCACCATGCGCCCGGAGCCGGACCTTTTGAAAGTAGTACTGTTCAGCTGTCCGTGTATGCGCCATGGTCTTGCCTGAGGTGATAAAGGGATGGTTGGGCCACCGGCGTCTCCAGTTCCTTCTCTACCACAGAGCTGTTGAATCCGCAGCAGAGGGAAGGAGGAAGATAGGTTTGCAATACAAATAGGGACCACACATCTCAAAGAACCTCCAGTTATGGGTAAGTAATCTCATTTTCTTCTTCAAGCCATGGTCCCTATGGTATTCCACTGAGGGTGAGTAACAAATAACCAAGAGTCCATTGCAGAATCATGCACTAGAGTGTAGTGTGTGGAAAAGGTGTGTACTGAACTCCATGTGGCTGCCTTGCATATATCTGTGAAGGGCACATTGTGGAGTGCGGCTGTAGTTGATGCTTGTGATCTCATGGAATGGGCCCGAATCCCTCGAGGTGGGGATCATCCTGATAACTGATAGCAGTGCATAATGCACCCCGAGACCCACTTGGAGATTCTCTGGGTGGAAATGACTTGCCCTTTCATTCTCTCCACCATGGCAATGAAAAACCCAGGGGATTTCCTATACAGCTTTGTCTGCTCAAGGTAAAAAGCCAATGCCCTTCGAATGAGTGAAGCCTTCTTTTCTCATTCGAGGCTTGAGTAAGAAGGTAGGTAATTGAGGTCGAATTGGGAAGCCACCCCGGGTAGGAACTTGGGGTGAAGGCATAAAGAGATCTTGTCTTTATGGAAAGTAGTAAAGGAGGGGTTAGCCATCATGGCTCCCAGTTTGCCAATCAGCCTAGCCATAACCCATGGACGGTGCAGAGTACTTCTGAGACTTGGAGGAAGACTTACTGCCATGGTTATGTGCATCCTTCCTTGGTTCATGGCTAAGCCCCAGTGTGGGGTTCTTAGCACTGGTACCAACGGAGCCTGATGCAGGTTCTGCGGCAGAAGGGGCATGCTTCGCCTATTCAGGCTGATGTACTGGGGGGGCAAGGGGAGGGGGTTCCCCATCCAAGATCTAATACTGCTCCCATGGCAGCCTCCATAAGGTCTTTCCTAAAACGGAGACTCTGGTTCTCCCAAGTATGGGCAGGAGAGGCACATACTTCACCTGGACGCAATATGGGCTTCCCCTAAGCAGTACAAACAGTGGTGGTGCTCGTTGGTGATGGAAAACTAGTGAGGGCAGGAATGACAGGTTTTGAAACCCAGTGTCTTCAGCATAATCCAGTACCCAGCCCCACATTACGGAGGTGGAAGCGGGGGCGGGGGTGTAAAGTTGGGGGAAACACTGTCGAAGTGGCGTCCCAATTTCTAAATCAGGTATGAAAGAAAGAATCGAAGAAAAACCAAAAAATAAATGCAGGAACAGATAAGAAATTTAAACTACAAACAACACTAACGATAGTTTTGAAAGTTTTGGAAAGTTCATCACGAGGATGATAGGAGTAGAAGCTCCGACTTGGAACATGTGGCCTTGAGAAGGAACTGGAGACGCTGGCAGCCTGTCGCACCGTTTATCACCTCTGGTGAGACGAGGCAGAATAGGGCACATGCTTAGACCACAGAACAGTACTACTTTCAAAAGCTTTGGCTCCAGGCATATGGTGCATGTGCTTAACCCTCAGCGGAATACAGACAGGGACCATCACTTGAAGAAGAAAGTCTTTATTTTGGTAAAGGGCTTGTTACATTCAGTTATCCACTGGATTGCTCTGGTTGCAGTGGCTTTCATGAGATCTGCCAAAAGAGCTGCAAAATGGGATATGAACCTTCAGTAACAGCTTGTCAATCCCAAGAAAACCTGTACCTGTTTCTTGGGTGTGAGAACGCAGGCCGTCAGTCTTATCTCATTTCCTATGAGACAGCCTAGGCCTGAGACCACCACTGCTTCAGGAAAACCCAGGCAACCAAAAAGGCCTGATAGATCCCATCACAGGCTCCTGTCTTTGTATGCATTATGACGGTCCTAATTAAATGATTTCACACTATATTTTCCACAGACCCCTATCTCATTCAGAGTACAGAATGGACAGTGCTTAGTGACTGTATTGTTACTCAATATTCTTTTTATCCTCCTCATTCAAAGTGTGGCTTCAGGTCTTATCTATTATACATCATCCAACCCATGGGCAGTGGGTCACATAGGCAGGGGGAGGCGTTGCCGCCCCAAACAACCAGGCATGACCCCACCCCCTGCTGTGACGCTGCAGCTCCAGTAGTCCTCCTGGCTCCCAATCCAGCCCCCCAGTACTCTGGGTCTGGGGCCGTGCCTTCCCACACTCCGGAGCTGGGGAGGCTTGGCCATGTGCTGCCCTCCCTCCCATGCTCCAGGACTGGGGCTGCACGCTGCCCGCCCTCCTGAGCTGTGGAGGATGGGGCCACGCACCGCTTGCCTTCCTGCTCCCCCGGGTTGAGAGGATGGGGCCGTGCGCTGTCCACTCTCCCAGCGCGCCTTTGGGGCTGGGGTGCTAGCTGTGGAAGTGGGCCAGGGGCTGTGGGGGAGAGGGGGGCGGCGGCTCTGATGGGAGGTGGGGCTGGACTCCAGCGGGGCCTTGGCCAGAAGGGGCAGGGTTGGGGTTTAGCCTCCTCCAGCCAGTGGTTCACGTGCCACCCATGATCCAACCCCTGTACTGAATGCAAAACTATTAATTTGCTCATGGGCATTTCCAAGGTGCATTCACTGTACTATCCAAGTATTTCACAGACATCAATGAATTTATTTTCAAAACCCTTATGCAGAGGAGGTGGCATTATTATCCCCATTTTATAAATTGGTAACAGAGGCATAGAGAAATTAAGGTAAAAAATGTCTACTAATTTGGGTGGGACACCTAGGGCCTGATTTTTCAGACTACTTAGCATTTTTAATCATTGTGTGCATTCAAAATACAGCCCCAATCAAGGAGTACTCAGAAGTTCTGCAAATATCGCCCCTGTTGTTTGGGCACCCAGAAAATTCATTATACATCTTTCAACATCTAAAACAGATGAGGATGGGATTGTACAGACAACAGCTTCATGCACTACACAACCCCGATTCATTCCCAGAATATACAGTATTCTGTGGACTGAACGAGACAGTGGAAAAAATAGTATGTGATCATGTAATTAAATACTGGATACCTCAAAAAACTCACAGTTAAACAGTAAGCGAATCTCAGTTTTAACTACAGTAGAACTCCTGCTCTACTTAAGGGGTCCAAATGAAGGCTGCACAGGCATCCTTAATTCTGACATTTCCTAACTTCTGATTCCTTGACTTTGCAACTTCAACATTTTTTCATGTATTTTTAAAAATTTTAATTATTACCACCACCACCACAAAGAAGGTCTAGTAGGGCAAACAGTTTTGATGACCGGTGGGGGGAGAAATCATGGTACAGGCATTTTTTGCGGGGGGAGGGTAAAGATTTCCTACTACTTTATAGATTTTATGAAAGGTAAGGATGACTTAATATAAAGGTCCCTCTCCTGATAGGTTTTCTTCATCCTCAGAGGATCATTTTACAGGCTGAAGGACTGATTAGCTGCCTCACATGGGCAACCTGCGCTCAAGGATAAGCTCAGCTTCACACTCGCACCTTAGGGCAGGCTAGGGTTGGGAACAACATGAATGGGATACTTTCAGTCTTTTGGGTGGCACAGGAAAAGGCTATCTTACTTTCCACATACCCCCTCCCATGGTCAATTTAGGGCAGATTCAAAGTCTCAGGAGAAACAAGTAAATCCCTCTTGACTATGAGGTCAAATGCTCCAATCCAACTCTACAGCGTGCCCGCCTCAAGAGCAATGAAATAAATGGGAAGAATGGTGGCCTAGTAGAAAGGGCTCAGCTAAAATTGGAATGGAGTAGATAAATTTTAATGGAATTAAATTCCATTGGATATGCAATGCCATCAAAATCAAATCGCTTTGTGAAACTGAATCGATTTTGCTGGAATTTTGTTTTTTAAAACCAAGAAAGAAAAGTTCTAACAATGTCAAAAATATCCTGTTTTGATATTTTTGGAATGAATCATTTTGATTTTTTGATTTGAAACTAATTTTTACTTTCTGTTATGGTATACTATAATACAAAATTCTAAAAAGTCAAAATTGAAATAAAACATTTTGAGTTACCCGAAACAATTTTTTGGAAGGGGAGAAGGGGGAAATTTTCCTTTGCGGAGAACTTTGAAATTTTTGGTTTTTGCACCAATTTGGAACAAAGCTAAATTTTGCAAACTGAAATTCTTTTGCAAAACAGAACTTCTGTCCTCTACACAACTCTAGCTATAATAATCCATGCTTTTGATTCCAAATTCCCTGCCTAAGGGAAATTAAGACTATGTTCGCACCTACCAACCTCCCAGAGAAAGAAAGCAGTCGGTGTGGAATGCCAAATTGGAGGGTTTCATATCTGTAACTTTAAAAAGTAGATCAGAGAGACTGTCCACTAGAAAGGAAATTCAACTCTTGTTAGGTACACAATGAAACTTGTGAATTCACATTATTGACCTTTTTGCAAATGACTGAATTCAGCAACTATCAAGTGTACCAAGCAAAAGCTATTTGGCTGCTAAAAATGCTCTTTGATATTCTGAGAGTCAGCTGACAACTCTCTCCACAGTTGTATGCCAGATACTTGAGATTAAAAGAAAAGCAGATCCAAAGCCACAGAAAAATTGGGAGTTTGAAAATGACCAAAGTGAAAATTAACAACTTCCTATTGTATTCACAAAAGTGCCAAAAACTGCCAAGGACTAACAATGCCTGAATCTGTTTCCTCCTACTGCACACAGTAAAGACAGTAGTGTAAAAAATATTTTTTTAATTCAAGAATTTTATATGGAGACTTAACTGGTCTGTGTCTGTCAGCCCATTCATAATTTAACAATTTAACAATAATCTAAAATTGCTTTCTGAAAACATCAACCATGGTAACAAGCTAAAGTGCCATGTCAGCAAGCAGAGACAGGAACTGAGAGAACAAATTTCCAGAAAGTAACCCGAATTGAGGGGGAGGAGAGGAGAACACAGCAGAGGACAAAATATAAACGCAAATTTGTAATACCTGCCAAAAATGAACTCCACATAAAAACTGCACAGGAAACTAAAGAATTACTGTACCCGACACAAACAGGTCCATAAGAAGCCATCCATAAGAAATTCAGTGATAATGGTGTTCTTCTACTGATTTCCTAACTCAAGGAAACCAGCAGCAACCATGCAAGAACGCGTTCCCACAGTGTTCTTTACAACAGAAGGGAACAGTAGGAAAAGGAGAAAAAAAAAGGCAGTTAGGCTTGTACTCCTAAACCATACAGTTACAGCAAGGTGACAGCCAATCAGAACAGGATTTCGGAGAGTAGGAGTCAAGTGAGTCACATCACATTCACAACTGATCCTCCCCCAGGTCCTGAAACAAAGCCCAGGAGATCTGGGGAGGGAAAAAAGGAGCGAAACACTTGCAAACTTTCATTATTACCCTGCAGGAAAAAGATGACTGCATATTTGGCACAGGACAGATAGTGTAAGCAGAAAAAACTTGTTTTGTTGGAAGTCTACTCTGGCTTTTTAGAGCATGCTGAGAGCTGCTTGATAGCCGCATTTTCTACCATCCATAATTATTATAAGGATATTCAGTTGGGAGGAACCACCAGTAAAACTGAAGTTTGTAGGAGAGACCAATAACTTCTGTCAGTTAAATTCCTTCTAACTGTCAATAAAAATACACCTGCATTGAAGCTACAAAATTACTCCACAGCCAGAGAGCCACAGAACAGTGTGTTCATTATTCATTACCAAGGGCAGCTGTGAATTGTACATACACAAATAATTTAGTTTCACCTGCAAAATCAGACAGTTTACTACACAACTCCTAAGGCACCTGTCCATATTAGAGCTCACAGCCATGTCTGAAACAGTTTTCAAACTTTGCTACAATGGGGCCAGTTTGTACCACACTGAAAACAATTACATTCTATGCAGTCAGATCCGTGAGGGCAAATCTTTGCACACTCATGGAGCCTATTGAAGTCAATGGTGATCTACCAGCCAAGTGCAAGTGTAATGCTGACAGATACCAGTCATCAACAGGCAGGATCAAACCTAGGACTCCTGAAGCTCAGGTGTATGAGCCATTACTGCATGAGCTAAAAGCCACATGCCTTTTCAGGGCCGCCCAGAGGATTCAGGGGGCCTGGAGTCTTTGGCAGCGGGGGTTCTTCTGCTCCGGGTCTTCGCCAAAGACATGGAGCGGAAGGACCCCCCACCGCCGAATTGCCGCTGAAGACCCAGAGTGGAAGAAGCGGCAGCAGGTCCTTCACTCTGGGTGTGTTCGGCAGCACTGAAAGACCCCCCCCCCACTGCCAAATTGCCACCAAAAACTCTTGTGGGGACCCCTGAAAACTCTCGTGGGGGCCCCTGCGGGGCCCAGGGCCTGGGGCAAATTGCCCCACTTGCCCCCCCTCTGGGCGGCCCTGTGCCTTTTAGCTAAGGCTGTAACAGACTCATCCATCTCTAGCTGGGCTAGGTGACAACAGAGGGGGACACAGAGCCACACCAAGCAGGCCTGGGTTACACAAGGGTCCACCCACACAGCTCTGTTTGCAGGACTGGGGACTATATTCAACAATTGCAGTGGAACCTTGCTAGAGCTGGATTTGACAGCATAGTGGTTTGAAAAAAATCCCTATCCACTCTGGGGCATTAAATCACGCTAGAAGTGTGGTAAAAAAATAGTTCTCAACCTTGATGTTGCCAGGACTATGCTTAATCAGCTTTGAATCAGTTTGTGCTCCAGTACATACAAGTCTTCAGGGTAAATTTGCAATGACCACATGTTTCCTATTAAAATCAACAGGAATTACATATCTAAAACCCTGCACAACCCTTTGAAAATATCTCCTTAAGGTCTGGAAGCCTAGACATTTGCAACTCTTTTGTCCCCGTTCTTATCTCTTTATTAACAGTTTCTTCACATTTTTAAACTCAGATAAACTATCAAACATAATTTGATAGTTTTTTCTGCATCAGACACACATAAGGAAAGGTTTCAAATATGTCCAAGTTCCCCTGTAGTTGCTTTTTCTCAATACTGGACATTTATGAAAAGTTGCCTGCTTCTCATCATTTTAAAATTGGTTGAATCCATCTGAAGCCAAATACCAACCACCCCTTTCCACCCATAAGAAAAGGGAAAATAATGGCTAGTCTACACTTAGAAGCATTACAGCGGTGCAGCTGCATTGCATTTGGTGAAGACACTATATGCTTATTCATACCCCCGAGTGACGTAAGTTATACCGACATAACCTGTAGTGTAGACAAGCACTTCCTTCACTTTATTTCTTTACTGTATTCTATCCAAAGAAGACCTGCCAGTCCTCTGCAGTGGCTACTATCAGACCACTTCAAAACCCATTTCTCAAACACTGCTTATTAAGTTTACTGCATAATTTCAGGGCTCCTAGTCCCTTGATGTCATCAGTAGGTTTCATTAAGCCCTGTTCACACTGAAGAGTTCAAAGAGTCCTTGGCATCTTACCTGAGTGTTTCTTACCCATTGTAATTGTTATCAATATTGATACACTCAGTGATGCTATTGACTCATTCATGTAGCAAGCCTGTTCCAAGAATTTTCAGGTCTCAGGCTGCAGAATTTTTCCTGGCTTCCATGATGCATAGGCCAGAAATTTTCTGGGCCACTATGGCCCTCCAGAAACACAAAAATATATTTTTTAAAACTGGGTCCACTCATTGTCCTCATCCAGATAATTCAGATGCAAAGGTTTTCATAAGATGCCCGTCAGGAATGCTCTCTGAAGCAGAACTATATTTTCCTCACTTTTAAAGTGCAATTTTATTTAAATTTTTAACCAATATTACACACACACACACACACACAGTTCAAGGGATTTAACAACTTTTGCACCATGTCCCAAAATTCCCTTTGGTGATTTTGTATTTTCTTTTTAGAACACTCACCAAAAACTATTCCTATAAAAAAAGACATCCCATTTTTATTGTTTAAACATCAGAAACAGAGAGGGAGAATATTACAAGGCTATCCATTTTATACCTTTTTCTACCATGGAAACAAAGCTAGCTCTGTTTCAATGTACCAGCTGCCTGCTAGCGAGTTGCTGTAACTTTCCACCACATTCAGGAAGTGGACTATTAAGTCTACTCTACTACATTTTCACAATGCACTAGAAACATTCTTTATGATTTAAGATTTGCCAACTGCTGAGAATGAAACAGCAAGAGAAAACAACGATTTCAAATAATACCTGAACTCTTGTCTGGGAAAAAAAAAGTATTTGCTGACTATGCCAGAATTTATTAAAGACAATCTCCTCTTCCTCCATTCCCTTCAAAACAATCCTGCTGTTACCGAATGGGAAATAGAACAGCTATGCTTTTAAATAAAACAGAAAGATACCAAAATGTACAATGTAGACAACAGAGCCGATTAAGGAACACTGCCACATATTTATTCTTTAAACTGGAAAATATTTACTAAAGCCATAATTTAGGAGTAGCAAAGCTAAATGCACATATATTTAATAAGGAGGACAAATGTACAACTATCAATAGTAAAAAAACAGTAATACAGTAAAAAATGAAGAACTGTATCAGTGAATATGACTGAGGATACAGAGATATAACGCAGGACTCTAGGCCAGAGGGGACAGAAATTATTCCACTGACAGAATGATTCAAGGTTTATAGAAATCTCTGAAATATTTGAATGGCTAGTCTGCACTTTTAGGAAACAATGCAGCAACTACTGTGCTGGTTTTAGCCTATAACCTTTTGTTAACAAAACTCAAGCCCACTCATTTAGAAAACACTTGATTCTCTGAATACATATTTAGCAGGAAGTCAAGATTCCATGTATTATAGTATTGATTAAACCAGTGCTTATAGTTTATAGATTAATACCACTGCTGCCTTGTCCCTGCATACCTTGAGCAGGACCTTGTGTACCAAGGGGAGCGGGGGAAAAGCATACATCAAGCCCCCTCCCCACGGGATCGCAAATGCATCTGTGGCCCTGGAATGAGCAGAGCCGCGGGCACTGGGCATTGGCAAAGAGCAAAAGCACAACGTCCGCTCTGAGCATCCACTCGTGCATGCGATACGACCTGATGAGGTAGTCCGCCAGCTCGTTTTGCACCCCCGGGAGATATGATGCCTTGAGGTGAATGGCGTGGGCTATACAAAAGTACCAGAGGAGGAAAGCCTCGCGACAGAGCGGTGAGGAATGGGCCCCACCCTGCTTGTTTATATAAAACATGGCAGTAGTGTTTTCTGTCAGAACTGTCACGCTGTGATCACTCAGAGTGGCGTGAAAGGTCTGGCAGGCTAAACAAACAGCCCTGAGCTCCCTCACATTGATATGGAGCGACTGCTCTGCTCCAGACTACAAGCCCCGAGTCCTGAGGTCCCCCAGGTGAGTCCCTCCCATCCGTGGTCTGACGTGTCCATCACCAGCATCATGTCCAGTTGTGGGGCGGCAAAGAGGATGCCTTCGCAAGGCTGGGACTGCCACCACAGCAGGGAATCCAGCACGTCCCTTGGGGCTGTCACTACCAAGTCCCGGGGGTCCCTGCCTGGGCGGTACACCCGAGCGAGCCACGCCGGCATAGTCCTGAGTCTCAGTCTGGCATGCCTGACCACGTGCATGCACGCTGTCATGTGGCCCAGCAGCCGCAGGCAGCACCTGGCCGTTGTCATTGGAAACTGGCGAAGGGAGGCCATCGCTTGCTGGATAGCCCGGAATTAGGATACTGGAAGGCTTACCCTGGCCTGCACCACGCCCAGGACCACCCCTATGAATTCCACTTTCTGCATGGGCACGAGAGTGGACTTGGGGACGTTGACCAGGAGCCTCAGCTCACGGAACAATCTCCGGGCCACATCCACATGACCCCGCACTTCAGCTTCAGATCGACCTGCCAGGAGCCAGTCGTTGAGGTATGGGTAAACCCAGATCCTCTGCCTCCGTAAGACGGCTGCCACCACTGCCATGCATTTTGTGAACACCCATGGGTCCGCGGCTAGACCGAACAGGAGAACTGCAAACTGGTAATGTTCTTGGCCCACGGTGAAGCGCAGGAACCTCCGATGTGCTGGGTGGATGGCGATATGAAAGTATGCATCCTTCATGTCGAGGTCAGCATACCAGCCTCCCAGACCCAGGGAAGGGATGATGGTGCCCAGAGAGACTATGCAGAACCTGGCCTTGACCAGAAACTTGTTGAGCCTGTGCAGGTCTAAAATGGGACGAAGGCCCCCTCTGGCCTTGAGGATGAGGAAGTACCGGGAGTAGAAACCTTTCCCTCTTAGTCCATGCGGCACCGCCTCTACCAACCCCGCCTCCAGCAGCGAGCGAACCTCCTTCTCTAGGAGATGCTCGTGAGAGGGGTCCCTGAAGAGGGACGTGGAAGGGAGGGAGGAAAGAGAATTGCAGCGAGTACCCGTTCCATACCATGCATAAGACCCAACGGTCCAACATAATGCTGGACCACGCACGGGAGAAACGGGTCAGGCGGTTCAGGAAACAAGGGGACGGATCCGGTGACTGGACTGGTACACTGTCCTCAAGCGCACCTTCAAAAGCCTGGCTTAGTGCCCGGCTGGAATCTGTACTGACCTTGGTTCTGACCCGGTGCATTATTGTTGTTATTATTGCGCCATTGCCTGTTATCCCTGCCTCGCCTACGGTAAGGTTCATGTCCTTGACGAGGCTGGTACTGGCACTGAGGGGGAGGCTGTGGCTTAAAGGGCTTCCTTTGCATCACTGGGGTGTGCATACCCAGTGACTTAAGTGTAGCCTTTGAGTCCCTGAGGCTATGCAGCCTCGCATCTGTCTGGTCCGAAAAGAGCCTGGACCCTTCAAAGGGGAGGTCCTGAAGCGTACTCTGGACCTCAGGCGGCAGGCCTGACTCCTGTAGCCATGCCGAGCGCCTCATGACCACCCCCGACGCGATTGTTCTGGCCGCCGCTTCTGCTGAATCCAGGGAGGCCTGGAGAGAGGTCTTTGCTACTGCCTTGCCCTCGTCCACCAGGGCCGTAAACTCCTGTTGGGAACCTTGCCAGAGGCTGTCCTTAAACTTCCCCACCGCTGACCAGGAGTTAAAATTATGCCTGTTGAGGATGGCCTGCTGGTTAGCAATCCTCAGCTGAAGGCCCCCTGACAAGTACACCTTTCTGCCAAAAAGGTCCTGGCGTTTTGCCTCTTTGGCCTTAGGTGCCAGGGCTTGTTGTCCATGGCGCTCCTTTTCATTCACTGCCAAGACCACCAGGGAGCATGGACTTGGGTGGCAGAACAAGAATTCATAGCCTTTTGATGGGGCAAAGTACTTGCGCTCCACACCTTTGGCCATTGGAGCGCTGGAGGCCGGGGTCTGCCATATAGTGTTATAATTCGATTGGATGGTCTTAATGAGCGGGAGCGCTATTCTAGATGGACCTTTGGGGCTCAAAATGTCCATCATGGGGTCCTCCTGCTCAACTATCAACCTTCCCACTCTTATCGGTGCTCGAGACCTTGGAAGACGCCGGCCTCCAATGCGGGGAACATCCGCGCCTTCCTTTTGACTGTGCCGTGGGCTGCACCGGGGAGGACGAGCAGTGCTGGGGCCTAGTCTGGAGCTCTGGGGCCAACAGCTTTCAGTGTTTAACTGGTGCCGGGTCTCCCGATGGCTCCGGGGCACTACGCACCAAGGAAGTCGGAGCAGATATCGGGCGCTCCAGGCCGGTGGCTGCACTGCGGCTTCCATCAACAACTGCTTCAAATGAAAGTCTCTTTCTTTCTTTGTTCTTGGCTTGAACGCCTTGCAAATCGTACACTGCTCAGTATGATGTTCTTCCCCCAGGCAACGTAGACACGAGCCGTGGGGGTCACTAACTGGCATAGGCTTGCGGCACGTGGCACAAGCCTTAAACCTGTGGGCCTGCGGCATGCTCCACAGCCCAGGGTGGGTGCTGGAAGCCTCCAAGCACCTAATCACTTAAGTGTCCACAACAAAGGTATGCTAACTAACTGATAACAGCTATCTATGAGAAAGACTAAGGGACTTCTGTCATCCAAGAGAGATGTTGTTCCAAAGCCGCCACAGACAGTAAGAAGGAACTGGAGGGGGTCGGGCGGCAGGGGTATATATGCATGGCGCAGTGGTGCCACTCAGGGGGCTGCGCCAGCCCAATGGGAACCGCTAAGGGGAAAAGTTTCCGATGCGTGTGCACGCGACGCGCACACACCTAATGTGGAATGGACGTGAACACTCGAAGAAGAACTTTTGGTTCAAATGGTTGTTCTAAGAGATGCATACAAGAACTGATCTGGAGAGACAAGGGGATGCAGACCTGAGTTGTCTGTCTGTCAAGAAATGCACCATCAATCCAAAACGCAACCCTACACCAACTGTTGCTGCTGTTCCTTTGAAAGGGCATGTCTGATGTACTGTCTGAGAGGCTCAATTATTTCAGAAATGGAGTGTCTTAACTTAAGTCAGCATTTTTCATGTGACTTTGAGGTAAAATTGGCAAGTAAGTTGTCCTGATAGTTGGCTGCATGCAGTAATAAGGCCAGGGCCCTGCCTTTATGTTTAATTGCTGGAGGAGCAATGCCAGCCAGAACCAGAAGGTTCGAAACTGGAGTTGTCCTGGATGCTTTCATATCATCACTGTTGTAAATCACTGAATCCAACTTGCCATAATAACGATCACAGCCCCATGCTGTCATACAGTATTTGGCAGGTGCAATAAATAGGGCATTGATAAATGGTTGCCAAACTGGTTTCACAAACTGAATTAAGGACAAATTGAAGGAGAACAAAACAAAAAATCCTTGGACTAATTTTTCCAACAGCTAATTTGAAACTGTGTAGCAGGAGATTTGGTGAGTGAGGTAGTATCTTTTATTGGACCAACTTTTGTTGGTGAGAGAAACAAGCTTTGAGCGACATAGAGCTCTTCTTTGAGGCTGGGAAAGGAACTCAAGAGTGTCACAGCTAAATACTAGATTGAACAGATAATTAAGAATAAGTAGTTAGCACATATACTTTTGGTCCCTTAGAATAGCTTGTCTCTCTCAACAACAGAAGTTGGACCAATAAAAGATATTACCTCACCCTCCTTGTCTCTCCAATATCCTGGGACTGAAATGGCTACAACAATGTTGCATATAACAGGAGATTTGCCAGTCTGCATGAAACTGTTGGACAGTGGCAGATTAGCCACTGGGCCAACGGGGCCCTTGTCCAGGGGCCCTGGGAAAATGGGTATCCCTCCGCCTCAACCCGCTCCGCCTGGCGATACCATGCCCCGGTAGGAGGCAAGCCCCTGACCTCACCCTGCTCCCCAGCAGGAGTCAGAGGCAAGCCCCTGCAACCCAACCCCATTTCCCTGGCAGGAGTGCACGGGGAGTGTGGGGGGGACTGCAGGTGGAAGGGGTGGGGAGGGGCCCCATCCAGGGCCCCCCAAAACCCTAATCCGCTTCTGCTGTTGGAGACACAAACAAAATGGTGGCTGTTCCAGAGAAGGAGCATACATGCTGAAGGACCCCTGTAAAATATGCAGATCTTACTTTACTAAAGAAACTGAGCTGTAAGTACTATACACATGGAATACACACATGTATATAAAAAAATTCTATGATGTGGTAGTCAAAGCCATGACAATGTTTACATTATACACCTCCCTGCAAGCTAAAAGGCTAAAGGATTTGAATTTTGAGAACCTCCGTTTTATTGCATTGTTCCACTCTCACTAAAGTCAGGAAAGTATCATTCCCAGCATTTTCCTGAAGGTGTAACTGAGAGGTTAAACAAGGCCATTTCTGGCAGAGCTGATAATGCAGTTCTGCCTCTAATATTGTATTGCAGACCTACTTCACAGCCACAGTCTCAGTGATTGTGAGAATTAATGTGCCAAATTTATGTGCTTGGCTGTGCTGCCTATGTCCACTAAATGGCTTTCTTCTGCAGCTTGTGGATTCTCAACATTCCTCTGAAGTTTAGCAAATAGTTATGTAAAACACTGGCAAAGTGTGTGTTCCATCTCACTGTAGTGGCTGATCAATGTAGAGCAATGGTTTACAAAGCAATGGTGTAGAGCAAGGCTGATCTGCTGCTCGTTCAGAGAAAGCCTGGTGGGCTGGGCCGGTTTGTTTACCTGCCGCGTCTGCGGGTTCGGCCAATCGCGGCTCCCACTGCCACGGTTCGCTGCTTCAAGCCAATGGGGGCTGCAGGAAGGGCGGCCAGCACATCCCTTAGCCTGCACCGCTTCCCGCAGCCCCCATTGGCCTGGAGCGCCGAACCACGGCTAGCGGGAGCCGCGATCAGCCAAATCTGCAGACGCGACAGGTAAACAAACCGGCTCGGCCCGCCAGGGGCTTTCCCTGAACAAGCAGAGGAACCAGCTTTGAGAACCACTGATGTAGAGGATAATTGCCAACTATGGCTACAAATTTCCTCCCGTGATTAAAAATCATGGGTTCAAAGCCTATTAATGACTCATGAGGGGAGGGGGGAGGCTAAGTATGGTTTTGTATGATAGAATTACTGTCTTTTTAATATTTTGTTCATTTGTTTGTTTAAACTCTAGGAAATTAAATAAAAACCCTATTTTAAAAGAACATTAAGATTGTCATGTCAAGCATTCCAAAGTTGGGAAATGTCAGAATTAAGGCTCCCATACAACCCTAATTCAACCCCATTTCACATATGAATTTTGAATTAATTTTTAATTATATGAGCACGTACTATTTGTCCTAAAGGATGCCTGTCTCATTCAGTCCATAGGAGAAAGAGGACTGCAAGAAGAGGACAGATGTTCTCTTGGGTTTAAAGGCACTGAAATATGACTCAGGATAGCTGGGTTCCATTCCTAGCTCTGCCACTAACTGCCTATATAATAACTTGTGCAATACTCTTGTGTTGTGAAGGCCAAGACTATAACAGGGTTCAAGAAAGAATGAGATAAATTCATGAAGAATAGGTCCATCAATGGGATGGGCAGGAATGGTGCCCCTAGCCTCCGTTTGCCAGAAGCTGGGATTGGGCGACAGGGTTCACTTGGGATCACAGAATATCAGAGCTGGAAGGGACCTTAGGAGGTCATGTAATCCAACCCGCTGCTCAAAGCAGGACCAACCCTCAATTTTTGTCCCAGATCCCTAAATGGTCCCCTCAAGGATGGAACTCACAACCTTGGGTTTAGCAGGCCAATGCTCAAACCACTGAGCTACTTGATGATTACCTGTTCTGTTCATTCCTTCTGAAGTACCTGGCATTGGCCACTGTCGGAAGACAGTATACTGGGCTAGACAGACCTTTGATCTGATCCAGTATGGCCATTCTTATATTATGTTCTTATCATGCATATGCACCAGGAAGATGAATTAAGTTTGAACAGGCAATTTTAAACCTGGCATTTCTTAAATTTTGAGTTCTTGGTTTTGCATCTTTAACATTCTTTTAACACATTATAAAGTGGGGTATATATGATTCTACATTCAACTGCTTAGAAATCTTCATTAACATTTAACCTGTGTAATCTTATTACCGAATATTGAGATGAGGTCATGTGAATAGCGCTTCTGTCATTATTATGTGCTGCTAAAATGAAAAAGACTGGAGCTCGTATGTTATGTGAATGATGACACTCCACTATATTTTACAGTTAGATTATTTACTCAAAACTCCAGCTGCACAATTCAGGAATTTACAAGAAGTTCCTGGGTTAACATTCCTTGTTTTTAGACAGAATGTGAAATTTCTTTCCTTTGGAAAAGAAACAAAAATTTAAATTCTAAAATATTTTGCAAAACCACTAGAAATTCTTTATAAGATCAGCAGGTCATTTAAACCCTCAGACTACTGTAGGTCTTTCATTCTTAATCAAAATGTGCTTATCAATTTTTTTTATTTAGTTTAAAAATAGAGGTAGTCACAAAAGTGACTGTGAAGCTAGCACCTTGGTGCTGCCCGTATCTGCTCTGTATATGTCTTTCTGCTTACATTACTTGCAAAACCAAGTCTTTATCACTGCCACACCACTGAACCAATTCGTCTGTGGAAGATCAAGCATCATCAACAGAATTAAACAGCTAGTGCTGACTCAATCGTTATTGTTGCTGGTGGTAATGAGTGGAGACCGAATCTGCAGTCCTGATAAGTTTTGCTTCTGATCTACAAATTGAGCAAATTTAGAAACTCTATCTACTCTAAATATAAAATATTTATTAAGTGGAGGGAATTCAGATACGAACAACTAAAATTACTAAGGGTTGGAGGGATTCATGAGGAAAAATTAGAACACCTTAATATGAGTAGCTTGGTCAGTATACAAATATGACATTAAGCATGGGGGAGGACGGTGAGAAGAATTCCTGAAAAACAGGACAAGGGTATGATTAAATGGGATGAAACTAAACAAAATAAATAGCCTTACCATCAGGAAAAATTCCTAACAGTATAATGTTTAAAAAAATGTAAATATTCTCCCTGTACAACAGCAAGGCAGGTGGCAAACTAAAACTGTCGACTACTATCAAAACATTCTTATTTTACTGTTACTTTGTCCTCCCACTCCTTCCCCCTCTCCTCCCATTTCTCAGTTTCATCTACCTGTCACATTTTTCATAAAACCAACCTGCAATCTCGTTGGAGCAAGGACTGTTTTGTTACTATTGTGTAAAGTGCCTGGTATAGTGCCTAATCCCTGACTGGAACACTTATAAATAACAATATTAAAAATACAAAAGCAGTTGATATTCCATGACTGAGTATTTAAAAGCAGTTTGGACAAAGCACTAGAAAATATTCTGTGGAAAACTATATTGCACTGGTCCTAAAAGAGATGCGACTTCATGGGTCTAAACTAAATCTAATTTATATAATTGCATGATTCAAAGATGAATAAACTAAAGCCTATTCTCTGCATAAAGAAGGTTTTGATATTGAACACGCATGCTTTCAAGATATTATTGCAATATTATAGTTAAAATGGTGTCAGTGGTTCCAATGAACCTGGTTTTACAAAGGTGTATAACATGGCCCTATAAAATGTGTTATGGGCTGAAGCTTGGTATATAAAGTCTTAGCTCAAGATTTATCATTATTTATTCTAATGCATGGGAATCCACAGGAAGAGCCCTTATGGGGAAGCAGCTAATATACATGCATGGTAGCCACTGGTCTAAGCTAAACATCACTAAACAACTATTTCTTCCTCTCTCATTTGTGATTTAACTCATATTATGTACAACTACCCGTATGTGTCAAGTGACAGCTTTAAAACTGAGGTGATAATGTGAGTTATACAGGAACAGTGAAACAATTTAAATTAGTTAACTTCCTGTTTAACAAATAAACCTTAAATGAAGCAACCTACTTTATAATCTGGCGAACCTTAACACTTCTGAATAACGCAAGTGGAAGGGATTATAAATCAAATCATTATACTATGTACTACTATATACAGTGACCCAGTCCCTTGAATGTGAAATGAAACTACTTTCACCTTGAGCAGTACACTGGTGCAACCTCTAGCCACTTCTCACAACTGAATCACACATTCTCCCCAGCAGTTGTGAGGGGAAAAGTACATACAGTTCATATTTATGCATTTCATGCACAGTCAAAGGCAAAAGTATTAATTGCAAGATCCCTAGTTTCATTTTACAGTAAAAGTAATAAATAGATATAGAAATAAAAGGATTGGTCTCCATAACATGCTGTACAATGATCTACAATAAATTAACCCTGATGTTTTTGTCAATATCACTTAGCATTTAATATCTAAAAATGCTTTACAGACATCAAACACTGATTGAAAAGTCTGAGACTATTTAGATTAGAGAGAGGATGAATAAGAAGGGATATAATAAAGCACTACAGAATAACATGATATAGAGGATGTAAATGAGGCACACCTATTTACTCTCTCTCAGTACAAAAACAAGGAAATATTCAATTAAATTGAACAGGAACAAATTTAAAACTTATAAAAAGGACATTCTCTTTTACACAGTGCATAATAAACTTGTTACCAAGATCACCCCAGTTCTGTCCTGTTGAATTTTCATCAGTACTCTGGGGATAACAAGAAATAGAGGAAAGGTGTGAAGGTCTCAGCAGGGATTAAACAAGTTGCTGAAACAGTATAGGACATGTTTATCATTGTTTACACTTACAGCTAAATAGCATTCAGCACTGGTTCAGCTGAACAGCTTGCTGACAGCCGTATTAGTAATGGTTCTACTTCACAGTGTAGACACGTGTCAGACCACAGGATCATGATCTGGCTCACCACCAAGTTTAATTTTCATTCATTTGAACTGTAGCATGAATATGTATATTATATCCAAGGAAACTCAAGCTACATTGTTGTTTTTCTCTTCAGTAATAAATGTGTCAGAAGACGGTGCATCATCAAAAATTTATCTAATATGGCAAAGGAAAAAATTTTGCATTACAAAGCAAAATTAAACTTAAATCACCTCTTTCCCGTTCCAGTGGTGGTCACTGCAAGTCTCAACTGCCCTCCTTTAATCATACCACGGATCTGGGTGGGATCAGTCAAAAATGCATCTCTGAAAGCAACAAAGCCATCAGTTCTGCTTCTGCTCCATGGGCCTAGTGTATATGACATTGTGTTAATTTATCTCAGTAGGAAGTGGGGTTATGTTTTAGACTTGGTAGGAACAAGTCAGGATTTTCACTGTTGTTGCCATCACTCTTTTCAATCCCGTGTGGATATGGCAAAAACTCTAAAATCAACATAGCTTTGCTTATCCTTCAGATATTTCAGAGGCAGGAAAAGGTGCAGATACTCAAACACCCCATTACCAAGTTTTGGTCAAGTCATCCAATCTCCCTTAACATCTCCCTTCTATTTCATGGTTACATTTTCAAAACTAAAGCATTATTTTAAAGCAAAAAGACATCTATGTTCCAGAAGTCATGGCCAGAGGACCCTCTAAACATGATGAATTAAGTAGACATACATAATGACTAACAAAATACTAGGATCAGGCCACAGCATGTAACCTCAAACCATGTTTAGCTCATGGGAGGTGGATACTGTGACTGTGCTTGCCCCTGCTGAAGTGCAATCTATCAGGTGGTTTGGGCACCGTGCCTTGAAAGAGGTAATCACTTCCTCCACAGCAGGAAATAAACTGTCATGATAACAGTGATCTGAAGAGTGGGGATGAAGAAGCCACTTGTGGAACATGCAGGTCTTTTGGGTTTTGATGGACACCTGAGAGAAAAATACACTCTGTTTCATCAAGACACTAACCTATGAGGATAAAGCACCTTTGGTAAAAGAAAAATGGACGAACTGATTGGAAAGTGGAGGCAATATAAAAGAATTATGTTTTACATGTAGCTTATCTTGGTGGCTGAAGGTATGTTATTCCTAACAGAGATCACACACATAAGGGAATGTAAACATTCCTATCATTAAGTTCATACCTATACTTCACATGGTGTTTGTTTGACAGTTATACTGTCATAATTTTAGACGGTTAAACCTCCGCTCCAGGGTTTATAAAAGATCAGAGCATTTGTCACTCTCAGTGCAGGTAGAATGAGATAGAGTGGTTGTGTAGTTCATTTTCTTTATAATTACACTCCATTAACCTTCTACATGAGAGCTCCCCTATGCTTTCATACCAGCAGCACTAACTGGCTGTGTTTGATAAGGCTCAACAGCGTCTGCAAGTCCAGCATGTGTAACAAAAGGAACGTTTTAATACCGCAGACTTAAGCAAAAACCATATGTAGCTCTATTATACACACACACCCATCCCCTCGTAAACTATGGAATACACCATCTTGACCCTACATGCCAAATGCAATTCTACAAAATAGAAAAATTGTTTACTATATTAAACTGAATATTACTATGCTTTTCCCTCATTGCAGTCTTCCCAAGAAAAACTTGTTTAGAGTATTAAAGCATATGGAGCAATATAAAAAAGGTTACATTACATTATAATTAGACCACATTAGTGTCTGCAACTAGAGTACAGCAAAAGGGAAATTACCTTCTAAAATTAAATCTCTCCATGTACTTCTCAGCATCTTTTTTTAAAGAAACCAGCATGGTTAACAAACAACACTAGATCTATCTATAGCCTTCTCAACAGTGACCACATAAATGATAGGTCTTTCTGAAATAGAGACTTATCCTATTAATAATGTATTCTCTGGGAGTTTTTAATTCAGTGCCAGGAATGCTGTTTTCCATGTGCACAAAAGTAGATTACCATTTGTGTACACTGAGCAGTGCTGCTGGTACATGCTTTTGCAGATAAAGCGGAAACCAATTTGGGAAGGAGGGACTATGGGCAATTAATCTGGAATAGAATCTGAATTATTTGAAAAACCAAATAGTGCTATCAAACCTGCTCTTAACAATGGCATTTTATAATATCCACTGGCATCTTTAAAGAAATGTTTTTAAAATACTTTCAAATAATTTGGAACCAACAAGTTGTGTACACAGCTGGTATATGTACGTGGGTAATATTATTCTTGTAATTAACCTGCTTCTCCCTCACCAGTCTCCCTCTACTGTTTCTTACACTGTGCTACTCTACTGTCTGTTACACTGCTACTGGCACCTGTATCCATCTTCATAGACAGAAACATAATCAGGCAATATTTCTTTTTAAAGATAAATTTTGGTAACCTTTAGCTAAGTTTTTTTTTTTTTATTGCTAGGTTTTTTGTTTTTGTGGGTTTTTTTAAATCTTGGTAACTTTGGAGTGCCTGAAACAGGACATGCTGGCCCTTTAAAACAGGCAATAAGCCCAGCACTGCCCTTGATCTTAGTATCAGCCAAGAAGCAGTAGAATCCAAGCAGATTTCACAAGGCTGATGGGAACTGTAAAGGCCTCAAACAATGCATGTTGGGAAAGGGGACAGTAATATAAAGATCTCACTTTACTGAGAGGAAAACTGAGACAGAACTGCTTTATGAGAAGAGAGGTAAGACTCCTTAGAGAGTACACTCAGCACTCTGAACATCAGATTCCTCTAATATCTCGAATCGGGCACCCAAAATGACTAGCTGCTTTTGAAGATCCTGCACTTCCTTTCTCAGATTGTACTGAATTTAATAATGCCAATTCAGACTTTAGTATAGCCTAGCCTAACCTAACCTTATAGTCAAAGTCTTTATGGCATAGCAAGCTCAATCAAAGGTCACATTGTAATCCAATACTCTGGTTCCAAAACTGAGAGGTAACAGAGCACTTACTGCTGGACTGCTGAGAGCTGACCAGTTGCAAGGTGCTGGTTCTCTTCCTCATTTATAGCTTCTGAATAGCTTTTACAAGAAGCTACAAATATATAAATACGTTTGTAAGATTACTTTCTGGGGTAAACAATGACTGTAGTTGCAGGGATGTTATTTTATCACAAATGGAGGATATGTAGAATCTGTATGATCACAAATAGGAGGGGGTACTCATGTCAGATACAATCTCTCTATTAAACAGTGGTTCACCCAGAGAACGTATCTAATACATATGAAGCAAAATGTCTTAAGACTTTGGGTAACATTTTCAAAAGCATCTAAGTGACTTAGGAGACTTCAGGCTTATCAACACAGTGCAGTAATGTACTCTACCATGGTGTGATTTCTAACGCACGCTATGAGTTGCATGTTAACTGGTCCATATATGCTGCTGCTGCATTGTAATGTGATGTTGTTTGAAACAGTACTGCATTGAAGCGTACTAGAGAACCTTTAGGCCACACCCGGAGGGTTTCCATGGACCAATTAACACACAAGGTATTAATGCGTTTTAGAAATAATACCCTCATAGGATGCATAACCCCGTTGTATAGACAAGACCCATTTTTAAAAATGAGATTTATTCGTTATCTGCACTACAGATTTCTACTAGTATATCGATGTCGGTCAGTGATGTGAAGAGGGGGTGCGGGGATTCCTGACCGACAGCTGTGTTGATTCTTGAGGAGATTCAGTTATGCCACAAAAATGCAATTTAATCAGTATAGCTTGTTTCACTTGTAGGAGGTGGTTTTACTATACCAATATAGAGCAAAGCTTTGTCTGTTTGGTATCCATTCTAGGAGCATTTGATGAAATACTCCTATGCTAATGAAGCGCTCCGAGAATAGATATAGCCTTAAGCTCCTAAATCATTTAGGTACTTTTGAAAATTTCATCCATTGTCTCTTAATGCTACATTGCAACTAAATCCTTTGGAGATGTAAGGATGCTTAGGATTTCTTGAGTGTTTTGGAGGGCTAATATATCACTTTTTCAGAAGACGATCATATTTTAGAATTGCGCTGCACTTTTATTTCTGCAAGCAGAGAGATTTTGAATTTGCATACATCTTAATTTCACTTGATACTGCTACAACTTTTTACTCTCTCAGAGCATGTATTAGAGTCATGTCTGAAAACTCCTGAGTCCATGATTTCTAAGACTTCATCACTGAAGTTACTTTTAGAGCAAAGGATTTCAAAGGTGTTGAGTACCAAAATCTCTGAAAATTATGAGTCACTGTAAAATGCAGTTGGAAAACTATGTACTGACAGTTGGAGCAAGCACGCCTCTCTCAAGAACATCACGCTGCAGCTGAAGGGGTCAATCTCTTATCATCAGAGATATGTTGCTGCTTCTGAAATTTTCTATGACATTTCTCCTATTTCCAACACTTTTTACTGTATTACAAAAAACTCAAAGAATTTTCTTCTATAATTGCTTAACTTTATGCTTTACAGGTAACCTGCAATGAAAAAAATTTGTTTGCACATTGTTTTGATTGTTTGATATATAAAGAAGGCTTAATGGGGTTTTTGGTTTTATATGTTATTTAAACACACATGCATAATGTGTTTGTTTTTCAGATTAGAAATATCATGTCTTTTTCTAATCTTTTTTGCAGGAGAACTCCTTGGAGGACCAGAGATATTATGACATCACAAGTGACAAGAGTGGAAGTTGTGCAGCTGAGAAAGGGAAAGGATTTTTAGTCAGATTGTCTAGGTCGTGCGCGCGTGTGTGTGCGCGCGCACGCGCGTTAAGAACTACTTAATTCAAACTCCTCGACAAAAACATTTTGGAGAGAAACTCTCACTCTACAGATTTAAAATAAGGTCTGAAAAAGCCCTCAATTCAATTCTCTAGTTCTCCAAAGAGTTCTGCACCAAAATGAAAGACAAGACATGGCATTCCTATTATTCTACTGTAAAAAACAGTGAACAATAAAAACTCATAAAATTAGCTTTTAAGGTCTTCCTTATACATCATAAAGAAACAAAAAGAGACAAAGTATGTGTGAGGGGTCCAGGCCAGCATTAAAAACAAAGTTAAAATTTAATTTGCACTTAATGCTGGTGTAAGAATTGGGCAAAACCCACTTTACCTTTTCAAACTGTTGTTTCAACTCATTTTTTGGCTGTATGTTTATGCTGGCTGCCTGTTGTGGAGCACATCAACACACTGCTGGGTAAACATGTTTCATGCTGCAAACCAGATCCAGCAGCTCAACCTGCTCTTACAGACAACAGATAATCTTAGTTAAACTCAGAATTGTTACTTCGTTGGACCTAAATCCAATGACAATTCAACTGTGAATGTGTGGAGAAGCATTAGTCCCAGGTTTAGCATACAAGGGATACTGAGGAGAATGAAAACACAATTTGTCTTCCTCCAGCGCATTCTAAAAGCATTAGCTATCAATCGTCTGTCTTAGGTATTTCAAACACACCTGTCTTGGTACCCAACTGCTGAAAAGCATGAAATAGTTCTCCTCCCCAGATTTTGTTTGTGTTTTTGAGTGAGTGGGTGTCTTAAAGACTGGCAACACCCATTGCTGGGTTTCCACATCTGTCATTAATCTAGAGTTAAAGAACCTCTGGAGCTAAGTCTTTCAAATCAGTCAAACTATAAAATCTGCTTTGTATTTGTCCAGGATGCAAACATTCCCATCTTATCTCAACACTGAACTGGAGTGGAATAGGAGGAAAGGATTCAGGGCTTTTGGAAAAATCAATCATCTATCTAATCTATCTCAACTACAGCAGCAAGGTGCTAAAGTGCAGCTGAATAATTGAGACCAGTTACTTTAAAGCTACAAAAAGAGAAATGTTATCATCAAAATCTCTCAAAAACTGGTCATGAATGGAAATAAAAGTGTCAGTGTTGCTAAGTGTGAAAGATGGCATATCAACATGAACAGATAGAATGGTGCAAAAATACATTCTGGGATTTTGTCCTTTCTACATACTATTTTATCATTAGCAGAGTGGGATTTTCATGGAACTTGTTTGAAGGACTACATAACATGCCTATTACCAGCACACTTAATCTAAAATGAGTTTCTTGGTCTACACTGGGGATATAGTCAAACTGTCACTGGTTGTGTGGACCTGGGAAAGAAAAGAAAACAAGCTACAAAAAAACCCAGAGAAAGTAGAAAAGGAGGAGAAATAGGTACAAGGGAGCAAAGAACATTTATGATCAATGTACAAGGATTTCTGAAAAGAAAGGCATATAAGTAAGGAATAAATACCAAATTTATGGTCCATTTTGGTCAATTTCACAGTCATAGGATTTTAAAAATCATAAATTTTATCAATTCAGCTATTTAAATCTGAAATTTTACAATGTGGTAATTGTAGGGACCCTGACCCAGAAAGGAGTTGTGGGGTGATCACAAGGTTATTGTAGGGGGTATTGAGGTACTGCTACCCTTACTTCTGCATTGCTGCTGGCGGTGCTGCCTTCAGAGCTGGGCAGCTGGAGAGTGGTGGCTGCTGGCCGGGAGCCCAGCTCTGAAGGTACAGTCACCACCAGTAGCAGCAGAAGTTAGGATGGCATGGGATGGTATTGCCACCCTTACTTCTGCGCTGCTACCTGCAGAACTGGGCCCTCATTTATCAGCTGCCACTCTCTGGCCGCCCAGCTCTGAAAGCAGCAGTGCAGAAGTAAGGATGGCATGGTATGGTATTGCCACCCTTACTTCTGTTCTGCTGCTGGCATGGCGCTGCCTTCAGAGCTGGGCACCTGACCAATAGCTGCCATTCTCTGGCCACCCAGTTCTGAAGGCAGCGCAGAAGTAAGGATGACAATACTGCGACCCCACCCCTTAAAATAAACTTGCAACCCCCCTGCAACTCCCTTTTGGGTCAGGACCCCCAGTTTGAGAAACACTGGTCTCCCCAGTGAAATCTGTATAGTATAGTGTAAAAGCACAAAAAAGACCAGATTTCACAGGGGGAGACTAGATTTCACAGTACATGAAGCATTTTTCGTGGCCATGAATTTGGTAGGGCCCTACATATAAGTATGACAAGCACAAAAGCATCTCAGACTCATAGACTTTAAGGTCAGAAGGGACCATTATGATCGTCTCGTCTGACCTCCTGCATAATGCAGGCCACAGAATCTCACCCACTCACTCCTGTAACAAACCACTGACCTATGTCTGAGCTATTGAAGTCCTCAACTTGTGGCTTAAAGACGTCAAGGTGCAGACAATCCTCCAGCAAGTGACCTGTGCTGCACGCTGCAGAGGAAGGCAAAAAAACCCCAGGGCCTCTGCCAATCTGCCCTGCAGGAAAATTCCTTCCCGACCCCAAATATGGCATTCAGCTAAACCCTGAGCATGTGGGCAAGATTCACCAGCCAGACACCCAGGAAAGAATTCTCTGTAGTAACTCAGATCCCATCCCATCGAACATCCCATCACAGACCATTGGTCATATCTGCCGCTAATAGTTGAAGATCAATTAATAGCCAAAATTAGGCTATCCCATTATACCATCCCCTCCATAAACTTATCAAGCTTAGTCTTGAAGCCAGATATGTCTTTTGCCCTTACTGTGTCCCTTGGAAGGCTGTTCCAGAACTTCATTCCTCTGATGGTCAGAAACCTTTGTCTAATTTCAAGTCTAAACTTCCTAATGGCCAGTTTATATACATTGGCTCTTGTGTCCACATTGGTACTGAGCTTAAATAATTCCTCTCCCTCCCTGGTATCCCTCTGATATATTTATAGAGAGCAATCATATCTCCCCTCAGCCTTCTTTTGGTTAGGCGAAACAAGACAAGCTCTTTTAGTCTCCTTTCATAATACAGGTTTTCCATTCCTCGGATCATCCTAGTAGCCCTTCTCTGTACCTGTTCCAGTTTGAATTCATCCTTCTTAAATATGGGAGACCAGAACTGCACACGATATTCCAGGCGAGGTCTCACCAGTGCCTTGTATAACGGTACTAACACCTCCTTATCTCTACTGGAAATACCTCGCCTGATGCATCCAAAGACTGCATTAGCTTTTTTCACAGCCATATCACATTGGCAGCTCATAGTCATCCTGTGATCAACCAATACTCCGAGGTCCTTCTCCTCCTCTGTTACTACCAAGTGATGCATCCCCAGTTTATATCAAAAATTCTTGTTATTAAGCCCTAAATGCATGACCTTGCACTTTTCACTATTAGATTTCATCCTATTACTATTACTCAGTTTACAAGGTCATCCAGATCTTCCTCTATGATATCCCGGTCCCCCTCTGTATTGACAATACCTCCCAGCTTCGTGTCATCTGCAAACTTTATTAACACATTCCCACTTTTTGTGCCAAGGTCAGTAATAAAAAGATTAAATAAGATTGGTCCCCAAACCAATCCCTGAGGAACTCCACTAGTTACCTCCTTCCAGCCTGACAGTTTACCTTTCAGTGTGACCCGCTGTAGTCTCCCCTTTAACTAGTTCCTTATGCACCTTTCAATTTGCATATTGATCCCCATCTTTTCCAATTTAGCTAATAATTCCCCATGTGGAACTGTATCAAATGCCTTACTGAAATCAAGGTAAATTAGATCCACTGCATTTCCTTTGTCTAAAAAAATCTGTTACTTTCTCAAAGAAGGAGATCAGGTTGGTTTGGCACGATCTACCTTTTGTAAAACCATGTTGTATTTTGTCCCAATTACCATTGACCTCAATGTCCTTAAATACTTTCTCCTTCAAAATTTTTTCCAAGACTTTGCTTACTACAGATGTCAACCTAACAGGCCTGTAGTTACCTGGATCACATTTTTTCCCTTTCTTAAAAATAGGAACTATGTTAGTAATTCTCCAGTCATACGGTACAATCCCTGAGTTTACAGATTCATTTAAAATTTTTGCTAATGGGCTTGCAATTTCATGTGCCAGTTCCTTTAATATTCTTGGATGAAGATTACCTGGGCCCCCCGATTTAGTCCCATTAAGCTGTTCGAGTTTGGCTTTTACCTTGGAAGTGGTAATATCTACCTCCATATCCTCATTTCCATTTGTCGTCCTACCATTATCCCTAAGCTCCTCATTAGCCTCATTAAAGACTGAGGCAAAGTATTTGTTTAGATATTGGGCCATGCCTAAATTATCCTTAACCTCCACTCCAGCCTCAGTGTTTTGCGGTCCCACTTTCTTTGTTTTCTTCTTATTTATATGGCTATAGAACCTTTTACTATTGGTTTTAATTCCCTTTGCAAGATCCAACTCTACATGGCTTTGGTCTTTCTCACTTTATCCCTACGTGTTCTGACCTCAATAAGGTTACTTTCCTTGCTGATCCCTCCCATCTTCCACTCCTTGTAGGCTTTCTGCTTTTTCTTAGTCTCCTCTCTGAGACGCTTGCTCATCCAGCTTGGTCTAAAACTCCTGCCTATGAGTTTTTTCCCCTTTCTTGGGATGCAGGCTTCTGATAATTTCTGCAACTTTGACTTGAAGTAATTCGAGGCCTCCTCCACCTTTAGATCCACACGTTCTTCAGTCCAATCCACTTCCCTAACTAATTTCCTTAATTTTTTTAAGTTAGCCCTTTTGAAGTCAAAAATCCTAGTCACAGATCTATTTTTGTTCATCCTTCCATTTAGTTTGAACTGAATTAGCTCATGATCACTCGAACGGTAGTGTACTCCAGTCATGACTACTATTCCACCATGTTTCTGTTATCCCTATAAAATCTGGTTTCACTTCCTGCACCAGTAGCTCTAGTTCCTCCATTTTGTTACCTAGGCTCCTCCCATTAGTGTACAAACATCTTAATTTTTGCTGTTTGGCTTCTCTCACATTCTTTACCCGATTAGGCACAGACATTCTACCACCAGTATCATCTATTAGACTGGTATCTATATTACCCTTCCTCATGTCCATTATCCTACTCACAGCTGTATCCTTTCTTACTTTGTTTTCTTCCCTCTCAATGTTAAAATCCGGTGCGGAGATTACCTGGACATCTCCCAACCATCTACCCTAAATTCCTAGTTTAAAGCTCTCTTAATCAGTTGTGCCAGCCTCCATCCTAGAAATCTATTTCCTTCCCTACTCAGGTGAAGTCCATCCCAAGAGAACAGTCCTCTGTTCATGACTGCTTCCCAGTGGCCATACATCCCAAAGACCTCCTTATAGCACCACTGCCTGAGCCATCTGTTGACAGTCATAATCTTGTCACACCTTTGTTGTCCTTCTTTAGGAACAGGCAGAATCCCACTGAAGATCAGCTGAGCCTCAATTTCTTTAAGCGTCTTCCCCAGCCTGGCATAGTCTCCCTTGATACGTTCCAGCGAGAATCTAGCTGTATCATTTGTTCCCACATGAAGGACAATCAGTGGATTCTTTCCTGCTCCCGTTAGGACCCTCTTCAGCCTCAGGTTCACAGCCCATATCTTAGGACCTGGCAGACAGCACACCCTTCTGTTCTCTGGATCAGCTCTGGTTACAGGCCTGTTTATTCTTCTCATTAAGGAGTGCCCAATCACGTAGACCTGCTTTTTCCTGGTGATAGATTCTCCGGTCTATCCCCTGTTCCCTCTGGCTGCAAGTCCCCTCGATTCCTATTGTCCCTTGCAATCCTCTGCAATCCATCCCGTATCCTCCTGGGGCTCATATTTGGTGTTTTCTCCATTGACTCTTGCCCTCTTCCTATAGGAGGACTAGCTGCTCTTCTCTTCTTCCTTGCCCTCTCACCTTCAGTGACCACCAGCTGTACCCCTTCTTCATTTTCCAACTCCACAAACCCATTCCTGAGCTCTATTTCTTCTTCACTAGCCAGTTTTTCCTCTGCTTGGTTCTCTTGGTCACATGCTTCCGCTGTCCACTTTTCTCACCCAGCAGTCTCCCCTCAGAGTTCTTTGGTCCTCCTTCCATCTGCAAGTCTGAGGTTTTCCCTTCAGCCTACTCATGTCTTTGCTCCATCATCCACTCGAACCCCCTTCTAAACTCAACCAGAGTTTCCACCTGCATCTCCAGTCCTTGGATCTTTTCTTCCATCAGCTCTATCAGGCAGCACTTCATGCAGACGAAACTCTTTTCAGGTACTCCCTCCAGGATTATGTACATGCCGCAGCTTTCACATCCAGTCTTCTTCATAGTGTCTTCTACTGCTTGGGTCACTACCACTGCTGCCTTTGTATATGTCATAGCCTTCTCACTTTAGTCCTGTTAGTCCAGGAAACACAGACCAAACCAAAGCACCACCACCCACAGCAAAACAAACCCCCAACGATCACCAAAACACTGCCAGACCATCACACACTCCCTTCACTAGCCTGTCTGTTCCTCTGCCTGGCTCTCTTAGTCTTCCCCCCCAAACTTCCCTTGCAAACTCCACTGTTTACAGCTCTGTTTGCTGGCTTCTATGCCACTGCCTGACTGGCTGGCTACCTTTATAGGACCCCTAGTCAGAGAAGCCCTGCCCCCACTCAGGGCTCAGCTTTTCTCCCAGCAAACTGCCCCTACCAGCCTAAATACCTTCTCCTCCAACAGAACTCCCACTCAAAGTCCCCTGTTTACGGCTCTGTTTGCTGTCTCTCATTGATGTGATGCTGTCTCTCCTGTCTCTCATTGATGTGATGAGAGCAATCCTGTCTCTCATTGATGTGATGCTTGTGACCCGCAAGTAGCCCAAGTGGATGCTGGAAGTGCAGGGCAGTACCACGACAAAATGCTCTAACCAGGATTGCTTCAACAAGCATAACTATCCTGCTACATATCAGAGGGGTAGCCGTGTTAGTCTGTATCCACAAAAGCAACGAAGAGTCCAGTGGCACCTTAAAGACTAACAGATTTATTTGGGCATAACCTTACGTGGGTAAAAAACCCACTTCTTCAGATGCATGGAGTGAAAATTACAGAAACAGGCATAAATATATATTGGCATATGAAGAGAAGGGAGTTACCTTACAAGTGGAGAACCAATTTGAAGGCCAATTTAGTTAGGGTGGATGTAGTATTCTTGTCAGCAAGTTAAAGAAGTACGGGCTGGATGAATGCACTATAAGGTGGGTAGAAAGTTGGCTAGATTGTCGGGCTCAACAGGTAGTGATCAATGGCTCCATGTCTAGTTGGCAGCCGGTGTCAAGTGGAGTGCCCCAGGGGTCGGTCCTGGGGCCGGTTTGGTTCAATATCTTCATAAATGATCTGGAGGATGGTGTGGATTGCACCCTCAGCAAATTTGCAGATGATACTAAACTGGGAGGAGTGGTAGATACGTTGGAGGGCAGGGATAGGATACAGAGGGACCTAGACAAACTGGAGGATTGGGCCAAAAGAAATCTGATGAGATTCAATAAGGATAAGTGCAGGGTCCTGCACTTAGGATGGAAGAACCCAATGCACAGCTACAGACTAGGGACCGAATGGCTAGGCAGCAGTTCTGCGGAAAAGGACCTGGGGTGACAGTGGACGAGAAGCTGGATATGAGTCAGCAGTATGCCCTTGTTGCCAAGAAGGCCAATGGCATTTTGGGATGTATAAGTAGGGGCATAGCCAGCAGATCAAGGGACGTGATCGTCCCCCTCTATTCGACATTGGTGAGGCCTCATCTGGAGTACTGTGTCCAGTTTTGGGCCCCACACTACAAGAAGGATGTGGATAAACTGGAAAGAGTCCAGCGAAGGGCAACGAAAATGATTAGGGGACTGGAACACATGACTTATGAGGAGAGGCTGAGGGAACTGGGATTGTTTAGTCTGCGGAAGAGAAGAATAAGGGGGGATTTGATAGCTGCTTTCACCTGCCTGAAAGGGGGTTACAAAGAGGATGGATCTAGACTGTTTTCAGTGGTAGCTGATGACAGATCAAGGAGTAATGGTCTCAAGTTGCAGTGGGGGAGGTTTAGGTTGGATATTAGGAAAAACTTTTTCACTAGGAGGGTGGTGAAACACTGGAATGTGTTGCCTAGGGAGGTGGTCGAATCTCCTTCCTTAGAAGTTTTTAAGGCCAGGCTTGACAAAGCCCTGGCTGGGATGATTTAATTGGGGATGGGTCCTGCTTTTGAGCAGGGGGTTGGACTAGATGACCTCCTGAGGTCCCTTCCAACCCTGATATTCTATGATTCTAGTACACTCCCAATAATTGATGAGGAGGTGTCAATACCAAGACAGAGAAAATTTCTTTTGTAGTGAGCCAACCACTCCCAGTCCCTATTCAAGCCCAAAGTGATGGTGTTAAGTTTGCAAATGAATTGTAGCTCAGCAGCTTCTCTTTGAAGTCTGTTTTTGAAGGTTTTTTTGTTGAAGTATGGCTACTTTTAAATCCATTATTGAGTGTCCAGGGAAATTGAAGTGTTTGCGTACTGGCTTTTGTATGTTACCATTCCTGATGTTTGATTTGTGTCCATTTATCCTTTTACGTAGAGACTGTCTGGTTTGGCCAATGTAAATGGCAGAGCAGCGTTGCT
Source organism: Lepidochelys olivacea (assembly GCF_965140295.1). Classification (NCBI taxonomy): domain Eukaryota; kingdom Metazoa; phylum Chordata; order Testudines; family Cheloniidae; genus Lepidochelys; species Lepidochelys olivacea. The sequence goes on from NC_140416.1 coordinate 55,357,332, forward strand.
GGCACATGATGGCATATATCACATTAGTAGATGTGCAGGTGAATGAGCCTCTAATGGTGTGGTGTGGTTGGGTCCCATGATGGTGTCACTAGAGCAGATATGGGGACAGAGAAGGCAACGGGGTTTGTTACAGGGACTGGTTCCTGGGTTAGTGTTTCTGTGGTGTGGTGTGTAGTTGCTGGTGAGTATTTGCTTCAGGTTGGGGGACTGTCTGTAAGCAAGGATTGGCCTGCCTCCCAAGGCCTGTGAGAGTACGGGATCGTTTTCCAGGATAGGTTGTAGATCGTTGATGATGCACTGGAGAGGTTTTAGCTGGGGGCTGTATGTGATGGCCAGTGGTTCTCTGTTGTTTTCCTTGTTGGGCTTGTCCTGTAGTAGGTGACTTCTGGGTGCCCATCTTGCTCTGTCAATCTGTTTCCTCATTTCCCCGGGTGGGTATTGTAGTTTTAAGAATGCTTGATAGAAATCCTGTAGGTGTTTGTCTCTGTCTGAGTGATTGGAGCAAATGCGGTTGTATGTTAGGGCTTGGCTGTAGACAACGGATCGTGTGATGTGTCCTGGATGGAAGCTGGAGGCATGTAGGTAAGTACAGCAGTCAGTAGGTTTCCAGTATAGGGTGGTATTTATGTGACCATCACTTATTTGTACTGTAGTGTCCAGGAAGTGGATCTTTTGTGTGGACTGGTCCAGGCTGAGGTTGACGGTAGGGTGGAAATTTTTGAAATCCAGGTGGAAATCTTCAAGGAGGTTTTTTACCCATGAAAGCTTATGCCCAAATAAATCTGTTAGTCTTTAAGGTGCCACCGGACTCCTCGTCGTTTTTATCCTACTACATATTACACACACAGACACGTAGACCAGGTGCCTGTCATGTAATTATACTTTAAGCTCTACAGGGCATAGACCCAGTCTTCAAAAATCTGTCTGCAAAGCATCTAGCACACTTTAGAACTATACAAACAGTAAAACTAATAATTCATCAGACATTCTTATTCTGGTCCACACTGTGAATATATTTATTATGTGCAAGACAAACAATAAAGGATTATATCCTTCTGTTTGAGTTCCCCAAATTTTCCTATTCCAGTTTAGCAGAGCAATGATAAAGTACAAGCTTTTTCCCCAAATCCTGAATACCTTTGTGCAGCTTCTAGATTTCAGTCTGCACCAGTGGTTCCATTTTTTGCGTAGGGGGCAGAGACTGATTTTCTTCATCTTGGCTAAAGAAGACCACAAACCTGGCCAGTGACCCACATTGCTTGAGAAATTGCACCAATAGCAGAAGCTATAAAGGCAACCGCTTTTAGGCCAGCAACAGTATATTCAGAATGAACAGACTGCACTAAAAGATTTTTCTCCCACACACAAAACCAAACTGTTCCTGTGCCCCTTAGCGCTGACTGAGCCTGCCTCTTAGTTGATGAGCAAGTTGTTATTTAGAAAAGAATTTTCTTAGCCCATACTGGAAATTCACTCTCAAGCACAATCAGCTGTATTGGTCAGTATTCAGTGGATTTCAGAGATTCTTTGGCATGGAGACCAGATGCTAACATATTCTGAAATACTGCTGAACACATGGTTGAAACATACTTAGGGGAGGGGAAAAAGGTATATATTTCTGTAAACGTATCTATTAGATACATACACTTCTGAATGATCAGTGCAGATTATTCCTGGTTGTTATAGTTGAAGATTTACATCAGTGTTTTTTTTTTATTTGTTAGTAGCGTAGGAGTCTAGTTATGAGTAAAAATATTAAGACATAGATATGTGCTACATAACTGGTTCTTTCAGCCACTAGCAGAGCAGCTTACCTGGAACAACTTAAGCAGTTCAACCATCCTCCCCCTTCTCCTGGGCACACATTAGTTAGCAGTGCAGTCCGAGAGAGAGAGAGAGAGAGAGAGAGAGAGAGTGTGTGTGTGTGTGTGTGTGTATATATATATATATATATTTTAAAGACAGAAAAGAAGAAAGCATGAACAACTTTAACCGAACATTTTTCATGATGCTTACCTTTTTTCTATTACACAGTTGCCAGACTTTCAAGAGAAAACTGGATACATTATAATAACTGTGACAACAGGCCATGAGAGAATAAAACCAATAAGAAACCTTTCCGTTCAGTTCTTCACAAGGCTGTCACTTGTACTAGAAAAATGTCACTTTGATGCCCTGTTTGCATTCCAATTCTAACAACAAGGAGAAGGATGGAGGTCTCTGGTTTCTATGACAACCCAGATGGGCCACAATACAAGATACTTACAAATGTTCAATTGCAGGGATGCCAAATCAAATTAAGCCAGAGTTTGCACTACTTCATAAAAACTAAAATGAAAAAAAAAACCCACCACAACAAAAAACACAAATGTCAAAAAAGGATGACATTTCAGCCACAGGCTCAAAGATTTAAGAAACAAAGGATAGAGAAAGAAGTCACATTTCTCTATAAAAATAAATAAAGTCAACACCAAAAAACTGAAATCCTAATTTACGTGAGTAAATGTTTTCATTAAAAACTAGACTACTGGAAAATTACTAGCAGATATCAAGAGTGAAAAACAGGACCCAAAAATAACAACATGGATTTTATTAACTTACTTAAATCACTATAAACAGGCACATTTGTCATCATGCTGTATTTTCATGACTAGTTTAGCTCTATGAGTTACTTCTCGATCTTTTTCTCAGTGTCTGCCTCTGCATTAGTCCTCCTTGACCCTTCTGCAGAAGGCACATATAACGACATTAATTTCAACTGAAGAAGTTAGATTAACAATAGCGTAGAAGTGAAATGCTTTGGTAACACTAACAGAGATGCTGCAAAAACATTAATGTAGGTTTTTAAATGTATTAACTGGCCAACTGTTAAAGCCGGATACAGTTATTTCTCATCAATGGCAGAAACTTCACTACAGAACAGAATGGTGACTGAGTGTTCTGGAAACACAGATAGCTGTCACAGGCAAGATTGTTTAGCTTACATTAGTCAATGTCCCTTAAACAAGAATTTTAAGTGTTTTTTCTATTGTTTTCAAATGTGGAGTTCAACATACACAGTTCCCCCAGTTAAGGATTCCTTAATGAATATAGGTTTTAAACGCACAATACATTATTTTGCAACTTGGTATATTTGCAACGTCTGACATATTATAGAGATTATTTCCCACATCAGTCATTGCCCTTGTTAAATTTATTCTGCTTCTCCTTTCAATCCAAACACAAGGTAGTGGACAGTCTTTGTTAAATGTAGGATAGCTAACATGGCTCACAGCAAGATTGATCACTACATAGTTTTAGGAGGTTTATCTTCTTTGGGGAGAGGAGAAGAGGGAGAGGACGGAAAGGATTAACAGCCGTGCCTAGCCAAATAATCCAAAATTAGAGGGACTGTAGCATTTAAAATTGGAACAGAGTACCTTAAAATCTGGGCCTGTGCAAATGCCTTTAAAATGTTCTATTAAAATCTGCAGACACTTGCCCTTCATAATATATTCCCCTTTTGAGTGTTGCTATTCCATACTATTCCTCCAAGCACTCTCAAAACTATCCTGGAAAGATGCAATCTTTACCTAACACCCATGTTATTTCAACCTTAAACATGTACCATTATGTAAATACACACCTCCCTAAGATAAAAATTATATGATATGTTAAGTTTCGTCTGCAATTGATTCTTTTAGAAAAGCACTTCCAATATCTACCTAAAAAAAGAGAAGATAAATTATTTCAGATTTACAAAGACTGGAAGAATGGAGCATTAAAAAGGAACATGGTCAAACAGACCCATAACATGTTTAACTGTACTTTGCCTTAAGGCTTTTGTTTCTTCTTGATTTTACATATTTGTATTTTTAAAAGTTTACTTTTCTGTCAATAAGAAATTAAAAGAAAAGTTAGTGAAACATTGTCATACCACCTGTACAGAAAGACGAGGAAACATGATCTGCAACAACAGTTAACACTAATTTTAGAATTGTGCCAGCACCATCACTAACGATGGTGCATAAACAAGAAAGTCAACCAAAAGAGCTCTGCCAATTTCACCTCCACAAAAAACACAGCAAATACATCAAGATTTTCCACATGGAAAAGGATAACACTGGTGGAAAATAAATACTTTTCAAGTTTCTAAGAGGCTTTTTACAAACAATCAAGAGGGGGGAAAATGATATTAGAAGCTATAAAAAAAAGTAGTTGACAGCATGCTTTTAAATGTCCAACCATTTCAAGTTGTTGCCTCTAAAATACATCCTTTTACTGGAAAAGATATTCTTCAGAGATTCTATTCTTTGTTCTCTTATTAAACTGACATTAATATTTTCAGGTATAGCACATCTACACAACATGGAGTAAGTAATTATCTCTTAAAGGCAGATAAATACTGTGTTGCAACTGTTTTGCTACATCTTGTCATGAAGAATCAAACTTTGTTGTTCAAACCTTTAGTGTACTGCACCAGATTACTTTCTCACCACCACAGTAATTGGTTTGGTCTCTCTCACCATTGTCTTTTTTCCCCCTAAAATAAGTTTAAATTAAAACCTACTTCAAACTGATATACATATGATCATATTGCATACAGGAAAATATGTATCCTCAGAAACAGTCCTCTGCAAGTGTTTTTCTATTAGTTATAAATGAATGAGGATAGAAACAGCCTTTGTTTGTATTGCAAAACTTGAATGCCAACAAACTAGCAACTACAAAACGAGCATTAAAGACAGCATCAGCACCAATCAAGTTTTCCCACATGCACCAAAAAGCTTACTGTGTGCTGCACAATTAAATCTCCACAGTTCAAAGTACTGACTGCCACACTAGTCTAGAAGTAATCTCACTATTCAAAAGTGTGTGCATCTGATTAGACTCAAATCACTTCCAACAGGATATGGAAATTGGTTTGGGGGAAAGGGGGGTTTGTAGGCCATCAGTGCACCTTGAAATTTTATTAACTGATGGTCTCTGAAGAATAACAACTTGTAAAAAAAAAAAAGCTATGTACAAATAATACACTTTAATTATTTAAATGCCCACAATGGCTTGTAAAAACACCTGTTTTCCTTTTTGAAAATTGCGTGATTTTTAAAAACATTCTATATAGACTATAAATAATACATATCACAAAGAGAAATAAAAAAACAACTGAGAAGTTACTTTTCTATTTCACATGTCTGGTGTCTGAACAGCCAAAATACCCAACAACTGGATCTGTTGTTAATCCTATTGGTTGTAAATTACATTGTTATAAATAAAATATATACAAAAATTTTCAAACCAGTGACAAGAGGCATGTTTCAAGAGGTAAATTCCAACTTTAAACTTTAAACAGCTTTCTAGGGATTTATAAATAAAAACTAGTAGAAGGTTAGAGATTAAACAAATAATTATTATATTCTAAAATAGAAGTCTCTAATACTCAGTATTATAAACCTGTTCTTACTTTTGAGATTTTAATGCCCAGGATCAGTGAGTCAATCTTTTTCTCACAAACGAAGAAAGACTGTACCAGCCGGAATATTTGCTTATCTGAGGGCTCAACACCTTTTATTTGCCTTGTACATATCACTGTGTGACTGTTAGACCTATAGGATGGTTACTTTGGATTACCTATTGTGACCTCAGAGCTAAGAATCCCAAATGAATTTATTTCCATGAACTGTTGCCTTCCTGAGATGACATGGAAAAAGTGTCGCTTAATGAATTAATGCCATCTAGTGGGACTGAGGGGATTTCAGTTTAAACTAGTTTACAGCCACCTATTACCAACTGGCTAAAACTTACTGGTAAAAATTGGGTATAGTAGTTATTATTTACACTGCTGGGAGTGTGTTCTGATTAGATATTTAATTAAAGAATGGGGAAGGTCCTATTCACAGAAGAAAATATCGTTATTTTAATTCCTGACAGATCTCTCAACCCTCTGAAAATGTTCTAAATTTACTTGCAATGAAAGCTCTGAAATATTTCAATCACGGTGTAAGGATATTTCATTCATGTCAATCTTCAAACTATAAACAGTCAATAAAATTACTGCTGGCCTTAACTCCACATTCAATGTTAGATCTCTCCTGTATGACATTGCTTAGTGTTAAAACACAATACATTACTTTATTTACAAAGGTTCTAACCGAAAACAAAATCTCCAATCCAACTCCTGCTGCTTTGCACTGCTCCATCAGTTTAATGCAGTTGGAAACCAAGTATAATCAGCAACCCAAAGATTCCCTCAATGCAGGGAAACCCCAAAGGGCACAGAAACTCATACACCACTCACTGCAGGAACTTAGCATAAGGACTCTGACCAGAGCTTCCATACACCCTCACTTTCCATACCTCCCCAACTGCTGTAATGTGCTGTGGGAAACCAGATGAAAGACACAGCAGCCCTCAGGTTGCTTTAACTAAAAATGGATATCAGCCTGGTCTCCAGTCAGTCCTACGATCAAAAGAGCAGAAAAGATCATTTAAAGCAATCTTTGCTCCTCTCCACATTTCTCTAGTCCTGTGTGAACTACAAACTGACTTGATCAAATACTCTGGCTCATTGTTTGATTTTTAAAAAAGCATTCATCCATCTCTTTATTTCCATTTTCTTCTCTTTCCCCCTCTTTCCATCACCATCTTATTTATCCCCATCTTTCTTTCATTGGATTATGGACAACTTAAAAAAAAATGAACCAAAGCTGATTACCATATCCATAATCACGAGACAAAAAAATTAAGAAAACATTACTTGAATATAAAATAGCCAAATTCTGTACTGGTGTAACTCTGCTAACTTCAATAGATTGAAGCCAACAGAGAATCTGGCCCACAATTATACAGGTAATACAAATATTATGGCTATAAAAGAATCACTAACGCTCCCACTATTTCCCTCCCATAACAACCTCTCAAGTGTTCTAAATTTCAAGGTACATTCCACTTTTTGCGTGAATCAACCTACCTGCCATGCATCACCACCAAGCTGAAGTTGGGAAGGAACAGAGCATATGCTGTGTGTCTAATAAAATACTCTGTACCCTTGGGGAAGGTGCACTAAACTACAAGCCAAAAGACCATGGATGCTAAGTTTACCTCTTCCACTTACTATTGTTTATATTTCTGGGCACTTCATAATTACTGAACATGGTCTCTCACCCCTTACTCTAGGAGGGAAGTAAGTATTACTCCTCCCATTTTACAAATGAGTTTATCGAGAGATCGCACAAGTGCACTTTTGGCAAACCTGAAAATAGAGCACAGGTTTCCAACCAGACAGAAACAAGTGTCATCCATACAGCCCCACTGCCTTTCAGATTTTTGCACCAAATCCAAATACGTGACTGTACTGTCCGAAATTGCTGCTCTAAACACTGGACCACACGGGGGTTGCCAGGTGTCCGGTTTTTGACTGGAATGCCAAGTCGAAAAGGGACCCTGGCGACTCTGGTCAGCATCACTGACCGGGCCATTAAAAGCCCAATCAGTGACACAGAGGAGCTAAGGCAGGATCCCTGCCTGCCCTGGCTCCCTGTGGCTCCCGGAAGCAGCCAGCATGTCTGGCTCCTAGGTGGAGGGGCCAAGGGGCTCTGTGTACTGCCCCGAGCACCGGGAACTGAGACCAATGGGAGTGGTGGGGGCGGCACCTGCGGGAGTGGGCAGAGTGCAGAGCCCCCTGGCCCCTCAGCCTAGGAGCTGGACATGCCTTAGCCCTGCTGTGCAGCCAACCAGGAGCCACCTGAGGTAAACGCCACCTGGCCACAGCCCGCACCCCCTCCCACACCCCAACCCCCTGCCCAAAACCCCATCCTGCACCCTAACTCCCTCCTAGACCATGCACCCCAAGCCTCTGCCCCCTTCCACATGCCAACCCCCGCTCCAGCCCTGAACCCCCTCCTGTACCCGAAACCCCTCATCCCTGGCCCCACCCCAGATTCCACCCCCCCAGCCTGAGCGCACACCCCCTCCTGCATCCCAACCCCCACCCCAGCCCTGAGCCCCCTCCTGCACTCTGAACCCCTCTGCCCCAACCGGAGCCACCTCCCCGCACCCTGAACCCCTCATTTCTGGCCTGACCTCAGAGCCTGCACCCCTAGCCAGAGCCCTCACCCCCTCTCACACCCCAACCCCCTGGTGAAGCCCAGTGAAAGTGAGTGAGGGTGGAGGAAATCAAGCAACGGAGGGAGGGGACGGATGGAGTGAGCAGAGGTGGGGCCTCAGATAAGGGGCTGGGCTTGGGGAGGGGCAGGGCAAGGGTGTTTGGAAGGGAGTGTGGCCTAGGGTTGCCAACTTTCTAATCGCACAAAACCAAAGTAAGAAACAAAACCCAGGAATCCTGATACTCAAAACTCTACTGCTGTCTAGCAAATCATCGAATCATAGAATATCAGGGTTGGAAGGGACCTCAGGAGGTCATCTAGTCCAATCCCCTGCTCAAAGCAGGACCAATCCCCAACTAAACCATCCCAGCCAGGGCTTTGTCAAGCCTGACCTTAAAAACCTCTAAGGAAGGAGATTCCACCACCTCCCTAGGTAACGCATTCCAGTGTTTCACCACCCTCCTAGTGAAAAAGTTTTTCCTAATATCCAACCTAAACCTCCCCCACTGCAACTTGAGACCATTACTCCTTGATCTGTCATCAGCTACCACTGAGAACAGTCTAGATCCATCCTCTTTGTAACCCCCTTTCAGGCAGGTGAAAGCAGCTATCAAATCCCCCCTTATTCTTCTCTTCCGCAGACTAAACAATCCCAGTTCCCTCAGCCTCTCCTCATAAGTCATGTGTTCCAGTCCTTTAATCATTTTTGTTGCCCTCCGCTGGACTCTTTCCAGTTTATCCACATCCTTCTTGTAGTGTGGGGCCCAAAACTGGACACGGTACTCCAGATGAGGCCTCATCAATGTCGAACAGACGGGAACGATCACGTCCCTCAATCTGCTGGCAATGCCCCTACATATACATCCCAAAATGCCATTGGCCTTTTGGCAACAAGGGCACACTGTTAACTCATATCCAGCTTCTCATCCACTGTCACCCCAGGTCCTTTTCCACAAAACTGCTGCCTAGCCATTCGGTCCCTAGTCTATAGCGGTGCATGGGGTTCTTCCGTCCTAAGTGCAGGACTCTGCACTTGTCCTTGTTGAACCTCATCAGATTTCTTTTGGCCCTATCCTCTAATTTGTCTAGGGCCCTCTATATCCTATCCCTACCCTCCAGCATATCTATCTCTCCTCCCAGTTTAGTGTCATCTGCAAACTTGCTGAGGGTGCAATCTACACCATCCTCCAGATCATTTATGAAGATATTGAACAAAACCAGCCCGAGGACCGACCCTTGGGGCACTCCACTTGATATTGGCTGCCAACTAGACATGGAGCCATTGATCACTACCGGTTGAGCCCGACAATCTAGCCAACTTTCTATCCACCTTATAGTCCATAGCTGCTGTCTAAGCCACTAGCAAAGCAATTAACACTTTGCCCCATACTTGCTGTTCCACATGGAGGATAGCAATAAACTGAGGAACTGATGGTCCTTGATTCAAACTCTACTCCTAAACTACGTGTGAGATGTCTTTATATGTGTGTTATGATTGTGGTTGCCCATGGTAGAATTTGTTTTCCAATTTTCTTTTCAAAGAGCTAGCTTATTTAATTCATACCATCTCATTGTACAAATCAACATATTGCTAGCTCTCATTGGGGATCACTAATTCAGTTTTGTACCACTGAACATTCTTAGCTTCATTTCTTCTTTGCTTTTTTTTTGTTTGTTTGCAAATCTCTAAAAATAGTTAACAATGTCAACAAAAAGAGGATTTTTCCCACTAAAGTCACAATTTATTAACCCTGTGCTGCTTGATTGTAGAAGACCGTGTTTCTTTAACACATCAGAGTACAAAATGAGGAACACTATTGCAATGTAAGCTGCATTCAGTTGTCAAATGCTATTCAACTGAGTCTCATTGCATATTTCCTTATTAAACATTCTTTTTCCCAGCTGCCTCACAAAAAGAAAAATGTGATGTTATTTGGGTAAGTCAATATGCTAATTCTATTTCAAATCTTCCTTTTTTGTTTTCTCTCGCTACAGAGAAAAAACAAAAAATATACTTCACAAAAGAATATAGTTTCAAGTACACTTATAAGAACTGCATTATCAGCTCTGCTCAATGGGCCATCTAGTCTAGTATTCTGCTTGCAGCAGTGGCCTATGCTCAGTAATGCAGGGAAAAGCAATGCCTCACACACAAGTTTGTACAGGTTATTTGGCAAAAATTCCTCTTCCCAAATACTGCAAGAAATTACTGGGTAAAATGTTATGGCTTTTATATGTAGGATGTCAGACTAGATTGTCATAATGGTCCCTTCTGGCCTTACAATCTATTGTCCCTTGTCAATTTGGACTGAGCTTCTATCATGGTGTATACCATATTTATTAAAAGAAAAGGAGTATTTGTGGCACCTTAGAGACTAACAAATTTATTTGAGCATAAGCTCACAAAAGCTTATGCTCAAATAAATTTGTTAGTCTCTAAGGTGCTACAAGTACTCCTGTTCTTTTTGAGGATACAGACTAACACGGCTGCTACTCTGAAACCATATTTATTAATATTTCATTTGATCTTCTTTTAAAACGGTCTTTGGACTCATTTTCTTACCAAAATCAATTCTATAAAATTACAACTATAAAAGGTTTGGTCGTGATTCCATTTAAGTCTGCGGCAAAACCTCCACAGACTTCAATAGAGATTAAAAAATCAGGCTAATATTGTAAACAGTATCATTTACAATAATAATATTTGCAAAGAAATTAATGATAATAAGACATCAAACCATATGGGTCTAATCTTGTAGTCAATTCAGACAAAATTGACATTTATTCCAATGAAATGTTTGCATGGGTAAACACTGCAAGACGAGATCACAAAGAGAAGAAATCTGCACTACTACATTCAGTTGCTGGAGAAATTACTGTGATGCCACACACACACACACCTTCAAGTAGATAATACAAAAGAGAAATGTTAAGCACAAATTATGGCATAATACAATGCATTTATTTGTATCTCTGCAAGTTCTTGCATGCATGTACACCTGTCTCTTAAGGGGACAACACCCCACAGCCTGGTTCAAGATGCTGGCAAACCACATCTCATGACAACTGCAAAATTAATGCATGCCACTAGCATAAGCAGCAAGAACACACAAATAATTTTCATTAAAGCAGGATCTTAGTTTAAGTTGTAATGAATAATGGGAGGAATGTATGAAAATAATACAGAAACAGATTTTCAAAAGTACTCATCATCTAGCAGTTCTTATTTGAAAATCTGGCCATTTCATTTCAACGCCTAACAGGAATTGAATTGTTTTGAAAATCCAGTCCCAAAAGTGGATACTGAGCACTTTTGAAAATTTGCCCATGGTCTATAAAGCACAATGGTTTCTAAAAATAATTTTTTAAAATAATTTTTTATGCACCTTCACCAGGTCTTTAATGGGCTCAAATTAAATATTAATATCTTCTCATCATTGCAAAGGCTCTGTGAGTTGCAGACTACATTGTCCAAACTTTTGCAGCTCTCATTTTAAACAAGGAAGGAAGGAGCTAGTTTTAACACTTTCCAAATGACAGAAATAAGCATCTGAGTTTTAAATTGCCACTAGAAGCACTTTCTGATACTCTCAGAACTTGTGTTTCAAATAAAGTTACATCAGATCAAATCAACTGAATATTACTCATTTTATCATTCAAGAACAAGTGCGATGAAACCATGTTATAACTAAATAAGCAAAATTCATAATTCATACTATATCAGAAAGCAAGCTGCATTTTAAGTCCCTCCAACAGAAAAAGGAAATGGAAAGAGATACAAACATAGTGAAATGACTGAATTGCTTTCTGAAATAAATAGCACACTTTAGAATCACGCTTAACTAAAAAATGAAATGTCTACTTGGTCAGTTTAAATTGAACATTTAAGGCAATATAAATATCTGACATTATGACACTAAAATCTTGTATCAATAACAGACTGCCTACAATAAAACAAGAGCATGGTTTTGGCAATCTCCTGCTTCCTGCACACCTCTCTCCTCATATGCCCAGGCAAAGAAGACGGCCAACATGGATAGTGCATTACAGACAGAACTGAGCATGTGCCAAGAAAACAGCGATGAACTCATACAGGGAAAAGCTCTCAGACATCATCAGTGCACTGTGTGGCTCCTAAAGGAAACCACGACTTTGCAGTTATGCCTACATTACCAGGTGCATATGCATTAAATGGCATTTCCAGTGATATGCTAACTACATATAGGATTCATTTAATCCACCACTGACATATTATTCAACTGCCTTTGGAAAATGTTTAATACCACACAGCAATACTACTACTAATATTCAGCAAGTTATCTTTCATATGGTTTAAAAACATTAATTGATTAATCCTCACAAAGTCCTTGTGACATAGGGAAGTAGGCAAGTATCTTTTATTCCTTAATTTTACAGATGGGGAAACTGTAGAAGAGAAATTAATAAGAAAATTACAAACTTGGATACTCAAAGTTAGGCAGTAAAATACATAATTAGGCCTCTAGACAAAAGTGGCCCAATTTTCAAAGGTGTTGAAGTTAATAGAAGCTGTGGGTGCTCAGCACTTCTAAAAATCAGGCTACTTTTAAGTAGGAGTTGAATCCAAGTTTAACAATTTTGGCTTAATTTTTTGTTTGTAATTTATTTTAAATGATTTTCCCAAGGCCACAGATTGGGAGTGAACATCAGAGCCTGCATTACTGAGGAGTTCCTGGCCCCTAACCTCTGTTCTCTGGTCTAGCACATGCTCCTCACCTCTCTGTGCTAAATTTTAATGAATTTAAGCTGTGTCCCAATATGCATGTTAATTACACACACACACACGTTGGGGCACTGGTACAAAAGTAATAAGAATTAGAAACTAGCTACTGAATCAACACCACTTCCTGTTACACTTAGATGAGCCACCTCTAAGGAATGCCTAAATATTGGCCTGGGCTCATTTTGCTGCTTGTCAAATCTGACAGGATGACAGCCTGAGGTGAAGCCCAAACCCCTCTGTGGAGACACTTTTATACATGAACCTATTTTATACATCACTGCTCTTCTTTGGTTATTCTGGTATTTACTACAGGAAAATGATCAAAATGCCCTGTGCTCTATTGGTCTGGGTTAGATGCCTACCAATGAATGTATAGTTACTCTTAACTTGACTTCCACTCCCTTCTGGGGTACCAGTGGTATCACTTCTTTATTTCTTTGCCAGTTAATAAAGTTCTCGGATATGACATTTCATTTGCACATTTTGAGTCTATAATAAGATCTTGTGACATCGCTTTGGGACAGTAATAACATTTTCCATGGGGCTCCTATTCTCTTGCTGCAAACCAAGATTTCATTACAACAGCCACCATAAAACAAGAAACTTGTGTCTTACATTTATCCATGGGATAATCCAGTGGCAAAGGGAAGTAAATGTGTTCCTGTAACTGTCATATGTAAGTGCATTCATACCCACAATACATATCTATTTCTCTATTGATCAGATTCATCCTTTATACAGTCAACAGATTTGCCTCACTGGCAGAAACTCCACTGAGGAGGAGTGGGAAGGTAACGGAGCTGCCACAGTATAAAGCAGACACCACCTCTCCACTATGTGTGGTGGTGATGGTGCCAAAGGGGGCCAGTGTAGCCTATATAATGGATTGCATTGGCTGGGAGGGGGCAATGGAATGCTGACCAGAAGATGCTCTGATCTGAAGCATCACCTGGAGTCCCAGCCAAAATTAAAAGCATTGTTGTAGCTGTTTGCATTTAACTGTGCATACAGGTGGTTTTGTTTGTTTGGCTGGTTTGTTTTCTTTAAGGATAACCCCCCCCACCCCCGAGCTATTCAGCTTGCAGAACTTACAAGCTCCACCAGCTTCTCCAGTTAAGCTTGTAAATTCATTGACTCAGTAAGTGTACAACATATCTAGCTGGACACATATGCACTGCATATCTTTGAATAATGCCTTCACAGCTGCATACGATCCACTGGCACAATGGAGGACGGGATTTGGACTGGGGGATGCTGCACTGGGAATACCAAAAACTAACACGGAAACATAAAACTTTAGACAGGAAGATTTCAGAAAAATGAAGCTGTTCAAAAGGACTTTACAGTCAAAAGTTCGAAAATTAAAACCTGTAGACTTAACAAGGAGGCTACCTAAGCAAACATAATAGAATCACAGAACTATGTATGCCCCTAAACAAAAAAAGTAAGCAAACAGGCAAGAAATATACCAATTTGACTAACTGGCAAGATTCAAGAAGTTATAGAGGCAAACAGGTATCCTTCAGAAAAGAAATTCAACCGTAGTGAAGACAGTAGCAAGAAGTGTCTATTGTCATTGTTAGGTGAAATGAAAGACTGAAATTTTGAGACCTGAGCGGACAGCTGAAGAGCAAATACTCAGAGTCATATTAACAAATAACAAGGAGTTCTTTAAATGTTTCATAAACATAAAGCCTACCAAAAGGTCACTAATTCTGCTACACAATGAGGGAGTAAATATAACAACAATTAAGAATAAAATGATTTCTTTGTATCAGTCTTCACCACAGAAAACACTCCTATGCTACAACTATCTCTTTCAGGTACAATAATAAATATGATTATTGAGATGCCAAAAGAGGAGGGGGATTAGAACAAATTGATAAAATTATGGATCAACAAGTCATCAGGAGTGAATGGTATATAAATAAGAGGTCTGAAGGAATTTAGCTTCCTAACAAAAATATGCACTCTCAACATTATACCTGGAGATTGGAGAGCAGCAAACGTTATACCTATCTTTAAAAAGATGCAAGGAGTGATTTTAGGAATTACATACCAATGAGCCTTACTTCAATACCAGGACTACTGAATGATTACCCTAGAAAAGCCTGCTAGAAATAAATAAATTAAAAATATAACTATGAAGCACCTATAGATGACTATGATGATATAGGAACATAGTTTTAAACTATGCCTTTCCAATCTACTAGAATTCTTTAAGCGAGATAGCAAAAAATTGGGTAAAAGAATCAGTTGATACAACTTGTTTGGACTAAAGAAATTAAGTCATCATAGGGTGAGAGGTAAAGTATTGTCATGGATTAGAAACTGGTTCTGTGAAAAAATGTAGGAATAAATAGTCAATGTTCAGCATAGCAGAAGATTTATCAAAGGCTAATCCAAGTTTCCATACTAGGACTAGTGCCGTTTAATATATTTATTGATCATCTGGAAAATGGAGTGAAGAGTGAGGCTGTAAAATGTAGTCAAAAGAAGAAAAAGAACTGGTTATCTTTTTGGACAGCTCAATTTTTGCTTAGTGGGAAAAGGTGATCAAAAGGAAAACAAATATTTAAGTTATATAAGGAATAGGATAGAAAACAATATAATATAAAATATAATATAATATAATACCATTATATAAATCAACGGTATACCCTCACCTGGAATACTGTTTTCAATTCTGGTCACTCTATCTCAAACAAACAACCAAATAAAAAACACACCAGAAACAGAAGAGGTCCAGAAATGAGCAAAAATATTACTAAAGGCCTGGAAAGACTTTCATATGAAGAGAGACTGAAAAAACTGAGGCTGTCTTCTTTAGAAAAGAGAGGACATGATAAGGTATGTAAAACAACGAGGTATAGAGAAGTTAAGTAAGGTGCTTCTATTTATCCCTTCTTAAAAATCAATAAATAGGGAACATTCAAGTCAACAAAAGCCAACACATTTCAAATTGGGAAAAAATTGTTTTAAATGTGTGGAACTCACTGCCACAAGATATCACTGAGGCAAAAAACTTAGTTGGATTCAAAAAAGGGTTAGAGAGATTTATACAGATAATGAGAACATCCACACTTACTTTAGATAGGTCAGTTTTGTCACAAAGAGATAGGAACCCTCATGCTGTTCAGGACATAAGCCACTTTAGTGATTAAATCCCATTGAATTTTGTGGAAAAGTAGGGAAGTTAACTAATCAGATTCCAACATCAGTAAATTACATTTTACCTAGCTAAAATGGCCCTGTAGTTTCACCTGGACAAAGTATTTTACACAGCAGTTGAGGACAGAAAAAAAATCAAAGTGTTGCTATATACTGTTTAAAGACTGCACATCAATAATGGTTGAAATGGACCCTTTGTACAACATACAGTGTGCAATATGCAATGTATGACGTGCTTTAGGATTGCTGAAGGAAAGGTACTACATAAATGCAAGTTCTTTTTTGCAGACACCGCCTCACACCTTAAAGAAATAAGTCTAATTGACTAAACTCATCCTCCAGAATACGAGAAATTAAATATTTCACTTATTTCCTATGGCCTGTTTGTCTCTAAAAAAGTCTAATTAAAAAACTGTCCCCAAGTAGAGTGGCTGCCTGTCTTTATAATTCCATGTGAGAGTTAGGAACAGCATTACTTTCACATTAAAAATGTGAATTCACATGCTAAGCAGCACTCCTGTGTATTTAAATCTGAAATTTTAAAAAAAGGCACTGGCAATTGTTATTGTGTGACTTTCATATATAGCCAAAAGTACGTAAATGTTTGACATCCAATCATATGTGACTTAGTCATTTCAGGCAGCATCATGGACAATGCAGTGAAGGCCCAATACTGTACATATTTGGCTCACGTAAGGTCTTCCATAAGGTACAACTAATGACATTTTCCTTATGGAAAAAGAAACCTACATCATTCAAAATAGTTAACTGTTCAGAATTTTGGGAATTTGCTTGTGTCAGTTTATTTTATTTCTTTAGCAGAAGAGAAATGTGTGTCCTTTTCTTAAAAAATTAAAATGCTGGGAATATATACACACAATCATCATTCCTATCTGATGTGTTACAGCACAGCACCACAACCTAGCTACCAGTCTGCACAATTATAAATAGGCTGCCAATCCAGCAGCAGCAGCAGCTGTCTCCCTTCATTCTGCTTTCTCTCCCCGTTTTTATTAGATTTCTAACGTAATGCAGTGGATTTCTGCATATTTTCGCTATGCCCTGTAATAGGTATGACATGCACAAGCACAAGTACATTTGTTTTTAAGATTATTCATAGCAAACAAAATTCCATACTAATCTGCCACTGTTTGCCTTATTTTTATATATACATATTAACAGGTCTGCACACTTGCATTTCTGTTATAAATTAAACCCTCAGAATTATAATTTAGCACTCAGTTACAGCCAACCAAGAAATTGACTTTAAAAAGGCAACTGAACAACTTGCCCTTTCCAGACATAGGAAAAAGCACTATATGTACCTGAACACTGAAACATGCAGGAAAAAATAATTACAAGATACTCTGCAACCTTTTACGCCTTTAACACATAAAGGCTGCAAACCAATCAGCTAAATGTGATGCATAAGATTTATCAAACATCAGTGTAATGAAGCCAAGTGCTAAAGAGTTTTCCAGTGCATATTTCATTCCCAAAGGACTGAAACGCAAAGCTATGATTAAACACCATTTGCTTCCTACTCTATATGTAGAAATTTCATAAAAGCTACCTTACTAGAATTAGTATTCCAGGACACCCGTTTTAATGAATGATTTTTGTCTTGTTTTTATACAGGTTTCAGCATATAATTCATAGTATGAAAATACTTAATAAGTAAAGTGGTCTATATTTTATTTTCTTGTTTCCCAGCACTTTAAGCTTTGCTGCTTGGCCTATTTGGAAATTTTACTCTCTGTGATTGTTGTGTATTTTTCTTGGCTATGGAAAGTTACCCTTACTGACAGATAAGCATTAGTTTCATTTCACCCTGAAAGCATAAACATGTTATGTTAGGACATGACTGTATCATTGAACAGGGTTACTACAAATAGGGAAATGCTGGAAGTTCAAGGACTCTCTCTGAAAGCATGGGTTGCAAATTTTCTAAAGGGCTTAAGGGGAAAGAGGAACAGCGGTTACAATCCTCTGATATTTCCTCTGATTTAGAATGCGCTTGAATTTCACTTTATTCTCCTCAGCTGTACAACTTCCAAGTTCAGTTGGTTTAGTGACAGTTTTCAGTAAAGGCATACTATTTCATTTTAATGTACACACACACAATGTTATCCAGCCTGTAAACCGTGACAGATCTCAATGGGATCAACTACGTAAGGAATTGCCTCTTCCACCCACACTTCCCCTTGAACATTGAAATCAACATGTATAATGTAGCTACTGGTTCCCAGAATAAAACTCAGGGCACTGGAGACAACGTGTTCCCAGTGAAATAACCCAGCTGCAGAACTCTGTCACAGATAGGACGAACCTATGTGTTGCACTGTGCTCTAAAGGAAGCAAGACTCATTTGTTTGCTCTAGCTTGTCCTCAAAGTAAAGACGCTCTAGCCAGTGAGCTGGAAGAAGGAGCAAACAAATGAGATGCAGGGCTTTTTTCTTACCTCTCAAGTGTATTGTCACAATCAGATTGTAAGGTATTTTCATTATTGTCCACCCACTTACTGAGTGACAGCACATTTCCCTAGAAATCTATTAGTAACCTTTCATGAATATAATGTAGGCTATACTGCCAGACATGTTTAAACAATTTATGAATCTGAAAGACAGCCATTTTTATAGCATAGTTATTATCTGTTTGTGACAGCACGCATAATGTACTAGGAATTCTCCAGACATTCAAAGAGCATGCATGGTTCCTGCTCTGAGCAGTGCACTGTTTATGTGAACAAACAAATAGGTAGAAGTTAGCAGAAGAGGGACAATGAATATGGCTGTTTGTTTTTTAAATACAAGTCAACTAGATTCATTACAGGCAGCATGGCAGAAGTGGGTCTTTCAGAGTATGTCTACATAGCAAAGAAAAGCCCAGAGCTGGCCCATGGCTGCTGACTTGGGCTTGCAGGGCTTGGGTTGCGGGGCTGTTTCATTGCTGTGAAGACTTCCTGCTTGGGCTAGAGCCCGAGCTCTGGGATCCTCCCTCCCCTCAGGGTCCTAGAGCCTGGGTCCCAGACCAAACACAGAAGTCTACACAGCAGTGAAACAGCCCTGCAATCCCAGCCCCGCAAGCCCAAGTCGGCTGGCACAGGCCAGCCACAGATTTTTCTTTGCTGTACAGACATATCATATAAGGGACTTACATGTAGACAAGGTAGCAGCCCTGTGAACGAGCTCACGGAGATCGTATTACGCACAAGGGGTAGAATGGAAGAATGCATGGTGGCAACAAGAAAAGGAGTACTTGTGGCACCTTAGAGACTAACCAATTTATTTGCGCATAAGCTTTCGTGAGCTACAGCTCACTTGGTAGCTCACGAAAGCTTATGCTCAAATAAATTGGTTAGTCTCTAAGGTGCCACAAGTACTCCTTTTCTTTTTGCGAATACAGACTAACATGGCTGTTACTCTGAAACCTGTCATGGTGGCAACAGTGCAAGAAACTGAAAGGAAGAACGAAGCTGGGAACATTAGAGAAGTAGAAGAGGTGGGGGAGTAGTGTAAAGCAATGCAAAACTCAGCAAAAGAAGGTAAGTAGGAATGGGTAGAACTACATAGAGTGTTGAAGATAGTGACAAGAAGCTTAAATCTGATACAATAATAAATAGAAAGCCAGTGGCGGGAATCAAAAGGAGGAACGACAATTAAAACAACAGTACAGAAAGTTTACCTTAGCAGTTACATTTTGTATGAACTAAAGGACAGTAATGCATGTGTGTCCTAGAGGCCTGAGAGGAGGATACTGCGGTTGTCAAGACAGGATATAATGAGGGCATGAATGACAGTCTTGGCTATGGAAATGCAACAAAAGGGACATGATCTGGAGATGCCGAGGGGGAAGAAGTGGCAGGATTTGGACATGGCCTGGATGACTAGAAGAGGGAGTAGTCAAAAATAACCCCCAGTTTGTGGCCCTGAAGTGCAGAGGTGTTGACAATGACAGAAAAAGAGACTAATGAAGAGGATTGGGAGGGAGGATAAGAGGCGAAATCCTGCATCACTGAAGTCAATCGCAAAATTCACATTGACTTCAATGGGGTCAGGGTTTCACTCAAGGAATTCAGTTGTGGCCATGTTAAGTTTATGATGATGACAAGACATCCAAAAGGAGATGTTATAGGTGTGACAGCATAGATGTCACACCGAATAACTGATCTGGAGATATTATTATAAAGAATTAGAATAAAAATGAAGTAAATGAACACATTCAGATTATTATGGCCCACTGCATAAGTCTCATTTAATGGCAATGAGTCCTAGTTTTGAAAATGGTTTTAGATCCTTTTGAAAATTTTACCTCTAGTGTCTTTCTTCAAATAGTAAAACGGACATAGAAAGATAAATTACCGTATGGACATTCCATGATTTTAAAAACAAAACATTTAAACAAGTTTGTTGGTACATCAACTTTTCCTATCAATCTTTGCAATCTACACATTACATGAGAACTAATAAAACTGATGAGAAGCTAAAGCTACCATTATCAAAGTTGAACATACTGCGAAAAGTAAGCAAAATACGTAGCAGTGAAAAGTGCATTTAATTTTTAAAATCCTTTGGTTTTAATACGCTAAGGGCTGTTGTTAACAATACCCGTTCAAGGAATGTTTTCTTTTTTAAATATGTGGGCTCAATTTCTGTGAGTCTTACTCAGTTTTTACTCACTTTTCAGCCACACAAAATACTCATTGACTTCAGTGGGTCCTTGCCCAAATGCAGGATTTGACCCATAATTTTTAACCTGACTGTGTCCTTTTAAAATGCCAATCTACTAAAATCCTAATAGTTTCCATTTCTGCTCTAAATTTCCACCTGCTCAGAGGCAACAAAATTGTTTAATACTGTGTCTACTTCCATAAACAAATGTCTGCATGCTCATACTAATTAGATAATTGAACTAGCAAACTATCTAGTTAACTTTCTAACTAATTAACTATCTAACTTTAAAACCAAATTCTTAACTGCCCAGTTCTACTAAATCTGGCCTCTAAATTCAAACATAAACATAATAGGTACATGTATTTCCATAATTCGTAAAGATTCATAAAGGCCTTTGGATTGAACACCAACTGTAAATGTTGTGAACTTAAACAAATGTGTTAACTTTCCATTGTTTGATTGTATACCAGATTGATAGGATGCTATTACTCTTCATTGTTTAGAATCCTATCATATAAAACAGTTTTGCCCAGTGTAGTAGGGTTTACAACCCCCATACTGAGCACAGGCAGAAGGGAGGGGTGAGCTTTCCCTGCTTCCAGGCAATCAGGCTGACCACATCCCAGCACAGCTGCCAGAACTGCCAATCATTGAGGCAGGCACCCACAGCTGTGACCAATAAGGAAAACAAGACGATCTATAATAGAGGGAAAACAGAGTGGGAGAGGAAGGCAGAAAGGCCTGGGATGGCAGAGATGCAAAAGAGGCAAATTGAAGAGGATCAGTTAGGAGAAAGCCAGGACCCATACAGAGACAGCACCAAGAGCAAGTGACAGTATACACAAAGATAGGGCATGCTTCTGGGTTCCATCCTTGCCTACTTCTAGTGCTAACAAAAAGCAGATCTGAACAATGGAGAAAAGCTTACCATTTCATTATAAGGGGAGACTCATAGTCTATAACTGTTCTAATCATTCCTTATATTCCCTGTTATAAAATTTACCATGCACTAAGAATGTAAGATTGTTCTATGGGGCCTTGATCCTGTTCCCATTCAACTGAAAAGAAAACCTCCTATTTATTTTACTAGATCAGGATCAAACATTGGGATAGTAGGAAATGCATCCTGCTTTCAATAATTAATGAGCCTCAAATATACGCTTTCTGAAATTTATAGTTCAGGCAATCTTTTTTCTTAGATTGAAGTGTGTAAATATCTGGGTCCGTCTTCATAAATCGCTTTCATTTAGTGCTTTTATAAATCTTTATTTTTAAATACTGCTGAATGTAACAATGCATACAGTTTTTTACAAGACTACACACTGATCATTTTTGTTGTTAATAACCAAGTTGGATATAAATGCTCTAGTACTAATATTTATGAAGTTCCAAGGACAGTGTCAAGTAATTTCGATTTAATTCATTTTACCTTCAACCATTTATGCTGCTCTTTAGGAAACTCTGACAAGAAACTTCTCTAAGTAATTTTTTCCCTGTTTCCTCTGACCAGCATCCCCTCCCCCCACCTGGTATTTTGCATAGTAAGAAATTAAACTGACTATTTTTAAACAAACAATGGACGTTACTTACTGTAACTGGAGGGTCTTCTAGATGTGTGGTCCCTATGTGTATTCCACATGTGGGTATACACGTGCATCTGAGTCTGGAAATTCTTCAAATCAGTGTCTGTTGGCCCACACGTGTATAGTAGCTCCCCTCAGACTCCTGTCCAACAGTATAAGAGGAAGTGTGGGTTCACATCTTTCCAGTTCCTCCTCTTACTGCAAACCCAACAGGATCCAAAGCAGAGAGAGGTAGGGCGGGCGGACAATGGAATACAGATAAGGACCACATATCTCGAAGAACCTCTAGTTACAGTAAGTAACCTCCACTTCTTCAAGTGACGGTTCCTATGTGTACTCCACACAAGCAGTATTCAGGCCGGAGGTGGGTGCGAAGAAGCCAGCAGCAAAGATGCTTGCAATATTGCTGATCCCACTGCTGCATCTGCAGTATGAACTAAAGTGTAGTGTGTCATGAACGTGAGGTGGAGTGAACCTGGACTGGGATGCTTGACTTCCCCTCCCGCACCCCCCCCCCCCCCCGTCCTGGGTTAGGAGATCAGGGAATGGGTGGATCCTGATTGGTGGGTGGGCAGACATTGTCTGAAGTTCCAGGAACCAGAACTGTTTGTCCCAGCAGGGTGCCAGGAGAACGATGTTGGCTCTGTCATGACATATCTTCCCCACAAAGTGCGGGAATGGGAAGAAAGGCATATCTGAATCTGTTCATCCAATACAACAGGAGAACACTGCACTGGGAGTCATGACCTATGGCTCCTCTGAAACAATATAGGGGGAGTTTTCTGTTCATTTGGGATGAAAAAAGGTCCCATAGCGGAGTACTCCCCTGTGTAAATATTTCATTTAGGGCTGTGTTGTAAATCTCTTACTCATTGCCTGCCGAGAAATTTCTACTTAGTTTGTCTGCAAGGGAGTTCTGAATACTGAGGACGAATGTGACCTGTAATGTGACCCAGTTGCTCACGTACCAGTTCCAAAGTCTGATGGCTTCCAGACAGAGGGGAGGAAATCTTTCTCCTTCCTGTTTGTTTATGCAGACAACCATGGTAATATTGTCCATCATTATCTGTACATGGAGTGAGTGCAAAGCTGACTGTCCTCGTTTCCAGTATGTTTATATGCAGCCTGGCCTCTTGTGGGGTCCAGGTACCCTGAGCAATGTGGTTGTACAGGTAAATACCCCACCTCCAGGGGGAAGCATCTATCACAATGATGACCTTGGGCGTAGGAGGGTCCACCACGTTCTTGTCCAGGTTTGACCACCAAGTGAATGAGGACATAAGTCTGGTGAGAACCAACACTGTGGAGTCCTGGTTTGGTTGATAGATTCAATGGAGCCAACCTTGCAGACACCGCCAAGTGGAGTCTGGCAAACGGTGTTGCGGAGGTATATGTAGCCATGTGGCTTAACAGTGAAAGACACCTGCACTCTGTAGTTTGCGGTCTACAGGTAAGCATGAAATAAGGTTGCTCATTGCATGAAACCTGTCTGTGGGGAGGAATGCTCTCGCAGAAACTGTGTCCAACTGCACCTCATTAAGTTTATTGTCCTGGGGGGTAACAAATGGATTTTTCTTCATTTATGCAAATGACAAGGGCTGCTACAAGTTGTATGAGAAACGTTGTCACTGACCATCTGACATCCTGACAAGACTACAAGAAGCCAATCGTCTAGGTACGGAAACACCTTATAACCCTGGCGGCTCATCTGAGCAGGTACCACAGAGAAAACCTTCATAAATACTCCGGGTGCAGTGGTGAGCCCAAAGGGAAGGACTTGAAATTGGAATTGTTCCAGGCCAACTGTAAAACACAGGAATTTCCTGTGGGATGGGTGAATGTCCTTCATATTTAGAGCAGAGAACCACATCCCTTCCTGAAGGGAGGGGATTATTGATGCCAACATAATCATTCAGAATTTCAGCCTTCAAATAAAGAGGTTGAGTTGCCAAAGGTTCAGGAGGGGTCTCCACTCTCAATCTTTTTGGGGGATTAGGAAATATGGGGAATAGAACCTGCTCCAATGGTAACGAGGTGGGTCATGCTCTATTGCCCCTCAGTGTAAACGAGATTCTGCCTCATATTGAAGAATCACCTCACCTCGAACAGGAGCAGTTAACAGGAGAGTTTTGCAAGAGGTTTCTCCAGGTGAAGGAGGAACGACTACGTGACCCTTGGGGTGAGTTTGTTGTCTTTAGTGTGTGTATGTGTGTTTGTGGTGTGCTTGCTGATTGACTGAAGTATACAGCATGGTCTGTTTGTTTGGGGGACTGTGTGCTGAGCCTAGCAGCCGGCTAGGCAAGGCTGAGAGCTTTTTAATGAGGCTTTGACCCCCAAGCCCTTTAGCACCCCATCAGCCCTTAACCAGGGGACGGGGCTACTCAGGGAGAACAGGGTTTTAAAAAGCCTGCTCCTAAGTGACCTGAGGTGCTAGGGAACAGGAGCGGCTAACAAGAGAGTTTTGTGAGGGAGTTGCGGGGGGGGGGGGGGCGGGGGGAGTAGATACACTTCAATAACATTCTTTAAATTTAAGGCAATAAACAGTCCCTGCTAAAAACAAAAGAACAATAAAAGAGAGCTGCAGGAGTAAAAAGAGAATGCAGTCAGAAGTCTAGCAACAGAGTGGGGGGATATCCAGTGTATTGCACTGAATGCAATATGTATGATTACCTGCCTTATGGGCAGGTAGCATATGTAGGCACTCGGTGCAAGGAGCTCCTGGCCCTCAGAGACCGCATACGGGCTTTGGAGACCAGAGTGGCTGAACCATAGGTACATAGATGAGACTTTCCGGGACACAGTAGAACGGTCCCACCCCCGGTCTGACAGCCTCTATGCTGTTGAGGAGAATGAAAGTCTCAGGGAAGAAGAACATCAAACTGTAGCAGAAGGAAAT
The DNA here is from genome assembly GCF_965140295.1 of Lepidochelys olivacea. NCBI lineage: Eukaryota > Metazoa > Chordata > Testudines > Cheloniidae > Lepidochelys > Lepidochelys olivacea. Next base: position 55,382,501 of record NC_140416.1, read on the forward strand.
GATCCCGTAGTTGGAACCCTTCTTCAAGGTGATGCCATGGTATCCTTTCACACTGAGGATGCTTCTCTGAGGGAAAGAACGTTAGTAATAAGGAAGATGAGGGATTTGATCATTAATAACAAATAGCTGGGTTTGATATGACCATGTGGTTCTTCTGGTGACTTGCTTGCCGGGTGAGAAGGTTGAAGATCTCTCGAGACATCTAGACAGGATTATGTGTAGTGCTGGGGAGGAGCCGGTGGTCGTGGTACATGTAGATACCAATGACATAGGGAAGGATAGAAGAGAGGTCCTGGAGGCCAAATTTAGGCTGCTAAGTAAGAGATTGAAGTCCAGGACCTCCATGGTAGCATTCTCTGAAATAATTACTATTCCATGTGTAGGACCAGTCAGACAGACCGAACTGCAGGGTCTCAATACATGGATGAGATGATCGTTTGGAAGGAGGAATTTAGATTTATTAGGAACTGGAGAACCTTTTGGGAAAGGGGGCGCTTATACAGGAAGAATGGGCTCCATCTAAACCAAAACGGAACAGGATTGCTAGCACGTAAAATTAGGAAGGTCATAGAGCAGTTTTTAAAATAAGGGCTGGGGGAAAGTCAATGGGTGTGAAGGAGCATGTGGTTCGGACAGAGACATCCCTTGGGGAGGATCTATTAATGGAGATTCTCTAGATCCTAGTAAGGAGGAGAGCATGGAAGATGATAAAATACAGGTAGGATCTGATGAGAAATAGCCAAATGAAAAAGAGTCCCACTCAATTATACCACATAATGGCAAACAGCTAAAAAGTGACAATTTTTTAAAGTGCTTATATACAAATGCTAGAAGGGTAAATACTAAGATGGGTGAACTTGAGCACCTCATATTAAATGAGGATATTGATATAATAAAAATCACAAAAACTTGGTGGAATGAGGATAATCAATGGGACAAAGTAATACCCAGGATACAAAAATATATCAGAAGGACAGAATAAGTCGTACTGATGAGGGAGTGGCATTATATGTGAAAGAAAGCATAGAGTGAAATGAAGTAAAAATTTTAAATGAACCAAACTGTGCCACAGAATCTCGATAGATAGTAATTCCATGTTTGAATAATAAGAACATAACAGTAGGAATATACTACGGACCACCTGACCAGGATGGTGATAGTTTCTGTGAAATGCTAAGGTAGATTAGAGAGGCTATAAAAATAAAAAAACCTCACTAACAACAGGGAACTTCAACTATCCCCATATTGACGGGGTACATGTCACCTCAGGACAGGATGCAAAGATAAAGTTTCTTGACATCTTAAATGACTGATTTTTTGGAGGAGCTAGTCCTGGAACTCACAAGAGGAGAGGTAATTCTTGATTTAGTCCTAAGTGGGGCACAGGATCTGGTCCAAGAGGTGGTAATATAGCTTGGTAATAATGACCATAATATAATTAAATTTAACCTCCCTGAGGGGTGGGGGAGAAAGACACCAAAGCAGCCCACCACGGTAGCATTTAATTTCAGAAAGGGGAACTACACAAAAATGAGGAAGTTAGTTAAACAGACATTAAAAAATACAGTGCCAAAAATTAAATCCCTGCAAGCTGCATGGAAACTTCTTAAAGACACCATAATAGAGGCTTAATTTAAATGTATATCCCAAATTAAAAAATATAGTAAGAGGACCAAAAAGTGCCACCGTGGCTAAAAAACAAAGTAAAAGAAGCAGTTACAGTCAAAAAGGCATCCTTTAAAAAGTGGAAGTTAAAGTCTATTGAGGAAAATAGAAAGGAACATAAACTCGGGCAAGTGAAACATGAAAATATAATTAGGAGGCCAAATAAGAATTTAAAGAACAGATAGCCAAAGACTCAACGTTAACAGCAATAAAATGTTTTAAGTACATCAGAAGTAGGAAGCCTGTTAAACAACCAGGGGGTGGGGGGGCACACTGGATGACTGAGATACTAAAGGAGCACTCAAGGAAGATAAGGCTATTGTGGAGAAACTAAATGAATTCTTTGCATTGGTCTTCAAGGCTGAGGATATGAGGGAGAGTCCCAAACCAAAGCCACTCTTTTTAGGTGACAAATCTGAGGAACTGTCCCAGATTAAGGTGTCATTACAGGTGCTTTTGGAACAAAATGATAAATTAAACAGTAGTAAGTCACCATGACCTGATGGTATTCACCCAAGAGTTCTGAAGGAACTCAAATGTGAAACTGCAGAACTACTAACTGTGGCATGTAACCGATCACTTAAATTAGCTATCCTCCAGTCATCTGGTACAGAAGTTGATGTGACACCAATTTTTAAAAAAGGCTCCAGAGGTGATCCTGGCAATTACAGGCTTGTAAACCTAACTTCGGTACCAGACAAATTGGTTGAAACTATAGTAAAGAACAGAATGATCAGACACATAGATGAACACGATTTGTTGGGGAAGAGTCAACACGGCTTTTATAAAGGGAAGTAGTGCCTCACCAATTTACTAGAATTCTTTGAGGGGGTCAACAAGCATGTGGACAAGGGTGATCCAGTGGATATAGTATATTTAGATTTTCAGAAAGCCTTTGACAAGGTCCCTCACCAAAGGCTCTTAAGCAAAGTAAGCTGTCATGGGATAACAGGGAAGGTCCTCCCATGGATTGGTAACTGGTTAAAAGATAGGAAACAAAGGGTAGGAATAAATCATCAGTTTTCAGAATGGAGAGAGGTAAATAGTGGTGTCCCCCAGTTGTCTGTACTGGGACCAGTACTGTTCAATGTATTCATAAATGATCTGGAAAAAGGGGTAAATAGTGAGGTGGCAAAATTTGCAGATTCTACAAAACTACTCAAGGTAGTTAAGTTCAAAGCAGACAGTGAAGAGTTACAAAGGGATCTCACAAAATTGGGTGACGGGGCAACAAAATGGCAGATGCAATTCTACGTTGATAAATACAAACTAATGCATATTGGAAAACATAATCCCAATTATACATTTAAAATTATGTGGTCTAAATTAGCTGTTAGCACTAATGAAAGACATTTTGTAGTCATTGTGATAGTTCTCTGAAAACATCCACTCAATGTGCAACGGCAGTCAAAAAAACTAACAATGATTCCTAGGAATCATTAGGAAAAGGATAGATAATAAGAGAGAAAATATATTGCCTCTATATAAATCCATGGTATGCCCACATCTTGAATACTGCATGCAGATGTGGTTGCCCCATCTCAAAAAGGATATATTGGAATTGGAAAAGGTACAGAAAAGGGCAACAAAAATTATGAGGGATAGGGAATAGCTGCCATATGAGGAGAGATTAAGAAGACTGGAACTTTTAAGCTTGGAAAAGAGACGACTAAGGGGGGATATGACAGACGGCTATAAAATCATGACTGATGTGTAGAAAGTAAATTAAGAAGTGTTATTTTCTCCTTCTCATAACATAAGAACTAGGGATCACCAACTGAAATTAATAAGCAGCAGGTTTAAAAACAAACAAAAGGAAGTATTTCTTCACATAATGCACAGTCAGCCTGTGAAACTCTTTGCCAGAGGATGTTGTGAAGGCCAAGACCAGAACAGGGTTCAAAAAAAGAACTAGATAAGTTCATGGAGGACAGATCCAGCAATGGCTATTAGCCAGGATGGGCAGGGATGCAAAATCATGCTCTGAAGCGTCCCCAGCCTCTGTTTGCTAGAAGCTGGGAATGGGCAACAGGGGATAGATCACTTGATGATTACCTGTTCTGTTCATTCCCACTGAAGCACCTGGCACTGACCACTGTCGGAAGACAAGATACTGGGCTAGATGGATCATTGGTCTCACCAAGTATGGCCGTTCTTATGTTTGTGAGAGTGATCCCTGAAGAGGGACCTGAAAGAGGGTTTGTGAGGTGGGAAGGAGAAAGATTCTATGGAGTATGCCTGATGGATAATCTCCAAAACCCAACTGTCTATAGTAATCTTGTTCCAGCTGTGGGTGAGGAGTGTAAAACAGTCCCCAAAAGATTACAGGGGAAGAGGTGGATGTCAACAGTGGTGGTACACAGATCTCTACCAATAGGTCAAAAATGGTTCTTGGCCGATGGCTGAGAGATACTAGAGGTTGTGGCAGTACTGGGGGCCGAGACGCAAGGCCTCTGATTCCTCTGGCATTTGTGCGGAGGCTTGTCAGGGCAGTGATAATAAGCTGCATGGGGAGGAGGTGTCCTTAGTGTATAGGGCTGCCTCTGGTGTTTCCTCCTGGGGGCTGGAGTATAAATCCCAGAGAACGTAGAGTCCATCTCTAATCCTTTAGTGAGTACAAGGACTCATCAGTTTTCTTATTAAAGAAGTGGAACTCAAGGAAGGAGAGGTCCTGGATAGTGTTTTGGATTTCCCTAGCACCCTGACACTTGTAGCCAAGAGTCCTTCCTCATGACTAAATCAGTGGCCAAATTTCTGGAAGCTGGGTCTGCAGTGTCCATTACAGACTGGAGGGCTACTTTCACCACTAGCTTCCCCTCATTTAAAAGGGACAGAAATTGGGTCCTGTCCTCCATGGGAAGCTTCTCTCTGAAATCCACAAGCCTGGAATAGTTATTAAAGTCATATTTCACTAACAAAACTTGGTAGTTAGCAACAAACAATTTCAAGCCTACAGAGGAGACTACCTTTCTCCCCAGGAGGTCCAGTCTCTTAGAGCCTTTATGTGCCAAGTTGGCCCTTTGATAGTGTGACCAACCTCTTTCTGTAGCTGCCTGTACCACCAGTGAGTTGGCGTCAGGATAGGAAAATAAAAATTCAACACCTTTAGCAGGAAAAATGTATCACCTCTTGGCTCTTGTGGAAGTATAACATTGTATAAGTATAACGTTGTATAAGGGGACATGCTGGATACATTGTATATGAAAGGGCATGCCAAAACATGTTACAAAGTATCTGAGGGAGCACACGTAGGGACAGTTAGCTTTTGAATGGAGAAGCAATTAAGATAGAGCCAGCACGTCTAAGAAGCAGGCATCAGAATGGAAGGTGTGAAGGGCAATTAGTTAAGTTAACTGGAAGCTGTTAAAGGAGATTGTTAAGGGTGGCAGATAATTGAAGATACGTGACTGGTCTCAGGGATCTCGAAGGGTGGTGACTAAAATCTTTTTCTTCTTTTGTCTGTAACTTCTCTGTAACTTGTTCTCCAAAAAACTGTATAAATTAAGAGACACAAGCCCCACTCGTGGGGCTCACTTCTAAATGTATTAGCAGAGCAGCTTTGCTAATAAAACAGAGTGGTCTGATAAATTGTAAGTCTGAGTCAAACTTTGACAATTTGGAGGTTCTACCGAGATGGCAAACGGCTTCACTGAGGCTGTGTGATCCCTGACTGCCTTGCAGGATGATCGTGGCAGCCGGTGCCTGGACGCTTAGTCCAAGTGATCCTCCACAAGACAGAAAGGTACACAGCAGCAGCGCAGTCTACGCCATTGAACTTGTTGGTTCCCACTCTGTTCAGGTAGGGGTCTTTGGATCCAACTTCTGGAATCAGACGTCTCAGGTAATTATTATTTTTGTGCTTTAACCGGTTTGAGGACTGTCTTGTCTTTGTGTCTATCCGTCTTCCCCGTGGTGTGTGTGTGAATCTGGGAGCCATCTCTGTCCGGAGACTGGCTGACCAAGGGGTCCCCGTCCCCACGGTCTGAATAAGTGGAATCTGCACAGCTGCAGCCGCACCACGCCTTGGGTATAACCCCTGGTGTGAAAGCAAGGGCAGTTGAGGAAGTAGCCTGTGGGCTCCTTTCTGTGTGTTGCACCGGGTACCGCTCTGCTGAGCCCGAATTTCCTCCTTGTGTGAGTGCTGTGTGAAGTCCTCCTGGATGGGTAATCAGAGGTCTAAGGTAGAACAGTTCCCTAAGGGAACTCCAGCTTATTTTATGTATTTTAGGAGGGGTCCGGACTCTTGTAGGTTTCTTGAAAAATGGTCCAAATTAGCTCTAGAGAACCCCAAATTACAGTGGCCACTATTAGGTTCTTGGGACAAGGATCAAGTGGATGCTTTAAAAAGCAAACTCGTCCTCCCAAAAACCAAATTGGAGAGAGGAGAAGTAGAGTGCTTCATGCAGTGGTGGGAAGAGGCAAATCGTAGATGGACTGAGTCAAAACTCACCTCTCTTAAAAATTCTATCAAAAAACTAACAGTTCAATTGGATGCAGTCTCTCCCACCACTAGTCCGAGCGCTCCCCTTTGCCCAGTCCTGTGCAATGATCCAGATCAAACCCGACCCCCACCATACTCCTGCGCAAATAAGAAATCAGAAAAGGAAAAATCTTCAGTGACTACAGATAATGAAAGTGAAGAAGATACCCTCATTGGCCTCACAGCTCTGCAAAATATTATGAAGAAGAAATCCAAAGCAGACTGCAAAGATTCTCTTGACATCTCTTCTTGGAAAAGAGAACCTGATGGGAGGTTAATGAGAGACTCTGATCAAACTGTTGTGGCACCCTTACGAGTCCTTAGGATGGGAGAAAGTGGGTCCATATGGGATTGTAGGCCCTGGACTCGTGCGGAACTTTTGTCTATGGTTGGAGGTTTTCCCAAACCACAGGAAAACTCTGTCGGGTTTGCTGGGGAGTTTCTGTTGATCTGTGAGACCCATGAACCCTCTGGGACAGATCTCCTCCAGCTGTGTAGATTGTTGGCTCCTGCCAATTATTATGAAGAATGGTTGGCTGTCGCAGACTGGCCAGCTGAGGCACGCCACTCGGCCATGGGGAGTGCTGGCCCAGATTCGGCATACAGAGACCGGTGTATGGCTCTTTGGAAGCGCCTGCATCAAGCCATTCCCAAAGTGTGGTCTCCTAAAACAAACTGGACAGCAATACATTGCTGTAAGCAAGGTCAAGGAGAAAGCCCAGGCGACTATAGGTCCCGGCTAACTGATATTTTCCTACAACATTCAGGAATACAAGAGCCCGATGTAAATGGGCAGGGGGCCTTGGCACATGCATTTGTTGATGGTCTTCTCCCTGCCACAGGCAGCATGTTAAAACGAATAAGTGTGGGATGGGAGACTGAAACCATGGACAAATTGCTTGCAGTAGCAGAGCATTGCCACCGCACTTTAAAAGAAAAGGAGGAACAGTCCTCCCAAAAGTTAATGGCTCTGCAGATACAGCATTGTTCAGGACTGGGCAGACCAGACCACACCGGGGACAGGGACGGGGTTGCGGAGGGGGGCGGGATTAGCTGGGGTTTGTAACTGCTGTGAACAGCTTGGACACTGGAAGAGGGAGTGTCCAGGACGACCTAATGATTGTATGGGAAACCAGGTGAACCCCCCGCTGGTTCCTCCAGCTGATCCCCAGCCCTATTTTTCACCCCAACAGTGACGGGATGCTGGGGAACCTCACAAAGTTTTAGCTCCCTTATTACCTCTGTCCCCTACTGGAGAATGTGTCCTGACTGTAAATCATCTCTCTCTCCCTTTCCTTGTTGATACTGGAGCTTCTCTTTCTACAATCCACACCACTGACTTGCCTAAGGTTCCCCGATCTGGAAAATCTGTGTCTGCTGTTGGCATTACAGGGATCCCTACCTCTTTTCCCCTCTCAAAACCTTTGTCTGTTCAGGTCGGTCCCCTCTCTGAGGAGCATGCATTCCTCCTCTCTGATTCCACCCCTGCAAACCTTCTGGGACGGGACTTGCTATGCAAACTTGGCTGTTCTATTTACTGCTCCCCAGATGGTGTCTATCTGCAAATCCCTCAGTCTTCCTTATGTGATTCTGTAGCCTCCCTGCTGTTTGAAACTTCCCTCTCCACTCCGGTCCCTTGCTGTCCCTTAACTCCGTCCCTAGAGCACCTAATCTCTCAGGTTCCTTCCTCCCTATGGCCATCTCACCCATCTGAAGTGGGCCGATTAAATACTGACCCAGTTCGGATTACTGTAGACAATTCCAAACCTCTGCCTCGCCTGTCTCAGTATCCTTTGAATCCTGAGGCAGAGGCTGGGATTGCTCCAGTTATATCTGCATTAAAAGAACAAGGAATTATTGTCCCTTGTTCCAGCCCCTGTAACACCCCTATCCTCCCAGTTCAAAAGGCTGATGGCAAATCGTGGCGATTTGCTCAAGACCTTTGAGCTATTAACCGTATTGTCATACCTTCTTTTCCAGTGGTTCCTAACCCTGCTACAATACTAGCGTCTATTCCTCCAAATGCAACCACTTTACTGTTGTAGTTTTGTGCTCCGCTTTCTTCTCTGTCCCAGTTCACTCTGAATCCCAGTATCTCTTTGCCTTCTCCTACAAGGGTCAGCAATATACATGGACTACCCTTCCCCAGGGGTATATAGAGAGTCCATCCTATTTTTCTCAAGCCCTAGCCAGGGATCTCGTTGATCTGGTTTTCCCATCAGGATCCACACTGATCCAATATGTGGACGACTTACTCCTGTGCTCCCCCTCTCTGTCTGCCTCAGAAACTGATTCACTAACACTTCTCACAGCTTTAGCAAACAAGGGTCATAAGGCTTCTCGCACAAAATTGCAGCTCTGCCAAACCTCTGTCACATATCTAGGCTTCCTTCTCTCCCAGGGCTCCCGTACACTCTATCCAGCCCGGGTACAAGCCATCCTTAGCTTTCCCCAGCCTTGCTCTACACGCCAGGTCAGAAAATTCTTAGGCATGACAGGGTTCTGTAGGCAATGGATTCCCCAATATGCTTCTCTGGCTAAACCACTCCAAGAACTCACTCGATCCTCTGTACCTAACCCCATGCCATGGCCACTTGAAGCAAATGCTGCTTTCATCTCCCTTAAGCAGAATTTAGCCTCTGCCCCTGCCTTAGGGTTACCTAACTATGACAAGCCTTTTACCCTTTTCTGTCACGAACAATCTGCTTGTGCCCTTGGGGTTCTTACTCAGGAGCACGGTGACAGAAATCGCCCGGTGGCTTATTTTTCTGCAATCTTGGACCCTGTAGCCCAGGGTTTACCCCCTTGCCTACGTGCTGTAGCTGCTGCAGCGCGCCTGGTCGAGATGTCTGAGTCCCTTGTCCTCCGCTCTCCTCTCACTCTCATGGTTCCCCATTCTGTGGAAACTCTCTTTCTGCAACGCAACACTGCTCACCTCTCCTCTGCTCGCCTCACTAGGTATGAACTTTTGCTGCTTTCAGCCTCACATATCACTATTAAGCGCTGCTCCTGGTTAAACCCTGCTACCCTCCTTCCTTTACCTAGTGATGGTGAACCCCATGACTGCCTTACAACTGTCTCCGCTATCACTGTCCCGCGCCCCGACCTTTCAGAGATACCCCTCCCTAACTCTGACCTGGTATTATTCACTGATGGGTCCTGTTATAGAAATGACCAAGGCCACCTTCTTGCAGGGTACGCTGTGGTCTCTCTCTCTGAGACCATAGAAGCTGCGCCCTTACCCTCTGTGACCTCTGCCCAGGTGGCTGAACTGATTGCTCTAACCCATGCCTGCTTTCTAGCCGAGGGGCTTTCTGCCACTATTTTTACTGATTCTCGGTATGCCTTTGGGGTTGTGCATGACTTTGGCACCCTCTGGCAGGCTCGAGGTTTTCTTACCTCTACTGGTACCCCTATCAAGAATGGCCCCTACATTGCTGCCCTCCTGTATGCAGTTTTACTACCATCTGCCTTGGCAATTGTTAAGTGTACTGGCCACTCAGCGGCAGACACCGAGGTGGCAAAAGGTAATGCACTTGCTGATGCTGCTGCAAAACATGCCGCCACTATAAAACCTTCACCCGAAGCGTTTCTTGGTCCCCTCTCTTTCTCTGTAACGCCACCATCCCTGTCTCATCTCGCTCAGCTCCAGGATTCTGCCCCAGAAACAGAGAAAGACTCCTGCAGTGCTTTGGGTTGCTCTTTGCATTCTGATTCCCTTTGGCGATCGCCCACCGGTACCTTTGTAGCCCCCCTCTCACTCTACCCGTCTCTAGCCGCCCTGCTACATGGTGTTTCGTATGTCGGCAAGGAGGGGATGGTCTCTGCTATGAGTAAGGCAAGGTGGTGGGCTCCCCATTTCAGCTCCTTTGCAACCCGCCACTGTGCCGCTTGTGTTACTTGTCAAAGCCACAATGTAGGCAAATCTGTAAAAGTAACACAAGGGTTCCGGGGTTTGCCTCAAGCACCTTTCCTACACTGGCAACTTGATTTTTGTACAAATGCCAAAGTGTCAGAAATATGAATTCATTTTAGTTATAATATCTCTGTTTTCGGGTTGGATTGAAGCCTTTCCCTGTCACAAAGCTGATTCATTGTCCGTTGCAAAATGTCTGTTAAACCACATTATCCCTACCAAGGGAATTCCTGCCACTTTGTCTAGTGACCAGGGAACACATTTTACTGGAAAAATTGTTCAACATCTAAACCAGGTATTACATGTCACCCACCTGTTGCACTGCCCTACCATCCACAGAGTGCAGGGGCAGTTGAAAGGCGAAATGGTGTGCTTAAAAATAAGCTGGCAAAAATCTGTAGTTCCACAGGGTTAAACTGGCCAGCTGCTTTACCACTGGCCCTTATGGAAATTCGGTCATCCCCATCCCAGAGACACAAATTGAGTCCATTTGAAATCATCATGGGACACCCTATGCGAACAATGGCTACTTTTACCCCAGCCCCAGACCTAAATGTAACTCACAGCACGCTCCTCCAGTACTGCAAAGGGTTAATGCAAGCTGTGAGCTCCTTCCATTCGCAGCAGCTTGGCCGACGGAACCCACCTCTGCTGCCTGTCACACTCTTGAGCCTGGTGATTGGGTCGACCTGCGGCACCACCTTCAGAAGCACGCCTTGGAACCCTGGTGGAAGGGTCCATACCAGGTACTGCTCACCACCCAGACAGCAGTGAAATTATCCGGCATCGCTGCATGGATCCACGCCTCACAGTGTAAGCCAGCGCCACCTCAAGGGGACCAAGCACCTCTGCAAGACCACGCAGAACCAGCTTCAACCCCAGAAGACAAAGAGGAACAGCCTGCAATACCTTACAATCTGCGCTCTCGTAAGGGTTGCCAGAAGCAGAGGGTAAGCAGACAGCAGAACCCAACAAACAAGAAGCAGTAGTGAGCCTAGCGCCTGCTGCCTGGTGGACGTAAAACCGTGACGGCGGTTCCCTCAAAAGGGGTTGTCGGAACCAGAAAGGGTCCTGCTTCCAACATGTGTCCTTTGAGAAGCTTAATCCTCAGCTACTGTGTCCTGAGGGTCTGGGGAATCCAGAGTGACAGTGACAATTCTTTCATCCAACAACAGGTGTAGATAGCCCAGATCCTGAATATTTCTAATTGCTGGGTCTGCAGCCACATCCCAGCTCACTCACAAGCTAGTATCCCCACCATGGCAATCCCTTTGAATTCCTCAGAGCTTGCTGGAGAACCCTATCCACTTAAAAGGACATGGAAGGAAAATGACACTTGGGGGGCTGGGAAAAACATATGTTCCTAAACTTATAAGTGTGGTGAAAGGAAAGGGCCACTGGTGCTGGGTGTGTAATGGGACAGGGCTGAATCTAAGGAGGAGCAGCTGTCTCCAATACATCATGTCCCATGGTGTATGGGACTATTCAAACAAGGTTGGAGAATGGCGAACCGGGTATGGAAAGATAAACTTCCTCTCAACCTGGGATCAAACCAAAGATTCAATCTCTTGCTCCCCCTACAGCCTCCCTGAGAAAAACAGCACCATCTACAAATGTCATGTGAATGCTACCTCTTCTCCCAGTGAAAATCATCCTGTGCCCTTTGGGCGATACTATTCCTCCTTCGTAAATTCTTACATGTCAAAGGGTTGCAGTCAACCCTTCCCAGATTTAATGGGACATCATTGGGTTTGTGGGGAAAATGCTTACATTGTGTTACCAGCAAATTGGTCAGGTATCTGTTATCCTGCTCAGCTTTTCCCACAATTCCGGGTGCTTCAATCCCTGCCACGAAATCGCCTCCGTAATTTCAGGCGAAAAAGGAGGGACTTGCCAGATGCTAAATGGTATGTGGATAACATAAGCCCCCTAACTTGGGAAGAAGCTGTTGGCATTTCTTTAGTCCCAGTAGGGGGGGTAAAAGAACGATTGATGTATGGAATCCAGTAAGTCATTGGTCATGGGCGTAGCCTTGACCAAAAGGGGGGATTGTGGAAGTATAACATTGTATAAGTATAACGTTGTATAAGGGGACATGCTGGATACATTGTATATAAGAGGGCATGCCAAAACATGTTACAAAGTATCTGAGGGAGCACACGTAGGGACAGTTAGCTTTTGAATGGAGAAGCAATTAAGATAGAGCCAGCACGTCTAAGAAGCAGGCATCAGAATGGAAGGTGTGAAGGGCAATTAGTTAAGTTAACTGGAAGCTGTTAAAGGAGACTGTTAAGGGTGGCAGATAATTGAAGATACGTGACTGGTCTCAGGGATCTCGAAGGGTGGTGACTAAAATCTTTTTCTTCTTTTGTCTGTAACTTCTCTGTAACTTGTTCTCCAAAAAACTGTATAAATTAAGAGACACAAGCCCCACTCGGGGGGCTCACTTCTAAATGTATTAGCAGAGCTGCTTTGCTAATAAAACAGAGTGGTCTGATAAATTGTGAGTCTGAGTCAAACTTTGACACTCTTTTTGGTGTAGGAGCACAGAATGCTGGAGAGTACCATACCACTCTGGTCAGTTCCAGTATGGCCCCATTGATCAGAAGGGCCACCTTGCTCAGTCACTGCAGTTGTAATATGTCCAGGAGCCAGTGTTGAGGGTCCTTGACCTCCTCCAAAGGGATCTGTAAGTCACTGGCAACTCGTTGTAACAGTTCCTGGTTCCGGTGGTACTCATCCAGTGGAGAAGGCAAAGAAGGATTGAGCATGTCATCAAGGGATGATGAACAGGCTCTCATTGGAACAGTCGGTACCTGTGGCTATGGTTCCAGCTCTTCCTCCATGTACACAGAGGGAACTGGTTGGCGAGAGGTAGAGGAGCGGTATGACCTCTGAGAAGGGCCTGGATGCCTGCCATAAGGATCCCACAGACCCCAATAAGGCCAGAAAAGGGGATCGATCAGTTGCAGGCGTCCCCAAAGGAATTGGTACCAACAGTCCCAGTTTCGTACCAAGAGAAATGACAAGCCTAACCCTTAGACTGTCTGCTGGGGCTCAAATGTCTCCACGGAGATACCAGTATGGCTATCTCCTCTGACTCATCCGAGTCCAAGAACTGTTCCATTGGTAGCAAGTATGCCATTGGTATTGGGTCACTCCTGCCACATGGTTGGAGGTGGGACTGCTCCTCTGGAATAAGGACATCCCTCAGGAGGACAGGACCAGAAAGAAGTGGAGACTGTGGAAGAGGAAGGAATATATCCTCCGGTGTATATATATGTTTCCATAAGCCCTGATGTCTTCCAGAAGTCAAGTCTGGAGGACCCAGTGCACCTGGAGCAGCCAGCCAGTCTTTAGATGGTGGTACTGACAATGTGTCCAGACCCAGGCCTCACAGAAGGAACTGGTTGTTAGGATATAGATATTCAGGCCTGTCTGCAAAGGCCTGTACTTTAAGAATTTAGGTGTATTCTTATCACTTGGCTAGTTAGAGGTATAAAAGAAAGAATCAGAATCACTGTCTGCCAGTGTAAGGTCTTTCTCTTACTGTGACAGTCTGAGGCCCTGTTCTTAGGCTAAGGCCTTTGGCTAAGCGACAGAGGCAGCCATAAGCTGGGAAGCTACCGGTCACATTCCAAAGAAGTCACATTGAAAGAAGGTGCTATTGGGCTGTTAGGAATACAATCCTGTCCTGACAGTGCCTATCACCTCCAGAGAAAGGGAAGTGCCTAGAAGATGTAAAAGGAAATTGAGGTTGATAGTTTTCTGTCTGGTAAAAACTCACTTATCAATAGACACAGCTGGGAAACTCTTATGTCTTTATAGATGTAGTTGTGAAATCCACACTTCTGTATTGTTTTGTCATTATAGTTCCCACTTTGCTATTATTGGCATGGTCTCTGTCTGGTTCTGTGATTGTTTCTGTCTGCTGTATAATTAATTTTGCTGGGTGTAAACTAATTAAGGTGGTGGGATATAATTGGTTAGCTAATCATGTTACAATATGTTAGGATCGGTTAGTTAAATTTCAGTAGAATGATTGGTTAAGGTATAGCTAAGAATATTACTGTATAAATTAGGGGCAAACAGGAAGTAAGTTGGGATTCGAAAATAAGGAAAAAGGAACTTGTATTTAAGCTTGCTGGAAGTTCACCCCAATAAACATAGAATTGTTTGCACCTTTGGACTTCGGGTATTGTTGCTCTCTGTTCATGCAAGAAGGACCAGGAAAGTGGGAGAGTGAAGGAATAAGCTCTCTAACATCTTGATGCTGGGACTTGGATACATCGCATTGGATAGGTGAGTGGCAGCCTGTAAGTCCCCCTCCCCAACAGTCCGCGCAGCTGTTTGGAGCGGGTATGGCGAACTCTCGTGATGGTAGTTGCGGGTTCTGGCAAGCTGGCGTAACGGATTTTTTGAACAAATGGATAAGGAAGAATCAGGGCCCATACCAGGTGCAGGGGTTCACCTGGAATGAGATTGAGAAGGAGATGGGAGAGGTTTTGGGAGACCCCAAGGGAAAGAAGTGTAGGAAAAAGGGAATGGTATTACAAGGTTTGTGTGCTGGGATGGCATACTGGGTAAAAAGGGAAGCTTATCTCCTCCAACACATTAAGGGTTTGGAGGGGATTGTGAATCAGCAACAGATTTTAACAGAAAAATCTGTGTTAGCAGTAGAGGTAGCGGATTTGAAGGCACGGGATGCTGCACGGACAGAGGAGTCTTGTGAGGCAATCCGGAGAGAGAGGGACAAACTGCTGGGGAGAGTAGGAGACTTAGGGGAGGAATTGTATCATTGTAAACATGGGGACAATGAACTTGGGGACCCCAAACCATCCGCCCCACTAATGAAACTGAAGGAGACACCTCCACCACCCTACCCTGAAAAAACACTGTACCCACCACTGCCGGTGGATGTTGTAAGCCGGTGATCCACAGTTACAACCCCTGAGAGAGAGGCTACCCGGGAGGAACTGCAGGAGGCAGGAATAGTGGCCCCGGTTGAGGGGTGGGGGGGACCATGCCCCACAAGTAGTAGAACAGGCAGAAATCTGCCCCTTGTCCCTGAAGGACCGGGGGGCAGTACTGGGCTGTTTGGGAAAGGTACCCCGGAATGAGTGGGATCAGTTTGTGCTGTGGCTAGTGGAGGTGGGCAGGGAGATGGAGGGTGTAACTCATGAGGACCAGGTGATCTTATGGCGTAGTCTTTTGGGACGAGGTACCTTGGGAATCGATGTGGCAGGAGTGGCACACCCATTTCTAATCCCCGGACAGGTGGCAAAACACTTGTTTGGGGTGTACTCTCATATTGTGAGGATGAATAAGATGAAGCGAATCCCTGGGGAAACAGGGCAGGATACACTTAATCGCATACAAGCATGGACACGGTGCTGGATGGATCCCCTGGACGGTCCATGGGTGATGCCCCAGACAGGGGCACCGGGACCTGGTGGGGGTGTGGAGCAGGGTAGGGGTGTGGAATTGCTGGAGAAACGGTTGGAGCTGAGCAATCTGCAGTTCGTGGGGCATTTAAGGTTGCAGCACCCTGAATTTACTCCCAATCAGCTACCCCAGTTTCTGGAACAGGCAGATGTGTGGAGGCAGATGCATCAGTCCATGCTATTACTGCGGGGGATCAATACAAGGTGGAAAGGAGTGGGTCAGCCTGGAGAGGAGGAGGTAGAGAGAGAGTTCGTGGCTTTGGGGGGGTAGTCAGGGATGAGCGGGCAGCTATAGAGCAACAGATCCAGAGACTGCAGGCTAAACTGACTACCCACGATCTTATCAGATCAGGGGGAAAGTGGTCCCGGAGGCCAAGGGACTGGGACTGCCTGAAATGCCAGACTCACAATTTTGCGTGGAGACAGGAATGTGTTCGGTGCCAGGACCCCCGGTCGCCCCATGAACCACTGGGAGGGACAGAGGTGGGTGCTGCAACTTAGGGGTGCCCTGGGAGGCTTCCTTTCCATGTTCTCAGTTTAGGACGGGATGCATCTGGTCGCCCCACGCTCCAGGGGGCAATCAAAGGGAGTCCTATGAGGGATTTTTTGATAGACACTGGAGCAGCCATCAGTTTAACCACATGGGGGCAGGGGAGACCCTCAGAAGGGACTGTGACAATTGTAGGGGCAACGGGAGGGGAGACACAATTAACCCTGAGGTGGGGACAAATCAAAGGAATCTGGGGGGAAGGGGAGATTATGTGGGGTTGTAATGATATGCTTAATCTGTTGGGGGCAGGAGATTTACACAAACTGGGACTTGTACTGGATTTAGCCAATTGTGTGTGTTTACTGGGGCAAACGCAGGACAGTCAGGGCTATACCATTCCCATGGGGATAGCCACTATGACCATTAAAGCGGCACATGCCCTCCCACCACCCCCGGCTGGGTGGGAACACATCCCTGTGTGGGCTAAGGATAAGCTGGACTGTGGTAGGTGCAGCATGGAGGTACTGATGGAAGGAGGGGACCCTCCCCCACCGAAACAGTATCCTATTCCTCGGGAGGCATTGGCAGAGGTGGGGGCAACTACTGGGGATTTGGAACAGAGGGGACTGATTAGGGCAGTTGCATCCCCTTGTAATGCTGCTGTGTGGCCAGTGAGAAAGCCAAATGGTACTTGGCGCCACACTGTGGATTACAGGGCACTAAATGCTCTGACCAATTCGCCAGCCTCAATGGTGGCAGCATACCCTGAAATGTTGGCCTGTATTGGACCTCAATTCTGAATTTTTACTGTTTTGGACATAGCTAATGGGTTTTGGTCTCTGCCACTAGCTACCTCATGTCAGTATAAAACTGCATTCACATGGGAGGGCAGACAATTCTGCTGGACAGTCCTACCCCAGGGATATAGGGACTCCCCTGCAATTTTTCACAGATACATGAGACAGGCTCTGGAGGGGGTGGATTCAGCAGGGTGCATACAATATGTAGACGACCTGTTGCTAATGTCAGGGACAGAGGAAGAAGACAGGGAATTAACTGAGCAGGTCCTGCAAGCTTTGGCAAGAGCAGAATTGAAGGTCAATCGGAAAAAGGCTCAGATGGGACAGACAAGAGTGACCTACTTAGGAGTGGAAGTGTCTCAGATGGGAAGGGAAATCGATAACGGACGGGTGCAACTGATCCAGTCCCTGCCACTGCCTACGGATGTTAAAAGCTTGCAAAGTTTTCTGGTCTAACTGGATTTTGCAGGAATTTTGTGGCCAGTTATGCAGAAATAGCCCAGCCTCTATTTGACCTAACCCGAGCCTCAACTTGGGAATGGTCAGAAGAGTGTACTGAGGCAGTGAGAGTGCTAAAGGAAAACCTGGCCAGTGCTCCAGTGCTGGCCTCCCCGGATGGGGAGAAATTCTTTTATCTGTATCCTTTGGTATCAGACACTACCGTTGGTTGTGCATTAACACAGGAGTATGGAGCAAAGGACCGAACTGTGGCCTTTGCCTCTCGACTTTTGAGTGCTGTGGAATTGAAGTATGGATGGTGTGAAAAGGTACTGTTGTGCTCCTACTGGGGGGTATGGAAATTTAAATACCTTACGGGAATGCAGAAAGTAATAGTCCAATCTCATCATGACCCCCTGAGGCTGTTAAACATGCACACTATCTTACAGGGACAAGTGAGTGGGCAGCGTATTGCTAAATGGTTGCTGGCTCTACAGGCAGAAAACATTAAAGCAGAGGTGTTAAAGGAACCCATAGTCTGGGTAGCCGGATTACATCTGGCTGGCACCCCACACCAATGTGAAGCCAGCCCAGGAAAAACCCAACATCAGGTGTTTCAGGCAGCTAACCCCAATCAGGTAAAGGAGGGGATACTGGTATGGTTTTTGGATGGAAGTTGTAGGTATCAAGGGGGACGGAAAACTGCAGGCGTAGCTGTTATGGGAATCAGAGGCAATGAGACAGTCAGCACCATTGGTTTCTCACTAGAAGCAAAGTCAGCTCAGGAGGCAGAACTGACAGCCTTGCTAACAGCTTTAAATGAAGTGGATCCCAAATTTGAGCCAGAATGTTGGGTGGTGGTAGATTCAGATTATGTATTTCGTGGTGCCACATTAATGCTGAGATGGTGGGCAGATAATCATTTCAGGGCAACAGACGGCTCCACAATCAAGCATGCTACCTCGTGGAAGCGAGTGGAGGAGCTGAGTCACTGTTTTACACGGATCAATGTGGTAAAGGTAAAGGCACACAAGAAAACAGGACCCCTAAGCAAAGGAAATAATCTGGCTGATGTAGAGACCAAGCGGGCTGCAACAGAGGCACCCCCATGGCCCTGGGAGCCAGAAGAGAGTGTGCCTGTCACAGTGTTAACAAGAAGCGGGGTGGATACAGATCGGGGAGGGCGAATTCAAGAGTTGCAGGAATCTGACCCAGGACTGGAAGGCATCATGAAACTTGGGGACAGGCATGTGCCAAAGGTGGAACTAATGGAAGGGATTTGGTGTGTCTTAAAAACTGAGGGACCAGTAATGTTGTGCCCTCAGGGAAGTCGGACAGCTTTCTTAAGCTGGGTGCATGGAAGCTTGGCAGGGGGACACCCCGGGTTTGAGGAGGCACTGGGAATTTTAAAAAGGTTGTGCTGGTGGCCAAGAATTGCAGCTGATTTAAAATCACATCTGGAACGTTGTTTGGATTGTGCCAGGCACAGCCCACCTCACAAGGTGCTAAGGGGAGAATTAATGAGACAAGCCCCAAGGGGACCATGGGAAAGAATAAAGATTGACTACACAGGACCCCTACCACCAGACCATAGGAAAAACCGATTCATGTTGGTGGTAGTGGATGCTTTCAGACGGTGGGTGGAAGCTTTCCCCACAAAGTATCAAACTGCCCGGGTAACTGCTGCAATACTGGTAAATGAGGTATTCACTCGCTGGGGGTTCCGAAGGTGATTGACTCAGACCAAAGAGCTGCTTTTCGGTCAGATCTGTTAGGGGAGCTATCGGCCCTCACTGGAATCACACAGTTGGTCCATATTGCTGATCACCCCCAGGCTGCGGGGCAGGTGGGACGCATGAACCGCACCGTTAAAAGTGAGCTAAGAAAGGGAGTGGAAATCGGAGGGAAAAAAAGGTCACAGTTACTGCCCTTTGTCTTAATGAGAATAAGGGCCCGAGAATCAAAGGGCACAGGATTTTCTCCATATGAAGCTCTCATGGGAAGGCCTATGGAAAGGTGGGAAAATCTACTTACCCCAGTACGTGGGGGAAGTCTACACACGGCTTAACACAAGAATGGATTTTAACTTTAATCGACCATGTAAAACAAGTACAGCAGGCGGTGGCCTGGCGAGACGAGCAAGGAGCAGCAAGAGTCAAAGCATGGTACGACCTGCCTGGGGAGTGTAATCTACCCATGGTGGGAGATCTAGTGATGTACAAGATTCCAGGTCAACACCATCCATTCCCAGCTCCTAAATGGAAGGGCCCCTATCTTGTCCTTGACCAATTAGGGCCCAGTCTGCTATTACTGGGTACAGAGAATGGAGGACGGGAGTGGGTTCACTGCACGCAAATAAAAAGGTACAAACAGGGGATTGGGAAAGAGGACGTGTAAATTTTGTTATGTGTGTATTACAGGTTAATTCAAAAATGAGAAAAGGATGAAAATTCCCTGGCCCTGGATGGAACAATTACTAGTGCTAATCACAATTGTCACATTTACAAATTCTATTCAGATCCCACGATGTGAAGTGTCAAAAGGAGGAAACACATGGACGGCTACACATGCAACCTGGGTAATAAAGCTAATGAAGACTATGAAAATCTCCCCACAGAAAGATGTACCACTAATACTCCAACAGGAATTTGGCAGTGTCGGTATATGGTTTATGGATTACATGGGGGAATCCCAACCAGGCGGAGAATATCAAATTTATCAGGAAATATCGCATGGTACTCTCTGGGCGCTGCCACAATTAACGATAGTGGAAAACACAGTTACCCAGCTATGTGGTTTGTTACAGAGGGTCCAAAGAATATAACCCTCTGGTCTCCTGAAGCAAATGAACCCTCTTGGGAAAATAGGGCCCCACATTTAGGGTGTGATGTCACCACAATGGTACTTCCATGGAAGATAATCCCCGAAGGTGTGATTGTTATGTACATATTACATTAGGCGTAAAATCCCCTTTGGGATGCTGGGTGTACGATGAGTTAAACATTTTACAGAATGTAACCCTACAGGTGATATGGATGCCAAGTTGGAAGAATCCAAATTTAAAGTGGCCACAGCCTGGAGCCAAGAATATTCCCCGACGAGCAAATATATGGGAGCCATGGTGGGAGCAGGTGCAGCCAGCACTTTTTAACGTGTCCTTTCACTCTATTACATGGGTGGTACGCCCCAAGGAATGGTGGGTGGACCAAATTCATCCTAATTGTAGTATGTACACAAAAGGATTGAAACAACAATTCAATACATGGGTGAGGGGACACACCTGGAATCGTCGTCGGAAAAGGGGATTGTGGGCTGTCATAAATATAAAGGGAAGGGTAAACCCCTTTGAAATCCCTCCTGGCCAGGGGAAAGCTCCTCTCACCTGTAAAGGGTTAAGAAGCTAAAGGTAACCTCGCTGGCACCTGACCAAAATGACCAATGAGGAGACAAGATACTTTCAAAAGCTGGGAGGAGGGAGAGAAACAAAGGGTCTGTGTGTCTGTCTACATTCTGTCTTGGCCAGGGATAGACCAGGAATGGAGTCTTAGAACTTTTAGTAAGTAATCTAGCTAGGTATGTGTTAGATTATGATTCCTTTAAATGGCTGAGAAAAAAATTGTGCTGAATAGAATAACTATTTCTGTCTGTGTATCTTTTTTGTAACTTAAGGTTTTGCCTAGAGGGGTTCTCTATGTTTTTGAATCTAATTACCCTGTAAGATATCTACCATCCTGATTTTACAGGGGGGATTTCTTTATTTCTATTTACTTCTATTTTTTATTAAAAGTCTTCTTGTAAAAAACTGAATGCTTTTTCATTGTTGTCAGATCCAAGGGTTTGGGTCTGTGGTCACCTATGCAAATTGGTGAGGCTTTTTATCCAACATTTCCCAGGAAAGGGGGGTGCAAGTGTTGGGAGGATTGTTCATTGTTCTTAAGATCCAAGGGTCTGGGTCTGTCGTCACCTAGGCAAATTGGTGAGGCTTTTTACCAAACCTTGTCCAGGAAGTGGGGTGCAAGGTTTTGGGAAGTATTTTGGGGGGAAGGACGCGTCCAAACAGCTCTTCCCCAGTAACCAGTATTAGTTTGGTGGTGGTAGCGGCCAGTCCAAGGACAACGGGTGGAATATTTTGTACCTTGGGGAAGTTTTGACCTAAGCTGGTAAAGATAAGCTTAGGAGGTTTTTCATGCAGGTCCCCACATCTGTACCCTAGAGTTCAGAATGGGGGAGGAACCTTGACATGGGCAGGGGGGAACACTATGCTGGGTACATGGAATCTGGGGGACGAGTGGCTAACCAAACAATTAGTAAGCCAAAATGTGAAATTTCAACAACAAATTAATGAATCAATGGCACAGCAACTATCAGCAGTTGCCACAGGGTGGAGAACAGCAGTAGAGGTAAACTTGCAGTTAACTCATTGGGCAGGGGACCTGGTGACATGGGTAGAGGATGGCTTCAGAAGACTAACATGGGGAGAAGTGTGCGTAGGTATTCAAAATGCTCAGTTAATAATGTTAATGGATATTATGAGAGAGGCTTGGTCAGAACAATGGCCTTCAGTATTAAATCGGGAGGCTAGCCCATAGTTATCCACAATTGTAAAAACATACCCATCTACCAGGAAAATAACATCCCCGACCTGTGGGGACAGTTCTTGTGTAATTGTTACTATGATACCATGGGAAGGAAATGCAAATAAGGTGGTTCCCTTGAACCCTATGGGAGTTAGTAGGGAAGGGGGAGCACGTTGAGAGCCACTAGGGAATAGGTCGGGGGTGGAATGGGGTAAATTGGACTGTCATCACATTAAGCAGTTGTATATCCAGAGGAGGAATATGGATGTGCCCCTCTCCTATGACTATGGAGGAGCAGGATCAATGGCCTATTGCAAACGGGGGGCATTTAGGGGTAATGTATATGGGGTACGGTGTATTCTGTTGGGAATGTATGCAATCCTGCAATATAACACTAGGAGGCAAAATCCTTCCAGTGTATGACAAAATTATGAACTTCTGTACACTGCCACCTGGACTATGGTGCACCAATGGATCACTGGACTTAATCATTGTAAACAATCGAACCAGCACCTACTACCCCATACCGTGCCAAGTAGTTGAATTGGTTTGGACAATACCAAATTTCACTGTGGATATTCAATGGACACACAATATGGACAAAAGTACACAAAGATTACAACAGCAACTTGCTGCAAGCGCCAACAGTTGGACACACTTACAATACACACTACAGGATGGCGCTGACAACATTTTAACCTTATCAAAGGAGGAGAAGCAGTGTTTTTGGTGGTGGCCAGGATGTTGGACCATACTGCAGTGGTCAGGACTCTCAGTATTGCTGTGGATTATCATAGCAGCTGGTGTATTGTTAACTATGTGTGTGTTACATTGCATATGGAAACGATCAAGGGAGGCACAACCCCCTAGAGAACAGCCACTAATTATAACCTATAAGTAATCTAGTAAGCCCTCCCCCCGCCCCAAGTGTACTAGACAACCCGGACCCAACCTTTTCGGGCCCACTATACTGGGAAGTCTGGAACACTAATTGGAATAGGTGTAGTATGCCCGTACGAGAGAAGGTGCAGGGCATGGTACTACACAAAGGGCAGTGGGACAGATGGAGCATCGACACATTCCACCTTGATGCCTGGCCCTATCAGGAAATGTGTCGCCATATGGCCTATGCTTTTCCAGGGATACCGGGGCAGGAGGATCCCAAAAGAAAAAAAAGGGGTGGAGTGTTAGGATATAGATATTCAGGCCTGTCTGCAAAGGCCTGTACTTTAAGAATTTAGGTGTATTCTTATCACTTGGCTAGTTAGAGGTATAAAAGAAAGAATCAAAATCACTGTCCGCCAGTGCAAGGTCTTTCTCTTACTGTGACAGTCTGAGGTCCTGTTCTTAGGCTAAGGCCTTTGGCTAAGGGACAGAGGCAGCCATAAGCTGGGAAGCTACCGGTCACATCCTCACATTCCAAAGTAGTCACATTGAAAGAAGGTGCTATTGGGCTGTTAGGAATACAATCCTGTCCTGATAGTGCCTATCAGCTCCAGAGAAAGGGAAGTGCCTAGAAGATGTAAAAGGAAATTGAGGTTGATAGTTTTTTGTCTGGTAAAAACTCACTTATCAATAAACACAGCTGGGAAACTCTTATGTCTTTATAGATGTAGTTGTGAAATCCCCACTTCTGTATTGTTTTATCATTATAGTTCCCACTTTGCTATTGTTTATTGGCATGGTCTCTGTCTGGTTCTGTGATTGTTTCTGTCTGCTGTATAATTAATTTTGCTGGGTGTAAACTAATTAAGGTGGTGGGATATAATTGGTTAGCTAATCATGTTACAATATGTTAGGATCGGTTAGTTAAATTTCAGTAGAATGATTGGTTAAGGTATAGCTAAGAATATTACTATATAAATTAGGGGCAAACAGGAAGTAAGTTGGGATTCAAAAATAAGGAAAAAGGAACTTGTATTTAAGCTTGCTGGAAATTCACCCCAATAAACATCGAATTGTTTGCACCTTCGGACTTCGGGTATTGTTGCTCTCTGTTCATGCGAGAAGGACCAGGGAAGTGGGAGAGTGAAGGAATAAGCTCTCTAACACTGGTGAACATCTGTCCTTAAGTTTTGGTATCAAGGGTGACCAACTGAACAGGTGGATCTTTCTTTTTATCCACCTGGCCCTCTAATCTGGGGATCTTCAGAGGGGCTGGTTCCTTAGGTTCCGCACCTGATGTTTCACCCGACCTGCACAGGCTCAGGGAAGAAGCGTGTTTCTTATGGACAGTCCTCAAAAAGGCTCTGTCCTTGCTCCAGAAGAAGAGACCTTGGTCTCAGATGTTGAAAGCTCCACTCCAAGGCAAAATGTTGAAGTAGCACTATTGGTCAGTTGAGGCCAATTATAGAGAGGGGTCTCCTTGGCCGGATCAGAGATGGGCCTCGTAACCGTCTCCATTTCGTGCTCCTCTAGGCTAAGCTCCTGGGTTTCTCAAGTTCTGGGTGGGAAGGAACAACAGATACTGCACTTCACAGAGATCTGTCTCACCCAGACAACATAGGCAGTGTAGATGTTCATCACCATCACTGCTGGAGAAGGATCGAGGGCAGAAGACAATTCTAAAATCCCAGGACTCTGGGCACAGTCCCAGAGTTGGGGAAGTGTTCCCCAACCAGGGGAAGGAAATACTGTTAACCATAACTTGATCTACTAAATACTAAGCTAAAATACATAACTATTTACAAATATCTTCTCTCTTTGCAGGTTATACAATTGAGAGAAGGAGGCTACGATTCCAACTCAGGCTATGTGGCAGTAGGAAGGAATTGCAGAACCACTGATCTGCACTGCCTTGTATACCCTCAGTCAGGAGCATGAGGGGAGCTACTGTGCACATGCAGGCCAATTGACACTGCTTTGAAGAATTTCAGGTATGTACCCACGTGTAGAATACACACATGGACCAGTACTTGAAGAACTTAAGCTTCTTTTCATAGTATTAGTTCAGCTTAGTTTCTGCAGCAGAAGCACTGAAAATGTTAGTACAACGGACAGACAATAGTGTTTAATAGTTATTGATGCTGCAAAGCCAGTAGAGGGAGCCCAAAACAGCACTGTTTGTGAGATAGATGCCTGACTGTTTCTGTATGTTGTGACAAAGAGAGAGACTTTTAACTTTCCTGTTGCATATACCAATACTCAGGAAGGTCAGAACTTTAGGCTTTTAAACCTTAACGGTGTCCCTTCACTTTCTAGGGCTTTATCACTTTCAGGTTCACAGGACTCTGGAAAGCACAATTCTTGAAGGAATGCAGTACACAAGTTAGCCTTTTTACATAATGTGTGCAATTAGTTATCTAATTTTTCCAATTTACTAAAGATATAATCAACAAACTGAAGTATCTAAAAGGATTCACAGGTGATACCCATCCAAAGCTTAACAAAAGAAAAGGTGGGAAATACACAGAGCTTCAAGTCATTAAAATCAGCACCAGGATGTTATGTTTAGTGCACTGAATGGACAGAATGTAACAGAGCCACCCCATTTCCTACTTCTACTTTTCTCTCTGCCTTTCTCTTCCTTCTTTGTCACACGCATTGCCTTGTTATAGGCAACTAAAATGTATCCCAAGGTCCCCCTTGTTTTCTTAGTTTTCCTGGGTTTCCCCTATATCAAAGACAAAAGAGATTCCAAGAGAAACAATCACCAGGAAAAACAGTGAAGGACCATAAAATATCAGTGAAAGAAGGGACAACTGTAAAACCTAAAAATGTCTAGGGTCCTTGAAAACAGTTGTCAGGTTGAAGAGTATCAAATATGGATCTGTCTCCACTTCCTATTTCCTTATTCTCATATCACTTTCACATAGCGAATGAGAAGCACGCAGGCATGTCCAGACTCCCAATTTGTTAGTCTCTAAGGTGCCACAAGTCCTCCTTTTCTTTTTGCGAATACAGACTAACACGGCTGCTACTCTGAAATTTGTAGACAGACATTTTGGCCTTTTCAACACTAGTTGCATGCTTATGGGTCTATCTACATAGCCAAATCAACCACGTAGAGATCAAGATGGGTGATCATTATTGCAATGTATTAAACCAAGTGTGTTTAAAACACAATTTGTTTTGCCCTATATATGAGAACACCAAACTGGGTTATAATAATATATAATCCCTTCCTTTTATAAAGAACGAGCTCTCTTCAGAGCACTACACAAACATTTGTACAAAGGTAAATTAATTTTGTGTATATTTGTTTGGGTGCTGGAGCAACTTTTTTTGAATTCCAACAGTCCCCCTGCTTGCTTGAGTCCTCATTTTATATACAAATGGCTTCTCCCAACTTAATTTCTTCTGGATAAGCCAATCAGCGCAAAGTCAGGGCTTCTCTAAACAGGAAGTTGGGCTGAAAAAGCTAGGATATTAATTTAAAGCACAATAGATATTCTACATTAAATCCCTGTGTGGACATGCTTTATTACACAGTAAATGTGTCTGTGCACTTTTGCTTAGTCCACTTTGAAGTTAATTAAGATAAACTACACAAAGGCATTCAGTGTGGAATAAGCATGTCCACATTGGCAGTTAGTGTGGAATAGCTACTGCACTTTAAATTCACATCCTAGTTTATTTGTAGTTCAACTTCAATCTTTAAATGTAAACTCCAACACAGGGAATTCCACTTGCAAGCTTCCACGGGCAGCCACTGCAGATTCTGGAGCACTGGTTTAGTGGGCTCTCACTGTGAAACTTGCTTAACAATGCAGAATGCAGCAGCCCATTTATCTTCAGTTCCTGAATGATCTCAATGGATAGAGCCATAGAGAGCACAGTACAGACGTCTAAACTTAATTGACAAAGACCTAGATGAGTGGGCAAGGTCACTTTGTCAGAGAGAAAGGTTGTGCCCTTATTACCAGATGCAACTGAAAAAAAAAGGTCTCTCGGCCAGTCACTACTTTAATGAACACACCTAAAATTCTATATCTGTTTTACAAATAGCTGTTGCAGTCCCTCAATTATAGGTACTAATATAAATTCCACGCAAATGATCTCCCTCCTGTCTGGATTAAGTTACAGACAGCCCATCCAAGCTTTCACTGAATAGAGACAGATGCATATAGCTATGCATTACCAAACAATTCCCCAGACCCAGTAGCATTAACACAATGCAAAGGGCCAAAAGACCCATTTTTTAAAAAACCTGACCCACTTTCAAAAGTCAGTAGCTTTTTCCGCCAGGTGAAGTATGAATATTTAAATCAAAAGATGAGTCAGGATTGAATATTTTCTCCTTGACTATGTATTGTACCTTTCTAGCGGTGCTCTGATATGAAAAGATCCTGCTGCCATACACTAGCACTGACATTGTTTCACTTAGTCTCAAAGGAACATTCTCTAATAATTTCATCTGCTCTGTGACAACAAGTTGTGGAGGAGGAGGGGAGGGGGCTTCTGTGTGGAAAAAACAACAATGAAAGATGGATCTCTGTTAGAACTTAAAAAATTACATTTCATGATTTATATAAGGCATATTATAATTTAATTGGCAGTAAAAAAGTGGACTGGGGAAGTTTGGGTTTGTGGTTAACAGTTATAAATTTGTTTCTACCTTTGTCATAGAGTAATAAAGCTTTACAGATGAGCTTTATGTTTTAGGCAAGGATAAACCTAACATAACATTTTCTGGAATCCTGTTCCAACCTGAGCACTGTTGCTAAAACAGATGATTGTGGTAACTATTTATACAGCATACTCCAAGAAAATAACCCAGAAACTCTGCAGTCTACAAAACAAACCCACAAAAATATCCTACAGGGAGTTATTCTTTCTATCAAGATCATGTCATAACAAGCCTTGGTTAAACTGAATAGAAGGCTAACTCCCGTTTGCCAGCTTCTGATCAATTTTCACTGAACTGATGGTACTGTGCAAGAAACCAAATAGAATTAAAAATCCCCTAATTTTATAATCTAAAGGTGGGTTAACTGAAAAATATGCACTGTTAAAACTTTACCTCCAGTCTTGTTTAATGTTCTAATTAGTTTATGATAATCTCTAATTCCCTTTTACTTGTTCTACAACAGCTCTCCCTCTATTTACACTAGCCAAGCGACATGACTCCTAACCACTATCTTGCACAATTGCCTAGTGAACGAGCATTTATTTCCCATGTGTATTTTTCCTTGAAAATAAAGAGGGACTAGAATATCTCTGGGGAAAAAAATGATAGCTAGAGTTTTAAGAATGTACTTCCAGCTAACAGGAAATCTGGAATAAAAATTAAAAGATGGTTTTGGACAATGATTATCTACAGCCATGGTCCATGTCACTAGTGGGCCTTTCTGATAACACTGTATACATGTGCACATGTATGATATCATCAAATCACCTCACTTATTTAGTAATAAATAAAACTTAGCACTTTCCATCCCTACACACTTTGTAAACATTAATGAATGAACCCTCACAATGGCTTTGAAGAGCAAAGTATTATTATTCCCATTTTTTCCATGAGAAAATCAGATATAGCACTGAAGTAGAAAGCATAAAAATACCCAGTGAATAATGGAAAAATTTAAATTGGAATTCAGAGGAGTTCCTAGTTCCCAGCTTTTACCACTCTGCCGTCTCATTTAGCAGAATGGACTGCCAAGTTCCCAGGACATAGAGAATATGGTGAAAAAAGGGAAATGATAAAATAAGAGGAAAAAGATATTGACTAAGTAAATATCACAAGCTTCAGTAGCAAAAAGCTGTATTTTCTCCCCATACCTCATTATCAGTCCTTCCCACTCGCCTCCTCCAGGCCAGCTGCTGGGCCTGCAGGCAACTGGGCTATTTTAGCATTTTAATTTGATATAAGAAACAGAATTGTGGACTACGAAACACTTCCCTTTTTAAGGTACAATTTCAAGCAGCCTCATTTCCATTGAAATGCTGCTAAGAATCACAGCTGGGCTAGAAGGAAAGTCTGACATTTTTCTTTGAATTTTGGCCACATTGGCACTGGCAGTCAAACTTGCAAGGGTGTATCTTCATTGCAGAGTTGGATCAGGTGATCAGTACTTGTGTCTGAGCACTCACGCTGAGCCTAGCACAGGTGTAAGAAGCCACACTGCAAAGCCACACCCATGTTACTGTGTCCTCACTGGTGCTGCACTCGCCTATGTCGGTCAGACTTCTGCACCATATCCCTTGGTTCTTTCGTACTGTGGTAAGCTGAGGGGCTCTATGATTCTGTCCGAGTGGATTGTGGGAGAATCTGTCTGTCCTTCTGGGCACACAGAGTGAATTGTGGGAAGACATTGAAGGACCAT
This sequence comes from Lepidochelys olivacea, assembly GCF_965140295.1. NCBI lineage: Eukaryota > Metazoa > Chordata > Testudines > Cheloniidae > Lepidochelys > Lepidochelys olivacea. Next base: position 55,411,576 of record NC_140416.1, read on the forward strand.
CAGCACTCGACTAATGCCTGTATCCTCACTGCAAAGTGAATAGGCTACTAGCGTGAGTGAAAATGGAACCCTGGCTCTAACCCACATCCCCAGCAATGCAAGCTAGCGGAGGCTGAAAGCACCATTTAACTCAGGGGGACAGGTTTTCGTGTGTGAATGGGAGGAGGCTTGGGTATTGCCCTTAAGTTAAGAAGCCAGGATATAGAGGACACAACCCAAGAGAACAATCACATTTCTCTAGCACTGAGTTTTACAGCCAGTTTGGCTTCTGGGAATTTTAACTGACATGAAAAGTTGCTGATTCCTCAAGATTGGTTAATTTTTTAAATGTTTGTTTTAAAACATGAAATGTAAAATTAAGAGACCCCTATTATAACAGTAAGCCACATCTGCTTGTGTGTTTGAGCCATACAGGGATTCTCAGATGGTTGAAAGCACTTAAACATACTAAGGATATGTACCAACGGCCAAGGAATACTTGTCTATTATGGCTTGTTGCCAGAGGTGAAAGTAAGCCGGTACGGCCCAGTATGCCGGACCGACTTCCCCAGGCTGGCGATTTAAAGGGCCCAGGGCTCCCCGCAGCAGCCGGAGCCCCAGGCCCTTTAAATCGCCACCTGAGCCCAGCTGCCAGAGCCCTGGGGTAGCAGCAGCAGGGCTCTGGCGGTGATTTAAAGGGCTGGGGACTCCCGGCCACTGTTGCCACAGTGGAACCCCAGGCCCTTTAAATCTCCGCCCGAGCCCCGGGGTAGCAACGGCAGCCGGGAGCCCCTGGGGTTCTGTCAGCGATTTAAAGGACCCAGAGCTCCACTGCGGTAGCGGTGGCCGGAGCCCCAGGCCCTTTAAATCACTCCTGAGCCCCAGGGCTCCCAGCCACCTCTGCAGCTGGTAGGTCCGGGGGTGATTTAAAGGGCCTGGGGCTCCAAGCCGCCGCTACTGCAGCTGGAGCCCGGGTGCCTTTAAATCTTGATTTAAAGGGCCTGGTTATTTAAAGGCCCAGCCTCTTCTGGTTGAGGCCACTCCCCCTGCTCAGGACTCCAGCGTACCGGTAAGTCCTTTAAGTTTATTTCCTTCAGCAACAAGCAGGGGTGAAAAGTAAGCAATATATTAGAACTAACTAGCTTTTGCTCTCCAAAGATAAGATATGCCTTTCTATGGTTTACTGTTCTAAGCAAAATCTTTAATTTTTGTACACACTGGCATTTAGCATGCTTGATTACCAAGCCAAACACTGCCCCATCTTTGTTTTCTGTTTTTCTCTGATTTTTTCCCCCTTCTGTATGTGTGTGCATATGAGTATACGTTCTTCAATAAATTCATACACATCACTGAACAGCAAGTGTAGAAATCCAGACCCACAGCAGGGATTTAATTCACTGTACAGAGGACAGAGCCATCTCTGGAGCCACCTTTCCTATGGATATGGAGCATCTACAAGACTAATATTCAAGGAAAACCATTAGTAAATACTCCTAGTTTTCCACCTACCACCAATTAAAAAAATTAATAAAGAAAATACAGGCTTCACAGATAGCATCAGGTTAAGTATTACCAGGAGAGGCGTCTTCTCAAATACTGGTATTGAAATACTGATTTTAAATTTTTAGTTCAGGGCTTGGATCAGGCTTTACAGATGGACAAATGCAAAGCTGACTAATGCCTAAGACTGCATCTACACAAAGGATACTAGGGTAGTTCCTCTGCAGTTAGCAATGGTTGGGAGCACCAGTGTAATCTAGGCATTGTCTACTCTTGTCAAAGCAGGATTAGATGACAACACAGTTTTTAAAAATGGCTGCTCATTTACAGTATCACTCCTATTGTTTTTAGCACCAATGGAGTTGCACCAGGTCTAAAGAAACAGTAGGAAAATTTCAGAACATCCTCAACATGGAAAAGACTTTAGGAAGGGGTTCTTGAATGTACTGGTGGGGAATTCACTCCCAGGTAAAGAAAACAAGATCCCCAATTAATAAGCGAGATTACTCTCAGACTGATGGTACATAAACTGAGTGCAGACTGGATCTTTGCATAGTGGAAATGAAGAAATTGAATCACATGGTATCAATATGCATCCAGGAAGTGCACATGGACTACGTTTTAGTAGAGGCCATTTGTTATTAGTTGAATATCACTAACTGCACTTTATAAACTAATACTAATTAGGGCTGTTGATTAATCAGTTAACTCACACGACTAACTAAATTAATCGCGATTAATCGCCATTTTAAACACACTATTAAACAATAGAATACCAATTGACATTTATTAAATATTTTTGATGTTTTTCTGTATTTTCACATATATTGTATTGTGTTGTAATTGAAATCAAAGTGTATATTTTTTATTATAAATATTTGCACTGTAAAAATGATAAAAGAAATAGTATTTTTTCAATTCACCTCATACAAGTACTGTAGTGAATTCTCTTTGCCGTGAAAGTGCAACTTACAAATGTAGACTTTTTTTGTTACATAACTGCACTGAAAAACTGAAGTTTTACATTGTTTTGAACCTACAAGTGCACTCACTCTTACTTCTTGTTCAGCCAATTGCTAAGACAAGCAAGTTTGTTTACACTTACAGGAGCTAATGCTTTCCGCTTCTTATTTACAATGTCACCAGACAGTGAGAACTGGCATTTGGCAAGATATTTATGTGCCAGATATGCTAAGCATTCGAATGTTCCTTCATGCTTTGGCAACCATTCCAGAGGACATGCTTCCATGCTGATGACACTCTTTAAAAAAAAAATGTATTAATTAAATCTGTGACTCAACTCCTTGGGGGAGAATTATATGTCCCCTGCTCTGTTTTACCCACATTCTGCCATATATTTTATGTTATAGCAGTCCGGTTGATGACCCAGCACATGTTGTTCGTTTTAACAACACCTTCACTGCAGATTTGACAAAATGCAAAGAAGATACCAATGAGAGATTTCTAAAGCTAGCTATTTCACTCAACCCAAGGTTTAAGAATCTGAAGTGCCTTCCAAAGTCTGAGAGGGACGAGGTGTGGGGCATGCTTTCAGAAGTCTTAAAAGAGCAACACTCCGATGTGGAAACTACAGAACCCAAACCACCAAAAAAGAAAATCAACCTTCTGCTGGTGCCATCTGACTCAGATAATGAAAATGAACATACGTTGATCCGCACTGCTTTGGATTGTTATCAAGCAGAATCCATCATCAGCATGGACGCATGTCCTCTGGAATGGTGGCTGAATGATGAAGGAACTTATGAATCTTTAGGGCATCTGGCACATAAATATCTTGCGACGCCAGCTACAACATTGCCATGAGAACGCCTGTTCTCACTTTCAGGTGACATTGTAAACAAGAAGTGGGCAGCATTATCTCCTGCAAATGTAACCACACTTGATTGGCTGAACAAGAAATAGGACTGAGCGGACTCGCAGACTCTAAACTTTTACATTGTTTTATTTTTGAATGCAGTTTTTTTGTACATAATTCTACATTTTTAAATTCAACTTTCATGATAGAGAGGTTGCACCACAGTACTTGTATTGGGTAAACTGAAAAATACTATTTCTTTTGTTTTTTTTTACAGTACAAATACGTGTAATCAAAAATAAATATACAGTGAGCACTGTATACTTTGTATTGTGTTGTAATTGAAATCAATATATTTGAAAATGTAGAAAACATCCAAAATATTTAAATAAATGGTCTTGTATTATTAACAGTGCAATTAATCGTGATTCATTTTTTTTAAATCACTTGCCAGCCCTAATACTAATGCTATGTGACATGCACAATAGGTAGACCTATGACCATGTCTTGAACTTTTCAGTCTTTTCTACATTTCTCTCAAATGTCTCTACAGCAGCACACTCCTTGTAGAGCACACACCATGCAGTGTACTCTACATCACAAAGGATCAGAGTAGTGGTAGGAATGGACAAAAAGTAAACAGAGTCCTAAAAGTTCATGTACACACTCAAAAGGGATCTGAGACAGATGACCAGAAAAATTAGAAAAGAAAACATAGGACCTGATCCAGAACAAATTACCCACACACTTCTGAAGCACACGATAGCTATGTTGTAATAATCCTGATTCTTATGTCATTGGGTCAGGTTCACATCTGAGACTTTACATTCTACAGGAGTTAATTTGACTTAAAGGATGAAGTCAATCTGCTATGTAGTTCTAGTAGGGGGAACTAAGAAGACTGGGCCCCACAGTTGCCCAGAATTGTGTTTAAAAATTCTAAGACAACAGTTATTGTATTAGGATGTTTCCTATTTCCTCCATGTTGAAAAAGGAGTCTTCCTTTCCCCAGTGTCATAGGAGTCTTTGGAAGACTCTCCCATATCCAACCATCTTCCACAGGATTAGAGAATGAAGGGGCACCTTGCCCTCTTTCATAATCAGTACTTCTTTTTAAATGTTCAGGGGTTTTGCTTTTTAAAATCAGGCTTCTTTTTCACTCTGGCTGACCACCAGAACAGAACTGTCACCTAATGACAGCCCCAATACCTCTGGGTAACTGCTCCTTTAAAACTCTTCCTGGCTGACAGACTGCCCCATACTAGCATACTGGAGGTAATTCGCTGAGCATGCTCTGTGAAGTTTCTCTGACATTCATCCCTAGATTACCATAACCATATAAAGCAAATGAGCTAGGAAGAGGAAGAGACTCCATTATTGGGACGATCAGAAAGATTCAAAGAACATTATAAAGCCCTGTCCTGGGATGATGCTTGATGTACCATATCTATCTCTGACAGAGCCTTAATGTGTCTATCTTTTTATATTTTGTAAAACTTGTATAGTTTGTTCTGACACATATTAAGCAGAATGCTCAATCTAGCACTGCACAGTTGTTAGAGAAGGACAATTGTGCCCCAGAGTATGAAGGAGGCCTTTAGAGCGTCTGATACAGAGTGTAATTTTGACTAAATCAGGCCTCTAATTTCTGTCACTGATTCAGCTCCACTCTGAAAAGTGACTATAAAAGTATGGCCCACCTTACTCAACAGATCTTCCCCATATGTATTTCATGTCTCCTGCCTATTTTAGTGATAAAAATTAGCTTTAATTACTTTTTACTACTGTTAGCCCTGCAGAGCTGTTGAAACTGAGAGAGAGAGAGAGAGAGAGAGCGCGAGCGAGCGCTAGCTTCTATTCTGACTCATACATAATTAACAGATTTGTTAACCAAGTTCCCACTGCAGGGCAAATTCAGTCCTTGGTCACATCTGTGTGACCCCATTGATGACAATGGCATACCTGCCAAATTCAGTCTCTTTCTCTGTAGATATGGTTTTTAACCCTTTCCACTAAGAAAATCTACCTCCCCTCCCACAAGTTTGGCTTATGCACAAGTGTAATCGTATTTCATATGAAATTAGAGAGTGATGTGTATTGTTAAGAAACAACTCTGGCCGTAAATGTTTCAAAGATACCTTCTTACTTCCTGATTTACAAGTTAGCTTAACTAAATCCAACAACTCAAACTCTAACAAAATAAATGCTCAGAAAAAATATTTATTTCAAATGTGTACCTTCTACAGATGTACCACTTTAGTTTGAAATTTACTATGAGAAATGGTTAGAGCTACTTTGGAATTTTTCTGGTTGCTCCTTCTTAGCAACAAGCAAACCTCTGCAAAAAAATTAATTTCCTTATCCCTGTCTTTCCAATGTACAAGCTTAAGAAGAAGTGGAAGGTTGGACTTATGACCAGGGAAGAGTATAAAAATATTGCTCGGGCATGTAGAAATGATATCAGGAGGGCCAAATCGCACCTGGAGCTGCAGCTAGCCAGAGATGTCAAGAGTAACAAGAAGGGTTTCTTCAGGTATGTTGGCAACAAGAAGAAAGCCAAGGAATGTGTGGGCCCCTTACTGAATGAGGGAGGCAACCTAGTGACAGAGGATGTGGAAAAAGCTAATGTACTCAATGCTTTTTTTGCCTCTGTTTTCACTGACAAGGTCAGCTCCCAGACTGCTGCGCTGGGCATCACAAAATGGGGAAGAGATGGCCAGCCCTCTGTGGAGATAGAGGTGGTTAGGGACTATTTAGAAAAGCTGGACGTGCACAAGTCCATGGGGCCGGACGACTTGCATCCGAGAGTGCTAAAGGAACTGGCGGCTGTGATTGCAGAGCCATTGGCCATTATCTTTGAAAACTCGTGGCGAACCGGGGAAGTCCCGGATGACTGGAAAAAGGCTAATGTAGTGCCAATCTTTAAAAAAGGGAAGGAGGAGGATCCTGGGAACTACAGGCCAGTCAGCCTCACCTCAGTCCCTGGAAAAATCATGGAGCAGGTCCTCAAAGAATCAATCCTGAAGCACTTGCATGAGAGGAAAGTGATCAGGAACAGCCAGCATGGATTCACCCAGGGAAGGTCATGCCTGACTAATCTAATCGCCTTTTATGATGAGATTACTGGTTCTGTGGATGAAGGGAAAGCAGTGGATGTATTGTTTCTAGACTTTAGCAAAGCTTTTGACACGGTCTCCCACAGTATTCTTGTCAGCAAGTTAAGGAAGTATGGGCTGGATGAATGCACTATACGGTGGGTAGAAAGCTGGCTAGATTGTCGGGCTCAATGGGTAGTGATCAATGGCTCCATGTCTAGTTGGCAGCCGGTATCAAGTGGAGTGCCCCAAGGGTCGGTCCTGGGGCCGGTTTTGTTCAATATCTTCATAAATGATCTGGAGGATGGTGTGGATTGCACTCTCAGCAAATTTGCGGATGATACTAAACTGGGAGGAGTGGTAGATACGCTGGAGGGGAGGGATAGGATACAGAAGGACCTAGACAAATTGGAGGATTGGGCCAAAAGAAATCTGATGAGGTTCAATAAGGATAAGTGCAGGGTCCTGCACTTAGGACGGAAGAACCCAATGCACAGCTACAGATTAGGGACCGAATGGCTAGGCAGCAGTTCTGCGGAAAAGGACCTAGGGGTGACAGTGGACAAGAAGCTGGATATGAGTCAGCAGTGTGCCCTTGTTGCCAAGAAGGCCAATGGCATTTTGGGATGTATAAGTAGGGGCATAGCGAGCAGATTGAGGGACGTGATCGTTCCCCTCTATTCGACATTGGTGAGGCCTCATCTGGAGTACTGTGTCCAGTTTTGGGCCCCACACTTCAAGAAGGATGTGGATAAACTGGAGAGAGTCCAGCGAAGGGCAACAAAAATGATTAGGGGACTGGAACACATGAGTTATGAGGAGAGGCTGAGGGAGCTGGGATTGTTTAGCCTGCAGAAGAGAAGAATGAGGGGAGATTTGATAGCTGCTTTCAACTACCTGAAAGGGGGTTCCAAAGAGGATGGCTCTAGACTGTTCTCAATGGTAGCAGATGACAGAACGAGGAGTAATGGTCTCAAGTTGCAGTGGGGGAGGTTTAGATTGGATATTAGGAAAAACTTTTTCACTAAGAGGGTGTTGAAACACTGGAATGCGTTACCTAGGGAGGTGGTAGAATCTCCTTCCTTAGAGGTTTTTAAGGTCAGGCTTGACAAAGCCCTGGCTGGGATGATTTAACTGGGAATTGGTCCTGCTTCGAGCAGGGGGTTGGACTAGATGACCTTCTGGGGTCCCTTCCAACCCTGATATTCTATGATTCTATGATGTCATTACCTTTACCAGTTCCTCAAAGAAAACCAGTAGAGAACTGGTTCAAATGGCTTGACCTTCTTTTGCTTCCTTTTGACTTTTCTGTATTAAATGAAAACTAAACAAGTAGTAGTATTACCTCCTCCCCTTCAATCTTTCTACAACTTGTCAATATGAAAAAAAGTAGGAATATTAGAAATATAGCATAATTTTTTTATAAAAATTGTATTACTTGCATTTATAAGTTTTCTAATAAACCATAAGATCTCTTTGCTTCATATGTTCTCAAACAAACACCAATTCCCTCTCTCATTTAGATACACAGTACATAAAAAAACCTACATTAAAGAACAGTATTTAGGTTGCAAATTCAAGTACTCAAAATTTGGGAAGTGCCAGATCTACATTGCCTGTGCAACTTTAATTCTGTGTACTTATGCATCCATCCTGTGTACTGAACAAGAGGGGGTCCTGTGGAAAAAATGAGTGTGATCATGTAATTAAAGACTAAAGACTAACATAATGCTATTTACTCACAAGGAAGAAGAAATAACATTTCATAGCAACCGCAAAACTAGCATTTCTTAACTTTCCAGTGCTTGACACTGAAATCTAAATAATGTTATTTAATTTAGTTTTTTGTATGTAATTTCTGTGTGTTAAATGGAAAAAGGTTAAAAGAGAAGAAAAGAAGGATGTAGAACTAATAACCCCCTCATGCTTGATAAGCAGGGTTTGAACCCTGACCCTTCAGCACTGCTGCACACACTTCTACCACTAGAGCTAAAGGGCAACCTACATTAACACTGAGCAGGAGAAGACTACTTATGCCAGAGTGGCAGTGATGAGGGCAAACATATGGGTACATTCCAGTCTAGCATTCTCCCACACACACTCTCTCCACATCACCAGGAGTTGGGGGCACTCCCGCCGCGAGAAAGGAGGATGGGCTGCTCAGGCCTTGTACTGGGTCTAAATGGATGCATGAGGTAGACATAAACCCAGGCCAGTTTTACCTCCCCACGCCACAGGAGGTGGTTCTTACACCATTTGATGCCTCTGGAGTGAAGGGCATGGGCCACTGGAGCCACAAACCAAGTCCAAGGGGTGGACCCAGCATGGCTCTCCTGACTCCCACGCTCTCTTCACTCCTACTCTAGTACAGTGTGTTGTGACACTGCTGCTGCTTCTCCTCCTGTGCAGGGGAGAAGGACAGCTGTGGCTGCATCAACCCAACCTTAGAATGTTTCTGAGACAAGGTAGGTAAGGTCATATCTTTTATTGGACCAACTTCTGTTGGTGTGAGAGAGAGATGCTTTCAGGAGACACAGAGCTCTTCTTCAGGTCTGGGAAAGGTACTCCGAGAGTCACAGCTAAATGCAAGATGAAACAGATATCTATAAATAGTTAGCACATATTCTAAAGAGAGGTTTCAGAGTAGCGACCGTGTTAGTCTGTATTCGCAAAAAGAAAAGGAGTACTTGTGGCACCTTAGAGACTAACCAATTTATTCGAGCATAAGCTTTTGTGAGCTACAGCTCACTTCATCGGATGCATTCAGTGCAAAATACAGTGGGGAGATTTATATACATAGAGAACATGAAACAATGGGTGTTACCATACACACTGTAACGAGAGTGATCACTTAAGATAAGTTATTACCAGCAGGAGAGCTGGGGGGTGGGTGGGAGAGAGGAGAACAGGACCTTTTGTAGTGATAATCAAGGTGGGCCATTTCCAGCAGTTGACAAGAACATCTGAGGAACAGTGGGGGGGGGGGGGAACATGGGGAAATAGTTTCACTTTGTGTAATGACACATCCACTCCCAGTCTTTATTCAAGCCCAAGTTAATTGTATCCAGTTTGCAAATTAATTCCAATTCAGCAGTCTCTCATTGGAGTCTGTTTTTGAAGTTTTGTTGTTGAAGAATTGTAACTTTTAGGTCTGTAATCGAGTGACCAGAGAGATTAAAGTGTTCTCCAATTGGTTTTTTAATGTTATAATTCTTGACGTCTGATTTGTGTCCATTTATTCTTTTAGGTAGAGACTATCCAGTTTGACCAATGTACATGGCAGAGGGGCATTGTTGGCACATGATGGCATATATCACATTGGTGGATGTGCAGGTGAACGAGCCTCTGATAGTGTGGCTGATGTGATTAAGCCCTATGATGGTGTCCCCTGAATAGATATGTGGACACAATTGGCAACTGGCTTTGTTGTAAGGATAGGTTCCTGGGTTAGTGGTTCTGTTGTGTGGTTGCTGGTGAGTATTTGCTTCAGGTTGAGGGGCTGTCTGTAAGCAAGGACTGGCCTGTCTCCCAAGATCTGTGAGAGTGATGGGTCATCCTTCAGGATAGGTTGTAGATCCTTGATGATGCATTGGAGAAGTTTTAGTTGGGAGCTGAAGGTGACGGCTAGTGGCGTTCTGTTATTTTCTTTGTTGGACCTGTCCTGTAGTAGGTGACTTCTGGGTACTCTTCTGGCTCTGTCAATTTGTTTCCTCACTTCAGCAGGTGGGTATTGTAAGTTCTAAGAATGCTTGATAGAGATCTTGTAGGTGTTTGTGTCTGTCTGAGGGGTTGGAGCAAATGCGGTTGTATCGTAGAGCTTAGTTGTAGACGATGGATCGTGTGGTGTGGTCTGGGTGAAAGCTGGAGGTATGTAGGTAGGAATAGTGGTTAGTGGGTTTCCGGTATAGGGTGGAGTTTATGTGACCATCGCTTATTAGCACCATAGTGTCCAAGAAATGGATCTCTTGTGTGGATTGGTCCAGGCTTGGGTCGATGGTGGGACGGAAATTGTTGAAATCATGGTGGAATTCCTCTAGGGCTTCTTTTCCATGGGTCCAGATGATGAAGATGTCATTAATGTAGCGCAAGTAGAGTAGGGGCGTTAGGGGACGAGAGCTGAGGAAGCATTGTTCTAAGTCAGCCATAAAAATGTTGGCATACTGTGGGGCCATGCGGGTACCCATAGCAGGGCCGCTGATTTGAATAAAAAAAGGAATGCTTTAAATTTCTGTACTGTGCTGAAAATTCTTTTGATTTGAATCAGAGGCACTGCTGTGGGTACCCGCACGGCCCCACAGTGGAAATTATGGTAATTGGAAAAGCATCATATGTAAAGCCAAAGTTAGATAAGTGATTGGCACTAAACCTGTTCTAAGCAGTTCCAGTAAATGTTTGTGAGTGTAATTGCTCTTCTAATTCAAAATTCATGTTTCAAAGGCCAGTATTTCTCTTGGCATAAATGTGCAGTTTGTTACAACCTCTTCAATATGAGAGGCTAAGTTACAATTAGATAAACAAATGCTTCCTCCTCCGGTACACAGACAAAAGGAACCAACTGTGAATGGGCAGAGTCCCTACCCAGTCCTCAGGAGAGCACTGCAGACCCTGAGTTAATATTTAAACTAATCCCCATGCTTATGGTCTAGCTTTACTGGTAACACAACAACATAAACCTCAGGCTCCATCTTCCTCCCCAGAGTCAGCTGTTAATATGGTGTCCCTGAAGGGCTTCCTCTTTGCTAGCTTCCTGTTCCTTCTGGCTCAAAGATACACTCCCATTCCTATTCCGGTCAAAGTTAATTGAATCTGTCTTTCAGCATGATGCACCAGTTATTGCCCTGAATGTTAATGCAGAAGTTTAGGAAATGAGCCTGGGTTAGTTATTCAAGGAAGCACTGCATTCCAGTACAAGGGCTTAGAGTCTTCCACCATGTTATACCACTCCTCGGGGGAAACATAACTTTATAAACTTATAACACCAATTTCCAAAACACATTAATACAAGGGGATACTAAGGGTATATCTATACTGCAATTGGGAGGTGTAACTGCAATACAAGTAGAGGTATCTGTGCTAACTCATTAAAAATAGCAGTGTAACCATAGAGGCACAGGCTAACCACGCAAATACATACCCAGGGTCCTGGGCAGGATTGTATTGCCGCAACACTGCTATTTTTAATCAACTAGCTCGGGTATATCTACATAGGTTGCAATCTCACCTCCCTATTGGAAGCACAGACTTACCCTAGATGACTGATTAATATGGCCATTCTGCATCAACTACAAGGACTAAATGCAGTGAACATCTGAATAAAAGAATAATCTTATTGAACCATAACATACCAAACAGGAAGACTGATACCTCTGAAAAACAGAAAAACAAATAAGTTATCACTCTTGCTAAAAGAAAAGGAGTACTTGTGGCACCTTAGAGACTAACCAATTTATTTGAGCATGAGCTTTCGTGAGCTACAGCATCGGATGAAGTGAGCTGTAGCTCACGAAAGCTCATGCTCAAATAAATTGGTTAGTCTCTAAGGTGCCACAAGTACTCCTTTTCTTTTTGTGAATACAGACTAACATGGCTGTTACTCTGAAACCTGTCACTCTTGCTAAGTGAATTATTTGAACCACGGTACTGTAGCAGCCTTCTTTTTGGTTAATATTTGAAGTATGCTTTTGGTGTTTATTAATAAGTGGTTTAATTTAAAATATATAAAAAAGTATTCAATAATTTCTTTAAAACAAATATATAAATAACAGAGAAAGAAAGTAACTCCATCAAAGGAGGACAGAAAAATAGAATGTGTGAAATTAACCTGTACTGATGACGGACATAGCAAAGCCCTGTGCACTAAGTAAGCTCTACATGGGGGATGTGCTAGGGACTGGAGGTAGAGTAGTAATAGAAACTCCCTGAACACCTCACATGCACTTTGGATAGTCTTTAGGCCAGCCATGGAGTAGAAAACAAAAATCGAAGTGGACCAGGCAGGGCCCACATTTTCACAGATCTAGTCGTCTTAGTAACATGTAAGTGTCACAGAGGATGTGTGGCCACTACTCCAGCCTTTGTGCTGGATTGCAACCATGTGGGTGCTATCCTGCAGTCCTGTACCAAGATCAGGGTTGGATTTAAACTGTTGAAACTATGTCTCATTTCTCCCATGCAGAATTTGATTACTGGGATTTTATGTAAGTGAAATGAATTTCACCCTTTAAAAGAGAAGAATCTACCTCAAGTGATATTTGATATGGTTAGGGATATTTTTGGTTAGTTACATGTAAAACAAACTGCATAAGCTAGAACTAGTGACATGAATCCCCATCTCAGCATTTTCTAGCCTTAATCAGTGTTTTGCATGAGCATAACATAAATATTTTAAAGACAAATAAAGGATGTGATGAATTTTTGGAGACATGTCACCTATTAAAATGTTTTTGAAAGCTAAAGCTTGGAATGATTGTTTATACATCAGTGAAACTGGTCTCTAATAAGGAAATGGTAAGAAGAGACGCTAACACTGTCTGCTTAGTGCCACAATCCTTTCATTACTTTTTTTAAAAAAAAAATCTTCCTGCAGAGAGAAATATAGTAAAGAAAAGCTAATAAAATAACAGTCCTTTAAACTGTTATTAAAAGTTGGGGGGAGAGTGGTAGACTCATCTTTCATATGCAAGGTTTCAAAACAGGTCAGTGACTTGTGTAAACCAATTTTGTTTAAATCTGCACCCATGATGACTCCAGAATAAATACATCAAAGTTTACTTCTGTGTATTTCACTCTGACTGCTGGCAGTCCATGCTGTTCTTGAATAAAATAAAGCATCTACATCACTATCCCACTCTTGACACACCATCAGAAACAGGGAGATGGGGAAGGAATAATTACTCCTCGCCTTTTATAAATGCAACACAAATATTATTTTGTTCATTTGCATTATAGTAGCACTTAGATGTTTTCACTGAGCTAATGCCTTATTGTAACACAAACAGTAAACATCAGTCCTAGTCCAAAGAGCATATAAACACTATTTTAAAGCTAATTAAAAATAAAATAAAAATATCAAGATGAAAAAAGCGAAGTGAACAGAGCTATACCGATTGAGGAAGTGGCCCTCAATTTTAAGAAAATTATGTTCTTACTTGAAGAATACAGACAATAGAAAAATTTATTTTGGCATCAGAATTAAATTTGCTGTATTGAGATTAAATGTGGCATTTCATTTGCTAAGAACAACAGGCAGAATTTATCCAGGTGCATCTTTTACCTTGGGGCTGCCATAACTTTTGCTTTGGCTATTATTGTTCCTAGGGTCCTGGCAATAACCACAGACTAGCCAGAATATAGGGACATCCTGGCCCAACCACCTTTCCCTTCATCATCCCCTTGCCCAACTACAAAAAAACAAAAACCACACAACTAGCTCTGCATTTAGCTGGAAAACCCTCTATGCCTATGTCTGGTTTGTTTAGCCAGTGCAAAGACACCACAGAGCGTCAGCGAGTCAGGCCCAGTATGTTTTAAAAGTTTATTACATGAACAGTCTAAAATTTATGTCCTCAGCTATTCATTTCTTTGCCTTTAAGTGCTTGCGTTTTGATCTTGAGGTGATAATGGAGTAAAGCAATTTTTTTAATGGTTTGCTAAGCAAAGTGATTTGTTGGGGAAATTTCTCATGTGTGGGCTTTTGGTTTTTTAACTTACATGTAATATTTTCGTTGTGTAAGTAAATGAAGGCACTTTTCTTTAAAATTTTAAATATATGGGGTGAAGGACTCTTCGGTTTATTACATTAAAAGTAGCGAAGGGCACTATCCAAGATATTAGTGGCTCTCGTCTCATTCCGGGTCTTATCTTCAGCCCAATGAAGTCAATGGAAAGATTCGCATTGATTTTGATGTTCGTTGATGGCCTGATCCAAAGCTCTTCTGACAGGATAAGGACATGCATGTTACCACACACCTAAGATAACGACACAGGCATACACATTCTGTAGAAACAGAGACAGGTTTCAGAGTGGTAGCTGTATTAGTCTGTATCAGCAAAAAAACTGAGGAGTACTTGTAGCATCTTAGAGACTAACAAATTTATTTGGGCACAAGCTTTCATGGGCTAAAACCCACTTCACCGGATGCATGCAGTGGAAAATACAGTAGGAAGATATATATACACACAGAGAACATGAAAATGGTTGGGATGGCAACGCCCATTTCTGATCTGCTTCTGAAATAGAGATCCAAGAGTTGGTAAAGTCAAAACTGCTCCGTTTAAGCACTGAAGTTTACTTAACTGGGAAACAATTTTCTAAAGAACAAGGCCACTAAAGAATGGTAAACTAGGTGCCAGTTTTTTCCAAGTCTCTTGGCATCAACTGAGCACTGACAAACACATAGCTGGAAACCAAACGAGCTCACCGATACATTAGTTTTGTTCAAAATAGGTATTAGTTTTATAAGAATGTATTTAGACCAGAGGTTCTCAAACCATGGTCCATGGACCACCAGTGAGTGGTCCGCGAGCTCCATTCAGGTGGTCCGCAGATAGTACCCTCTAAGGTGCGCGCCTGGGCGGCCACACACAAGAGAATGAAGGGCCACCCACCTAATCAGTGGAGCTGCACAGGTGTGGCTCCAATTAGGTGCTTGGACCCTAGAGAAGACACACGTAAGGTGAGGCGGTGGCATTGGGGTGGAATAAGTGGTAGATGGGAGGGGGCAGTGGGGTGAGAAGCAGGGGTGGGGGGAATTTGGGATGTGCAGGGCAGTGGCGGCCAAAAGAGGTGACTTTCCCCAGCTCCAGGGCTGCAGCTGCCAGGGAGAGACGGCCCTCCCTTCCCAGCCCCAGCTCGGGGCTGCCGCAGCAGGGGAAAGAGGGCACATCCATCACATTGGAAAGGTAAGACTACCGATATTAAAATATGAATTGTGCGCTTTTATTTGTAGAACAAAAATACTTTAAGTAAGGTTTTTTTATATATCGCTTTTATCCAAAGCGCTTTACAATAGTTAGCTAACAGTACAAACAACATTTGGAAAGATCATTAAGTGGTCCACCAAAAAGAAAAGGAGTACTTGTGGCACCTTAGAGACTAACACATTTATTTGAGCATAAGCTTTCGTGAAATACGGCTCACTTCATCGGATGCATTCAGTGGAAAATACAGTGAGGAGATTTATATACACAAAAAACATGAAAAAATGGGTGTTATCCTACACACTGTAAGGAGAGTGATCACTTAAGATGAGCTATTACCAGCAGGAGAGCAGGGAGGGGGGAGAACGGGACTTTTGTAGTGATAATCAAGGTGGGCCATTTCCAGCAATTAACAAGAACATCTGAGGAACAGTGGGGGGGGGGGAGGGGAACATGGGGAAATAGTTTCACTTTGTGTAATGACACATCCACTCCCAGTCTTTATTCAAGCCCAAGTTAATTGTATCCAGTTTGCAAATCAATTCCAATTCAGCAGTCTCTCGTTGGAGTCTGCTTTTGAAGTCCTTTTGTTGTAATATTGCGACTTTTAGGTCTGTAATCGAGTGACCAGAGAGATTAAAGTGTTCTCCAATTGGTTTATGAATGTTATAATTCTTGAGGTCTGATTTGTGTCCATTTATTCTTTTACATAGAGACTGTCCAGTTTGGCCAATGTACACAGCAGAGGGACATTGCTGGCACATGATGGCATATATCACATTGGTAGATGTGCAGGTGAACGAGTCTCTGATAGTGTGGCTGATGTGATTAAGCCCTATGATGGTGTCCCCTGAATAGATATGTGGGCACAGTTGGCAACTGGCTTTGTTACAAGGATAGGTACCTGGGTTAGTGGTTCTGTTGTGTGGTGTGTGGTTGCTGGTGAGTATTTGCTTCAGGTTGGGGGGCTGTCTGTAAGCAAGGACTGGCCTGTCTCCCAAGATTTGTGAGAGTGATGGATTGTCCTTCAGGATAGGTTGTAGATCCTTGATGATGCGTTGGAGAAGTTTTAGTTGGGGGCTGAAGGTGACGGCTAGTGGCGTTCTGTTATTTTCTTTGTTGGGCCTGTCCTGTAGTAGGTGACTTCTGGGTACTCTTCTGGCTCTGTCAATTTGTTTCCTCACTTCAGCAGGTGGGTATTGTAAGTTCTAAGAATGCTTGATAGAGATCTTGTAGGTGTTTGCCTCTGTCTGAGGGATTGGAGCAAATGCGGTTGTATCGTAGAGCTTGGCCGTAGACGATGGATCGTGTGGTGTGGTCTGGGTGAAAGCTGGAGGTATGTAGGTAGGAATAGCGGTCAGTGGGTTTCCGGTATAGGGTGGTGTTTATGTGACCATCTCTTATTAGCATCATAGTGTCCAGGAAGTGAATCTTTTGTGTGGACTGGACCAGGCTGAGGTTGATGGTGGGATGGAAATTGTTGAAATCATGGTGGAATTCCTCAAGGGTGGCTTTTCCATGGGTCCAGATGGTGAAGAATTCATCAATATAGCGCAAGCAGAGTAGGGGCATTAGGGGACGAGAGCTGAGAAAGCATTGTTCTAAGTCAGCCATAAAAATGTTGGCATACTGTGGGGCCATGCGGGTACCCATAGCAGTGCCGCCGATTTGAAGGTATACATTGTCCTCAAATGTGAAATAGTTATGGGTGAGGACAAAGTTCAGCCACCAGGTTTGCCGTGACATTATCGGGGATACTGTTCCTGACGGCTTGTAGTCCACCTTTGTGTGGAATGTTGGTGTAGAGGGCTTCTACATCCATAGTGGCCAGGATGGTGTTTTCAGGAAGATCACCGATGGATTGTAGTTTCCTCAGGAAATCAGTGGTGTCTCGAAGATAGCTGGGAGTGCTGGTAGCATAGGGCCTGAGGAGGGAGTCTACATAGCCAGACAATCCTGCTGTCAGGGTGCCAATGCCTGAGATGATGGGGCGTCCAGGATTTCCAGGTATATGGATCTTGGGTAGCAGACAGAATACCCCAGGTCGGAGTTCCAGGGGTGTGTCTGTGCGGATTTGTTCTTGTGCTTTTTCAGGGAGTTTCTTGAGCAAATGGTATAGTTTCTTTTGCTAACCCTCACTGGGATCAGAGGGTAATGGTTTGTAGAAAGTGGTGATGGAGAGCTGCCAAGCAGCCTCTTGTTCATATTCCGACCTATTCATGATGACGACAGCACCTCCTTTGTCAGCCTTTTTGATTATGATGTCAGAGTTGTTTCTGAGGCTGTGGATGGCATTGTGTTCTGCACGGCTGAGGTTATGGGGCAAGTGATGCTGCTTTTCCTCAATTTCAGCCCGTGCACATCGGCAGAAGCACTCTATATGTAGAAGTCCAGTCTGTTGTTTTGACCTTCAGGAGGAGTCCACGTAGAATCCCTCTTTTTGTAGTGTTGGTAGGAAGGTCTCTGTGGATTAGTATGTTGTTCAGAGGTGTGTTGGAAATATTCCTTGAGTCTGAGACGTTGAAAATAGGATTTTAGGTCACCACAGAACTGTATCACGTTCGTGGGGGTGGAGGGGCAGAAGGAGAGGCCCCGAGATAGGACAGATTCTTCTGCTGGGCTAAGAGTATAGTTGGATAGATTAACAATATTGCTGGGTGGGAGACCCTCAGCAATTTTCAAGTGGTCCATGAAAAAAAATGTTTGAGAACCACTGATTTAGGCTATGAAATGCTATGGCTATGTTGCATGCATTAATCTCATTTGTAATGTTTTCTTATAGCATGGAAAACATATGTAAGTTTTGCTTTTTAACTTAGAAAATGTTTGTTCTGAACTTATGAACTCAAGCATGGGAATCATCCTCTCCAGCCCAACTCCCCATTCAAGAAGCCTACTGAGATAAAATGGGCCATTAAGGAACATCAAGATACAAAGGTGAATTGGTGAATGGTACTATCACACCTTAGAAATGTTACATGCAAGGGAGCTCATATCATGGGCTATCTCTACACTGGCAATTGAACAACAAAATTTTGTCTTTCAGAGGTGTTAAAAAAACCAACAACCCTCAAAGACAAAAGTTTTGCCGTGACAAGTGCAAGGGTGAACAGCGCGTTGTCAGCAGCAGCGCTCTCCTGCCAACAATGCAAACGCTGCTCATTGGGGGTAGAAGTTTTTTGTCAGCAGGAGAGCCGACAAACAGCAGCTACACGCATGACTTTTAGCGACACAGCTGTGCTAAAAGCTGCTGCTAAAAGCAGTGTAGTGTAGACATAGCCATGGACTGGAAGGCTAAATGTGAAAGATAAAACAGGGTCACAAGAAAATTTTTCATCTCTTTGCTATCTGAACTCTCACAGGGCCAAAGACACTAAACTAAGGCAGAGATTTCCCAAGAATTACCTCTGGGTCTGCCCTGAAAGACATTACCACATTGCCATCATCTTTAGGAACCACAGATGGTAACTTATGTGTGTGTGTGTAGGTTTACTTGCTTTCACCTGTAAATAACTCTCTCATTTCTTTTTCCTAATTAATAACCTTTAGTTAGTTTATTACAGGACTTGCTACAGGTGTTGTCTTTGGTGTGAGATCTAGTGTACAAACTGATGTGAGGCATGTGGCTTGTCCCCTGGGACTGCAAGGAAGCTAATTTTGTGATCTTTGGTATAGGTGAGCAATTATCAATCAGTCCAGCTTGCCTGGGTGTCAAGATAAACTGGAGAACCCAAGGGGACTGTCTGTGACTCTGTGGTAAGACTGTTAAAGTGATCTAGGAGTTCACATTTGTTAGTGGGTTGTTGAAATCTAATTATAGAACATACCACCACTTTGAGGTTTCAGCCTTGCTTTTGACAGTCTTCCATGAGGTTCACATTCTCAGTTGTGTGCCCCTCCAGGCAGCTTGACACAGGCAACAATCATGTATCTGGTATTTAATGGACTCTAGGGGGTCTCTTATTTTCTTCATAAGATATTAAGATGCAACTCTGCCTAAGCCTGCTGAAGGAACTCTAACACCTGGAATATACTGCAGGATTCTGCTCTCCATTCTTTTGGAGTGGATAGTTTCAGTGCTTTAAAGTGTTCCAATAATTCTGCCTGATAAACCTAGTTGTCTGAGGTATCTCCTTTCACGAACCATACTCTGCATGCGCAGAATTCATGTCCGGCACAGAATTTTTCTTCCCTGCAGAAAATATATTCTGCCCAAAAAGTGCTGCAGTTCCACCTTTTGTCCACCAGAGGCCGCTCTGGTGCCAGAACAGCCAGCTGACTGGCAGTAAGAGCTAGCTGCGGGCTGCATTCATCACAGCAGCCTGCCCGTGGAGCCATGTTAGGAGGCAAAGTGGAGCACATGGGGCTGCTGGGGACTCACAGACTGGGATTCAAAGGGCTAATGGGGGGACAGATGCTGTGCCAAAAAGGCTAATACGATTGTTGAATGCATAAAAAGGAGAATGTTAAGAAAGAATAGAGAGGTTATTTTACCTCTGTGTTTGGCACTGGTATGACTGCTGCTGGAATACTGTGTCCAGTTCTGGTGTCCACAATCCTCTAGAAGGGTGTTGATGAAATGGAGAAAGTTCAGAGAAGAGCCACAAGAATGATAGAAACATTAGAAAACATGTCTTATAGTGAAACAACAAGGAGTCCGGTGGCACCTTAAAGACTAAGTCCTTGTTGTTTTTGTGGATACAGACTAACACGACTACCCCCTGACACTTGTCTTATAGTGAAAGACCCCAGGAACTCAATCAATTTATCTTAACAAACAGAAGCTTAAGAGATGATTTGACCACAGTTCATAGTTACCTATGTGGGAAACAAATATTTGATAACAGGCTCTTCATTGTAGCAGAGAAAGGTATAACACAATTCAATGGCTGAAAGTTGAAGCTAGACAAATTCAGGCTGGAAATAAGGCATACATTTTTAACAGTTGCAGCCCTGCAGATTTCAGCTACTGGAATACCTTTGAGTTGGGCGACTGATGTAGACTGTGATCTACTAGAGGAGTGCCTCTCAACCTTTCCAGACTACTGTACCCCTTTCAGGAGACTGATTTGTCTTGCGTACCCCCAAGTTACACCTCACTTAAAAACTACTTGCTTACAAAATCCGACATAAAAATACGTAAGTGTCACAGCACGCAATTACTGAAAAATTGCTTACTTTCTCATTTTTACATATAATTATAAAATAAATCAATTGGAATTTCAATTTCAGTGTGTAATATATGGAGCAGTATAAACAAGTCATTGTCTGTAAGAAATTTTAGTGCTTTTTGTGTAGCCTGTTGTAAAACTAGGCAAATATCTAGATGAGTTTATGTACCCCCTGGAAGACCTCTGCATACCCCCAAGGATACAAGTACCCATGGTTGAGAACCACTGTACTAAAGTACACAGTCACTCTAAAGAGAAGTGTAACATGAGCAAAACTATAATAGGCAATTATACATCCAGATATCCATCAAGAAAGTTCCTGAGTGGATATAGGCGTTCCCTTAGATCTACCTGGAACAGAAACAAAGAGTCTAGGAGTCTTCATGAATGGCCTACTCCTGTCCAAGTAAAGTCTAACACCCCCTTAATGTTCAGTGTATGCAAGCAGACTTCTGTGTAGACTGATGCAGCTTAGGGAAATAACAAAAGGTGAACAGTTTGTTTGATATGAAACTAAGACGACACTTTAGGTAACAACTTTGGATGAGGTCATAAAGATACCTTCACCTTCGAAAAACACAGTAAAAGGAGAATCTGCCATTCGAGCTCCCATCTCCCCAACCCTTGGAGCAGAGGTGATCCACCAAGAAGGCTGTCTTCATAGAGAGATGTAGCAGCAAACACCTATCTAATGGCTCAAAGGGCTATTTCATCAAATGGTTAAGAACGAGGTTGAGATCCCAAAGAGGGGTAGGGGCTCTAATCTGTGGGAAAAGATTGATAAAGCCCTTTTAGGAATCTTGCAGTGGTCAGACGAGCAAATACTGAGAAACCTACTGGCACACGGAATACTGTTATTGCCACTAAATGAACCTTAGTGGAATTTATAGAAAGGCTGGAATTCTGTAATTCCAACAGGAAGTCCAGGATTGAGGAAAGAGATGAGTGGGTCAGAGAAAGATGGCATCAGTTATACCAAAGATTTTATCTTCTCCATTTCTGAAGGTAAGTAAGTAGATTCCTTTCAGCTATTTAATAGGATCTTTTGTACGTACGATGAACATGTGGTCCCCAGTCCTGAGAACAACTGAGGAACCAAGCTTGCAACTTGCAGGACATTCAGATTACAGTGAAGTGTCTGACCCGCACCCTGAGACAGCAATCAAGGTGTGATCAGGAGCCACCACAGAAGGCAAGAGAAGTCTGATGAAGCAAGGAAACCAAACTTGCTTTGGCCAAGTTGGTGCAATCAGAATGACTTTGGCTTGGTCCTGTCTGATCTTGATAAGGACCTTTAAGAGCAATGGAATTGGAGGATATGCATAAAATATTATTTTATATTTTATCAAATATATATATATATATATATATATATAAAACCATAACCTCTGGAAATCTCCACGCTAGGAATATCTTGATGAGGACACAAGAGTTTAACTCCCATTCATAATTTATGGAGAAATATTTATTCAAGGTGTCCTCTATGGTGTTTTGTATCCCCAGGATGTAAGAAGCAAAATTGACTATACAATTGGCTATGTACCGGTTCCAAAGGTTTATTACTTCAGCACAGAATGAGGAGGAACCTGCTCCACCTTGACAACTGTCATAGTACATGCACATTATGTTGTCTATCAAGATCCTGATGAACCTGGTTCTGAGGAGGGGAAGAAAGCACACGCAAGCATTTCTGACTGCCCTTAATTCCAACAAATTGATGAGGAGGCGCTATTCCTATTGTGACCATGTACCCTGAACTGTATAAGGAGCCCCCATCCCAAAAGGAAAGCGTCCGATGTTAATAGGACTGTGGGAGGATTCTGGTTGAACAGGATTCTTGCACAAACTTTGATGGATTCATCCACCAGGTGAGTGACTGTAGGACCCAGCTGGGTACAGATACCTGCTTGTTCATACTGTGTATATTGGGTACATAAGCAGTCCTGAGTCATCCCTGGAGACACTGAAGATGAACCTGGCATTTTGTGTCACAAAAGTGGAAGCCGCCATGTGCTCCAGCAGTTGCAGACATATCCATAGTGGAACTTGCTGGCTGAGCTGAACTCTTTGTATAAGGCTCCTTAGAGCAGGTGCCTGTTGAAAAAGAGAGAAGCTCTGTCCGTTATCAAATCCAGAAGGTCTCCTATAAAGAGAATTTGTTGACTAGGGGGTCAAAAATCGATTTCTCAAGATTTATCTGCAGGCTTAGACTTTGGAATAGTGAATTTGTTTGAACTGCCGACCATATCTCCTGAAATGACCAACCCTTGATGAACCAATCATTGAGGTCGGGAAAAACAGTTATTCCTAGATGAGGGTGGTAGGCAGCTACAACCACCATGAGTTTTGAGAATACCCTGGGGCAGATGAGTACTGGCCTTCAGTACGAGTACTGGCCTTCAGCCAGTTTTTCTTGGGTATCACAAAATATCTTGACTAGAAACCCTTTCTCCTGGGTTGAAGAGGGACTGGTTCTATGGCTTCTAGACTTAGTAGTGATGAGATTTTCTGTGTAAGCAACTGATTGTGAGAGGGGTCCCTGAACAGGGACGGAAAAGGGGACTGGAAGGGTGGAAAGGAAGTAAGTTGGATAGTATCACCTGAAGAAATGGCCTCCAAAACCCATTTGTCTGATGTTATAACCTCCCATGCTTCATGAAATAGAGGCGGTGCCCAAATTGAAGAAGAAGGGGTTGTGTCATGCAGCTAAGAGAACCTAGTTATTATATGGTCTGGACTCTTGACCAAACCATCAAAACTGGCATCTGGACAATGCTGAAGGCTGGGAAGACTCAGCTGAGGTAGTTGCAGGCTTTTTCTTTGAAAATCTTGACCTCTTAGTTGATGGTTCTGATGACCCACGGAAGATAGAAAATTGAGCAGGATCGGATCTCTGTGTCAACTGAGACTGGCTAAATTTTTGCTTATTTGCAGGTGTATATAACCATAGAGAGTCTTTTAGGGTGTGAAGTGAGTTGTCCATGGAATCTGCAAAAAAACTTCTGGTCATCGAAAGGTAAATACTCCGTGGTTGATTGGGTTTCTGCAGGAAGTACAGACAGCTGAAACCAGGAAACTTGCTTCGCCAAGGTAATAGACCAGGCTGAAGCGTCTGCTTTATCTACTGAAACCTGCAGTGAAATCTTTCCCAAAAGCTGACCATATTTTATTATGGCGCTGAACTGTTCTTGATGTTCC
This sequence comes from Lepidochelys olivacea, assembly GCF_965140295.1. Lineage (NCBI taxonomy): Eukaryota > Metazoa > Chordata > Testudines > Cheloniidae > Lepidochelys > Lepidochelys olivacea. Next base: position 55,435,254 of record NC_140416.1, read on the forward strand.
CGTGGTACGTGATTAATAAAAACCTTAAATTTCTCATAGTTCATATTGTCGTATTTTGACATCATTACCTGGTGATTAGCTATGCTGAACTGAAGTGCTGCTGATGAATAGATCTTATGACAAAAGAACCCAGATCTTTCTGATCTTTCTTATAAGGTGTGGCCTTCTGGGTATGCTATCTGCGCCTTTCATTGACTGTCTCCACGACCAGAGAGTTTAATGCTGGGTGAGAGAATAAAAACTCAGCATCCCTGGCCAGAGCCAGAACTGTTTCTACTAGTGTCTGTTGACCCACACTGCATTGTGCATTGGCCGCATGGTGCGTCCAAGGCTTTGAGAGTCTGCATGGGTCGATGCTGCTCCAGGTCCCTTTTACCACCAAGTGATGGAGCCTGCAGCAGAGGAGATGGAAGCCAGTATTGGAATCCAAATAGGGACCACACATCTCAAAGAACTCCAGTTACGGTAAGTCACCTCCTCTTAGTCTTCGAATGATGTTCCCTATATAGATTCCAAACGTGGGAAAGTAACAAGCAGTGCTCAGCACGGAGGCAGGTGTGAGGGTTTGAAAGAAGTTACTATCTGTAGGACAGCCCAGCCGACTGCCACATCCACCACCGCCGCACTGGCAATGGCATAATGAGCGGAAAAGGTGTAGATGGAGGACCATGTGTCAGCCCTACAAATGTCCTGCCATGGTACGTCCATGAGGAAAGCCGCCATGGCGGCATATGCCCGCATGGAGTGGGCCATGACTCCCTGGGGGGAGGGACATATGAGAGAGAGAGAGAGAGAGAGAGAGAGAGAGCGCGCGCGCACATAGCATTCCTCAATACAATAGGAGATCCATTTAAAGAGGCAGCGCGAGGAGAGAGTGCAGCCCCAGCAGTGCCCTTCGATGGCAAGGAAGAGCAAGGGCGAGACATAGAAGATCTGGAGATAAAAGACCAGTGCCCAGCAGATACGGAGAGAGAGTATAACATGCATGCTTTGAGGAAGGTGTGAGGTTTATGGGGGAAGATTGCAAGGTGTATGCACTGGTTGAGGTGGAACGGGGAGGCTATCTTGGGGAGAAATTTGGTGTGCAAGTGCAGAGAGATCTTGTCTTTGTGGAAGACAGTAAAGGACTGGTCGGCCACCAGCTTGCTAACCCATCATGCTGAGGTGACAGCCACCAAAAAGATTACCTTCATGGAGTGATGGGCGAGAGAGCAGGTAGCAAGTGGTCTGAAGGATGGTTTAGTGAGGGCAGAGAGGATGAGATTCAGGTCCCAAGAGGGAGCAGACGCCTGCATGGACAGGAAGGTGTTGAGAAGGCCGCAAAAGAAGTGGTCGGTAGTTCCATGAGTGAAGACAGAAAACCCATCCACGGGGGGGGGGGGGGGGGAAAACGTATGAAGCACTATCAGGTGGATGCGGACAAAGACATGGGCAAAGCCCGATTGTCAAAAGTGAAGGAGATCATCTCCATTCCCATTCTCCTGGACTAAGTCCAGAGAGTAGTGGTGCGCTCAGGCAGGGAAGCATCACCATTTAGCGTGGTAGCAGGCTCTAGTTGATGGACATCTGCTGTGAGTGAAGGTGTCATGCACGGGCAGAGCACAGCCCGTCTACACGCAAACCCCATCCAAATACCAGGTCATGAGGTGGACCTGATCCGGGTTGGGGTGCTGCAAGTGGCCATGTGCCTGCGTGAGGAGATCTGAGAGGGCATGAAGGCAGAGTGGGGGGCAAGTGGAAAGGTGGAGGAAATCGGTGAAACAATACTAGTGAGGCCACAAGGGGACTGTGAGAATGACTGTTGCATGATCCCACCTCACCTTGGGCAGAACTTACAGGAGCAGGGGAATGGGCGGGAAGGTGTAATGGAGTTTGGTGGTCCAGGGAAGGAGAGGGCATCGCCCTGTGAGCCTGGCCCAAGGGCTCCTCTGGAGTAGAAGAGGGACAGTTTGCGGTTCTCAGCTGTCATGAAGAGGTCCCATCACAGCATGCCCCACTGGCAAAAGACTGAATGAAGCATGGGGTCATGGAGCTCCCACTTGTGATTTGCGTGGAGAGACCTGCTGAGCACGGTGGCCAGAGAGTTGTTGGTGCCTGGGAGGTGCACGGCATGGAAAGTGCCTGAGGCACCAGTTCCAGAGGAGGACGGTCTCCATGCTTGTTGATATATACAACCATTGTCATGTTGTTGGACAGCAGCTGAATGTGGCGGGATGTGAGGAACGCCCGGCAATAAAGGCAGGCAGCCCGCAGTTCCAGAATATTGATACGCATCCATGCTTCCCTGGGCTACCAGAGGCTCTGAGCTGTGTGGCCCTCCAAATGGGAGCCCCACCCCAAAAGTGAGGCATCTGTGGTGAGAGTGGTGTGGGGGGAGCGAAAAGGGTGCCGGCCAGGACCTCGATGGTTGCACCACCAGGTGAGGGAAGCCAGGACGAAGGTGGGGATCAGGACTGGCTTGCCCAGGTGGTCCGACTGTAGACCAACCGGAGCCACAGCTGGAGGCAGCGCATATGCAGGCAGGCATACAGTGGGACCAAGGTGCAGCTGCCATGTGGCCAAAGAGGAAGAGGCACTGCCAATGCATGTAAACAGATGGTGGCATAGCTACAGAATGAGGGCTTTGAATCAGTCTGATGGGAGAAAGGCGTGGGCCATTAGAGAGAGAGTCAAGGCGCGCCCCTATGAAGGTGAGTGCGCGGGCAGGGACAAGAACTGACTTGTCCTCATTGATGCAGATCCCCAGGCTGGCAAGGAGGTTGTGGAGGGTCTGGACAGGGGCGAGGAGGAAGTCGCCAATAGGTGTAACGAGGAGCCAGACATCCAGTTAGGGAAATATGGAGTGGCCTAGATCAGTGGTTTGAAAGTTTTCAAACTGCAGGTCACGACCCAGTACTGGGTCGCAGAATGTAAGGCACTGGGTCGCGGTGGCTCTGGTCAGTACCATCGACTGGGCCGTTAAAAGTCCTGTTGGCAGTGCTGCCCGGCTAAGACAGTGTCATCAACCACAGCTTGGAGTCCACCTTGGCAACTACCTTGCCCTCGTCCAGTAGGGCCTGAAAACACTGCTGTTGCTCTGTCAGGAGAAAGGCCTGGATCTCCGCCAACATGGAGTAAGAGAGAAAGTCGTACTTTTGACAAGATGGCCTAGTAGTTGGCAATGAGGAACTGGAGGCCTGCGGAGTAGAAGACCTTGAGCCCCAGCAGGTCAAGTTTCTTCGCTGCCCAATCTGGAGGGGTAGCCTTGAGGTGTTGTTGAGTGTACTCAGTCACTGTGTGAATCAAGAGTGAGTTGGAGTGTGAGAGTTTAGTAAATAGGAAGTTCGTACCCTTACATGACATGAAGTAGTGGCGTTCTGCCAGCTTCAGGGTAAGGACACAGGAAGCTGGGGTGTGCCAGACCGCTTGAGCTGGTTGCAAGATGGTTTCATGGATAGAGAGGGCAGTGCGAGAAGGCCCAGAAGGCTGAAGATGTCCAGGAACTGGTTCTGAAAGTCCTAAACATTTTCCACTGGCAGCTTGAGATCTGCAGCCATGCACTGAAGTAGGTCCTGGTACTGACTATGGTTGTCAGGAGGATGGGGGAGGAAGGGAAGGTGGGATGAACACATTGTTCGGGGATGAGGAAGCACCAGTAGGGACTGGTGGTGCTGGAAGTGCAAACAGTGTAGAAATGTCCTGGGATTCATCGTAGACGAAGGAGGGGCGATGCGGGTAGGAGATGGCCAGTGATGTGGCAGCGACGGTAACCCCATGGTCCCAGTAAGGATCCCCAGCGGGCCAGGCATACGGGTCACCAGGCATCAGTAGCCCCCGGGGGTAGAGGAAACATACCTCAGTGGAAGGGCCATATGCCAGAGGGTAGGGCTGGCGCCGAGGGTCTGGGCTATAGGAGCGCGTAGGGGAGAATGCAGGATCTGGCTCAGAGGACCACTCAGAATCGGAGGAGGGTCTAGCAGAAGTGAGGCTGTCGGCACTGCCAGCAGCAGATGGGGCGGAACAGGGAGTTCCAGGAGCAGGAGAGGTACCGGCAATGAGAGGCAGAGCAGAGCAGGATGCTGCCAGAGCAGGAGAGATTCATTCACTGGAGACAGAAGCTTCAAAGCAGCTGGAGACCTGGAGCACCAAGGGGAGCCAGCATATGGCAGCATGAGCTCAGCTGGAGGCATCAGAGGGTACAAATGTTCCGGCGTGCATGGGACAGAATGTAAAAGTCCAGATGGCCCCAGCAGCATCAATGGTGCCGGAGGTGAAGGCAGTGGACCAGTTACCGCAGCAGGAGGCAGTACTGGCAGGTCACAGCTTGGCTTGGACTTATGCTCCATACAATATTTCTTAGGTGGCGGGAGCAGCTGAGTCAACACACGATTTCTTACCTGAACTGGTGTGGCTCAGGGAGGCAACTCTGCTTTTAGAGGCGGTCCCCATCGGGGAGCCGCCCTTATGCCCATGCTTCTTATATGTACGGTGGGGCCTCAGCTGTTGCGTAGATACTGCTGGTGGTGCAAAGGAAGGGCCTGGGGAGCGCTCACCATCGGAGACGGGCATCGCTCTGGATGATCCGTCAGTACCAGATCCAGTTGCGCACACGGGCACATAGCTTCCTCTACCAGGTGTTTGCGAAGGCAAAGTTCCCTAGCTTTCCAAGTCTGAGCTGGGAGTGAGCAGCAGATGGAGCAATGGAAGATGATGTGAGCTTTGCTGAGACAATAGAGACAGCGTTGGTGCTGGTCACGCAGAGCAAAGCATAGCTTTTGAAGTTATCTTGCCAGGGCATAGTTCTCAGGACAGGGGAGTGCCCCACAAGGGGGGGAAAAAAAGGTTCAAACAGGTGAGACCTAACTGACTAAAAATTGGTAGACAACTATATACAGAAGTTTGGAAGGAACAGATAAGAGTTCTCTTAGCAAGCTAAGAGCACTGAGGAACAGGGGTTCCAACTCTGGCCATGTAGCATTAAGAGGGAACTGGAGTGATGTCGACCCGCACAGCCTCTTAAAACTCTGGATGCACCATGCGACCGATGCACAACGCAAATGCGGGTCAACCGACACTACTACGAACAGTTCCGGCTCTGGTGCATGGTGCGCATGCGCACCCACGTCTAGAATCCATATAGGGACCATCACTCAAAGTAGTATTGCTGGTGACCATGGTCTTGACAATGATGGGACACTGACACATGAGGAAGGTCTCTGTACAGGAGAATACTCTGAACCTGGGTCTGAAAGTGGTCTGAAGGCTTGCTCTGTCATTAACGTGTATACTTAATTTCCTTGTTTTTACAGACCCTTCCCTTAAAGGATGGGCAGATTTTACACTTGCTAGGAATGTGAGGGTTTCCCAAACAACAAATGCAACAGAGTGCCCATCACGAACAGGAACTGCTTCTCGGCATCTTTTAAACCCTGAGGAGCCAGACATCCCCGACACAAGAAAAAAAAGTTACTCAAGTCCCTCAATAAGGGAAAAGAAACAAAAGAAAAGGAAACAAACACAAGAACGGCCATACTGGGTCAGACCAAAGGTCCACCCAGCCCAGGATCCTGTCTTCTGACAGTGGCCAATGCCAGGTGTCCTACAGAGAACAGAACAGGCAATCATAAAGTGATTCATTCCCTATCACCCATTCCCAGCTTCTGGCAAATGGAGGCTAGGGACACCATCCCTGCCTATCCTGGCTAATAGTCAGATGGACCAATCCTCCATGAAGTTATCTAGTTCTTTTTTTAACCCTGTTATAGTCTTGGCCTTCACATTCTCTGGCATGGAGTTCCAGAGGTTGATTGTGCATTGTGTGAAGAAATACCTCCTTTTGTTTGTTTTAAACCTGCTGCCTATTAATTTCATTTGGTGAACCCTAGTTTGTGTGTTATAAGGAGTAAATAACATTTCCTTATGTACTTTCTCCACACCAGTCATGATTTTATAGACCTCTGTCATATCCCCCCTTAATCATCTCTTTTCCAAGCTGAGAAGTCCCAGTCTTATTAATCTCTCCTCATACAGAATCCATTCCATACCCCTAATAATTTCTGTTGCCCTTTTCTGAACCTTTTCAAAATTCCAATATAACGTTTTTGAGATGGGGCGACCACATCTGCATACAGTATTCAAGATTTATATAGAGGCAATGATATTTTCTATCTTATTATCTATCCCTTTCTTAATGATTCCCAACATTCTGTTTGCTTTTTTGACTGCTGCTGCACATTGAGTGCATGTTTTCAGAGAACTATCCACAAGGACTCCAAGATCTCTTTCTTGAGTGGTAACAGCTAATTTAGACCCCATCATTTTATATGTATAGTTGGGAATATATTTTCCAATGTGCATTACTTTGCATTTATCAACATTCCAACTATAAGGTATTAAACCTACTCTCACTATAAAGCAAAATACTAATAAAAGAAACAAACAGGCACACACTAGACTCCATCTCAAGCCGAAGCCAGCTGAGGAGGAACTTAGTGCTGTTCACCCACACAGCCCTATATAGTCTCGGTAAGGGACACAAGGATATGTAGGGCGCAGGTGTGCTGAACAGACGCTGCTACCAAAAATCGCCAATCAAAGGGACAGGAATGCATACATACCTAAAGTGGAGCACCCACAGGGACGCTATTCAAAGAAGAAAAGTGATTTTTTAAGTTTCTAACTTTAAACCCAGCTAAACCTGAACAGAATTTAATGAGACAAAGAAAAAGCACTTGTCTAACCCCAGGGCTTTTTCCTGCCCAAACTTCAGATGCCTACTGCAAACAGTGGAGATCGTTAGAGTCTTGAAAAAACTGCAGGAATCCTTTAAAATGGAAAAAAAGTGTTCAGCAACTAAATATAGGGGACACTACCTGCTACCTCAGTAATATACATAGACACAGTGTCTATTGTACATAGATTTACATAAAGACAGGAGGGACCACTGGGATCATCTGCTCTGAACATCCTGCATAACACGGGCCATAGAACTTCCCTGAATTAGCTCCTGTTTGAACTAGAACATATCTTTTAGAAAAGCATCCAATCTTGATTTAAAAATTGCCAGTGAGACAGAATCCACCACAGCCACTGCTAAATTGTTACAATGGTTAATTACCCTTACTGTTAAAAAAATGTACATCTTATTTCCAGTCTGAATTTGTTAGCTTCGACTTCCAGCCACTGGATCTGGTTATACTTTTTTCTGGTAAGATGAAAAGCCCATATCTAATATTTGTTCCCCATGTAGGTAAACAAACTGGTAAAATAATCTCTTAACTTTCCTTTTGTTAAGATTAATAGATTGAGCTCCTTGAGTCTATCACTATAAGGCAGGGGTTCTCAAACTGGGGGGTTAGGACCCCTCAGGGGATCATGAGGTTATGATGTGGGGGGTTGCGAGCTGTCAGCCTCCACCTAAAACCTCACTTTGCCTCACTCTTTTATAATGGTGTTAAATATATTTTAAAAAGTGTTTTTAATTCATAAGGAGGGGTTGCTCTCAGAGGCTTGCTATGTGAAAGGGGTCACCAGTACAAAAGTTTGAGAATCACTGCTAGAAGGCATGTTTTTCAATCCTTTAATCATTATCACTGCTTTACTCTAAACCCTCTCCAACTTTTCAACATCTGTCTTGAACTGTGAACACCAGAACTGGACACTGGTGTGACCCCCCTACCGGAGTAAGGTAGTATAGCCTCTCTACATCTATTTGATATTTCCCTGTTTGTACATCCAAAGATCCTATTAGATCAGATAAATGGGGTTCTGCTGTAACTGGGACCAGATCGGATAATCAAAAATTCAGATAATCTGGAGAATGGGAAAGTGCAAAGCTGCAGCACCATCTAGCAGCCACAGGAGAGATCATCTGCTTCTGCACCTACGTGTGCTGGTTGTTTAGTAAATACGGAGACACAGATAATGGAGGGTTGGATAAACAGGGTTCAACTGTAGTCCTTTTGGCTTCTCACTGGGAGAAGCAAACTAGCACAGTTGATCCACTGACCTCTGGGGTATTGGCCCGGCACAATTCCATGGGACCATTCTGTAAAGAATTAACCTAGCCACAAAAATTAAAAAACTCTACAAAAAGTCCCTGCCAGAGCCTCACACTCCTTACTGTCAAGTCCAACCCATCACCCATCTAATTATGGTTGAGAGAGAAAAATGGAACCTTGCAGTATACCCTTAAGATAACAACTTGGACTCTTCCAAAGGAGTGGGGGAGGAGGAAAGCAAGTTCCAAAGGCTTGAGGCTCCTAACAAAGAACACCTGCCACCTTTACAGCTGTCCACTCTCTACTTTACCATTGGAGCTCCAATTATGGCGCTGTTGCTGACTGCAAATGGAGCAATGTGATGGTGGGAGAGAAGTGGTCTCTTAGTTCAGAGGTGCTAGCCTTTTAGAGCTTTGTATGTCAAAACAAACTTCTTAAATGCCAAGACACTTAATACTACTGACATCACAATTTCTAACTAGTTTTACTGAGCACTAGGAATGGAAATGTCAAACACAAACAAGCATCCCAGATCTAGCTGCAAAACAAGGGATTCTGCTGTTTGGTATATGTGTCTTTGTTCTTTTTGTAAGAAGGAATGTCATGAGGCAGAACATTGGGTTGCTTCTGTCACTGTACTAAGTGATGTGCAGGAAGGTGAGGAAGACAGGAAACACCTCTTAAAGTAAAGATTTTCATAAAATGTTTTGATAGTGAATTCCCATGTTTAGATCTCATATCCTGGTACAACACGAAGCACAACTGAAATAAAGTGAATGTTTCAATCTTTGCCAGGTCTTTCTCCCTTCTCACCCCAGTCAGCCTTCTATCAGCTTGCCCAGTAGATGACCAATTGAGGGCAGATATTCAAGTATCTTACACTGCATTTTCACTTAGCTTGGGGTCTTATATCTAAAGGACAGTCATCTTTTCCTCTTGGTGATAAGTTTAAAAATGTAAGGATGACAAAGCATTAAAAGCAAAGAGATTGTTGTACAACAGACCAATCTTTTTATACTTGCCAAATGTACCATTATGAGCAGGCCCACCTTGCTTTTATATCCAGTTCCAGGCCCGACAGTCCTAGTCAACTTTGGAAACAATTGCTTGAGACAACAACAAAGCCTCCAACCAGTAGAGGGGAGTGGGGAGGTAAGATCAGCCTGGGAAGGACAATTGTTGTCTTCTCACTCAAGCAGAATGGTATTTGGGCTTTGAAGAGTCATTAATCCCTTATGTGTCCAAACAACATTCATTCTGATACTCCTAACCAATGTCTCCCATATCCTAAACAGGTGTAACAGACTGCTGCATTTATGTGAAAAATAAAGGAGAGCTACTGGAGAATGCTTCAGCATCAACTGTGTTGAGTGAGACCAGCATAAGAAGCACCAGAAATGCCACCCACAACAGTACTGCCTCCAGGTACACCGAGATTCCTGTGGTTTGGGTAACTGTGTTAACATGATCATAGCTTCCATGACACAGAGGGATCCAAGCAGTCCAGACATTGGAGTGGCGCTTCAGTTTGCCAAGGTTGGGGCAGTGGTGCAGAGGCCTTCAATGGGATTGAAGAAATGTACTCCGAACTGTCAGACAATATTTTCTGCTGTTTCCTCTTTGGATTATCATGCTCACATACCCAAGCAGACATCACTCAAAGCATAGGCAACCTGAGGTTCCCTCTGAATGTGCCTTGGCCATGAGTAGGGAGACCAACCGCACCTCGGTGCAAAGTGAGAACAGTACTAAGGAGAAGGTGGTGCAATGTCCAGGAAGGAGTCAACGGAGGATTTGGTATTCAAAAAGGATAGCATATAGAGGCATCAAAGGCAACAAATTGTCAATGTGTCCCAGGGATACTGGCACATCATGTCATGCAGGATCAAAAAACCACAATGCAGACAATAGTTAGCTTAATGATAGCTAACTAAGTTAAAAGAAAAAGGAGTACTTGTGGCACCTTAGAGACTAACCAATTTATTTGAGCATAAGCTTTCGTGAGCTAGAGCTCACTTCATCGGATGCATACTGTGGAAAGTGTAGAAGATCTTTTTATACACACAAAGCATGAAAAAATACCTCCCCCCACCCCACTCTCCTGCTGGTAATAGCTTATCTAAAGCGATCACTCTCCTTACAATGTGTATGATAATCAAGTTGGGCCATTTCCAGCACAAATCCAGGTTTTCTCACCCCCCCCACCCCCTGCCCACACACACAAACCGGGGTGGGGGGTGGGTGGTGAGAAAACCTGGATTTGTGCTGGAAATGGCCCAACTTGATTATCATACACATTGTAAGGAGAGTGATCGCTTTAGATAAGCTATTACCAGCAGGAGAGTGGGGTGGGGGGAGGTATTTTTTCATGCTTTGTGTGTATAAAAAGATCTTCTACACTTTCCACAGTATGCATCCGATGAAGTGAGCTGTAGCTCACGAAAGCTTATGCTCAAATAAATTGGTTAGTCTCTAAGGTGCCACAAGTACTCCTTTTCTTTTTGCGAATACAGACTAACACGGCTGTTACTCTGAAACCTGTAACTAAGTTAAGTGATTTCATGGCTGCCCACTAAGCAGTCAATGTTAACATAGCATCTGTTTTTAAATCCCAGAAACATATAAAAAAAGACTTCTCTATTTCGAACACCAGGATCCAACCTGGAGAATCCGGGGATGTCTTGCAATAAGATCCTTTACCCTCAAAAAGGATGGGAAAGGATGCAGAGAAGCATCTTTCTTTACAATTGCCTGGCTACTACTGATACACAATAATGTACTGTCATCCTTTTCATATGGGCCTTTTACTGTGTGATTTTTGGATAGCTAAGCCTTTAGATTTAGAAGACACAGACAGCTGTAGCTCTGAAGTGGATATTTGGCAGCTGATTCTCCTCCCCTTCCAACTGGTAAGTGTTTCCTATGATATTTTCACCTCTCTCATCATTGACGAGATGACATCCTCACAAACAGTAGATTCTGCTTAACAGAAACCCAGATATTAACAACCTCTGGTTAATAGCAGTACTTCGCTGGGAACCAATCCCATTAGCTTTAATGGGAATGGGATTTCAATATTGGCAATAGAATGCCACTTATTAAGAACATATTTTGGGGGAAAAGGCCCCAACTATAGGCAGGTTTGCAAGGCTGCAGCCAGGGAAGGAAGTGCTGGGATGTATCTTCCCTGGCTGCAGCCCTGCAAATCCGCCTATGGACAGGGATCACACAGGAGGCAAGGGGCTAGGATGGGAGGCTGTGGGCAGGGCAATAGTGGGGAGGGGGGCTGTAGCAGCGCAGACGCTGGAACTACACAGTATTTCTCCCTGTGCTCTCCAAGCTGCACTCAGGGAAGGAAGCACTGGGATAAGCTGACCCTGATCCCCTGAGAGCACAGGGAGAGGTACTGTGCAGCTCCATGGGCCCCAAGCACCCACAATCCCTGTAGAAAGCCCTAGCATCAGGACACAGCCTCCCTCCATGCTGCTGCCCTGCCTGCAGCCAGGTTTGCACAGCTGCAGCCAGGGAAGACACATGCCAGCCCTTCCTTCACTGGCTGCAGCCGTGCAAACCTGCCTTCTATTAATTGGGAACTACCAGATAATGGCAACTTTTTGCTGGCAACTGAGGGGTTGCGAATAAACAGAATCTACTGCACCTCCCAATTAAAAAAAAAAAAAAAAAAAACACAAACAACCTTTTTTCCTCCATTACATATTGACTCATACACTTTAAGGCCAGAAGGCACCATCTAGTCTGATCTCCTGCACATTGCAGGCTACAGAACCTCGCCCACCCTCTCCTGTAACAGACCCCTAACCTCTGGCTGAGTTACTGAAGTCCTCAAATCATGATTTAAAGACTTCATGTTATATGGAATCCACCATTTTACTCTAGTTTAAACCAGCAAGTGACCCATGCCTCATACTGCAGGGGAAGGCAAAAAACCCCAGGGTCTCTGCCAAGGTCTCTGACCTGGGAGAAAATTCCTTCCCAATCCCAAATATGGCAATCAGTTAGATCCTGAGTATGTCAGCAAGACTCATCAGCCAGACAACCATAAAAGAATTCTCTTTAGTAACTCAGAGCCCTCCCTATCTAGTGCCCCATCTTCAGTCGTTGGGAATATTTGCGACCAACAGTCGCAGATGGGCCACATGTTATCGTGGGCAATCTCATCATATCATCCCCTCCATAAACTTATCAAGCTCAGTTTTGAAGCCTCTACTGCTCCCCTTGGAAGGCTGTTCCAGAACTTCACTCCTCTGATTGTTAAAAAAATTCATCTAATTTCAAGCCTAAACTTGTTGATAGCCAGCTCATATCCATTTATTCTTGTATCAACGTTGGTACTTAGATAACTTGTCTCCTTCCCTGGTGTTTATCCCACTGCTGTATTTACAGAGAGCAATCTTATCTCCCCTCAGCCTTTGTTTTGTTAGGCTAAACAAGCCAAACTCCCTCTCATCAGGTAGGTTTTTCGTTCCTCGGACCATCCTTGTAGCCCTTTTCTGGACCTGTTCCAGTTTGATTTCATCTTTCTTAAACTTAGGAGAATTGCACACAGTATTCCAGATGAGGTCCCACCAGTACCTTGTATAATGGCAATAATGCTTCCCTATCTCTACTGGAAATACTGCACCTGATGCATTCTAGGATTGCATTAGCCTTTTTCACGGCCGCATCATATTGGCAGCTCATAGTCATCCTGTGATCACCTAATACACCCAGGTCTTTTCCTCCTCTGTTGCTTCCAACTGATATATCCCCAGTTTATAGCAAAAATTCTTGCTGTTAGTCCAAAGTGCATGACCTTGCACTATTAAATTTCATCCCATTTCTATTACTCCAGTTTTCAAGGTCCTTTAGATCTTCTGGTTTGATATTCTGGTCCTCCTCCCTATTGGCAATACCTCCCACCTTTGTATCATCTGCAATTTTATTAGCACACTCCCACTTTTTGTGCCCAGGACATGAATGAAAATGTTAAATAAGACTGGTCCCAAGACCAATCCCTGAGGTATTCCATTAGTTACCTCCCTCCAGCCTGACAGTTCACCTTTTAGTATGACCAATTGTAGCCTCCCCTTTCACCAGTTCCTTATCCATCTTTCAATTCTCAGATTGAGAATAAGTCAGTATTTTTATGATGACTTCCAAGACAGTGTTTTATTTTGTATCTCTATGGCTGGAGTTGGTATTGTAACAGTTTGGCACTGTTTTGTTCAAAACCTCACACTGTTAAGCAGGTGTCAGTCATACTGGGAAAAGATTAAGAGGGTTCTGTTTACTCACTGAGGCAGGCGAGTCATTATCCCACCCGCATATAAAGGAAGTAGGAATGTCTGTCTAAAAAGAAAGGCACTTGGGTTGAACAGTCATCAAGAAGGAAGCCTAAAAGTAGCCAACTTTGGGGAGACAGTTTAAGCTGGCCTTTGTCTTATATCTTACTGCTGTGTTCTTTATTATTTAAGCCAAACCGCAGAAAAGTGAATTGGGACTTTTCATGCTGTGTGGACTGTGTTTATAAAGTTAGGAAAGGTGTCTGCTTACAATTACTTAGTAAGAGGTGTTTTAATCTTTTTATATTATGCATTCAAAGAGGGGAAGATCCATGCTTAATAGTGGCAGTCCCAGATCACCAAAATAAACCAACAGCCTCTCAGACTTTTTTTTAATGTCACAATTATATTCATTACCATAAATTCAAATGGCACATTTGCACATTTCTTCCACTGGCAATAGAAAAGGTGCTCAAACATGCACTTGGAGCGGGTTTGGTGGTGTGGGGTTTTGTTTGTTTAATTGATTGATTGAGAGTGGAGTGGCATGAATTTTTAGAGATTCTGAGCATCCACAGCTCCCATGGATTTCAAAGGATATTCTAAAGTATTCAGCATATCTGAAAAGCTTAGCTCTTATGTAGGTTCCTAATTATGAATTTAAATACCTAAAATATAGGCATCCAAGTTCATGAACTTTAGCCTAGATGTACCTCTACTACACTGGAGAAATTCTGATTAAGATGTTACCGAATCATATTAGCCTGCAATGCCAGGACCACCTGCTATGCAAGGGCACTACATCAATGAGAGAAGTTTTTGGGCTTGTCAAAATTTACAAATCTGTCTTTTCAGAAATGCTTCTGCATAGCTTATGTATGTTTGATTGCTTGTACCAGTTTCTCCTCCTCCTATGTTCTATGGCCTTTTTTGAGCTTTCCTTCCCCAACAAAATCCTTTTGCCTGCATACACAGTGTAGATCACAAAACATTTTTTGAGTGAAGTGTGCTAGTATTAGGCATTCTGTTTAGACCTTTAAGTGGGTTTCATGAAAATTCCACTCTACTATTTGTGATTAGTATGCAGGAAGGGCGGAGTCCCAGGATATATTTATGCACCCTTCAGTTTTACTATACTCTTCAGGTTGATATGATCCCTGTAATAAATTTGACAGCTTATTCATGATATATTTCTGAAGACTTCAGTTATGGCAGTTTTCCTTTGTTGCTTAAGTGATTTGTTTGCATTTACTCAAATGCATATCAACTACTTATTGCTATAATTGTGGCTAATTATTCATCATTACTACTTTTATAAAAAACACCACCCTTTTCTCTCATTACACACAATTAAGTAGCAAGACTGGAAGGAACTTGGTGGATTATAAACAAACAGAATGTAGATTGGTAATCTGAGTTATCCAAAAAGGCCGCCTACAGTTGCTTTAAATTCTAAAAACAGTGAATAAACTTGCTCATCCTTAAGAGACAAAGCAAAATGGCTTGCTTTTGCAGTGTGTTCTCTATAGGATTCAGTAATCACCTGTTCTAAACAGTAAAACATGTTTGTGAGTAGACTTCCTTCTGAAGGAAAAATAATTAAAACAGCCTGACATCAGTGCAAAGAGAACTACCTTTTGTGTCTTAATATAATTCTGTGTAGCACTTACATACCAAAGTGATAAGTGCATCAAAAACTTAGACATCTTCTGACACTGGATACCTGTTTCCAGCTATATCAACAAAAAGGCTCTGTTTCTCTTTAGGCTTCTGCAAAGGAATCCTCTCAATTCCTTCAACGTCAGTGCATTGTTAAGGAAAACACACTGAAGTGCAACACAAATAAGAAAACAAATTCTGTGAAACCTGGATGAATCATTTAATTTTATTGCAATTTAATTACAGAAAAAGTACCCTCTCCACTTTGTTCTTGTTTGAAAACAAGGCCATGTAATGAGATTTCTGCTGCCAAAATTACTATGTGGTAGAGCCCATATTAAAATTACCTGTTAAATGGTTCTTAGACTTGGTCAAGATGGTAAGATGGGGAAGGAAAGTGAAGCAGCACCAAAAAAGGCCAGAGAGCATTGAAATGTGTTCAAGGGAGCCAAGAACAACATTCACAAAATATGAAGCAGCATTTCTGAAAAGGAAGTTATGCTTTTAGGCCCATCAAATTTACATATTTCACAAATTATGTCCTTGTACATCAGGTAATCCAACCCGACACCGGCACTGCAAGGCAATATTACTGGACAACACCTTAGAAAAAATTCTGGTTAAATAGGCATGCTTTAATTTTCTAATGTATTAGGCATGGAATAATGTGTTCAAACTTGGGAGGAAAGGTGGTCTTGTGGTTAAGGCACTGGAATACTAATTTGAAAATTGGTGGTAAACTCCTGGCTCTGCCACTGACTTTCTCTGTGACCTTGATTAAGTCACTTAACTACTGGCACAATTCCATATTTTCACTCAAGTAAGGTGAACTCTTCCTTGTCACTGAAAACAAAGTAATGTGGGGCACATTCAGTAATGGCATATCTGTGACAGGGTGATGCCATTTGTATTTGATTGGGGAGGGCATGGAAGAGGAGAACAGATGTCTATTGCAAGTCTTCATTCTGCATGCCTTCTTTCACGCCAGCCCCGCTCCATCTCAGTCTTTCATGAGAGCTATAGGTTCTCCAACTTTGAAAATCTACAACATGTATGTTGGTAGCTTTCCTGATACTTCAATTGCTAATTCTAAACCGTTATACTTTAAAGAGTACACGTCCAGAGCAGGGATTTAGCTCCAGGTTTCCACTATGGTTATCAGGAAATCATGGCTAAACCCCCCATGAAACAGAAATGTTACCACTTAGTGATGAAAGATTAGTACAGTTTAACCATCTATTTTATGGTACAAAAATCTTAAAATCAACTGGGGTGAAAATGAAAGTAAACATGTAAAAGGAAGTTTTAAGGGGACATAATCAAATCTGGTCCCAAACTTAGACTTGATAAAAAGTGCTTGTGCAAAACCTAAGAAATGCTGCCTTTTTTAAATTCCAACTGATTTTTTTAAACAAACACATTCTTCTCCAACTGAAACACTGTAGCTCTGAAATCACTAAACTTAAAACAAAAGCCAAACTGACCCCACTTATTTTCATTTTCCCAGATGAGAAACTAAATAATTAACAATGAAAGTTTAAAAATTCACTTTACTTTTAAAATTAAAATTATCAGGAAAAAAGAACAGTTTAAAATTTAAAATTTACACTCCCCCTCTAAATTAAATTTATGTTCAAGAAAAGTTTGTTCCCTTTCATTGAAACCTACAGCGTGCACAGCTTCATTACCTCCCAAGTGAAACAAATCAAAGCATTTACTTTCACCACTCTTTACATTTTCAACAACTAAATGAATTTTTGGCTTGCCTTTTTCTGTACAGCTTAATTCTGCATTGACTAACCAGTTTCTCTTTTTTATGTTTATGCCTACAGATGACACAGACGACTTGCTTTCTCCTTGTAGATTGCCAGACCTCTTCAGTTTCACAAACTTCTGAACAGAGCTCTCATTATTAATTCTCAGCAAGAAGCCTTAACCACTATGAATCACTGCAGTGACAGACAGCAAATTCCAGCATATTAGCACTACTCCCACAATGCTTCAGAATGGGAGAGAAGTTCTACAGCAACTGGAAGCCTTGGCTTAACTGCCACAGATTTGGCACTTGCACTAGAAGCCTTTGTGCATCTTCAGTAAAGAAGAGAGCAAAGAATAATTTATAAAATTTCAGCAACAACACTACTGTATTTAATTCAATTTTTACAACTGTAGGTTCTCATTTGGTCCTCAAGCATAAGAGGAGGGACAATCGGGAAAGCAGAATGTTATACACCTCACTTCAGTGAAAGTTGATTAAACAATGGCAAAGGTCTCCACAAATTAAAAGCTGAATCATCATCATCCCACAGCTGTGGTTAAAAGAAGATGTCCCATGAACCTACCTAGGGGGAAATGAGGGCTAAGTCTCCAATTCTTGGGACAGCAGAATCTGGGAAACCTGACTCCCTTCTAGTCAAAAGCGCTAGCACAGTCTCTCTCTGAACTAAGCATATGCTACAACACAATCCCTTCGCCAGAGGCAGGGAGTGTGGCATTACCGTAAAAAGTGCTTTAGAACTGTATATAAAAGATGTGAGGAAACAGGAGTACACACCAATTTTGCTCATAAAACCACTTTAGAAGTTAGCCTACTGGATGCAGATTTCCCCCATATACAAAGATCAAACCAGTATTTTCTCAGTTACATTTGTTATAAAAGGAAAAATAATAAAAAATGAGAACAAAAGTAAATGCTCCATCGAAAGCACGGTCTCTGACTCTTAACAAACTGCATCCCTATGCCTTGCAAAAAATCACAGCTGTGCCTGCAGAAACTTTCAAATACTCAAAAGGGCCCCCCTCCACAAACACTACAGCTACATACACAAGAAGCATGTCTTCTCTTCATGTAAAAATGCATGTTCAGTTTAAACACAACTTCATATAATCCCCATTTTAGCAGCCATGCTATTTTAAAAGGGTCATTTTTGGGGACACTAGCAGCTCATGGACCCAGTGGTAGAGATGATAAAGCAGTTTACATCCTGTTTTAATATTTTGATAATCACAAGAACTGTTCAATATTTAGCAAAAACAAACAACAGGTACGTAAAGTAGGAAACTGGTTTACAATTTTCACACTTCACACTTTCTGTGTCACAAATGAGGTCCCTTTTCATGACTACTGGCAGCCAACAATTCAGAAACTGAGCTAATCAAAGCTTTTTTAAAACAACTCATGCTTTATCACATGACAAAAAATGCTTCACCATGTGAAATTTCAAGTTGCTATGCTGAGCAAAAAGGGTGTAGCTTCTCCTTAGATGAATGTCCACATAAACCAGGGGTGGGCAAACTTTGTGGCCCGAGGGATACTTCTGGGTATGGAAATTGTATGGCGGGGCATGAATGCTCACGAAATTGGGGTTGGTGTGCAGGAGTGGGTGAGGGCTCTGGGATGGGGCCAGAAATGAGGAGTTCAGGGTGTGGGAGGGGACTCCAGGCTGGGGCAGAGGAGTGGGGGGGAGGGGAGGGCTCCGGCTGGAGGTGCAGCCTCTGGGGTGGGGCTGGGGTGAGGGATTTGGGGTGTAGGAGGGTGCTCCAAGCTGGGACCGAGGGGTTTGGAGGGCAGGAGGGGGATTAGGGCTGGGGACGGGTTCGGGGAGGGGTTCAGAGGTGCAGGCTCCAGGCTGCGTTTACCTCAAGCAGCTCCTGGAAGAAGCAGCATGTCCCCTCTCCGGCTCCTACACAGAGGCACAGCCAGGCAGCTCTGCGCACTGCCCCGTCCACAGGCACCGCCCCTGCAGCTCCCATTTGCAGCATTTCCCGGCCAATGGGAGCTGCGGGGGCAGCATGCGGAGCCCTCTGGCAGCCCCCTAAATGCCACTCGTCTGGGAGCTGCGTGGAGCTGTGGTGCGTGGAGCAGCCCCTGACCCTGCTTCCTGACTGGAGGGCAGGAGTGGGGAAAGTCCCAGACCCCGTTTCCCAGCAGGAGCTCAAGGGAAGGATTAAAATCGGCTAGCAGGCTGGATGTGGCCCACAGTTTTCCCACCTTTGCCATAAACAATGGCTGAAGAGAAAACAGAGCCGAAAGCAACTAACATATTCTCAACTGCAGGCCAGATCTTCTGTTCAGGTTTTTATAATTGTAACGTTAAAGAATATCAGATCAGAGTTATAAAACCACCGTAAGACAGATGTCTATGTTTTTCTAAGCTTTGAAGTTCCTTCTCCCCATTTCTAGTACCTTACCTCCTGTCCCTGCCTGAACACAAACTGATAAGTCAGTCCTCTGGCATGATGGCAAACTAACCCTGAAACTATCAGGGGCCCTCTGACCTAACTGGCCGGAGCGGGGCCGAGCCGCATGGTGCGGCCCCAATCCAGTGCCCCGGCTGGAGCGGGGAGCAGCTTAAAACAGCTCGCAGGCAGCAGTTTTCCCACCCCTGATTTAGGCCATAGTGACCAAGAGCTGGCTTGATGCAGTTATATTTTCATAGTAATATTGCAAACATAAACTAACAAAACAGGTTTTTGACTGAGGTGGTTTTTTTTTTTTTAATAATGCATAGGTCAGTAGAACTCTGTATCCCATCACAATAAAATTTGAATTCTAATAGTTACCCATATGGCTTTGCAAGTCCTCTAGACATTCTATAGAGTAATCATCTGTCTGCCAATGACAAATATTTTCAGTCTACATATGGAGCAATCCCCACCAGGTGGCTAATGCCACTAGCAGTCAGTTGTGGATCAGTCCATTAGAAACCGAGCGCCAATGAAGACGAACAGTTGCCCTCGCAAAGATTAACAGACTGGCTTACTATGGACTAAGCGGTCTCCAGTGTTCAAGGGCATGAATCCAGAAGCCCTTACTCAGTTTCTCAGTCCATAATGTGAAATAGACTTCAAAGAGTTTTGCCTGAGTAAGGACTTCTTGGTTTAGAATAAAATGAGTGAATTTTAGACTATAACTCCGGTCTCAAGTTCAAATTACTGTAACAAATTCCAGTGTCTTCCCACTTCTGTTTCATATAAGGTAAAATATAGTTTAAACAGAACACTTTCTTGACACATTCATCAATACAGGCCATCAGATATACTAGTCCGTTTGTTCAAGCTCCATTTATTTGTCTTTATTTTTTGTTGTGCTAGAGAAATTAAATAAAGCCCCAAAACATCTGACTGCCCATACTTACATCCACACAAAGAAATTTAGCAGCTCTCTTGGAAGATGAGAGCAGACATTTCTTTAGAACATGGTGTTAAAAATATCTATTTCCCTACCTGTTTCTCACTCAAAGCTGTGATTTTGGCTTGGAGTTCATGAAGCTGTTTCTTCAAATCAGCATTCTGATAAGAAAGAAAAAAATATCTGTGAGAAAGAAACTCCATTTCTTAACACAATAGTAGCAGGACTTCTTGCACAGAGTACTACAAATAATAAAGCACCTCTGGACATACCACCAATCAAATTATCCAAATGGACAAGTACAGACTTATTCAAAAGTCATCTGGTGCAACAATCATTAGTGGATTTTTCCAGTGTTCAAAAATAAGTTTGGGGGGGAAGGAAGAGGTGGAACTCAGTTTGGAAGGAGTTAGTTAAAACATCCCTGGGTGCTTCACAATATGCTGTAATAAGGTTAATTTGTGTATCACTGTATTTTCAGGCCAGAGAAGCCAGAAGAAATCTGTTTATCTTAGGGATTTCTACAGTACGCAATACATGCTACTTAAAGTATTGTCTCACCTCCACTACTTATTCAGTGACAGACATTTGACTGTCAAGGACATCAATGACCATATCTATTAGTAGGAATTAAACATCATGCACACCAAATGAGAGGTGGAATATATCTACTACATCCTCTTCCCCCTTTTCGGTACAATAGTATATGTCTTTTTACACCTTTGCTTATATTTAGAAAAGTTGCAACAGCCTTAACAATGCACCACTCATGTTAGCAATTTGCCTACAAGGACATTTTCTCAAGTTTAAGATTCTGAGAGCCATAAACAGCTCACTGTACAGGATGTGACAGGGAACTCAATTTTTATTTACTAAATTTAATAAAAATACAAAGAAAAAAACCAAACCAAAACAAAACAAAACACACACACACACACGACAGAAGATATGCTTAACAGCTTCAAAATCTTGTTTGGCATGAGTCTCCCAGCATTTCTCTTCTTACATTTTCTCCTCATGCAATCTCTTTCTATGTCAAGTCATAGCTCACCTAGACAGTAGACTCTGTTGGTAAGGGATCACATATTATTTCTGCAAAATGGCATGCACACCTTCAGCGCTATGTAAAAACATGAAACCAACAAACCGCTATTACTACTACAGGGGCTACCATGCTCAGAGTAACTTCCACACCTTCGCATTCCTCCACACAACTTTAAAATGCATCCTAATCCTGACCTGCAATTCCTTCTAGTCCTAGGATACCATAAAGCTCCAAAAGCTATTCCAAATCTTTACTCTCAGCCCTCCCTGGTTGTTCCAATCTGGGCCCCATCACAGCTCATTCCTGACCTGCAGCATCTATGGCAGTAAAAACAGAAATGTCTTGCTCCAGTGTCTACTCACCAAGCACATACTCAGATAATGCAAATTATAGAAGATAGCAGAAGTGCATTTACTGGGCTCAATTCAGACACAGCAAAGAAAGGTTTAGTAATTTAAAGCAGTGAGGGGAAAATATTTGCACCACTAGGTGAAGCACTGACTTAGTTTCTCAAAGTAATTTTAGGGTTAGCAAAAAGAGCCAGGTTAAGTGCCCTGGAAACTAAAGTCCTCTATTTGCAGAGCAGAAGCAGCCTGCAAGCTTCCTCTCAAACCCATTCCTTTACTAACACACCTTAAACCCTGACCTTAAAAGCCTATTGCTAGAAACAGGAAGAGGATAATTTGATCATTAGCCTCTCTGATGAGATGACAGAGAAATTCTGCCACCTTCTACACTCTACATTACTCTACCCTGGTGCACATTTTTCTCTCATTCTTACTACTTGCCTTCATGCCCCTTTCATGTACCCAAGAAAACCACCTCCCCACTTCTTTTTGTGCCTTTTCCACCATGTTTCCTTCCACAGTGCCCCTACTGCTGAAACTCTTTCACTCTATTCAAATCCCTCATTGCAACTCAGTTTAGTCCATCAGTGTACATCAACTGATTTAAACAAACCAAATAAATGCAACTGTATGTGCTAAGATACCATTTTCTTCTACTTGACCAATGAACTGTGTCTTAATTTTGCAGATTCCTTGGAACTAGGCCCCCATCTTCTTTATTACTTGTACAGACTGTTACCAATGCTTAAAACAGTCAATTAGTGCAAAGTGTGGTGGAAGCATTTATGATGTGGAAAGGTATCCACCAGCCACTGAACTGAGACCAGCAACTCATTTTAAACAGGCCAAACAACAATTAGGTTGAATTTAAAACATTGGCAACATGGAAAGGCTCCTTATTCTACTATTAATCCCTCAGCTAGCCAATACTCCCCATTTATTTTTAAAAAGTATAACTTGCAAAGAAAAAGAAAGCATTACTTTACCGTGGCAGTAGATTATGAGCAAATAAACAATGGCAAACAAGAGGTCATGGACTTAGTGTATTTCTTATACCTTAACTCCCAGAGTAATAAAAGCAGTATAAAACAAAATACATATTTTACCTGTGGATCTTGCTTCATTTGGGCAACCAGTTTCTAGAAAGAGAGAGAGACATATTCATCAATACATTACAGAGTTCAATCAAGGTTGTGTTTATTGGACAGTTTATGTAATAGCCCTGATTAGAAGTTGGAATTTAAACAAGACACCCTGTATTTTAAAAAAAAAAAAAAAATAGCAAGACTTAGCTCATCATGAAATTATTTTATAATTCACAGAAATCTTGTCATTAATATAATGAGACATCCCTATTAATTCTATAGTCAGCCTATCACCTTTCATATTTAGCTGAAGGATGCTACTACATTCTTTTTTTTTTTTTTTTTTTTTTGCAGGAACTGCTTTAAAAAAAAAGATTCCCTTTAAGGAAAATTTAAGCCAGCTGGGTAACCTAATCAAATAGCTGTGTGTCCTCTAAAACTGCTGTCTTCTTTGCCCACAGTCATAGGGAATACTGAACAGACTGAACTACTTTAGATACAATAGTTGTTTGTTTATATAAATCAAATGCAGCACATTTTAGGCAGTAAGGAACTGCTTGTGTGTTGGTTTGGTTGGTACCACATGGGAGATCCATGTTCAGAAGAGACTTTTCCCACTTTCATCCCTTGAATTAGCAGTGACTGAGATCATCATGGATGAAATACCCCCCACATCCAAAGGGAAGTAGACAGATGGTTACACCATTCACTGCTGTTCCTCCTTCAGTTCCTTCAGGCAGTTGCAGAAGGGTGTTGCCTATATAGCTAACCAGGAAGGAGGTTATCAGGATTTTACTAAGGAAAACCAGAAGCCCAGAATGATGAGGCAAGATAAACCCAACAACCCAAATTCCTGTTTTAGCGGTGGCCATTTCACCATATCAAATCATTCATCTGTGAATCTGAAGGGGACATGGTAAAGTCCACACTTGCTTCCCTATCCCCTTATAAGAAAAGAAAAGTGAGGAAAAAATCCAGAACATAAACAGATACATTAGTACACTGCATTTCACTCACATCAATATTGCTTGAAAAATTATGTGAATTAGCGTTTCTTAGAGATTTCAGACTTTATTTCGAATTACAAATTTATTTGTATTTGTTATTAATTTTAAAGTCTCCTTTGGTAACCTAAAAAAGACACTGATTGCAGACATGCCACTTTAGTCATGCAGAGAAGCTGGTATCTTCCCAAAGGTTTATATTCTTGGCCCATTTTCATCAGCTCCTCCGTGCTCACTACCTCAGATAAAGTTGTTAAAATAACTCTGCTAGTTTTTATATAAATGTTATTTAAAATATGGAGACAGATTATCTTCTCACAACTTTTCATAAGACACCTTGCAAAAGTCAGTTTGACTATAAACTCACTTTTGTACAGCATTAAAATATCAGCAAATGTTAGTAAGTTAGGATCATATTACACCATCCTCCAAGTAGGCAGGAGTTCAATGTGAGAGAGAACAATAGAAGCTGGGCTTAAGTTATTTAAAATATTTCTCTTCTCCTTGTCCTACAGATGGGGAGAAGGGAAGGGGTACTCCAGGCTCTTCCATTAATCTGCCCCAAGAGTACTCAGGGAGACCAATTCTTCTGTGAGGACAGCCAAATGCAACTCCCTTTGAAGCCCTTTAACAATAACAAACAAATTTAAAAGGGCAAGGTGCTTGAGAATGAACCAAGTACTGCCTTCCACACAGCAGTTGAAAGCACTACTTCATAGAATCAGAGAAGCACAGAAATGTAGGGCTGGAAGGGACCTTGAGAAGTCATCAAGTCCTGCCCTCTGGGCTGTGGCAGGACCAAATAAACCTAGACCATCCCTGGCAGGTGTTCGTCCAACCTGTTTTTAAACAACCTGCCTTGGAAGCCTCAGTTAGAAAGTTTTTCTTAATAGCTATCCTAAATCTCCCTTGCTGCAGATTCAGCCCATTACTTCTAGTCCTACCTTCAGTGAACATGGAGAACAGTTGATCACCATGTCCTTTCTGTAACAGCCCTTCACACATCTGAAAACTTATCAGATCCCCACTTGGTCTTCTTTTCTCAAGACTAAACATGCTCAGTTTTTTCCCCTCACAGGACAGGTTTTCTAAATCTTTTACCATTTTTGTGGCTCTCCTCTGGACTCTCTCCAATTTGTCCACATCTTTCCTGAAGCATGGTGCCCAGAACTGGACACAGTACTCCAGCTGAGGCCTCACCAGTGCCGAGTAGAGCAGGACAATTATCACCCATGTCTTACATATGACAATCCAATTAATACACCACAGACTGATATTAGCCTTTTTTGCAGCTGCATCATGTTGCTGACTTCAGTAAGATTCCTTATCCCTTCCAGCCCAGAGTGAAGGACAGAATTGAGTCTTGAACCTGGAGCATCTTTCCATTTGCAAGAAGTTATGATTCCCACTAGTGGCAGCCCTGTCCAGGACTTATTTCTGTAAGACTTTTGATCATTAGTACAGTGGGTGGTGCAGTAAAGGAGGGGAGAGTCAGTCCTAATGAGTTTAAAAGGCTACAATCATAAGTATAAAATGGGGAAATGCAATGAAGGGAAAAACACCCAGCACATTAAAGTGAGTTTATTTTAATACTGTCTCCTTAATATAGTCACAATATTCATTTTCATATAACACAGTACTATAGCTGCCACAGGTAAGGTGCAGAATAAAGAGGTTGGAAAGTTGTACAATATGAAAAAACTTGACAACCACTAATTCAATATATTTCTAGATACACATACACGTCCCCATCAGCAACATGGGTACAGGGAATGAGGAAAAGGAGGATTTTGTACAGTTAACTTAAATTTACTGAAGCCATTTGAAAGAGAAATCTGGGGAGTCAAAAAATTGATGAACAAAGATGATACGACGAAGGACAATTCTCTCAGTGACATGTAGTGCTGGCTTCTGAAATATATATTGGTAATATTTTGTATTTCTATGCAGGATTTTTCTTAAATAAAAATTATATCACATAACTTACTTTTCCAATATATTGCCTAATGTCACTCTCCATTTGAGCTGTACAGAAGTAAACAAGAATGAAGTTTCCTAAACTCCATCTTTACTTTGTTACTGACACACCTATATGCTCCTGAAAAAGTTACCTTTTAAAATTAAGAAAGCATTCAGAACCTCAATACAAACCTTTATGAACTCCACATGGAAGATAAGGACCTTCAAATTCCTGAGAAGCACTGTTATGGAGCATCCGCCCCACGCTTGCATGTAAGGGGTTAATGGCGCCGTAGGGACGCTGTGGGAAAAACAGCTAATCGGAGAGGGGCTGCAAGGAGCAGCCAATCAGAGCCTGACAGGCCCATATAGGAAGAGCTGCAGGACAAAGCAGGTTCAGTTGCTCCCTAGAGCTCAAGGAGGAAGATCTGGCTGCCTTGCAAGCAGAAGGAACGCCAGCACTCTGGACAGAGGAGTGCGACCACCAGGGACTTGGGAAGCTACAGAGAGTTCCTGGCTCGTGGCTAAGACTGACATGCTGAGGCCCTGAGGGAAGGGTGAAGAAGGTGCTGGAGCTGTGGAAAAGTGGCCCAGGGAAATGTACTGAGAGGTTTGAGAGGATGCAGCATGTGGCTGGCATCTAAAGGGTCCCTGGGCCAGAATCTGGAATAGTGGGCAGGCCCAGGTCCCCCCCACACACAGTGATGCACTGGATGGACAGTTGGACTGGCCCCCAGAAGGGGGAGCACAGTGTGTGGCATAGCCAGAGGGCTGTGTCATGAAGACGCCGTCGTGGTCCTTGGAGTGACAAAGGACCAGTAGCAGGAGTGACGGTGGGCAAGGAACACCGGGAGTGGACATACTGACCTGCAGAGCTGACCCTCATGACGACCAGCAGGAGGCGCTAGTATGGGAGTGGAGCCCCATCACAAGCACATAATACTAATCTGCAATTTTGGAAGCTGGTATCTGGCTTTCTTTAAATGATCCACCCCCCTCCCAGTAAAAGGCCTCAGGGTTTAGCAGAATGCATATAAAGATAGAATACAGGAAAGGCCTGAATTCTGTTCCACGCTCTTCCATGTTTTGGTCTTAACACTTCATAAACTTTATTCAGTTAGAGCTCACAACATTCCTGTGAGCTAGACAAATATAATTATCCTCATTCTACGGATCTAGCCATTCAAGTATTATGCTCATCATGGTAGCTGACAAAAACAGAAGTGAAGAGACGTGCTCACAGCAAGTCAGCGTCAGCCAAGTTTACAGTTCAACTCTTCAATAAACTTCATCACAGAATCCCACACACATCTCATTTTACTCGTGTAACAGAAGTAGCAATTCTCACATGCCCCTCAGAGATATTCACACAGTTACTTGATTTTATATTAATTTAGTATTTTGAAAAGATAACATTTAAAGAAAAGTTAACTCCATAGTTATGGTTGTGACCTTACCTTATATTTGAAGAACCATTTTGACACACCTTCACTTACGTTTCTCAAAGCTATACCAATCTAACTAAAATTACTCATTTGTGATAAAATGGAATGGCTAACTGATTTTTATTGCCATTTAGCATCTGACAGACAAAGTTTAAGCATCCTAACACTACAAAATAAAGATTCTTCTTGAGCTCAGGTGAAAGGAGGTCGTTTCTGCAGTCAAAAAACTTGGGTTTTATTTAAAATACCCCTCGAATGGCTTTCCCCCTGGTGTCTAAGTCCCAGCTGTATCAGCAGACAGCTTGTTCTCACTGGAACACATCTCTCTCCATGATTCCAGGATTTCTTCCCAATCCCTCAAGTTGGCAGTATGTCTTTGGACCACAGAAAGATCTCTCAGCCAAAATTCACTGAAAATGCCCTCTTTAGATTATTTCATCAATGCTAAAGCATGTCATTTTAAAAAAAGAAAAAATTCAGACCAATGGATTTATGAAGTATTTACTGGCATAAAGAAGCCACTGATGGGTAAACAGAAAGTTTAAAAAGTGTAAAGTTTTCTACAGCAATTTCAAAACTGAACAGGCTATTGCTATACCTGACCTCTTAGGACTAACCATTACTTGCATTAAAATGTAGGAGAAGAAAACCAAGAAATAAAGAATACAACTTACCTGGTGAACCTGAATTTCCACTTTCAGAGCCTCCTGTAGAGTCTGCAACTCCATTCTCTACCTTCTCCACTCTTTCTAGCTGTCTCTTTACTAATTCCACAGTGCCTTCAGTCTCTGGCTTCAGAAAATGAAAGTTCCTTTTCTCCAAACTTTTGCTGTAGAATAAATTTTTTATTTTATGGTTAGCAGAAGCCAGAAATTAGGCAGTTTTTAAGAAGTAGTTATACTATAATAAAAAGCATGAATACTGAAATCAACTAGACCATCTTTCATAATAGCATCTTAGTCTAATTTGCAAATGATCCTTGCAAACATAAGGAACCTAACAGCTTCCCAAAGAAGGTTTTCCTTCTAATCTTTTAACCTGACTTGGAAACTTTCTGAACGCCTGAAAATTGACATTCTTGTTCCCTGTGTTAAAGTTTGCAGGCAGACATGTTTGCCTACAAACGCTCTAATAACTTACATATTAAACTAGAACACAATGTATATTCACAGTGCTGCACATATGGGATTAAAACATATCTTCCCATGACAATCTGTCAATCTTAATAATCCACACACACCTTATGTACACATGGGAATAGCCCCGATTCAGTACTCTGTTGCACTGCACCAGTGTTAATGAGAACAAGATGAGTACGGCATTAACTAAGCTCACTAGAGTTTCAAGCAGAGGTAAACCCAGGTTACCTCAATTGATGAAAAACACACAAAAAGAGTTGGGCAATTTCCATAAAGGGCTGGGAGAGCACAGTTAGGGGGAGAGCTGCAGAAAGGGCTTTGATTGGAGGAGGGCAGCAGGGGAGAAGCAGGCTCCTACCCTTTTCTACCCTTAGGGGTCAGCACCAGCACAACTCCACTGGTTACAGGCCACCAATTACTGAATCAGGGTTATTCCCGTGCGTAGGCAAAGCCACAGTCTCAAATGAATAGGATATTCATATTCTCTTCCTGTCTGACACAGGCTGGCTGGCCCTCTAAATGGAGATTGGCTCAGCCTGGCCTGTGATGGATCGACTACCTCTCCCCACAGATAACCCTGATCATCTGGTATCAGGTGACTCCATTCAATTATCACACCCAGACAGGGAGGGAAGAGTTGGGCAATTTCCATAAAGGGCTGGGAGAGCTCAGTTGAAGAGAAAGCTGCAGAAAGGAGATTGCCTCTTATGAGGGCTCTGATTGAAGGAGGGCATCAGGGGAGAAGCAGGCTCCTGTAGCAGAACCAGAAAAAGGCCAATCCCCAGGCAGATGACTTGGAAGTAGATTGGAAGTACAGACCCAGACTGGGGGAAAGACTCCAGGAAAGAAGCCCTGAGGGTCATCAGCTCACTTAGGAGCAGAGACTCCAGGAGGAAAGTTCTGAGGGTCAGCTCTCAGAGCAGGGCAGAAGGGTAGCCCAGGAAGAACAGAAGACCCTTTTGTTTTTATATGTTTTCTTTAGACTAGAGACTGCTACTTGACAGAACATCCCTAGGCAGGCCACTCATCTGGTATTAAAATGGACAGTCCAGCTTTTCTAGGGTTTGTCCTCTTCCAGTACTCAGATGTGATTTTTGCTGGTAACAGACTTCGGACACCATTTTGAAGAGCATGCTGCTCCACCCCCACCACCGTGACCTTGCACACAAGGTCTTAAAAACAACATCCCCACGTAGCGTGACCTCATACACTTGCATCCAAGATCACGCTGCATGGGGGGAGCCATTTTTAAGAGAGTGCCACCCCACTCCCACGTGACATGACCTCACACATACTGTGTGTCCAAGGTTATGGTGGCAGGGGTAGGCACTTGCCATTCCCGGAAGTACTGGAATGTCCAGTATTTAGGGTTGCCAACCCACCATGATTGCCCTGGTGTCTCCAGGAATTACATATTAATCTTTAATTAGAGATTGTGTCATGTGATGAAACCTCCAGGAATACCTCCACCCAAAATTGGCAACCCTACCAGTATTCCAGGAATTCATGAGTGGCCCCCCAATGTCTCCCTGAAAGAAGGTAAGCCTGTCACTTGCAAGGCTATTGTGGGGACTAAGAGGGAAACAGAGGAAGACCCAGAAAGCAGGCCAAAAGGAACAAGGGGAGTGTGGTGCTGCTGCTACACTGTCCTAAAATATCTTGTTGTGGTGATGCATGCTGTTAAAACAGGTGACTCTGTCCACCCCAGATGTGGATGCATTTCAGTGCAAGTCTATGACCCAAAATTTGTAAAGAATTGAAGGAGGTATATATTAAGATAATTAGTGTTTTCCAAATAAAATAACCCAAAGCAGTTTTGCAGAAGCACAATGAGCTGTGAATATATTAATGTTGAAACCCTTTGCAGTGACTGAGCAGAACTTGGTGACATTAAAAAAACCAATACTACTACTTACCATCTTCAAAGCACTTTACAAAACACGAATTAATCCTCACAGTAACTGTGAAGTAGGTAAACATTACCCATATTTTTAAAGGGGGGGAAATGAGATACAGAGGGGAGGTTACTTCCAAAACAATGCAAAGTATCTAGTTCTGAGCCAGGATTAGGAGTTCTTGATCATCTTCTCATGCTTAGACACAATGAAGGACTCTCAATCTTAAAATTACATGTTTTTTGTGGGTTTTTTAAGTTTTTAAAAAATATTTACTCTAAAAATCTTCAGAACTCATTATGTATCCAATCTCTGTAGCCATTATTGATGCATCAGGTGTTACACACTACAGAATTCTAGGATATTAATATAGCTAGGATATTTTTAATTTTTTTTTAAAGTAGAAAACCTTCATAATGGAATTTTTTAAAGGGATACTGCCAATTTAGCTTAGATCATACATTTTAGCTTTCAAAAACACCCAAGAACTATTAATAGGGTGATATTTTTTAAATAAAAAATTTGAACTTTTTAATTTAAACTGGATATTCGAATTAAATTAAATACAGGTCTATTTTAAAAAATAAACCTATTTAAAATTAAATTTGAAATTATGACAGCCTATGTTAAGGTCTAAATTTACTATAATACATTAATGAATGCAGTGTTGTAGCAGCCATGTCAGGACCAAGATATTAGAGAGACAAGGTGGGTGAGGTAACAGCTTTTATTGGAAGAATAGCACTGTGTAAGCTCAAAAGCTTGTATCTCACCAACAGAATTTGGTCCGACAGAAGTTATTACCTCACCCACTTTGTCTCTCTATAATCTATTAAGACCATTTAAAATTATATTAAAAAATAATATTCAAGTGGTACAGGTTTATGGCTGAAGTTTTGAAGAAAGTCAAACCACTGAACTAGTGGTAGTCATGGTACTTGGGACCAGAGTTTGTTGAAGTGCTAAACCAGTTTAAGACAACAGTAGCCTCTTCTGAAAGCGCAGAGAAAATATTTTCTTCATGCCATCTTAACTAGTTCAGTTCAATGACTAGTTCATTCGAAGTTAAGACACCAATTAGAAGCTGAAAAGCATGAAAGCTTGTTTTCCGCTTCCAATCCATGAGTAAAAAATAGGATGATGGAATGAGATTTACTAGCTCTAAAATCCAGAAGACATGGTGACACTAAACAATCAATTCAATTCACTAACTATAGATAATGCTTTGTTCAATAAATCAATTATAGTTTTAAATGCACAATTTTTTTATTTTTTTTCTTATCAAAAAGTTTATTTATTCAGCACATTTAAGGCAGAACTTTTAATGAATTAAAAAAATTAAGTTTTAGTGCATTTTTAGTTGCATTAGAATTTCCATCCAAATACAGCTTGACACAATCTCTCTCTCTCTTTCACACACACACTCACTCTCTAGTAAACAAGAAATGCACCACTTTCTAACAATCAAAAACGTAAAAATTAGGAATCTGAATAAATGTATGTTAAACTCTAAAGTTGCTTAAATAAACTTGTGTAAATATACTGTAGCCTCCTAGTTTTCAAAAAGCAGCACCAAATTTAGTGTAACGGCTACATTTAATTGCAAATCAGCATGTTGTAATGGTGAGCAACCAGTGAAAATTAACCTCTCTTGAATAAAATAACTGCAGTACAAATACAAAGCAAGATTAAAATCTGATTTCAATCAAAGTTTCCTGCTTGCTGTTCTAAATCATTATTAAAATCTGTGATTTAAATCACTGATTTAAATCAATCCATGCTGATTATTAATAAAGTTAATGAGTCTTATTTTAACTCTCTCTGTCTATGGCAGGGGTTCTCAAACTTCATTGTACTGCAACCCACTCCTGACAACAAAAATTATTACACAACCCCAGGAGTCAGGACCAAAGCCTGAGCCCAGCTTCTCCAGATAGCAGGGCCAAATCCGGAGCCCTACTGTCCCAGGTAAGGGGGCCAAAGCCAAAGCCCAAGAGCTTCAGCCCCAGGCAGGGGTCTGTAACCTGAGCCCCCTCACCCAGGGCTGAAGTCCTTGGGCTTTGGTTTCGGTCCCAGAAGGTGGGGCTGGGACTCAGGCTTTGGCCACAGCCCCAGACCCCAACAAGTCTGAGCCAGTCCTAGTGACCCCATTAAAATGGGGTCCCGACCCAGATTTTGAGAACCACTCGCCTATGGTAAACAAACCAGGGTTGGGAAGAAAATGAAACTGATTAAGAACAAAGTGAAATTTACTAGTCTAGTTTTGCTGTCCAAACCGAAGCAAATCACAAAAAGTACTCAGTATATAAATGGTGAAAATATAAGTATTAGATTTTAATTCATTCATTTTTTAAGTTTAACAGTCATTAGTTATAGGTAAAGTGTTTTTAAAAAAGGGGGGGGGGGGAGCTCTGATCTTATCTCCTAGAACTGTGAATGGAAGGACTATCCATGTGTGGCTCTCCCAGCATCTGATATTGAAGAGACGGGCACACCCATACAGAGATTCTTCCACAGGTTTGTGATTCATATGGGCAAGTAGGTGGAAATTAGATGAGGAACTACACATTATTTGCCAGCTCTTGTGCTACAAACCTTAAATGAGAAAATACACCTCGAAGTTCTCTTACCCTTTCCTCAGAGACCCCACCAGGGTTCCAGAAGGACCTGTGTCCTGGTAAATTGCTGCTGATGCAATGCCAATCGAAACGCAGTACTTGGGAGCTAAGTGTGGGGGTGAATGCTGAGGTAAGGAGCCTCAGAGGCATAGGGTCTTCCACAGGCCTCAGGGAATCGACCAGACTTGAGAGCAGGCCCCACCGTCTGTGATTAGGCCAATCCCACATATCCCCAACTGGATGACATGAGGGAAACCTCTGCACGGGATTCCTCATGGAGATCTGCTCTCCCCAAACCCTTTATTGTGGGTACGACCACTGGAGAAAGAGATCTGACCCATAATTTCTTTCATCAGCGACTCTTTAAACAACGAGAAAACCTACAAACAGCTAGTATCCTGCAATAAAATATTAATCCTTTGAGTTACAGAGGTGCAAACAGTTCACTTATATTCTACCCTATTTTACGTATTACATTTTTTCATCTAGAAAGGAATATTTTTTCTTTTTAAGCCAAGAAAAAATAGTTCCACTTTTTAGATTGCTTTCCAACCTTCTGTCCAAGAGGAATTTTTTTACAAATGAAAAAGGGACTAATACCGAGAATGTTGAGGCCTTTAACTCTAGTGGCTTATCCGTTATTGCAGCTAGCACATATTATGGTTGCATCCGATGAAGTGAGCTGTAGCTCATGAAAGCTTATGCTTAAATAAATTTGTTAGTCTCTAAGATGCCACAAGTACTCCTTTTCTTTTTGCGAATACAGACTAACACGGCTGCTACTCTGAAACCCGATATTATGGTTATGTGATTCTAATAGAGTATTAAACACTGCAGATTTACACCAGTTTAAAACAAAAAAGGTGAAAAGTAGAGGAAAAATTGAGAGACTATGCTATCAAATACAATACTCTACAGAAAAAGTAAAATCAGGTTTTACACACATGCTTTAAATTGAGTGTAAAAAAATAACAAAGCACTGGAAATATAAAGACATTATAACTACCATTAATGAGGGGCTGACAGTTCCAATTTTCATTTGTCAAATGTGTTAGTGGGGCATGAAAAGCAAAGTTCAGTTATTCTGAAAATACCCTTAACAACCTATGTGTTCAAATTATTTATAAAGGTTAAAATGTGTGTTAGTATATGCAGTAACATGCATATGTGGAGCTAAAACGTCTGGGTCATACTAAATCCAAATTTTCAGATTCAAGCATTTGCAGTCCACTGTTTTCCTTCTGAAATAAGCAATACATGCGTATGCATTACTGGCAATTAGTGCACATCACAGGTGCACTGTGGCAGGCATGAGTTCAAAGACGAAGCCAACCAAGAATTCCATCAGTCTCTCACTAATGCACAGCTTCACAGAGTGTTGCAATTTGACGGGGGGTGGGGGGTTCCGTTTTCCCCCCAAAATAAATACATGAACACCTATAGTTTGGGGGGGATTTTAAGCATCTCCTTAAATTTCAAAGGGCTTTGGATCAGATTCCATATAAAAGGAGTTCTAGGTAAGCCCAACATTCACCTCACAGGGCAAGAGAAACTAGCAAGGAAAATTAACATCTTCCTCTTACCTTTCTTCCTCTTAAGTTCACTAAACTCTTGACCTTTCTCCTGCTTTCCCTCATCTCACAACCCCAGTTACTCTTTAAAAAGAGCTGATTTTGGTCCAACAGTCCTTTCAATTCACTTTCAATGCCAAAGCGAAACTGGGAGTGTTAAGCAGCTTATTTTTATAAAGAGAAGAAAAAAAATAACCAGAACTGGTTAAGGGCACAAACCAGTTCTGAAAAGGTCAGCCAGACCCACAGGAAGCAGTTTAAAACTGCCACTTTTTTCCTCTTGAACCATCCTAGCTGCTGTATTGGTCAGATAGTAGCACTATTATTTTTTCCTCAAAGAAATGGAATGAGGATCCCTGAAGCAGTTCCCAATTCTTCTTTTTTAAAAGTACAATTAAAAATACATATAAAATGCTACACAGTATAAATGCTTTGCATTACTAGTAATGAAAATAATACTTATATATAGCGCTCCCAATTAACCGCAGTAAACTCATGCAATTAACTCAAAAAAATTAACTGTGATTAAAAAAATTAATCGTGATTAATCTCATTGTTAAACAATAGAATGCTAATTTAAATTTATTAAATATTTTTGGATTTTTTTCTACATTTTCAAATATATTGATTTCTATTATAACACAGAATACAAAGTGTACAGTGCTCACTTTACAAATATTTGGCACTGCCAAAATGATAAAAGAAATAGTATTTTTCAGTTCACCTCATACACGTACTATAGTGCAATCTCTTTATCATGGAAGAGAAACTTACAAATGTAGATTTTTTGTTGCATTGTTTTGTTTTTGACGGGAGTTATGTAAAACTTTGGCGCCTACAGGTCCACTCAGTCCTACTTCTTGTGCAGCCAACTGCTAAGACAAACAAGTTTGTTTACATTTACAGGAGATAATGCTGCCCACTTCTTATTTACAATGTCACCAGAAAGTGAGAACAGGTGTTCACATGGCACTTTTGTAGCCTCTGTTGCAAGGTATATACATGCCAGATCTGCTAAGGACTTATATGCCCCTTCATGCTTCGGCCACCATTCCAAGGACATTTTTCCA
The DNA here is from genome assembly GCF_965140295.1 of Lepidochelys olivacea. NCBI lineage: Eukaryota > Metazoa > Chordata > Testudines > Cheloniidae > Lepidochelys > Lepidochelys olivacea. Next base: position 55,470,483 of record NC_140416.1, read on the forward strand.
TGCTGATAATGCTCGGTAAAAAAATAAATGCGTTAATTAAATTTGTGACTGAACTGCTTGGAGCAGTATTGTATGTCTCCTGTTCTGTTTTACCCACATTCTGCCATATATTTCATATTATAACGGTATTGGATGATGACCCAGCACATGTTCGTTTTAATAACACTTTAAACAGCAGATTTGACAAAATGCAAAGAATGTACCAATGTGAGATTTCTAAGGACAGATACGGCACTAGACCCAAGGTTTAAGAATCTGAAGTGCCTTCCAAAATCTGGAAGGGACGAAGTGTGGAGAATGCTTTCAGAAGTCTTAAAAGAGCAACATTCAGATGCAGAAACTACAGAACCCGTACCACCAAAAAAGAAAATCAACCTTCTGCTGGTGGCATCTGACTCAGATGATGAAAATAAACATGCGTTGGTCCGCTCTGCTTTGGATTGGTATCAAGCAGAACCAGTCATCATAGAATCACAGAACTGGAAAGGGCCTCAAGAGGTCAGTCTAGTCCTCTGCACTCAAGGCAGGACTAAGTATTATCTAGACAATCCCTCACAGGTGTTTGTCCAACATGCTCTTAAAAGTCTCCAATGATGGAGATTCCACAACCTCCTTAGGCAACTTATGCCAGTGCTTAACCACTCTGACAGTTAGGAAGTTTTTCCTAATGTCCAACCTAAACCGCCCTTGTTGCACTTTAAGCCCGTTGCTTCTTGTCCTATCCTCAGATACATCCTCCTTGTAACAACCTTTTCTGTACTTGAAAATGGTTATGTCCCCTCTCAGTCTTCTCTTTTCCAGACTAAACAAACCCAATTTTTTCAATCTTTCCTCATAGGTCGTTTCCTAGACCTTTAATCATTTTTGTTGCTTTTCTTTGGACTTTCCCCAATTTGTCCACATCTTTCCTGAAACGTGGTGTCAAGAAACAGACACAATACTCCAGCTGAGGCCTAATCAGTGAGGAGCAGAGTAGAAGAATTACTTCTTGTGTCTTGCTTACAATACTCCTGCTAATACATCCCAGAATGATGTTTACTTTTTTTGAAACAGCGTTACACTGTTGACTCATATTTAGCTTGTGATCCACTATGACCCCCAGATCCCTTTCCACAGTAATCCTTCCTAGGCACTCATTTCCCATTTGGATGTTTGCAACTGATTATTCCTTCCTAAGTGGAGTACTTTGCATTTGTCCCTATTAAATTTTACCCTATTTATTTCAGACCATTTCTCCAGTTTGTCCACATCATTTTGAATTTTAATCCTATCCTACAAAGCACTTACAACCCCTCCCAGGTTAGTACTGCAAACTTTATAAGTGTACTCTCGATTCCATTATCTAAATCACTGAAGATCTTGAATAGAACTGGACCCAGAACCGACCCCCTTGTTGGGTCCCCACGTTGTCCTTATTTCCCTTTTTATAGATTGGCCTTCTCCAGTCTTCTTGAATGTCTCCCATCTTCCATGACTTTTCAAAGATAATTGCTAATGGCTCAGATATCTCCTCAGTCAGCTCCTTGAGTATTCTAGGATGCATTTCATCAGGCCGTACTGATCTGAAGACATCTAACTTGTCTAAGTAATTTTTGACTTGTTCTTTCCCTATTTTAGACTCTGATCCTACCTCATTTTCACTGGCATTCACTATTTTAGACGTCCAATTGCCACTAACCTTCTTGGCGAAAACCGAAAAAAAGAAGTCATTAAGCAACTCTGCCATTGCCACATTTTCTGTTATCAGCATGTACGCGTGTCCTCTGGAATGGTGGTTTAAGAATAAAGGGATATATGAATCTTTAGCACATCTGGCACGTAAATATCTTGCAACGCCAGCTACAAAAGTGCCATGCGAACCTCTGTTCTCACTTTCAGGTGATGTTGTAAACAAGAAGGAGGCAGCATTATCTCCTGCAAATTGTAACCAAACTTGTTTGTCTGAGCAATTGGCTGAAGTAGGACTGAGTGGACTTGTAGGCTCTAAAGTTTTACTTTTGAACATAGTAATTTTTGTACATAATTCTACATTTGTAAGTTCAACTTTCAGTACTTGTATTAGGTGAACTGAAATATACTATTTCTTTTGGTTTTTTTACAGTGCAAATATTTGTAATAAAAAATATAAAGTGAGCACTGTACATTTTGTATTCTGTTTTGTAATTGAAATAGATATATTTGAAAATGTAGAAAACATCCAAAAATATTTAAATAAATGATATTCTACTATTGTTTAACAGTGCAATTAATTTTTTTAATCACTTGACAGCCCTTTTATAGCATTTAATCTGTGGATCTCGTAAGTGCTTTACAAAGAACGTAAGTATCATTATCCCCATTTTACAGATAGGGAATCTGATACAGAGTTGACTCAATTTGCTTAATAGTCTAGCCAGTTCTGAAATGCTTGTAAGCACCCAAACAGTCTGAAAGGAACACAAGAGAGTTTTGTTTAAGTTCAGCCAACAACATTTATCAAACAGTTGTACTTCAAACAAAATTTCGTATTTTCTCTTCTCGCGCTGTTGCACTCAGCCACACTTCAGAACCAGTGGGGTACTGGTGGGGATCATATCTTCCCATCTGTTTCTGAGCAGAGGACAAAAAGCAGGTCGGTCTAAGCAGTGGGGTGAAGCCACAAAAGAGAGTGCTAATGGCAATTACTCCTACCTACACTGGCTCTGCAGGAATCCAAGCTCCACAGTGTGAAAGAAGGTTGAACGAGAGATGCAGCTTTTTCTACAATACTATTCACCTCATAAACTAACATTGACCAGGTTCCAGAAAGGGATCCACAGGAACCAACAGCAAAGGATTTTCTCGCAACAGGACTAAAGCAGGAGCCATGCTGTCATTGGGCCACAGTGAACAGATACAGGGCCTCCCACTGAATACCCAGTATGTTTTTGAACTATCCATCCCCAAGATTTACAAGGATTTGAGGCTCCCAAATCTCCTATTACTTTCACAGGGGATGCAGTATAGACTTTTGACAGAAGTAGTGAAAAGGAACCTCAAAGGAAGATTTACCTTACAATAACTGGTGTTCTTCAAGATGTGTGGTGCGCCCGCACTGTGTGCTTTCAATAGCAGTGTCCGTTGGTCTGCACCTGCACCATGCATCTCCTCATGCTTCCATCCAAGGGCATAAACGGTGGCACAGACCAACTGCCCCCCAGTTTGACTCTACCACGAATCAGGATAACCCGATTACAGGGGAGGAGGGCAGGTTGTGAATACTCACAGGGACCACACATCTTGAAGAACTCCCGTTACTATAAGATAAGTAGCCTTTTCTTTCTTTTCAAATGGTTGTCCCTTGTGGGTATTCACTGTGAGGGACTCCCAAGGGTGAGAGAAAGTATGCTGTACCCGAACCCGAGTGGGGAATCACTGAGCCAAAAGGAGGCATCTGTACTGAAGTTTGGATCAGTGCATAATCTCTGGTGAAAATGTGCACAGAGCCCCAGGTGGTGCCTTCGCAAATCTCCAAGAGGGGCAATTCCCTGTGAGGAAGCTACTGATATTACTTTAGATTTGCAGATCCTGACAGTTTGAGGAGGAGGGATTTTAATAATGTCATAGAGGGAGATGCAAGAGGTTATCCACTTAGAAAGTCTGAAAGAGAGAGCTAAGAGTATAGCACAAACTTCCTCGTGGCTGGACTTTACAAAAACTAGACAAGCCATTTACAACACACACTTTGCTTCTCTACAAAAGAAAAAGGACACTAAACTCTCTAAACTACTATATGCCACAAGAGGCCACAACAGTGGTTCCCTTAACCCACCCAGCAATATTGTTAATCTATCCAACTATACTCCTAGCCCAGCAGAAGAATCTGTCCTATCTCGGGGCCTCTCCTTCTGCCCCTCCACCCCCACGAACATGATACAGTTCTGTGGTGACCTAGAATCCTATTTTCGACGTCTCCGACTCAAGGAATATTTCCAGCACACCTCTGAACAACATACTAATCCACAGAGACCTTCCTACCAACACTACAAAAAGAAGGATTCTGGGTGGACTCCTCCTGAAGGTCGAAACAACAGACTGGACTTCTACACAGAGTGCTTCCGCCGACATGCCCGGGCTGAAATTGTGGAAAAGCAGCATCACTTGCCCCATAACCTCAGCCGTGCAGAACACAATGCCATCCACAGCCTCAGAAACAACTCTGACATCATAATCAAAAAGGCTGACAAAGGAGGTGCTGTCATCATCATAAATAGGTCGGAATATGAACAAGATCCAAAATCACTTTCTATAAGCCATTACCCTCTGATCCCACTGAGGGTTGCCAAAAGAAACTACACCATTTGCTCAAGAAATTCCCTGAAAAAGCACAAGAACAAATCCGCACAGACACACCCCTGGAACTCCGACCTGGGGTATTCTATCTACCAAGATCCATAAACCTGGAAATCCTGGACGCCCCATCATCTCAGGCATTGGCACCCTGACAGCAGGATTGTCTGGCAATGCAGACTCCCTCCTCAGGCCCTATGCTACCAGCACTCCCAGCTATCTTCGAGACACCACTGATTTCCTGAGGAAACTACAATCCATCAGTGATCTTCCTGAAAACACCATCCTGGCCACTAGATGTAGAAGCCTTTTACACCAACATTCCACACAAAGATGGACTACAAGCCATCAGGAACAGTATCCCCAATAATGTCACAGCAAACCTGGTGGCTGAACTTTGTGACTTACTTGGGGACAATGTATACCTTCAAATCAGCGGCACTGCTATGGATACCCGCATGGCCCCACAGTATGCCAACATTTTTATGGCTGACTTAGAACAATGCTTCCTCAGCTCTCGTCCCCTAATGCCCCTACTCTACTTGCGCTACACTGAGGACATCTTCATCATCTGGACCCATGGAAAAGAAGCTCTTGAGGAATTCCACCATGATTTCAACAATTTCCATCCCACCATCACCGTCAGCCTGGACCAGTCCACACAAGGGATCCACTTCCTGGACACTACAGTGCTAGTAAGCGATGGTCACATAAACACCACCCTACACTGGAAACCTACTGACCACTATTTCTACCTACATGCCTCCAGCTTTCATCCACGACCACACCATATGATCCATCGTCTACAGCCAAGCTCTACGATACAACCGCATTTGCTCCAACCCCTCAGACAGAGACAAACACCTACAAGATCTTTATCAAGCATTCTTACAACTACAATACCTACCTGCTGAAGTGAAGAAACAGACTGACAGAGCCAGTAGAGTGCCCAGAAGTCATCTACTACAGGACAGGTCCAACAAAGAAAATAACAGAAAGCCGCAAGCCATCACCTTCAGCCCCCAACTAAAACCTCTCCAACACATCATCAAGGATCTACAACCTATCCTGAAGGACAACCCATCACTCTCACAGATCTTGGGAGACAGCCCCCCAACCTGAAGCAAATACTCACCAGCTACCACACATCACACAACAGAACCACTAACCCAGGAACCTATCCTTGCAACAAAGCCCGTTGCCAACTGTGTCCACATATCTATTCAGGGGACATCATCATAGGGCCTAAATCACATCAGCCACACTATCAGAGGCTCGTTCACCTGCACATCTACCAATGTGATATATGCCATCCTGTGACAGCAATGCCCCTCTGCCATGTACATTGTTCAAACTGGACATCACATGTCATCACAGAATCAGAAGTGTAGGACTAGAAGGGACTTCAGTAGGTCATCTAGTCCAGCCCCCTGCACTCAAGGCAGGGCTATGTAATAACTAGACTATTTCTGACATTTGTCTAACCTGTTCTTTAAAACCTCCAGTGACAGAGATTCCACAACCTCCCAAGGCAATTTGTTTCAGTGCTTAATCACCGTGACAGAGAGTTTTTCTTATTGTCCAACCTAAACTGCCCCTACTGCAATTTAAGCCCATTGCTTCTTGTCCCAGCCTCAGATATTAAGGAGAACAATTTTTCACTCTCCGCTTTGTAACAATCTTTTATGAACTTACTTGATAAGTTATATCCCCTATCAGTCTTTTCTTCTCCAGACTAAACAAACCCAATTTTTTCTATCTTTCCTCATAGGTCATGTTTTCCAGACCTTTACTCATTTTTGTTGCTCTCCTCTGGACTTTCTCCAATCTTTCCTAAAATGTGGTGCCCAGAAATGGACACAGTACTCCAGTTGAGACCCTATCAGCATGGAAAAGAGTGAAAGAACTGCTTACAACACTCCTGCTGATACATCCCAGAATGATATTCACTTTTTGTGGAACAGCGTTACACTGACTCATATTTAGCTTATGATCCACTATAATCCCCAGATCCCTTTCCACAGTACTCCCTCCTAGGCAGTCATTTCCCTTTTTGTTTGTGTGCAACTGATTGTTCCCTCCTAAGTCGAGTACTTTGCATTTGTCCTTATTGAATTTCATCCTATTTACTTCAGACCATTTGTCCAGTTTGTCCACATCATTCTGAATTTTAATCCTATCCTCCAAAAATCACTTGCAACCCCTCCCAGGTTGGCATCATCTGCAAAATTTATAAGTGTACTCTCTATGCCATTATCTAAATCATTTATGAAGATATTGAATAGAACAGAATCCAGGACCGATCCCTGCAGGACCCCACTGGATACACCCTTCCAGCTTGACTGTGAACCACTGATAGCTACTCTCTGGGAACAATTTGCCAACCAGTTATGCACCCACCTTACAGTAGCTCCAGCTAGGCTGTACTTTCCTAATTTGTTTATGAGAAGGTCATGCGAGACAGAATCAAAAGCCTTACTAAAGTCAAGATATACCAGGTCTACCGCTTCTCTCCTATCCACCAGGCTTGTGAGCTTTCATTGACAGGATTTGACACAATTTAATCTTGACAAATCCATGCTGACTGTTACTTGTCACCTTACTATCTTCTAGGTGTTTGCAAATTGATTGCTTTATTATTTGCTCTATTATCTTTCCAGGTACTGAAGTTAAGCTGACTGGTCTGTAATTCCCTGGGTTGTCCTTGTTCTCCTTTTTATAGATTGGCACCATATTTCCCCTCTTCTAGTCCTCTGGAATCTCTCCCGTCATCCAGGACTTTTCAAAGATAATTGCTAATGGCTCGATATCTCATCAGTCAGCTCCTTGAGTATTCTAGGTTGTCAGGGCTTGATGAAATACATCTTTAAGACATCTAACTTGTCTAAGTAATTTTTAACTTGTTCTTTCCCTATTTTTAGCCTCAGATCCTACCTCATTTTCCACAGGCATTCACTATGTTAGATGTCCAATTGCTACTATCCTTTCTGGTGTAAAATTAAACAAAAAAAAAAAAAAGGCATTTAGCAACTTCTGCTGTTTCCACATTTTCCATTATTATGTTTCTCCTCCCCCCACCCAAATGAGTAATGGGCTTACCCTGTCCTTCGTCTTCCTCTTGCTTCTAAATGTATTTGTAGAATGTTTTCTTGTTACCCTTTATGTCTCTAGCTAGTTTAATCAAGGTTTCTCAGTCCACTCTTGGGGTAGGGCACAGGCGTACGCCAGACTACTCTGGCAGGTTCCGTGATAGCCTCATTAATTGGGAGAATTTTACTTTAGATGGATCCATAGGCTGAAGTATGTCTAGGATCTTGAGAGTTAAATCCTGGACCTCCTCCAGAGAACTTTGGAGAAAGTGTTTGCAATCCTTCAGAGAAGGTCCTAGTACGGATCAAAATTGTCTGGAGAAGAGGGAGAGGCTGATGATACTGTTTCATCTGAAAAGGACAAAGAATACTACTGGTACTGTCGGTACTCCATCAACTGCTGCCATGAAGACTGTGCTTCTTTTGCTTGGTGGTGACCATTCCTAGGTGCAGAACTCAGGATCCTAACATTCAGATGCCCAGAAGTATATTCCAGGGGGTCCAATAAGGTTGATGCAATGGATATAGTGGAACAGAGGTGGCTCCCATGGTGGGCACCACTGGTCCCTGGGCCAGAATTGCTGTTAACAAGGGCAGGGAGGTAGAGTTGATCTGAAAGCCCTGCCTGGACTGTTAATCCTCCATCAGCTAACTGGAGAGCCGGTTGGTACCGGATCATATTCGTCCAATGAAGAGGCCTCCTCATGTTTCATCGTTGGGGTATCATGGAATTTGGTTCCATCTGATCAGAAGCAGGAGCAGTAGGTGGGAAAGAAACCGAGCCTGAGCCTCCAGGTCCTGGCTAAGCCTTGGTACCGGCAAATGTTGGGTAGACTGATGGAGCAGGGACCTCCTGCAACAGTTTCAGCTCTGTGAAAATCAAGAACTCCAGGTTTGCATAGATAGCCAAATCCTCCAGGAAAGCATATCAAGGACCTGCCTGAGGTGAACTGTCCAGGGCTTTGTCAGGCCATCAATTCTGTCTTAGAGACTGAAGTCTGTGCATGGTCAGTAGTGTTGGAGAAGGGGAGAACAGTCCCTCCTATCTATATGAGGCAAAGGAGTTGTTGATGGTCTGTCCATGTGGAGTTTTGGGCACTGTGAGCTCCTGGTACCATCAATGTCTTCTTTGCTGTACAAGCTTCAAGTGCTTTCATCCCGGGATACAGATCTCTGGCAGTGCCAGGGAAAGGGACAAAGCAGGCATATTTTTGGAGGACTTATGCAGGAATTTGTTCCTCTTCTTGTGGGAAAGTTTGCCATGGTCCGTATCGTGTTTCTGTTTCATGGAGTTCTTGTGTTTGGGGGAGAACTGAAAACCACCAGTACCAAAAACCAGCAATGTGCTGCCTGGTGGTTCTGGATGAGAGGAAGCAGAATGGGAGGGGTCCCAGATCCTAACAGGGCCTTGTGTAAAGCTCCACAATGTGCTTGTGGAGCCTGAAATCACAAGCTTGTCTGATACATGGAGGAAAGGCATGGCAGATACTGCACTTTGAGGGAGACATGCAATTCCCTGAAGCAGCACAAATTTCATGAAGATGATCACTAGGAAAATCCAGGGGCATGCCAGGCAAGCTTTGGCACTTGGGCATAATTGATGCACTGAAGAAAAAGGGAGAACTAGAAAGAGAAGACCCCCACCCCATCCCCAACTAACAAGCACTAAACTTTGCTAACTAACTAGGACTACTTTTTATAGTATTTACAGACTCAACTAAAATGAACACCAAAGAAAAGAAACTGACACAGGAGGTTCCATCCCCAACCATGGGTGACAGAAAAAGAAATGGGGATCAGGCGGTCCATACCAGCATTTATGCCCTCAGAGGGAAGCACTAGGAAGCACAGCTTCAGATGAGCTGGCATAGCTATTGAAAAATTTCTGGTCCTGAGCATACAGAGCATGTGCACACCCACAGTGAACGCCCACAGGGATAGCTCTTGAAGAAGAACTAACAGTTTCCTTTCCTTTCCTTGCTGACGAGGTCGGAAAGCTCTGAAAGCTCCAGATGAGGCCCACTATAGTTTGGAAACGAGCGTCCGGCAGGAGGGCTCAAGCCTGCACGGAGTCCAGAACTGCCCCGATGAATTCTATTCTCTGGGTCGGTTCTACTGTCAACTTTGCCACATTGAGAAGGAAGCGTAACCGACGAAACGTGACCATGACCAAGCGAAGGTGGGACTGTACCTGTTCTCTAGTGCGCCCCCAGATAAGCCAGTCGTTGAGGTAAAGGTACACCTGCAACCGCCGTCGACGAAGGAAGGCCGCCACGACTGCCATACATTTGGTGAACACTCGGGGGGGGGGGGGGGGGAGGGCATAGAGAGACCGAAGGGAAGGGCCGTGAACTCATCGTGTTCACGGTTGACCAAAAAGTGGAGGAAGTGTCTGTGCGCCGGGTGAATCTCTATGTGGAAATACGCGTCCTTCATGTCAAGGGCAGCGTACCAGGATCCAGGGAAGGTATAATGGTACCCAAGGAGACCATGCGGAACTTCAACTTTACCATGAACTTGTTGAGTCCAGGCAGGTCCAGAATGGGCTAAAGCCCGCCCTTTGCCTTGGGGATTAGGAAATATCGGGAGTAGAGCTCCCTACCCCTTAGCTCCCTCGGAACCTCCTTGATCGCCCCCATGGTGAGGAGCGTCTGAACCTCCTGAATAAGGAGTTGCTCATGAGAAGGGTCCCTGAAGAGGGACAGGGAAGGCGCGTGGGAGGAAGAAAACTGGAGAAAACTGGAGAGAGTATCCCGCTTCCACCGTGCGGAGGATGCAGTGGTCCATGGTTACGTGAGACCAAGCATGGTGGAAACGGGATATACGATTCAAGAAAGGTGGGGTAGGATCCTGAACAAGGTCTGGTATATCGTCCTCCGGTATCCCTTCAAAAGGCCTGATTTGAGCCGGACGAAGGCTTGGTCGGGCCCTGGCCTTGTCCTGATGGGGGGTTGGAGGGCTTCCTCCTCCCATTATGTCCCCACCACCTACAGAAATCCTGCCTTGGCAGAGGAGGATACAGGCACTCTTGTGACTGCTGAGGCTTTAAGGGGTTCCACTGGGTAGCCAGTGCGTGCGTGCCCAGGGACTTCATTATTGCCCTGGAGTCTTTAAGGCTTTGTAGCCTCGAATCTGTCTTTTTCAAAAACAGGCCCTCTCCATTAAATGGGAGATTCTGCAGTGTCTGCTGAAGTTTGATGGTAGGCCAGAAGCTTGCAGCCAGGAGATACACCTCATGGCGATCCCTGAGGACAAAGTACGGGCGGCGGAGTCTGCAGCATCCAGCAAGGCCTGCAGCAAGGTCCGTGCCACACTTTTGCCCTTTTCCACCAAAGCCCCAAACTCCTCTCTGGACTTAGGAGGTACTAAATCCTTAAATTTCAGTATGGAGTTCCAGGAGTTAAAATTGTTAAAATCAGCACCTACTGATTAGCGATCCTGAGCTGAAGTCCCCCCGAAAGAATAAACCTTGCACTCAAATAAATCAAGGCGCTTGGCATCCTTTGATTTAGGTGCTGGGGCCTGCTGGCCATGCCATTCTTTTTTGCTCACTGACACCACCACAAGTGAACAGGGCTGTAGGTGTGTGAACAGATAGTCATACCCCTTTGAGGGGACAAAGTATTTCCGCTCCACTCCCTTAGCAGTCGGGGGAATGGATGTATGAGTTTGCCAGATTGTTCTGGCGGTGGTTTGGATGGTCCAAATAAGGGTAGGGCCACCCTCGATGGAGCTTCAGGGGTCAGAATATCCACCATAGGGTCCTCCACCTCTACCACCTCCTCCGCCTGCGGGTTCATATTCCACGCCACCCTGCGCAGGAGGTCCTGGTGGGCGCGGAGGTCTATCGGAGGGGGACCCGAGTCTGGAGTTCCTGCCACTGCCTCGTCGGGTAAGGAGGAGGAGGCAGCAGCAGCCATGGGGCGAAAGAGGGTCACCTAGGGCCTCTTGTGGTGCTGGGCCCAGCTGTCCTGTGCCCATGACCTCAGTGCCCAGGCCAGGAACCAGTGTTGGAGGAGGTCCTGAAGTGGGCAGAGAAGCCGTCATGGTCTCCATGCCTCCCGGGGCAGGCCGACTGGCAGTAGCCTCTGGCACTCGCGGCTCAGACAGGGCTGATCGAGAAGCCCCAGACGGAGCACCCTGGGCCTGGTGGTATGCCCAGGGAGTCCAGAACGGCCACTGAGCAGCCCCTTGAGCGGGACCTTGCTCCTGTGCCTGCCAATGTCCAGTCCCTGACTCCAGGTGGCTGTGGTTCAAACGTCGGCACTCCGAGAAACGTGACCCTGCCTCTGATCCTGAAGAACAAGAGGAAGAACGTGAGGGCCACGGTGGTGCCGAGCGGACCTGCGCTGAGTCATGTCGATGAGGCGATGGGGAGCGGTGGCGCAACACTGGGGAGCGGTGCCGGGACCTGGACCTGGGCCGAGATGATGACCAGTGTTGAGAGCAGCGTCAGGTCTGGGATCTGCTCCTCGATGGTGACCGGTGGGCAGAGAGGTGCCAGGAGTCAGAGAGGTGCCGCGAGTACGACCAGCGCCGCAAAGGAGGTGTCAGGACTGTGAGCGGCGACGGGAGCAGGAATGGTGCCGAGAATGGGATCGGTGCCACGGCTCGACCGACGGTGCCAACAGGTGGATGAGTGCCATCTTGCCCCAGGATGGTGCTGCACGGACAGGCGCTGGTGCCTTGGCTTGAGGCTGAAGGGATACCATCGTGGCAATAAGATCCCTTGCAGCTGCAAAGATATCTGGGGTGAACGGCAACTGGACCTCAACCATGCTGCATGTCGGGGAGTCCAGGGGCACCGGACTCAACAGCTTGGCCCTCAGGGCCAGAGTCAACGGTGCCGAAGCTGTAGGTGCTCCCCTGTGGGACGCATCTCCGCAGGTGGTTCCAGGGAAGCTGGTCCCTGCGGAGGTGGGCTAGCCTTTTCCAGCTTCCAGTGCCGCTTCTGGCCAGGAGAGTGCCAGGCCGATGATGTAGGTTGCGGTGCTGGGGAGTGCCGGTGCCGCGGTCTCTGTCAGAGTCCAACCGCGGTGCCGCTCTTACAGCTGCCGCCGGGGCGCTGCGCACTGAGGCGCTCTAACTTGGATTCCAACTCCTGATCAACCCCCTGGAACCCCAAAACAGATCCCGATACCTGGAATTAAGCCTCAGCCCAATTCCTGACTGTCTGGTTCTGACCCTGAGTTTGACTCTTGACCTTCATACTGGCTCTGACCCCTGTATTCAGTTCTGAGATCCCAAACTCCTGCCACCAGTCCCACTTACCCTCACCCAGGATCCTTACAAAATCATTTTAAGCACTATTGTCTTTACATTTTAACTAGTTATTTAAATCAGATGCCTACTGGACCTGTAAAACTACTGGAATTTTAGGCCCCAATCCTTCAAACTGCACGGTGATCCTTGCACGCACAAGCATTTCACTGGCACGACTGGGACCTTTGTTAGCAACATTTAAGTTTTAGTCAGTTTTTTAACATTGTTCCTGTATGCAAAACTGGACAGGATTTTGGCTCCAGTGAAACATCAACACTTCTTGCTTCATTTATGGATGCTAGCTCTTAATAAAAGTATAGTGTACATTCTGGATTATTGCTTATCTAGCATCAAGAAAGCTTTACTTGTCTAGCAAAAGGTACTTACCAGTTCTGGAAAACAGATTTTCCCCTTCAGTTCTCTAGCCCCCCCTACAACAAAACAAAAACAAGACAATAATCAGATAACATTTAAGTTGAGTTTGGAACAAAAAGGGGGGGGGGAGTAAATCTGCAAATGATTTCTTTTGATTTCTTTTTGTAAAAGATGTAGTAGATAAATATGAAATTGACCTGAGAAGGGAGGGGGTGGCGGGTGGAGGAGAAAAACAGTTTGATATAGCAAGGGAAGAACTGAGAGTGCTTATAATTCTATTATTTCCCAGTTACTGTAAACCAGATTGAAGTGCAAGCAGTGAAGTGAGGGTCCCCTTTTGCCAATACTGGAATGGAAATTTTTTTAAAAGGAGCACTTTATCTAAAGGAAAAACAACTGACCATCATTCTTTCTTGCATGTCTATGTAACACAACAAAATTATAGCAAAGCTTGGGCCAAACTGTGTTTAGGGTCTTACCCCATCCACACCTTGATTAGAACAGCTCTGCTCCCAGATATTTACTATGATGGTTACAAAGTGCATTCTCATTTGTATTTAGGCTCAGCCAACTTTGTCACAGACTAAAAATCCAAACACACATTTTACCACTTTACTAGGAAAATCTGGGTGTTAATACAAACCTGATCTTAGGCACCGATTCTAAAATGTGATCAATGATATCCCACTGCAGAGCTTAGGCTCTGGGCCTCTATCCTACAACTAGATGCATTAGTGCAGACTTGTGATCATGTGAACTCCCACCAAAGTCAATGAGATTCAACGCAAATGCAGGAGACAGACTGCACTTGCTAATCTATTTACAGACCTGGGGAGGAATCTGTACAGGAAATTTAATGCCTACTGTTAAGTAGTGAATATGGATATCCTCTTAGTGTCAGAATTTTTAGATTGTGTGTTTAGAACTATTTTTTTCCTTAGTATGGCACTTTGGTAAAAAAAAAATTTAAGTTCTGAGGAAAGTTATAACAATTTCTAAATGTTGATTAGGTGGAGTTTTTTTGAGAAGTTGATTTCTGTGTAAGTGTACACAAAGAATCCTATACAACAGTATTTTGGATGTAAGCAGTGCAAGGTCTGAAATATCCAGACCACTGACAGCTATTTAGAGATCAGCCTTAATTCACAAATTATAGTGGTTTCTCAATCATTCAAACCCCACACTTGATTGCATTTTTCTCCCTTCATCAGCAGCCCCTTTGTAGGCTCTAAAGCCCACACAATGAGGTAATTTAATCACCACAAAACACAACATGCCTGCTTTCAGCAACAACATACTAAGGTTGTGACTATATCTGAGTGCTATAAAAGGCTGTGGCTCTGGAAAGCTAAGCAAAGAAGCTTTCACAACACATCTACAATTACAGCCTTAGAGTGAGCAAGTCTCAATTTTTATTAAGAAAAATAATCAACAACCATTTGTAGCAAGTTCAAGAAAACACATTCATTTATTTTTCTCTATTTTAAAGAAGGAATCACCCATTTTAGAGACAGAGTATGACCAAGTGCTGTGTTTGTCCTCCATACTGGGACCCCAATTCCATCAAGTCAAAACCCCACCCCCTTCCAGTCTAGTAAATATGGAAAGGGCAGAATAGTTTCAACCCAGACACTCTTCTGTAACCACCTGGGCCAGGGGGAGGACGGGACGAGGAGGGCTGTAATCCTGAGAACCCATGGACTCAAAGGACTGTGAATCCCAAACTCCAGAGTTCTAATTCAGGATCTGTGACTTGCTATGTGCCTTGGACAAGTCACTTAAATATGACCTAAAGAGGTGGAAAAACAGACTTGTACCCTCTTTGCTTCTTCACATAATATATTACATTAAAAAAAGTGTTAAAAGAATGTTAACACTTGAAAAGTCAAGCACTCAAGAGTTATGAAATGCCAGAATTAAGATTGCCTGTGCAACCTTAATTCTGCCCTAGTGTGCATATATACATTATGATGCAGTATTTAAATTACATGATCACATACTATTTTTCCCACAGGAACTCTGCCTCATTCAGTGCAGAGGATGGCTGGCACTTAGGGAATGAGGCATCTGTTCAATATATCTTTTTACCCTCATCATTTGTGCAGCCCCAGGCCTTATTTACCGCATACCAACCAAGCCCTGAAGTGAGTAAAGAATTATTCGTTTTCTCACAGATACTATGGAGAGGAGCACCATAGAAAATCGTAATCTTAAAAAACATTGATTTTTTTCTCTGCAACAACCCTGTGAAGTAGGAGATTTACCACAAACAGGTAACTGAGGCACACACACATTAAAGCCAAAATTTGCAAAAGTCTACAATAACATTGAGTGCCCAAGTAAATGGGCTCTCAATTTAAGACATCTGGGATTTAATTTTTCAGAGTAAATAGTATTTTTATAGTCTTATGTACAAATATTACCTAAATAATCCTCATAATACTCCTGTGCGGTAGGTAGATTTTACTGCCCTACTTTACAAATGGGAAAACAAACAAAACTAAAAGGCAATGTAACTTGCTCAAGGCCACACGCTGAGTTAGTAGCAGAGCCAGGATTAGGATTTAGGACATACTGACTCCTAATTCTAATACATATGACGATGTAATTAAATACTATTATAATGTATATGCACAAGACGACAGAATTAAGATTTTTTAATTCTGGCATTTCTTAATTTTTGGGTATTGGACTTTTCAGTCTTAACATTAACATTATTTTTACATAGTTGTTTAGCAAGTCATTTCCTAGAGATATGTAATTCTGTGACATGCAACTGTAATGGTGATTTTAGACAGCTCATCTTTTGCCCTATCTAATCAGATTTTTGTGAGTCCAAGGCACCTCTATGACTCCAGGCCTATCCCCCTCCCAAATTTAGATCCTTGCTGCAAATCATGGAGGCATTAGAGTGCTTTACAAAAGAAGAAAAATAATTTATATACTCAAAAATGTCAGGCAACCTAAAAATACGGGTCACTACTGTTCCTCTTATAACAAAGGCATGAAAAGTTGAGAGTTTTGCTTTGTTTGTTTTTAAAGTGAATGGGAAGATAATGTTGATAAAACTTGATAATATTTAACTTCAGAAATATCGAATCTTGTCTTTTCCATTTTGCTCTATATTTTCCTTGAAGGACCCAAAGATATGAACTGCAAGCTCTCTCATCCCTAAACAAGCAATGTCAAGTCTCATGATATTTGATGTTTTTCTGAAAGCCTGAGCTTCTGGAGCCATGTCTTTGTCAGAATCTCCACTTTCATTTAAAAAAAACAAAAAAAACAAACCACCTTCATATTTCCAGAGAAATGTTAGGGCGCACTTGAAAGCGAGACCCAATAAGATCAAAAACCAAAAGGCAAATTGAACCTCCAATTTTTTTTTTTTTAATTTTATCATGTTTAGGCCAGTATCATGGTTTTTGGGGCCTGACTCTTGACTGCTGAGCACGTGAAGTTGCCACTACTGCTAAACAGAAGTCTTTAAGTTAAAGCATTTCTTCCAATTGTTTGAGTTGAACAACTATCAATAAAAAACAAAGCTTTTAATGGTCCTAATTAGGGCTGTCGGTTAATCACAGTTAACTCACACGATTAACTCAAAAAAATTAATCACAATTAAAAAAATTAATCATGATTAATCGCTGTATTAATCACACTGTTAAATAGAATACCAATTGAAATTAAATATTGAGGTTTTTCTACATTTTCAAGTATATTGATTTCAATTACAAACACAGAATACTAAGTGTACACTGCTCACTTTCTCTTATTCTTTATTACAAATATTTGCACTGTAAAAATAATAAACAAAAGAAATCATGTTTTTCCCCTCATACAAGTACTATAGTGCAACCTCTTTATCATGAAAATGCAACTTACACATGTAGATTTTTTTTTGTTACATAACTGCATTCAAAAACAAAACAATGTAAAACTTTAGTACCTACAAGTCCACTCAGTCCTACTTCTTGTTCAGCCATGCTGACAACACTGGATAAAAAAAATGGTGCTTTAATTAAATTCGTGATTGAACACCTTGGGGGAGAACTGTAGGTCTACAGCTCGGATTTACCCATTTCGTGTTACAGCAGTCTCGAATGATGACCCAACACATGTTGTTCGTTTTAAATACACTTTCACTGCAGATTTGACAAAACGCAAAAAAGGTACCAATGTGAGATTTCTAAAGATACTTACAGCACTCAACCCAAAGTTCCAAAATCTGAGATGGAAGAGGTGCGGAGCATGCTTTCAGAAGTCTTAAAAGAGCAACACTCTGATGTGGAAACTACAGAACCCAAACCAACAAAAAAGAAAATCAACTGGTGGCATCTGATTCAGAGAATGAAAATGAACATGTGTTGGTCAGCACTGCTTTGGATTGTTATCAAGCAGAACCCCTCATCAGCATGGACGCATATCCTCTGGAATGGTGGCTGAAGCATGATGGGACATGGAATATTTAGCGCATCTGGCATTTAAATATCTTGCAGTGCCGGCTACGACAGTGCCATGAGAACACCTGTTTTCACTTTCAGGTGACCCTGTAAACAAGAAGCAGGCAAAATTATCTCCCGTAAATGTAAACAAACTTGTTTGTCTGAGCGATTGGCTGAACAAGAAATTGGACTCAGTGGACTTGTAGGCTCTAAAGTTTTACATTGTTTTGTTTTTGAATACAGATATCTTTTTGGATAGAAGTCTACATTTGTAAGTTCAACTTTCATGATAAAGAGATTGCACTACAGTTCTTGTATTAAGTGAATTGAAAAATACTATTTCTTTTATTTTTACAGAGCAAATATTTATAATAAAAATATAAAGTGAGCACTGTACATTTTGTATTTGGTGTTGAAATTGAAATCAATATATTTGAAAATGTAGAAAATATCCAAAAATATTTAAATAAATGGTATTCTATTAACAACAATGCGATTAATCGTGATTCATTTTTTTAATCGCGCGACAGCCCTAGTCCTCATAAAAATAATTTCCTGCATATTGATCAGGTTTTACTTGATCAGTATCTGCAAAACCATAATCCTACAATTTCCTACCATATTCCAGGAAAAGCAGGGGACACAACATATTTCTAAATTTTATTTTCCTGAACAAAAGAAAGCCTAAAAAGAGAATGAGTGTTTCTTTATATATAGAAACAAAAAAAGGTACACACACACACCACCCACCCCTTTCCAGGTCAATTTTAATTTCTCTGTCCAGTTTCTAAAATGAGAATACTTGCTTACCTCTCACAGGCATGTTGTAAAAATTAAGACCCCAATCCTAAAACATTTCTACCTGTGATTAATTATAAGCATGAGTAGCTCCCACAGACTTCAACAGGACAACACATGTGCTTAAAGTTAAACACAGACAAGTGTTTGCAGGACTGGAACCTAAATATTTAATATTTGTATAGCATGTTTTAGATAGCACTTTTAATCTTCATACTAAGTGTATTGTATAACAAAGTTTTCTATTATGGAGCTCAGATATTTATTGTAAGCTTTAAGTTATAAAATGTAAATTTACTTTATTGTAACCAAAAAAAACCCTATGATTAGAAAGAAGGATGGGATATGAAAGAAAAGTCATGTTTAGCCCAGAGTTTCCTATCACAGTTATTTTTTCAGTCCCTAGAAACAGGATGTTTCTAAACAGGATTTGAAACTAGTATTGACAGAGCCTTTGACTATACATGATGATTTAGTGCTCTATCTACACTACAGATAGACCCATATTAAACAAAATCAAGTCCTAACTTATGTTTGACACAGAGCTAACACAATTCAGTGAATGCAGCAACATTTTTCCCAGCACAGCAGCGATTTAACAGTGTTGGCCTATCCACACACCTCACTACAAAACTGTGTTTAAGTCAATGCATTTCAAAAAATTTTGAGCAGATATCCCATAGTGCCTCAGCTGTTCCTGCCACAGTTAGAGGATCATGACCATTTCCTCACATGAGCATAAGAGCAGCCATACTGGGTTAGACCAAAGGTCCATCTAGCCCAGTGTCCTGTCTTCCAACAGTGGCTACAGCCAGGTGCCCCAGAGGGAATGAACAGAATAGGTAATCATCTGTGATCCATCCCGTCGGCCATTCCCAGCTTCTGGCAAACAGAGGCTAGGGACACCATCCCTGCCTATCCTGGCTAATACCCATTGATGGACCTATCCTCCATGAACTTACCTAGTTCTTTTTTGAACCCTGTTATAATCTTGGCCTTCACAACATCCTCTGGCAAGGCACTCCACAGGTTGACTGTGCATGGTGTGAAAAATACTTTTTTGTTTCTTTTAAACCTGCTGCCTATTAATTTCATTAGGTGGCCCCTAGTTCTTGTGTTACGAGATTGAGTAAATAACACTTCCTTATTTACTTTCTCCACACATCAGGATTTTATAGACTTCTATCATATCCCCCCTTAGTCATCTCTTTTCCAAGCTGAAAAGTCCCAGTCTTATTAATCTCTCCTCATACAGAAGCCATTCCATACCCCTAATTATTTTTGTTGCCCTTTTCTGAACCTTTTCCAAATCCAATATACATTTTTTGAGACGAGACAACCAAATCTTCACGCAGTATTCAAGTTGTGAGCGTACCATGGATTTATATAGAGGCAATATGATATTTTCTATCTTATTATCTATCCTTTTCTTATGATTCCCAACATTACGTTCACTTTTTTGACTGCCGCTGCGCATTGAGTGAATGTTTTCAGAGAACTATCCACCAAGACTCCAAGATCTCTTTCTTGAGTGGTAACAGCTAATTTAGACCCCATCATTTTATATTTATAGTAGGGATGTTTTCCAGTGTGAATTTCTTTGCATTTATCAATATCTAATTTCATCTGCCATTTTGTTGCCCAGTCACCTAGTTTTAAGAGATCCTTTTATAGTTCTTCACAGTCTGCCTAGGACTTAACTATCTGGAGTAATTTTGCATCATCTGCAAATTTTGCCACCTCACTGTTTATCCCTTTTTCCAGATCCAGATTTACCTCTCTCCATTCTGAAAACTGACCATTTATTCCTACCATGAGAAAACCTTCCCTCTTATCCCATGACTGCTTACTTTGCTTAAGAGCCTTTGGTGACGGACCTTGTCAAAGGCTTTCTGAAAATCTAAATGCACTGTATCCACTGGCTCCCCCATGGTGCAATGCACCTTGGGAAGTCTTCCAGCACAGACTTGACAGGTGAAACTGACTAACCCAGTTACACAGATACTGTAAGGCCATCCCATCTACACAGCAGAATAATGGTTAGAAACTAATTACACTCCTTTTCATGACAAAGCTGAAACATGGTATAACTACCCAGCTAGGAAATACCTGTGAACCATGTTGTGTGTGGACTCAGTTGTAAACTGAGTAAAAATTAGATTGGCCCTGTAACATGGGTCTCATAAAAAATGTCTTGTCCATATTAATCAGGAATACTGTGACAGAAGTATGCCACCAGCAATCCTATTAGTTCTTCCTCTGTGACATCTCCCAAGATCTGTCCATACCCCTTCAACATAGCCATCTCTCTCATTCATGCTCTCATTATTTCCTGTTTTGATAACTGTAACATATTCCTCTCTGGCCACCCACACAATCCCCTCAGTCCAAATAAAATGCCATTGCTAAACTTATCTTCCTTGACCAGTTTGATGACATTACTGAATCCTTCTATTGACTTCCCATATGATATATTACACCAAGTTTAGGCTTCTTGTCACCACATTAAAAACTCTACCTCTCCCTACCTATCATCCCTTCTCAAGCTTTGGTTCCCCACCCCATGCTCCCAAACTTGTCTGCCCATTAGCCAGATTTTCATTCAATCACCTCTATACCTTCTTTTATCCAGCCCCCATACATGTTACACCCTCCTTGAGCTCATCTGCAAGCCCCCTACCTTGTTCATATTTAAGAACATCTTAAAGACACACTTCTACTGCACTTATAGTGAATCTTGTTGTTTCCAGAGAAAGCTAGTAGTGACCCATAAATTTATGTAGGGGAAGCCCCCACATTTAAGAGTGGAAAATGTTAGGTGGGGATTCCCCCTGACCTCTCGGTCTTCACATTATCAGCTACTCAGAGCAGCAGCCATCCTTCTTAAATGGAAAGCATGTATCCCAAATAATGATAATTGCACGCTATGAAAATGATTAAGTATGGATTTTTAACATGATTTGCCAGTCAAAAATAAAAACTGACTTGCCTCAGGTAGGTAAGATTTTTGCAATGTTTAACAAAAAAAAATTGATTGTAATTTGTAAGTCATTCACTATCCCCTTATTACAGGGCTCATGTTTCAATAACTCAGAGAAGCACTAGTACTAAAAAACTCATCAGCAACAACAAAGATCAAACCAGTTATCTGCATGACAGTGTGAGGCAGTGGTCTCCAACATTTTCAAGCACAAAATCACTTTTTGAATTTAAGTGCAACCCAGGATCTACCTCAAAGAAAGTGTAGAAACAACAGTAATCACATAAGCCCACCATGCCCTACCTGTTCTATTTGGCCCCGACCCGCTCACTCCAATCCGCCTCCCTACATCGCTTGCTCTGCCCCATCCTCCCTCACTTTCACTGGGCTGGGACAGGGGGTCGAGGTGCAGGAGGGGGTGCAGGCTCTGGGCTGTGGAGAAGAGGTTACAGTGTGGAGGGGCTCCGGGCTGAGCCTGGGGCAGGGAGTTGCAGTGCAGGAGGGGGATCCAGATGCAGGCTCTGGGAGGGAGTTAGAGTGCAGGAGAAGGCTTGGGGAGAGGGTGTAGGCTCTGGGCGGGGGCTGGGGCAGGGGGTTGAGGTGCAGCAGGAGATGCAGGGCAGCACACGGAAAGCCCCTCCCCTCCCTCTCTTCCCCTAAGGAGCCACTGTCAGACACGCTGGCCGCTTCCGGGAGCGGCGCGGGGACAGGGCAGGCAAGGAGCCTGCCTTAGCCCAGCTGTGCCACCGGACTGTTGATCGACCGTGGAGCCTCTGACAAACTCAGTCTCAGTGACTGAGAGCAACTGTCAGAGGGTCCACGATCGACCAGTCGATTGTGATCTACCTGTTGGTGACCACTGATGTAAGGGGTCTGCTCTTATTTTTGGGGGGGGGGGGGGATTTGTGCGAATGACTCTTATTAACATGAGTGGAAGATCTACCTATAAAACCTAGTGCAATGAAATAAGAGTTAGCCTCTATCAAATGTGGGTATAGAACTCCTTTCTATTTTGCCCACTGAGGTTGGAAAGTGATTCCTATTAACATTACTAAGTGAATTATGCCACATCAATGGGAGAACACTCAGATCAACAGAGTTTCCAAAGCACAAAGAATTCAGTCTAGGGCCCAGTTCTATCCTTGCCTGTATACACGCAGCTTTGACTGCAACAGGAGCACCACATATGCACTGGAGTGCTGAATTTGGCCCTAAGCTTCCAAAGGAGGCCACATAGAGATCTTTATCACTGACATCAAAACATTTCCCATGTGTCAGCATCCGGTGAAGGTCTGGACAATTGTTCAAGAGTGTTTTCCTGTCTGCCTGCAGCTTATTAAGGGTCATACAAACAAAAAACAAACAAACCAACAAAAACAAAAAAGGAAACAGGTCTTTTTGTGGTGCTTTTGTCCAAACCTTTCTTTGATGGACACTCAAGCAGTGTCAACAAGCAAGCAAAAGAACTCCCTCTTGAATTTTTCTTCCAAGCTTCCCATCACCTCATCTCTGCCCTCATAACCAAACTGTCTCTTCTTCCGATGAATAGGAGTTCCTTGAAGACAGGCTCAACTAAGTTTTCCGCCATTTCTTTGGCAGCACTGATGGCATATTCAAATCCATTGTCTCTGTAGGCCACAACAAAATCAAGGCAGCTTCTCATCAAAACAGTAGCAGTCACGATGTCCATTGACTCAGTTTGTAATGCCTTTCATACAACATTTACTAGGAACAGGATATCATGCCAAACCACAATTGAGTCCAGAAATTTTAAATCAATGATTCGGTTGGCCAGGCTTTGTGCCTCGTCTTGGATTCTGGCCTTGACTTTACTCAACTGCACCCATTCCATCAGGGCGTCGTAAACCTCAGTTCACTTGGTACCTCACCGGCCTTATGCTGTCAATATGGCTCTCCAGCGAGCGTCACTTAGCAGCTTCATGGTCAGATCTGTAACACTGTCCATGCGGATCTTCCACCTGATAGTTGATGCTGAAAACAGAACGGATATCCTTTGCAGTACTCCGAAGAGAGATACTGAATCTAAAGACAATGACACTGTGTCTGACACAACCAGCTTGAGGGAATGGCAGCCACAAGGCACAAAGAAAGCTCTTGGATTCAGCGCAAGGATCCTTGCCTGGACGCCATTGTTTCTCCCCTTTACGTTCACATCGTTGTCATAGCCTTGGCTGCGGCAGTTCTGAAGCTTTATTTTATTCTTATTCAAAATGTTCATAAACAGTTCTGCTAGGCCTTTTCCAGTAGTCATTCACAGACGGGAAACAGATGAACTGTTCCTTTACTTGGATACAGTCATCCTCATTTTCAACAAATCTTACTGTAAATGACATCTTTTCCCTGTGACTAATGTCGGGAGTGCAGTCCATTATTATGGCGTAGTACTTCACTTTGCCAAGCCGTATCAAGCAAGCACCTTCCTTATCATAAGGTCAATCAATTTGTTTTGAATGGTTTTGCGGCAGTAATGGCCCATAGTTTCTTTACTAACTACTCAATGTAGGTGCTGACACATGACCGTCATATTTCCCAAGGAGCTCTATCAAACTGAGGAACTTACCATTACGTTCAGTGAACAACTTATCCAATGAGCCCCAGAAAGCTAAATTATTCTTTGCAAAGAAGAGGGTAATTTAGATCAGACACTCAAGCACGTTTCTCCAATGCTGGGTTTTTACATTAATAATGCACTGAGGTTTTCTGCATCTATTCAGCTCGAGCCTGGACTCGACCTCCATCCATCTCGAGTAGGCTGTAAAATGGCTGGGTGACGTTTCATGTTACTTCAGAGCATCAACTAAGTTATGCCATTAATTGTACCCGGAAAGCGCAAGCAACCATTTGGCATTCTTGTCAAATATTTTGCAACAAAAACAGAACACTCTGTCAGTTGATTTCAAGTAAACTAGCCAATGCTGATTTAGTTTCTCACCATTCTCAAGCACTCTTTCACAGTGTCACTTTGAGAAGTGTCGCTTCTGCTCCTTTACTGGAAAGGTCATATCCTCTATTATGTCTGGCCCATGTAAAATTTTACAATCAATAATGGCAGAGTTTAGGATCACCAGCCATAAAGCAGTGTTTTTCACACCCCTGAGCAAGAAAGTTGCAGCACCGTAAAGTGCCAGTGTAGACAAGCCCTCTTAAAAGGCCTAGCACATTTCTCAACAAACCAGACAATGTGACTGGGCTAAAGATATTTACACTTCAAAGGCAAAAAGTTAATCAAAGGTGAATTAAATGAATGCTGATAATTTAAACCATTTTAAAAACAAACAAACATTTAGATACTTACACTTTCTTCCCCACATCTAGTTGAAATGAAACAGTACACTACTGGCATATGAAAACAACTGGGTCTGAACAATGAACCACAAGAACCAAGAAACATATAACAGTTACAACTTTAAAAAAAGATCTGATGGAAGTCTTTTTATTCTCTTCTTTTTTCCTCTTTAAAACTATACTAGAGGGTTGAACTGTAGGCCAACTGCATTGTACGCACTAGGGGCTCCCTGAATTGCTCCATTCCCCCATATGCTTTCTGTGTGCCATGTTCTCCTATCCCCCTCTCTATTTCAGGAACTCACTGCAACCTCCCCCACCTTATAGTCTGTGGACTTGTCTTCACTACCAGGGAGATCAATGCTGCTGCAATCGAGCAGCAGGTGTCAATTTAGAGGGTCTAGTGAAGAACCGACAGCAGAGTGCTCTCCAGTCAACCCCAGTACTCCAGCTCCCCAAGAAGGTTAAGTAAGTCGACGGGAGAGCAAGAGTTCTCATGGCAGGAGCTCTATGTCCCTCCATTCTCCCTCTGCCATGTGCCAAGGTCCTGTGCCCCCACACCTCCTCCCACATCTCTCCCTGACTCCATACCATTGTCCCCTATTCACACACACACACACGCCCCCCAGGACTCCATGTGCCCTCCATTCTTCCTACTCAACATTCATGGCTTCATGTGCCCCTATTTCTTTTCTTTGTGTCTAGGAGATAAGTCATTCAAGGCTATCAGTGTTTTTAAATTGTACTGGGAGAAAGGGGAGAGCTGAAATGGGGGTACCATTATGCTGGAAGATGTTAACTGCTGCCATCAACTGGTTCTTTGATCTACAGACAGATCACAGACAATTGAAACAACTGACTTTGCTAACCAGATGTAAGGGACTCTGTGTGTCCCCCTAGTCCTCCTTTCTGGTTTTCAATTTTTACCAAAAATCAATAGGGTTCTGTCCACCATCTAGAACGTTCCCTGAAATTTTTGAATTGATTGGATGCGACATTCAGGTTATTGTGTTACAGAAACAAAAATGTTATCGAGTTGAGGGTTAGACCTCACTTCACTCAGCCAACTGCTTGTTTTTAGAGCTATACCACAAAATACCTAGGCTGCGCAACATGGCAAATTGATATTGTTGTGAGAATCTGAATTTTTAACTGAGCAACGTTGTTGTTTTAATGTAGTCCTTGCATTTAATTTTAATTTCTCATGCTTATTAATATTAGCATATAAATAGCCCTAATTAGGAACTGAAGTTCACACTTTGCTAACAGTAGGGGGAAGTAGAAAGTTCACACTTTTGCTGCTGTTTGGCTGGAAAATATTTTTTGCAAAACCAGATTAAGAGGGCAGCAGCGTATCTGTTTACATGTACCAAGATACAAGACTGTCAAGGGACGTAACAAATTTTTAGAGCTTCTCTACACCACCACGCGGGGTCAATCTAAGATATACAACTTCAGCTACGTGAATAGCATAGCTGAACAAGACATACTTAGATCTACTTACTACGGAGTCTTCACACGTTAAGTCGTCAGCTGACGCTCTCCCGTCTACTCCGCTTGAGCTCCTCGTTCTGGCAGAGTACCAGAGTCAACGGGAGAGCACTCGGCAGTCGATTTATCGTGTCTATACTAGACACTATAAATCAACCCCTGCTGGATCGATCACTGCCCGCCAATCCGGCGGGTAGTGTAGATAAGCCCTTAGTTTTAGAATTTGAGGAATGTTGTAGAATACAGCAAAAATTGCTGGTAGACCCTAATGTCACAATATTTTCTATTATTGTCAACTATGACTTTCTTCTGTCCCTGGGTTTTGGGAAAGGACTTTGCTATATGCATTTTAATGAGGCATTAACCACCTCTCTCACACAAACTGCTCCTTCAGCAGCTTCAGAACAGCAATCTCTACCCTATTTGATCGCAAAGAACAAGCACTGTCACCACAAAAAGGGGGAAGAATTTTTGTGTCTAAAAATGTAATTGTCTTCTGACCATTCTCAGAAGTGTGTTCAATTTAACTTAGCTTACTATACAGCCAGTTTTTTCCTACTTAAAAAAGCTATTCTCCTGATTGAAGCCAGACTCTCATTTTAAGAAATTCTTACAACTGGAGTTGATTGAATTTTTCCCTTTAAAAAAAAAATGTTGAAATTTTTTGAATTTCAACATTATTTTTTTTAAAAAGGGAAAAATTCAATTTACTGTTTTTTTACCAGCTCCACTGACCACTAAGTGTTGTTTCAAAGCTTAAATAACCACCATGTGAATTACCTTGAAGTCCTCCCTTTTTCTCTGAGTGGGAAAAGATAATTAGTTTATCTGTAGTTTTCTTTTCTAACTTCTGCTCTACCAGTTCAGTACTGATGGGTTTCTGCCTTCATCTCACACTGCAGAGGTAGAAATTCCTCTTGTGTTGTTTTAGTTTTGGGGCAGTCTGGGTGAGGGGGTATTGTTTTGTGTGTGTTTTCTTGCCAGCACCTCTTGCTGGCACACTAAGTACTGCACTCATTTGATTCTCAAGCATTTTGCCATCACTGAAGAGCTAGAGAATAAAATTAGGAAACAAAGAATATACAGGGAGACATTTTTTTCCTACACAGAACAAAGTAAGCAAACTGAAAGCAGAACACATTTAATTTCTCTTCATCCACATCCCATCTTATGACAAAAAATAAGTTCTCTCCATGCTAAGAGAAGAAATTTCAGGTTAATCAGCCTCTCCATTAATCAGCCCAGAGTGGGTTTTGACAGAACAACAGGCACCAATTCTTTGGAGATAAGTTTACATAAGCTCTTATATGGCACCAACTTGGCAATTAGAAGGAAGGGAGAAGAGACATAAGGCAGCACTGCCTATCCAAGAAAAAAAGAGTGTCCACCCTTTGGGAGAAAAGCTTTATTGTCTGATAGGTTGACCTAAGGGAAGAACAGTTACTCCATTACCTGATCTGGGGGGAGAGGGGGAAACCTGTGGATTTAGCTCCAATTCTCTTGCGTACAGCTGGTACCAGCTAACCCAACTGTTCTGGCTGCTACTGGTTCCCTGGATGTATGTGGTTTTCATAGACTGACCCAGTTGCTCCAAGGAACAGTAGGAGCTCTCTGGTTTCATTCTTCAGCACTTTGCTTTTTTTTCTTCCTTATTAGTCCAGATACATGACTGGTTTTGTTGTTGCTTTCCCCTTAGGGTTGTAAATTCCGGAGGAATTTTTGGAAGCAGGCTAAATATCATGCTCTTTCCTGCTGCAATGGGGGGCATGCTTCAGTCTTCACATCACACTCCCCGTCAGTACCTGGCCCAAGCCAGGGAAGTTAAAGATCCAACCAGCAGACTAACTTTGGTGATGAATCCTGGTCACGTGCCACCTTAGGCACATCATGCATACACTAAGACGACGACTGCCTGCAATTCCAAAAACTGGATGCCATGTTGGGATTTCCAGAATAAACTGTTTGCCACGCATCATGAGGGTGCCTCTCTGTGCCCCCATCCAACAGTCTGATCTCCACTGTTAATCAGATCATTGTTCAGATCAGTCAGAGGCTTGCTCTTAAATGCTGTAGGAATTTCTACCCCAAAAAGGGATAACTCTTCTTTCATCAGTGCGGCTAATTCCCACTTCTAGTAACGCCAATGAAAGAGAAAATTCTGTAAGGAGTGAAGAGGTAGCCATTACCCATGGCACAGTCTCTATGCAGATGCAGGTTTTGGATGAGGCAGGGGGAGGGGAATTTCTTGTTTTTCCACCACAAAGAATCTTTAATAGAAACCTGAAAACCTCTCATTTACTAGCACAGAAATCATGTCCTCTAAAGAGATGTGTTTTGCCATACTATCCAGAATTTGACAGGTGAAGATGACAGGAAGGATAGAGGAGAGTAGAACTAGATATACTAAGAGGGTCCTCCTGAATTATTTTGAGTGAATGTGTCTGATGTGGTACTGGTCTGGAAGGAAGACTAAAAAACTTTTTGTTCAGTAGGGATGGGTTTCTGGAACTGTAAAAGATTCACTGTCTGCAGGAGAAGCCAGCTGAGAGGCAATCTCACTGATGTCTGGAAAACAGTTTCTGGTGCTGATGGAGTGAGAGGAGCAAAGGAATAGGACTTTTAGAACTGTTAAAAGTTGTAATGAAAGGATTTTAAGTTCCCCTGTAAACTCAAGAAGAGGGCTGGTCAGGCATGATCTTCTTCAGGTCCAAAGAATCCTTAATCGTTTTCTTTAGTGATCCTCCAAAAAGTGTCACCTATTCAAACAGTGCCTAGATAAGTTCCCTCCTGGAGATGGTGTCTAGTCCCAAACAACATGCTGCAGCAAACTATCACAGAGGAGAGATCTGAGGGGGGAAAAAAAATGGTTACTAACCTTCCATAACTGTTGTTCTTTGATACACTTTGGAATCCATATGAGCAATAAATGCTTGCCCCGAGTACCGCCGCTGGAAAGATTTTCCCTCAGCGGTATCCATCAGGTTGGTTCCAGTGTCCCTTGGAGTCACGCACTCATAGCAGCGATGTAAAGGGGCCTGCCAACCTGCTGGCACCTCAGTTCCTTTTTGACAGAGGGAAACTCTGACAGAGGGAAAGGTGGGGGTGGGGTTTGGAATGGACGTGTGCAACACATCTTCAAGAACAACAGTTACGGAAGGTTAGTAACCGTTTCTTCTTCTTCTTCGAGTCCAGTGAAGGGCCCCACAATTCAGGAATTTTTTTCCCCTTAAACTGACCAAAGTCCTTCCTCCTGGATGACATCTCACTGGGTTGTTGAAGGTAGGTAGCTAGAGAGGCAGAAAAGCCCTAAAAAGCGAGATTCTGTCTCTGAAAAAGGCTCAAAGTGCTCCAGTAATCTTATTAGCACAGCTGCTGGGAGTAGGGGAGAGACTGCAGGTGCTGAGATCAGGAGTGAGGAGGCTCCTTTGATTCTAGGGCTAGGCCTGCTACAAATACTGCTAGGAAGTGTTGTGGCTGGGAGAAAAGCCACCCTTCCCTAAACCTTTTGTTAAAGACCATCTCCCTACTGTAACTGTTGGTAGCCTGAAAGAAGCAAGAAAAGCAGACAATATCCTGCCTCTAAAACAGGGGGGGACTTAAGAGCTGTGGCCTTCCATTGCAGTGGCAGAAGCTGAGGAGAGTGCAGTATCTAAATGTGCCAGTAGAGGGAGTTGGCAACCAAGTGAAATTACAAGATGAGTCTCTTAAGTTCCAAAGCCTGGGACAAAAGCAGAAAACCCAGCAGCAGAAGCATAAAATACCCACCCAGGAGAAAGTATGTTTGTCACATATTCATAACCGAAAAATGACTGAAGGGATGTGCTCACTTTTCCAGAAAATTCAGCTTTGGGCACAAACTACAATACAGAAGTATTTCAGAAAATTACAAGCAAATGAAAAAGATTAATAGTGAAAACTTTTGAGGCCCTAACTTCAGCAGGCACTAACTATGAATAGATTAAAGTTTTTCTTAAACTCCAACTAACATTTTGGTGCAGAGCAATTAAAATGTACTGTAGAATTACCAGTAATCAATTATTTCTTTAAAAGGAAAACATCTGATTTTAAATCAGATGTTTTTAATTAAATACATTTTTGTTTTTAAACATAAGCCTACTTAAAATCATGTTTGAAAATACGACAACCTATGTTAAAGCCTAAAACTTATTATCTATTAAAATCATTTAAATTAAATTAAAAAAATAATATGAAGCTGTACCTGTTCATTGCCAAGTTTTAAAGTCAAACCACTGAACTGGTGGAAGTCACTGACAAAGCACCTGGAAGAAGAGGTTACTTACCTGTAACTGGAGGTTCTTTGAGATGTGCGGTCCCTACGTGTATTCCACTGAGGGGTTATACACATGCCATATGTGTATAACCTACCAGTGGAATACAATAGGGACCAACTCTCAAAGAAAAGCCAGAGAGTTTGTTGAATGCTAAGCCAGCTTGTGATACTAGTAACCCCTTCTGCAGATGCAGAGAGAATATTTTCTTCATTCCAGTTTATTCAACTAGATCAGTTCAGTGACTAATTCATTCAAAGTTAAGAAACCAAACAGGAGTTGAAAAAGCACTAAAGCTTGTTTTTTTCTTCTTCTAATCTATGGATAAAAACTAGAGGATGAAATCTACCAGTTATAAATCTTGAAGAACATGGTGACCAGAAACAGTAAGTTCAATTCCCTAATTATAGATACTATTTC
Source organism: Lepidochelys olivacea (assembly GCF_965140295.1). Classification (NCBI taxonomy): domain Eukaryota; kingdom Metazoa; phylum Chordata; order Testudines; family Cheloniidae; genus Lepidochelys; species Lepidochelys olivacea. Next base: position 55,501,243 of record NC_140416.1, read on the forward strand.
TTTTGTTTAACATATCAGTTATTTTAAATGAAAAACATGTTTTGATAAACTTTTTTTCTTATATATCCAGCCTATTTAAGGTAATTTAGTTAATAAATAAAATGCTGTTTTTGCATATTTCTAATTGAATTCTAATTTCCATCCAAATGCAGCCTGACACAAATCACAAGTAAATAACAAATGTGTCTTTCACCATTTTCTGAAATAAAAATGGTAAAAAAAAATGTATTAATCTGAATAAGTGTATGTTAAGATATCTAACTCCTTAAATATATGTGTACAGATTACTGTCCTAGTTAGCAAAAAGAATCAAATTTAATGTAAGGTCTGAATTTAGTTGCAAATAGATACGTTTTAATGGTTATCAGCCAATAAGACTCAACTTTTCCTTAGGAAAATAACTAAAAAGTACAAATGCAAAACAAGATTGAAATAACTGATTTTAATCAGGGTTTCTGGCTTACTGATTTAAATCATGATTAAAATCAATGATTTAAAAATCACTCCACTCTGGGAAGCATCATGAAAATTAAATTCAAAACAAGAAAATGAACTTTAAAATGATGTCCGATATAGTTACCTTTGTTTATTGTAAATGTTGTTCTTTTACAACCAAAACCATTTTTCATTACAGAAGATTTCTGTTGACCTAATACAAAATCCCAAGAGCCTAGATTTTCCCTAAGTCTCTTTATCATAGTGGTAGGTGATCCCATTAGGCACCTTATTTTACTTCTACCTTATAAATAATATTAACTGTACACCATTTCCATAGAAATAAAGCACACTGAAAACCATTTAATGGAATACTGCGTAAAGGAATAAATCTGTGTTTGAAATGTATTTTCTGCTTCAAATGAAATGGACAGTGTTACAGAAGGCATTCTTAGATTAATACATAATAAAAAAACTATCTTTGCACTAAATAGTAAAACAGACCTGTTAAAACAAACTTTTTATGCATAAAGGGCAAAAAGTCATGTGACTGGCCAAATCTCTCCATACGAGACTCCCAGTGAAGTCAATGGCAGTTCCATGCTCTGCAGGATCAGATCCAAATGCAATAAGGAATAGATTTTCAGTGATCCATAGATGGGGATTAGCTGCACAATTTCTATAGACATTTTCCTATGAAAATAGGCCAAAAAAATTACACCCCTAAGGGTGTATATTTTATTTAACAAACACAAACAAGTTCACAGTTCAGATCACTGGTGACTATAAGGCAAGGGATCTTATGGAGCTGATTATTTAATGTTTTTAAAGTGCTTTCAACATGAAAAACCGTACTTTTTGTTTATATCTTCTCATTGTATTCATGAAACATTATCTGAATGAGTTAGCCATGCAAAGAGAAGTATATTAAACACCTAAATATACTAAAATTACATTCTCTATTGGGCCTCAATAAATTCAAGTTCTACCTGAACTGATTTCTTTGTTTTCATTAAACCAGGCTGTCTCCCTTTAAAGTTGTCCTACAAAGCAGGGGAAGAGTGAGGGAGAAATGGGTTTGGGCCCCCTACTAGGGCTGGTTGTACAGTCAGGCGACCAGGGCCGTCGCTCTGGGTACCAATTTCCAGAGGCCACCAGACTGCTGTGCCATTCAGCGATTTTTTTGGCAAGGAAACCAAAAATATTTTCCACCCTGGCTAGCAGAACAGCTTGGACCACTCCTGCTGCAGGCCCCTTTATTGATGTATAAAGAAGGACTGAATAGTTCCTTGCTTGTGGGTTTTGTTTTGCTTTAAGTCTTGGAATAATCAGGAATGTCTTCTCTATCTTACCCTGTTTAGTTGGTTAGGCGGCAGGGGGAGGAGGGGTTGTTTAGTTGTTTTTTGATAACCCAGACACGTGCACCGGGGACTCTTTCAGACTTCAAATGAAGTGGACAGGCTGTTGAATCATTGAAAAAAGCTTTTCTTCCAACTGTCTATCAGGCATTTGAGTTTAAAAACATACCAAAAAAAAAAAAAAAAAAAAAAAAACCCTAAGTTTCACTTCCCCTCCTATTTAACCATGTTATTTTTGCTTAGTATCTGTGATATTATAAGAACACCAATCCTCTCTCTTTTTCCTGGAAGACACTGTAAGCAACTAGAGAAGACATGTATTTCTAATGTAGATGGAAAGAAAGAAAGAAAGAAAGAAAGAAAGAAAGAAAGAAAGAAAGAAAGAAAGAAAGAAAGAAAGAAAGAAAGAAAGAAAGAAAGAAAGAAAGAAAGAAAGAAAGAAAGAAAGAAAGAAAGAAAGAAAGAAAGAAAGAAAGAAAGAAAGAAAGAAAGAAAGAAAGAAAGAAAGAAAGAAAGAAAGAAAGAAAGAAAGAAAGAAAGAAAGAAAGAAAGAAAGAAAGAAAGAAAGAAAGAAAGAAAGAAAGAAAGAAAGAAAGAAAGAAAGAAAGAAAGAAAGAAAGAAAGAAAGAAAGAAAGAAAGAAAGAAAGAAAGAAAGAAAGAAAGAAAGAAAGAAAGAAAGAAAGAAAGAAAGAAAGAAAGAAAGAAAGAAAGAAAGAAAGAAAGAAAGAAAGAAAGAAAGAAAGAAAGAAAGAAAGAAAGAAAGAAAGAAAGAAAGAAAGAAAGAAAGAAAGAAAGAAAGAAAGAAAGAAAGAAAGAAAGAAAGAAAGAAAGAAAGAAAGAAAGAAAGAAAGAAAGAAAGAAAGAAAGAAAGAAAGAAAGAAAGAAAGAAAGAAAGAAAGAAGCAGAAAAGCCATCTCACACCTTCTTTATACGTCAAAGCAGCAAAAATAGCACAAACCATTTTGCAGGTCACCTTTAAAGTTAACACACTGTAACAGAAACTTGGGCCAGTTCTTTGACTGGCATCAACTGGCGTAGCTCCACTGAATCACTACAGCTACAATGATTTAAACCTGCTGAGGATCTTAACCCTTGCATTTTATATCTTTATTTTAGAAGGTGCATTGAAAATTAAACTGTATAATGAACAGACAGCATTTGAGGATATGATCTGAGGATTCAAGTAAGCAGCTGAATCTCATGTTTGTTTTGGTTACTGTTACAAGTATTTCCAAGTTAAAAATAATACAAGAGTTTAATTTACCTTTGTTAGGATAATTTTCAAAAAGGAAAACAGGTTATTAGATAGCTAAAAGCATGGGAAATAGGATATACAGCCCTTCACCTTTAAAATGCTGGTTCTTATTTGATCCAGATGTATCTAACTGATCTACATAGGTCATTGTCCCCTACAATTCAGTAGCCTTCGTGAAATGATTTCCTACTTGAAGAATTGTTCACATGACAAAGAAAACGCAAACAATAAGCAATATGTCTCCTTGCTATTAAAATTTCAAAATAGGCCAAGATCTGAATGTGTATGAAGAATGAACTCCGTTGTCACCTCCTAGAAGTGAACCCTAAAGAAAAAAAAAAAGGGGATAGAGGCAGTTTGGTTTCATGCACTTAGCTTTTTATTTTTATAAAAACCTACACATATTTAAAAGAAAATAAGCTTTCATTGATACTGTTGGCTCTTGGGTTCTGTTGGCTCTTGGGTCCAATAAAAGGAGATCAGAACCACTGTTGCTCCTCCATTGCCATCAGAGTTGCCACATTTTCTATACTCTAATTAATGCAACATCTGTTCTGAATACCATCTCCTAACATTTACTAAGGAATATTTTCATTCCACATTTGTATCTGGCTTGCTTTTTAGTTGAACATTTATTTTATTTCACTGGCCATTATTTCTTTATACTATGTTGTCAATTTGGCATTCCTAATCTCCCCTGAGCACAAAGGCCCACTCAAAACAAGATCACCTTTTTCGAACAACAATTAAAATATGCTGTGCATATAGATTATACACAGGAAATAAAACACCACAACAAAGGTGTTCATGGATTTTTAGTTTTATGGACTGATTAATTATTATAGAATGCCTAGACGCATCAACGTTTTTTATAAGAACAGTCTGGATTTTTATTTTTTTAAATGTACATAAAAGTCAAAAGAATAAAATGAGGTAAAACAATAGTTTCAAACTTTGAGCAAAAATAGGGTGATTAAATTTAACTTCCCCTCTCCCAAAAATAATTTAAAAAGCATGGGTAAGAGTGGGTTTTATTATATTCTCAGAACTGCTGCAGTGAAGACAAATTCAACCACTTGCATTTAGCATGCATGCTGCACACGCTCCATGTACGTCACAGAGAACATACTTGCTGAGCTATCTGCATTCCTAAGGCCTCCAACATAACTGCCACTAGGCCTCAGTGAGTCAAGTAGGCTCTCTCTGCATTTGACCCTGTTCCAGATAATCTGTACGCCATCCCTGCTAATGATTTTCCTTTAAATTCAGGGCTACCAGGACATCAGCTTTTTGTCTGCTTTTTTTTTTTAAGCCCTTCAGTCTCTTCATTTAAAAAGAAAAACTCAATTTATTGCACAACATTTTGGCCCTATTTTTTCCTTTGATCGGTTTTCCTTCTCTCTTATAACAGCTTTCCTCCAGCTAGTATACCACCAATGGCTGCCTCTTTTGCTTGTTAAATACAATCAGATTTACTCTGCCAGACTGTGTTATTGCTTTCATAGCAGCCCTGAGAGGTTAAGGGGGCACCACTGTTACAGCTCCTTCCTGTTGTACCCTGTGAGCAAGTGATTATCCCCCACTTGCTTTAAGATACATTCTAAAAGTATGGCGCAGGGTCAAAAATCATCCCCCTTCCTGAGGTTTGATTTTATTAAACTATCAATAAGACAAAGCCCTAAAATGAGCTGCTCCCAGGGTTCCTCTCTTCCTCAGACCTAGGATCTCTCTTTCATAGTAGCCCAGTTCTGAAGCATGCCTCCTCCCTTTTTATTCTCTCCAGCTAGAAGGCTATCCCACATGGCTTAATATTGTTGGTCTGACTGCAACATCTGCTAACTTCAGCTCTTGTCTTCAGGACAAACAAAAGACCCATTGTAGTCCAGTAGGCATTTTGTCCACACAGTCACAGGTCTTATTCCTGTGTTCACCCAGGAATGAAGTAATGAGGTTGAGTGCCAATACACATTTTCTAATAGCTCTGCTCTGAATGGAATGCTGGGTACAGTGCAAGCTATAGCAGTGAGTCTCAAGAGATTGCCCAGGGACTTTGTGTCAGCATACAGAATGGAAGGCTAAGGACTAGGAGAAGCCTTAGAATTTCATGGAGGATAGGTCTATCAATGGATATTAGCCAAGATGGTCAAGGATGCAAGCCCATGCTCTGGGTGTGCCTAAGCCTCTGACTGCCAGATGCTGGTACCAGATGACAGGGAATCAATCACTTGATGATTGCTCTGTTCATTCCCTTTGAAGCATCTGGAATTGGCCACTGTCGGAAGACACGATACTGGACTCGATGGATCATCAGTCTGACCCAGTATGACCATTCTTATGTTCAAGTCTCCAGGCCAAAGGAGATTAGATACATTCTGGAGATCAAAGAAGCAGCTGTCTTCACACACACACTTTTCCTTCCTTCCTTCCAGGTTTATATTTTTTAAATGTGAATAAAAATCCAATGAATAAAATCTAGACAAACTCTGAGCTAAGTAGGGGAATGAAACCGAGCCACCACCACCCCCCAAAACAGTGTAAGCAAGAGTGAGTTTTATTACCTCCTCAGAACTGCTACACAGAAGATATCAAATACAATCACTTGTTTTTTGTATGTATACAATGGTAACGACCTTCCCTTAGTGATTCTGCTAAGGAAGGGTGGCCTTAATGATTTCCCAGAGAATGCACTGAATCAGCACACAACTTGATCTCCCCAGCCACCACCACCCACTTTTACTGCTAATATTAAACATTTGAACTGTGATAGCATCTACAGGCTCCAATCAGAATAGAAGCCTCATCATGCTGGATACTGTAGAAAGCAGGTTAAAAGACAGAAGCCACAAAGAGCTCACAATCTAAGACAAATGACATTTGAAGCATGGGAAAAAATGGAACAGTCAATTATATAAAATCTTGTATATACATTGTGAAGTCCTGCCATCTACTACTATGGAGAGCTGGTTTTCTCCTTTGAACTCCTACCACACCTTCCTCATTAAATATGGTCCTTTTCTTGAATATAAACTTGCTAACAACTTGAGCAGCTTCTTCCCTCTTAATTTTCTGAAAACAGGTGTTTTCTAGAGATCAGAATTCCAAGGCCTATCCCAATCCCTAGCCTTCCAAGATCTGCTTGCCCTAGCTAAGAGAGAAATGAAGGAGAAGGAGGAAGAGACCACTCCCCTACCCCACAGCACCCCTTCCTGGCTCAAGAGATGTATGCACTAGCAAGAGTGAATCAAGTCTGAAATCTACAGATGTGATTGCCTTAGTTATATATAGCTCTAAAACTGACTTATCAGTAAAACTTAATGGCACTAAAACTGGACTTCTGAGGATAGCCATCCTTATCACCATTTTAAAAAGGGGCAATATCATGGTTAGCGGCCCCCAAAATTAACCTATCATTAAGATGTGCAATTTTCAGTATCACATGAGATTTGAGAAAAAAAATCAGAAAGGGATTAAACAATTCAAATCTCAGCTGGGCTACTCAAACAGAACGGCGGGTGTTGGTTTTATGGTGGGTAGCACTAGCATATATGCATATTATGCCAATCCTTCACCCACCTACAAGTTTCAGTCTTGTGGACAAGCAGGGTGTTGAAACTTATCCATTCCTAAAAGGGAGGGAACATAGACAAAAGGATCTAGGAGTCAAGAGTCCTGGATATCACCAGTTTGTGATTAACTCACTGTATAAACTTGGGCGAAAAATCACTTAAGTGCCTCATTTTCTCCAACTATAAAATGGAGATAATGGTGCTTCCTTAAATTTACAGGGGTTCTGCATAGATGAATCCTATTCAAACATCTTAAAGAACTTTGCAAATGTGAATAAAAGTATTTCATTAACCCCTGAAATAGTCTGTCCAGGTCAGGACAGAAAGCTCCAAGAGGATTTAAAACAAAAAAACAACCAACTTTGGCTTATCAGACACGAAAGATAAAATAAAAAGTAACTTCAGACTGCCACTCAATAGTGTCTGACATCTCAGTCCTACCCTTGCAAAGTCAGAATGAAAGTTCTAATACAAACCCTTTGTATGAGAGCAACTTTTATAAATTGAAAACTTCTGACAGTTAACTGGTTCCTACTGCAGTTACACAGCTTACTAGAAACTGTTCAAAATTCCACAAAAGATGAATATTAAATGTACAGGAAACATATATTCACAACTTGCCAAACATTAAAAATATGCATTCACACAAACTTAAATACATATACTGATCAAACAACTAGTTTGAACTATAATTTTGTGTTAAAATATATATTAACAGATTATTAAATGAACAGAAGTCAGGAAATTCTAAATAACCTGAACCACTGACATGTAAAAATCTATACTACATGGTGTGAAATTTTACACCAAAATATATATGCATAAAATGACCAGCTTATGATTACTATGAAAATGATAACTTTGAATTTTCTGGACTGTACACTCTACTTGCTTTTTTTAGGGAGCAAGGAAATGTCACAAGATGAAAGATGATAAAAGTTTCAAATACCCTGCGTACTGTGCAGTCTAAGAGTGCTTAAATGACATGATGCCCTAACAGGTCCTGTCATCTTGAGGGTAGCAGTCCACAAAGAGCCAAGCTAAGTCAGTGCCAGGAGGTGTAAAGTACACCCACCTGCACCAGATAAACCTGTTATATCCTGAGTGATTCATCCTTTCAGGAACTGCAGCCCAGAAGTAATTTTTTTCCCTAAAAATTATAAGCACCCAAAAAACAAGGCATTTATAATGAAAGCAATCTCTCCTTATGGTTGAGGTAGCACTTATCAGTAAACTTGTTCTTCAGGAGTGTCATCTCTGCATATTATAGGATTGGTGTCTCCTGGCCTTGACCTGGCTGCTCACCCCTCCCCACCCACCCTTTAGTTGCTTCCCTAAATCTGAGAGTCTTGACTGGAGTCTCCAAAGTGGAGAAGGTGAGCAGGGAATATGAATATGCAGAGGCCTCACTGAAAAACAGTTAATGGTAAATAACCTCTCTCCTCTGCATGTTCCCATCTGTGGGAGAGGAGTGAGCAGTACAACCCCCTCAGAAGGCGGGCTGAGGCATTCTATGTAAACAGTACGCAAAACCACCAGACAAGCAACAGCTCTTTACCTGTCATCCAGAGAGCATTAGAAGTGATCACAAATTCGCTCTCCAGATGACCTCAATGGGGGGACGAAATGTTGCTTCAAACACAGAGCTTCAAGCACACATCTATACAAATCTATGAAAAATACAATAAGGCAGCATGCAATGGCTGCTAACTTCAGATTAGTTGAATACCTTCTGATATCTTCAAGTAAATTAACATCTTCCAAGACATAACCAGGGTGTAAAAAAGACTTGGGGAAACAGAGACTGGATAATGGTCTGTACAGAATGGAAAAGGAAACTGGAGGTGGGGATGAGATCATTGACCAAATCACATTTGCCATATGAACTACAGTTTATAGAGGACTGGTCACTTGGCCTGTATCACACTATGTCTGTGGTCTGTAGCAATGGCTTGAGGAATGCCATCTTCCTAGGTGTAGGTATAAAGCAGCAGATCTCAACAAGAGGTCCAAGGGGCCCTGGGGGGCCACAAGCAGGTTTCAGGGTGTCTCCCAAAATAAACCAGAGAGCAGGGCTGGCGGTAGATTCACTGGTGCCCAGGGCAGAAAGCCTAAGCCTGAGCCCCACCACCCAGGGCTGAAGCGAGCAACTTAGCTTCACGAGGTCTGCTGCTGTGTGGGGCCCCAGGCAATTGCCATGCTTAGTACTAATGCCAGCCCTTATTTTTAATCTACTGGATATGCAGAAAAACAGTTGTGGCAAAGGCAGGCCTTGGAATTTTTATAGTATGTTGGGGGGGAGGGAAGGGTGACTCAGAAAGAAAAAGGTTGAGAACCCCTTGTATAAAGCAATGGTTCTAAAACTACGGGGGTGGGCCTCCCAAGGGAGGCACAGGAATATATCAAGGGAGGCACAAGCTGTACTTTAAATAAAAAAAAAAAAAGAGTTCTGGGCTGTCAGCCCCCAGCGGCTGGGGCTCCTGAAGAAGGGCCGTGCACATCCAGGAAGCAGGGATAAACGGGACAGCTGGAGCCTCGCCACCCCAGTGCTGACAACTGGAGCTCCACGGTCCAGACTCAGGCTCTCCTCCCCGCCCCGCCCATCCCTTACCATGAGGCAGCTCAGACTCAGGCTCTCCTCTCCCCTCCCCCCAATCCCTCAGCTGGAGGTGGCAAGGCTCCAGCTGTCAGCCCAAGGGTGGCAATGAGGCGCAAAGTCCGCTCTGAAAAGTGAGCTTGACAAGTATAACTTTCACATTGCCTCCCTTCTGCGCTGCTGCTGGCGAGACGCTGCCTTCAGAGGTGGGCACCAGGCCAGCAGTTGCTGCCCTCTGCTTTGCCTTCAGAGCTGGGTGGTGGTACATGTACTTGGGGAGGGGGGCATAAATGACAACAGACACAAAAAGGGGGGGAGGGGATGGGACTCGATCAAATAAATTTGAGAACCCTGGTATTAAAGGACACTGACAAACAGCAGACCAAAAGTCCCAAGGGTGTTATGACACAAGACTCCCACCCCAAAGCAAAAGAGAAACGTGCACTGGAATGAACATCCCCTGAGAAGCTGAATGCATACACCCACCTTGTGGTGTCCACAGCACAGCCAAGTGTATCGCTAAGAAGAAATACTGTTTCCTTTGAAGCAGCCATCAAGGCAAAGCAATTAACCTCAAACATCCCTCTGGGATGCAACCTTTCCATAAACTAGGTTATTTTAAGGTGAGTAAAGACTTTTGTTCTGAGCATGTGAAGCTGAAATTACAATCCACAACGCCTAGTAGGATCTCAAAACAGTTCTTAATGTTCAAAGTATAATAGACTGCAACATTAAAAGAGGTTTGTTTGGTCAAAAGTTCCTCCTTTTCAATAGGATCCATTAGACTTCCAAAAAACATACCTTTATTCAGGCTATCACCCAGTTGCACTGTTACGGAATCTATTTGTGGACCAGTTTAGATATAGCCATGAATGCCCTGAGGTTCAAGACAGACGAGGCAGGATAGCAGGGTGTTTTTTTTTTTTTAGTGGGTTGGGGGGGGGGTTAAAGTTTGCTGCTTAAAAGGAAGAATCTCGTGGATGTTTGTGGATAGTTGGACTAATAGTAGGCTGGAGTTTGTCACTTTAAAAGGCAATATAACATGTATGTCACCTTATAGGAACCATTTCTTGTGCTGTGGGGGCCGATGAATAGCACTACAGGGCACTAATTTCTTGGTGTTGTCGATGTCAGTCTTGGTTAAGAATTTCAAAATTACAAATTAAGTGCTTTCCCATTGGGCACTGTTGTTACCTGAATAATCAGGCTCAATAAAAAAAAAAAAAAAAACACTTCCAAGGCACTTGCACCTGAAACAGATAGTCTGCTACACCCAAATGGAGGGTACAAATCCAAGGTCTTCCTGGTACTGCAGCAGAACTGATTCCCGAACTGAAGCATTGGAGATGTGGCATCAGAAGGCTCAATCAGATCTGAACCGAGACCTTCAGTGGCAAGGCAGAGTGGTCCAAGGAGTGGCTGCCAAAACAAATTTTTATTTTAAAAGGTGTTGTTCCCTGAAAGCTAAGGGGACATTACTGCGCAGTCAATTGCACATAAAAAGGAGAAGCATGCTGGTTCACTGAATCTATGTCAGTGAATGATAAAGGACCAGAATCTGGGAAAGCTCTTTACAGCTCATCTTCAGAAAGAAAATACTAACACTGGTGTTTGGAATCTAGGTGCCTCCAGGCAATAATGGCATTTGATAGTTAAAAAGTCAGAGCATCAGCACCAGAAGAGAAGTCTGTCATTTTTAGAGCCAATATATAGTGCAACGAGTGAGACCCAGTAGATACTGAAGCCACTTCAATCTGGGTCTTGGGACAGTTTCCAAGGTTTCAGTGCCAAGTTGTCTCAGAGCTCAGAAAACCTAGTTAGGAAACCTAGTTGAAGGGTTTCAGAGCCAACATAGGCCATTCCAGGTCCTGCTCAGGACCCCAGACTGAAAACATGAACAGTTCTACTGATTTCATCTGGAGGGACTCCAACAAAAGGAATGCCTAGAGGTCCATTCAACTATCTCTGTATGGCCTAGAAGTAAACCATTAGTAGACACAACTGCTGAGTAGTGTATATGTGAAACTAAATGTCTGATGCTGAAAAGACTCCAGGATAGGAGACCCAGATTTAAGAATGCTGACTCAGTAGAACCCCAGAGAATCAGGGGACTATGGTGCCATCTATAAAAACCAATAGTCAATGATGCCAGGTTCTCAGCACCGGACTCAGTCAATCTAGAAAGGTCTGGGGATCTATAAGACACTTATGCTAGATGTAGAACCTCCATGCGTGAAATTCTCCTGAACCTATAGCACTGGATCCTCAGCACTGGACTAAGCATAGAGTTGATGGAGAAAAAATCAAGGGTGCGGGTCTTTCAGCACCTTGACATTCACACACCTTTAGTAAGCAGCACTCCAGGGACAGTCCCTGGCGTTGGCGCTGGACCCAGTTGACCTGGATAAACCCAAGGACCTGAGTATTTCTGTTAATGGGCACCAAACCACACTGAAAAATTGTTTATCCAAGATAACAATGCTGGATATTTGGCTCTGAACTACATTGAACAAGATGGATCCAAAGATCCTACTGTCATGTGAGTTGGGTAAAGAATCACCTCAGCTAGTGGTTTTCCAAATTCACTGGTAGAACCAGGGATCTGAGTGACACTTATACCGTGCACTGATCCACCAGAGTCTATTGTGACAGATGCAGATGACCCAGAATGATGCGTGGACATTACATGGGCAAGAACCACTTGATGAAGTGGTTAGAGAGTCCATGGTATTATACCCTAGGCACTGGATTCTGACAACCTGGGGATCTTAGTGCCACTTCTAGTGGACAAACCATTTCTGGCTCACCAGTCGACACCATGAGGACCTGGACACCAAATAAAGTCATCCTGGAGGGATCCTGGGACCGCAGTAACATGTGAACTATACCAGAACTTCATCACTGGTCTCAGTCAACTGGTTAAGACCAGGGACCTAGTCAATGCTTAAGCACAGCACAGAGACACTTGGACTAGCAGATCTTCATAGATGATGCTGGACTTACACATTGCCAGACTTAGTCCACTGGACCTGAGGAGCTTCCCTCATCAATAGGAGGATATGAGGCAGCCCTCCTGCTCCATGCAGGTCCAGAAATGCTTGTACCCAACAGATCCCATTTTTTCTTTGTTCTTTTAAATTAAACTAAAACTAAACAGCCCTGAAAGGGCAGAAGAAAAGGAAAGATCAACAAAGTAAGCATCAAGAATACTGCATGCAATATGAGCTTCCTCCACCTCTGGCTGTTAAGAAGGAACTGAAGGGCAGTTGGGGCCCCTTTTACACTCTCTGAATCCTCCACAAAGGGAGGAGGAGAGAAGACACCCAATGGACACTTATCAAGAATATTCCACAGCTCAACCCCAGGAACCATCAATCCTATAAGTGGAAATATACAGATGTCACAAGAAGAAGAAACACAGTACTACTACAGTGATTACTGTAATACAGACTGAATTTATACTATTTGTGTAAGTTCCCAGCTCTTGAAAAGGACATTCAGGAAAAGTGCTAACGTTAAGCTGTGTAGATGTATGCAACACATACAATACCATAACTGCAATACAACTCATGCGTCAGCCGTTTACAATACATTAAGAACATATACCACGAATGGCCAAACCACAGCTCATGAGCCACACTCAGCTCTTTTACAGTTAAAGTGCAGCTCACAGAGCCCCCCCCCCCATCCTCCCCCCATTCTCCCCCCTACCAGACTGGTGAGGGGAAGGCTCAGGGCTCCTGCCCTGCAATGGGATTGTGGGGCTAGGGGCTTCTGCCCGGAGGTGGAGCGGTGTCTCGGGACTTCAACTCCACAGGATGCGTCTGCTGGGGCTTCAGCAGGAGGGGGGCTGAAGCCTGGAGCCTGAGCAGGAGCCTCCCACAGGACCGAAGCCCTGAGGGCCCCCCCACCAAGGCTGAAGCCCCAAGACCCACCCTCCCTGCAGGGCTGAAGCCCCAAGCCCTGGCAGGTGCACCCCAGCTCTTGAACTTCTGAAGAATGTCATATGCAGCTCGGAGGGTCAGTAAGTTTGCCCACCCCGACATATATTCATATCTGTATGACACAATGCATCACTAAAGCATTGCAGTTGGTATTCTCCCAGTCTGTGAAGAAACTGCAAGTGTAACAATTTCAACAGAACTACAGTAGAATCTCAGAGTATTGAACACCAGAGTTACAAACTGACCAATCAACCATACATATCATTTGGAACTGGAAGTACGCAATCAGGCAGCGGCAAAGACCCAAAAAAGGCAAATAAAGTACAGAACTGTGTTAAATGTAAACTACTAAATAAAGGGAACATTTAAAACAAAAAAAGATTTGACAGGAAAGGAAACTGTTTCTGTGCTTGTTTAATTGAAATTATGATGGTTAAAAGCAGCATTTTTCTTCTGCACAGTAAAGTTTCAAACCTGTATTACATCAAGTTCAGTTGTAAACTTTTGAAAGAACAACCATAGCTTTTTATTCAGTTACGAACAACTTCCATTCCCTAGGTGTTCACAACTCGGAGATTCTACTGTATTACAACTCCAGGAACAATGGAAACTACCACACAGGATTTAACTAGTTGGTCCAATTGATCCAATATCCCCTGTCTGACAGTGGTCAACATAAAATTCTTCAAAAAGCATAAACGTTCCCCCACACAAAAAAATTATTCACAAACATGCCCATAGTTATAATGTCTTCCAACCCAAGGCACTGGTTGCCTTATGTCATGAAGCATATGGGTTTACATCCCTTAAAATGTTTATCCGGTATAACTGAGAATATTCTTGCTATTCAGGTTATCTAAGCCTCGCCTGAATCTTATTAAGTTCCTTGCCTCAATAATATTGTGGCAGGGAGTTTCACAGATTAATTACTGATTGTATAAAATTATTTTCTTTTACTAACTTTACATTTGTTACCTTTCAATTTCAGCGGGTGTGCCTCTGTTCTTGTACCACGAAGGAGGATAACATAAGTATACCTGATTTTGTACCACTCATTGTTTTATAAAATTGTATCATGCCCACCATAAGAGAAAATTTTCTCAAAAATTTATATGCCAAGTAGAGCTGTCAAATGATTAAAAAAATAGGTATCACGATTAATCACACTGTTAATAAGAGAATGCCATTCATTTAAATAATTTTGGATGTTTTCTACATTTTCAAATATATTGATTTCAATTATAAACACAGAATACAAAGTGTACAGTGCTCACTTTGTATTTATTTTATTATAAATATTTGCACTGTATAAAATAAAAGAAATCGTATTTTTCAATGTACCTACTACATGTAATGTAGTGCAATCACTTTATCATGAAAATTGAACTTACAAATGTAGAATTATGTACAATAAAAACCTGCATTCAAAAATAAAACTATAAAACTTTAGAGCCTACAAGTCCTTGTTCAGCCAATCGCTCAGACAAAACAAGTTCGTTTACGTTTTCAGAAGATAATGCTACCTCCTTCTTGTTTACAACGTCACCTGAAAGCGAGAACAGGCGTTCGCATGGCATTATTGTAGCCGGTGTCACAAGATATTTACATGCCCGATGCGCTAAAGATTCATGTGTCCTTTCATGCTTCAAGCACCCTTCCTGAGGACATGCGTCCATGCTGATGATGGGTTCTGCTCGCTAATGACCAAAAACAGTGCAGACTGACACATGTTCATTTTCATCATCTGAGTCAGATGCCACCAGCAGAAGGCTGATTCTTTTTTTTAATAGTTTGGGTTCTGCAGATTCTGCATCAGAGTGTTGCTCTTTTAAGACTTCTAAAAAGCATGCTCCACACCTGATCCCTCTCAGATTTTGGGAGACGCTTCAGATTCTTAAATTTTGGGTCAAGTGTTGTAGCTTATCTTTAGAAATTTCACATTGGTATCTTCTTTGCATTTTGTCAAATTTGCAGTGAAAGTGTTCTTAAAATGAACATGTGCTGGGTCATCATCTGAGACTGCTATAACATGAAATATATGGCAGAATACAGGTAAAATGGAACGGGAGACATAGAATTCTCCCCCAAGGAGTTCAGTCACTAATTTAATTAACCCATTTTTTTTTTAAATGAGTGTCGTCAGCATGGAAACATATCCTCTGGAACAATGGCTGAAACATGAAGAGGTATATGAATGTTTAGCGCAGGGGGCATATAAATATATTGCAATGCCAGCTACAAAAAGCCATGCAACTGCCTGTTCTCACTTTCAGGTGACACTGTAAACAACAAGTGGGCAGCATTATCTCCATAAATGTAAACAAACTTGTTTCTCTTAGAGGCTGACTGAACAAGAAGTAGGACTGAGTGGACTTGTAGGCACTAAAGTTTTATATTGTTTTTTTTTTTAGTGCAATTATGTAACAAAAAACCCTACATTTGTAAGTTGCACTTTTATGATAAAGACATTGCACTACAGTACTTGTATGAGGTGAATTGAAAAATACTATTTCTTTTATCATTTTTACAGTGCAAGTATTTGTAATCAAAAATAATGTAAAAAGTAAGCACTGTACACTTTGTATTCTGCACTGTAACTGAAATAGAGATTTGAAAATGAAGAAAAACATCCACAAATATTCAATAAATTTCAGTTGGTATTCTATTGTTTAACAGTGCAATTAATTGCGATTATTTTTTTGAGCTTATCCCGTGAGTTAACTGCGATTAATCGACAGCCCTAATGCCAAATAATTGTCAGAAAGTGGCAAAACCACAAACTGACACCCTATATTATAGGTATACTATGTATGTGTCTACATCATCCAATACGGGCACATATACAATATGGCAGTTGCCTTTCTCAGATGGACATACTAAACACTACGTAACACATTTTGATATATTATATTCTGTACACTAAAACTCAGTTTAAAAGGAATTAAACAGCACCCGGCCCTACTCCCTAGCACGAACCCTAAAAAAGGCATAAAATTATGGGACAACTCTTCACCATACTCTAATGCTCACACAAACTATTTCCACTTAACAGACTCACATCCCAGGGAACTTTCTTCTTCCTCCAACTGATAAACAAACACTACATACAACAAACTAATTTCCTCTCACAGTATAATACAAAACCTTATTTACAATCTTATGCTAGCCCTATAATCACGTAACACATTGCACATTTTAATCTGTACACACCAACTATTTGCTGATAATATCAAGGTCATAATGAAAGTGTTGTATTATTCTGTGATAGAAGTCAATATATTGTGTATACTGTTTCCCTATCAATCTAATGTCTTTGGGGCAGGGGCCATCTTTTTGTTCTGTGTTTGTACGACACTGAGCACTGGGGACCTGGTCCATGACTAGTATCCAGAGATATAGTAATACAAATTACAACATAATGTGCAAAAATATATTTTTCATTTTTAGTTGACTCTGTGCATCTTTCATCTTGACTTTTGCTCTAACAAGTTATTTAAAAATACATTTATCCCAATTCAATTACTGCACATCGTCCAACCAGCACAATGAACAAAATGAGAACTAATAGCATATGATCATGTAATTAAAGATCATAATTCATACTCCCAAGGGAGAAGAGTTAAGATTGTACATGGAATTATAGCTTTGCCATTTCTTGACTTTGTAAAGTGAAGCATTCAAAAGTTCTCAATGTAGCTTTTTTATATGGCAGAGAATAAGGCTAACTTTACTAAGTGTATCATAAACACAGCAGGACACTTACTACACACTGCCTCATTCAGTGCTCATCTTCTCAGATATGTTGTGATGAGGTCAAGCTTTATTCAGAAATTAGAAAGCGAAAACCATTCACTTTAATTCTGCCCCTAAAACAATAAAAATAAAATTAAAAAACTCTGTCCCCTTGTGTATACACACAGATATGTACTCCTGTAACTGAATACTGTGAAAAGTACATAGTAAACTATGCTTCAAACTACCTAGTAGATAAAACACAGAATAATAGGGAAGACTCACTGACATAGTCCATCTGATTGTGAAATTAAATTAGCTTTATATGTAACTGCACCATTCTCTGAACTGAACTAAAGGAAGGCTGTGTTGGTTGTCCAAGTGTAGCTACGTTACCATTATCCTTATGTAAGGAACAGTACCTGATCATGCAATGAAAGATTGCATCATAATACACTCATACAAGAGACCAGTTAAGGTTGTGCATGCAACCTTAATTTCTACATGTCCTAACTAGCTTATTAGCCTTAACTATAATGGGGCTGGTGCTTCCCTATGATCTATGTAACCTGAATGTTATTTGGTTCTTCGGTGTCAAATCCTACATTTAGTACTCATTTCTTTGTGCACCAAACAACTTCCCTTTCCTCATTCAAATCCCTGCCTGAAAGCACATTTCACTCCCATGTCGTTCCAGTGATAACTCACCAAATATAAGTTAAAGAAAAAAAAAATCTGCAGGACTTCAAGAATGAACAACCATCCAATATATCTGTATGTCTGAACTGTAAAGTCTGTGTCTTATAAGACTATAAACTCCTCTGGGGCAGGGACTGTTTGTTTGTACAGTAATACTCAGTAACTACATAATAATTTGAGGATGTTCCTGTTCAGAAGGTAACCATATTCAAGGCTATCAGAAATGACAGGAGGCAGAATTCTGCTGAATTAAGCAAAAAATCAAGGAGGCCTGTGTTCTAGTTCCAGGTCTGCAACTGATTTACTCTGATCTCAGCCCCCTAATCTATAACATGGGGCTAATAATACTTAGCTGCCTACTTCCTTCACAGAATAAAATAATGGGCCACATTCTCAAGTGGTGTAAATCAGACTAACTCAATTGACCTGAATGGAGCTAAGCCTATTTACATCAGCTGTCAGTCTGACCCAAACTTTGTAAAGTCTTTTGAAAATTATATATATAAGCCAACAAAGAACATCCTAAAGTTTTGTTATACTACTTTACGGTGCTCTCTGTACTCTCCTTCCCACCCCTATGCTCTAACTATTGCTCTCAAAATTACCAGACCCCATATGCCCACAAGCATACTTACCCACCTCAGCTTGGGCCTTCCCTCTACACTCTATCATCCCATCAACCCCAGATCTCCCTACTACTATTCCTCCTTGGAAGGACATTAAGGAAGGTTTAGCTCTCTCCTCCCTCCATAAGTAATTCATCCTTTTAATGCAGTATCTAGGATTGGATGGGGAAGGCATCAAAAGCTGGGGTGGCCACATTTATTGTGGACATACAGACTGGGAGTTCTGAGAGCAATAACTAGCCGGAAGGAGGGATTTAAGTAGAGTTACAAACACCAGAGTTAAAAACTGATCAGTCAGTCACACATCTTATTTGGAACCAGAAGTACACAATCAGGCAGCAGAGACCAAATATAAATAAAAAAGCAAATACTGTGTAATATTGTGTTAAATGTAAAACTACTAAAAAAAACAAAGGGAAAGTTTTTAAAAATTGACAAAGTAAGGAAACTGTTTCTGTGCTTGCTTTGTTTAAATTAAGACAGTTAAAAACAGCATTTTTCTTCTGCACAGTAAAGTTTCAAAGCTGTATTAAGTCAATGTTCAGTTGTAAACTTTTTGAAGAACAACTTTTTGAAGAACATTTTGTTCAGTTACGAACCTTCATTCCCAAGGTGTTCATAATGGTAGTTCTACTGTAACTGTACAGTTATTAATGCAAATTTTTTCTGATGGCCATTAGCAGCCAATATGAACAGAGAAACTTTGCAAACTATAACATTATAAAACATGTAATGGGAACACTTATTCCAATCAGATAAGAAATTGTGTTAGTGTACAATTTTAGTTTGTGTATAGTGAAAATAAATGGAATTCACAGCCAGCATGCAAGACTGCTGTACAACTGAGGTAGATATGGACATTTTTATTGTTTATTATTCATATGGCACAAGTGTCCAAAATGCCACTTTCCAGTTGTGCAATTCCCTGCTCTCTGATTATTATAGATACTTCATTTGAACAGTCATTGTATGGTCATTTATGACTAAAATTATCATGCAGATCTCTCTGTTCTGAATGGCTATTATAATCTCTTTATACAGATTGACTGACACTTTCAAATTTTCAAGTTCTGTGCTACCAATGAAGTCACAGGAATCAGAAAAATTCCACATTTTACATGAAAAAAAGAAAACTACCAAAAAGTTTTAACTGGACCAATTTCACTTCTAAAATGAGGTTTATGAACCAAAAAAACAAAACAAAAACAACCCCCCCCACACACACACACACACAAAATATTGAAATATTTAATTTCTTCCTTCCACCTCTTTCTTTGCATCTTTCACTCCCTACAGTTCAAGACTTTTCTCTTACATTGTTTATACTGGAAGAATATCAACCCCTCACAATTCAGATTTATCATTACACGTCAGGAAAAAAGTCACATAGGGGACTGGAAACTGCTGTGAAAGGGTCTCACAAAGAAAGCAAGGGCAAGCTCCCTCCCCACAATATAATAAGCTTTAGTCCCATAAAAAGTGACATGATTCTTACTGTCCACTGTTCCTAGAAACCCAAAGAGACAGGAAGGGGCAACAGTGCAGAGGACGTGAACACAAAAGTTAATAATGGTACTGTCAGTGTACATTTTTAATGGCACACTTAACCTTGTTAGAAAGGTGAGGGAAAGGCAGCAAAGCATATGGAGAACATCCATCTTCCATCTCTAACCTCTCCTGACCCTTGGGCCATCCCTTCCATGGCCACAGAGATGGATCCCTGAGGACTAACTTCTGCCAGGCTTGGGTGAAGACAGACAATGAAGTGCTACCTATCCAACAATGTCTTGTGGCCATAAGCAGAGATCTGACAGATTTTCATCCCTTTGCTCATGCAAGGGATCACATGAACCTCAATTCTTAAAAACAATGAGACGAAGTTATCCCTTATGTAGCATGCTGAAGTCACTAATTACACCAGGGATATATCTGGCTTACTGTAAACAAAATAGAACATTTATTTTGGGGACAAAAACCCTGATGACCTCCAACGAGGAGATGGGGAGAATGGGTAAAGGATTACAAAAGGGAAGGAAGAAGGGAAATTACAGGAGTTCAGAAACTGAAAAGAAAGGTCCAAAAGGGTCTTTTTTTTTTTTTTAATTTAAAGCATTTTCCTTTCAGCAGTTTGACAGCAAATTTAGTTTGTGTTTAACAGCTTTTCTCTTCATTTACAATTTCAATATTAAATTTAAAATGTCAGTATAACAACTTCCTATTAACACAGTAACAGTCTTATCATGAGCTAATCAACTCTGAGGCCAAGAAGATACTGTTATTACCCCCTAAAAAGGAACCACCTTCAATTTAACATTTAAAGTAACTGTCCAACATGTCTATGATTTGATTGGCTACAATTGTATTTCAGTATAACAATTACAGTACTCATAAGGTGCTTTTATCTTAAGCAACTACTCCAATAGTCTTTTTCTATAAAAATTCTATACCAGCAATCAGGCATTCATGAACAGCCTCTGTAACAACATGGCAAAAACTTCTCAAGTTTCAAGCTATGGCAAAATTGTTATATAAACAATAATGAGAAATATCTGAAGCAGGGAAAAGAGTTTTGTTTAATTTGAGTTTGAAGCTAATTGAAATCTGGTAAAACATGGCAATCAGCAGCCCTTAAAACTGAAACTTTAAGCTCTGATCCTGCAATGAGCTCCAGGTTGTCCTGCAATGAGCCCCCCTGCCCTCGAGTAAAGTCCTACTGAAGTCAATAGAACTCAGTGGGATAAAAAATTTCCACCTACATAGAATTCACTTCAGGACTCAAGCTCTGGTGACCCAAAGGATAAGTACTGCATGGACAGAAGTAGTTCATTATTCTAACTCATTTCAGCCTTAATCTGCAGACATCCTCTCCATGGGATAAAGGTGGAGTTCTGTTTGCCAGATCCTTTAATTTTTGGTCTCTCTAAAGAGAATGCCAACAAGAAGACCAATTAATACCAAATATGATGGTTAATTTGTAAGACAAAACAGGAACAGGATTGGTATCACCATCTCAATTCACAGAGACCAAATAGACGTGAAATTGTAAGAAATTTTGTTTATTATGGACTTAAACTGGATTCAAGTCAGTGAAAGGCTTCATCATATCTCTCACTACCAGTCCCCTGAGCCCTCCAGGTTCCTTTTTTAAGTTACAAAAAGATACGTTTACAATGCTGTTAAAAACTGACCATTTACCCTGTCTTGCTGGTACAACAACTTTGAATACAGACTTATCAATGCTATAGCTTGGGCACAACAAGGACTAATTTCTGGCTACTTTTTTACTTTGGCCAATTAAAGCAAAAAACCCTTTAATAATATAATCTAGCACTTATATAGTGCTTTTTGTAAGTAGATCTCAAAGTGCTTTCCAAACGAGGTCAGTATCATTATCCTAGTTTTACAGAGGGGGAACTGAGACACAGTGAGATTAAGTGACTTAACTAAGGCCACCCAAAGGCCAACAGTAGAGACAGGAATAGAACACAGGCCTCCTGAGTCCCATTCCAGTGCTCCATCCATTAGACCACATTGCCTAGTGAAGTTTGACTCTTACCCTTATGCACTAGGTCCAATTATATTTTTATAACAGGGTGAAACTCTGGCCCCACTGAAGTCAATGGCAAAGCTTCCATTGACTTCATTGGGGCCAGGATTTCACTCCAAGTCATGACACATGTATCCAACCCTGTTACAATTCAAGATATGCTTACAGAGCAACTTTTTTCACAACACAACTCTGTGTCACGTACGCCTGTACATCCACACTTACCACACTCTCTAACAGTATTTTTATCAGTGAATTCTGGGTAAACAGGACATCTATCACATACTACCTCAGCAGGGTTAGAGTCCTTGGAAGAGACACACATAGAGCAGCACCAGCAATATGTTCGGCAATGCCATCTGAGATGTCCTACCACACAAAGAGCTAGGAAAGAGGTCCAGCATACCCAGATACACAGGAACAATTAGGGGTTTCACCCTTACACCACAATAACGGTCATCTTTCTGTAACCAGGTCATTGCACTATCTTACAGAGCAGGCTTCTGGCAAGGGTGACACATGGTTAGCTGACATAGCTACTAACAGAGTATTAACTATGTTGTGTGTGGATATAGAACATATTTAGAGAAAGCTATGACTAACTAGTTATGCATACGAACAAGGCATTATTTAAACAAATTTGTATATTAATTTCCTTTTTTGCAGATGAGTTTTAAAGACAATCACCAGAAATAAAATGCTTAATATACACAATACACCAGCTCTGAAAAAATAAACTTCATGCCTCAAAAGGAGCTAATTACCATCTAAATATTTAAAATATTTTGAAATGCATATGATGGGTAGAAGAGAGTTACTATTTTGATAACTGTTATGCAAATATATATTCAAATAATGTGTACTGCGGATAAAATTCCCTCTCAGATCTTCATAGGAAAGCTCCAACTTTCCGCACAGGTATAAGGAGAGCATACAGACAACTAGATGTGCTCCGTGAGTCAGAGAAAATTATTTTACCATAAGGACCTGTATGAAAACTAGTTACTGCATATGCCCAGAAGCCACTTTCCAAGATTAAACATCTAAGGCCCCCATCCAGAAAAAACTTACACATGCCGAAGTTTAAGTATGTGAGTTTTCTTACTGATTTCAATAGGACTACTCACATGTTTAAGTCAAGTACATATATAAGGTTTTGCAGGATTGGTGCATTAAATATTTAAATTTATTTCTTCAACCACTGATTTCAGATTTTTTGCTCTTGTATAACTTCACAACTACTTTGATTTTTAAAATAAACCACTAAGAAAAAGTTAATTATGTAACAAAAAGGTGTTCTCCCTAAATACTTGTTTAGAGAGAGTTAAAACTGTTTACTTAAAGCAAAAATTTAGGACACTTAGAAATTTCTATATCAAATTTGGCGTGCAAGACCTTGGACAAGGAACAAATTTATCTCTGGTTTAACTCCACTGAAGCCTATCAAGGTATGCAAGGGATTAAATTGGCCCAATATATTTGTAAGGGTTAAAAATTAATTAAAAGTGATTCTACAGTCCTTATTCAGGCAAGACATCCACCGACTTCAATGGGAACTCTCCCTATGTTAGGGAATGATAAGCAATGCTCAAAGACACTTGAAATCAAAATATCTGAATGTAATTTAATCCTTCTCTTACCTGCCAAAACCTGAATTCAGGGTTCTGTGTTTCCCTGGTAACAGCTAATGACATCACTAACCCCTAATGCAGTGAAAGGAAGGCACTTCTCTGCTCCAGAGGTTAGTTATGGTATCACTGGACCTCAATAAACACAGAACACTGAAGTCATATCTTGGCAGGCAAAAAGCCTTTCGTTCTACTCATCTTTAACTATAGCAGTACAAGCGACACAGCTACAATGCTTTAATTTAGAAGAAGGAAACAATATTGGTAGCAGATGAGTAAAGACTTTTGGTGCCAAATGTTAAACATCCATAACATTAGAATTACTCTGAAACATGTAAAAAAACTCAAGAATCACAATTAGTATCCTTTACAATCACAAATCAAGTAGTATATTAGTTCACTTAATTACATAATTATTCTGCATGCAGAAAGAAGTATTCCAACAACTACTGTTCTCTAAACAAACTACTCAACTGGAGGTTACAAGGAACTTGTAAATAAAGAATATTTCCTCTGCACAATATGAACATCAAGGATTTCCAAACTGCTCAACTAAGGGCCACTTAAGCAGCTTGCTGGGAGCCTGAGGACCATATCTAGTTTACATAAAGTATAGCAGTGTTCACAAGCCATTACCATGAATGTGAAAGTTTGGCTCATGAAAACTACAGATCCCAGCATGCAATGGTTCATCTTTATCTAGCAGGCTGCTTTAAATAAAAATAAAGCTCTGCATACTGGGACCTGTAGCCTCCATGATAAGCCGCATTCTTATTTAAGATGAGGTCAGATGTAGACTATAATACATATCTCCAGGGGCCATATTTTGACCATCTCATTTTACAGTATCATATATACATACCACACCGAGATCCCAAAGTACATTACACGAAAGTCAACATTATTCATTATATTAATCAAATTTAAGATGAACACAGACTTCAACAACAACAACAACATCACTAAACTCACCAGTAACTCAAAAAAAGCAGTAACTGTCTAGATTAAAATCTATAGAAAAGGTTCTGGCTTGCATACATTATTTTTTTAAACAACTTGTATTTTTATCAGGACTGTTACATTCAATAACATTAGAGAAGGTTTTCAAATAACACTTTTGATTTTCACTGGGAAAAGTATTTTTGTGACGGGAGTATTTCCCTTGCCTACTACTTATTACTTGGAAACATATTACCCTTTTCCTCGATCACCAAAATGCACTGAAGCAGCAGCTTGCCCTTTCTCTAAAAAGGGAGTTGAGCTTAGCTGAAAATTAAATGGCTGTATTTAAGTATAGGCCTCTGAAAACATACACCGTATTCCAGTTCAATAGAGGGAAGGCCAGCTCCCCCTACCAGCCTGTTCTAAGAAGGCTTTATCATGGAAGGAAATCATACTGTGTTCCAAGCCCATAAGTTATTATTTTGAGCTCTGAATTAAGATACACACACACACACCCCGCAAAAACCAGTGAAAAATGCAAGTACAGTCTGTACTAAGAGGCTCAGCACAGTTCTTGCATTTCCAGGCAGCCAGGCATTATCAGCACCTCCACAAACATGCAGCAGAGAAAGGGCCAAGAGATTCTAGAACATGAGAGAGACAGGCAATGGCACATTGCAACAAACAGACTGGCAATGCTGCTTAAGTCACCTGAAAGACATTCTACTGCACTTCCCCACATAGGCAACAGGCTACAAAAACAACTAAAGGCTTCATCAATACAGCAATAATACTGTCCACAAGGCCAAAGACAGCTGTTGCCATGGTTACTATCAGCCAGTTTATCAGAAAATAATTATTACTACTTAGAAGTTTTGGTTAAAAGAGTTTAAAGCTCTTATAATTAACTAAAGAAATAAACTACTATTTTGTTTGCATTTACACTACTTTGAAGCTGCACATGGTTAACAATACTTGTATCCCCAGCGGGAAGTGGGGAGGAATCAGTGACTTTCTGCTGTTCCTTCTTCCCTTCAAGTCCTGAGAGTTTGTATTCTGGATGCAGTCAAAACAAGAACAAAACCCATCTTTTGGCTCTTGCGTTAGAGTTCTCTTTCACAGCCCTATAGAGTCCAAACATCGATTAGCCCATCATAGTACTAGTCTCCAACCTGTTAGACCCTATCCTCTTCCTCACTCTGTTTTAACCATTCAGGCATCTGATAGTCCCCCATGAAAAAATATGCAACACCAGCTAAGATTTTCAGAGCACATTCCTAATTACGTGATGAGGAGAACAGCTTAAGAGCGCTTTCTCACTAAAAGAAGTTGGTCCAATAAAAGATATTACCTCACTCACCTTCTCCTTCTTTTAAGGCATATTCAATGCCAATTTTATAGTGAATGAACTTGGTAATGTGGCCTTTTATCCCTAAAGCACAGTAGTGTGGAAATGTAAAATTATTCAGGGAAAAAAAGGTGCTATTTTAAGAAATAATAATTTAAAATAAAATGTATGCCTATAATAAACTCACAAACAGAAACACACTCCTGACACACCATCTGATTTTTTTTAAGAGAGCATCTATGTAAGAGTTTGAGAGAGAGTGGTTAATTTTTAAGTTACATGATCCAGTTTTTTGAGAAACACAGCCTCCACATATTACTTCTGACTAAAGAGTGGGTGTTTGCAATAGCAGATGAGAGGGGAAAAAAAAAAAAAGTCTGAATGCAGAGGCTCTGGAATAGGTCAAGACATCAGGGTGTGGAGCTTCTAGGCAGAGATTACCACTGCTGTAGAGATTATAAACTCTGCAAGGGACCGTGCACTGGTTTGCATTAATATTAACAAATATAGAAACCAATACATCCTTGCTTTTGAAGCCTATAATGAACCATGTGTCACAGAGCCATTTTTAATAAAAACGTTTAAAAACATATAGAAATTTCAAGACTAAAAATGTCGTTAAAGCTTTAAGTGTGACAATTTAAGGGGGAATATATGGGACCTAAAAGAGCTTTATATAGTTTTAAAACACAATTTGAAGGCCATAAAATTCTAGAGTTAAGGATACAAGTTCAACTCAAACTGTTGTCAATTTTAAAAACAAATAAATTAGTAGTTGATTCAGCTCCTGTCCCAAGTCTCCTTGCCAATTGTTATTGTAATACTAACATATTCTAGTATTTTAAGATATTTTTCTCTCCATTGTTGCCGTGTCAAAAATTCACACAGACAAAAGGTGAAACCAAATATACAAAGTGTTGTCAAATGTACAAAGAGAAAACCAAAGAATAAAATAGTTATAATAATCTATTACAAGTAACAATGATAGGTAAAAAGAATCACACAGAAGAGACTTTTAAATTGGTGGTGTCCTTATAACATGACAAAAATAAAAAGATTGGGGAAAAGAAAGAAATGTAAAAGTACTCCTAATATCCTCCATCCAAAATTAGGCCTACTTTCTACAGGCACAATCTGTACCTTCATAATTGACACGAGCCAAATACCTCCTCTACACCAGACCAAACTTGACATATTAATCTTTTCACCACCTTTTACATGTAAGACATGTACAAAAACTATCTTCCAGTCCACCCTCCAGTAACAAGTATTAACAAGACAGGACACAAACATCTTGCCTGTTGTAGTCAATACACACAAGAACCTGAACCACACTTGTTCCACCTTCTCAAATTATGGTTTGATCCTACAAACTTTTGTATAAGTAGAACGCATTAGCACAAACCCTGAGCCTAGTTTCTGGCACAAGTAACTTGGTGGGACAATCAGAACATGCACAGGGGCAGGAATCTTCCTTCCAGACCTTAAGAGTGGTAGAACTAGCCTCAGTAGATTCTTACACTGCCCCATGTGGGGGTAGGGGAAGACAAGATGCATATAATGATGGATCTTCTTGCATTTTCCCTCCTACATCAGGGCCTCTCCTCCTGCATGGTCAGGCTCAGGGAATGCCCCTCTGCACAGTGGAACTGCACCAGCTCCCTCTTCTACGGTGACTCCACACCTACAGAAGAGACTAGATATGCCCCATGTCAGTAGAACTATTTGTACAAGTAAAGGTTTGCATGGTAAAACCCACAGTACCCTCATGCCTGGCACAGAAAAATTTAAAAACAAGGTTAGCCTCTTTCTATCCACGGCTGTTTGACTCTATGGGTTCAGACATCTTAAAAAATTATATCTCCTTACAGCATTATACCCTGTTTGCCTTGACACTTAAGTCATGGTGGAAATAGTTAAAGATGGCGTCCATCTCTTAAATTCTGTAAAGAAGCTTTCGTCCATAGTCTGTGGCCATACCAAGTTGTAGAGAGTTTAAAAAGATATCTAATTATAGACATGTGCATGAAGATACACAGAACAACAGGGCACCAGGGCAGTTTATCTAATATGCAGTGCCCAAAACATACTAAATAAGATACCCCACAGAGTCCTTGTAAATGTTAAGATTTATGTAATATTTAACCAGAAATATCAATAGTAAACAAATTCCAATTATATTAATTCATTTCATTCAAGTAAAGTTATCCAGAAAACAAAGCATACCAAACACTCTGGAACAGTTAAATAGCTCCAATATTTTCATATTTAAGGACAGTTACTTCCCTATAAAACAAATTGCATGAACAATTACAATGATGACATATCTTCGCTATTAGAACTTTCCTACAGTATACAGAACAACAAAACCACCAAGGGCCGAATTAAAACAAAGTTTATATGTTTAAAACAAGAAACTGATCTGTTTTGTGCATATCCAATCAGTTCAATACTTTGCAAAAGAAAGTTCACAATTTCTATTTTCAAAACTTCTCAGTATATCACCCCCAAAATAGGAATATATAGAGATAATAGTACAGGGCCTGGGTGTTTCTTAATAGAAATGCAAGTTCAACACTAAGGGGCAGGGGATACACTTTAAAAATCCTACATTAAAACTTTGACTTACTGTCAAAGTTGGATATCCAAAACTGAACATACAAATATTAAAAAAAAAAAAAAAACACCCCACAACTGTAAAATCCATGACTTCCTACAACTCCTCTCCAAAAATTTTTAAAATAAAATGCTTTTATGTTTTCACTTCCAAGAGGAAAGAAAGTCAATACCAGCAACCCAGCAGACTTCTGCACCCTTATAAAAACAAACTGGCAAGAGTAGCCCAGCCCAGGATGCATAAATAACCCTACATGCAAAAGGGAAAGAAGACAAAACCAGAAGAAAAGACTTCAAATATTAACCTTCCAATGGGTAATTATTCTAGACAATAGTAAAAATACTTTTTGAATTATGAAAAATACCTTGAGAGGCTCCCTTTAATTATGTATCAGTACACCAGGTTTGCTACTTCTTAATTGAAACTCAATAATCCAAATTTGGGAGTAAAATCAGATCCTTCATTGCCCAGATCAGTAGAGCTAGAGTATGTTCCAGGTATGATGTAAATTTCCAGCTGCTGGTGGGCATTTGCAGCACAAGCACCTCCTGCTGGACAATACCTTACAAAGATTTGCTTCTACAAAAAGAGAACCTCAAAGGTGACAAAAGGAGAGGACACCTTTAACTTTCCAATCATGTAAGAGGATTGCTTAACATCCCTGCTATCAGTTGCTCAAACTCCTAAAAGATATAAGCCCACACACACAAGAATCTAATTTTTTCAATCTCAATAAGACAAAGTTTAAAGTGAAAAACAATTTTAAGGGAAAATAAATTTTGAGAACTATCACAATATTTACTAAACTACAAAATTCTTTACTTCAGGAAAACTAGTAATTTCATTCAGCAATCAAAGAGTTTCCCAGTTTTTTTTTTTTTTTTAAAAAAGTGATGTTTCTACTAAAATGTGGGTGAATAACTACTTTAACTAGTATGGATTTATAAAAACACTAGTTGTGCTGTGGGTGAAGTTTTTGGTTGGAGACCTTGCTCTTAAATACTAATCAAATAAATATACAGTAGTATATTAATGTTGGACATAGTTACCAACTCTCAGGACTTTTCACGTTTTACCTAAAACAGACCTTTCAAAAGTTTATAGGTTGGATGGGGGAAGGGGCGGTTTGTGTTTTGTATTATATCTTTACAGGAACACTGGCAAGTAGGTTAAGGCACAAAACTTAAAAACAATTAAAGCTTTTATTAAGCTTCTATAAAACCTATTACCATATTTCTTCAAT
Source organism: Lepidochelys olivacea (assembly GCF_965140295.1). Taxonomy (NCBI): domain Eukaryota; kingdom Metazoa; phylum Chordata; order Testudines; family Cheloniidae; genus Lepidochelys; species Lepidochelys olivacea. The sequence continues at coordinate 55,530,780 of NC_140416.1, forward strand.
TAATTTTTATGACAACTAAGTTTATTTTGATACTTAAACATTCCCCTAAAATACAGAAAATGCAAACAGCACCAGCTTTGGGTTAGAGAATGAAGAAATCTCAAATATGAAACTTCCTACAATCAAAAGTGAAACTAACCAATAGTTTTCATTGTCAAAGTTGAGTGAAAGGCAAAAAGCAAACCTACATTTTAAATAGCAGATAGCACATTAGACACTTAAAATTCTAAGATATTAATAAAAGTGCCCCATTAATATAAGCATATGGGGTAACTGCCCTTTAGTTTTCCTTCTGAAACCAAGGTAATACATGTTTAATGTGATGATAAATTCATTCTAATAAAGAATGAATTTAGGCTGAGAAAATTCTCACACTCATCCAACTAACCAGTGTGCAAATGTAGCTATGTCACTCTCTATTAAAATGTTAAGATTGCAGGGCACAAGTTGCCCATATCAGATTTTTCCTTCACTCAGACCTACTGTACACAACATGACAATTACTGTCCCCAATAGGATTTTTTTTAAAACCCAGTCACTACTGTGATAAAAAAAGGAACAAAAGTTCATGTCAAGTTCAGTGCTTGGGCCTAACAAGCATCAAGTAAAAAAACCTCTCATCTACAATTATAAATAGATAAAACTTGCAGGGGAGCACCATCACTTCAAATAAAAAAGTGGGGACATACTGAATACTCTACTTTGATATCTAAACAAAGAATATTCTAGCATGTGACTGAACTGTGATGACATTTACAAACCAAGGAAAACAAAAGCCACCACTGCACTAGCAATCATGCCCCATTAAAAGAATTAGGAACTTGGAAATTACTCTGTTCAAGCACATTTGTACCCTAACCAGTGCATATTCATTTTGTGACACTCAAGTGAGTAGAAGTTGAATAAAGGACTCCATGTGTGGATCCAATATAAATTCATCTAAAAATCTAACAGTGCAGTCCTGCAAGCACCCACCATGCTACAAATGTGGTCAGAGAAAAAAAAAATCCTATCAACAGTGAAGCTCAGAATAATAAAGAAGCAAACAGAAAAAGAAGCGGTGAGAGGAGCGTGCACAACGGGACTAGACCAAATGGCAGAGTCCCACACACAGCCCCACTCCTCCTACACAGAGAGAGAGAGAGAAATGGAAGAGAAAAGGTACATGTCTCTAATCATCGCAAATATGTGCCAAAGTAGGAGTGTGAAATCCCAGAGGTGTCCTTCCACTGAGCTTTGTACCTGTACAAGAAGGGCAGACCCAGAACGAGGGGGGCAGGAGATGCTTCTGAATTACAACTTGCAGAAACGGAATTTTCCCAGTGCTCTGGCCACAAAGGCAAATTAAACCAAAAAAAAAAAAAAACACACAACCCTGCAATAGCAGCTTTACTACAAATTCTCAATAATCAAAGCAGCATCGTTTCAAAGATAATAATAAAACTTCCCTCTCCGCATCACAGGGAACAAATCAAACCAACAGCAAAGGGCCTGGAAATAATCATTCTGAAGAAAACCAGAGAGGAGGGGACAAACCTCCCTCCCCCACCCCATCCCCAGTGCAATGTGTCATCTCCTTCCCCCTGCTCCTCACCACAACCCCACTGTGTCGCCCACCTCCATCTCTCGCTCCCCCTCCTCAGAAACTTATTTCAGTGCATGCAGGGGCGGGAGAAAGGACATGACCCCCTAGGGCTCTATCCCCTTGGGGGTCGGCGGCCTGGGATGGGGGGGTTACACTGAAGTTGTTGCTCCTTAGCTCCAAGTTGGCTGAAGCGTCCTATGTAGACTGCTCCTCTCCCCCCCCCCCCCCAGCTATCCTCCTCCACCCTCCCCCAACCAACTCCCTGAGACACAGACAGAAAAGCACGGGGGAGGCGAGGGATAGAGCTACTCATAGAAGAGAGCAGAAGGAGAGAATAGGGAGGAGGAGAATCCAAAAGGTGGGATACTACACCCTGCTGGTGGTGCTGCTGCTGGTGGCTGGCTGGGGTCCCCCTGGCAGGACCTCTCTCTGAGGGGGAGGGCTCTTCTTCATAGGGGGAAGGTGCTGCGGCTCCTCTGGGCCTCCCTGTCCCCCTCTTCTGGGCTCCTCTCTCTCCTCCTCTCACTTTCTTTAATCTAAGCTGGGAGTGGAAGATGGTAGGTTGCTCCCTTCTCCTCCTCCTCTTCTCTCTCTCCTCTGGGAGGTCCTTTTCCTTCCCCCTCTCCCCAGGGGGCTCCGCCTGCCGGGGGGAGCAGGGGGCGGACGGGAAGAAAGGAACGAAGCAGAAGAGGCGCAGGAGAAGAGAAACTGTGACACAAAAACAAGCCGAGAAGCTGAACTCTTCTTCAATCCCATTCACCCGGCCCGGCCGCAGCACCCGCTCGCCGGGATCACTCCGCCGCCGGCCTCCCTGCCTGCCTGGGGCGCGCGCCCGAGCTCCGCCGCGCGCGCCCGACACGCTCTCTCACAGCTACTCCGGCTCTGAAGCGGGGAAGGGGAGGAGGAGGAGGAGACGGGGGAGGACACAGAGATTGGGGGCGAGGCGAGTTCCCACCTCCCTGGACCCCATGCCGCCTCCCGGGAAGTGCGAAAGGAGAGGTCGCCAGCCTCCGCCGGGCGGGGAGGGAGGGTTCGCTGGCTCCTCCTGAGGGGACTACTTGACGTGTTGGTGCGGCGAATTTATTTCCCTTTGCCTAAGGAACGGGCTGTGCGACGGCGCCCATTGCCTAGGGAAAAAACCCGGATGTAAAGTGAGTGAAACTAAAGTAGAGTGAAGTAGGGCACCAAACTCTAGTGGAGCAGCAGCGGGGGAGGGAGGGAGCATGCACCGGGGCAGGCAGCAGCAGGAGAGCAGCACAAGTATCCTCACCCCAATGCGCAAGGGGTTCTGCGTAGGAAAGCCGATGCACCAAGACAAGGGGAGAAACATAAGCATCCTCACCCAATGCAAAGGATTCTGCACAGGAAGCTGATGCACCAGGGCACTAGCAGAAGCACAAGCATCCTCACCCCCAATGCAAGGGATTCTACACAGGAAGTTGATGCACCATGGCAGGAGGAGAAACATAAATACTCACCCCAATGCAAGGGGCTTTACACAGGCAGTTGATGCACTAAGGCAGCAGCAACAACACAACCATCTTCACCCTACTGTAAAGGATTTTGCATAGGAAATCGATACAGGGCAACAGGAAAAAACAAGAATCATCACCCCAATGCATGGGGCTTTGCACAGGAAGTTGATGCAACAGGGCAGCAGGAGAAACACAAGAATAATCACCCCCAGTGCAAAGGGCTCTGCACAGGAAGCTGATGCATCAGGGAAAAAGAAGACAAGGAGAAACACCAGCATTTTCATCCCAATTCAAGGGGTAATGCTCCAAGGCAGGAGGAAGAAAGGACAAATTCATACATCCTTATTCCCAAAGCAAATTATAACCTCCCAGGAGCAACCATCCTCCTTCCACAACAAACTGCTAGCTCTTTGCCATATTATTTTTAGAATTAGTAGAGACATCTACTTAGGAGGCAGGGAGGATTTCATTGCTTCTTCACTGCTGCTCTTCTCTTTCCCCTTAATGCACTTGTTTTTGTTTTTCTAAGTTATTTATTTATTTTCTATTCTTTCTGAGTGATGCTGCCATTTGGTTTCATGCTTTGTTGAGTAACAGAAAACAGCAGTAATATATAAACTACTGTTTTTCAAAAATAGTGGAAAGCTAAAATTTCAGGAGAGATCAAAACAGGCAAAGTTAGTTCTATTAATGTTGTAATAAGAGTTATATGTGAGACAACTAAGGAAGGAATTTGGGAAATGAGGAGGGTTTTTAATAGCAATATAATCAAAATATAAAGAAATGTAATTCTGTTTATACATCCAAAGCATTTAATGTGTATATTTAAAATAAGTATGAAGCAGGGCAGAGAAAATCTTTTTGTTCTATTTGTACAGCACCTAGCACAATAGGGCCCAAATCCATGACTAGGTCTCTTAGGTGTCACAAGAATACAAAGAATAATCATTTGCTTGTAAAGTATTAGTCTTTATGCATATAATTTATAATATATTAACACAGATAACACATACCTTTCTCACATGTATCTGTGGACTGTAAAACGATAATGTGTTTCTCAAAAACATTTTGGCCTTACCTTGCCCATCTGAGTCATCACTGCTGAATCAGTGGGACTGTTCATTTGCTAAACACTACAGGATTCTCAGAAATGTTTACAGAAAGTCATTTTTTAGTTTTCAGAGTAGCAGCCATGTTAGTCTGTATCCGTAAAAAGAAAAGGAGTACTTGTGGCACCTTAGAGACTAACAAATTTACTAGAGCATAAGCTTTCGTGAGCTACAGCTTACTTCATCGGATGTAATTCAAAAGTGGTTTTATTTTTTAAGCAGTGGCCATGTTGTCTTATTTATTTAACATTGTCACAATTTGTGAAAAAAGTAAGTGTGTGTATAATCTCTACAGATATTTCAGGAAGCCAGGTGAACTCATTATTATGTTGTGAAACTAAATCCATAAAGCAGTCATGATGAGTAACTCAGGGACTCATTGTAATTGGGTAGTAATATACAATTTTATCACCTCGAGAATTCTTATGTGTTCAAAGTGAGTGGGGATTTACCAGAATGCTTACTATCAGAACCGTCTAAAAAAATTGGGCGACCGTGGTATTGTTTATTTAATTAACTGCTAATTTTCCAGTGCTTTTCAGTCAGTTTCTGGTGTTGCCAACTAATGATTTAATCATGAGTCTCGCGACATTTCTTAAAGCCCTCGCGTCTCAAGTTATGTGATGATGAGAGAATATCAGGTTTTGTTTATTTTTAAATATGTTTCTAGCCTGTGGGGTTGTGGATACAAGCTGGAACACCTAACCTTAACCTAAAGGCTCAAACAGTAGGCAAATAAAAGACCCTCAATTTTTTAAAATCATGTGATTTTGAGGGGTCTTCTCATGATTTTTGAATGGTTGGGGTTGGCAATACTAAAAGATAATTACACTGGGAGGGGGATTGATCTAAGTTACGCAACTTCAGTTACGTGAATAACGTAGCTGAAGTTGACATACTTAGATCGACTTACCGTGGTGTCTCCACCGCGGTGAGTCGACTGCTGCTGCTCCCCCTTCGACTCTGCCTGCAGCTCTCACAGCACTGGAGTACAGGAGTCAATGGGAGAGCGCTCGGGGGTTGATTTATCGCGTCTAGAGTAGACGCAATAAATCGATCCCCGTTGGATCGATTGCTGCCCACCGATCCGGCGGGTAGTGAAGACATACCTATAGAACATACCAAGCAGTGTTTTGTTGGTTTACAGTGGACATTGGCATTGCTTGGATGTCTTGAGAATCAACAGGTGAAGCCAAATGCTTTTAACTGCCACAAACGTCTTGTTAGCCATTGCAGTATATGACCTAGATTATTATATAGTGACTGGAACTTATTAATTGTATAATATCTTTATTAAACTCTGTCCATTTTAAAGAAATATTTGTATTTTACTTTATACACTTCTCTCTTCAGTTTATGCTATCTGTAACAAACAAATACAGCATCTAACATTCAGATGGGTTGACCATATTGGAATCTGCTCTTAACCTCTCTTAAATTCAGCTACCTCAATTTACTTGGCCTGGGCGGGGACTTTTAAATGGGCATAAGGTATGATCTACACCTAAAACTTAGGTGTGTTGCTCAGGGGTGTGAAGAATTCACACCACTCAGAGATGTAGTTAAGGTGACCTAAGCCCCAGCATAGACACTGCTAGGTCAGTGGAAAAATTCTGTCAACCTAGCTGCTGCCTCTTGGAGTGGTGGATTAAGTACAGCAACAGAAAAACCCCTTCCATCGCTCTCACAAGTGTCTATACAATGGCGCTACAGAGGCATAGCTGTAGAGCAGTTACCTAACACTCAGTGACTTGCATTGACATCAGCACAAGTTGTGGGTGTTCAGACCCTGTAGATCAGAGCAAGTGTCTTTAGTTAATGTGTATACTTAATTACTATCTTTAGTTATTGTGGAAAAGCTTTGGTAAAAAGGTGAGTCAGTGTACTCTAAAAATAGGCTTGGGCTCATTTTGACTCTTGTGTTTGGTTTTGTTTAGAACTCCGTATGAAGGGCACAACATTTTATCTATTTTTTGTGAATTAAAAGAAACCTAGTGATGGTGAAATATGTGGTTAGTGGGTTTACTCTGTTGTGTTGTTATATGCAGTTTGAATAAGTTATACAGTGTAGAAATGGATGAGGGTCTAGTAATTAGTTTATCCTTGTAAATTAAGGAAATTGGACAGTGTCCACCAAAGAACATTTACATGTACTTGAAAATTACCCATAGGGAGAATATAAATACTGTGTGGCATTGAGGTCATACGTATTCAATACCTTAATGAATATCGAGAAATAATTACTTTCATCTCCTAAATAGTCTGTGTGAGGAGACCCTATGTTACCATTCTACATTCATAACCCCAACCTTCTAAACATAGAACATACTCCATCTAGCCCAGTATCCTGTCTTCTGACAGTGGCCAATGCCAGGTGCCCCAGAGGGAATGAACAGAACAGGTAATCCTCAGATACCGATTATCAGAAGTGTAACTGGTTGTATTAACAAAAAGAAAAAAGGAGTACTTGTGGCACCTTAGAGACTAACAAATTTATTTGAGCATAAGCTTTCGTGAGCTACAGCTCACTTCATCGGATGCATCCAATGAAGTGAGCTGTAGCTCACGAAAGCTTATGCTCAAATAAATGTCAGTCTCTAAGGTGCCATAAGTACTCCTTTTCTTTTTGTGGATACAGATTAACACAGCTGCTACTCTGAAACCTGGTTGTATTAAGAATTTGCAATGTCATTCCTGCTTTTAAATCTGTGATTTAAAAATTAAAATGATCTCATCAACCCCATAACTAGATATGTAAATGAAACTATAAACAATAGAATCTGTCATGGATGTCTGAGCATGATTCCCAGGAGCGCTAATGGTTGCTTCATGCATGTAGTAAGAGCTGATTATACCCCAGGTATCCAGATAAGGCTTTACACAAACTGATTATTATGAAATGTTGTGCCCACATACATGTATCTGGTGTGTCTCCTTCACGGTGGCAGCATAACCACCCCAGAAAGCATTTATATGAAACTTTAAAAGAGCACTTGGTGGCTATTTTCTCAGTTAGTGTACAAGAAAAGTTATTCCCACACACACACACCAAAGTAAAGTGTTGTTGCAGTTTGTTAAAATTCAAATTTCAGTCCATACAAATATTACACTTTCTCTGGTAAATGTCAAAGATATAATGTAATCAGTCAAATTCCCTTCCAAGTATGTTTCCTAAAAGCTCTGCAATATATGGGCTTGATCGAAAGCCCATGGAAGTCAATGGAAAGATTATCTTTGATCTCGCTGAAGTTTGGATCAAAATATATATGAACAACTGCTCCCAATTACATTGCTTTTCATATTTGAGTGTCTTCCAATCAGTTTGGCTGAAACCAAGAAGATTGGAAGGCAACATCACCATTAAGAAGATGAAACATTAATATGGAAATATCTCTGAAAATCAATTTATCAACATTTACTTTTAAAAAATTATAAAAATTACATGATCTCATGCCACTATCACTCTCCCTCCCTCTTCCTAGGAAATAATGGCATAGTGCTGATGCTTGGGACATTTAAAGCAAGATTGGAGAAAGCACTATTTAGTATACTGTAGAGAGCAGTCTTACAATGAACCTCATTAAAGGAGTTGACAATAGAGGTTCCCAAACTGGAGAACTAGCTTTTAGTCTCTGGAGAACTGGCTGATCATGCGGCACTTTCCTCCTAATTTCCAGTGGCTAAACTGCATTAAAAGAAGCTAGAATAGAGACAAACACCTACAAGATCTCTATCAAGCATTCTTAAAATTACAATACCCACCTGCTGAAGTGAAAAAACAGATTGACAGAGCTAGAAGTGTACCCAGAAGTCACCTACTACAGGACAGGCCCAACAAAGAAAGTAACAGAACGCCACTAGCCGTCACCGTCAGCCCCCAACCTCTCCAGCGCATCATCAAAGATTTACAACCTATCTTGAAAAATGATCCCTCACTCTCACAGATCTTGGGAGACAGACCAGTCCTCGCTTAGAGACAGCCCCCCAGCCTGAAGCAAATACTCACCAGCAACCGCACACCACACAACAAAAACACTAACCCAGGAACCTATCCTTGCAACAAAGCCCGATGCCAACTCTGTCCACATATTTATTCAAGTGACACTGTCATAGGACCTAATCACATTAGCCACGCCATCAGGGGCTCGTTCACCTGCACATCTACCAATGTGATATATGCCATCATGTGCTAGCAATGCTCCTCTGCCATGTACATTGGCCAAACCGGACAGTCTCTACGCAAAAGAATAAATGGACACAAATCTGACATCAGGAATCATAACATTCAAAAACCGGTAGGAGAACACTTCAACCTCTCTGCCCACTCAGTAAAAGATTTAAGGGTGGCAATTTTGCAACAGAAAAGCTTCAAAAACAGACTCCAAGGAGAAACTGCTGAGCTTGAATTAATATGCAAACTCAATACCATTAACTTGGGTTTGAATAGAGATTGGGAGTGGCTGGGTCATTACACATATTGAATCTATTTCCTTAAATTAAGTATCCTCACACCTTCTTGTCAACTGTCTAAATGGGCCATCTTGATTATCACTCCAAAAGTTTTTTTCTCCTGCTGATAATAGCTCATTTTAACTAATTAGCCTCTCACAGTTTGTATGGTAACTTCCAACTTATCTATATGTGTGTGTGTATGTGTATATATATATATATATATATATATATATATATATCTTACTGTATGTTCCATTCTATGCATCCAATGAAGTGGGCTGTAGCCCACGAAAGCTTATGCTCTAATACGTTGGTTTGTCTCTAATGTGCCACAAGTACTCCTGTTCTTTTTTTAGAATACATTAAACACACTTCTAATGTCATTTTTCTATATCAGCTGACTGGGATGTTACATGATTATGAATGGGAGGGGACATGGTCTACATAACCATGACTGGGAAGGGCAGCATTCACAAGACAAAAAGTTTGGGAACATCTAGACTTTTCCATCTCTATCTTTTGTGTGTGAGATTATCTCACAAGGATTCTGCCAAGAATGACCTTGAGCGGATCACTGCGGACTACGTGGCTCTGGGAAGAAGGATAAAGGAGTTGGAGGCGCAAGTGGTGTTCTCGTCCATCCTCCCCGTGGAAGGAAAAGGCCTGGGTAGGGACCGTCGAATCATGGAAGTCAACGAATGGCTACGCAACTGGTGTCGGAGAGAAGGCTTTGGATTCTTTGACCATGGGATGGTGTTCCATGAAGGAGGAGTGCTAGGAAGAGATGGGCTCCATCTTACGAAGAGAGGGAAGAGCATCTTTGCCAGCAGGCTGGCTAACCTAGTGAGGAGGGCTTTAAACTAGGTTCACCGGGGGAAGGAGACCAAAGCCCTGAGGTAAGTGGGAAAGCGGGATACCGGGAGGAAGCTCAGGCAGGAATGTCTGTGAGGGGAGGGCTCCTGCCTCATACTGAGAATGAGGGGCGATCAACAGGTTATCTCAAGTGCTTATATACAAATGCACAAAGCCTTGGAAACAAGCAGGGAAACTGGAGGTCCTGGTGATGTCAAGGAACTATGATGTGATTGGAATAACAGAGACTTGGTGGGATAACTCACATGACTGGAGTACTGTCGTGGATGGTTATAAACTGTTCAGGAAGGACAGGCAGGGCAGAAAAGGTGGGGGAGTAGCACTGTATGTAAAGGAGCAGTATGACTGCTCAGAGCTCCGGTACGAAACTGAGTGTCTCTGGATTAAGTTTAGAAGTGTGTGCAACAAGAGTGATGTAGTGGTGGGAATCTGCTATAGACCACCGGACCAGGGGGATGGGGTAGATGAGGCTTTCTTCTGGCAGCTCACGGAAGCTACTAGATCGCATGCCCTGATTCTCATGGGTGACTTTAATTTTCCTGATATCTGCTGGGAGAGCAATACAGCGGTGCATAGACAATCCAGGAAGTTTTTGGAAAGCGTAGGGGACAATTTCCTGGCGCAAGTGCTAGAGGAGCTAACTAGGGGGGGCGCTTTTCTTGACCTGCTGCTCACAAACTGGGTAGAATTAGTGGGGGAAGCAAAAGTGGATGGGAATCTGGGAGGCAGTGACCATGAGTTGGTTGAGTTCAGGATCCTGACGCAGGGAAGAAAGGTAAGCAGCAGGATACGGACCCTGGACTTCAGGAAAGCAGACTTCGACTCCCTCAGGGAACGGATGGCCAGGATCCCCTGGGGGACTAACATGAAGGGGAAAGGAGTCCAGGAGAGCTGGCTGTATTTCAAGGAATCCCTGTTGAGGTTACAGGGACAAACCATCCCAATGAGTCGAAAGAATAGTAAATATGGCAGGCGACCAGCTTGGCTTAATGGTGAAATCAAGAAGTGGAAGGTTGGACATATGACCAGGGAAGAGTATAAAAATATTGCTCGGGCATGTAGGAATGATATCAGGAGGGCCAAATCGCACCTGGAGCTGCAGCTAGCAAGAGATGTCAAGAGTAACAAGAAGGGTTTCTTCAGGTATGTTGGCAACAAGAAGAAAGCCAAGGAAAGTGTGGGCCCCTTACTGAATGAGGGAGGCAACCTAGTGACAGAGGATGTGGAAAAAGCTAATGTACTCAATGCTTTTTTTGCCTCTGTCTTCACTAGCAAGGTCAGCTCCCAGACTGCTGCGCTGGGCATCACAAAATGGGGAAGAGATGGCCAGCCCTCTGTGGAGATAGAGGTGGTTAGGGACTATTTAGAAAAGCTGGACATGCACAAGTCCATGGGGCCGGACAAGTTGCATCCGAGAGTGCTGAAGGAATTGGTGGCTGTGATTGCAGAGCCATTGGCCATTATCTTTGAAAACTCGTGGCGAACCGGGGAAGTCCCGGATGACTGGAAAAAGGCTAATGTAGTGCCAATCTTTAAAAAAGGGAAGAAGGAGGATCCTGGGAACTACAGGCCAGTCAGCCTCACCTCAGTCCCTGGAAAAATCATGGAGCAGGTCCTCAAAGAATCAATCCTGATGCACTTGCATGAGAGGAAAGTGATCAGGAACAGCCAGCATGGATTCACCAAGGGAAGGTCATGCCTGACTAATCTAATCGCCTTTTATGATGAGATTACTGGTTCTGTGGATGAAGGGAAAGCAGTGGATGTATTGTTTCTTGACTTTAGCAAAGCTTTTGACACGGTCTCCCACAGTATTCTTGTCAGCAAGTTAAGGAAGTATGGGCTGGATGAATGCACTATAAGGTGGGTAGAAAGCTGGCTAGATTGTCGGGCTCAACGGGTAGTGATCAATGGCTCCATGTCTAGTTGGCAGCCGGTATCAAGTGGAGTGCCCCAAGGGTTTGTCCTGGGGCCGGTTTTGTTCAATATCTTCATAAATGATCTGGAAGATGGTGTGGATTGCACTCTCAGCAAATTTGCGGATGATACTAAACTGGGAGGAGTGGTAGATACGCTGGAGGGGAGGGATAGGATACAGAAGGACCTAGACAAATTGGAGGATTGGGCCAAAAGAAATCTGATGAGGTTCAATAAGGATAAGTGCAGGGTCCTGCACTTAGGATGGAAGAATCCAATGCACCGCTACAGACTAGGAACCGAATGGCTAGGCAGCAGTTCTGCGGAAAAGGACCTAGGGGTGACAGTGGACGAGAAGCTGGATATGAGTCAACAGTGTGCCCTTGTTGTCAAGAAGGCCAATGGCATTTTGGGATGTATAAATAGGGGCATTGCCAGCAGATCGAGGGACGTGATCGTTCCCCTCTATTTGACATTGATGAGGCCTCATCTGGAGTACTGTGTCCAGTTTTGGGCCCCACACTACAAGAAGGATGTGGATAAATTGGAGAGAGTCCAGCGAAGGGCAACAAAAATGATTAGGGGTCTAGAACACATGACTTATGAGGAGAGGCTGAGGGAGCTGGGATTGTTTAGCCTGCAGAAGAGAAGAATGAGGGGGGATTTGATAGCTGCTTTCAACTACCTGAAAGGGGGTTCCAAAGAGGATGGCTCTAGACTGTTCTCAATGGTAGCAGATGACAGAACGAGGAGTAATGGTCTCAAGTTGCAGTGGGGGAGGTTTAGATTGGATATTAGGAAAAACTTTTTCACTAAGAGGGTGGTGAAACACTGGAATGCGTTACCTAGGGAGGTGGTAGAATCTCCTTCCTTAGAGGTTTTTAAGGTCAGGCTTGACAAAGCCCTGGCTGGGATGATTTAACTGGGAATTGGTCCTGCTTCGAGCAGGGGGTTGGACTAGATGACCTTCAGGGGTCCCTTCCAACCCTGATATTCTATGATTCCCAGTCAGAGGCTGGGACATCCACCTCCACTGCACACTCCTATATTCTTGTGTTTCTGAGGATCTATGTGTGACTAAGAGGGATCAGAGTGGAGCCAGGAGGTACCCCCGGCAACTAGCAGCATAGTATTCTTGCTAAAAAGGTAATATAGCCTGAGGCTGAGCTACCTTTGGTTTGTCCCTCCCCTTGCAGGGGTAGTGGCAGGTAGAGGAAGTCCTGCCAGTGCAACTCCAGTGGAATAATGTGCCTGTGCATGTGGATTCACGGAATCTGGGAAGACCAATGGGACATGTGGGCCATTTCTGGAGGAGGGATATCTCAACCTTAAAGAAATGATTTTAAGAAAATTCCATGAGGTTTCTCACCCTAAACATTGTCTTGCAGATTTTTCTGAGAAAGCCTCTGTAGCGAGGTGGTCACCCTGCTCCTGCCGGGAATGGGTTAAAGCAGCCCAGGAGAGGGCTGTGAATGGGGAAAGTAGGCTGATGGGGAAAGCAGCCACAGCTGTAGTCAGTGCAATCAGGGCCCAGCTGGCTCTTATAAGAGGGTTGAAGGCCAGAGGCAAAGACAGACTCTTTCTTGAGAGAAGGACCTGGCTACCTTGGAAGCTGAGAAGGGTACCCAGGGTGGAGCAGTGCTGGAGAAGGAGCTGGGGAGTTCCAGCCTAGCAAAGCCCCAAACTGCAGGCCTTCTCAAAGGCCTACAAAAGGGTACTAGGGCTGCAAAGGGGCAGCCCCTAGATAAGCAGAGGCAGCTAGTCCAACCCCCTTGCCAATTATGAGTGGTTTACAAACTGCAGCTGCCACAGGGAGCAGGGGCTAGGTGATGACTGGCAGTAGCCACTGAGGTAAGATGGGGGTTCCCCTGGGTGGAGAGACCCCAATTATGGGTTGATTCTGGGGGGCAGAACCCAGATGTAGGGCAGGCACCAGGGTCCGGGGGGGGACATGGGGGCCAGCGGCAGGCAAGACACTGGCCTGCAGAGGGTGCTCTGCACTGAAAGAGCTGATTCCCTAGATGACCAGGAGGAGGTGCTGTACTGGTGAGTCTCGCCCTGCTACAGCCTCTCAGAAGCCCCTCTCTCAATCTATTAGTGATTCAGTTACAGTAGATGCCATTTATTTTCTTACAGGAGGTGTTGGAATGCTTAGTGAAGCAGTGAAATTGGCTGAATATTCTAGGAGAATATGTACTACACAGTGTTAGATATTAAGGCCAGAAGGCATCATGATCATCTAGCCTGACCTGTGTGACACAGGCCCTAGAATTTCACCCCATCATTCTGTATCAAGTCTGCAACTTCTGGGTCACCTAGGGAATATCTTTCACCATATAAACAAATCCTTAATACATATGGAAATACACAGACATATGGTGCTTCCAGTACCTTCCAACAAATAGCAAAGGACTAACCAGATCTAGGCAGTGTCATCTGCCTTTAGGAATCAAGATGATATTTTTAGGAAGATCTGAGCAATCATAAGGGAGACACTGCCTAGGACTCTTAGCTTATGCTGGATAAGCCTGCATACAACCCCATACACTGTTCACAATTACAATTAAATATAGTCTATTTGCCAAGTTTTGAAATATTTCAATGAATAACTATTCATTTTTTAAGCCTGAGGTATGACAAACCATATGAACAATTGCCACTATCCTTGTGGAGAAGGGGCACTCAACACCCAATTTTTGTGTGTGTTAAACAACAAAATATCAGACAATTCAACTAATTTTGTAGCATTTGTTATCACAGTACATGTTGCTACTGGTAGTAGGGAGGCTAACTGATGATCATGGTACATCCCATATCCTGCAAACAGCATTCTTCCAGATCCCATCAATAGACTGATCTGATCGTTCTCCTCTAAATTTAAAAAGTTCAGCGGGGGCGAGAGAGAGGGGAAACACAATGATTACGAATAAAATCATTTCATGAGTTTTGAAGAGCTCACAAAAGTGAAAATGACATCTTTTATACAAGATCACATCAGCACATTATAAGCCACATAAACAAGCAGAAGGCCACATCAGTAAACCAGACACATGTCACTAACAGTCAGATTCTGTACACAGGCAGATAACCATCTCAACAAACAAACAACAGGAATAGACATATCAACAAGTAAACAACACACATGGGAAAATTACCCCATCTACAAACAATAAAATACATACACAGGAAAGGACAACACCAACATACAGTACAGCACATTCTATTACTATTCCATTTGTTAAGCACTGGCAATATGCTTGGCACTAGACAAAATGCAAATAAAAACACAAACCCTGCCTTGGAGCTTACAATTTAAAATAAAGATACAGAGAAAACAAGATGTACTGGAAAATTCAGAGGATGGTGATAACTTAGTATTTTTAACTAGTTTAAATATTAAAGTTGACCAAAGTCTCCAAATATGTATGCCTAAAGTAAGGCTCCTAAATTCTACAACTGGCTGCCTAACTAAGTGGCTTGATTTTCAAATGTTCTGAACAACTAAAAATCAGGCCACTTTTATTTAAGTGGCTAACTGTGGTCTTCAGCACCTAAGTTCAGGCTCCCAGTTTTGAAAACCTTGGCCATTAATTTTATCTCAATCTCTGCATCTTTCCTTCTCTGAGCCCTGGTCTACACTTGTGGGGGGGGGGGAACTCTATCTAAGTTACGCAACTTCAGCTACGTGAATAACATAGCTGAAGTCAACATACTTAGATTGACTTACCGTGGTGTCTTCACCATGGTGAGTCGACTACCACCGCTCTCCCGTCGACTCCGCCTGCGCCTCTCGTGGAGTACAGGAGTCGAAGGGAGAGTGCTCGGTGGTCGATTTATTGAGTCTAGACTAGACGTGCTAAATTGATCCCCGCTGGATCGATCGCTGCCTGCCGATCTGGCGGGTAGTGTAGACATATCCTGATATAATGTTTGGGCAAGAAGAAAGTTGATGCAGTTTAGCATATGAAAGCCTCATGGAAGAAGTATGTCAGATTTACTTTTTTATACGTCATCCATCACCTTGGTATCTGGGATTGAAAGGTCATTCCATTGACTAGAATCAGCACAGAAGATGGGCAGAGACAGGAATGGGAGAAGGAAACCAAAGGTGCAGTGACATTAGCATTACTGATTAAATGACAGAAGTTAAGGGAATCATGATAAACGAAATCTAAGATGTAAAATGGGACACTGCTGTGCAGGTCCTTGAAGTCTAAATATAATCTACTGGGGAAAAGGGGTGGTTAGCCCACTGGAGGGATTCAGAGAGAGGCATGACGTGGTCTGATATATGGGTGAAGAAGATAATTTTAGTAGTTGCATTTTGGACAGATTGGAAAGAAGCAAAGTGGAAATCAGGGATGTCAGAGAAAAGGTGATATAACTAAATACATGTAGGGAGTAAATCCATTAAGTAAGAATGTGTCTTTTTACTTAGTCAAGTTTCATAATAGAACTGCACTATAAAATAATATGGGGATAGTCATAATATATGCGTATATATAAGTATGACTATACCCATATAATTTCATTTATTTTTACTATATTCCATTAAAAGCCTATGTTATAAGAATATTATTAAAATTGCTAAGTCAATCACACAGTAGTTGGTAAATGCAGCAGTTAAGTATGTTTTTGGGTGTTCAGAAATAATAATCAATAATAGTAATGTAGACACATCCATGTTTTGCAACTGAAAAAGATGTATAGATCATCTTAACACCTTTATTAACCTCTTGCATCTAGCTTTCCCAACCAAAAACAAATTGCTGCTGACTAGAGGGTAGATAGGAACTAAGAAACCTGTTTCTTCCAAAATGTTGTAAGGCACTCAGATATGATTCTATTAGATCCACTAATCATTACTTTGGATATACTGCAGTGAATAGAATGAAAGTCTCAGATGATTTCAATACACTGCAAAGTGCAAACTCCATTTCCAGTTACAGGGCTAAATCCTGCTCAGCTTATTCACATGAGTGAAGTCAGTCAGACTATTTGCATGAGTAAATGGAGTAAGATTTGGTCAGTAGTGAAGTTGGGTTTTGGAAAAAAAAATCAGCATAAGAAGTTTCTGCTCTGTTTATATTTGCCTGCGCTGTATAATTTGGCTTCATTCTATGACTCCCTAGTTACATGGTATCGATACCTCATGAAAATTAGAAGTATACTTCACTGCACTAATATTCTCTTTATATTTATGGAAATGGAAGACAACTTTTTTTATTAAAAAGTAGTAACTCACACTAAAAAATATGGATAGTGCTGTTTGAAGGCCTTGCGTAATTTGTTACCCATTAACTCTTACAAACTCAACTGATGTCAACGTACTTCCAGTCTCCAAAACAATATTTCCTGGAATTAAGGGACAAGCTGCATCAGAAAATGTTGATTGCTTTTATGACAGAAGTTCCCAAGTTCTGATCTGTGAAACCACTGGTGTTCTGTGGAGCACTTGCTGGTGTTTTGCAAAGAGCTATCTTGTTGGTGGTGCTAGATCATCCTGATTTGCATCTGCTTTTATGGCAGACTGAGTATCCAGGCTCTTCATTGCAAAGAATCTCGAAATAAGGAGGAATCAAACTAGCTGCCTCCACTAGAGCATTGCTTCAGAGAAGACCAGTAGGGGGAATTAGGAGCTACTGGCCGGGACTGGAGCTGCCAGCTGTGAGCATGAAATATGTGTCCAAGGGAGAAGGGAACAGGCAGTGAGTCAACATATCCAAGGGAGAAAGGAATTAAGTGGCAGGGAAGTCTGCAGGAGGAGAAGGGGACTAGGTAGCAGAGAAGTATATACAGAGGAACAGGAAGAGAGAAAGAGGAACAAAATGGATGCGAGGAGCGGTGAAATTAAGAGCAAATGGAGACAGTGTGGATCAACTCTTCTAAATGGAAGACAAATGACTAATTGCATTGATGGCAATTAATAACTGTCAAATTTTCCTAATACTACTTTTCCATGAAAACAATTGCTTTAGTGACAACAGAAGTGTTATCAGATCATGAATGGGAAATAGGGGTGAAGAACGGGTGATGGGAATAATAGAGGGAGAGGTTGTCCAACACATGACTTTATTAAAATGTAGTCTCACACTCTGAAAAAGTCTGAGGATCTCTGCTGTCTTGTATATGACAACATATCCAAAAGTGCCATCTTCTCAAGGTTACTTTTACAAGAATCCCAACGAAGTAGTCCATGAATTAGTTAACGTTTGCAAACTGCTTTGCAGATGTACACATTTTGAAAGAGAAAGTACAGGACATATATTTTATCCTAATTACTGTTAACATCGAACATTTTACAAAAGGCAGATTGTGCCTGACCAACATGATCTCCTTCTTTGAAAAGATAACTGATTTTTTTTTAGACAAAGGAAATGCAGTATATCTAATTTAACCTGGATTTCAGTAAGGCCTCTGATACAGTTTCACATGGGGAAACTATTAGTTAAATTGGAGAAGATGGGGATTAATATGAGCATTGAAAGGTTGATAATGAACTGGTTAAAAGGGAAACTACACCAGGTCATACAGAAAGGTGAACTGTCAGGCTGGAGGGAGGTTACTAGTGGAGTTCATCAGTGATGGGTCTTGAAACCAATCTTATTTAACATTTTTATTACTGACCTTGGCACAAAAAGTGGGAGTGTGCTAACAAAATTTGTAGATGACACAAAGTTGGAAGATATTGCCCATATGGAAGAGGACCGGAATGTCATACCAGAAGAACTGGAGTAATAGAAATGGGATGAAATTTAATAGAGCAAGGTCATGCATTTAGGGACGAACAAGAAGAATTTTTTCTATATGTTGGGGCAATATCAATTGGAAGTGACAGAGGAAGAGAAAGACCTAGGTGTACTGGTTGATCACAGGATGACTATGAGCCACCTATGTGATGTGGCCATGATAAAGGCTAATGTATTCCTAGGATACAACAGGTGAGGTATTTCCATTAGAGACAGTAAAGTGTTGGTATCATTATACAAGGCACTGGTAAGACTTCATCTGGAATACTGTGTGCAGTTCTGGTCTTCCATGTTTAAGAAAGATGAATTCAAACTGGAACAGGTGCAGAGAAGGATCATCCTCATAGCCCAAGGAATGGAAAACCTACCTTATGAGAGGAGACTCAAAGAGCTTGGCTTGTTTAGCCTAACCAAAAGAAAGCTGAGGGGAAATGTGATTGCTCTCTATAAATACATCATAGAGATAAATATCAGGGTGGGAGAAGAGTTACTTAAGTTAAGCGCCAGTGTTGACACAAACACAAATGGATATAAAGTGGCCATCAACAAGTTTAGGCTTGATATTAGAAGAAGGTTTCTAACCATCAGAGGAGTGAAGTTCTGGAACAACATTCCAAGGGGAGCAGTGGGGGCAAAAAAAATCTAACTTGTTTCAAGACTGAGCTTCATAAATTTATGAAGGGAATGGTATGTTGAGGCTGCCCATCTATGACTGGTAGCAGCAAATATGTCCAATGGCTGGTGATGGGGCTCTACATGGAGAAGGCTCTGAGTTACTACAGGGAATTCTTTCCCAGGTGTCTGGCTGGAAAGTACCCACATGCTCAGGATCTAACCGATTGCCATATTTGAGGTCAGGAAGGAATTTTTCCCCTGGTCAGACTGGCAGAGACCCTGGTGGGTTTTTGACTTCCTCTGCAGCATGGGGCACAGGTCACTTGCAGGTTTAAACTAGTGTAAATTGTGAATTCTCTGTAACTTGAAGTCTTTAAATCATGATTTGAGGACTTCAGTATCTCAGACAGAGGTTAGGGGTCTATTACAGGTGTGGGTGGGGTTCTGTGGCCTGCAATGTGCAAGGGGTCAGACTAGATGATCATGATGGTCCCTTTTGACCTTAAAGTCTATGAGTATATGAGTCTATATAAAATATTAAAGTGCTAGGTATTGCTAAAATATAATTATCGAGAGTACGCAAAATGAAAGGGACAATTACAGAGAGACACATGAGCCAGTCTAATTTGCTATACCAGCTATTAAAAATGATTGAGAAGTTACCCCTCTGCAAATACCCTTTGTTATCTTGAACATGTGACCCTAGGTAATGAAAGCAAGCAGATGTCACATTCCTTCAACAGGAATGTAGGCTTGGGCAGATGGAAGTATGCAATAAAATAGACTTCCTGAAACAAAACAACACAAGTTAAAACAATCATAAAATTATCGTGATAAAGATTACATAATATTATGATTTGATAAATATATAATTTTTAAATTCCTAGGCACATAACTTTTTCTGTTGTAAAGGTGGAGATTGTCACATAGTGTCTGCACAAGATACTTGCCTTTCTTCCGCAGTTACAGCAGAGAGCAGAATCTAGCATGACGAGTGGGTCAGGCAGTAATTATATCAATGGATATTTCGGGGGCATTCATTCAAGAGTTAAAAAATCCTTGGAGTTCCTTCCTGACAGAGAAGATAAGTCTTTGGTAGAAATATTAGCCTTGATGGATAAATCAAAACCCCATAAACTCTGTTTGCCTGCATGGAGATAAAATAACTACCATACACAGTTGGGGAAAATGAGAGGAAAATATCTAAAGCTCTCAGAGTGCTACAATATCACTCCCTCCTCCATCTCAATTCTATTTTTGACTATAACTGGAAAAAAATTAATTATTCCCAAGAAACAAATGTTTCCCTACTATTTGTAAAAAGCTTAGGGATAGGAACTGTTGCGCATCACTCCCTCTCTACTGTGGAGTCCTTGGAGGGGATCGAATAGCTTGTGTTTATTCATCTTTACTAGCATAACCGGCTGTCAGTGGATTATCTTCTTCTGGCATCGAGATGGCTCCTTTTCACCATAGGCAGCTGCAGAAACAGCAGAGATTTTTGCTGATTTTTGGTTTCCTAGGTCACTATGTCTGCTTTTGGCTGGCTAGAGTGAGCTGTTTGTGGGGGAACTCCCTAGGAGGCCAAGCTGTATACTGAGTCTCTGATTCATATATGAAGAAGGTGGTGGTTTAATTCTTTAAAAAGAATCAAACAATTTCTTCCCTCAGTACTGGAACAAAAATATACAATATTATCACTTTGCCTACTCTTGAATAAGATGGAATTCCATTATCCCCCCAAAAATGTGTTTGATGTCAGAGATGTCTTAGGTGGGATTCACAAAAAGAAAAGGAGTACTTGTGACACCTTAGAGACTAACCAATTTATTAGAGCATAAGCTTTCGTGAGCTACAGCTCACTTCATCGGATGCATACCGTGGAAACTGCAGCAGGCTTTATATATACACAGAGAATATGAAACAATACCTCCTCCCACCCCACTGTCCTGCTGGTAATAGCTTATCTAAAGTGATCATCAGGTGGGCCATTTCCAGCACAAATCCAGGTTTTCTCACCCTCCACCCCCCCACACAAATTCACGCTCCTGCTGGTGATAGCCCATCCAAAGTGACAACTCTTTACACAATGTGCATGATAATCAAGTTGGGCCATTTCCTGCACAAATCCAGGTTCTCACATCCCCCCCACCCCCATACACACACAAACTCACTCTCCTGCTGGTAATAGCTCATCCAAACTGACCACTCTTCAAGTTTAAATCCAAGTTAATGCATTTGATTAGACTGGGAATACTTGAGGTGTGCTGGCTTGCAATAGAATTATCTAATATGAGGATTGCCTGAGAGGAGGCAGTCAATTATTATTATTTATGTCCAAAAGCCCCAGTCTGATCAGAGCCTCATTGTGCTAGGCACTGTACAAACACATATCACCAGATTTTCTAGTCTGCTAAAGCTGCTTTGCCTCTTCGAATTCACCATGGGGTGAAGTAATTCTGCAGTGCTTCTTACCTGGGCCCACACAGAACAACTGAACACCTAGCTATTTATCAACTACCTATCATCTTAATATCTAAGAAATGGGCTGGACTGGAAATATTGAGCAAAGAACAAGAGATCATCCAATCCATCTCCCAAGAGCCAAGGCAGGAATGTTCCCCAAGACATATTTCTAGTATTTTCTTCCCATCTAGTTTAAAAGTCCTAAGTGATGGGGCTCCCACAACTTCTCCTGGGAGACTGATCTACAGCATCATACATCACAGTGTCAGGAAGATTTTCCTGAGATTCAGCCAAATTTTTCCCTTTCTTAATTTCATGCCATTTTGCCTAGTTATATACCTGTGTGTCACACCACTTGATCTTGCAAGTCCTTACATGGTGAACAGCAAGGAATGTAAATTTGTTTCACTCCAGCACACGTGGAGGCTACTTGGGGTAAGTGTGTTTAAGCAGTAAGTGTCATCCTCTGTTTTGGAAAAGTGTGTGAGGTCCCTTATGCAGCTGTTCCCTTACTCTTAAGAGCTAAAGGCTTAAAAAGAAAAGAGGTGGAGTATGGCTGGAGAATGGGCATTTCAAAAACGACATGAGTTTTAGGCCTTGTCTAAACACAAAGTTATAATAGTTTTAACTCATTTTAGACACTTCTTTAGTTCAATCAGTGCAATTCCCTTGTGTGGACCCTTATAAATCAGTTTCAGAGTGCCTTTTAAATTAATATAAAATTTCTTTATACTGATTCAAAAGGGGTCACATAAGAGCGTTGCACCAATTCAACTGAATTAGTTTCTAAAACAATTTTATTAAATTGATACAACTTTTGTGTAAAGAAAAGGTCTAAGTTTGATCCTCAATATATCTGTAAGGCACTTAAATATTCAGTCCCTTCTTAGGCCTCACTTCTGCTGCAAGGCCTGAGGAACTTGGCAGCTGCACAGCAGCATCTCATTAATGAAGGATTGAAGTACCCTGTGCTCTCTGTCCAGCTCATCGCTTTTTACCTTATGTTAATACTCACAGGACTCCTCATCTGTACTGGACAGGAAAAGGGCCTACATAATTCTTCTCTTTTGAAATATGTGTTGATTCTTAGCATGTTCCTCTTTATTAATCTCTTAGGAAAGACATATGTAGCTCTTCTTATCATTCTTCGACAGTCATCCCTTCCAGTTTCCTGATTATTTTTGTTATTCTTCTCTGAATAGCCTCCAGCTTGTTAATATCTTTTTGGCAACATAGGTCTAGATCTGCAAAAGGACATAGGCACCTCCATCTCAGGTTTAAGCACCTAGGTCACAGTTTTGGTTCCAGTGAAATCCACAAAACTCCTGCCAAACCCTGTAAAGGTCTAAGTTTTCAAAGTAAGAATTCCCTAGGTGCCTATGGTTCTACCTCTGAGCACGCACACTGCTGCATCTCTCTAGGCATCTGGATGCCTATCTCCCAAGTAAGCCCCAGAGTGATTCACCAATTGGGAAAGATAGGCATTTGTGGGCATAAATCGCATATAGGACCTGATCCGGTAGGCATGGTCAGGGGCTGCCCAGCTCATCAGGTTCCATTCAGAATCTGACTGGCTGGAGGATGTGTCCCGTTATAACTTTTAGCCTAACAGTTAGTGCACTCATCTGGAACATGGGAGACCTAGTTTCAATTTGTCCCTCTGCTTCACGGGACAAAAGGATTTGAACAAGTGTTTTCTGCCACCGAGCTATGGGATATTCTGATGTGGGGCTCCCTCTATCTCTCCTGTTTAAACTATTCTACTGTGGCTAAATAATGAGAGAGGGTTGAAGAAGGGGGTCTGGATTCAGGGTCCCCCAACTCCCACATAAGGGCCCTAACCACTGGACTACAGAGTCACTCTCTTGTTTAGAGGATTGTGGAAATGTTTGGGAACAAGTCTGAGAGTGGGTGTGCTTTCCTGTTTTCTCTGTTTCTTTCTGTTGGGCAAGTGGGGTTTGTTTTTTTGTGTGTTTTAGTTTTGTGGTTGTAGGTATAATTTCAGGGTTTATTTTGTTTTAGCAGGCTTTTGTCTGCTCTCTGGGCTTACATGGCCAGCTAAAGGGGACAGAGGCCTCAGATTGTTATGAATCCTGAGGGTTTAACCCATAGTCATGCATTGTGGATTTTGCTTCCAGATTCAGCCTCTGTGGAGTAGGGTATTCTAGCTCTGGGGAATGTGACTGGATTTTAAAATGTGAGAACTGCTTTCCTCATGAACAACACTATTGTGGTTCAGAGTAGCAGCTGTGTTAGTCTGTATTCACAAAAAGAAAAGGAGTACTTGTGGCACCTTAGAGACTAACCAATTTATTTGAACATAAGCTTTCGTGAGCTAGAGCTCACTTCATCAGATGCATTCAGTGAAAAATACATTAGGGAGATTTATATACATAGAGAACATGAAACAATGGGTGTTACCATACACACTGTAACGAGAGTGATCACTTAAGGTGAGCCATTACCAGCAGGACAGCCAAGGGAGGAAACCTTTTGTAGTGATAATCAAGGTGGGCCATTTCCAGCAGTTGACAAGAAAGTCTGAGGAACAGTGGGAGGTGGGGAATAAACATGGGGAAATAGTTTTTCTTTGTGTAATGACCCATCCACTCCAGTCTTTATTCAAGCCTAAGTTAATTGTATCCAGTTTGCAAATTAATTCCAATTCAGCAGTCTCTCATTGGAGTCTGCTTTTGAAGCTTTTTTGTTGCAACTTTTAGGTCTGTAATCAAGTGACCAAAGAGATTGAAGTGTTCTCCAACTGTTTTTTTAATGTTATAATTCTTGAGGTCTGATTTGTGTCCATTTATTCTTTTACATAGAGACTGTCCAGTTTGACCAATGTACATGGCAGAGGGCCATTGCTGGCACATGATGGCATATATCACATTGGTAGATGTGCAGGTGAACGAGCCTCTGATAGTGTGGCTGATGTGATTAGGCCCTATGATGATGTCCCCTGAATAGATATGTGGACACAGTTGGCAACGGGCTTTGTTGCAAGGATAGGTTCCTGGGTTAGTGGTTCTGTTCTGCGGTGTGTGGTTGCTGGTGAGTATTTGCTTCAGTCTGGGGGGCTGTCTGTAAGCAAGGACTGGCCTGTCTCCCAAGATCTATGAGAGTGATGGGTCGTCCTTCAGGATAGGTTGTAGAGCCTTGATGATGTGTTGGAGAGGTTTCAGTTGGGGGCTGAAGGTGATGGCTAGTAGCATTCTGTTATTTTCTTTGTTGGGCCTGTCCTGTAGTAGGTGACTTCTGGGTACCTTCTTGGCTCCGTCAATCTGTTTCTTCACTTCAGCAGGTGGGTATTGTAAGTTCTAAGAATGCTGGATAGAGATCTTGTAGGTGTTTGTGTCTGTCTGAGGGGTTGGAGCAAATGCGGTAGTATTGTAGAGCTTGGCTGTAGACGATGGATTGTGTGGTGTGGTCTGTATGAAAGCTGGAGGCATGTAAGTAGGAATAGCGATCAGTAGGTTTCCGGTATAGGGTGGTGTTTATGTGACCATTGCTTATTAGCACCATAGAGTCCAGGAAGTGGATCTCTTGTGTGGACTGGTCCAGGCTGGGGTTGATGGTGGGATGGAAATTGTTGAAATCATGGTGGAATTCCTCAAGGGCTTCTTCAAATCAGTGTCACAGCTATGGGTACCCACATGGACCCACAGAATGCCAACATTTTTATGGCTGACTTGGAACAACGCTTCCTCAGCTCTCATCCCCTAATGCCCCTACTCTACTTGTGCTTCATTGATGACATCTTCATCATCTGGACCCATGGAAAACAAGCCCTGGAGGAATTGCACCATGATTTCAACTATTTCCATCCCACCATCAACCCCAGCCTGGACCAGTCCACACAAGAGATCCACTTCCTGGACACTATGGTGCTAATAAGCAATGGTCACATAAACACCACCCTATACCGGAAACCTACTGACCGCTATTCCTACCTACATGCCTCCAGCTTTCATCCAGACCACACCACACAATCCATCGTCTACAGCCAAGCTCTACAATACAACCGCATTTGCTCCAACCCCTCAGATGGACACAAACGCCTACAAGATAATATGTTTGTTGCCTCGCTTAGCCTTGTTGAGCAGGTGGCTGTGTAGAGGATTGGGGTGTGTGTGTCCCTGTTGTGCCCCTCCCAACACCTGCAGTTAAAGTCACTATCTAGAGACTTGGCAAGTTATGGTGACTATCACTTGCCCTTCCAGGAGGATTCATTTGGGCTGTAAAGCCCCAGGGGTTCAGCATGTCTCATCCTTTTGGAGGCAGGTTTACGAGATAGTAAACAATGGTTCCAAAGTGTTTAAAAGTTTCCCTGAAGTATAGGATTGGGGAAAGTGATTACATTGCGTTTGTTGCAACAGAGAACATGGCCTGTTTTGGTTGTGGGAGGGTGACACGTTCAGTTAATCAGTGCCCTAAGAAGAGGAATGTTCCCTCATGCCTGGGAATGTGGGCGTTTCTAAGAGTAAAGCACAGCATGAGGTGGCGGTGGCAGAGACTGGGTTCCAACAGGCTCCAGGTGTCTTTGGGAATGTTGATTCTGGGGAACTAGTCCCCCTTTACAACCTGGGGAGATGGTATTATTGGTTCTGTGGCTCCTGACTCAGTGGTGTCTCAGTCTGAGTCTGTTGCTATGGCATCCATGGCCTGGGCTGAGGATTCTGGCTTTCTGGCAAAGCCTTAAAGCACAAAACAGCTACTGAAGGTGGAGGAGGCTCCAGTTTCTGAGGGTCCTGCAAAGCAGGCTAGTTTGGTCTGTGCAGTTGGGAAGCATACTGACAGTGGTTCTTTGGTTGGGGACATGGAGAATTCTCAGGTAGTAATTTTGCCCCCTCGGTCCCAGCAGTCCCCTCCCTCCAGTCTCTTTGGCGTTCCCTCCCTTGAGGTTGGTAGGGCTTCTGAGTCTGAGTGTGTGGGGAATGAAGAAGTCAGATTCTGTGGGTTCTGAACTCCTTGAAAGAGGGGTATACCTCAGGTGCTATAGGTAGGTTTCTGGATAAGACTAAGGGGAAACATGGAGCAGAGGTGACAGATTGGTTTCTTGACCTTAACCTGCCTTTGTTGTCCGCTCAGTTTACTATGAGACACGTCTCTGTATCTGAATTTCACAAACAGAAGTGGTACAGATTGAAGAAAATTATGACCAAAGTGCATGTCTCTTTGAACAGTGCAAATGTTGGGGATTAATGGATACTGGAGAAGTTGGTAGTTCTGTTTGAGATTTTTGGGCATGGGGGGTACTATCTGTCTTTTTCTTATTTTTTCTGATGAATACTGGGTCTGATGGACAATTTTGTATGTGGCTCTCTGAATGTGAATAGGTGTGGGGACATTAAAAAACATATGGCTCTTTTTGAGTACCTGTCCCAGAAAAAGGTGGACATTTAATTTTTGCAAGAGACTCACGCAGATGCAGGCAACCAAACTGACTGGCTTGCTGATTAGAGAGGAGAGGTTTTTCTGAGCCATGGGTCCACTGTAAGTGCAGGGCTTGCCATTCTCTTTGTGGACAAGGTGAAGCTTGACTTGGTGGTTGTGCAAGAAGTTCAGGCAACTTTTGAGCAATATCAGTGTTTTAATGTCTATGCTCCTACTGCTGTGTGTGTGTGTGTGTTTTTCAGAGCAGCAGCCGTGTTAGTCTGTATTTGTGAAAAGAAAAGGAGTACTTGTGGCATCTTAGAGACTAACAAATTTATTTGAGCATAAGCTTTCGTGAGCTACAGCTCACTTCGTCAGATGCATTCAGCTTGGGTGCTCTCTTGACAAATTGTTTAATAAGTGATATTTTAATGGGGGTGTGTGTGATTTTAATTGTACTCTTAAGCAGAGATTGGATAGGAAGTATTTGGAACCACATCCATTGTCTGCTCAGCAACTTGCAACTCTTTTATAGCCTTCTGACCTGACTGATGTGGGGTGAATTTTTCACCCTTACGCACGGCAGTACACTTTGTCGAGTGCTAGTCCCAGCTCTTTATGGCCTGTTTGGACTGTTTTTATGGTTTTACTCATTTCTCTCATTTGCTTTCTAGTTGCACTCTCCCCACTGGGATTTCAGATCATGGTTTGGTCTTATTTGTGTTCTCTCTTCCTTCTATGGAAAACTGTCATCATACTAGCATTTTAACACCTGCATACTACAAGATGCTCACTTTCACGACACATTTGATGGAGCCTGGGCTGCCTCAAAGGATCTTTTCCTCTCCTTCAGCCAATGGTGGGAGGTGGGTGAAGTAAATTTAAATCTTTTTGTCAGCAATACACACAGCAGACAAACCTGGGCCTTTGCCAGAATATGGAGGAGTTAGAGTTGGGGATCGTGGAACCTGAAAAATCCTTCCATGGCATTTGCTGGGTTGCAGGACAGCTTGAAATATAAAAATCGGCTCCTGTGGGACCTCTTAGATAACAAAGTTCACAGTGTACTGGGTAGGGCCCGATTTCAGGCCTTTCTCAAATTGATGCGCCTACTCGGTCTGTCTCTGGCCTGGAAAAAAACATGTGGCATAGAAGATGGTTGGCCACTTTAAGATGACATCAGGCCAAGTGCTTTCAGATCCTGTGAGGATTAGGAACTTTACTGTAGATTTTTTTTCTCAGACATGTATGTGGTGGAGCCTGTATGGCCATCTGAGACTTGGTGGCTCCTTGAGGATCTTTTTAGGATCTCAACATTGGATGTGGACAGACGTGAACAGGAGCTGACACTCTCAGAATTGACTTCTGCCCTAAATAACTTTGCTCCAGGGAAGGCACCTAGTATTGATGGTTTGTCTACTGAGTTTTCTAAGTCTTTTGGACCCTTCCTGGGCCTGACTTGCTCCAGCTTTTTCAGGAAAGCATCAGAGAGAAGATATTGCCACTCAGATATCATCAAACAGTTCTTACCCTGTTACGTAAGAAGTGGCACCTTGGGGAGATGAATTGGAGACGCGTGTCCCTGATTTGTGCCAACTCTAAACTTTTTTCAAAAGCCTTGGCAAATAGACTGAAAACTGTTATTGGTTCAGTCATGCATCCTTGATCTGACCTTTTGTGTACCCAACAGGTCCATTTTTGATAATCTTTTCCTACTGTGGGATGTAATTTAGGCCTCAAAAATGTTTGATTTGAATATTGGGTTTATTTCCCTTGACCGAGAGAGAGCCTTGATCACGTAGATCAGGATATTTGTTTTGCACCCTTTGTGCTTTTGGGTTTGGGCCCAGGTTTATTAGTATTAAATGATGATATTGATACAATAGGCACGGGCGCCAACTCTTGTCGGTGCCGGTGGGTGCTCGCGCTGCCCCTCCCTCCCCCATTAGATCCCTCCCCAAATCCCCAGCCCTGCCTCCTCCCCAAAGCGTGCCACGTTCCCCCTCCTCCCCCCTCCCTTCCAGGCTTGCCACACGAAACAGCTGTTTCACTGCACAAGCACTGGGAGGGAGGGGGGAGAAGCAGGACCCAGCGGCGCGCTCAGGGGAGGAGGCGGAGGTGAGCTGGGGTGGGGAAGCGGGGGGAGAGCTGCCAGTGGGTGCAGAGCACCTACCAATTTTTCCCCGTGGGTGCTCCAGCCCTGAATAATCAATGGGACACAGTAATACCAGGGTAAAAAATATATCAGAAGGACAGAACAGATCATGCTCGTGGGGGAGTGGCACTATATGTGAAAGTGTAGAATCAAAT
This sequence comes from Lepidochelys olivacea, assembly GCF_965140295.1. Lineage (NCBI taxonomy): Eukaryota > Metazoa > Chordata > Testudines > Cheloniidae > Lepidochelys > Lepidochelys olivacea. The sequence continues at coordinate 55,559,704 of NC_140416.1, forward strand.
GAAGTAAAAAAACTTAAATTAACTAAATTGTACTATAGAATCTCTATGGATAGTAATTCCATTCTTGAAAAAAGAATATAGCAGTAGGGCTATATTACAGACCACCTGACCAGGATGGTCATAGTGACTCTGAAATTCTCAGGGAGATTAGAGAGGCTATTAAAATAAAAAACTCAATAATAATGGGGGATTTCAACTATCCCCATATTGACCGGGGACAGATCACCTCAGGAAGGGATGCTGAGAGAAAGTTTCTTGACACCTTAAATGACTGCTTCTTGGAACAGCTAGTCCTGGAACCCACAAGAGGAGAGGCAATTCTTGATTTAGTTCTAAGTGGAGCCCAGGATCAGGTCCAAGAGGTGAATATAGCTGTACTGCTTGATAATAGTGACCATAATATAACTAAATTTAACATCCCTGTGGCAGGGAAAACTCCACAGAGGCCCAACACTGTAGCATTTAATTTCAGAAAGGGGAACTACACAAAAATGAGGAGGTTAGTGAAACAGAAATTCAAAGGTACAGCGCCAAAAGTAAAATCCCTGCAAGCCGCATGGAAACTTTTTAAAGACACCATAATAGAGGCTCAACTTAAATGTATACCCCAATTTAAAAAACATATTAAGAGAACCAAAAAAGAGCCGCTATGGTTAAACAACAAAGTTGTCATAAATATAAAGGGAAGGGTAAACCCCTTTGAAATCCCTCCTGGCCAGGGGAAAGCTCCTCTCACCTGTAAAGGGTTAAGAAGCTAAAGGTAACCTCGCTGGCACCTGACCAAAATGACCAATGAGGAGACAAGATACTTTCAAAAGCTGGGAGGAGGGAGAGAAACAAAGGGTCTGGGTCTGTCTGTAGTCGTCTTGGCCAGGGACAGAACAGGAATGGAGTCTTAGAACTTTTAGTAAGTAATCTAGCTAGGTATGTGTTAGATTATGATTTCTTTAAATGGCTGAGAAAAGAATTGTGCTGAATAGAATAACTATTTCTGTCTGTGTATCTTTTTTGTAACTTAAGGTTTTGCCTAGAGGGGTTCTCTATGTTTTTGAATCTAATTACCCTGTAAGGTATCTACCATCCTGATTTTACAGGGGGGATTTCTTTAGTTCTATTTACTTCTATTTTTTATTAAAAGTCTTCTTGTAAAACACTGAATGCTTTTTCATTGTTCTCAGATCCAAGGGTTTGGGTCTGTGGTCACCTATGCAAATTGGTGAGGCTTTTTACCAAACCTTGTCCAGGAAGTGGGGTGCAAGGTTTTGGGAAGTATTTTGGGGGGAAGGACGCGTCCAAACAGCTCTTCCCCAGTAACCAGTATTAGTTTGATGGTGGTAGCGGCCAGTCCAAGGATAACGGGGGTAATATTTTGTACCTTGGGGAAGTTTTGACCTAAGCTGGTAAAGATAAGCTTAGGAGGTTTTTCATGCAGGTCCCCACATCTGTACCCTAGAGTTCAGAGTGGGGGAGGAACCGTGACATGGTGGCAGCGGTGGGATTAACCTGAAATCATTTTGAGATCCAGTTGAGATTTTTTGAACTAGAAATACAGATTTTAAAAAGGAATTTTTAGGAAGTCCAGAAAGCAGCTTTGAAACTGAAAGCAGCTTGGTTTCTCTCTGCTTTGTGGCCAACCAGAGACAAAAGGGGATTATCTTGTGAATTGCAGGTTTTCTTTGCCTGGAGGCAGGGTACTTAACTCCTGCAGGGAAATTCACAGTCTTCCAACCCAGAGGTTTTTTTTTTCTTTTCTTCCTAAAAGTAAATAGGGGGTGTGTGCTCTACCCATTTGCCTGGAGACAAAAGTGGCAGGGTTTTTTTTAGGATTTTGATTTTTTTTTTTGTTTTACAAGGAGCACAGGTTTGAAAAGAAATTTTTTTTTTCTTTGGGCTGGGTAAGCAGGTTTCCAAGTAGTTGGAGGTTTTTTGCTTTAATTTGGGCCCAGAGCAGAGACAAGGGAATTGTCTTTTTCTGTAGGCTGACAATCACTATCAGAGAATAGGTATTCTATTCCAGCACAGCAAAATTTTACAGCCAAGTTTTGTTTGTTTATTTCTAAACCTCGGGTGTAAAGTTAGTTAAAAACAGAGAGGTTAGAATGGCCAAATCCTCGGCTCGACTACAGCTGGAATTAGCCAAATTTCAGGCTGAGGAAAAACAAAGGGAACATGAAAGACAGATAGAACTCATGCGGCTGGAGAAGGAGGTACAGGAGGCTGCCCACAAGAGGGAAATGGAGGCAAGGAAGCATGTGGAGGAGATGGAGAGGATAAAGGCCCAGCAGAATATACCAACAAACCCTAGCAATCCTTCTCCAGGTACCACTTCCCATCCCAGAAAGTTCCCCACCTACAAGGCAGGTGATGATACTGAGGCCTTCTTAGAAAACTTCGAAAGGGCCTGCCTTGGGTACAACATCTCTACTGACCAATACATGGTAGAGCTGAGGCCGCAGCTCAGTGGACCCTTAGCTGAGGTGGCAGCTGAAATGCCTAAAGAACATACGAACAAGTATGAACTGTTTAAATCCAAGGCGAGAGTCAGAATGGGGATAACACCCGAGCAGTCTCGTCGGAGGTTCCGAGCCCTAAGGTGGAAACCAGACATGTCATTTACCCGACATGCCTACCACATTGTGAAACATTGGGATGCCTGGATATCAGGAGCAAGTGTTGAATCTCCAGTAAATTTGCCCTTCCTAATGCAAATGGAACAATTCTTAGAGGGTGTTCCTGAGGAAATAGAAAGATACATCCTAGATGGGAAACCCAAAACTGTAATCGAGGCAGGAGAGATTGGAGCCAGATGGGTGGAGGTGGCAGAGAAGAAGAAAACTGGTCGCAGTTGGAGCGGAGACCAGAAGGGACCACTCCAGACCACACCCTATTACCGGGGGCCGCCCAAAGCCCCACCTACCTCCCAAAGAACCCTCCAGACCCCTTATCGTCCCACCACCCTGTTCTCCAGCAACCCACCTCGCCCCAGTGACCCGTCAGCTGGACGATGTTTTAAATGTAACGAGCTGGGGCATGTAAAGGCCAACTGCCCCAAGAACCCCAACAGATTACAGTTCATTGCACCGGAATCACACCAGAGGTCCACAGGCCCAGATACCTCCCAGATACCCTTGGAGCGGAGGGAAACTGTGAGTGTGGGCGGGAAGAAGGTCACTGCGTGGAGGGACACCGGAGCACAAGTGTCAGCTATCCATGCTTCCTTAGTGGACCCCAATTTAATCAACCCAGAGATCCAAGTGACGATTCAACCCTTCAAGTCCAACTCTTTCAATTTGCCTACAGCCAAGTTGCCTATCCAGTACAAGGGCTGGTCAGGAATGTGGACTTTTGCAGTCTATGATGATTATCCCATCCCCATGCTGTTGGGGGAAGACTTGGCCAATCATATGAAGCAGGCCAAGAGGGTGGGAATGGTCACCCGCAGCCAGGCTAAACAAGCCGTGAGGCCTAGCTCTGTTCCGGAAACTTCTATCAGGACCCAGTCAGAGGTGATGGACCTGGACCCCAGGCCAATGTCTGCAACAGCAGTAGTGGATCCAGTCCCAGAGACCCAGACGGAACCAGTCCCAGAACCGGAACCAGCCAAACAACCAACACCAGACCCCGTGCCAGCACTGAATCCAGTACTTGCAACCTCAACACCAGAGGGCCCCACCGAACCTGAACTGGCAGCAGCCGATAACCCTACACAAGAGGCTCAGCCGGAGCCTGAATCCCAACATAGTGCACCAGCGGAGAGCGGTTCACAGTCAACAGAAACAGCTCCATCCCCTATATCGCTTCCAGAGGGACCAAGCCTATGTCCCCAATCCAATGAGGAACTGATGTCTCCAGCATCAAGGGAACAGTTCCAGACCGAACAGGAAGCAGATGAAAGCCTCCAGAGAGCGTGGACGGCGGCACGGAGCAACCCACCGCCTCTCAGCTCTTCTAATCGATCCAGGTTTGTTGTAGAAAGAGGACTTTTATACAAGGAAACTCTTTCTGGGGGACACCAGGAAGACTGGCATCCTCAGAGACAGTTGGTAGTTCCAACTAAATACCGGGCCAAGCTCTTGAGCTTAGCCCATGATCACCCTAGTGGCCATGCTGGGGTGAACAGGACCAAAGACCGTTTGAGGGAATCATTCCACTGGGAGGGAATGGGCAAGGATGTTTCTACCTATGTCCAGTCTTGTGAGGTGTGCCAAAGAGTGGGAAAACCCCAAGACCAGGTCAAAGCCCCTCTCCAGCCACTCCCCATCATTGAAGTTCCATTTCAGCGAGTAGCTGTGGATATTCTGGGTCCTTTTCCGAAAAAGACACCCAGAGGAAAGCAGTACATACTGACTTTCATGGATTTTGCCACCCGATGGCCGGAAGCAGTAGCTCTAAACAACACTAGGGCTAAAAGTGTGTGCCAGGCACTAGCAGACATTTTTGCCAGGGTAGGTTGGCCCTCCGACATCCTCACAGATGCAGGGACTAATTTCCTGGCAGGAACTATGAAAAACCTTTGGGAAGCTCATGGGGTAAATCACTTGGTTGCCACTCCTTACCATCATCAAACAAATGGCATGGTGGAGAAGTTTAATGGAACTTTGGGGGCCATGATACGTAAATTCGTAAATGAGCACTCCAATGATTGGGACCTAGTATTGCAGCAGTTGCTCTTTGCCTACAGAGCTGTACCACATCCCAGTTTAGGGTTTTCCCCATTTGAACTTGTATATGGCCGTGAGGTTAAGGGGCCATTGCAGTTGGTGAAGCAGCAATGGGAGGGATTTACACCTTCTCCAGGAACTAACATTCTGGACTTTGTAACCAACCTACAAAACACCCTCCGAACCTCTTTAGCCCTTGCTAGAGAAAACTTACAGGATGCTCAAAAAGAGCAAAAAGCCTGGTATGATAAACATGCCAGAGAGCGTTCCTTCAAAGTAGGAGACCAGGTCATGGTCTTAAAGGCGCTCCAGGCCCATAAAATGGAAGCATCGTGGGAAGGGCCATTCACGGTCCAGGAGCGCCTGGGAGCTGTTAATTATCTCATAGCATTCCCCACCTCCAACCGAAAGTCTAAGGTGTACCATATTAATTCTCTAAAGCCCTTTTATTCCAGAGAATTAAAGGTTTGTCAGTTTACAGCCCAGGGAGGAGACGACGCTGAGTGGCCTGAAGGTGTCTATTACGAAGGGAAATGTGCTGGTGGTGTGGAAGAGGTGAACCTCTCCATGACCCTTGGGCGTATGCAGCGACAGCAGATCCAGGAGCTGTGCACTAGCTACGCGCCAACGTTCTCAGCCACCCCAGGACTCACTGAACGGGCATACCACTCCATGGACACAGGTAATGCTCACCCAATTAGGGTTCAACCTTACCGGGTGTCTCCTCAAGCTAAAACTGCTATAGAATGGGAGATCCAGGATATGTTACAGATGGGTGTAATCCGCCCCTCTGAAAGTGCATGGGCATCTCCAGTGGTTCTAGTTCCCAAACCAGATGGGGAAATACGTTTTTGCGTGGACTACCGTAAGCTAAATGCTGTAACTCGCCCAGACAACTATCCAATGCCACGCACTGATGAACTATTAGAGAAACTGGGACGGGCCCAGTTCATCTCTACCTTGGACTTAACCAAGGGGTACTGGCAGGTACCGCTAGATGAATCTGCCAAGGAAAGGTCAGCCTTCATCACACATCTCGGGCTGTATGAATTTAATGTACTCCCTTTCGGGCTGCGAAATGCACCCGCCACTTTCCAAAGACTTGTAGATGGTCTCCTAGCGGGATTAGGAGAATATGCAGTCGCCTACCTTGACGATGTGGCCATATTTTCGGATTCCTGGGCAGACCACCTGGAACATCTACAAAAAGTCCTTGAGCGCATAAGGGAGGCAGGACTAACTGTTAAGGCTAAGAAGTGTCAAATAGGCCTAAACAGAGTGACTTACCTTGGACACCAGGTGGGTCAAGGAACTATCAGCCCCCTACAGGCCAAAGTGGATGCTATCCAAAAGTGGCCTGTCCCAAAGTCAAAGAAACAGGTTCAATCCTTCTTAGGCTTGGCCGGTTATTACAGACGATTTGTACCGCACTACAGCCAAATCGCTGCCCCACTGACAGACCTAACCAAAAAGAAACAGCCAAATGCTGTTCAGTGGACCGGAAAGTGTCAGAAGGCCTTTAACAAGCTTAAAGCGACACTCATGTCTGACCCTGTACTAAGGGCCCCAGACTTTGACAAACCGTTCCTAGTAACCACAGATGCATCCGAGCGTGGTGTGGGAGCAGTTTTAATGCAGAAAGGACCTGATCAAGAATTCCACCCTGTAGTGTTTCTCAGCAAAAAACTGTCTGAGAGGGAAAGCAACTGGTCAGTCACTGAAAAAGAATGTTATGCCATTGTCTACGCTCTGGAAAAGCTACGCCCATATGTTTGGGGACGGCGTTTCCACCTGCAAACCGACCATGCTGCACTAAAGTGGCTTCACACCGTCAAAGAAACTAACAAAAAACTTCTTCGGTGGAGTTTAGCTCTCCAAGATTTTGATTTCGACATCCAACACATCTCAGGAGCTTCTAACAAAGTGGCTGATGCACTCTCCCGTGAAAGTTTCCCAGAATCAACTGGTTAAAATCGTCCTTGAGATGTGGAAAATATTGTTAGTCTTTATGTACTTGGTAGTATATTTAGAGATGCATGTGTCGTATTAACTCTGTTTTCCTAGAGCTCCAGGAAGAAATCCCAGCCAGTGTTTCACCCTAGCTGAGATTTGGGGGGCGTGTCATAAATATAAAGGGAAGGGTAAACCCCTTTGAAATCCCTCCTGGCCAGGGGAAAGCTCCTCTCACCTGTAAAGGGTTAAGAAGCTAAAGGTAACCTCGCTGGCACCTGACCAAAATGACCAATGAGGAGACAAGATACTTTCAAAAGCTGGGAGGAGGGAGAGAAACAAAGGGTCTGGGTCTGTCTGTAGTCGTCTTGGCCAGGGACAGAACAGGAATGGAGTCTTAGAACTTTTAGTAAGTAATCTAGCTAGGTATGTGTTAGATTATGATTTCTTTAAATGGCTGAGAAAAGAATTGTGCTGAATAGAATAACTATTTCTGTCTGTGTATCTTTTTTGTAACTTAAGGTTTTGCCTAGAGGGGTTCTCTATGTTTTTGAATCTAATTACCCTGTAAGGTATCTACCATCCTGATTTTACAGGGGGGATTTCTTTAGTTCTATTTACTTCTATTTTTTATTAAAAGTCTTCTTGTAAAACACTGAATGCTTTTTCATTGTTCTCAGATCCAAGGGTTTGGGTCTGTGGTCACCTATGCAAATTGGTGAGGCTTTTTACCAAACCTTGTCCAGGAAGTGGGGTGCAAGGTTTTGGGAAGTATTTTGGGGGGAAGGACGCGTCCAAACAGCTCTTCCCCAGTAACCAGTATTAGTTTGGTGGTGGTAGCGGCCAGTCCAAGGATAACGGGGGTAATATTTTGTACCTTGGGGAAGTTTTGACCTAAGCTGGTAAAGATAAGCTTAGGAGGTTTTTCATGCAGGTCCCCACATCTGTACCCTAGAGTTCAGAGTGGGGGAGGAACCGTGACAAAAGTAAAAAGCAGTGAGACCCAAAAAGGCGTCCTTTAAAAAGTGGAAGATAAATCCTAATGAGGAAAATAGAAAACAGCATAAACTCTGGCAAATGAAGTGTAAAAATATAATTACACCAAAATAGAATTTGAAGAACAGCTAGCCATAGACTCCAAAACTAATAGCAACATTGTTTGTTTTTTTAAATGCATCAGAAGCAGAAAGCCTGCTAAACAACCAGTGAGGCCACTGGACGATCGAGATGGTAAAGGAGCACTTAAAGACGATAAGGCCATTGCAGAGAAACTAAATGAATTCTTTGCATCCGTCTTCACTATTGAGGATGTGAGGGAGATTCCCAAACCTGAGCCATTCTTTTCTGGGTGATGGAACTGTCCCAAACTGAGGTGTCATTAGAGGAGGCTTTGGAACAATTTGATAAACTAAACAGGAATAAATCTCCTGGACCTGATGGTATTCACCCAAAAGCTCTGAAGGAACTCAAATGTGAAATCACAGGACTACTAACTGTCATCTGTAACCTATCATTAAATCAGCTTCTGTACCAAATGACTGGAGGATAGCTAATGTGACACCAATTTTTAAAAAGGGCTCCAGAGGTGACCCTGGCGACTTCAGGTCAGTAAGCCTCACTTCAGTACCGGGCAAATTGGTTGAAACCGTTGTAAAGAATAAAATTGTCAGACACATAGATGAACATAATTTGTTGGGAAATAGTCAACATGGCTTTTGTAAAGGGAAATCATGCCTCACCAATCTACTAGAATTCTTTGAGGGGGGTCAACAAGCATGCGGACAAAGGAGATCCAGTGGACATAGTGTATTTAGATTTTCAGAAAGCCTTTGACAAGGTCCCTCACCAAGGGCTCTTAAGCAAAATAAGCAGTCATGGGATAAGAGGGAAGGTTCTCTCATGGATTGGTAACTGTTTTAAAATATAGGAAACAAAGGGTAGGAACAAATGGTCAGTTTTCAGAATGGAGAGAGGTAAATAGTGGTGTCCCCTAGGGATCTGTACTGGGCCCAGTCCTATTTAACATATTCATAAACTATCTGGAAAAAGGGGTAAACAGTGAGGAGGCAAAATTTGCAGATGATACAAAACTACTCAAGATAGTTAAGTCCCAGGCAGACTGCAAAGAGCTACAAAAGGATCTCTCAAAACTGGTGCCTGGGCAACAAAATGGCAGATGAAATTTAATGTTGATAAATGCAAAATAATGCACATTGGAAAACATCATCCTAACTATACATATAAAATGATGGGGTCTAAATTAGCTGTTACCACTCAAGAAAGATCTTGGAGTCCTTGTGGATAGTTCTCTGAAATCATCCACTCAATGTGCAGCATCAGTCAAAAAAGCAAACAAAATCTTGGGAATCATCAAGAAAAGGATAGATAATAAGACAGAAAATATCATATTGCCTCTATATATATCCATGGTACACCCACACCTTGAATATTGTGAGCAGATATAGTTGCCCCATCTTAAAAAAAGATATATTGGAATTGGAAAAGGTTCAGAAAAAGGCAACAAAAATTATTAGGGGTATAGAACAGCGTCCGTATGAGGAGAGATTAATAAGACTAGGATATTTCAGCTTGGAAAAGAGGCGACTAAGGGGGGATATGATAGAGGTCTATAAAATCATGAGTGGTATAGTGAAAGTAAATACGGAAGAGTTACTTACTCCTTCTCATAATACAAGAACAAGGGGCCACCAAATGAAATTAATAGGTAGCAGGTTTAAAACAAATACAGTGTTGGCTTTTTTTTTAACGCAACGCACTGTCAACCTCTGGAACTCCTTGTCAGAGGGTGTTGTGAAGGCCAATACTATAACAGGGTTCAAAAGGGAGCTAGATAGGTCCATCAATGGCTATTAGCCATAATGGGCAGGAATGGTGTCCCTAGTCTCTGTTTGCCAGAAGCTGAGATTGGGTGACAGGGCATGGATCACTTAGAATCATAGAATATCAGGGTTGGAAGGGACCTCAGGAGGTCATCTAGTCCAACCCTCTGCTCAAAGCAGGACCAATCCCCAATTTTTGCCCCAGATCCCTCAATGGCCCCCTCAAGGATTGAACTCACAACCCAAGGTTTAAGCAGGCTAATGCTCAAACCGCTGAGCTATCCCTCCCCCCACTTGATGACAACTGGTCTGTTCATTCCCTTTGGGGCCACTGTCAGAGGACAGGATACTGGGCTTGATGGACCTTTGGTATGACTCAGTATGGCCGTTCTTATGTTCCTGTCATTCAGTTAATCTATTAAGTCTACTTAAGGTGAATGGTGTTTTGAGCACCCACTTTCTATTCTGTAGGGGAATCAGATAGGGTTGTACCCTGTTTAGGTTATTGCATGTTTTTTCCATCAAACCTTGGTTACGCATGCTATGCAAACGCCTTTCTGGCCTTTCTTTCCCTTTTCCAGCTTGTACTCTGGTGGTGATCTCTGTATATGCTGATAATATGACTGTGTTAATTACTCATGATTACAATGTCCAGATTTTGACTGAATGTCAGCACACTCTATTCAGTAGGCTTCCTTAGCTTGCATAAATTGGGGGAAGACTGAAACACTCCAGCTGGGGGCTTGGGTGATCTCCTATCCCCCGACTTTTCCATGGGGGCTATTGTGGTGCCGAATTGGCTTTAAGGCACTGGGAACTATGCTGGGACAGGAAGATATTTTGTGTTGGGATTAGAAGGGAGTTATGGAAAAGTTGGAGGGGAGGTTGCAAAGGCGCAAATGATGTGTGTGCCTCAACTAATTTTACATGTGTCTCAGCTGATATCTTAGCTGTCAAGCTTGATTTTCATTATATTTGCTGGGTTTCTTGATTTTTATCAGAAGTGGAATCAGCCCTTCCTAGGGGCAGAATTGCCAATCTGGATGGTTACCTCCTTGAGTGAACCATTCCTGATTCTACTAATGTTTCTATTTTCTAGCTTGATGTCAAGTATTGGGGTAGCTGTGTTAGTCTGTATCCACAAAAACAACAAGGAGTCTGGTGGCACCTCAAAGAGTAACAGATTTATTTGGGCATAAGCTTTCATGGGTAAAAAACCCACTTCTTCATGCCCAAATAAATCTGTTACTCTTTAAGGTGCCACTGGACTCCTTGTTGTTTTCTAGCTGTTACTCCTGCTATGGATTGGGATGTTGACAAGCCTGGCAGCTTGCTTGCCCTCAGTGGGTCTTTTTGAATTTACCTTTAATAGCTTAGGCTATAATCATTGTATATGCCTGTGGTAAAGGATTATCCCAATGTGGAATGGAGATGACAGCTTCTAGAGGCAGACTCCAGCCTGGTGAACTGTGTATGAGCCTCTGATTGCAAAGAGGAGAGATGATCTCTAATGGAGAATTCTTCATGGGGTTATTTCCACAAATGTGTTTGTGCATTGTTTGACTCCGCAGGTGTCTGTGTCATGTCCTTTTTGTGACATGGAGGACAAATGCATTTGTTTTGCATATGTTTCTTGTTCCAGGTTACAGCCATTATTAGTATTTTTTTTTTTTACCTCCAGGTATTTTTTGGTTAATGTCCCTTGATTTTTTCTCCTACTGTATTTATTTTTACTGTTAAGTACAGATTCACAAATACATCTATGGTATGTCTTGGAAACTTTATTTTGGGTCAAGCAAAGATGGCCCTTTGGGGAGGGGGAAAAAAAATTTAGGTGCCGTTGACACTCAGCATTGCAATGCTTAGATACCTTTTTGTTTCACACCCATATTGCTCATAATACTGTAACATAATATTCCAGGTGCATTACGGTGCTCCCAGACCTCTACAGAGAGAGATTATGACCTCCCCGGTCCATGACATGATTTCTTTGGATATTATTATTTATTGGTGTTACAGTAGCATCCAAAGGCCCCAATCATAACTAGAGCTCATTGTATTAGATGCTGTAGAAAAATAAGACCTTGCCCCATTCCCAAAGATCTTACAATCTAAAAAAAGACACCTGAAAAGAAAGAAATTGATAAAACATACCGGTACAGAGTGCAGGGCAATGTTGGATAAGTATTTCATTAGCTTTTCTATATTTATATATAAAAGTTATCCTCAACTGCCCACTTCCAAATGACTGTTAGTTTTCTTTTCAATTTTAATTTTTACCCAGCCTAATTTCTATTTTTATTTAACACAACCTATTTTCCCCCTCTATTTCACTGTTGCCCCTTGATTTACCATGTTGTTTTATTTATATTCAGTTATTTTAAGAACAAAAATGCAAAATTCCTCTTTGCCAAAGTTCAACCAAAACTCTCAGGCATAGCCTCCCACATCGAGAGTACAACCCACACTCTTAATTAAAGGGCTGTCTGTGCATCTGTCTGTCAGCAGAGGAACACTCTCTACAATACAAAATTAGGTTGAATTTATAGAAGTCGGTTTTTTAGAAATCGTTTTTATATAGTTGATTGTGTGTGTCCCCACACAAAATGCTCTAAGTGCATTAACTCGGCAGAGTGCTTCCACAATACCGAGGCTAGCGTCGACTTCTGGAGTGTTGCACTGTGGGTAGCTATCCCACACTTCCCGCAGTCTCCGCCGCCTGCTCAGGGTTTAGCTGATCACCATATTTGGGGTCGGGAAGGAATTTTCCTCCAGGGCAGATTGGAAGAGGCCCTGGAGGTTTTTCACCTTTCTCTGTAGCATGGGGCACGGGTCACTTGCTGGAGGATTCTCTGCTCCTTGAATTCTTTAAACTACAATTTGAGGACTTCAATAGCACAGATATAGGTGTGAGGTTTTTTGCAGGAGTGGGTGGGTGAGATTCTGTGGCCTGCGTTGTGCAGGAGGTCGCACTAGATGATCATAATGGTCTGGCCTGCGTTGTGCAGGAGGTCGGACTAGATGATCATAATGGTCCCTTCTGACCTAAATATCTATGAATTCTGGGTTGAGATCCCAATGCCTAATGGGGCAAAAACATTGTCGTGGGTGGTTCTGGGTACATGTCGTCAGGCCCTCCCTCCCTCCATGAAAGCAACGGCAGACAATCGTTTCGCGCCTTTTTTCCTGAGTTACCTGTGCAGACACCATACCATGGCAAGCATGGAGCCCGCTCAGCTCACTGTCACTGTACGTCTCCTGGATGCTGACAGATATGGTACTGCATTGCTACACAGCAGCAACCCATTGCCTTGTGGCAGCAGATGGTGCAAGAGGCCTGATAACCATCGTCGTCATATGCGAGGTGCTCCTGGCCGCCTCGGTAAGGTCGGTCAGGAGCGCCTGGGCAGACATAGGTGCAGGGACTAAAATAGGAGTGACTCGACCAGGTCATTCTGTTTAGTCCTGCCAGCAGTCCTATTGTACCGTCTTATGGCGAGCAGCCAGGAGATGAGGATGACTTGCAGTCCTACTGCACCATCTGCTGCCAGCCAAAGATCTAAAAGATAGATGGAGTGGATCAAAACAAGAAATACACCAGATTTGTTTTGTATTCATTTGCTCCCCCTCCCTCCCTCTGTGAAATCAACAGCCAACAATCGTTTCGGTGAGGTCTGTCAGGGGCACCTTTAAAAGTTTAATAGAGATTCAGTCCTGCCTGAAATACTGGGGGGAGGGATAGCTCAGTGGGTTGAGCATTGGCCTCCTAAACGCAGGGTTTTGAGTTCAATCCTTGAGGGGGCCATTCTGTGTGACAGTTGTTTTTGTTTCTCCTTGATGTAAAGCCACCCCCTTTGTTGATTTTAATTCCCTGTAAGCCAACCCTGTAAGCCATGTCATCAGTCGCCCCTCCCTCCATCAGGGCAATGGCAGACAATCGTTCCGCGCCCTTTTTCTGTGCAGACGCCATACCATGGCAAGCATGGAGCCCGCTCAGATCACTTTGGCAATTAGGAGCACATTAAACACCACGCGCATTATCCAGCAGTATATGCAGCACCAGAACCTGGCAAAGCAAAACTGGGTGAGTAGGCGACGTCAGCGCGGTGACGAGAGTGATGAGGATGTGGACACAGACTTCTCTCAAAGCACAGCCCTGGCAATGTGGGCATCATGGTGCTAATGGGGCAGGTTCAAGTGGTGGAATGCCGATTCTGGGCCCAAGAAACAAGCACAGATTGGTGGGACCACATAGTGTTGCAGGTCTGGGATGATTCCCAGGGGCTGCAAAACTTTCGCATGCGTAAGGGCACTTTCATGGAACTCTGACTTGCTTTCCCCTGCCCTGAGGTGCAAGAATACCAAGATGAGAGCAGCCTTCACAGTTGAGAAGCGAGTGGCAATAGCCCTGTGGAAGCTTGCATTGCCAGACAGCTACCAGACAGTCAGGAATCCAATTTGGAGTGGGCAAATCTACTGTGAGGGCTGCTGTGATGCAAGTAGCCAACACAATCAAAGATCTGCTGATATCAAGGGTAGTGACCCTGGGAAATGTGCAGGTCATAGTGGATGGCTTTGCTGCAATGGGATTCCCTAACTGTGGTGGGGCCATAGACGGAACCCATATCCCTATCTTGGCACTGGAGCACCAAGCCAGCGAGTACATAAACCACAAAGGGTACTTTTCAATAGTGCTGCAAGCACTGGTGGATCACAAGGGACGTTTCACCAACATCAATGTGGGATGGCCGGGAAAGGTACATGACGCTCGCATCTTCAGGAACTCTGGTCTGTTTCAAAAGCTCCAGGAAGGGACTTTCTTCCCAGACCAGAAAATAACCACTGGGGATGTTGAAATGCCTATAGTTATCCTTGGGGACCTAGCCTACCCCTTAATGTCATGGCTCACGAAGCCATACACAGGCAGCCTGGACAGTAGTCAGGAGCTGTTCAACTACAGGCTGAGCAAGTGCAGAATGGTGGTAGAATGTGCACTTGGACATTTAAAAGCACGCTGGCGCAGTTTACTGACTTGGTTAGAGCTTACAAAACCAATATTCCTGGTGTTATTACTGCTTGCTGTGCACTCCACAATATCTGTGAGAGTAAGGGGGAGATGTTTATGGCGGGGTGGGAGGTTGAGGCAAATCACTTGGCTGCTGGTTACACGTAGCCAGGCACCAGGGCGGTTAGAAGAGCACAGGAGGGCATGGTGTGCACCAGAGAAGCTTTGAAAACCAGTTTCATGACTGGCCAGGCTACGGTGTGAAAGTTCTGTTTGTTTCTCCTTGATGGAAACACCCCTGACCCCTTGGTTCGCTCTACTTCCCTGTAAGCTAACCACCCTCCCATCCTCCCTTCGATCACCCCTTGCAGAGGCAAAAAAGTCATTGTTGCTTCACATTCATGCATTCTTTATTAATTCATCACACAAATACAGGGGGATAACTGCCAAGGTAGCCTGGGAGGGGTGGTGGAGGAGGGAAGGTCAAGGACACACAGCACTTTAAAAGTTTAAAACTTATTGAATGCCAGCCTTCTGTTGCTTGGGCAATCCTCTGGGGTGGAGTGGCTGGGTGGCCAGAGGCCCCCCCACAGCTTTCTTGGGTGTCTGGGTGAGGAGGCTATGGAACTTGGGGAGGAGGGAGGTTGGTTACACAGGGACTGTAGTGGCAGTCTGTGCTCCTGCTGCCTTTCCTGCAGCTCAACCATACGCCGCAGCATATTAGTTTGATCCTCCAGCAGCTTCAGCATTGAATCCTGCCTCCTCTCATCACGCTGCCACCATCTTTCAGCTTCAGCCCTCTCTTCAGCCCGCCACCTCTCCTCCTGGTCATTTTGTGCTTTCCTGCACTCTGACATTGTCTGCCTCCATGCATTCGTCTGTGCTCTGTCAGTGTGGGAGGACAGCATGAGCTCAGAGAACATTTCTTTGCGAGTGCATTTTTTTTCCACCTTCTAATCTTCGCTAGCCTCTGGGAAGGAGAAGATCCTGTGATCCCTGAAACACATGTAGCTGGTGGAGGAAAAAAAAGGGACAGTGGTATTTAAAAAGACACTTTTATAGAACAATGGGTACAGTCTTTCACAGTAAACCTTGCTGTTAACATTACATACATGTGCTTTCGTTACAAGGTCACATTTTACCTCCCCCCACCATGTGGCTAGCCCCTCATCCCTCCCTGTGGCTAACAGTGGGGAACATTTTCTGTTCAGCCACAGGCAAACAGCCACACTGGCCAAACAGGAAATGAAATTCAAAAGTTTGGGGGCCTTTTCCTGTCTACCTGGCCAGTGCATCTGAGTTGAGAGCGCTGTCCAGAGTGGTCACAATGGAGCACTCTGGGATAGCTCCCACAGGCCAATACTATCTAATTGTGTCCACAGTACCCCAAATTCGACCCGGCAAGGCTGATTTCAGGGCTAATCCCCTTGTCAGGGGTGGAGTAGAGAAATCTATTTTAAGAGCCCTTTAAGTCGAAAAAAAGGGCTTTGTTATGTGGACAGGTGCAGGGTTAAATCAATTTAACGCTGCTAAATTTGTCCTCAACTCCTAGTGTAGACCAGGGCTAAGGTTGCAAAGGAAGTTCCCATATCTGTGAAGGTGCAGCAACTGGAAGAAGTCCCTGACCTTCCAGGAGGTGGTGAGAACTCTTACCTCATGTGGTTGATCCCAAGAGTGTGTGGATGGTTGGGGTTGGATAGTGAGGCCTAAGTTAAGGTTCTGAGGGGGTGAGAAAAAAGGCCTACAAAATATTGGCCAACTGACAATAGACAGATTCAGAGCATAGGTGATTGTCTATTTATTTTTTTAAAGTAAGTATTCAGTGTTGTATATATTTTGCTGATCTCCCTCTCCCTGACTCTCCATATGTTACTTGTCTTTGGTGGAGGAAAAAGTAAAACTAATAAGTCATATACCTATTGTTTCCCTTTTTGTTTACAGTATTGTTGCAGCTGTGTTGGTCCCAAGATATTAGAGAGACAAGGTGGGTGAGGTAATATCTTTTGTTGGACCAACTTTTGCTGGTGAGAGAGACAAGTTTCACCTGAAGAAGATCTCTGTGTAGCTTGAAAAAGATATTACCTCACCCAGCGTGTGTCTTTAATATAATTTCCCTGACAACTTTACATACAATTTGTATCCTGTACCCCCTCCCTTTGTCTGCTTTTTGTCTTACACTGCAAGCATTTCAGGGCAAGGACTGTGTCTAGTGTGTTAATAACCTGAAGCACTATGGGGACCTGATCTGACTAGGACCTTTTTGGTGCTACCTCAAAACATACAAATACATAATATTTTACATTTTTAAATAAAGGCTAGGAGAGTCGTGATTCTAACTCAGGCCTGGCTTATACTTAAATCATAGGTCAACCTGGCTACCTCACTCAGGGCTATGAAAACTTCATCTAATCCCCCCACCCCATTGTAGATGCAGCTAAGTCGATGGAAGAATTGTTAGATCAACCCAGTCACCATCTCCCAAGTGGGTGGATTTACTATAGTTATGGGAAAAACTTCTGTTACTGTAGTAAGTGTCTATGATACAGTGCTACCACGGAATAGCTGCAACTGTAGCATTTGTAGTGTAGAGACACACCC
This sequence comes from Lepidochelys olivacea, assembly GCF_965140295.1. Lineage (NCBI taxonomy): Eukaryota > Metazoa > Chordata > Testudines > Cheloniidae > Lepidochelys > Lepidochelys olivacea. Next base: position 55,576,758 of record NC_140416.1, read on the forward strand.
TCATTCACTGCAGTAAAAGATAGGTAGGAACACACTTATCTTCTCAGGTGGATATCAGTCTGTTTCTCCCTCTCTTTTTGTTTTTCAATTTTTCCCTGATTCTATTGGTTCATTCTTCTGCTATAATATTTTGTTTTCCTCAACTGAGTCAAATCATTTTCCTTACAGAGTTCTTCTCTGATAGTTTACACTGAATGCTCATGACCTGTTCCCTTTCCCCCTGGTCTGTTCCCAATCCTGTTCTTTCTCAAGGGTATCGTGCTGCTGTAACTACACTCTCTTCAGACCTTTCTCTTGTCAACTACCCAGTTTGACTTGCCACTATCCCTAGAAGTCATAAGTGCTGTCATACGCAACTGTTACCCTCCCATAATGCTATCCCCAACTACATTTTCCTGTCAGACTTCAGCTTCTCACTTCCCAATGATCATTCTTGCATTTTATTTCTCAGCTGTCCAGTCCCCAACTGGCACTCCTGCCATTTTCAAATATCACTAATAGTGGTAATTCCCAGCTACCCACTCCGCTTCCCTACTTACTGCCCACTCCCCAACTGTCAATTCCACTGCACACTCTCTGTCACTCCCGATTGCCCATATCCCAACACTCATTCTCTATTATTCCCAGTTGACCAAATATAATTCACTGTCACGTGCTGCCTCCTCCATATATCACCTGTAACTGTCAATATCTGGCAGCTCTTCCACCCCTGAAATGTCAATCCCCCAGCTCCAGTTGTTCCCTCCAACTGTCACTTCCTGTCACCCACACTGGCACTCCATACTCCCCAGTTGCCACCTGCCTACTGTCACTCCCTACCATTTCCCAGCAACTGTCATTCCAACTGATATTCCCTCTTACCCCCAACTGTTACTCCTTGTCAACCTAGCTGTAACTACCCAACTCGCACAAATTGTCACTCTCCACAACTGTCACTCACTTTCATTACCCACACCCCAAGCTGAGATTCCCCACACATTGAGCCATGAAGGACATCCCACTCCTGTGCTCAGTCTGGCGAGGTCCAGGAAATGGCCCAACCTTCCCATTCACCCCTCAGCCCATCTTCCCTCTTTCTCCCTGGCCTTGCCTTTACTGCTATAAAAGCTGCTTTTCTTTTTTTGCCTGAGGGTACCTAATGCACATGAGCTACCCCAAGGTAAAAACAGTGAAGACAAGGCTCTTTAGTTTTACCTCGTGGTAAAATTAGGCAAGGTCAACCCCAGGTAGGGGGACAGTGTGGACAGTAAGGATCAGAGGAGAGAGGGGTAAATGGGAAGGGGGAGGAAGCTGATGGGTACAGGGCAGAAGAGGGGAAATGCGAAAACCTTGGGGCAGTAGAGGTGGAAGGAAGCAGAAGAAAACAGGAAATTGGGGTTGGGAGGATGCCTGGGAAGATATGGACAATGGGCTAGAGGCAGGAGTAGAGAGGGAAAATAGGGTGTGAGGAAAAGATAGGAGTAGAGGATGGGGCTCCAGAGGAGATCAGGAGAGATGGAGGGGAAGGAATGAGAAAAGAGGAAACAGCAGACATGTTATGGGAGAGGAGAGACTAGAGGGAGAGAGTAATTAAAGATGAAATTCAAATTGGAAGCAAGGAAGGAAAACACATTGGAGAAGGTAGAAGAGAAAAATATAGGAAAAGGAGATGTGAAAAAAACAGTCCCAGAAGAGATGAGGGAGACTACAGGAGAAAATTGGGGGTGGTGGGGGAGAAAGAGACAGGGAAGGAGAAAATTGGGAGGCAAGAAAACAGGAGAGAAATTAACAAATAAGACTTCAGTGATTCTAAAACTATATTATGAAGAAATGGTTAAAATTGTTTAAATTCTGCAGAAAAGATAAATCAAAACATAGGAGATAAACGGGGAAGGAGAACAGCAAGGTAGGCAGTGTTTTTTATAATTGTTCTATTAAAAAGTCTGATGCTGAATGTTTAGCAGAATTTTGTAAAATGTGTTTGATATAAACAAACCACACACACGCTTTTAAAATATTGAAAAAATTCCAAAACAAGGCTAAGCCATCTCCCCCTGTCCCAACCCTCATTGTAAAATCCTTGGAACACTCTAGGCTCCCTCACCTGCAAAAGAGGCATCATCCAAAACATTACATTTTTTGTTTGACTGGCAGTCTTGAGGAAAGAAGATCCCTCCATGTGTAAACCCCATTTCTTACCATAACCTGTCTCAGGCAGCAATAAATCTTAGAATCATAGAATATCAGGGTTGGAAGGGACCCCAGAAGGTCATCTAGTCCAACCCCCTGCTCAAAGCAGGACCAATTCCCAGTTAAATCATCCCAGCCAGGGCTTTGTCAAGCCTGACCTTAAAAACCTCTAAGGAAGGAGATTCTACCACCTCCCTAGGTAACGCATTCCAGTGTTTCACCACCCTCTTAGTGAAAAAGTTTTTCCTAATATCCAATCTAAACCTCCCCCACTGCAACTCTTCCAGCCATTCACTGCAGTGAGAGAGATGGTAGATAGGAACTCACTCATCTTTTCAGGCTTATTTCACAATCTGCTTTCCTTTCTCTATTCTCACTTTCTCCCTGGTTCTGTTTTTTTTTTTCTTTCCCTTTCTTCAGCTAACTTTCACTTCTGGTCACTGCTCTCATACAGTTTACTCTGTTTCCTACTCTCCATTCTTCTTTGGATTTTACTAATTTTATTCCCATCCTGGTGGGTGCCCTGTTGCTATCACTGACCCTTTATTTAGGTCTCTCCCTTTCTCTTCAGCTGCCCAACTCTAATTGCCATTTTCCAACTACCAGTCTACCACTATCTATCTGGTTAAGCAGTTAGGTTGCACCCATCACGATATCTGAATACATTGCCCAAATATCATTCATGACCCGCATCCCATGGAACCTTCTCTTTCCAATATTCCACCCTTTCTGTTTAAATGTCATCTAAGACATTTCCTTTGCTGTTTTGAACAGCATTAGAGAGGGAAGAAAATATCCCTTTATGTATAACCTCACTGCACATCTCCAGTCACTTACAGTTCTTACCCAAATTCTCTGATCTCTGGTCCCCTCTTTCGTAATTCAAAAGATCTTTTATCTCTACTGACCTCCACCTCTGATCCAAATTATTTTTAATCTGATCTAACTGATCTCTGATCTAAAGTGCAGAATTCTTGATTCTCACTCCTTCTCCCATCATTCCATATAGGCTATTTCCCCATCCTGGAATGACCTGCCATTTCTTCTTTCCCCCCCCTCCCGCCCCACCCCCACATCCTTGATTTCTGATTGTTTGACAGTCAGAAAGCCAGTCAGCAACCACACAACAATGACAAAGCATTGCTATTTCAGTCTCATAAGCATCATCATGTTTACATGTTCAGGAAGACTGAAGCTCTGTTTAATATAATAGACATGTGAGCAAGGAAAAAAAACTTGACTGAAGCCAGTTAAGAGATTAACATATTCCTGGGACAACTAAATTGCTGGAACCCCCCCTTTTTACTCTTCCCAGGGGCTAAGGATGAAGGGCTAAAGGCAACATGCCCTCTTTGAACCATCCTTTCCTAGATAGATCCTGGGTATGTGATATATACCCACATGTAGATACTAGGGCTGTTAAGCGATTAAAAAAATTAATCATGATTAAGCGTATGATTAAAAAAAATTAATATATTGATTTCTATTACAACACAATACAAAATGAATGATGCTCACTTTATATTTTTATTACAAATATTTGCACTGTAAAAAAACAAAAGAAATAGCACTACAGTACTTGTATTAGGCGAATTGAAAAATACTCTCTCTTTAACATCAAAGTTGGACTAAAAATGTAGAATTATGTACAAAAAACCCTGCATTCAAAAGCAAAACAATGTAAAACTTTAGCTCCGACAAATCCACTCAGTCCTATTTCTTGTTCAGCCATTCACTCAGACAAATAAGTTTTGTTTACATTTTCAGGAGATAATGCTGCTGTCATAAATATACAGGGAAGGGTGTATACGGTGTTATAAAATCCCTCCTGGCCAGAGGCAACATCCTGTTACCTGTAAAGGATTAAGAAGCTCAGCTAACCTGGCTGGCATCTGACCCAAAGGACCAATAAGGGAACAAGATACTTTCAAATCTTGGAGGGTGGGGGGTGGGAAAGGCTTTTGTTTTGTGCTCTTTGTTTACGTTTGTTCTCTCTTGGGACTGAGAGAGGCCAGACAGAAATCCATCTTCTCCAACCCATCCTAATCCAAGTCTCCAATATTGCAACCAGTAAAGGTAAACCAGGCAAGGCAGATTAGTTTATCTTTTGTTTTATGTGAATTTTCCCTGTCTTAAGAGGGAGGTTTATTCCTGTTTTCTGTAACTTTAAGGTTTTGCCCAGAGGGGGATCCTCTGTGTTTTGAATCTGAATACCCTGTAAAGTATTTTCCATCCTGATTTTACAGAGGTGATTCTTTTACCTTTTCTTTAATTAAAATTCTTCTTTTAAGAACCTGATTTTTCATTGTTCTTAAGATCCAAGGGTTATGTCTGTGTTCACCTGTACCAATTGGTGAGGATTATTATCAAGCCTTCCCCAGGAAAGGGGGTGTAGGGCTTGGGGGGATATTTTGGGGAAAGACGTCTCCAAGTGGTCTCTTTCCCTGTTGTTTGTTTAAAACGCTTGGTGGTGGCAGCATACTGTTCAAGGCCAAGGCAAAGCTTGTACCTTGGGGAAGTTTTTAACTGAAGTTGGTAAGAATAAGCTTAGGGGGTCTTTCATGCAGGTCCCCACATCTGTACCCTAGTGCTCAGAGTGGGGAAGGAACCCTGACAGCTGCCCACTTCTTATTTACAATGTCACCAGAAAGTGAGAACAGGCAATTTGCATGGCACTTTTGTAGCTGGCATTGGAAGGTATTTATGTGCCAGATATGCTAAAAACATTCTTATGCTCCTTCATGCTTCAGCCACCATTCCAGAGGACATGCTTCCATGCTGATGATGCTCGTTTAAAAAAATGCATTAATTCAATTTGTGACTGAACTCCTTGGGAGAGAATTGTATGTCTCCGGTTCTGTTTTATTGGCATTCTGCCATATATTTCATGTTATAGCAGTCTTGGATGATGACTCAGCACATGTTGTTCATTTTAAGAACACTGTCACTGCAGATTTGACAAAACACATAGAAGGTACCAATGTGAGATTTCTAAAGATAGCTACAGCACTTGACCCTAGTTTAAGAATCTGAAGTGCCTTCCAAAATCTGAGAGGGATGAGGTGTGGAGCATGCTTTCAGAAGTCTTAAAAGACCGATACTGTGATGCAGAAACTACAGAACCCGAACCAACAAAAAAGAAAATCAACCTTCTGCTGGTGGCATCTGACTCAGATTATGAAAATGAACATGCGTCAGTCCGCATTGCTTTGAATTGTGATCGAGCAGAACCTGTCTTCAGCATGGACACGTCTTTTGGAATGGTGGCCGAAGCATGAAGGGGCATAAGAATGTTTTTAGCATATCTGGCACGTAAATACCTTGCAAGGCCGGCTACAAAGGTGTCCTGTGAACGCCTGTTCTCAATTTCTGATGACATTGTAAATAAGAAGTGGGCAGCATTATCTCCTGCAAATGTAGACCAACTTGTTTGTCTTAGCGATTGGCTGCACAAGAAGTAGGACTGAGTGGATTTGTAGGCGCTAAAGTTTTTGCATTGTTTTGTTTTTGAGTGCAGTTATGTAACACAAAAAAATTTACATTTGTAAGTTGCATTTTCACGATAAAGAGATTGCACTACAGTACTTGTATGAGGTGAACTGAAATACTATTACAGTGCAAATATTTGTAATCAATATAATATATATAAAGTGAGCAGTGTACCCTTAGTATTCCGTTGTAATTGAAATCAATATATTTGAAAATGTGAAAAAAAAATCCAAAAATATTTAATAAATTTCAATTGGTATTTTAACAACTGTGCGATTAAAACTGATTTCATTATGATTAATTTTTTTGAGTTAACCATGAGTTAACTGCAATTAATCAACAGTCCTCCTAGACACCAAATTGCCTCCCCATTTATGATCTATCAGACAGGGGAAACTAAGTCAAGGCTGTACTCTAATAGCCCAACTGACTGTTGCCCTACTCCTTGAATAGTCATTTTCACCAGTGCAAAGTGAAATGCAAAGTGGGGATGAAATTCTATCATCATTCTGATTTGGTAACATTTTGCACTCACTTTGCATTGGTATACATTAATGTCCAAAGAGAACTGGGTTGCAACTGCTCGGTTTTACTCTTTAAAAAAAAAAAATGAAACAATCCCCAAGATATTGAAATCTTTGTTTTTAACTTCTAAATGTTTCATATTTCTGCTGCTGTGGTAGTGACTTCATGATGACTGTCTAGGAAAAGCTTATGCCACACTCATCACCATGACATTTGAATATGTATTTTGGAGCCACTGCTTAGTGATTCCTACCTGCTTAACATCTTATGTGTAATCTGGCCATGGGAAGGAGGGTGGGATTTAATGCAGCTTGGTATTTACAATTGCAACTACCTTCTTACAGATAGGGATGCCTCCTCAGAGACCAAAGATATGTTAGCTTCATCAGACACCCAAAAGAGACGGTAAAATCTATGTAAAGGATTTGGTACCGACCCCTAGGGCTCCATGAACCCTAAGGTATGTCTACACAGCAAGTGGAGGTGTGATTGTAGCATAGGTAGGCATCCCTGTGATAGCTTTAATCTAGTTAGTACAGGTAGCTAACAACAGTAGTGTAGACATGGTGGCACAGGCTTCAGCATGGCCAAGCAACCTGTGCCCCAGGATCCCCAGTGGGCTTGTAATCAGGTGGCTGGCCCATGCAAAAGGCGATTCCACCACATCCACATTACTCGTTACCTATGCTAGCTAGACTAAAGTTAGAGTGGATAGGTCTCCCTGTGCCACAATCACACCTTCCCTTGCAGTGTAGATACATCCGAATTTATCCATCTATCGCAGCTCTCCTGAAGGTAGCTCGTTGCTTCCTCTTCCCTTCTCTTCATCCAGTTCTTGTGGCACAAGTATACTTCCAGCATCATGTAGTGACATAGGACATCGGTTTAAACCCTGAAAGGGATTCCATAGTCTGAAATGCTGCATTTCAGACAGACAGCAGGGAATAGCAAAACTGTATGGAAATGAGGAGATCTAGATTCAAGTCCTATTTTTACCATCAACTTGCTTTGTGTGATATCCACTTCACTGGATTTCTCTGTCTATTTTTCCATTATGTAAATAAAGGGAAAAGTGACACTTAGGCACTATCAAAAATCTAGGGATGCAAATTACTGTATCAATGATTACTGTTTTGTTCTTCAAAACATGCCATTTCCCTTATCCCCTTCGTAATGCTGGATTATGTTATGGAAACAAAAGTATTAGATTTCCTAAAAAGAAGGATTTCCTTAGTTAGGCAGATGCTTTAACACATGGGTTTGTAGGATCAAGCTGCTGAGATACTATGGTGATGGGAGCTATAAAGTGCCTTGTTGTAGAGATGTGACTCATAAACAGTCAGTCACCTGGCTATTAGAAGCACGTCACATACTAAGGTAACAGCAAATGCTTGTCTAATGTAATGTCTGATGTCTAATGACAATTTGTAAATTGTCATTAGTCTATGATAGTAGATATATTTTCATGCAATGATGCTCAAACTGCACTGGGGATTTCATAATATAGAAATGGTACATAAATTAGAATCACTGAGGAATGATGGGTATATTAGTATAACCAGTGTGCCACAGCTCCATCACATGACACACTGCTAGTGCTCAGAGATGTCAATGCTGTGAATGGCTGCAATAGAACTAGGTATGAAACTCTGATAGGTCCCTTTAGTTCAGGTTTCACAAATGACACTACCACCTGGCTTTTGACACTGTCTGCAGCCAAGGACTTGTCTGTTATGGGCTCAGGGTTTTAGATGCCTTAAAAACCATCGCTGGACCTAGATTTCAAGTAGGGGATGTGTCCTGAAGAAAACTGATCACAGCCTCATCAGAAATAACTCCATAGTAAAAGCTCACCTAGTCTTCAATGTCGCAGAAGCACCAGCAAACTCAGACCATGGACTAGTTGTTGCTCAGCTCTCCATGCATCTTTCAACTCCTTGCAAGCCAGATGTTCACTAACACTACAATGTTCAGCATCTTTGAGGATCCTGTTGAGCCATGAAATACACACACAGGGTGTTGAGGATCACCTACATAACCTCAAACTATGTGGAGATTGCCTGGAGTGGTATATGCTGTATCACATGCCAGCATTGGAATAATTGGCTTTAGACAGTTATGCAAGAAACCATGGCTTTCTGAAGAGGTGTTTGATATATTAGAAAAAAGGCAGATGTATGTAAGCAGGGAGATGTCCAAGAATGTAAACATCTCAATGGTATTTTCCAGGCCATGGCAAAACATGACATGAGATCTATGTCAACTGCCTGGCTGACGAAGCAGAGGATGGCCTAAACAACAACAATCTGTGTCCTGCCTACAGAGTCATCATGCACCTGTCTGGCAACCATAAACAAACTTCTAACATCCGCATTATGAAACCAGATGGATCTCCCTACTCATTGACGAATGAGCTCCTGAACAGATAGAAGACAAATTCTGAAAGCATGCTGAACCATGGACTTGCAGATGTCTGTATAGAGCTATGGGATCTGGCAAATTGAACAGTTGCAGATCCAGGGATGAACGCTGATACGTCATCACTCGGGGAAGTACAAGAGGCCACCCAAAATGGTCCATTACACAATGGACATGCTGTTGGACCTGATGGTATTCCACCTGAGCTGTTCAAAGGTGCCTTGGAACCAGCAAGCATCAGCCTGCATCAACTGTTCTTGTAAGTGTGGGCATTACGCAAAGTACCATCAGAATGGAAAGACAGCATCATAGTGTCCCTGTACCAAGGGCAATGTCAAGTGTGGCAACTACAGGCCAGTTTCACTTATCGGTCTCTGGAAAGGTCTGCTTATGTTCTGCTGGGTAGGATGCAATGTCGTTAACAGACATTGTCCGCAGCAATCAGGTTTCTCTGCAGGGTAGTCCATAATGGACACTATCCGTACCCTCAGCTTCTGGGTGAACTGCACAGAGAATTTAACTTCCTGCTTTGTGTGGCATATATCGACATCAAAGTGGCTTTTAATTCAGTTGAGATGTCAGCACTTCAGCTCACACTGAAAGGAATCGGGTTCCAAACACTCTGCTAAATCTGGTGCACAATCTTCACACCAGTACTGGTGCAAGGGTGTGCATTAGTTCATGCCTTTTGCCATGTTTCTACACTAGTTAAGCTGTGCAGCAGGAATGCATTCTCATTCTGGCACTATTCTGTCCAGGTATCAACTGGATATAAGGACTTGCTGATGCACAAGTCAGAATCAGGGTTGGTCAAACAGTCTTGGTTGGTAAAAACTATGTTGACAATGCTGCCTGGCTTGTAGAGAAGTCAGAGAATTTTTAGCCCTGCTTTCCAAGGTCTCCAAGATATTGCTTGGGGTTGAACATCTCATGAGAAGACCAAGGTCCAGAACCTCAGAATCTGGAGCTGGGCCACCAGAAGCCCCAGGGTAGGTGGGACCTGTTTATGTCACAATATTCCCATCTATAAACATGGGATAGTGTTGCTTGCCTTTCTTTTTTAATAACTTTTGAGGTCTAGCAATGGAAAAATGCTATATAAGAGCTAATAGGCTCTGTGGCCTTTTTTGTGATGAACACAAACCATGTGGCTTAATGGCTCAAAACTAGAGTAAGGTAAGGTAAAAGGATTACACACACTATTAATCTTAAAGCAAGCATTTGCTTCCAGAATTTATCAGTATAAAAACCAGTGCATTGGATCAATTTAAATGCACTATCAAGCACTTAACCTGAAGTAATTTAATTGCAATATTAAAATGCCTGCTGTGTCAACTAGTGTTTGTGATATAATGTATATGTTACAGATAAACTAATCCCATGTGAGACATCCTATAAAATGAACAGAATTATTACAAATTCGAAACAGGTTTTCATAAACAAATGGGTTAGAGTTTTAAAAAAAGCCATCATTTAGGGCTTGTCAACACTTAAAATGCTGTAACAGTGCAGCTGCGTCGCCGTAGCACTTCAGTGAAGACACTAACTAGGCCAATAGGAGTGCTTCTCCAGTCAACGTAAGTTATCCACCTCCCTGAGAGGTGGTAAATAGGTTGATGAGAAAATTCTCCTGTCGACATAGCGAGCACGGGGGGGTTGGTCAGTTTAAGTGTGTCATTCAGGGATGTAGATTTTTCACATCCCTGAATAACATAATGATACCAACCTAATTTCCTAGTGTAGAGCAGGCCTGAGTAACCAGCTAACCAGTCTTAAGGCTTCCTGGATTAAACTAATCCACCCTTTGGATTAAAAACATTTGCTGTATCATAACACCCTACGGTACATTGATTAAAACTTCAAAGAGGCACATTATTATCAGTGAAATTCAGTACAACCTGAGATACACACCTTCCACAAGTAAAAGCACTTTGATATAAAAATATATAAAACATCCATGAATACCCAATCTGGATCAGAGATTGGTTACTTCCATCATTCTTGGAAACAGCTTCATTGGATTATAAAGGGTCAAATTAACCTGTGCTCTCAGGACAAAAGGCTAGGTGCTACTTTGGTACAAATAAATAATAAGAACACTGTTTCGGATTCTTTTCTGCAAGCATCGTGAAAATCAACTAGGGACATTTTAAATCATGATTGTAGATGAAATATATGACTCAGAGATGACTTTTTGCAGGATGGCATGTCTTTATTCCTGGCTTCTGTATAGTGTTTAAGAAGCGATGTTTTTGTTGTCATCATCGTTGTTGTCATCTACATGGTAGCTAGTTTTAAGAAGGAATTCACTGCTTATTAGAGCTGGCTGAAAAATTTCTGACAGAACTGTTTTCCATTGGAAAATGCTGATTTGATAAAATTGAAATGTTTTTTGGGGGGAACGTATCAATTATGTCAACATTTTTCAAAAATGATCAATATTTTTCATTTTTAATGTCAAGCACTTTGTTTTGATAGTCACATTGTTTAATTTCAACTTTTTTGTTTCAACTTTGCTATTATATAAAAGCCAAAATGATCAATTCAAAACAAAGCACTTCCACCTTTCCAAAATGAAATGAATCAATAGGATTGTTTTGACAGTTCTGCAATGAAATTTTTCAGAAACTGTTTCATGTTTCAATTTTCTATTCGAATTCAGCAAATCAGAATGTTAGAATTTCCATTCCATGAGAAATTTCGAGTTTTTCTGGTGCAACGTAAGCAACAGCATCTGGTGATGGCAGAGTGAAACACCTTATTGGGCATGCACAGAGTGCCACGTGCTGCCTCATGGCTGTTACAAAATGTTTGCATTGTTATGACTGAAGATGAGCTTCTATGAGTTGCAAAGTAGAAAACCTATAGCTGTAATGAAATCTGTTATTTGCATGTGTGTTATCTGCATCCTCTCTATTCCTAGGCGCATAAAGATCCCTGAGTTTGGACTTCTGTATGGGTGTACTGTGTATTTTGTAACTTTTACTTTCATTTTTTATAGCTTTGGGCATGTTTTAAATGTGAGGCCCAGTTCTATCTTGCAATGCAGCCCCTTTAAATTGCTTTGGCAGTTTAAGTTGGACCATGACGAATGCAGGAATATCTCCTGTACAACAGAGCTCCCTGGCTTGAATACAGCTTTTCGGGTGGCCCAGAGCCAGCCCCCTTCTCAGTTCCTAGCGTAGAGGCTGTGATGTGAACAAAAGGAGACAAGGTGGGAGCAGAAGGAGGCATTCCAGAGGAAGGGGAGTGGCTGAAGTCCTCTGCACTGTGGCCAGGCCTGTCAAGATAAATTTGGGGCCCTAATACATCATGTTCTTTGGGGCCCCACTCCCTCCCATTTCATTTCATTTACACAGATGTTTTGGTTGACCACAAGCTCAGGGCCCTGATATAACTTTCCCTCTTTACCCCTGGCTGTGCCCATTCTCTGCTTCCCATGGCACATGTGGCTCTAAGGAAAAAAAGCATTAATTAGAGCTGCCCTAAGGTCCTCTAACTCTCACTGAGCATAGTCAGACCCCACAGCTGCCCCAGAAGATGGGGAGTGTGCCTTCTATGCACTGGAACAGAAGAATGCAGAACTGGAGCCAAAAGTTACAATGCAAAAAATCAACGGATCCACAGATCTATGTATGTCTTATACAAACCATTGCAATGTTGCTTGGAACAGATCCTGTTGAGAACTTTGCTTATGAGGACTTATCTATACCTCAAAATAAAGGATCTTTGAGAGGAACATCACTCATAACTGGGTGACAAAATGACACATGAAATTCAGTGTTGATAAATGCAAGTAATACATATTGGAAAACATAATCCCAACTATTTGTACAAAATGATGGGATCTAAATTAGATGTTACCACACAAGGAAAGGGATTTGGGAGTCATTGTGGATAGTTCTCTGAAAACATCTGCTCAGTGTCCAGCAGTAGTCATAAAAGGTAACGATGTTAGGAACCATTAGGAAAATAAGACAGAAAATATGTCACTATATAGATCCACAGTACACCCACACCTTGAATACTGCATGCAGTTCAGGTTTCCACATCTCAAAAAAGATACATTAGAATTGGAAAAAAGAGAAGAGAGAAAAAGATGATTAGGGGTCTGGGTCTCACATAACACAAGAACCAGGATCACCCAATGACACTAACAGGCAGCAGGTTTAAAACAGACATATGGAAGTACGTCTTCACAAAATGCACAGTCAACCTGTTGAACTCATTGCCAGGAGATGTTTGAAGGCCAAAAGTATAATTGGGTTCAAAAAAGAATTAGATAAGTTAATGGAGGACATCAATGACTATTAGCCAAGGTGGTCAGGGATGCAACCGCATGGTCTGGGTGTCCCCAAACCTCTAACTGCCAGAAGCTGGGACTAGACAACACTGGATGGATTGCTCAAAAAACTTTGCCCTGTTCTGTTCAAGCACCGGGCATTGGCCACTGTTGGAAGACAGGATACTGGGTTAGATGGACTATTGGTCTGACCCAGTATGGTTGTTCTTATGTTCTTAACAGCCCCTGACATGTTGTGTGACCTTATGCAAATTACTTCACTCACCCTTTGTCTGTCTTGTCCATTTAGACCAGTGATACTCAGACCTCAGTGGTTCAGGAGCCAAGTTAGCAATAATCATTACCCAAACAAGCCACAGCAGTGTGAATTCAAAATGACTGACCAAATATTATTTTATCAACTTTAATTGGTTAATAACATAGTAAAAGAATCCTGATTGGCTAATTAAATCACACAGTTTTTTAATATCATGTGCTGGAGACACATTAAAGAGCCATTTGTAGCTTGCAAGCCTCAGTCTGAGTATCACTGATTTAGACTATAAGCTGTTCAGGGCAGGGAGTGTCCCCTACTATGTTTATGATCACTGACTAGCACAACAGGGCACTGATCTTGTTTGAAGCCTTTAGGTTCTAACCTAAAACAATACCCATGCCTTACAGAAGCTATATACACTAAAGGGTGGATCCCCTGAAATCAACAGAATTGTTTACAACACTATGATCAGCATCTCCACAATGCCTACTCAGCAACTTGTAAGAGATGTGCAGTGCAGTAAGCCACTGTAGTGGGTTAGTGGTGGTCCCTCCCCCTTTGGGTCAATGAGAGGCCACTCCACCTCATTACCGCGGTGGGCACTGCCCACAGTCAGGGAATTAGCAAAGTCTAGAGTGAGGCTCTTGGGGGGAGTGGACTCACAAACTGAAGGGGCTCCAGCTTTCAGGCCAGACAGGCTATAAGCAGTCTGTGGCCCTCAGGCAGGGCAGAGCAGTAAAGGTTCAGGGGCTCAGGCCCTTCACCTGGGGAAGAGTACCAAACAGTCTGGAAGCTCAGGCCCTTTGGCAGGGCAGAGCACCAAACAGTCTACAGAGTGCAGGCCCTCAGGCAGGGCACAGCAGTTAAAGTTTAGGGCTCCAGTCCTCAGGTAGGGCAGAGCAATGAATAGTTTAGGATTGTGGCTCTCAGGCAGGATACTCAGGCATCCTGGCTCTGGTGGTTGGCCAACAAACGTAGACCTGTTGGCCTAAAGGTGGCAAGGCTGCCAACCCAGGGGTGCAGTGGCAGAGGGTAGGGAGACACGTGCTCAACCTGCTCCACCAGGTCCCAACCTGGGGCCCTAACAGAGGCAGATGGTTCCGTCACTGGGTCAGTAGGGATCCTGGCTGCAACATACAGACCAGCTTTCAGGCAGTAATGCAGCCAGACTGGAGTTGGCTGTTCCTGGGCCATTTCCTACCCTCCCCTTGGGGTGTACATGGATCTGTGGGTGTCCCTGGTTTCCAGAGGTCTAGTGGCAGTCCTGGTGACTACTCAGTGCCTCGGTCGGCTGGCGGTTCCAGAGTCTCTGGCCAGCCCTCAGCTCGGCGGGGCTTCTCTTCAGGCTCCAGCCTCAGAAGCGGGTGGAAGGCCTCTGTCTCCTTCAGCAGCTGCAGCCCAACTGAGCTCCAGGACCAGCCCTTTACACTTCCTGTTCTGTCTCTTAAGTTCCAGTGGGAGGGGTGGGCATGGCCTGGCTCTGCTCTCCTGGGCTCAGAAAGTGGCCCCTCCCACTCGGGCTCAGTGGGAGGCAGCACTCTGTTTCACTACAGCCACACTTAGGAGGTAGGGTGTGGTTGTACCCGTAGCATGTCAGATGCTAGTGTTGCCTGAGAGAATTTCCCTATTTTAATATCCATGGCAGGTGGATGATATGGTCAGAAATAGTAATAGGCTATTATGGAAAGCAATAAAGTGTCCAAAACTCTAGATCTGAACGTCCCCAAACATAGGTACCAGCTTCTTATTAGGTGAACCAAAACCCTGGATCCACAATTCCTAACTTTAAGTGGTATTAGGATCTAGATGTGATTTCCTCAAACTAAGTTGCAAAGGCCCTCGAAGATCCAGTTGTCTGATTATTTTGCTCCTTAATAAACATAATGGATTTAAATTGAAAAGTATCCATTTTTCATTTATGCTGTCTGAAATGATATTTTTTCCTGTGAATTCATAGAATATCACGGTTGGAAGAGACCTCAGGAGGTCATCTAGTCCAACCCCCTGGCCCCTGCTCAAAGCAGGACCAATCCCCAACTAAATCACCCCAGACAGGACTTTGTCAAGCCTGACCTTAAAAACCTCTAAGGAAGGAGATTCCACCACCTCCCTAGGAAACCCATTCCAGTGTTTCACCACCCTCCTAGTGTAAAAGTTTTTCCTAATATCAAACCTAAACCTCCCACACTGCAACTTGAGACCATTACTCCTTGTTCTGTCATCTGCTACACAGAGAACAGTCTAGATCCATCCTCTTTGCTTTCAACTACCTGCAAGGGAGTTCCAGCTATCAAATCCCCCCTCATTCTTCTCTTCTGCAGACTAAACAATCCCAGTTCCCTCAGCCTCTCCTCATAAGTCATGTGTTCCAGTCCCCTAATCATTTTTGTTGCCCTCTGCTGGATGGTTTCCAATTTTTCCACATCCTTCTTTTAGTGTGGGGCCCAAAACTGGACACAGTACTCCAGATGAGGCCTCATCAATGTCAAATAGAGGGGAACGATCACGTCCCTCGATCTGCTGGCAATGCCCCTATTTATACATCCCAAAATGCCATTGGCCTTCTTGACAACAAGGGCACACTGTTGACTCATATCCAGCTTCTTGTCCACTGTAACCCCTAGGTCCTTTTCTGCAAAACTGCTGCCTAGCTACTCGGTCCCTAGTCTGTAGCAGTGCATGGGATTCTTCCTTCCTAAGTGCAGGACTCTGCACTTGTCCTTGTTGAACCTCATCAGATTTCTTTTGGCCCAATCCTCTAATTTGTCTAGGTCCCTCTGTATCCTAACCCTCCAGCATATCTACCACTCCTCCCAGTTTAGTGTCATCTGAAAACTTGCTGAGGGTGCAGTCCATGCCATCCTCCAGATCATTAATGAAGATATTGAACAAAACTGGCCCCAGGACTGACCCTGGGGGCACTCCGCTTGATACCAGCTGCCAGCTAGACATGGAGCCATTGATCACTACCCATAGGTATGGAGGTGACCATACTGGTTAAAATTTGTCTGATTAGTTGTCTCATACTGTCAATGTGTTCACAATGAGGACCTCCCATCTTTGTTAAAGAACTGTAGTAAACTCGAACATCTGTTTGTTATGATTGGCTACAATTGGATATGTTACAGGTACATCATTGGCTTGTAATTTTTCAGGCTGTACATTTCATTTATTGGGAGTACTAATGGTATCGGAGATTGTGTATTTTCTCTTATAATGCTTAGTATTTCTATCCACATTTATTTTCTTGGACACTCCCACCATAAACAATATATAAAAATGCTCTACTCACTTAACAGCTTCTCCGACATATCTCAAAATCAATTT
This sequence comes from Lepidochelys olivacea, assembly GCF_965140295.1. Taxonomy (NCBI): domain Eukaryota; kingdom Metazoa; phylum Chordata; order Testudines; family Cheloniidae; genus Lepidochelys; species Lepidochelys olivacea. The sequence continues at coordinate 55,593,245 of NC_140416.1, forward strand.
ATTTAAGTTTCTGCTCAACTTTGGTGAAATAACATTAGTCTACATATTTTATAACTATTTTCTTTTATGCTTATGTTTAGCTAGAAGCCCTTTCCATATTTCCAGGGTGACTTGCATGCAACCTGTGAGCCAAATGCACTCCATGAAGTTTGATTTTCCACTTCTTCAATATGGTGCTATAGTGTGCACAAACTACAGGTCTCAGCATGTATTGAAACGAGAAGCAACATCTCAATATTAAAGATCAGGTGGCTGCAATCCTCTCTAATGTATATAGACAAGGTGTGGCCTTTGAGCTCCCCTCCTTTTCTGTGTTTATATAGCCCTATCACCTTGTAAATGAGCCCCTCTGTAGTTCCTGAGCTGTTAAGTCAGCTCTCAGTTGGGCAAAGCATGGGTTTCCCCAGTCCTATTTGTTCTAGGTTCTCATGTTTCTTCCTTCCATATTACAAGTTCCTATAATTTCTTGACTATAGAGTTCTCTTTCTTGACTTCTGAAGAGCCGCATGTGGCTCCGGAGTCACAGGTTGGCCACCCCTGCACTAGAGCATGGAGGTAACCTAGAGGCACCATAAATGGTGGGTTTTTGCTTGAGGATTTTGTTTGATTCTTGTTTTATAATATTACATGGTTTTTAAGATTCTATAATAAAAATGTTATAAAATTTGGATTATACTTAAACACTCTGCAAACCATTAAGTATATAATGAAAACCCTGCTAACCTGACCTGACCCCTCCATAGGCCAGCTCTGGGTTCCAGCAGGAGTCAGTGGCTGATACGACATGCCCTGCATAATGCAGGTTGGGAATGTCACTCAGACAAGAAGTCAGCAATTCATAGCAAGGTAGAACATCTCACAATCTTAAAAAGAAAGAAAAAGGTTAAGAAGCCAATCCGCAAGCCCACTACCTTCTCTTCCTTCAGATTTCTCTTCAAGACTTGCACTGCTATGATGCCTACAAGAAATCAGCTAACAAGTAATGATTACCAGTTTGAGGAGAAGATGGAGGGGCATATCAGCTGATTTTATTTTACAAGAAAAAAAAGTTTCAGCTGACTTAGAACCATCAAGTTGTGCACACCTCAAACCATGTAAAATTATCATAAGCTTTGTGTTATCGCATCCTTCACTCACTTGTTGCATTTTGTTTCAAAGTCTTTAGCCTTGCCAGGTGTTTTTGCAGCATCCAGCATGATGGGGCCCATCTATCTTGATCAGAGGTGGGCAAACTATGGCCTGCAGGCCACATCCAGCTCTCGGGACCCTCCTACCCGGCCCCTGAGCTCCTGGCCCAGGAAGCTCGCCCCCGGGCCTTCCCCTGCTGTTCCCCCTCCCCCGCAGCCTCAGCACACTAGGCCATGCTCTGGGCAGCGCAGTTGCAGAGGGCACGGTGCTCTGGGTGGTGCAACTGTAGTGCTGCCAGTCACCGGTGCTCCAGGCAGCTTGATAAGGGGGCAAGGGGGATTGGATAGAGGGCAGGGGAGTTTGGGGGTGTGGTCAGGGGTTGGAGGTGTGGATAGGGGTCGGGTGGGGGTCAGCGCAGGGAACAGGGGGGTTGGATGGGGGCAGGAGTCCTATGGGGGGCAGTCAGGAATGAGAAGGAAGGGTTGGATGGGGTGGCAGGGGGCAGTCAGGGGGAGGGGGTCCAGGTGTGGTCAGGGAGCAGGGGGTGGTGCATGGGGCAGGAGTCCCGGCGGGGGGCCGTCCGGGACTGGGGGGGGGGTTGGATGGGGCAGGAGTCCCCATCAGGGGTGAGAAGCGGGGTGGGGGGGTATCGGATAGGAGGCGGGGGCCGGGCCACACCTGGCTGTTTGGGGAGACACAGCCTCCCCTAACTGGCCCTTCATACAATTTTGGAAACCCAATGTAGCCCTCAGGCCAGAAAGTTTGCCCGCCCCTGATCTAGATACTCACATGAATCTCATTGCTGTAGTATCTGAGCACCTCACAGTCATTAGTTAATTTTATCCTCACAACATCCCTGGGAGGTAAGACAATATTATACTCATTTTACAAATGGGAGACTGAGGCACAAAATAGATCAAGTCAGGATCACACAGGAAGTTGGACACAGGTGCTCCTGTGTCCAAGTCCAAGTCCATCCTTCTTCCCTGAGTCTGACTGAGACCTTTGGACACTACTGTGATATAGGCCTTGTGTGCACTAGAAAGCTGTACCATTCTAAGTACACCAATGTACTTAAAGTGGTACAACCCCCCTTATGTGGAAGCTTTTATATGGATATAAGGGTGCTTTATACTGGTATAGGTGTTCTTGTATGGCAATGGAAATAAACTATATTGGTATAAGGTACCTTTATAACTGCCTCCACACTAGGGCTTACACTAGTATAATTATATCAGTAAAAAAAACAACAACACACCCATAACAAATATTATACTAATTACACTTGAAAGTTTTGACAAGCCCCCTAAGCTGAACAGGCCTGTGAACTTTTGAGGGTTATTTATCACTGTTTTGCAATGATAAGTAGGGATCCAAGCATGTTAGAAAAAGACTGGGTTTTGCAATGGTCATGTTGATTGGGTTATGGCAAACTTAGTTCTCACTCCTCAGTTCACAGGTCCCATTTGTAAGTTTATGAACCCTAGCAGGAAAATTATTCTCATGCCTTGTCTAACCGGACCATTTAAATGGCCCAATTCTAAAATGGTTGTGACACCTTTATATGGATGTTAGACCACGGATATCACATCTTTATATATCTTTTTTCTCCCTAACTTGGCAGTAGTTTACTTGTAAGAAGTTTCACATCATTGACTGTAACCTTCTTTTCACTGCTCTAGGATTTTTGGCTGAATATTTACACCTGAGCTTTTTATGCCATCACTTGGTGGCTTTTTGAATTCCATGTAATGTTTTATCTGTTGGGTATGTTTGGAATCAGTCTAAGAGCACAACAAAAGGTATTTAAGCTGTTTATTCTATATAGCAATCTCTTTTGGGCAGAATCATATTTGCATTTGTTCTTTTATAGCAAATCATATTAGAAGTTAACCTTATACACTGGGGCCAGATCATAACTGGTCACTGCAAGGGGAGAGAAGAAGCAAGGAACCTTCACTCCCCCAATTCCCCTGTTGTGGGGCTGCTGGACCCTTTCAAGGGAATCTGGGCCCAGGCTACCGGTGAGAGCTAATTTAAGGGGAACACGCCCATTTGGGTAGTTAGTTGAATAATGAACATGTGGGCCAAATAAAAGGCCAGCAGGATTCAATTTCAAGATGGTGTTCAGAGAAAGAGAGGGGGGAAAAAGAAAAAGATAGGAAAGAGCTTTCCTAAGGGAGAGGTGCACCTAAAGATCACAGACCCTGGCAAGAAGGGCTGTGCAACCCCTGAGCCCAAGGGGACAGATTTTATTTCAAGTTTGTTTGGATTTAGTAAAGTGGAGCCCCAGCAGAGGAATTTTACCTTATTCTTTTGGACTGTATGGAATTCTTAAGGGGCCCTGAGCGAAGGGAAACTGAGGCAGGAAGTTCCTGTAGCACCACACTAGATCAGCAGAGGGTGCCACAGATCAGGCACACTGGACAACACTTCCACTGCAGTCATTCATGATCACAGGCCTAAGTGCAAGGACAGTGTGGAGGTTAGCAGAGTGGGATGGCTGTGGAAAGGAGTGGACTCTGTGTCCCCATAAGGTGTACAGCCATGTGTGCATTACCCTGGCTTGCTCGGGAGGTCAGATTGTCATGGGTGTGAGTCATACACAGGTGGCACTCAAATCAGGTTATTACACCACATATGTCAACATGGTCAGTATCTGCCTATAAATTTCCTTCTGTATACAGGACCTTCAGGTTAAAGTGATGCTCCATAGATTAAGCTGTCCAGGTTCCTACTTACAGAGCTCTATGATCATACCCACATATGTGGTGATCCTTTCAGCTCTCACAAGCTGTGTCTGACTGGGATGGGTCAGTACTTCAAATGCAACACCTGGGTGCTTACAAAAATAATATTGGTGATTCAGTAGGTAGTACATTTTTCTTTCAGTCAATGCTGAGCCACTGCTTCAACACATTGTTAGGGAATGCTGTGATGTTGAAGAGGCCATTTTTCACATGATGAACATAAAACTGTAGCCATTAAAGATTTAATTTGAAAGGAGTGAATGTGTTTAATTCCTATGTTCTGGCCAAATTCCATTCTACCTTTGTAAATTCCACCTGCAGTTTCAACTGGATCCTGGTGTCTTCTTCCTGTCCTAAACTGTTCTATAGTGTTGATGTGCAGTGATAAATAGCTGCCTCACACCACCACAGAGGTGAGTGAAGTGAGCACTGTTGCTCCGCTGTAGTGTTGTGAGGCCTAGTTAACTCATGTTTATAGAGGAAATGTGATGTGCAAGTGCACTGCATTTATTTATTAACATTGCATTTTATGCTTTATAAAGGCTTCAGTGGGACAGTCTTCTACTGTATGTAATGAACCCAACCTCAATACAAATAAAAAACAAAACAGCCTCAACCTGAAGTAGAGCTGTGTCGCTTGAAAGCTTCTCACCAACAGAAGTTGGTCCAATAAAAATCATTACCTCACCTGCTTTGTGTCTCTAACAAAAACTCACCCCACATGTGTTCTTCAGGGAGTTAATTTTTCCTCTTTTCTCATAATCCTTCTGCTTTTAAGGCCCAAGTAAAAGTAGTGTTCCTAAACAACTACTCCTGTTACTGCAGAGTCTGTTGCAGGCAAGCAGAAGGGAGGCTTTTTCTAGTAGGGCCTCCTGTTCGCTCCCTGGCTTGAGCCACTGGAGGGAAGAGATATTGTGTGTGTGTGTGCACACACTTTGCTTTGTATAAGAAGGGGAAGGGGTAGAACTACACCCAGTTTCCCAGGAGAGGGCCATTTGCAGAGAAGGTGTTTCTGGAAGGGGAGGATGAGGTTTTATGCAGACAGCGAGCAGGCGCTGGGCAGCGTGGTATGCCCCAATCGGACAGGCCTGTACATCTTTTAGGAACAGCGCCCCCTGCTGTATCTGGTAAGCAGCAACGCGCTGCGAGCGCCCAGCTCCCACCGAGAAACCTGCACGTCCTGCGGCGCTCCCCCGCCGGAGAGGAGCATTCCCTCGCCTCTGGCGCCCTCCGCTGGCAATGCGCGAGATGACGCGGGGGCAGCGCAGGAGGCGGCTCTGAGCCATTTTGTATACTAAGGCATACAACGGGACAACAGCGGAACTTCCGAAGAAGAGGACGGGGGTGGAGGGGCTCCCTCTCCTGCCCCGCTCTGTGGTGGTGGTGATGGGGGGGGGGAGAAAACAAAGAGGCCAGGTCCCCTGTGGAGGGCCCCGCGTGTCTAGCCCCCCAGCCACAAACGCGCCGAGAGGTGTGGTTTGAATGTTGGCGAACGTACCGTCGTCTGGGGGAGGGATTGGCAAGTACGCGCCGCACCGGCCCCTACCCCCCGGGCTGCCCGGCCGCTCCCCGCCCGCACGGAACGGGCTCCTCTGGCCTCGGCTTTAAAACACGCCGAAAACTCAACAAGTGCAAACTTCCCTTGTAAGCAGAACAGCCCGAGGTTTGAGCCGGCTGCAGCGGCATCTGCTCAGCGCGTAGCAGGCAGCCCAGCCCAACAGGAAGTCCTTCCTCCTGCTTTGTTTTAAAGTGTCACTCCATTGCTGGCTCCGTGCAGGCCGGGGATCGGAGCCAGGAGAATGTATTCAGCTGAGCCAAGAGGATCTGATGTTCCCCCACGGTCAGCTGGCTTAAAGCTTAGCCTTGAGAAGCTAGCAGCCAAATCCCCCCTCCAACCCCCCCCCAAGCGAGCCTCAGCCAACCCCCGCCCCCGATATGTGGGTTATTCCCAGGGAGGGAAGTTTCTCTGAAATACTTGGGGGGGGGGGGATGTTGTTCCCCAATCCCTACCTCCTGCAGAAGAGGCAAGAGATCCCAGCCCACTAAATCCGTGAATCTCCCCTGGCCTCTGCACTGCTCTCCAGCTCCTAGTGGTCCCTGGACAGCAAGATTCCTGTATGGAAAGATCCTGGCACCTTGGGCCAGTCTACTCACTGATACCGAGAAACCCTCCTCAAGGAGAAAGGAAATGAGGGGCCCAAAGCACAGGAGGGGAAACTATGCAAGTTACTGACCAGTTCTCTCTCAGGCGTATGGCCCCTTCGTGCTGCTCCGCTGGCACAAAGGGACTGTAAAGTGGGTAGATGATCTGCAATATAAATATTAAAACATTGTTTAACATATTTGAAGTATTTCTCAGGATAATTATTTTTTAAATGAAAGCTTAGCTCCTAGAGCATGTATTCAATAGCAATAATATTAGACAGTGCTAATACTGTAGACATAGGAACATAGTGTTGCCATCTGGATCAGACCTATGTTCCAGTCTCCTTTCTCCAATAGTGGCCAGCTTCAGAGGAAGGTGTAAGAACCCCACAATAGACAAATGTGAGATAATTTGCCCCAATATTAGATCTCACCCTGATCCCTAATAGTGATTGGTTGAACCCTGAAGCATGAGATTTAATATCCCTTCCAAAAATTGTTAGCATTAACTATAACAACTCTGAATATTCTTGTTATTCATATATGTCCAATCCCTTCTTGAATCTTGCTAAAATGTCTTTAGCAAGACAAAAATAATCAGCAATTATTGCAGTTTAGTTACAAATGGTTATGGTCAAAAATGTAAATGGAAATTAAATTTTTCTTCACCTACCATATACTGGAGACATGAATATGTATAAATGTAGAAAGTTTTAGGTTTATTAGGCTTTTTCAGAAGATTCATCCCCCCAGGTTTAAACTAAGAGGACCCAAAGGATATAAAAAAAGTGATTTAAAAAAAAAGTAATTTTAAATGCCTCTAACTTGTAATATATAACATTCACAAAAATTCTATCTAGACCCCTTCAGCAAGTGGGGTGAGTGAGGGAATATTTAGTTTACTTGCAAATCTAAGGGAATAAGTCCCTACTTTAACTTTTTTCAGAGTAGTAGCCGTGTTAGTCTGTATCCACAAACAGAAAAGGAGTATTTGTGGCACCTTAGAGACTAACATTTATTTGAGCATAAGCTTTCGTGAGCTTCAGCTCACTTCATCGGATGCATTCCGATGAAGTGAGCTGAAGCTCACGAAAGCTTATGCTCAAATAAATGTGTTAGTCTCTAAGGTGCCACAAATACTCCTTTTCTGTTTACTTTAATTTTATTTTTCAACACAACCTAACCACAGAGTAGGGATCTGCAACCTTTGGCACATGGCCTGCCAGAGCAAGCCTCCTGGCGGGCCAGGCCAGTTTGTTTACCTGCCGCATCCACAGGTATGGCCAATCGCAGCTCCCACTGTGTGAGGTTCGCTGCTCCAGGACAATGGGGGCTGTGGGAAGTGGCAGCCAGCACATCCCTCAGCCAGCCCCCATTGGCCTAGAGTGGGGGACTGCAATCAGTGGGAGCTGCAATTGGCCGAGCCTGTGAACGCAGCAGGTAAACGAACCGGCCCGGCCTGCCAGGGGGCTTACCCTGGTGGGCCATGTGCCAAAGGTTGCCGATCCCTGCCATAGAGCATACATGAACACCACACCCATAATAGAGAACGGATATAAGAATAATGAGAAAAGACTGTTGCTGTTCTCCGAATTGCTACAGTCTTTGCAGCTAGCCTCGGTTAAGACTGTTACCTAAAAAAAAGAGACAAGTTCAAGGATTATAAAACTTGCCTTACAGTGATAGACAAGGACCTCAATCTATTTAATTTAACAAAGAGGGCTTGTCTATATTTATAGCACTGCAGTGGCTGGTGCAGCTGCGCCACTGCAGTGTTTAGCGAAGACACTACCTATGCCAACGGGAGAGCTTCTCCCATTGGCCTAAATATTCCACCTCCACAAGAGGTGGGAGCTATGTTGACAGGAGAAGCCTTCCCGTTGAGAGTGCTGTCTACAACAGGGATTAGGTCGGTATCATTACATCTCTCAGAAGTGTGGATTTTCCTACATGGGGAACAAATATTTAATAATGGCCCAGGGTCTTCAATCTAGCAGAGAAAGGCACAACACAATCCAATGGCTGGAAGTTGAAACTAGAGTGGTTCTCAACCTGTGGCCCAGTCAGCCCACAGCTGCAGCCCATGTGACATTCTCAGGGCCATACAGGTAGTATTGGATGCGGCCCACATAACACACCATGGGCACATAGGCAGCTCACAGTAGTAAATAGGTTGAGAACCACAGAGCTAGACAAATTCAGATTGGAAATAAAGTTTATATTTTAATGGTAAGAGTAATTAACCACTGGAACAATTTACCAAGGGTCGTGGTGGATTTGCCATCACTGACAATGTTTAAATCAAGATTGGATGTTTTTCTAAAAGCTCTGCTCTAGGCATTAATTTTGGGGAAATTCTATAACCTGTGCTATAGAGGAAGTTAGACTAGATGATCACAGTGGTTCCTTCTGGCCTTAGAATTTATGAATCAGGTCTTGGTTAGAGGCAAGTTGTGCAGAGAACAATTTAAAACCATGAAGAGTTGCCAACTATGTTAAATGTACTTCAGTCTTAACATTTATGTGGATTTCTTGTCATTCACACAATCATTTTAAAAACTGTAGTATAAAGGTAAGTATATTGTATGTAGTGGTCTCACAACAATTCTACAGGTTTTGGAAAAAATAACTTTCTGAAATAGGTACATGGTTAGAGTTGTAGAGTGAAGGGATACTTCTAGTTGAAGTTGCACAAAAGTGTCCATTCTATATACTTAGAGCGTGGTTGGCTTTTTGGTTTGAAAGTCAGTACTTTTGTTTTTAAGCCAGGAGTGAAATTTTAAGAGTTTGATGTGACTCATCATGGAAAAGGCAAAAAAAGGGAAAGGCAGAAGGTTTAAGGTGATGCGCGACTATCTGGCCTCTAATGTTGGCTGGAGTGAACTGGATGCTTCATGGCTGAGAGATGCTCCAAGAGCATCCAGTTTCTTTATAGGCTGGAGTGAGATTGCCTCTCCCCTGAGACAGGAGCTTCATCATATTTGCTCTGTCTAGCCAGCAGAGGGCAGTTTCTCCATATACTTCTGCACTAGGCTGCGATTCCTTCATTGTTGCCTCCCTTTAATTTCAGTGTCCATCACAGTCACAAGTGTGTTGATTTCTCTTGCTGAAAGAGAGACAGTGCTAGGCCCACACAGAAAAACAGAAAGGGAGAAAAGTCAAGGCAAGATGACGAAGGTGCATTTACCCTAGTTTTTTGCATGGTAGATGTATAAACTAATGATGATACTCTGGAAGAGGCCAGTCATGTTTTCTTACCTACCCTTTCCCATGTTACAGCAACAAAGGAACTTGCATTAAAATTAAAAGGCAGTAGATTGAAACTGGAAAAAAAGAGTTCTGCTTTTTGATACAATTGTTGAACTCCCTGTAGCAAAGCGAAGGCTCACCAGTGCAGCACCTTCTGCTGGTCATCTTGGGAATTAGTTCTTTTCCAGAATACAGAGCACCCTCTGCAGGCCGGTGTCTCACCTGTCCTTCCCAGACCCTGGTGCCCCTTACCTCAGGGTACTACCCCAGCAGTACCCCCCACACTGGGTCTCCCCTCCCAGGGGAACCCCCAACTCTCTGAGCCCACCTTGCTTCAGTGGCTACTACCAGTCATCATCAAGCCCCTGCTCACTGGGGCAGACTGCAGTGTGTAATGGCCACTCATCATTGGCAAGGGGTTAGGACCTGCTTCCTTTGCCTATCCCCCAAGCCGAACCTCTGCAGCCCCAGTACCTCTATAGGCCTTCAACAAGGCCTGCAGCTTGGGGTTTTACCAGGCTGGAGCTCCCTAGCCCTATTACCCAGCTCTGCTCCAGTTAAGGTACCTTCCTCTCAGGCAGCTAACCCTTCTCCCTCCAGGGCTAGAGAGAGACTTCTTCAGCTCGTGGCCCCCAGCCCTCTTATCAGGGCCAGCTGGGCCCTAATTGAGCTTGCCACAGCTGTGGCTGCTTCCCCAATCAGCTTAGCTTGGTTGCTTTTAACCCATTATCCAGGAGTGGGGCAGTTGCCCCACTACACTCCCTTTTGTATGATATCATAGAGGTAAATAGGGTAATGCCCTTCAGAAAGGATTGAACACATGGATAAATATAGAAACTCCCGTTACTCTAGCTAATGGTAAACTTACAAAGGTTATCAGTTGTCATCATGTGGAACATTAGATGTTCACCATCTGGGACTAGAAGAAATGTCCCTATCTGCTCTATCATATTCGTGGTGATTGCTATTAGAGTAGTGACTGGAGCCCTGGCAGTCAAGGTATGAAGACCCAGTGGCATCAAGAGTGGTAGAGCACGGAATACACAGTCAGGCTACTCCTGGAAACTGCAGTAGGTGGAAGGCTTTTCTGGGGCCTTTTATAGGATGCCCTCAGAAGAATGCTTCCGTTAATGCAAGTCTGTCTTGTGGGGAGGGGAGACTTATGGGCCCCACTGGCACACTAGATGGACCACTACATTTTTCACAGTATGGCAGAAGTTGAGATATCAGAGTGGATGGAGTTATTGATCTCTCCTGATAGGGCAGGATAACAGACTTAAATAGACTACTTGGTATCTTCCTCTGGTCTCTTGGGAGGAGTCATGTTTTGGGGGTGTCCATTTACCTGCGTTTTATGGTGACACCTGCAAATTCAGGGTTTTTTTTACTCATTCACCCTCTAAACATTTTCATTTCCTGTAATATAAATATTTTGTGGCTGATTTGCAACCTTGTTGGCCTGAAGTTGCCAATCTTCCAGATCCCATCCTGGGAGCAGGGAGAGTATAGTTGGGGATCACTGCAGACCTTGGGGAGACTTGACTTCCCACTCTCACCCTGAAAAACACACCTGCTGCCCCGACTTTTGGCCTGTTCGTTCGGGTCTTGTTTCCTTCCCTCATGGCTACCTACAAGGAAGTTCTGTACCCATTTAGGTTCAATACTTGTTTGCTTCTCTCACACTCAGATGCTGCAGCATTTTCAACAGCCCACAGGCAATGCTTTGTATAGAGGAAGCCATTTAGCTTTTCTCTCCTATTAACCAGTCCCCTTTCTTTTCACTATAGTAATCAGAAAAGAAGGACTGGACCGGGGGTCCACAAGAATAGAGAAGATGCAAGGGGGAGAAATGGAGAGAACACAACTTTGCAGTCCTCTCCACCCCTTGGATGCTCTGTCACCCTTGTTTTCTTTCTGAAATGCTGACAGTATACAAGATAGTGGACCAGGTAGATCACTGGTCTCTCGCAGCACCACAGGAAGCAGGTTTCAGAACTAGATGAGGCCATTGATTGGTCTCAGTTGGCAAGTTGTAATGCTATTTTTGTAAAGAGACAGGAAACAAAGGGTATAAATAAACATCTAACTTCCAGCTTAAAAGAGAAAAATTGAAAGGAAAGGATACATTTCTCTTCCAGAAACAGAGAATATAAAAGAAACCTCCTTAGGGAATTTCCTGTATTACTTTCGGTACAGCATATAGCTTGTGAAAAACCTTGTGGCAATCTGATTGCAAAGATGTCAGGGTGTGACAAGGACATCCTATCACTGCTTACTACTTTCCAAAAGCTAAAAGACAATCCTCAGTTGTCTAGCTAACTGAAATGAACTTCTCATACTGCCACCCTCACTCCTTCTTTAGTTTCTGGGGATGACAGATACTGCCTCGAGGCCTTTTATTTTAAACACCTCCAACAGTTTATACATATTTACAAGTCTGGTGGGTGGAATGAGATGTCACAAATAAGTTGAAAAATCAGTTATCCAAGAAACTCTGATACTCATTGGCCCATATCTAAAATATATGGAGATTAAATTGACTTGATTTGATTCGATCTGGCAAAAACTACACTGGGATGTACAAACAGATGTACATGTTAAGACTAGAGTGAAAATAAAAGTCTCCTTTGTGAACAATACTGGTGAGGCCTCACCTGGAATACCATGCATGTACAGCAGAAGAGCTCAATTGCTGAGAAAACCCAGGGAAGATGAGGTATATGTAGTGAAAATTGGAATCCCAAGTGAAGGGGTGGCTGAAAACTCCCCAGGGCCCTGTAAATTGACTGAGGCACTACATGAAGAGTTGAGAGTTTCAGGCAGTTCACATCTCATCCCTGCAGACTTTGCCTTCAGCATAGTACCTGCATATGGGCCATAGATCATGTCAAAATTCAACATTTATGTAGCACATGGCGTATATTAATATAGGTCCAGCGATACCAGGTGGACTATTGTGGAATGATAAAAAAGACAAAAGATGTTGTTTTTCACTCTCTCTCCTCCCTGTGAAGATGAGTCATGCAGGCGGATTCCTCCCATCAGCTGAGTTTGCAGCTCAAAGCACAAGGGAGGAGGGGGATAAAAACCCCTAACAAGAAGGAACTGGATCTCTATGCTACTTGGACTTGTGGGGCCGGGAGGGGTGGGGGCAAAGTTTCGTAGTCATAAGCAGAGATCTCCAATGCTTAGCCTGGGTTAGTCCTAAAGGACAGATAGAGATTGCATGTTGTAGAAGCTTCTATTACTTTTTGAAACTTAATATTGTAACTCATTTGTGTATGTATGTTTCCCTGCTTTAACCTTGTAAATAACTCTTTTGTTTCCTCTTCCTATTTAATAAATCTTCATATAGTTCATTATGGAATTGGCTATAAGAGTTGTCTTTGGGGTGAGATCTAAAGTGAAGTTGACCTGGGGTAAGTGACTGGTCCTTTGGAACTGGGAGTAACCTGAATATTGCCATGATCCTTGGGACCATCTGTCACAAAGGTATGCTCACATGGGTGTCAAGAGAGATCGGAGTACCCAAGGGAACTGTTTCACTCCATATTCAGGCTGTTCTAGTGCCTGAGGCATTTACACTTGATAATTGGCTGGTGACATCTAAGTACAGAAGTCACAGCCTGTTTGGGGTTTTTTCCCTGGTTCCTAACCATCTGCCCTCAGGGTGGTATTCACACACTTAAGTCACGGCAGACAGCTTTACAAGAACTCTAAAAGAGGAGGCTGCTCACTTGCAAAGTCAGGAAATTCAGTGCCAATAAACATTCTTCCTAAGACATCCTTTGCCAGCATAATGAATGACTCCCATGGAATAAACGGAATATCACAAACCCAGGAGATTTATTACACTCCTTCCAAGGGCAAGAAATTCCTCAGGAACATTCCACTTGTCTTTTGTGCTTATGAAGGGGGAAAAAAATCTGTCTGATGCCTCTGGATCCCACCCCTTCAGGGCTCCTGTCATTAATAAAGCAGTGCAGCTGGAGCCAGATTTGTCAGACCAGTACTGAAGGGCAAGCTCAGCCTTGCCTGCAGCAGGAGCATTAGGCAAACCGGGAAGATTTTCAACCCTGTCTCTGATAAAAGATTAATAAATCATGGCACTGAGTTTACCCATAAAAACACCGTGCACTGTGCTGAGTGACAATCAGTATGCTACGGCAACAGCTGTCAGAGTATCTCTTCTGATTTGCTAGCAACTTTGGCTTCTCTTGCCTCTGTATGATGCAAGGGTTTGCAACTCTTTTTGGGAGCTCAGCCCTGCTCCTGGGGACTCTGTGCCTGAAGCTACTGCTGCCATTCATCTCTCGCTAGGCTTTGCTTGGAAGCTTTTATCCAGATGTGCATAAGAGGATGTGTATATAGGGGGGAGGGCAGGAGTTTTTTTGAAAGTTCTGTTGTGTTATCTGAGCTTAATTAAGCTTCTCCGGAGACAGTGATGCACTGATTGACCCCAAGACCAAACAGGGGCCAAACTATCAGAGCTTGTCATACGAGCTGAGTTTGGAATTTGTAATTTTTACTTCTGGGTCTCATCTCTTTGGCTCATATGTCAGATATTGATACCCAGTGAAACAAACATTCCACTCAGCACATGCTGGTAAATGGATATGGCCTATTTAATCCAGCTGGGGGAAGCTTGGAATTCTCTTGTGCTAGTAGATCATGCCCGGTTCCCTGTCACCATTTCTAAGTTTCGCTGAATTCTGGATCTGCTGGTAAAAGTAGCTATGAAATCACTACATGCCCCATGCAGTCAAGGATCTCCTGGTTGTAGGAAATGAATAGAAAGACACCTGTACAAACTATTATAAATAATGTCTTTCAATGTGTGTGTGTGTGTGAAGTCCCTTTGCATCTTACAGGATTCTAAAGCATTTCACAAGAGATATAAGAGAATGAGTTCACCCATTAGTAAATTGCAGCCATTTCTCAGGTGAAAAAGACCAGTTGTTTAACAGCACATGGTAATACTAAATAACAATTTAGGGGAAAAGATCCAGTTGAAACTTCTAGAGGAATGTAGGAAGGCAGAATGTAATTACTCAAATGGGATTCTGGCCAGGACACCAACACTACCACCCTGACTCTTAGGGAAAGTGCCATGGGATTTTTAATAGCCACAGGTGATCAGGATCTCTGTTTTGTATCTCAGCCAAAAGAAAGAACCTCCCACAGCATAGGCACATTGGTGTCAAACTGACTTAGAGTGCCACCTACTGAAACACCTGCAGCTCTTGGTTTTTCTTTGGCAGTCTCCTACCCAAGAATTAACCTGGATTGATGCTTTTGACTTATGAAATTTGACACGATCAAAGCTCACCGTGTGGTAGCTGAGGAATAGTCAGAGTACGGAAAAGCTACAGAAAGGTAGCAAGTTCGGAAAAGGATAAAAGTGATATGCACATGGAAGGACATGTAAATATGTGAGCACATGCCCATTCAGGTAGATGGAAGAGCAACTATTGGCCAAGCAGCAGGTGTCTATAAAGAAGACAGGTTTCAAAAACTGTTCATGTTGGTGGGAGCCTTGTCTTCACTGGGTCTCCAATCAGTTTTAAAATCAGTTTAGCTGAACTGATTTTAAAACGACTTAGACTTTTTGGGGGGGAGGGGAGAATTTCCTCAGTGTACACCAAGACAGAGAGGTGTCAGTGAACACAGGTCTGTGATGTTACTGAAGCTGTTGCATTTCTTCCCATCAGCACATTATTCCGGTAATATATCCTGGCCTTTTCCCTCCCTTCCAAGACAGGAAGTCCCACTGCTTTCCTTCTCCATTGCCCAGATAAAGTGCTTTCTCCCTACCCTTTTTCTGAGGAATATATTGGATCTTGATGTGATCAGGATGCCTATAAGAAACTCAATGACACCATCCTGCTTAGTGATTAACTTGGCTCTATTTTACGCATCCAATTTTCTTATAATTATTAACACAACTATATATTTATTGCTCTCTTATCCCAAATTTTTTATTCGTCTGTCTTTATACCATGAACAGTTCAGTGCAGGATTCATATCTCCTGTGTTTAAAAAATGGCTTGTACCCTGTGGACCCTAGCGGAAATAAGAAGTTTTACATAGTGCTTGATGTGAAGTACTTAGCTTTGCTATCCGGGATTATTGGGGGACTGGAGGAGTAAGGGATATAGTGGCGCGGGGCTTGCCATTGTCTGTAAGTGAAATGATGTCCATCAGTTAGGAGAACTGAATAAAACTGTTGAGGATTACAACTAATGCTGCTCCAGACTAGCTGGCAGAAGCAGGTGTTGCTGAGGGAAGAAAAGGTCCTTTGCTTTCCAAAGGGTCGCCTCTCCAGAACCCACAGCCTTTGCTAGTTTGAGAAAAATACCGGTACTCCCTGGCGCTCGCAGCCTTTCTGCTTCTGCCTTGCTCTTTCTCTAATTCTGTCTGGTTTTCCTTTCTCCTTTTCCTCTCTCCCCATCCACACCCACAATTTAACCATTTAGATGTAAAAATAAAAAACAACCCACTAGACAGAGGGTTTTCTAAAGCAGTGTAATTTTAAAAGTAAGCCTTTGAGGTCAGAGTGTAATTGCAACATTGGGACTATGTGACACAAGACAAAAATAATCCACCAGGCAGCTGGTGAAGTAGAAGAGTATAGCAACCTGCAGGGAGGGGCAATGGAGAATGAACTCAAGAGAACGATCAGATGGGACAAAAGACTAGGCAGAGCTTACAGCTGGAAACACCTTTAGTCTCATCTGGCACCTGGCACCAGGACTAACTTCTGTGTTAAAATAAAGCAAGATCTTTTGTAAGTTATTGTTGGTCATAGGAACACAAGAACTGCCATACTGCAGCAGTCCAGTGGTCCACCTGGTCCAATATCCACCTGGTCCAATATTCTATCACTGGCTGATACCACCTGTGTCAGAGGAGGGGTGAAGGAGTCTAATAGATATTTATGCACTATCCTGCTTATGAGGGAAGTGTCCTGAAATTTAACGGATGAGGCCAGGATTTCCAAAAGTGTCTGTTTTTGGAGACATCTTAAAGAGACCTGATTTTCAGAAGGAGTGGAGCACCTGCTTGCTTAAAATCAAGACCCTTTAAGGTGTCTCAAGAGGGGAACCCAAAAATTGAGGCATCCAAACTCATAAGTTACTTTGAAAATCTTGGCTTGATAATTTATGTAATTTTTCTTGTAGCTGGAATAATTGGGGATTCTCTTGTTCATATCAACATCTGATCCTTAGTTTGTATCTCAGTGATAACTTGCGGCAGGGAGTTCTACAGGCTAACTATTCATAGTTTAAAAAAGTATTTCCTTTGATCAGTTTTAAATGTATGAACGTGCCTTTTAAGTCCCTTAATTTCCTCAGCTGTCTACTGGTTCTGATAATACAGAAAAGGACAAATGAGAGAGTCCAATTAATCCCTGTTATAACAGCCACCTTTACTGGCTTTGAAAATTATTAATAGTCTGTAAAGAGAGAAAATGAAAGGTAGTGGCAACCCCATAACCTGAGAATAACAATAATAATTAGATTGGACAAAACACTAAATGTACAGCAGAGGACAATGTTGTCCTTACCCTGGGAGATGGACCAGATGGGATCTAAAATGGCTTTTCATCTCTGACTTCTCTAAGTTTCTCTCAAATTTGTTCTCAAATCATGGTACCAAAATCAATCTTGTTTTACTTTGAAGGGAGTTAAATAAATAAAAGAAAAAATAAGGCCATACATTCATTACTAATGGTTTTGGGTGTAAAGTTTGTATTTAAAATACTAGTATTTGTCCTTTCATTTCAAGTTTTTTGTATCCATCTCTCCCCAAAATTTGGATGTCTTGATCCATTTTTTCATTTCAGTATTTCTTTTTATCCAAGCATCATTTGCACATGAAAGGGAATTATTTTTAATCAGATGCCAAAATTTGTTACAAGGGTCTTTACTTTGTGACCTTCAATTCTGATTCCAGGAGGAGACAGTGGGTTTTGATTTCCTCCAATTGCGGCTGTCCCTGGGTCAACCCTTCCCAAAGCAAATGACACTGATTCAGGAGGGCCTTCTGCCTCCCCTTTATTTAAATGCTGGTTAGCAAGCTTGGTCAGCATCATTCACAGTCATAAACCACGCTCAGAGGGCAAGCAATTTAGGGTTTGGAGTCACTGTGGACCAGCCGTTGTGGTACAACTGCTTTTCATCTGTGGCTTTTCCTACACCCATGGTATTTACTAGACTAGACTAGAGTCATGGAGAGCCCAGAGAGATTCTGATTTGGATTTGAGTGCAGATAGATCTATAAAGAACAGAGTTTTTTGTAATAAATTAGATTTTCCAGGTTTCATATACTTGTCAGGAAAACGTTGTGTTTTCTAAGTATATTTTAAAAAATCAGGAGTGACTGTATCTATATGAAAATATAGATCATTTGTTGTATTTAAAGTTATTATCAAACTGATACCTTTTCATGAATTTATTATATGTGTAGTGGCACAATATATATAAAGCCCTACCACAAGGGCTTTACTTAAGGTTGATTTTAAATCTGTCTAGGGTACAAAAAAAATTATACAACACATCTAGAGAAAAAATGAAAACATGAAATTGAGGGCTAAGCCAGAAAATAAATCACAAACCTGTCAGTCAGTGTCACTAAAAAGATTTGGGCTGGTCTGTGTCTTCCTGTCCTTTAGAGTTTGAATGGGGAGGTGCATGTGTGTCTGTCCTTTCCCATCATTTCCAGTTGCTCCTTATTTCATTACTGCTGCCAGTGTATGGAATCCTAAAGGATGCATATGCTAAATCACCCTATGGCGATTGTAGTGCATTTAGGAAAGACCTACATTGCAATCTGCAGAGACTGCTAACATGGCGTCCCTTGCCACCATGAATCTTGGTAAGGGGCTCCAGAGTACTTTAGGTGTTCAGTCCCAGAAAAATGATGTCCTCTCATGACCTCTTTCATCTCTGGTCTGGGGAGGGGTAACTTCAAATACTGTTTTTTTCCACTGCATGCATCCGATGAAGTGAGCTGTAGCTCACAAAAGCTTATGCTCAAACAAATGTGTTAGTCTCTAAGGTGCCACAAGTACTCCTCGTTCTTTTTGCGAATACAGACTAACATGGCTGCTACTCTGAAACTCTTCAAATACTGTGTCTCTCTTCACCGGGAAGCTTGGGCTCCAAGGCTGGGTAAAGTACTTTTCCCTTCTCTTGGAGGCCACAAGCAAGCTGGATCCTCCCCATGCTCCTGCTGTGCTGTCTCTGAGCAGCACTGTTGATTGGCCCAACACACCTGGAGCTGTAGGATGAACTGTTTTTCACAGGGGGCGGGGGGAAGCATCCCTTTTTTCTGTAGTGGGAGCTCCTTATTTCATTACTACTCCCCTGGGGCTGAAATGACTCCAGTGTATGGAATCCTAAAAGGATGCTTCTGCTGTAGTAGAAGCTGCTGATCTGCTGCATCCACAAAGTGCAGCCCAGGAGCTCTCAGTTGCCTCATGGAGTATACCAGTATTGCCAACCCTAAAATTCAAAACGCGTGTCAGACCTCAAAAAATCATGAGATTGAGATTTATACAATTATAATTTTTGGTTTCTTTTTGGCTTCTGGTGTTGTAGCCTTTAGGAGTCACATTTTCAGGCTGTTCTTTGCAACCACAAGTCTAGAAACTTTTTTAAAATGAAAACTGAGATTTTCATTTAATCCCATGACTCCAAGAGCTGGGGCTTTAAGAAAAGCACTAGATAAAGCAAGACTTATGATAAAATCATGAGACTTGGCAACACTGATACCCCCATGGACTCCTCCATGGAGTCATGAGCACAGGCATGTACATGGGTAGGTTCACAAACTCCCCCAACACCAGTCCCTTTTGTGGTGACAGGGAGACCCTGCTGCACATCTGTGTAGGGTGCATCAGGTTGCAGCCCCTCTTCAAGGTCCTCCAGAACCTCTTATTGAGGTTCTGCACTTTTCTTTGCACCTCACACCCCATCCGTGGCCACACAAAGTTGTGGGACTGCCTCATCAACCTCCTCCTGGCGCTGCCCAAAATGACCCATCACTCCAGGAAGAGGCAGTTGGACACAGGGTGCTCTGCTAGTATGGGGCCTATTTCCACTCCCTTTTTTGAACACATCGCTGAGCAGAGCTGCTCTTGGCTGTATCCCCTGACTCCTTAGACACCTTTGGGGGTCAGTAGGCATGTTCTGGGGTTTTCTGCTTGAAGTCCCCCTCTGGTTGCCTGATTTTCAACCTTTGACCTCACTCCTTTTCTTTCATTTGTTGTCCCCAGTATCCAGTTGTGGCCTGGGTCCAATGGCATCCCACCCTCAGTTGAGGGGGTGAGCCTGTAGCTTTGGGTGTGCCTAGACCCACTTGTCCCAGTACTTGCAAAGAGTATTGTTAGCCTCACGCCATGTAAACTTGAATGTTGCGTTTCCCCCCCAGTAAGTCAATTGATATCACAACAACTGCACACTCCTGACCCTGAGGTTAGAGAAAGCAGTTAAGGTGCTGAGAGAGATTTTTCCTTACTGTTGTTGTCTCAGGTGTATTTTGTGCTTCATGTTGTTTCTATTTTGTCACAGACCTTAGAGGCCATTGTCATGGATTTGGTTCATGCCAGTTTGAGAGCTATACTGTGCACCGCAATATCAAAGGGCCCACTGGCAACTGATCCATTTGCAGATTTAGGAGAGCCGCCCCGGGGTTTCCACCTGGAAAATGCAGCTTAGGTGGGAGCTCTGTGAATATATCAGGAAACAAAGCTTCATCCACCTTAGTGTTTGATAACTGTTAGGCTAGCTCATTTTAAATCATCTGGCTGACCAGTCTGGATGGGGCCAAACTGTGTTTAAAATAGTCATTCTGAAACAGTTTCAGTCTGGTTCAGCTAACCTGATTTCAGCCCTACAGAGCTGTAAACTAGCCCTGTTAGTCTTCTGGCATGAGGCAGGGATTAGGGTTGATGTTAACAATGACATTTGCAAGTATGCCTGATAAAGTCTGTTGCCATGGAGATGCCTATTAGAGTCTGCATTGAGCTGCATCTTCCCTGAAGTTGTGAATCAGGTTTAGCTTTATTTAAAACCAACCATAACAAATGATAAAGAGGGAAGGGAGGCGTTATAATTTCACTGCACAGTCCTTTGCTGAATGAGTCACAGGTATTCAAGCTTCTAATCAGCCCACCTGACGTCAAACCTCTCCATCAGAGAAGAGGTCTGACTGGAAATGTCAACTTGTCTGAATGGAAAGGCCAGAAGGTAAATCTTTTCCTGTACTCACTGACTGAGTGAAAAAAGACAATTAAAATTCAGCCAGTGCACTGGAAACATCTTAATGGCAATCAGATTAAATCCACCCCTCACATCACACACCTTCCTACAGCTACATCCACATGGGAGCAAGTCCCTGTGGTTTAGAAGGTATTTCTAATGCGGTATCAAAGCAACTGAACTCTGGGAGAGTGAGGTGCTGGCTGACCAAGGGCAGTAGAGAAAATAAGCTCTGAATGTAACTAAAATGAGCTCTCCAATAAACACTAACAAAACATGACATGTCCTGCTCAGAAATAATTCCTCTACATCCTTTGTGCACATCATAAGGGTATTGGTGCTTTTGGTCCAGGTATGCCCTCTCAAAGGAATATACCTGATAAAAGGTCAAAGAGAAGAATGAGGAGCAGCCCACCCTTGGACATAGGTGGACCCTCTTTTGTTTAAAGCTCTTGATCCAGATCAGATGTGGTATGGGAGAGTTCTTATGGGGCCACCTAGGGACCTCTAGCCCTAGGCATGCTCCTTTGATTAATGTTAGGCTAGGACACCTAGGGCACCCTCTCTTCCCTTGGCCCATGGTCAGGGTGATGAAGGTGACTCCATATGCAGATACCATGGGAACATGCATGCACAGAAAGGAAGGAAGAAAGAGAAAGAAAGAAGGAAACCAAGAGCAAAAGCCCATACTCCTGAAAGTGAGTGGAGGATTGTAAATTCAGTGTTTATTGTAAATGCATCCAATGAAGTGAGCTGTAGCTCACGAAAGCTTATGCTCAAATAAACTGGTTAGTCTCTAAGGTGCCACTAGTACTCCTTTTCATTCTCAGAACTCCCCCGTCCAGATGCTATAAGACAACTACAGTAGAACCTCAGAGTTACGAACACCTCAGGAATTGAGGTTGTTCGTAACTTTTTAATGTTTGTAGCTCTGAACAAAATGTTATGGTGGTTCTTTCAAAAGTTTACAACTGAACATTGACTTAATACAGCTTTGAAACTTGACTATGCAGAAGGAAAATGCTGCTTTTAACCATCTTAATTTAAATGAAACAAGCATAGAAACAGTTTCCTTTCCTTGTCAAATCTTTTTTTAAACTTTCCCTTTATTGTTTTATTAGTTTACATTTAACATAGTAATGAACACTAGTTGCTTTTTTTTTTTTTAACTCTTATCTCTGCTGCTGCCTGATTGCGTACTTCCAGTTCCAAATGAGGTGTGTGTGTGAGATCGGTCAGTTCGTAACTCTGATGTTCATAACTCTGAGGTTCTACTGTAGCTTGAAATGTTTCTTAAACCCTAAATGTAATTTTTTTCCTCGTGGATGATCCTGGCAACTTGCCTCAGACATTACATTGGGGTTTATTTTTCTTTGAGAGATGAGTCTGTAATAAAGGTTTCCTCCACCATGTCTATCTTTCCCCCTAGTGAAAGTCTTTAATTACCCTCTGAGGGGCGAGGCAGCCGAAACTAAAACAATGTCATTTGAACTGGGATGAAACATGACTGGATTGCTAGTCTGTACTTTTCTCTTGTACAGTTCTGTATATGAATCCAGATTTTTTTTTACTCTTTAAGGGTCTGGGAAAGCTGTTCTTCTATACATAGACAAGGATGCCTGTGCTAGAATCTGCTCGGTTCAGATTGGGGTAGACTCTGTCCCACATGATCATGGTCATGACTTGCATGTGCATCTTCCATTATGAGCGGCGAGTTTAAATGTCAGCACAGCCAAGAGGTCAGCAGGGGTGACCCATCAGAGTTTCACCTAGGTACTGAGATTTTTAATGTTGATGCTAGGGCCAAGAGGACACACAGTGTGTCAAAGCAAAGCTCAACTTGTTCTCTTCCCCAAGGTGTTCAGCTTTCTCCTGCTCAGACCCCAACTGTTTCCTGCTTCTTTACATTCTATTTCCATGTATCTTGCTTTTCCTTAGGGCCAAATTAAGGCAACCCAGGTTCCCAGGAACACCCCACATGGAGCTCCCTGCCTCAGCCCCCACGCTATGATCCCACCCCTCACTCTGGTGGTGGTAGAAGGGGCCACGCACTCCAGAGCCATGTGCTAGGCTTTTTGGGGGCCTGCCACCACTCTGCTTTTGGCTGTGCCACTCCCTTTCTGGACCACCACTTTCTGCCTTCAGGAAGATGGAGGTTTGTCCCAGAGGAGGGATCTCAGCCCCTTGCTCCCTGCCTCCCAACATAGGACCAGTGTGTGTGGAAGGGGCTGCCAATACCATCCCAGCAGAACCATGATGGGATAGCTACAGTGAGTGCATCACACTTGCGCCTGGTCTACACCAGAAAGTTAAGTTGGTTTAACTATGTCACTCAAGGGTGTGAAAAATTCACACCCCTGAGTGACGTAGTTAAGCTGACCTAACCCGCGGTGTAGACAGCACTAGGTCGATGGAAGAATTCTTTTGTCAATCTAGCTACCACCTGATGGGGAGAAGGATTATCTACACTGAGCAGAGAACCCCTCCCATTGGCATAGGTTCTGTCCACACTGAAGTACTAGAGTGGTGCAGGTGCAGCTGTGCTGTTGTAGCATTTGAAGTGTAGACAAGCCCTCAGTCCTGGTTTCCTTTTCATAATTCTTTAGTTCCCTGTCTTTCTTGTCCCTCGCTCACTCAGTCTTTGGAGGGCTGATTTAGTCCTGTGTGAGGGCCCTGAGTTTATCCCATTAAAAATAATAACTTTAATGTGAACCTCTGTGGCTTCCCCTTCATTCTCTGCATAGCATCAGGGTGCTCACTGAAACCACAGCATTCATGGAGCTCAGCCATATACAAAAATGCAATTAATATTCTATTCACTTTTCCCTATTCTTCCTGCTGATCTGAGCAAAAGGGAAAATAAGCATAATTTGTGCATAGACATTCTTCTGACACACATACATGCTTCTAACACACACAAACACACCTGTACACCTAGCACACTGTATGAGCTCAATAACTAAAAAGGGTACGTGTACACTCACAGACACAGAAAAGGAAGCTTACACAGTGACAGCTCTGCATATTTGCATGCACGACACACACATGACACAACTTGTTCCTTGTCTGAAGTGCTGCCATAGATTTATGAACACTCTAATTTCATAACTCTTTCTTCTTCTTCTGGTTGTAGCAGAAAGGTAAGATATGGGCAATTCTTTAATCTTTGCCCTTCCCCAGTGTTTCCAGGTGGATAGGAACAGGTGTTCTGTGTACCTGGCAGGAGGACAGAATGGACAAGAAAGCAGGAAATGGAAAGCAGTTGAATCCGGTTGCGGGGAAAACTGTGTGTTTTTAAACCAGAAGTTAAAAGAAAATGAGAAAGTGTGCAGATTTCTTAGATGAGGCAGGACTTGGGGATAAAGAGGGGGAGAGAAAGGTTCAAGCACCTTCAGATCTCACCTTTTTTTTTGCTGCAAGCCCTCTCAGTGGTTGCTCAGCCTCCACCTTGCCTTATTCACACTTGTCAAATCAACCTCACAAACAAAAACAATCACAGTGGTAGAGAAATCCAGAAAGATTAGGATCCTTTTTATTATGAAGACTCCTTTGCTAATTCCAATAAGCAGCAAGGATTCTGGTCTTGTCCACATAGTTATGGAACCAAATTATAACAGGCCAGGAGGAACTCTCTGGTGTCAATTTTGGAGCTTGTTCAGTCTTAACACAGTATAAGACAGCAGTGGGCAAACTACACTCCGCGGGCCGCATCCGGCCCTCCAAATGTTTTAATCTGGCCCTTGAGCTCCAGCCAGGGACCGGGGTCCAAGGTTTGCCCCGCTCCGCGAGGCTCCCAGATGCAGCAGCATGTCCCCGCTCCAGCTCCTATGCGTGGGGCAGCCAGAGGGCTCTGCACGCTGCCCCCGCCCCAAGCGCTGCCCCAGTGTAGATAAATCTCTGCATTAAGCATCTTCACATAACTTTCATATGACTTTGTATTATGCCTTTATTTTCATACAACTTTGTATCAGATCCTCACATAGAAAACTTTGTATTGAGCCTTGGTATAGTGTTATAGCCCCTAAGGATAGTTAAAGTAGAAAAAAAAATGTCTTTCTGCTAGGAGTAGAATAAGATCTTCCCTCCCCACACACCCCCTTTTAATCAATTGCCCTGTTGAATGAACGAGGTGTGAATGAGTAAGGCGTGGAAGGCAAGCACCTCCAGACAGCTGCAACAGTTGGAGAGGGGATGGAAGCCAGACCAAAGAACAATAGAACTTCTTTAGTGGGCTCACTAAAGAAGAGCAGACATATTGACGGCCTTGGAAGGAAGCACCTTCTTTTGAAACACCCTCTTTGTAGCATTAAGACAACACCCAGAAGGAAGCAGCACAAAGGACACAGACACAGATTTTGTATCTGGGATAGATTTGCATAAGAGGGAAGCTGCTATAAATGTGAGGTGTCTTGCAGAGGACCCCAGGTCGCATCTTGTCAACATTGGAGCATCAATCCGGATCGGCAGAAGCCTGGCTCCACCCCTCCCGCATCTAACTCACCTGGCCAGTGAAGGGGAGCAACTAGTTGGTAACAACAACAAGACGGAGTGTGCTTGTGTGTATGTGAGTGCATGAGTGTAATATATATCATATGCATATGATACAGTGTTGATTGATACATGTGTAACCCTTCTGCCCATCAGAGTTGGCAGCAACAAGGGCCAGGTTCAGTATCTAAGGGTTCTGTATCAATAACACAATGTAAAACCTACTTGAGCCTCCACCCAGTGACCTGGGACAATTACATACCACCCTCCTGGGCACCTCTGAGAGGCAATACTTCCCCTCTCGCAAGCACAGAGTCTGAGTGTAGCAAAAAAACAACCTTTTAATAAAGGAGGGAAACAATGCAGCATTATGTTGGGGAAACACCACAACTAGGGTTCATAAACACAAACCATAAACCAGAAGACCCACCCCCAAGCAGATTGGGCTGTGTTCTTTCCCTTTGGTTCTTGAGTCCAGCAACCCAAAAATCACCCAAAGTCCAGTGCAGTCCCAGAGTTCAAAAGTTCATCTGCAGAGTTTACCTCCCAGCCTGGATAGAAAAGGGACACCTTATGTGCTCTACTGCTCATGTCAACAGCTGACTGCCCTGCGAGCTGCTCCACTCCACCAACCATCCTAAGAGTCACTCATCTCTAGCAGGCATCCTGCTAGCCACTCACCAATATACCTTCAGACCCCCACCCTACTTAACAGCACTCAGTGATTTCAGCTCATAGTAGGGGAGCCTCAGTACTGATGCAATATTAGCCCAAAGTGAATTCAGCTCAGCAACCTGTAACTAGACTTCTAATGGGATCAAAATTAGCTCTGATATTACACAACAAAATTGGTGTTTAGAATCTTCACAAGAGATCCACACCACCAACTACACATACCTCTCTCAACTCACTAGGTTCGAGAACCCATGTCCCTTGCATAGCAAGTGCTACTTAGTTGAGGGCAAGTCCCTCCATCATAAAATGCCAGGTACAGTTCTACTGTCCTTGATTCACATAACCAGGATAACAACACTTTATTACTCCTGCCCCAATAACAAAGAGACTGGGGAATCCCACAGGAGCCAAAGTGACCATTTTGGCAAGCAGTCCCACCATGCTAGGGGGGGTGGGTGTGCTCATGCAAACGAGATCAGCCCTTGAAGTCCTTTTCCACAACTAACCACCAGATGTCAGGGTAGAGCTCAACCTGACTCTGCTTACACATGTATTACCAATAAATGTGGTGCTTTGCCTTATTCCCCCTGAAAGATCCTGTGCAGTATTTTAAGTACAACACCTGCAGTTCCCATTGGCCGGGAACTGCAGCCAATGGGAACTGCAGGGGCGACGCCTGCAGACAGGGCAGCATGGAGAGCCAGCCGCCTGGCCACACCTCCACTGCTTGAGGTAAGTGCTGCCTGGAGTCTGCATCCCTGACCTCCTCCTGCGCCCCTTCCCCAGGCCTGATCCCATCTCCTGCCCTCTAAACCCCTCGGTATCAGCCCTGAGCACCCTCCTGCACCCTGAACTCCTCATTTCTGAGCCTGCACCCCAACTCCCAATTTTGTGAGCACTCATGGCCCACCATACAATTTCCATACCCAGATGTAGCCCTTGGGTCAAAAAGTTTGCCCACTCCTGGTATAAGGCCTCCTGGGTCTAAAACCCAGGCCTATAGGGCTACCAGGCTGAAGACATCTACATGGTGCCACCTAGTGGTAGCTGTAATCATCTTGCATTCTATGGCCCCATGACCTTCTATGGACACAGACCATGGTAAATCCAGATCTGACAGGTAGCAGCCTCATGGCGTCTGACACTATATAAAGCAAAGGGCATGTGAGGAAGTGTCCAGGTAACAGTGTGGATCTTTTATTGCTGCCATCACTGTTTCTGCTCCTGACTTGGACCTTGGCTTGACGTGGACTTTGCCTCCTGACCTGGACCCTGAAACCTGACTTGGACTCTGACCTTTGGTATTGACTGTAGCCTAGAACCTGACTGTGAACTCCTCCATTACCCCCAGCCTCAGGTTTGCCCCTGTTCTGACCTTTGGTCCCTTTTTGGGATGCTGGCACACATCAATGCTTGTTTTCCATCTCAGGATCCTGCAGCAACTAGAGGTCAAAGAAACAGGTGGTGTTTCTGTCTTCAGACCCTCCAAGAAAGATAGCCAGGGAATCAAAGAAAAATGTACATTTGTCAAAATTCTTCACAGCCTATAAACATGTGGCACCTTGAATAAAATCTCCTCTGGGGAAGGTAGGGTCTGTGCTATGGAATGAAATAGAAAATTAAAACTATAGCATTCAATAGGATGTTTCTATAAACCCAGAGAAAGGAGACCATTCTCTGTTAAATTCCATAGGTTTTTAGAGTAACTTCTATCAGTAGACCCCTTATTGGTTTAATTTCCTTTAATTGCTTAGGTTTCCATAAAGGAAGACTTCTGCCATTTTATCTGAACTTATCCATATAGGACTGTTTTGTCTTTACCTTTGTCTGGCTATGAGATATTGCAGAAATCTGGCATTTTGTGTGGGGTTTTTTTTAAATTGGTCTATGACCCTATTAAATAAAAGATTCAGCCTTCCTGGACCATGATGTGGCGGAATAGGGTAAGTATAAAGGGGTAACTTGAATATAATGCTTGGGAGCTCTGAGAGCTGTGACCTAGACAGATTGTCATGTTACCATGTGACATCCTCCCTCACCCCCAATTATCTTGTTTATGTCTTTCTGTATAATACAAAACTCCCGGGTTGAACTCAGGTTGCAGAAATACCTTCCCCATTTGGCACAAAGAGTTTGATAGTGCACACCCATTGAAGTCAATGGTAACATTTACATTGGGATCCAGCCTGCATCCACTGAGGTCAAAGTGAGAAGGATGTTATGTGGCCTTTTCAAAACCCTATGGTTGTGGCTATGGTAGCGCTCTCCTGGATACAGCATAGTGATATCACAGCACAAGCACTAGTGAGGAAGATTCCATATGATCATTCATCACCTGTTTATATACAACACTGTCGATAGGAAAATATGAGCTTAGAACATTTATGTTTTAGAAAAAAAGTGTAAATACAAAGCAGGATCTTTGAGCCGGCAGACTTCTTTTTCTGAGATATTTTTAATCTCCAGGATGGGGAAGTCCCTGTTTGAATGTGCCAAAGTGTTTTTCCTTTGCATTTCAGACAAACAAGTCACGTTTACTTTGCTTGACCTTTCCTGATGACACACCTACCGAGTTAATGCAAACGCTAGCTCTACCTCGCACCCTCCCCTATTGTGTGTAAAGAGTGATCAGAGCTCAGATTTGAATTACATCAGCTCAGATTTGAATTACAGAGCTCAGATTTAATTTTTTTTAAAAATTGTGGGGTGAATTTTAGTGCTTACAAAAATGACACTAGTATTAGTAGGGCCCTACCAAATTCACAGCTATGAAAAACACGTCATGGACTGTGAAATCTGGTCTCCCCCCATGAAATCTGGTCTTTTGTGTGCTTTTACCCTACACTATACAGATTTCACAGGGGAGACCAGTGTTTCTCAAATTGGGGATCCTGACCCAAAAGAGAGTTGAGGGGGGTCACAAAGTTATTTTAGGGGGTCATGGTATTGCCACAGGCCTTCAGAGCTGGGTGGCTGGAGTGTGGCAGCTGTTGGCCGGCCAGCAGCAGCGCAGAAGTAAGGGTGCAATACCATACCATGCCATTCTTTACTTCTGTGCTGCTGCCTTCAGAGCTGGGCAGCCAGAGAGTGGTGGCTGCTGACTGAGGGCCCAGCTCTGCAGGCAGCAGCGCAGAAGTAAGGGTGGCCATAGCATACCAGGCCGTCCTTACTTCTGTGGTGGTGCTGGTGGTGGCTTTGCTTTCAGAGCTGGGCTCCCGGCCAGCAGCCGCTGCTCTCCAGCTCGCCCAGCTCTGAAGGCAGCGCCATTGCCAGCAGCAGTGCAGAAGTAAGGGTAGCAGTACCACAACGCCCCAGCCTCTCCCCCCCCCACTCCTCTTTTGGTCAATTTGCTAAAATTACAACACTGTGAAATTTCAGATTTATTAAAAATCACAAAATTTACGATTTTTTAAATCCTATGACCGTGAAATTGACCAAAATGGACCTTGAATTTGGTAGGGCCCTAAGTATTAGGCTAGTGAGGGCAGGTACTGTGCAAGCTTCCTCTATTATAGTTCTACCAATGCGCCTCAGTCCTGGCCCTAGCACTCACTGCTGTTTCAGCCCTCCGTTCTGCTACCGCAACCATCCCCAGTTCCACTGATGCACATCACCCCTGAACAACCCTAATCCTTAGGGGAAAGGGCAGGAGGAAGAGAATCCCCTGCTTCGAAAGCTAGGAGGAGAAAAGGGCTCCACTCTTTCCTTCCTGAGGAAGCTGGAAATATCTTCTCTCCTCTTGCAGTGGTAGGAGTTTCTCTACGGCTCCTCCCACCTTCTTCACAGGGGCACCCACTTGCTCCCAGAAGACTGACACATCTATTTCCTCAGCACTTCAGGGGCTGCCTAAAAGAATGAGGAGTAGTCCAGTCACAATCACAGTTTCCTCTGCCTAGACACTGGTAGAGCGAACTAAGCACCAATCAGTGTGTTTCTCCAGGATACCTGGCGGGATAGGCACTGCATGAGCAGACCTCTACCACCATCAAGAAGGGGCTCTTTCATCAAAGTGTACTGTAGCTATACTGGCCTATGTCCAGCAGGGGTGCCATTTCAGATGTGGGGGGAGAGGCGCAACTTCAAGCGTGATTCCAAAGGCTACTTAGGCACCTGAAAACTCTAGGGTTTTTGGGTTTTTTTGCAGATAACCTAGAAATTAGCTGACAGGAGCACTGTATCTAATTCCTATATATAAAAAAGAGGATTTTATAAATATTAGACCCACTCAGCTCTAATATTAACATGTTCTCACATCTTGTGTCAAGTAACGTAAGGGACACTGGTTAGGTTTACAATTTTAATGTATATTCTTTGTTACTAACTCTTGAATACAACAATTGAAACAATTGTAAAAAAATCTAGATTACTTCCTATCTCTTTTTTGCAGTTCATCAAGCTTGGAATTGATCATTTAACTTTGGAAACATCATACTAGGGCAAGGCCCCATGAGTTTATACTGCACCTGCCTGGGGCTCTGGAGGTGTTACCTTACTACAAATAATAGACTAGAAACTAACCTTAAACAGGAGTGAAACTGACACATTCAAGTCACTTTCACAGTATTGCCAATCCCAAATGTGCAAAAATCATGAATTAGGCTCACCAAAAATCATGAGATTGGCTTTAAAATAATGAGATTATGTAAAAATAACAGATTTGGGATTCTTTTTATTTGCCTTTTGCTTTTTGAGCCTTTAGGGTGCACTGAGGTCACATTTTGAAGCTTTCTCCACAGCCATGAGGACTAGAAACTTCATTTTTCTTAAAGAATGAAGGTTGAAAT
Source organism: Lepidochelys olivacea (assembly GCF_965140295.1). NCBI lineage: Eukaryota > Metazoa > Chordata > Testudines > Cheloniidae > Lepidochelys > Lepidochelys olivacea. The sequence goes on from NC_140416.1 coordinate 55,623,728, forward strand.
CATCATATATCCACTTGACTCCAGGAGCTGGGGCTTTAACGAAAATAATTATCATGAGATTCACGACAAAATCATGAGAGTTGGCAACGCTGCTTTTACTTCTGTTTAAAGATGAGTTACTTTCCAGAAGGCTCCTAAACACAACACTACAGCGACTGAGTTGCAGTTCTCACAGGAGAATATTTAAAACCAAACACCAAGAAAATTCTATATTTTGAAGTTGAGAAAAAAACTGAGACTTCTGAGGTATATCAGGGCCATTGCAAGCAGGAAAGGAAAATAAACAGGCACAGGAGCTCTGGGCAGCTCTTCCTCTAGAAAGAGAGTTGGAGGATCAAATTTCTAGTCCTTAATCAACTAAAACTTCTATTGCCATCAGTGCCTCCACTCATAGATATAAACATCACAGTGACCATGTGATAACATGTGTGGTCAATAACCATACACTTCATACTTAAATATCTGAGCCATCTTATCCAGAGTTTACACATTTTATATGTTTCAGACGGGTAGCCGTGTAAGTCTGTATCAGCAAAAACAACAAGGAGTCCTTGTGGCATCTTAGAGACTAACAAATTTATTTGGGAACAAGCTTTTGTGGGCTATAACCCACTTCATCAGATGCCTGGAGTGGAAAATACATCTTATATGCACTGGTTCAGGGACTGGCATATTCTGAACAGTGCTGAGCACACATGGTTTCCACTGAATAATGCAAATCATGACAATAGTCGTCAACTGTGTGGACTCCGTGGATACAGTTTCTTTTCTTTGTTCTGAAATTGGCCTGAATACAGCTGAAACCCTAGGAATTTGAGGCATAAACAGATCTGATACTTATATGACACTTTCTCATTCCTTCCTTTTCTCAAACTCAGAACAAAAAATGACTACACGAAATGGTTGTCAGTTAAAATGTAAAATTGCACAGTAGCCATTGCTGTACAACCCAGCATGGGGCAGAACCTGCCACCCCTTGGGAGTTAAGTGATCTCTTCTCATCTGACTCTCATTCTCCAGCCTTCCTAACCTCTATACTGCTTTTCATTCTGGCAGCCATGATACCCATCCTGGGCATGTGCCAGCAATGCCCCTCTGCCATGTACATTGGCCAAACCGGACAGTCTCTACGCAAAAGAATAAATGGACACAAATCTGACATCAGGAATCATAACATTCAAAAACCGGTAGGAGAACACTTCAGCCTCTCTGCCCACTCAGTAAAAGATTTAAGGGTGGCAATTTTGCAACAGAGCAGCTTCAAAAACAGACTCCAGCGAGAAACTGCTGAGCTTGAATTAATATGCAAACTCAATACCATTAACTTGGGTTTGAATAGAGACTGGGAGTGGCTGGGTCATTACACATATTGAATCTATTTCCTTAAGTTAAGTATCCTCACACCTTCTTGTCAACTGTCTAAATGGGCCATCTTGATTATCACTCCAAAAGTTTTTTTCTCCTGCTGATAATGGCTCATCTTAATTAATTAACCTCTTACTCCACCTTTTCATGTTCTCTGTATGTGTATATATCTCTCTTCTTACTATTCATCCGATGAAGTGGGCTGTAGCCCACAAAAGCTTATGCTCAAATAAATGTGTTCGTCTCTAAGGTGCCACAAGTATGCCTTGTTCTTTTTGCGGATACAGACGAACACGGCTGCTTCTCTGCATCCTGGGACCGTTTGCTGGAGTCTCAGAGAACTGGCCACCTTGGTTTTGCTCCCATTTATCAGAGTCCTCTTTTTTTTGCAGTATGCAGCAGAGAGAGAGGCTGGTCTGCTGGATAAGAGGCTAGCTCCGAAAGACCTGAGTTCTACTCCCTCCATGGATTTCCTGTCTGGCACCAGGCCAGTGCTTTAAGGACAGAATTTCAAAGGTTTGTAGGCACCCAAAGATACAGCTAAGCATCTAGTGGGGTTTACAAATCACCTAACCTTCTAAGTGCATTTGAAAATCTCACTAGGTGCCTAAATATCTTTGAAAATTTGGCCTTTAGTCTGTGTGTGCCTCAGTGCCCTATCTGTACAATGGGGATAACAGCACTGCTCTACCTCACCTAGGGGCTGGGAGGAGAAATAGATTAGACATTGTGAGGCGCAGCCTCAGATACTATGGTGATGTGGCCACATAAGTACCACAGATAGAGTGGGAACTTCTCTACACATTGGTAGCCCTTCCCTGGGTTTGGCCCTTTCTTTTTGCCTATGTCCCCAAATCTCCCCCTTTTCTCAACGTAACCAAGGCTCAGTGCTTTGCTGCCCCTCACATTCTCTCTAAAACAACCCCTCCTCCCTCCACAGAGCGATTCATCTTTTACAGTCTAAACTTAATTTAATCACCAGCTTTCTTATCTTAATCACCTTGTCTCTGTTTGTAAATAAAATACAGACTCCCTGCCACAGGAGCACCTCTCCTCTGCACAACTTATACTTTCACACTAATGCTGTGCTGTAGTTAAGAGCTCCACCTGGAAGCTTCTGCCCTCCCCTACCCCACCCTAATTGGCACAGTTGTCCAGCCCTCCATCCTCCAAGATGGGTCTGTTACCCCTGAGATGGGTCTGTTACCAGGGGCTATGGGCTGAGAGGGTATAAGGTTCTTGTTTTGTTCCCAGTGTCTCCTTGCAGTGGGTATGAAGTGCATCACTGTGGACATTGCAAGGTTCCTCCCTCTTTCCCATGTTAAACAATTAGTCCCAAATACCATCCATCCCCGATGTGAGTAGAAGCTGAGAGTCTCTGGAACCATAGCCCAACTCTCTGCAGGCTGTGTCTGTGTCTATGTTTTTTATTTACACTAAGGCTGCTTTACATTTCATGGACAGCAGAAAGAGCTTGGTAAAGTGAGAGCAAATGTAATTTAAGTGGCATTAGGCCTTAGTTTACACTATGTGTGCAGGGGGGTTGCATGTGGGGGCTCGTGTGAGGGGCAGCCTCAGGTTGGTCTCTAGGGCTGTAGCGTGAGCCCTGAGACACCTGGGAGGAATGAAGAAAAGAGGGTGCATATGAAGCTTCAGTTGTAGATGGAATCTCAAAGTCTGACGCCAACTCAGGCCTTCCAGGTGTCGCCAAAGTGCATATCCCCTTCTGGGGAGTTTGCCCTTTCTCAGTTCCTCTTGTCATTGGAAGTCACCAGCCAGGTTTCTTTTGGGAGAAATGTACCTTGATTCTCTCTGCAGAATTTGTTTCCCTGACACTGATAAAGGGAGAGCCTTTATGGGAATCAGGATTCCTCAGGCTACTCTGGCTGAGCCATGAGGGTAGGGATGGAGAGATACCAGCGTTTCTTCAACAGGGTTATTCTAAGAGGTTTTCCTGAGTGTTCATCAAATAGAAAATAGATCAGAGAGGACAAGGATAAATCCTATTTATTTGAAGCCATATAAACTTCCTGAAGCTCTTAAATGCTGCCTGACTCTTTAATTACAGAACTGCAAGATGGGCTGCTGCAAACAGGCCCACCTGCACTGACTTTTGCTGTGGGTAATTGGCAGTAAGATCTATTTACATGCTTTCGTTTTACCTTCAAAAATGGAACTCTCTAAAGACATATCTTCTATTTGGCTTTCCTCCCCAAGGGTACTTCAGTACCTACTGATACAGTCACTGGATTTCTGTCTGCAGAAGCCAGTGATGTCACTGGGCCTGCTAAAGGAAAGGTTTCTTTTTCAGTTCATCAAACTGTATCCATAGGGCTAGCTTCAGCATTTTACTTTAATAAGCCCTAACACAAGGAATTTACAGGCCTGAATCCTGTAAGGCATTAGCTTAAGCGGTTGACTTAAAACTTCACGGCCTATGAACTTTAGCACCGATAAGTGGCCCAACACTGACCCTCAGTTTTGGGGAATTGGAAACATTGTACTTGGGAGCAGGGGAGGGTCAGAACAAAATGATACCAAGTAATCACATGAGCACTGAGCTGATGGTAGGCTTGGATATTTTAGGATAAAATGTTGGCAGATGCTTAGCCATGAACTTGCCTTGGCAATGAATTGATGTATATGATAATTAGTTGAAATCATTAATATATATATTAATCTATCAGGTAGGGATACCCCAACATAATTAGGGTGAGGAGGTTAAATATGGAGAAAGGAGGCTGAGTATTTGTATGAATATTCATGACAGCCCCTATTCCCTATAATAGGCCAGACCACCATGTAAAAGGGAGATTCGTTTGGCATGCCAGAGACAAAGCAGGACCTTTGTCTCTTACCATCAGATCCCCAAGGAAGGATGTGAGTATGTGTGAGGAATGGTACAAGAGACTGCTTTAATACTGTATTTTTGCTTTCTTTTTACATTTTTGAAGTTTGTGTCTTTGCTAATTGTGCTAATAGAAATGGTTAAAGCTTTGCTTTGCCTTCAGTGTGGGTGTCATCATTGTGCACACTGGATTCCCACCCAGATATAGAATCATAGAATATCAGGGTTGGAAGAGACCTCAGGAGGTCATCTAGTCTAACCCCCTGCTCAAAGCCAGACCAACCCCGACTAAATCATCCCAGCCAGGGCTTTGTCAAGCCAAGCCTTAAAAACCTCTAAGGATGGAGATTCCACCACCTCCCTAGGTAACCCATTCCAGTGCTTCACCACCCTCCTAGCAAAATAGTTTTTCCTAATATCCAAACTAGGCCTCCTCCACTGCAACTTGAAAGCATTGCTCCTTGTTCTGTCATCTGCCACCACTGAGAACAGCTGAGCTCCATCCTCTTTGGAACCCCCCTTCAGGTAGTTGAAGGCTGCTATCAAATCCCCCCTCACTCTTCTCTTCTGCAGACTAAGCCCAGTTCCCTCAGCCTCTCCTCATAAGTCATGTGCCCCAGCCCCATAATCATTTTTGTTGCCCTCCGCTAGACTGTCTACAATTTGTTCACATCCTTTCTGTAGTGGGGGGACCAAAACTGGACACAATACTCCAGATGTGGCCTTACCAGTGCCGAATAGAGGGGAATAATCACTTTCCTCGATCTGCTGGCAATGCTCCTACTAATGCAGCCCAATATGCCATTAGTCTTATTGGCAACAAGGGTACACTGTTGACTTACATCCAGTTTCTTATCCACTGAAATCCCCAGGTCCTTTTCTGCAGAACTGCTGCTTAGCCAGTCGGTCCCCAGCCTGTAGCAGTGCATGGGATTCTTCTGACCTAAGTGCAGGACTCTGTACTTGTCCTTGTTGAACCTCATCAGATTTATTTTGGCCCAATCCTCCAATTTGTCTAGGTCACTCTGGACCCTATCCCTACCCTCCAGCATATCTACCTCTCCCCCCAGTTTAGTGTCATCTGCGAACTTGCTGAGGGTGCAATCCATCCCATCATCCAGATCATTAATGAAGATGATGAACAAAACTGGCCCCAGGACTGACCCGTGGGGCACTCCACTTGATACCGGCTGCCAACTAGACATCAAGCCGTTGATCACTACCCGTTGAGCCCGACGATCTAGCCAACTTTCTATCCACCTTATAGTCCATTCATCCAATCCAGATGTAAGCAGTGTCAGGATGAGCTTCACCCTGACATCTGGTGGTGAGGTGTGGTAAGTTGTGGAAAAGAACTTCAGGGTCCGATCTCATTTGCATAGGCACACCCACCCCGCCTAGAATGAGGCCATAGCTGCCCAAATGGTCACTTTGGCTGCTGTGGGATCCCCAGTGTCTCTGTTATTGGGGCAGGAAGAATAAATTGTTATTGCCCTGATTATGGGAACTGTGCTTGGAACTGTAGTTGGCCTTTTATTATGATGGAGGGACTCATCATCAACTAAGTAGCACTCACTAGGCAAGGGTTATGGGTTCCAAAACTCTGTGAATTGAGAGGGGCTGGGGGACAAGTATTAATACTTGGTGGTATGGGCCCCTTGGTGAGGGCCTTACATGCTAATTGTACTTCTGCCTCTCTCCACTGTGGAATATCAGAGCTAATTTTGATTTCATTAGAAGTCTAGTTACAGGCGCTGAGTTCACTTTGGGCTAATAGTGCACCAGCACTGAGGCTCCCCTACTGCAAGCTGAATTCACCAAAGAGCTGAAATCACAGAGTGTTGTGTTAAGTAGTGGGGGAGCCTGAAGATCTATTGTGGAGCAGTTTGCAGGATGGCTGGAGTGCCTTGTGGACTGGCTGGTGGAGCAGTTTGTAGGATGGCAGGAGCTGCTGGTGGGACGTGGAGCAGTTTGTGGGACAGTGGGAGCTGCTTGTGGGCTGTGGAGCTGAGCGAAGGCCTATGGAGCTGTGGGGCGGTCAACTTCAGATCATGTAAGGTGCCTCTTACCCCCTCCCCATCTCCACCCAGGTTGGGAGGTAAAGCTCTGCAGATAAACTTTCGAACTCTGGGGCTGCCCTGACCAGGGACAGAGACTTTTGGGTCGTTGGACTTTTGGGACTTTGGGTGATTTGGGGTTGCTGGACTCAAGAACCAAAGGGAAAAAAGCATGCCCCAATTTGCTTGGGGTGGGTTTTTTTGCTCATGGGTTGTGTTATGAATCCTGTTGGTGGTGTTTCCCCAACATAATGCCACATTGTTTCTCTCTGTTATTAAAAGGCTTTTTGCTACACTCAGACTATGTGCTTACGAGAGGGGAAGTATTGCCTCTTGGAGGCGCCCAGCGGGGGTGGTATATATTTGTCCCAGGTCACTGGGTGGGGGCTTGAGCCGGTTTGCATTGTGTTATTGGAATGGATCCCCTAGATATTGAACCCGGCCCTTGTTGCTGCCAACTCTGACGGGCAGAAGGGTTACACATATTTCTTGACCACCGCTTTCCCCATATCCACAGAGCCAGTTATCTCATCATAGAAGGCAATCAAGTTGGTCAGGCATGACTTGCCTTGGTGAATTCATGTTGACTGTTCCTGATCACCTTCCTCTCCTCCATATTGAACTTGATAACTTTGCTTCTGTTGTGCTTGATTCTGGACCTAGAACCCTACAGTCCCCCAGCTCTTTAAATTGGTAATTAATTGGAAATCAATAACCACTAAAGAATTGGACAACAAAACTGAAATTATGGTCCTCAGATGCAGGGCATCTTAATCAATTTACTTCATCCCAGGAAAACATCTTCATATGTTCTAGGTCAGGAGTGGCCAAACCATGGCTCATGAGCCACATACAGCTCTTTTACAGTTAAGGTGCAGCTTGCAGAGCCCCCCCATCTCCTCCCCCATTCTCCACCTACCAGACTGGGGGAGCACGGGATCTGTGCCTTGCAATAGGGTGGTGCGGTAGAGGCTTCTGCCCAGTGTGGAGGGGGATCTCAGGGCTTCAGCCCTGTGGGCCATGCCTGCCGGTGCTTGGGGCTTCAGCAGGAGCGGGGTTGAAGCTCCGAGCCCTGGCAGGTACCTACCACAGGGCTGAAGCCCCAACAGGTATGCCCCCACTCTTGAACTTCTGAAGATTGTTGCATGCAGCTCAGAGAGTCAGTAGGTTTGGCCACCCCTGTTCTAGGTAGTGAAGGGAATACCCAGAACATAGGGTGTTGGAAATTCACTAGGTGGCACTTTTTCTTCTAAGTCAGTAGTGTACCAACACCATACAATGGTAGGGAACATTGTGCTGTAGCAAGTGGTGTAACTCAGTGGGGGTGATCTTCCCTGGGAGTACTGAGCGCAGTACCCTAGTGTGGTGCTGCGGTAGGAGATAGAAGACTATGGTTCTGATCACATGTGGTCATTAAGAATCCCATGTCAGTTCTTGTCAGAGTCATCAGGATGTCCAGGAGAAATTCTAGAATGTGCAGGGGACACACATTCACATAGGGCAGCTGCAAAATGCTGAGCGGCCAGCCCTGGCCTGTCTGCCACCCCTGCCTGTAATGGTCTTTCACAGCATTCTCCCTCTTACATCTCCCCACACTGTCTCTTCTGTCTGTGGTTGCCCCCGGAGCTGCATGGGGCCCGATGACTGTTCAGATCTGCCGTGAGTTCTGTTCCCTGCCCTTGGCCGTTCTCCATTCTCCTTCGCTCCGAGCTGTCAGTGCAAGAGCAAGGGAGGAGCAATGCATTGCAACAGAGCTTCCTTAAGAGGCTGTTCCGGGGGGGAGTTACGCCTCGCCCCCTCTTTAATATTCATGAGCGGGGGGGTGGGGGCGGGATGTTCAGAGCGGCCAGGCGGCTGAGCCTGGGGATCCTGTGCGGAGTGTGAAAGTGACAGCTCGGCAGAGGGGAGTCCCGGAGGAGTACACCGCCCCTCCTTCCTCCTGCACGCTGCCGCGGGGTTCGGCTCCTGCCCAGCCCCAACCTCTCCTCCCCGTCCTCAGCCGCCGCGGGGCCCCCAGCTGCCCCCGCCGCCCCGGGGAGCCCCGCTGCCCCGCGCCCTATGGATTGCAGCCGGCCCGTGGGAGGAGGAGCCATGCCCAGTGGGTGCCCGGGGCCCTGCCATCGGCTGCGCCGGGCAGCGCTGGAGTAACCCCCGAGCCTTGGATCGGCGGAGGGAGCGAGGGACGCCCCGGATCCGGCCCGCCGCGCTGGCGGGAAGGCGGCTCTGCCCCTCACCTAACCCTGCTCCGGCGGGGCGCTGCCCGGCACCATGGACAGTATCCTGGAGCCCTTCCCCTCCGAGCGCCTCTTCCCCGGGGGCGGCTCCGGCTTCCTGGACCTGGGCGACCTGAACGACGCGGATTTCCTCAGCAATGTGGTAAGGGAGCCGGGAGCGGGCGGGGGCTGCTAACTCCGGGCTGCCTGGGCTCGTCCCGGGGTGTCCCGGGCTCCCCCGCCGCCGCCAAACGGCTCCTACAGCTCGGGGAATTCCTGCCTGGCCGCCGGGCAGGGAAGCGTGAGCCTGGGCAGCGCAGCGCCCGTTTCCCTGACCCTGTCTCCAGCACTGAGCCCCCGCAAGGCCAATGCTGCCCCTGGCCCTGCAAACCTCAGCCGGCCTGAGACCCCTCTCACTGAGAGTCCCCTGCAGCTGTACTCCCCCCTTCCCCCCCCCCCCCCACAGCAGACACTCCTGGGACCTCCCCTAGGGGATCAGCCTCCCCTTTGGCAAGATCCATGCCAGTTTTTTAAACCATGTCTAATGGGGATTCCGCAGCGGGTCCTGGCACTTTGGTCCGTTGCTTAACTAACTCTTCCCACTCTAACGGTACTGGAGACACTAAAGTGAGGGGCAGCAGGCCCTTCTGTGGGAAACTGCTACTTTCATTTGCTAATAGCTTTTTGTAAAATAACATATTGGGGGTGAAACAGCTGTTGCTTGGCTTACATTGTAGTGATTTGGGGGCGGAGAGGGGTGAGAGTGAACTAGAGGAAAATCTATTCAGCTGATTCCCAGTGTGTAAAAACAGTGTATTCGCCTTTAAGAAAATTGTCCAGACTTTGTGCACTCATGTAACTCACATGTACAATTGGTCCAGTTTAAAACTTCAAACTAGGATGTTGTTCCAAATGAGGAATGTGAGTTTTGTGTTTGTGAGAAAATTTAGCTTTGAACTAGTATGAATATTGTTGTCCCTGTGTCAAGCCGTAGTTGACATCTGTGGCCTTTCAGGTCACCTTCCCAGTGGAGGATAAATCAGTGACACAGAATTTGGGTATATTCTAAGTATAACTTTGTTTTATTTACACATACGTCAGTCCTGGAACAGAGGAGGTCACAAAGAGCATGCAGCTAATCCCTTTTTTCAATAATCTCACCCCAACCTCCCTTCTGCCCCCCTTACCCCCCCATTTCAAGGGTGCACCTCTGTCTCTGATTGGAGTCAATCCTTGAGGCAAAGGGTATGTCTACATGGCAGTCAGGGGGTGACGGTAGCACACGTAGACATGTCTGAGCTAGCTTTGATCTAGTTAGCTCAGTCAATAGCAGTGAATCCTAGCAGCAAGGGCTATACAACCCCTCCCAGGACTCTGGTGACATATTCAAGTGGCTAACCTGTACTGCTGCAGCTTCACTGTACATTATTTGAGCTAATTAGATCAAATCTAGCACCTCTATGTTTACATGTGCAGAAGTCACACTTCTAATTGCAGTGTAGACATACCCTTAGGTAGAGAGCAAAATCTTCTACTGCTTGCACTGCTCCTCCTACCGAGAACATTTGTATGGCAAAACTAACACACACAGCAGGTCTTCTCAAGACTGAACATTTGCTCATACGCTAAGGCCTCGTCTACTTACATTTGAAAGTTTGACTGGTGTAACTATTTCAGGTCTGGGTATGATTTTTTTCCCAGAAGTAGTAATACTGGTAAAACCCCTAGTATGGATGTAGTTATACTAGTATAAAAGTCCCTTACAGCAAAATAGCTTATTCTTATATAAGAATAATCTATACCATTGTATGCACTCTCATGTCTCTATAACTGGATCTGCACTAGGGAAGTTGTGTAAATTAGACAAGGCTTAAGAAAAATAACTTGGAAGACTGTACATACCAGCACCACCTAGTGATACCTGCCATGACACTATATTTAAAAATGTGTACTGACCATATGCAGTATGTTACTTTCCTAACTGATTCAATTCCATGTCTGCTCTAACAGTAACTGCAAAACTGGTATGAGGGGTCTCCATATTCATTATTTCTCAGTGACTCTTGATTTATTGTGCTCAGTTGACAAGTAAAAGATTTTTTTTCTTTTGCACCACAAACTCCCCCCGGGGATCTGAGACTCTTTGTTCTTGTGCATGATCAACAATAAAGACGTTGTAATCTTAATTCAGATAACAAATCTGTTGATGATACCGGAGCCAGAATGTTCTTTATCTAATTCACCCTCCGTGTAGTGGCGCTGCAGGTATAACAGCCATAAAAAGGAGTAAAGATGAACTTTAGTAAATCCAGCAAATTTTACTTTGATAATGATGGGAAGGGGAATCTGTTGAGTAAGAAGGTCTTATTTTTACATACTCGCTTTTCAATGTATTGCACTTAACATCAAAGCACTATGGTTGCATGATAATTCTTAAAACCATCAATGATTTCACTTCAGAGAGAGATGAGGTTCAACATGGAGACCCTTCCATGTATTGTTCAGCAAATGTAGTTTTCTCTAAAGAGGTTGGACACTGTTAGGATATTGTGTTCACCAACAACCCCTTCCTGAAACAGTAACCTTCCTTAGTTAATCATCTTCTCACTTAAGCCGTAGTTTATACCCCTTTATTCTAAGGATGTTACAAGCTGAAATAATGGGATCATAGGTCTAGGTGCGTCTTGGAATTAAAAAAATAATGTGATTGAAAAGGGATGCTTGAAAGAGAACAGTGTTATTGGTTGGAGTATGACTGATATCTAGTTTAAAAAGCATAAACAGGGCTGGGTTTAATCAGTGTTTGGATGGGTGAACTCCAAGGGGGAAGGTGTCCATGGAAAATGCTCCTTTTGTTCACCAAGATGAGTATATTACTAATGACAGCAAAAACAGATTATCCTTCGGCTTGCTAGGTCACCTACTGCTTTTGAACACAGAGGAGTTTGTTCAATGTTTTCACTGGAAATGACTGTTTATTAATAAAGCTAATCCTTCATGTGATGTTTGCTCATTGAATTAACCTTTCTGAATTCTGCACTGTCCACACCAGGCTTTCGCATTTTTCATTATTCTTGTCAGAATGCACCTACTCACTCCCTGGTTTTATCAGAGCAATGGCTCAGAGAGCTCTCACTCTCTCTCTCAACCCTCCTCATTATCAAGCTTCTCAGCTCTATGATTCTGGACCTTCAGGCTCCAGCACTCTATTTCTCACTCTGTGCTTGTCAATGAGTCCTGAGGAGTTCAGACTCTGGGTTAGACTTCTCCCCCTTCAGGAAGTATGCACCCAGTAAGCATTTGTTTTTAAAAGTCTGCCTTGTGACAGTTAGAATACAGAGTCTGAGGGGAGCATGGAACAGCCAAGCTAAGACAGTCTGTATTGGCAGAAGCAACTGCCCCAGTATTCCCCGCTCCCCTCCTATTTCCTTTGGTCTCTCTCACTGTGTGGGACTAGACTGCAATCAGAGGTGTGATTGCAGAATATATAGACATACCAGAGCTAGTTTTAATCTAGCTAGCTTGGTTGCCAATAGTAGTGACACTGCAGCAGGATGGACTTCATCGTGGATTAGCTTCTGAATAAGTACCCAGGGACTTGGGTACGCTTGTACAGCCCACACTGCAGCCCATATTGCTGTTGGTACCCAAGCTTGTAAGACTAAAGATAGCATGGGTGTGTTTACACATGCTGCAATCACACACCTCAATTGCAGAGCAGACATACTCTGTATCTGCACCCGCATTCTAAAAATCCAGTCTGTTCACTCCTCAGTTTCCTTGTCTCCAGGACCTGCTCTAGGCACCAGCAAAGCAAGCACGTGCTTGGGGGGGCACAATTCCAGGGGCGGCATTCTGGCCATCCTTTTGTTTTTGTTTTTGTTTGGGCAGTTGTGCTCTTGGAGCTTGGGGTGGCAAATATTTTGCTTGGGGCAGCAAAAAACCTAGAGCTGGCCCTGCTTGTCTCCAGCCACACTGTATTCATGTTTCAGCTTCCTTGGTTGCCACTCATTAAAACTTGTGTTTGATAATTGAGGCTTCCATTGTCTATGCATATGCAGACAGACTTTGATAGTGCATCCACTCCAGCCTCCTGCTGGCTGTGCAGGGCTCTGCAGAGTCCTGCCTCAGTTTCCCTTTCACTCAGGCTCCTCAATAACTCCCCAAATCTTGTGTCCAAGAAAAACACCCCTTCTTGTGGGTCTTGTTATTAAAATACAACAAAGTCTCTTCTACCCGAGTCTCACACAGAGCACAGCCCCTCTCCCCTGGAGTATGTCTGTCTTCAAGTTTCCAAGCTGGGCACAGCATCTTTCCCAGGTTCTGTTTAGCCTCTCCCCTCAGCCCAGCCTGCTCTCCCTGCTCTTCTGAACATCCACTCTCAGGCCTTATTACCTGGAACCTACCCCTTCTCTTTATGACTGCAGGAAATCTCAGGCCTTTCAACCTGGAGTTATTCCACATGCTCATAGTGTCCAAGAGGCCTCCAGGCCCAAAACCCTTCCCCCAGTCAAGGGTTTCCTGCAGGAGCCTCCTACTTTCTGCTGTGGCCTTTACCATAGCTTCCTTTAGCATCACCCTTACCTCCCTGAGCTGAGAGAGGTCAGTGGATAACCTTCCTTCCCCTGTTGCTATCTTCCTCTTTATAAGATCCAGGCACCATCCTTTAAACCCACCTGGGTAGCTGGTAATCAGTTATAGGTTCACTGTACCCACTGTTCCCTCTTAAAGGGGCCAGTTAGCCTGTGGTAATGCATTACAATATGAATTCTTACTGTGTGACAGCCTGCACTATTTGATAAATAATATGATATAATGGAATGGGAAAAGTTACATGTATTTCTGGACTGTTTCTTGAGGGACACTGTGTAAACTGGTTCTATTTTTTACTATTTTTATGTTCATACTGCTATTTTCTATATCTTTAGTGTGGTGTCTTTTGTGTTTCTGCATATTTGTCTTGTAATCAGATAATGCGGGCCACCAAAAATGAACTAATTAGTAAATTGTATGTAGAAAACAGAGCTATACTAAGGATAGTGCCAAGAGAAACTGGAAAGGATCTTTCCTAACAAATGTAAATATAGTCTGTTCCTTGGGGGTGAAATTTACCCCTGTGCAAGGCCAGTGCAAGGCCTATGTACCAAAGCTATTTTGAGGTTTTAACTAGTGCATAGGCCTTGTTCTGCCTTTGGCACAGGGGTGAGTTTCATCTTGTATGAGCCCCATTCTTTCCTCCCTCATCCCCCACAGCTGGACCTAAAGGCTTAGCCAGGAAATCTCATCAGTTTCTGTTTCTCTTGTTGGATTCCAGAGCTGATTGGAAGGGATACCAGCCAGGGGAGTGCGCAGGAATTTAAATTTCACTGGGTTTTGGAGGCGCATGTTCTGTGCCTCGGCCCTGAGGCTGGAGGAGTTCTGTGCCTTGGGGTGCCCCTGCTTGCCCCACTTTCTGCACGCCCCTGATACCAGATGTTATGAGAGGTACACAGCTGTCTCTGGGGCTGTTACCAGTCATGCACACTTTTTAAAGTGTCATAGCTTCCTATTCCACAAGCTAGTAAATTTAGTTAATTTGTATCATTCTTAGAGTTACATATCTTTAGCTTCTTAGTCTGTTTTGGTGTGGTGAGAGCATTGGGCAGGTCAATAAAAATATATGATCTTTATCCTGCTTAGAATTGGGCTTGTCAAGAATAGTTCTGTGAGCCCACTGGAAATGTAGTAGATATGGATAGATCTTGGCTGAAGAAATGCATTTTAATAAAACCGTTCCCAGATTTTCCTTGTTTTCCTGATTTTCCTTTGGCTCAGTCACTTAGCTCCTCTTCTTGGACATTCCCTTGCAGCTGATCTTGAATCCAGAGACGTCTGAGAAGCATCAGTGGAATAGGGCAGTTAACCCGGCACCGGCAGCCCGCAATGGAACACAATAGTACAGTTCCTTATATGATCAGAAATAAAAAGGAAGAAAGTAAAAACACTTTCTCCACTGTTGTTATTTTCTAAGATATTTGTATGGCCCCAGTTACTGTAGTCTCTGAGTACCTCACAATCTTTAATGTATTTATCCTCACAATACCTCTGTGAGGTAGGGAAATGCTATTGTTCCCATTTTACAGATGGGTGAGTGGCACAGAGAAGCTAACTGACTTGCCCATGGTCATATAGGAAGCCTATGGCCTTATAGGGAATTGCACCCAGGTCTTGCAAGTTCTGGGCTTGTTACCCACACTCCCTAGGGTGCCCCACCTTTACCCTTCTGTGGGTTCAAGGGGTAACCAAGTTAATTTAGGCATCCCCGCCCTTTTCCAGTTCATAGGGCTCCAGGCGAAAGGCATCCACCAATACCCATTGCCTAGGGCTCAGAGCCACCCATACTCAGTTCCTAGGGCTCCGAGCATATTCTTCTGAGGGTTTGCAGGGCCTTTTACCAGTGAAAGTGCCTTACACAGTAATATTCTTAACCTCTATTTATTAACAGTTACCAAAACAGAATGCACACACTAAGCATACAGTGCTCACCACTGCCAATAAGGCAGACAAACTTTTCCTGGTGGCCAGTCAGCATCAGGTTGTCTGGAGCTCCTCCAGTTTCTGCCTGATATGGTTGGCAGGTATTGAGTCTGGCAGCACTGATCTTGGGTTGCGTCCTGGAGTTAGGTTCCAAAGAACTTCCTTTTGGACCCCAATTTATATAGTGAAACTTGAATCCTGCTTACCCAACCATTTTAAACTAACGTACTACAAAATAATTCTTTGACCAATCCTAACATATTGCAAAAGAATTCTTTAACCAATCATACTCCACCACCTTAATTGATTTAAATCTTGTGAAATTAGTTATGTAACAGACAAGAACCAGACAGAAATCATATAGATAAACAATAGAGAAGTAGGAACCATGAAGGCAAAACAATAAAGACGTATAGATTTCACAGTCACAACTGTTAATAAGTGATTCCTTGCCAGACAGAATGCTGTCAAAGAGTTTTCTTAAGATGTTTAAAGATCTGTTGCTTTATCTGGTGATGGTGAGTACTGTTAGGACAGGAGCTCCTTCTTAACAGCCCAATAGTTCATTGTTTTAATGTAGTTTAGATGGAATGCAAGGATGTGAATTTCTGCTTTGTAGCTCATGGCTGCCGCTGTCCTAATGTGGCTGCAGAAAAAGGCCTCGGATTTCACAGGCTAGCAGTCTAAACACCAGACTATCCTTCTCCTCTGTGGCATAAAGTGCCTCCTGAGCCTACAACAATGTCACTGTGTAGCTTTAAACTGAAAATCAGCGTTTATTTTTTGGCAGTGAAGAGTTATGACCTTTCTTTGGAAGGTCTTGTCATCTGTTGAGTGGTGGAGGGTTGCGTATACCTAACACATTTTGAAGGAAACTAAGAACTCTCTGTCAGGAACACTTGAGAAACATTATCCTGGAAACAGCATCCTCTCCTACTAGACAACTTCTGGCACGTGGGTTGGGATCAGCTGGCCAATCTCATCCCTGCCACCATCCTCATGTCCTGAGGAGATCCCTGTAATCATGGTGGCATGCCACCATTAATGGTTATGGTAGTGCCTGACTGCCACTGTTCAGAGGCAGACACCAAGAGAGGGCCTTGGGCCATGTCTGCAGAGAGCTGGACATCAGAAAAAGGAATAAGAGAGAGAGACAGAAATGGGCATCTGAGTGGGGAGAAACAGGAAGGGATTTTGTGAAAATGTTTGCAAAGTAAATATATTAAGCAACGAGCAGAGGATGGAAGCTTCCTGCTACATGTGTGCTGAGGTCACTGGTTACACAGGCTGATCCAGAAGAGCACGTCATCAGCAGAAATTGTGAATCAGAAACTGCAAGATAGTAGCTCTGCAGCTGTTGGGGAAGGTGTCTGAATTACTGTACCTAGAAATGCACTTTGGACAGATCTGTCAGAAAATTGCTGTCTCCTGAGACTTACCCAGCAGTCAGTGCTGCTGGCGGTTTTGGTGGAGGCAGGAGGACCTTGCTGCAATAGATCAGATGAGAGAATCAGAATATGGAAAACCTCACAGATTGTAAATCAACTCATTTTACCCCACCCCCAAGGGCCCTGCTAGGAACATGGCTTGATTCACTTAGATTCAATGGATGACTCATCTTCTGGGAAACATATGTGAGGGATTCTTGCCCCCTTCCTTTCTCCAGTAGATGAAAGCCTGGTTGCTAAATAGCAAGATAAGCTGCTGGTGCTGGTCTGTCTTCACTACACATACCACATGCCTGAAGGAAGGAAGGAAATAACATGCTTCAAATGCCTATTTTCCTTTTTGATTCTCAGCTTCAATGGTCATGGTGCTTGGGGTTTTCCCCCTCAGGCTCTGGCCTTGGTGCTGAATACACCTGAAGGCTGGTCTTTGATGCAGCCTCAAATTGCTGTTTTGTTTTTGGTCGGGGGAGAGGGGATCCTGGGGGAATATTATTGGGTGGGTAAGAAAATACCCAACCAGCATTTTTACAGAGAGTTGATAAGTCAGGATACTTTATTATACTTGGGGGAATTTCAGAGTTTAACGGTGCTCCTGGGTAGGAGACACTTTCAGGTTCTCAGGTGTGCTAGGACACCTTAATTATTATTATTTTATTTATTTGTATTACCATAGTACCTAGAAGCCCTGGGCATGGACCAGGCCCCCATTGTTCTAGGTGCTGTACAAACACAGAGCAAAAATACAGTCCCTGTTCCAGAGAATTTACAATCTAACTATAAGTCAAAAAACAACATGGATACAGACAGACCAATAGGGGAGTACTAGTAAACAGTACAGCCCAATATTGTCTCATGGAGGTCTCTGCACACCAACAGCTATTGTCAAATTTTATGTGGGCATCACAGCAAAGGAGAGTTTTGAGGAGAGATTTGAAGGTGGATAATACGGTAGAGTCTGTGATGTTTGCAGGGATTGCCGCTGAAGCATGTGGGCAGCATGGATGAAAGTGCTTGTTTGAAAAGTTAACAAGTGAGCAGTGGAGGCTGGCATTATGGGCCTATCAGAGGTGTGCATCAACACTTGATAGTGAATGAGAGAAGCTAGGTAGGGTGGGGATTGACTGTGAAGTGCCTTGACAGTGAATACAAGCAACTTATGTTTGAAGCGATGGAGAAGGGAGAGGTAGTGGAGAGAATCAGAGAGATAGATGACATACTCATGAATAGTGAGTGGGTTCTAAATACCCATAGGGTATTGTGGTGTTATACACAGACACCAGGTTGGTTACGATACCTATTTACCCATGGCATATCTCGGTGGTGGTACTCTGAAAGACTGGAACAGGATCCATTTGTAGTAGCAGATTGGTTTCAGAGAGTGGAAAAAGGAATAATGAATAGATTTCTCTCCAAAACAGCTCTTCAAGTGGAGTCCTGGGGAGAGTGACTTTATAATAATAGTCCAACTTTGGCTGTAAAGCTTGCCCTATGAATCATGTGTTGTCTCGGAGAAGGTTATAACTCTGGGCTCCACATGATCGCTTCATGTTTCCAAACCATCTCTTTGTATGTAGGGAATCCTTATAATACCAGTGGAGATGAGGGAATTTAATTTCATCTATGAAGTTTGTCCCAGGGTAACAGCATGACAGGTTTTCCCTCACAGCGAGGTGATGAGGATTGTGTTTTGGTATAAAGGTGATTGTAATTCTTCTCAAGATTTATTTATTTTGGTGCAACTTAGAAAATAGATTATCCCGATTATTAAAATCTGTGCATTCTGCCCACACTACTTGGATTGCAACAACTCAGGCCCACTAGCTGACTCTACTTCTGGAAAGTCCACTTCAGGAACCAAGATGGAACTAAAAAAATCCTAATTATACCCTTTGCTGTCATGATGATGTTGAAGAACAGATAGCTGATGGGAGGAAAGGTCATTTCCAACTGTGATCTCAGTTATAATAAGCTAAGAAGAGTCATATCTAGTCATTCCTTGGATAACAGACTTTCTAGGAAAACCCAGGCACTGCAAGAAGTGGTGATGGGGACTCACTAGTAGCCATTCTTCCTTGAGAGATAGCACTGGATTAGTTCCCAAGCACTGCAGTGGAGGTACCATCTTTTCAATCAGGGGTAAAATGGAGGTTCTGAATTACCTATTGCCATTAAAGATCCCATGGCACTTTTTGTAGGAGTCAGGGTTGTTAGTCCTGGTCTCCAGGCCAAATTCAGCCTTGGGTAATTATATTGTACCAACCTAAACTCCCACTGCAATTTCAATTAAATACAATATTTTTTTTGCTCACTGACCTAAATTTTTGGATAATGTTTGTACATGTTATTTACTATTACTATTAATAAAATAATAATAATATAATATGTAGTTTTTCTGTGTGCAGTTAAACAGCAGCTGCTTCCTACCCCAGAGGTAGCTGCATTGGTGGTGAAGTGACTCCTATATGTATATATATATATATATATATATATATATAGTGATAGACCCAGGCCAGTTGGGTACAGCAGAGTAGCCTTATTGGGATCCAGGAAGGTATAGCAGAGTAGCCGAAGGCAGATATACTGGCCACTGGATTAACAGTTTTCTGTTCCCTGACTGACCAGAGCAGGGGCTGCTCCAGGCTAATGAGAGCACCTGACTCCAATTAACCTGCAAAGAGTCAGGTGAGGCCATTAAGCTAATGTGACCACCTGACTCTAATTAAGGCCCCTCTGATAATATAAAAGGGCTCACTCCAGTCAGGCAGAGAGGAGCCAGGGGAGAGGAAGTGTGGCTGAAGGGCTGGTTAATGAAGACACTCTCAAGTCATTAGTAAGGGAGCTGTAAAGTAAGGGTGAAGCAGGGAGAAGCAGGCGAGCTGTGGGGAAGTGGCCCAGGGAAATGTAGCAACTCTGGCAATAAAAGGTTGGCTGCCAACAGCTGCTACCATTAGGGTCCCTGGGCTGGAACCCGGAGTAGAAGGTGGGCCTGGGTTCCCCCAACCCACCACTACAGAAACACCTCCTGGGAGGGGAAAACAGGCCCCTGTCAGGACAGGAGGCTAAACTGTTTTGGTATGAGGCCGTAGAAGCAACAGAGACTGTGGGAATTCTCTCACCAACCTCCATTGCTGGCTTATGATGAAAAGGGCGCAGTAGACTGTATCCCTGGCCCTAGAGAGAGAAGGGTTATGTGGAGGATTGCAGTGAGCCTCTGAAGCTAGCATAAACTGCCTGGAAGCGCGGGACCCATGTGGACAAGGTCAAGAGTGGGATACGTGATTGTTCACAGCTTGGCGGAACAAAGAGGTTTAAAAAAAAGTGCGCTAGGGTTTTTGTTGTTGGGTTTTTGTTTGCACCACAATGGAGGAGGTGGTGAAAGTGCTGGTGCAAGCCACAGCGACCCAGCAGAAGGCAACCTGGGTTCAGGCGATGGCGCAATGGGAGTGCATGAGGCTACAGTAGGAAACCAACCAATTATTAATGAGCCAGGTGACCCAAGATCGAGCCCTCCTGGTGAGGTAATGGACCAGCTGAAGATCCTCACCACCCAGGCCCGGGGGTCCGATGGGACCCGAACTCTGAGGGCCACCGGTTGTCTGCCAAAGATGACAGCAGAGGATGATGTAGAGGCATATCTCGTCTCATTTGAAAGGTCTGCTCAGTGTGAGGCATGGCACCAGGAGCAGTGGGCCAGCATTCTCACCCCTTTTTTGTGCGGAGAGGCCCAGAAGGCCTACTTTGATCTGCCCACCGAGGACGCTGCTGACTATTCCCGGCTGAGGGCAGAGATCCTAGCACGATCAGAGGTGACACCAGCAGTACGGGCCCAGAGGTTCCAGGAGTGGAAATACAGGGAGAATAAACCTCTGAGGTCCCAACTATTCGACATCCTACACCTCACTCGGAAGTGGCTACGTCCCAAGGCATGCAGCCCAGTGGAGATTTTGGAGACTTTGGTAATGGACCATTACATGCGGGGACTGCTGCCAGATCTCTGCAAATGGGTATTCCAGAATGATCTGTCCACCTATGATGAAATGATCACATTGGTGGAAAGACGGATGACAGCCAGGGAATTAACTCAATTCCCCAAGGAAGGCCCCTCACGAAGCAAACACTCGACCCTGACCCTGGAGTGTTGGGCAGCCAAATCCCCAGGGAGTCCTATGTGGAAGAAGAGGGGGGACCAAAAACCAGCAGGGAGCCCAGAAGGAAGGAAAAGGCCTGAGTCGGGGGGACCCTGGGACTAACCCCCCTAACCCACGTGATAGGGGAGTGACTAGAAGTTATTATAAGTGTTACGGGTGCGGGGAGTTGGGGCACATAGAGTTCCAGTTCCCCAAAGTTTTAGAGCCCATGCAGTGTAACCTGGGGGTCAGGGAAGACCCATGCAGCCTACTCAGTATTGTAGGGGTTGCAGTCACCCCACATAAATATACAAGGCAGGTAAAGCTGAATGGGATAGAAACCATGGCACTCGTAGACTCGGGGAGTGCTATAACTCTAATTTTGGGTAAATTAGTGAAGCTTAGCCAGTTAATGCAAGCTAAGCATACAGGGATAACCTGTGTCCATGGGACTGTTAGTTATTACCCCATCATACCAGTGAAAATTGAAATTCAGGGAAATGTCACCAGGCTGAAAGCAGGGGTAGTCCCAAACCTCCCATACCCTGTGCTCATAGGTAGAGATTTCCCCGGGTTTGGAAACTTGCTCCCACCGGAGCAATTGGAGGGAGAGGAACTCTGTGAACTTCAGGAGGCTTCCATGGCAGAATGTCACCTCCCATTTTTCGCAGAAATGTCCCAGGAGCTATTCCCTGTTCCGGGGAAAGGCAGGAAGACCAAGAGAGAAAGAAGAGCGGCCAAGGCCTTGGATACCTGAATCCTGATACAAGGACAGAGGGCTGCCTGTGTAGGCAGACGTACATGGGCAACCGAAGGGGAGGGCCCCAAAACGGAGGAGGGATCAGAGACCGCTTCCAAGCCCAACCTCACAGAGCCAGCTGAGAGTGCAGAGACAGATCCCTCAGAGTTTGGGCTGATAAGCCCCGGGAGAGAGACTTTTGGATGGGACCAGGTGGAAGACCCAAGGTACGAGAATGCCAGGAAGAAGGTGGCTGAGATAGATGGGGTACCTATAGAGGGAAAGGCCTGGGGGCCAGGGCCTTATTTTTTGATCAAGAGGAATCTCCTATACCGTGTCGTGCAAATGCAGGAGCAAGAGGTACACCAGCTCCTAGTACCCCAGAAACACCAGAAGGCAATATTAAGCCTTACTCACAGTCACCTTTTTGGAGGGCACCTGGGAGTGGAGAAAACCCAGGTGCGAATCTTACGCAGGTTCTTCTGGCCGGGGGTACATAAAGACATCCTGCGGTACTGTGCCTCTTGCCCCGAATGCCAGCTGCACAGCCCTCGTCCACATCTAAGAGCTCCTCTGATATCCCTGCCGATCATCAACGTTCCGTTCGAGCAGATCGCCATGGATCTTGTGGGGCCGCTAGAGAAAATGTCCCAAGGCCACCAGTATGTTCTTGTCATCCTAGACTATGCAACCAGGTACCCAGAAGCTGTCCCCTTACGAAACACAGCTTCCAAGAGCATTGCCAAAGAATTAGTGGCAATCTTTGCCCGGGTAGGGCTACCAAAAGAAATACTCACAGACCAGGGAACACTATTCATGTCCAAGTTGATGAAGGACCTGTGTTCCCTGCTCCATGTCCAGACCCTGCAGACCTCGGTTTACCATCCACAAACCAATGGTCTGGTGGAAAGATTTAACCAGACCCTCAAGGCCATGATAAGAAAGCTGGTAAGCAAGGATGGGAAAGATTAGGACAACCTACTACCGTACATCATGTTCGCCATCTGTGAGGTCCCCCAAGCTTCCACCGGATTCTCCCCCTTTGAGCTGTTGTATGGACACAACCCCCAAGGCATCCTGGACATAGACAAGGAAATTTGGGAGGAGGAACCCAGTGAGGGGAAGAATGTAATAGATCATGTGCTATGGATGAGGGACCGGATAGCCCGGGTCACTCCCACAGTGAGGGAGCACCTAGAGAAGGCCCAAGAGGCCCAGGGAACATGCTACAACCATCAAGCCAAGGTTCGTCAGTTTCAATCCAGTGACCAAGTAATGGTAGTGGTGCCCGTGGCAGACAGTAAGCTGTTGGCCCAGTGGCAAGGGCCCTACGAAATAGTTGAACCCATAGGGGAAGTAAATTACAAGGTGTGACAACCGGGATGTCGAAAACTAGAGCAGATATACCACGTCAACCTTCTGAAACCCTGGCATGTGCAAGAGGCATGCACAGTGGTTCGAGAAGAGCTGTACCCAGGGAACAAAATCCTGAACAGGTGAGGGTGTCTCCTGATGTAACGACAGCCCAGAAGAAAGAGGTAACTGAGATGATCGCCCAATATCAAGACGTATTCTTGACAAAGCTGGGTTGCACAACCGGGACATATCACCACATCATCACGAACCCTGGGGCCAGAGTAACTATGAGGCCCTACTGGATGCCAGCAGTCAAAAGGGAGGAAATAAAAGCGGAAGTCAGGAAAATGCTGGAGATGGGGATCATCGAAGAATCCCACAGTCAGTGGTCCAGCCCAATAGTGTTGGTGCCCAAACCTGATGGCACCATGAGGTTCTGCAATGACTTCCGGTGACTAAACGAGATACCCCAGTTTGATGCCTACCCTATACCCTGCATACATGAACTAGTGGACCGTCTGGGGAATGCCCGGTACTTTACAACCCTAGACTTGACAAAGGGGTACTGGCAGATTCCCCTAGCCGAAGATGCAAAGGAAAAGACGGCGTTTCCTACACCAGAGGGTCTCTTCCAATATACGGTCCTCCCTTTTGGACTACATGGGGCCCCAGCTACCATTCAGCACCTCATGGACAAGTTATTATGCTGCCATGCCAGTTATACTGTGGCCTACTTGGGTGACGTGGTGATTCATACCCCAGACTGGGAGACCCACTTGGAAAAAGTGGGGGCGGTCCTTGATACCGTCAGGCGAGCTGGCCTTACGGCGAACCCTGTTATGTGCGCCGTAGTGTTCACGGAGGCCAAATATCTTGGCTACCTGGTAGGAAAAGGTCTGGTAAAACCCCAACTGAATAAGTTAGAGGTCATCCAAAATTGGCCATGGCTGAGTCATAAGAAGCAGATCCAAGCATTCCTAGGAGTGGTGGGGTATTACCGGCATTTCATCCCCCGTTTTGCCACAAGGGTAAGTCCCCTAATGGACTTAGTGAAGGCCCGTGGTCCTGATCCAGTCAGAGAGTCCGATGCAGCAGAGAGGGCATTCGTGGACCTACGGACTGTCCTCTGCAGTAACCCCATATTGATAGCCCCAGATTTCACCAAGGAATTCATCCTACAGACAGATGCATCCAAGGTGGGGTTAGGGGCCGTCCTGTCACAGATGGTCAGGAAGGAAGAACACCCAATTCTCTACTTCAGTAGGAATCTCCTTCCGAGGGAACAAAAATACGCAGTGGTAGAGAGAGAGAGTGCCTTGTTGTAAAATGGGCCATGGAAACGTTGCGTTATTACCTGCTGGGGCACAGATTTATCCTTGTGACTGACCATGCCCCTCTTCAATGGATGCAACGGAACAAGGAGAAGAACACAAGGGTAACCAGGTAGTTCTTATCCCTCCAACCTTTCCAGTTCTGAATACAGCACAGAGTAGGGAGTCGCCATGGCAACACCGATGGCTTATCACGGATACACTGTCTGGCGTCCCAAGCTGCCCAACCCCTTGGTGTTGAGCAGGGGAGAGGGACATGTGATAGACAGCAGAGTAGCAGAAGGCAGATATACTGGCCACTAGATTAAGTTTTCTGTTCCCTGACTGACCAGAGCAGGGGCTGCTCCAGGCTAATGAGAGCACCTGACTCCAATTAACCTGCAAAGAGTCAGGTGAGGCCATTAAGTTAATGTGACCACCTGACTCTAATTAAGGCCCCTCTGATAATATAAAAGGGCTCACTCCAGTCAGGCAGAGAGGAGCCAGGGGAGAGGAAGTGTGGCTGAAGGGCTGGTTAATGAAGACACTCTCAAGTCATTGGTAAGGGAAGGGAGAAGCAGGAGAGCTGTGGGGAAGTGGCCCAGGGAAATGTAGCAACTCTGGCAATAAAAGGTTGGCTGCCAACAGCTGCTACCATTAGGGTCCCTGGGCTGGAACCCAGAGTAGAAGGTGGTCCTGGGTTCCCCCAACCCACCACTACAGAAACACCTCCTGGGAGGGGAAAACAGGCCCCTGTCAGGACAAGAGCTAAACTGTTTTGGTATGAGGCTGTAGGAGCAACAGAGACTGTGGGAATTCTCTCACCAACCTCCTTGCTGGCTTACGATGAAAAGAGAGCAGTAGACTGTATCCCTGGCCCTAGAGAGAGAAGGGCTATGTGGAAGGTTGCAGTGAGCCGCTGAAGCTAGCATAAACCACCTGGAAGCACGGGACCCATGTGGACAAGGTTAGAGCTCTGCCACAATATATATTGTTTATATGCACTTTGATATTCCTTGGGTGAATGGTATAGAAACTATATATGATTTGTTTTAAGCTTGTGTGATGGAAGAGAGCTAGTGACTCTCAGGATCTCCTTTTTTGTTCCTTCCTGTATGGGAAGCTCAGATAAGGACTGGTAAAAATAGGACTGAATGATTAGGTGCTTTCTTGGCTTAGTTTGTCTGCCATTGCACGGTTTGTATTTGTTCTCAGAGCAGGAAAAGCTAGAGCAGGGAGTGGGAACCTTAGTGCAATGCCAGAATAGGAGGTGACTGCAGGTAATGCACTGAAAGGCAGGCTGTGTGTTTCAATCCAGTTGCTTTCCATGTACCCACCATGCAATGTTTATGTCTATTTAGTTATCTCTGGCTGCTCTAGAAAACAAGTTTCTGTTTCTCTCCTGCTGCAAAGAGGAAGAGTTTGAAATACCCTTTCTGCCATTCATGATGCTCATGAACCCACCTGACTATCCTTTTTTCTTTATGGTCTCCCATATTTCCTTACCCTCTCTCCTTTTTTCTCCTTCCTCCTTTTTTCACCCTTTCTGTTGCTAAATCTCTCATTATCTGTCTGCCTTCATAATCCTCTGGACTTTTTCTGGCCTGGTCAGTGTCAAAGTGAAAAGGTGATTGAAGTAGGTCTTCTCTGCAGACCAGACAAGGTCACATGGAGGGTTTGAATGCTTTTGCTGTATCAAGTATCAAGGGGTAGTCGTGTTAACCTGAATCCACAAAAACAAGGAGTCTGGTGGAACCTTAAAGACTAACAGATTTATTTGGGCATAAGCTTTTGTGGGTAAAACGCCACCTCTTCAGATGTGCTATGATAGACACTGTCCAATAACAGTGTAGAACAGTCCTGTTCTAATTTCTCTCTCTCTGGGCTGTGATGAACCCTAAGTCTTCTAAGGTTGTATGAGTCACACTATCTCAAACACTTATGACACTTGTATTAGCTGAGCCTGACTTAAACTTGGTCTTTTTCCTAGAATAAATAGAAAGTAACCCCTTTAGTTAGATGACCAAGCTCCTGTTCAACTGCCGTGTTATCATTCACTTGGTGGCAGAGGCAGCACTATACATGCATTTCGTATCCGTTATGAGGTATATTACATAGGAGGGAGGTGGCTAGTACAGTCTTCTTTGGTGCTGACAGAGAAGTTATCAGGGTTCCTTCTGCAGTCTGAGTTTCCTTACTCTGATGCCCACTGGAATTCTAGCAGGGTGAGCTTCCTCCCTGCAGTGCTGACTAGCAGGATACATTTACTCACTTGGTACCCACTGGAATTCATTTCTAGCAGGATAAGCTTCCTCACTGCAATGTCACTGGAATTCTAGCAGGGTGAGCTTCCTACCTATGTCAACATGTCCCTACCAGCCAATTTGCAGAGAGTCCATGAGCCTCCTCTTGGCTTTCCACTCTTAGTAATACTTCCTCTCCTGGTAGAGCTTTCTCTGAAAGAAAGGTTGTATGGAGAGTTTGAGTGCACATACTATGACACATAAGAGAGGCTGTTTTGAGGCATGAGCAGAGCTGAATAAAGACGAGGTCAATGTTTGTGGGTGCATTTCATTGTTAGTTAAGTTTTGCATGTTAGAATGGCTTAATGTAGAATCTAGGTGGTAAATTAATGACAGCCAAAGGAGAGAGGGAGGGAGGACGGCAAGTGCTTTCGGCTGAGCTAGCTGCCCCAGAGAAAGAACTGAAAGACAGGCAGTTTAGTTGAAGGGAAATGAGCTATGACATTTTTAAAGAAGGTTGATGGAACACTTTTTTCAAAGCCCTTTTCAGTCTCTTTATCTCAAAGTTCTTGGCATAGTAATGAGAGAATCTCTGAACTCTGTCTGTTGTTCCCATGCAAATATGGGGACATGGGAGCTGGGGAGGTGCTGTGAAGCCACAATATTTACTTGCCAATTGAGCTGCACTGGTAAAGGTGAATAGGCCATTAGCCCAAGGAGTTAGGAGACCTGTTTTCTATTCCCAGCTCTGTTAGTTACTTGGTGTGTGATCTTGGGTAGGTTAATTGAGGAGGCTGATAATACTTATTCATATTTGTGCAGTGATTTGCAATCTATGGGTGAAATGGGCTACATAAATGTTGGGCATTATAGACACTGGTTGGTTTCTGCCAGGTGCATAAGACCTCAAATATTCTGCAGGCTACATTTCATGTTCCTGTCCAAGTAATACCTTGGTATTACTACTTGATTCTTGCAAACAGCACCAAGTTAGTGTCATCTGCATGTTTAATTCACAGGCTGTTACCACCAGCACCCTTTTGGGCTAACTCTACTCCCTGCACTATCCCAGGGACACCTCTCCCTGCCTCCATTTATCCCTGGCTTACATACCTATAGCCAATGTCAGACTACCTAATGGTGCTACCATGCAACTCAACTTGAGTTAAATTTACAGGTCAGACTTTAGGAGGTCCATCATTGTATCATATACTTTACTTCTACAGCACTCTGCATGAAGGACCTGATCCAAAGCCCATTGTAGTCAGTGAAGTTTTTGTATTGGCTTCAGTGAATCAGGCACTGGATGAATACAGCTGAACTGAAGGAGTCCTAAGGTCCTTATTTCATACTTTTGAACTCTATAGGTCTGATTCTGCTCTCAGTCCAGATTTACTCAGATAGCTTCAGGATTTACACAAATGTAACAATGCTGTATTGCTACTCTTGCTTTCTATATTCCAGACTGAAAATAAAGATTTGTTCCTTATGAACCCAACAGATGAACTGAAGTGGGATTCACAAGAGGACCTGGACACTGCAACACTGATCAACATGGCACCTAACTTCTAGGCACCTAGAAAACCACAGGAACAACACTGATTCACAGAGCCAAGTTAGGCACCTAGACTCAGTATACAATGAATGTGGGGATAGAGGCACCTTAGAACGAGACGCAGAAAAGCCAGCATCCTAATTGGGGGGCTGCCTAAGCTACCCAGTGGGAGATGTCAACAACATACTGCGTCCTAAGCTCTGCCCTTCTCACAGAGCTAAGCCCCTATCTCTGTTTAGTGATCCACAAATGGGAGCCAGTCAGGAAGCTTAGGCACCTAAGGCGTTTATTGCAGGAATGAGTTAGGCACCTGCCTTGCTCCCTACAAAACAGCCAGAGGAGACCTAACTTCTAGCTCAGTGGTTAGAACACTCACCTGGGATGTGGGAGATGCAAGTTCAATTTCCCCCTCTGCCAGAGGGTGAGAGAATTTGAACAGCAGCCTCCCACTTCTTAGGCGAGTGCTATAACCAGGGAGCTATTGACTAGACTGATGTGGGGTTCCCCAAGTCTCCCCTGTGAAAGTTGTTCCAGGGTGGGTAAATAATGAAAGAGGTAGGAGCTGGAGAACTGGGTCCTGGAGTCTCCCATCTGCCAGGTGGGTGCCTTAACACTGGACTAGAGTCATTTTCATCTTTCTCTGGCCCAGCGACTGTTCTGCTGTGGATAAAGACTTAAATAGTCATTGAGTCTCCTGCGAGGTGGGAGACCCCTGTTCAAATCTGTCGTCTCCTCTAGCCGGGACTGAACCTGGATTTCCCACATCCAAGGCAGGTGTTCTTACCACTGGGCTAAAAGTAATGCTGTGGGAGGGGCACCTCTTCCAACCAGACTTTTGAGTGGGACCTAATTCAGTAGGTGGCCTCTGAGCACACCTACTGAATCTGGCCCTGCACATGATATAGGTGGAGAAATGCCTGTCTTCCCCCAGTTTGTGAATTGCCCTGGGGCTTAGGCAAGAGAGAGGCATCCAAACACCTAGAGGGAGGCAGCAGTGTGCCTGCTCAGAGGTAGAGACATAGGTATTGAGGGAACTTGTACTCTGAAAATGTTAGGTACTGAGTGAGTTTAGGAGCCTACAGGATTTGGTAGGAGTCTTGTGGATTGCAGTGGAGCCCAAACTGGGACTCGGGTGCCTAAGTACCTTTGTGAATCTGGGCTTGGGTCCCATCCCTACTCCATCCCCAAGAGAACAAACAGACCCGGAGTCGGTGTCAAAACTTAAACCCTTCCTGGGCTTTGCAACTCAATAACACAACATAAACCTCTACCCAAGCTTGCTCCTTAGGTATGGTTGTCCCTAGGATTGCACCCTGGGCAAAGTTCCTTCTGTCCCCAAAAGACACTCCCACCTCCATTATATCCAGGAAGGATTTAACATGCTGCATCTGTCCTAGTAAGCCAGCAGAACTTCAGCCGCTTTATGCAGGAAACTAACACCTGCTAACTGGGGGGGACAATAGAAGACCATTGTTGCTCTTACAGTCCCCAAAGCTGCTTATTGCACATGGATGCATTGTCTTGTAGATGTTTGGAGATTTTTTGCCTTAAACAGTAAGTGTTCCTTTGTGTTTAAAGTTAGATTTTCTGGATGGTGTTAGCACGGATTGCTCCTTCGTCCATTTTGAAAGAATAGTATCATATTTGTTTTTCCCAGTCCTTTGGCACCTGTCCTGATCTCTGTGAATGATGGAAAATAATTGTCACAGGTTCAATATATTTATCAGTATTTATTAGCAAATTCCCTTATGATATCCCCCAGGCCTGTAAACATTTTAGTTTTTCCAAGTAGTCCCTTTACCTGCTTTTTATAAACCTGGTAGAATTTTTGCCCCCTTTCACTTATCCTGAGTGCCAGAAGGTGGTCTGAAGAACTTATGGGGTGTATCGGATTGCACCATTGATGCCCTTGTGCACAAAAAAGGGTCTGATTTAACAGTATTTTAACTGTTAATTTTAATATGACCCAGAGTAGTGCCCAAAGGCCCCAAACTGAGATTGAGGCTCCACAGTGCTAGGTACATAACACATAGTAAGAGACAGTCCCTTCTCCAGAGAACTTATGGCCTAAATAGACAGAGTGGGAGGGGAAGAGGTACTGAGAGGTGAAGGGACTTGCACAAGATCACGCAGCTGGCCAGTGACAGAGCTGCAGATAGAGCCCAAGTCTCCTGTAAGCTGTCAGCTGTATTAGGCTGCCTTTCAATGCATAATGTGATGATTATAGTTAAATATATGATCAATATTTTTATGCAATATCTCTTGAGGATACATTATTTTTCTGAGAGAAGAGGAAGGAGAAAAGGTGCAAGAGGAGGAGAATATGGGAAGAAAGAGGGGAAAATAGAACATAGAAGAAGGAGAGAAGAGGAGGAGACAGAGGTAGCTATTTATTCAGCACATTCTTCAGCCATCTGGACCTGTTGGCCTGGCCCCAGTTGGACAGGCTCTCCGGTTTATCCACAGCATGATGTAATCTCCACTGTCCAGCTTTGATTTTTTTCGCTGCTCTGGATAGCCTCTTAGCTGGCGCATGTCTGGGGTGGGCACTTTGATTTCCTGTTTCTATTTGTGGAGTTCTTCTGGCTGGTCCTCAGTAGTTGCTGGTGTGTTTTTGCATTTCTGCAAATTGAGAAACTGCACACCATTTTGCTGACAGCTTTGTCCCCTTGGGAGCCAGATCCTTGCACAAAGTGTGTGCTGGCTTGAACAACATCTTGGTGTGGAAGTAGGATGATCCCTCTGGATAATGTTTAGAACATTCTTGCTCAACCCTGGAGCAGGTCTCCCTTAAGCACCAACAAAGATAGTGACTGTTGAGAATCTTGCATTCCATTCAAGTTCTGCAGCTTGTGGACTTCCCCTGTTGGTATGAGGCACAATTTACTTGATCCAACAGTCCTCCCCCAGTGGAAATGAAGGAAGAGGCTATGTGTGATCTCAGTCACCAATTCTAGTATGCTGGGGCCCAATAATCATAAAGTCATCACTGCTCTGGAAATCAGCCAGACTTGCAAGGGATGGTGGAAAAGGGAGAAGCCTGGATTAATGCACTGTTTGATACTGCCCACTGTGCTAAGTGTTTATCCTACCCTGTCCAGGAGAAGCTATCTGTGGTGAACTGCTAGCATCAGGGCCATCAGCCCTCAAGCCCCCTCATTTGGTACCACTCTCTGTATACACTATCACAGAGTAATGTGGTGGTTTGATTTTCATTCATTTGCAGCAGTGTGGTCCAGTGGATAGGTCCTAGGTCTGGGTTTTCATCCTGACTTTGCCACTGACTATGTGTAACCTGGGGCAAATCATTTCTCTTCTCTGTGCTGCAGTTTCCTACTCTGCAAAATAGAGAAAATGATGCCCTCCCACACCCACCTCTTCAAAGTGCTTTGGGATCTTTAAGTGACAAGGCCCATCTGGATGCACAGTGTTTGTTTCTGTTTTGAGTAAATTCAAGGAGAGGCAAATTGTATAGAGTTTATCCCTGTATCCTGTTTCAGATCTGAAGAAATGGAGCAACACCCAGAGGCATGGGCATAGATGAGCTTGTGGATGCTTTGGGCTTGAAGAAAAGATTTCCCTCACGGAGTAATATAGCTGCAACCAGTGCCCAGCCCTGCCATGCTTATACTACAGTCCTGCTCAAGGACATGTTGACCTCAGCTCTGATTCAAGAGATGTAGACAGCATTGGGGTGAACCAGTAAGCAACAGTTTGATGACAGCACATGATGACTTCTTACCCATGACTCCTTCTCCTGGCCATGTCCTTTATTCTTGCTTTCTCCAGGGATTCAGGGCTGGGGTTGTTGAGTACATGACCTGTTCAGCCTCTGAGTGACACTTTGTCTAGTTAGGATGCCACATTGACTGACTGTGTCTAGAGGGAGCAGTGCCTTGCTCTCATTGCTGGATAATGTGCTGAAGGGTGGTCCTGTGCATGAGGGTAAGGCATGTTCTGCCTGGAGGCAGGAACTGATCCTTGCTGAGCGAGAGAGGAGCTGAGGAAAGATGACCGCCTCTGAAAATCAAGCACCTCTTCTGGGAGTGGGCCAAGGATTTTGAGTCACTGCTTTAGCTGATGGCAACAGAGACCATTTCATGCCTGGGCTCTTTTATGTCTGGGACAGAGAGAGAGAAAACCACCCCTTGCCATTCGGAGGGCCATCAGAAACAGAAATAATAATAATTAATGGAGAGATTCACAAACTCACTGCCTGCTCCATAAATAAAACCTGAGGAAAACTCAAACTCTGCAAAAAAAAAAAAAAACTAGAGAGAATTGAGGAAAGAGTTGGTGAGAATGAAAGCCAAAGCCTGCATGTCAGCTGCAGTGTGGGGAGCTCCTTCCAGCTGGCCCCAGTTCAAAGGAACAGTTTTTATTGTCCAAGAGCATTTCCAAAACTCCATTCAAACCCTACAGAAAATTAACCCAAGATGCAGGGTGAGATTTATCACCCAATTAATGAGGGTAGGACACCAGAATTAGACAGAGGCATGGAGGGAGAGGAAGATGTGTGTACCCTCTTTGAGAGGCAGAGGAGGAAAAATAAGGAACAAAGCAGGGGACAATCAGTCCCCAGAGATTTAATTTAAGAGTGATCACATCAGAAGAATTCTTACAGAATAGTGAATGGGTGCCATGAACCTCCAGTTGAGATCCTGGAGTCACAAACTAATATACTGGAGCACAAACTTGACAAGTTGTGGAATTTAATAAATGAAAAGAGTTTCATACTTAGGAAAAGCCATCTGCTCTTTGGGGGCCAGAAGGGGAATATTTTGTTGGTCGTGCCTTTTTCCTGCAGATTAGTTATGGATTTGTCTGTCTCCTTTGGCACAAAACAATCCCAGACACACTGGGCCTGTCACTGCTTCCAGTTCTGTATGGCTATATAACTATTTAACTATGTACTATCTGAAAGAATGTTGGAAAGCCAAACCACTGGGGACTTTGCTTTAATTTTCCAGGGCTCAAATAATCGTTACCTCTGCATTTTCCACATCACTGTTGACCATTTCACACCAAACTTTCTTGTTTTCCCAGAGGAGTTGCTTGGTTCCATCTGTGATCTATTTATCTTAAAATCCAAATACCAATAATATATTTATTTTTAAACCAATGGTAAAATTTACCTAAATGGCTAGATCCTACTGTCATTGAAATAAATGTCAAAACTCCCATTGACTTTAATGGAAGGAATATTGTATCCATAGTTAGCAAAGTAATCCACTAGGAGCTGCAGTTTCCACGATATGCATCTGAGGAAGTGAGCTGTAGCTCACGAAAGCTCATGCTCTAATAAATTGGTTAGTCTCTAAGGTGCCACAAGTCCTCCTTTTCTTTTTGCGAATACAGACTAACACGGCTGTTACTCTGAAACCACTAGGAGCAGTATCCCCCAGGCTGTTGCACTGGTTAAGAGGGGACTTGATTATGATCTACAGGTACCTACCTGAGGAGAAGATCTCTGATAGAAGAGGTCTCTTTAATACCACAGACAAAGGCATAATGAGATTCACTGGCTGAAAACTGAGGATAGCCAACTTCGGACTGGAAGTACTGCACAATTTTTAAGTGAGGGTGATTCACCATTGGAACCGTTTACCCAGGGACTTGGTGAATTTTCCATAACTGGAAGTCGTTTAAAATAAAGGTTAGATAGTTTTCCAAACTATATGCAGTAGCTCGACTACAAGTAATGGGCTGAATGAAATTCTATGGTGTGTGTTATGCAGGAGGTCAGACTAGATCAGTGGTCCCCAAACTTTTTACCTCACGCCCCCCTTTACCTCTGTACATGCCCCGCCCCCCCAAGCCAAATTTGGGAGCTGGGGCTAGGAGCAGGGACACGGTCAGGGCCAGGCTGGCACTGAAGCCAAGGGCTGGGGTCGCAGCGGGAGGCAGGTTGGGGGCCAGGAGTGGAGCACGAACTGGGGCTGGAGGCTGGGGGTGGGGGTGGGGCTGCAGCAGAGACAGGGTTTGGGCCTGGAAGTGGAGCCATGGCCAGGCCAGCTGCCAGGGTCACTAGGGTTGCCAACCCTCCTGGGTTGGCCGGAGGTCTACCAGAATCAGCATCAATCTCCTGGTGACTATTGAAAGCAATCTGGGAGATTTTAATTAGGCCACTAAAAGTCCAGTCAGCAGGGCTAAAGTGGGCTCCCTGCCCAGCTCCGCGTGGCTCCCAGGAAGTGGCGTCATGTCCCTCCGGCTCCTAGGCACATGGGTGGCCATGGGGTCTCCACACACTTCCCTGGCCCTGAGCGCTGACTCCGCAGCTCCCATTGGCCGGGAACCATGGCAAACAGGGGCAGCACGCAGAGCCATCTGGCCGCCCCTGAGCCTAGGAGCTGGAGGGACATGTTGGTTGCTTCCAGGAGCCACCCAAGGTAAGCGCTGCCCGGCCGGAGCCTGCACCCCTCACCCTATCCCAGCCCTGAGACCCCTCTCATACCCAAACTCCCTCCCAGAGTCTGCACCCTCTCCTGCACCCCTGCCACAGCCCTGAGCCCCCTCCTGCACTCTGAACCCCTCGGCCCCAGCCTGGAGCCTCCTCCTGCACCCCAAATCCCCAAGCCCCATCCCAAAGCTTGCACCCCCAACAGGAATCCTCACCTCCTCCCACAACCCAACCCCCTGCCCCAGCCTGGAGCCTCCTCCCAACCCCTCAGCCCCACCTCCTGCCCCAGCCCATGCGAGCGAGTGAGGGTGGGTGAGAGTGAGCGATGGAAGAAGGGGGAATGGAGTGAGCAGGGGGCGGGGCCTCAGCAGGGGCTTGGCAGGGGCAGGGCCTTGGGGAAGGGGCAGGGCAAGGGTGTTTGGGTTCATGCAATTAGAAAGTTGGCAACCCTAGGGGCTGCAGCTGGGTGTTGAGCCATGGCAAGGCTGGGAGCCAGGGGCGGTTCCGCGGCTGGGCCAGGAACCCTGGGGCTGAGGCCGGGGGGCAGGGCTGGGAGTCGAGCTGCAGGCAGGAGCTGGGGCCAGAGCAGAGCTGGGGGCAGAGCAAGGCTGGGTGGGTGCGCTCTCCCCGCCCCCCCCATGGAGGCTGGCCCAGGCCCTGCCACATCCCTCCCCCCCCGATATTCCTCCATGTCCCCCTAGGTTTGGGGACCAGTGGACTAGATTATTATAATAGTCCTTTCTGGCCTTAGTTTCATAGATTTGTATCCTATTGTAATTTGCAAACATACCTTGGATAACACACCCTGAAATCTGCAGGTTTCTGCAGACTCTGCAATTGGAATACATGTGCCTGACTTGAAACTTTCAGGGGTGGCTCTCCGGGGATTTGCCATTGTCAAAGGAAAATATTTGTGATATTTATTCCCAGGAAAGTGAATGGGTCTCTGCTTTCAGGTGAATGAACTCCTTTTGTTTCTTTTTGCTAGTTAGGGATCTAAGGAGACCTTGCTGGGAAGGAATTTAGGACACAGCTGCTGTGCCCTGTCAGGGAGAAGTCCACCTTCTTGGGGATGATAATAGCAAGAGATATAATGCCTGGGGTGAGGGGAGAAAGTGGTGGGAAGGCGTTGACCCATGCTGCCTTGGCACCTCAACCTTGAACTTTTATTAGGCAGCCAATGCAACAGGACTCTCTCCAGCTGAGTAGAGGGACCAGTGCCCCTGATCTGAGGGGAACAATGCCTTTTTCATGGAACTATGGATTTCACCCATCCTCCTGCTCTCACCAGTTTGCACCACAGCATTGCTTGTGGTTGAGAATGGAATTAGCCTTGGGGTTTCCCCCCGCTTGCCCCAGCAGTGAACAGCAACCTGACCTAGAGGGACCATCACCTTGCTGAGGCTAAGAAGGAAAGTCACTTTGTCCTGCTTTTTCCAGACTCTCACTTCTCCAGCTCTGATGCTGAGGTGAAAATGATACCCTGAAAGTACGAGTTAAAGTTAAATTTCCTATCTGTTTTTCAGGGCACAGACTTTCCATTGGGTTACTGGCAGCAGGTCAGAAGTCTCCATTCCAAGCCGAGTCACTTTGAAAACCGCCTGTGCCCAGAAGTATGAACATTGCAGAGCTAGAGACACAGTCACCTCCCCCTCCAGCCTCAGAGTTCCCCCCCTTGCCGTGATGCCTGTGCATATCACAGCTTTAAAGCCATAAACAATTTAGCAGCTGGTGAGACCCTGTTCAATCTGTTAGCTACATAAATTTGCTGGGGGCAGCTCCCTCTCAGTCTGCCTGCCCATTGAAGAGTTTTCCAGCAGCATGGCTTGACTTCTCTCACGATTTTGGGTGAAAGCCTCTCGCCTGCGAATCACAAGTTCTCTCCTTTCTGGTCCAGACTTTCTTGGTCTGGGGTTGCCCTTCATGAAGGATCAGGGTTCAAAGCCATCAGTAGCATGTGGTGTTAACGCCTGAGCTTTCTGAACTGAATAGTGTACTGCTATTTGCCACCTCAAAAGCCTGCTTCCTCCATTGCTGTTCTGGGACCTACCCTGTGGAAGGATAGGGATTGTTTCTGATTTCACTCGTTGGCTATTGAGAGAAATGGTTTGAATGAGATAAATGAATCTAATGATACAGGAAAAACAAATTTTCCTCCCCAAACAGTCTCCCTCTATCTCCTAGGCCTGTGTTCATACTGTATTGTGTCCCTCCTTCCCCACACTGTGTGGAACAGGCTCATAGGAACATGGGAATTGCTGTACCAGATAAGATCATTGGTCCACCTACTCCAGAAGCCTAGCTCCAATATCAGCCAGTACCTAATGCTTCAGAGGAAGATGTAAAAAGTGACAATTATGGAATAAGCTGTTCTTAAGGGAAGTTTCTTCCTAACCCCATCAGCTAGTGGTTGGTTTATGCACAGAAGAGGGAAGCTGTATATCTTTATCTTATTTTTAATACTACCTAATTGTGGATGTTCTCATTATCCATACAAATGTCTAATCCTCTGAACCTTATTAAGATCTTGGCCCCATTGATATATTGCGGCAGTGAGTTCCACATGCTATTTTTCACTGAGTAAAAGAAATAATTCCTTTTATTTGTTTAAAATGTGTTGTCTTTCCGTTTCCTTCAAAGTCTCCACCTACCTGAATTATAATAAGTGAATAGGAGCTCCTGATTTACCTTTATTAGAACATACGTTATTTTGTACACCTCTAACATATCATCTCTTGTGTCTTCCCTAAGCAGTCCCAATTTTTTCAATCTCTCCTCATATGAAACTCTCTCCAGGCCTCTAATCACTTATGTCTACACTGTCATTTACTGTCTCTGGACTCTTCTTATTCTGCCCTATCCTTTTGGCAACAGGGTGGTAAGAACTCAACACAATATTTCAGATGACACCCTACAATTGATTCAGAACCTGGCAATTATTATTCTCCGTATTCTTGCCCATCCTTTACCTCAGGTATCCTAACATTTTGATTGTTGCTATTCATCAGGCAGAAGTTTTCCTTAAGTTCTCTGGGCAGACCTGCAGGGTTTGTCTGTAGGTTTGCAGTTTGTGGGCTGGCTGCTTTTGCAGGCTGCATAGTGACATTTTATGCAGATGTGCATCACAACTGAACTCTGATTGCTTTTTGGCTGCTGTGTCTTTGAGAGCCCTTGGGAGGGAGCTTTTGGGGATATTTTTTTTCAGGGAAAGTGTCTTGGAGGAAATGAAGATATAGTAGAGTTGGATTTGAAAGACAGGCACTTCCTATGAGCTGATGAATTGTTAATAAGGATAATCCCAATTCTTACATTCCTCTAGTTTTTCATTGCAAACCATCCCAAAGCACTTGATTAACTACACAGCCTCACCATCACAGAGCCACCTTGGGGTGGGATGCATGAGCCAACCAACACACTTTGTACAAGAGAGAGGGGAAGAGAAATTTTGGCAAAAGACATCAAGCTAAACCCCATATCTAACCAAAAGAGCTCTGGACTCTCCCATGGCCACAAACAGAACCGTGCTTTTTAAGATCTCATCACACACAGTGGCATAGAATTCACATTATCTGCCCCTAAAGACTGATGGCTCAGTTGACCCCCTTCTGCATTTACACTTGGGATTCTAGTGAGTCTGTTACAAACCTTTTGTTGAGACTGTTAAGCTACCCCTAGGGCATCTGCATTAACCCTAGTGAGGGGGCTGATGAGTGGTGTTGAGTATTACAAATGTGTTTTCTCTCAAAGCTGTTGCTGGCATTAAGTCTCTGCCAGGGCCCGGACTAGTAAGGGGATAGAGAATAATGAAGTATCTGTGGGGGTTTCTGTAGTCTCATTATGGGGTGCTGCACAGAGAAACACAAGTCATTCTGCAAAAGCTCTGCTCACAAGAGCTGATTGAGATAGGAATATACTATTGGCATTAATAGCCAAAAATAAAGAATGCTAGAATTTTTAATTAGCAGATGTCTTGAGTTCTCAAAGCTCAAGTCTTCACAGCTAAACCCTATAAAGGCAAGACTCCTGTATAACCAAAGTGGGGTTACACTCCTAACTTTAGGGGAGGGAACACTCCCATTTGTCCAAATGCTTCTCTTTGGAATAACAGGGTTGTGCTCCCTCAAGTGTGTGGGTCAAGTTCTGCTCTGACTTTATACCCCATTAGGCTACTATGAGTTGTAATCCAGGGCAGAATTCTGGCTGTTGTTGTGTATGTACTATATATGGAGCGAAGGTAGCAGGAAAGAGCAGGGATTCCTTCTTCTGTCCTTCAGGATGCTGATGACTGGAATGGAGACTTCCCTGTCTCTGTTCAGGACTCTGCAGACTCAGCTAGTTCCTTGCAGCCAGCAAACTAGACTTTCCAGCTATATTCACTGTACAAAGAGCATATGGGCCTCGTCTGCATTAGAGAAATTTGGCATAGGTTCGGTGCAAGTGTTCCCCATGGTGCACAGGTGATCATACTACTGTGATACTAATCCTTCAGGTTGGGGGGGCTCTGCCCCACACCCACAGCATCACACACCTACCAGGATGCTTTTAGCCTCTTGGATACTCGCAGTTTCTGGGGTTCTGCTCCTTGCAGCAAAATCAACATGGCCAGTTGTCAAACACATTTACTCAAAGCAAGCTAAGCCCAAATGTGAGGGAGATGTTGGTGGACCTAGATCTCCCTAAAAAAAGAAAGGGAGTACTTGTGGCACCTTAGAGACCAACCAATTTATTTGAGCATAAGCTTTCGTGAGTTACTCACGAAAGCTTATGCTCAAATAAATTGGTTAGTCTCTAAGGTGCCACAAGTACTCCTTTTCTTTTTGCGAATACAGACTAACACGGCTGCTACTCTGAAACCTAGATTTCTCTGGGACTGTAATAGCAGGCACTTTTAGTGCCTCTGTTGGGGATACTGGGAGATCCAATCAGAGTGTGATTTATACATTTTCCTTATTCCTTTTGCTTTTGGGACAAAAACATAAAGTTAAAAAACAAACCCAACCACTCCGAAGTACCTGGTTGTCTCTCAAAATTCCTCCCCAATGAAGGACGTGAAAAGTTTAAGGTTAGCATTGCATGACTGATTCTGGACACATGGTTTTGATGTGGTATGTAGTGTGTGTGTGTACAATATTGTGCATTCCATCAGCTGATTTTTCCACTGCGGGTTGTGAGGGAGGCGGTGAATAGTAAACTTCTGTGTCTGCTGCAGATGGAGATGCAAACTGTGGAATGAGTGAGTACCAAAGTGCTAAGTCGACAGAGCTCCCAGACTGGAATTGTCACTTTTAGACACTCATTAAAAACAGCCAGAGAGAACTAGGCAAAAAGTCAGAAACATGAAGGGATGAGGTACTGAGACCAACACAAATCACACTGAGAATCAGAGTCTGATTCCTAGTTAGGTCTGATACATGGGGACTGGGTGCATCAGTAACCTGGAAGAATCTCATGTGAAGCATAATTTGAGATGGTTTGGGGATTCTGGTACCGGGTCTGTGAGCTCCAGTGTTTGAGCAGCAAGCTGGGTCAGAACACAGAAAGCTTTGACACCAGAACTAAAAGGTGGTACTGGAATCCAGATAACAAACTGGTATTTCATGGGTGGCCTGGGGCTGAGAGCAGGGGCTGCAGACAGGCAAGCACTGGGACCTTGTACAGATTGTATGTGTGTGACAAGTTCAAAACACTTGCAGGTGTGCTCTGGACTTGAATCCTTAAAAAACAAAACCACAAGAAAAAAAACACCATAAAGCAAGAGTGTGTGGCAGCACTGAAGTCTGGTATAGGTCCAGCAGGGAAAGAATCTGAACTTGATTTCTATGCCTTCCGTCCACCCCAATCTCATGCCTGGATTAACTATTTCATGTTTGTACAGGACAAATGAGGAAAGGCTTGTACTGTATGATTATTATTTGTATGAATGTCCTCTGAATGCAGCCCCAGGGAAAGAGAACTAGAATTGAGTTCTGTGACCATCTGAGTGTAGCTTTGGAAGAAGGCTGCACTGATGTGGGTTTGTGTGAAGTGACATTTCTAACATTCTCTTGCATTGGGTCAAATTAGTCAGTGGGAGTTGGGAATTGAGTAACCCAGGGAGTGTTCTCTATGGAGTGGGGCAGTCACCCTCCTGTCTTCCGTATTTCCTTTATGATAGCAACACATGCTCCCAGATGCCCTGGGCTTCAGACTGCCACACATGATCCAGGTTGATTTGTAATTGGTTTTAGGGAAGCAGTTGGAGACCAGGGATTGTTCTGTTTAGATCAACCATGTCTAGATCTCAGTGTCTGCCAGGAAACTCAGAGCTAGCCATGCCGGTTTGAAGAGTTGGGCTGCTGCGTTAGTTTTAGCAGTTTGCAGCTGGTTAGTGGATCTGTTGTATGAATCGGTGTGGCTCCATTCCCACTCCACCCCTACACAAACACAATGACTCAAAGGCACAGACTCATGGGCCTTGGGGAGGCCAAGGGCTCTTTGTATGAAAATGAGGCAATAGCTTGTCTGACCATGAAAATACTGTGCACCAACTACATCTCCCCAACAGGCTCTGAATTCAGGCTGCGGGCAGCAGCAGTTCTCTGTAGCAATACCCCCATGCTGTGCGTGGGGACCTGCTGGGCTCGCCTGTTTTATCACACTATGATTCACAGCACAGACGGCTGGAACATGGAACTCTGAAGCAAAAGGGAGGAGAATTTCCTGCCCTTGGACACTGGCCCCACTTGCTTGCTGAAGGCTGGATTTCTTCATTTCCCCCCTTAATCCCACCCTGTGAAGGGTTGTGCCCCATTCTGGTCCTAGGTGGCTTGGGGGAAGTGGCACCCTATTTATAAGAGGTGGTGATGACTCAGTGAGGTGCTCAACTGCTACACTGGTGAACGTGATACAGAAACCCCGAGAGGTGCTTGTGCCCCATTCTGCTTTCCCCAGCTCACGCTCACCCCGGGCAGACCCGCACAGGCCTATGCACTACCCGAGCCCCGGCGTGAGAGCCGGGGGGGGTGGCACAAGCCTTGCGCGGGCGGGCGGGGTGCCCGCCGGGGGTCCCTCGCACCCCCTGACTCCAGGAGCCGGCGTGACAAAGGCAAAGAGCGCTGGGGGGCCGGCTGGCTGCGGTGACAGCGGCCCTGGGACCAACGGCAACGCAGAGCGCCGCTCGCTCCCCGCCCCAAGCAGGCCCCGCAGGGCGGCAGCAGCAGGAGCGCGTCGCCCAGCACAACCTCCGTCCTAACCCTGCACTCCTCTGGATCGGCACAGCTCATCCCCGCCGCACAGCTGCTCGGCGGGCAGGCGCTTCCCCATTGGCCCTCGGTCCCTCGCAGCTGTCCAATGGGCTGTCGGCTTCCTCACTGTGTTCTGTAGAGGGCCTTTCGGGACGTAGGTTAACCCTTTGCCCGCCCCGGGGCTGGGGTGGGTTCCAGCAGGGCTCCTGCAGCTCGCTAGCCCTCCCTACCGCCCGTTTCCCCTTGCGTCCTGTTCTTGCCCTCCTTTCCTCGCCCCCTCCTCAGCTTTCCTTCGCCCCCTAGCACCAGCCTGCCGCCCCTCTCTTATAGGCACAAAGCCACAGAGCTGCGAGGTGGGAATGACCTGGGTGCTAGCCCCAACGCACGATTGGTCGCCACAGTCTCTCCTTCTGTGTCTGGTCCAGTGTTAAACGTCTCAGGTGCAGGGTATCCCGCCGTCCCTCTCGGTCTGAGTGGGAGGCTGAAGTGGCCCAACGCCCCCAGGCAAAAGAAAGGTAGCCTGCCCATGTTCCAAGGGAGGCACTGGCCTAGAACTTGAGTTTGATCCCCTGGGCCATCACAGATTTCCTGTGTGATCTTTGGCTAGTCACTTAGGCTATGTCTACCCAGAACCTTGGTAGCAGGTTGTGTGGAGGGATGAGGCTCCCACCCCTTTGCTCCCCCTCTTCCCCCAGTGGACCCACCCCCTGGCCAGGCGGAAAGCTGGAGCTGGGCAGTGGTAAGAGCTGCCCGGGAAGCGTGAGTGCGAGCATATGTGGGCAGCCCTAGATCCTCCACCAGCCCTAGATCCTCCCCAGCCTGTGTCCCTACCCTCAGGGTATGCTGCCCAGGGCAAATGGAGGGCCTCATAGGGAGGGGGGCTAAGGGAAGAGGCTGGTGACGCTGGCAGCAGCTGTGCTTCGTGGTGGGGGAGCTGATTGACGTGTCTGACCGAGGCTTGCAGTTTGGGCGGGCAATGCAGCCCCATGCCCCCCAAACTATGCCCATGTTAAAAAGGGGGAGGGCCATGCTCCCCCCCCCCCGCCACGGTTCCAGTGCCCTGCAGTGAGGCACTGCCTAAGTGAGTAAAGACTCACCAGAACCTTAGGATATGTACGGCTCTCTACATGCCCAAGCAGTGCCTTCCCCCATCTACATTGCTGTTTTTAGCAAGGTAGCATCCCAATGCCTCCCTGCTGCTGAAGCCTTTCCCCACTGCAGGGAGCTGCTAGAGCCTTTCGCCGCCCCAGGGAAAGCATGCAGTAGGGGCTAAGGCTCTGGCAGAAGGAAGGCAGTGAGGAAAGGCTCTGGTAGCTCCCTGCTGCCAGAGCCTTTCCCCATTGCCTGCCCCCTGCCAGAGCCTTTCACGGCTACACACCAAAATGGATGCAGCCTGCTTTTCACTGTAGTGTCAAGCTATACGTACTCTCAAGACCGCTGCCAGTGCAGAGAAGGCTGTAGCCTCCCTGTGCCTCAGTTCCCTTCCCCATCTATAAAATGCAGAATATAGCGCTACCTTACCTCTCTGAGGGCTGTTGTGAGGTATATTACATTGTTGGGATCACATACGTACCTAAGATGGGCATATGTTTAAGAAAAAAATTGCTATTGAGAATATTTGGAAAATAAATAGAGTCAGTTATTAGCTGGAAACTGATCTCTTCTAGTTTTATGTGGCCAAAGTGCAGCAGAATCACTAATATCCAAAAGAGATCCTGGGAAAGAGTAGTATGACATTTCTAACAACTGCCACTTCCTCTCTATAATATCTGGGATAGCGGGTTATCCTGCCCCAGCAGGAGAGCCAGGGCTCAGTGAAGCATAATGGAAGATGAAATTCAGCTGGGAGGAGCAGGTTGGGCCTGTATAAAGGGATGAAGCTGCCAGCAGATAGGATTATAGGGAAAGTAGTCTCTCCCTGAGAGAAGGATTGCTTGTTTGAGGCCACAGTAAACACTTTCCTCTGATTATCTGGAGTCTGCGTCATGTGGCACTTATCTCTAGAAACTGTAAATCCAGGCCCTTGGCACAGATATTTTATGGAAGGAGCTTTTGCAATGAAATGTGCATTGTATTCATTGTCACTTTATGAAATGTCAGGGACAGGGGCCACAGCCAAGGAATAATAACACAAGCACCATCTAAGTTTCAAAATACTTTACAGGTTGGAAAGAAGTAAATACCACACCTCTACTGTGAGGGATTGGACCCCCTGCATTGTTTGTGATAGTGTGAAACTCCCCTCCTCCCATGCCTATCTGTTAATTTTAATGACAAACTTTGGTACTTGCTTTAGAGCTGAACTGTCAGCCTGTGAGCCTTCTGACTGCGCGGTGCGTCAGGGATTTGGATGTTTTCTGAAGTCTTGCCGCTAAAAATGATCACAGAA
Source organism: Lepidochelys olivacea (assembly GCF_965140295.1). NCBI lineage: Eukaryota > Metazoa > Chordata > Testudines > Cheloniidae > Lepidochelys > Lepidochelys olivacea. The sequence goes on from NC_140416.1 coordinate 55,667,517, forward strand.
AAACTTGTCATGTTTGGCAATCTCTGGGAAAGATTGAAGGCTGGAATAGCAGGTGGTGCTGCAGGTCAGAATTGTGGGCCTGGGGTCGCAGTGGGGCCAGCAAATCCCAATCAATTGGATTGAAGTGCTTCAGCTGGGCTGCATAGATATCCAGGACTGGAATAGCATGGAGAATTGTGGGTTAGCACTGAGGTGTATTGGCAGATCTGTGGGAAAGGACTGGAATAGTAGGGAGCTGCAGGTTAGGATGGAGGTGCGTGTGGGGGAGGGGCTAATTGGAATAGCTGGGTCTGCAGATCAGGACTGAAGTGCATTGGAATAGCTGTTTCGAGGTCCAGACTATGATAGCAGGAGGGATTGAAGGTCAGGATGGAGATGCATTGACTGCGTTGTGAGAGGAAGGCTTGCATAGCATCTGTCCACACTCTGCCTGGCTCTTGTTAGCAGTGTGAGACCTTCACTTGCATAAGCATTAAAATTCACCGCATTTTTAAGAGAGTGAAAGGACTGGCTGGAGCATGTGGGCTCTTCTTTCTTGGAATGAATAGGAAATCTTTGCTGTGAAGTGCAGAGGCTTCATTCCTCAGTGAAAGCAGAGAAAGGAAATGCAGATGTCACAGCTGGAATGGGAGATTTATCTTGGCAAGCAGAGAGGAAAAATATTTTTAAAATAAAAGAGAAAACATAGAAGAATCCCCTCCGTATTTGCTAGCCTGCCACCATGTGCAGTATCTCCAACCTGCAAAGGTCTTAAATTCCCGGATTTGGGCTACAGCTCAGCTGGACTGGCTCTTTGCTGGCTCCTCTTTGGGGTGAAACCACTGAGTTTCAGAGCAGCAGTGACAAGGCTGTGAGAACTGAACTGAATCTGAAGGGAGATTGTTCCAAAGCAGCTCAATGAAAGATGGGGAGGGGAGAGCCCACAATAGGGGAGCTGGCAGAGGAGAGAGATGAGGGTCCAAGCTCGGGTGACTGTTGAGGTGGGGGAGATGGAGAGCTCACCTTTGGATGTCGTAGGCTAGCTCCGAAGGTAACTCTTGTATACCAGGAAGGGGCTCTTTAAATGAGAGGCACAAACATATGGAGCTTGACATTCAAGCAACGCTGAGTGTGAGGTCTGGGTGAAAACATGTGGTGGAAACATGTTTGGACTATTCAATGCATGTCAGTCACCAGGCTTGGGAGGGTGCAGGAGCCAGTGTCTCAAAGACTCACACTCTCTCCTGGCTGATGAGTTGTCTTAACTTGAGCAGATTTTCCTGTGGTGTCAGAGATGCTTTTGGGATATCTGTGTTTGGAGATAGGCTGCTCCGTAGCTCCAGCACGTACATGCATATCCCATCTCCATGGAACAGTGTTGAGGGGGAGGGGCTGCCAGAGACCGTGGTTTGGATCAGGAAATCCAGCACATCATCACCATGGCGCTGCTGTCCCTTGGCTGCCCCCTTCCTGACCGCTCGTTGGCAATACCGCTTTGGAAATATATCTTGTGATATTTCTTGGCTGCAGAGCATGGTCAAAGGGAGTTAGAAAGAAGGAGAGCATGAAAGGGAGGGGGAGATAGCAGGAGGGAATGATGTGAACAGAGACTGAGCTGTTAGCTTTGGATCCTATCTGGAAGAAGTTTTTTCCAAGTCAATTTCACGCCCCTCCCTTTGGACTGGGATGATGAAGATCACATTTCCTAGCTGGCTGGTCCCCTCCTTAAGCTGGGACCACTTATATGAAGGTGATTTCAAAAAATCATGAGGGAGATTCTAGCTATGTGAAGCTCACTGCAGAATCCTTCATCATATCACAGCTGAATCCCACCAGAGACTTGGCAGGTCTCACCTAGCAGGGAGAAGATGCTCCCAGAAGGAGATTCTAGACCAGGAAGATGCTGTGGGACTCTGAGCCTGTTCTATGCATCTCCTTATTATCCTCATCTTCATTCATATCCAAACCTTTGTGAATTCCTTCCTTAGGTCTCACTCTTAATTGTGTGTTTCTGGCCTTTGCTCCATTGATCTCCTTACTGCCAGAGCATTAAGTACCAAGTCTAGTCTAGGGAGTTCTACAATGTGGTCCACAGAGATCCTGCTCTTTAATATTGAGGTGTGGCCTGCAGAGACTACAGACCCCAATATGCAATGCTCCTTTCTGACCCAAGTGGTCACATTGTATACCGGCTTCTGTAGTTTCCCTAGGGCTTCTCCAAATTAAAGATGAGGGCAGTTGTAAATCTGCTGCCTTCTACGCAAATTTGATGCAGCTCTCCAGCTCTTGGCCAGCTGCCAGTGGAGGGGGGATAGAGTTTGGGCATCCTGTGTTAGTTGGATATGTATTTATTAGATGTGTTTCAGAGGCATGCATCACCATAGGCTCTAGACTGCCCACTCTCTCCCACCTCCAGTTCTCGCTGTACGAGTTAGCTAAGATCCCTGGAGGAAAAGTGGTACCTTGAAGCAGCCCTCTTGCATTTCTGTAATGACAGCTTTGACATCTGTAGCCACATTTTCAAAAGTGGCCACTCATCCTGAGTCCCTTTAATTTTTGGGTGCCCAAAAGAAAAAGTGCCCCAAATCATTGGCTGTTTTGAAAAATGGTGGTGTTTGAGCTGAACAGCTGTGAAATTAAGAAAAATATCTACCGTTCCCTCATTTATAACCTGTAAATAACCTTCCTCCAGCGGTGAGATGACCCTTTTGTTTTAAATCAAACAATGTCATGCCATCACACTTTCTCTGTTTATCCTCTGCTTGGGAGACCACAGTGTGATCAGGAATCCTTGTTCTAACTGGGGTTGGGAGGCAGATATGAGAATTTTATGTGAAATTACAGCATGATTCAGTGCAACTTCTCCCTGATTCTCTCCCTACCCTCATCCCTTTTGTTAACACAAAGTTATGGAGGAGATTTGAAACTCACAGGAAAGTCATTGATAATTCCCACAGCAGCTGTTCCTCCAGCCCTGAGCACAAAGGTAGGTTTGACTGTGGATTTGTTCTTTCATATATTTGCTTGCTGTGGAGGGAACCTGGTATGACGGAACGCTGGATTCTTTCACTTTACTTACATTCCCACCCTTTATAATTACACTATCATCCTTTCTTACACTGAGTTTGCTTGTTTTCTTAAAAAAGAAAAGACACAGGGCAGGTGCTGCAGCATCTGTATAAATGTATGCTCCTTAAAGCCAATGTTCCAAGTAGTGCAGCCCCCAGACGCACAGGGAGAGGCAGAGATGCTACTTTCCCAATGCTAATTAGATAACTCGGGTAAACCAGGTGTCTTCCACTGACTCAGTGGCTTTCTCTCACAAAGGGTTATGTCCAGGGCAACTTTGAATTGTTTTCTGTTATTCATCCAGGCACAAAAATGCTTCTAGATACTGTACCTTGAAAATGGCCAAGTGGGTTTTACTAAACTACCAAACTAAATTTGCCTCTCCCAGAGAACAATGCCCAAATGTCCTGTGAGTGGTTGAAAACCAGGGCTTAGAATGAAAGTACCTCCTTCTCAGTCCTCTCCATACTGTCTGTAATCCCAAGGGAGGTTTGGATGGCTGCATGTCAGCCTGCACCTGGGGTGACTGGGAGGACAGAAGTGAGGGTGAAGGAAACAAAGGCACAGAAAAGCTAGTGTCAGGAGGAAAGCAGGAGTCTCAGACTCCAGAGCTGGAAGGGAAAATTGGTTCCTTAGTGCTCCTTGGTTGTCTGATTTTTCAAATCAAAGGCAGGGGCATGGGAGGGTGCGACCAACTGCAAACTGCTTCCCCCCGCCCCCCTATGCTCTCTCCATCTGCTCCCTGGCAAGGCAGGGGGGCTGCCCAGCTGCAGCCCGCTCCTCTCCCCAACCCTCTCACTGCCAGGGCTCTGTTTGCAGAATGATACTGTGCTAAAGTAAAACAAACACACCTTCCTGTTGGAACAGGAACTAGTGGAGTGTGGTATCCGGGATCCCCTGGCCAACTCCTCCCTCAGCTTTGCTTTTAGAGAATGAAAAGCATATACACACCTGTACCCCCTCAGGCTCCTCCTGGTACATGGCCTCCTTCCACTGGTACTCAGAGGGCTGTAATGTATGCCTCTCTCTCTCTCACATATGCCATTGTTCTCAATATTTTGCTTGCAGTGCCCCGCACCCCAGATTCTCCCCTCTTCAGCCACTCCTGGTCTGCCTATCCTTCTCAGACTTTGGGTCAGCTCTAGCCAGATCTTTTAAGACCACATATGTAATCTGTGTTTCTCTTTCTTCCCTCTGAGCCAAAAGTGTCACTCTGCCAATAAATGGGATCCTTTTTCAGCTGGCTATGGGTAACCATCATTTTTCTCATTGCCCCACCAATGTTTTGTTGTATCAAATGGATAAGTTAGTGATCTGACTTCTCAGTAGGAGTGCATGTCTCAGGGGAAACAGGTTCTGCATGGGATCAGATTTATTTGCTGTTAGTGGAATGATTGTTTGTTTGCTGTTAACAGGTGGCCATCTGTGGTGTTTAAATTTCATCAGGAAGTAGAATTTCACAGGCTTTAACTGGCCTTAGGACATTCTTATAGGGTCCACAGAGGGGCTGTGAAATCCTAAAGGAAATTAAATACAACATGGGGCCTTCCTGTTATTTTGATCACATTAATGTTTTCTCACTGATAGAAATTAGTGGTTGGGTTTTGTTATCCTTGGTACCAGGGTGCCTACTGCTGCTTGGAGAACACATGGGAACATTTATGTCACTACGCACAGGCTCAGAAGAACACAACATTTTTATGTACTTATATTTTTTTACCACACACGTTTTCCTAGAGCTCGTTCTTCTACTAAATAGCATATGGTATAAACCCTATATAGACGGATAGATGGGTACATAAGGGAGGCAGAGAGTTAGCTAGTTGGGTATGTACAGGATAGATAGATAAAAAGGCAGATATATCATTGAGCATTTGAACTGTACCTTATTAATAGAAAGCTGATTTTATCTAGCTATCAGCACTGATCAGAGTAAAGGGTGGAGATTGTTATTTTTCATCCAAATGATGTGGTTGCTGAAGTTTTGATCACAGTTCAGTGGAAGGCTCCCTAGCCCCTAACTTTTGAGTTGACAATAATCTTCTCTTTCACTTGGTTCCTTCTCAGCATTTCTCCGAGAATCTGGATCATTTCTCTGAGAACATGGAGGATTTCTCCAATGAACTCTTCAGCAGTTTCTTTGATGATCCAATGTTGGCTGAAAAGAACCCTTTACTGGACATGGACTTGGACCCTCCTACTCCGGGCATCCAGGCAGAGCACAGCTACTCGCTCAGTGGAGATTCTGCTCCACAGAGCCCCCTCATGCCTATCAAGACTGAAGATAATGCCAATGGTGAGCACAAGAAACCCATATGCAAATTGCTGTGTTTCCAAAAGATGTACTGCATGTCCTAGAAGAGCTGGTGTCTTTGAGCAGAGGTGGGGTCTGCTTGACCCAAGTCGGGCTCCTCTGCACTGGGGCACTCCTAACTGCTTTGACTTAGTACAGTTGGTCAACAGATAATTTGTCATTTTATGAATGTGGACCACATTTTTTTCTTAAATTTGCTGTGCTCACAATAGAATTATTCATTTCTATTGCTGAACGTTATTCATGCTGATGATTATGGTTTGGGTCTCTGCACGCTGTGTGCTCCTGGCAGACTGCAGGCAGCAGTTCCATAGGGTTGGGAGTGGGTGCATTGCTAGGTTGGGAGTGGATGCATTGGACTCAAGTATCTTCCTGGAGCTCACCAGTGAGGTTTGGCCTGGATATAGGGAGCAAGAGTCTCCGCCTGCAGCCAGCGTTGGCTCATGTGGAAAACTAAGTGGCTTACTTGTGAGTGGATCTCTTAGAGGAAGACAGAGAGGAACAGTTATTTCAAACCCTATTTTTAAAACAATTCATTTCAGGGTAATTCGTGATGGCTGGATATTTTTAGAGCAATCCCAACAGAGTGTCCTGTAATTTGCAGGACTGTGTGGGTGTCCTGGCAGCTGATCGACACCAGGCTGCCTGAAAAAGCTGTGTCACTGACTCAGTATATACAGGAGAAGAAAGCCCTTCCTTTAGCAAGAGCAAGGTCTGGGATAGAGGTTTCCCCATCATAGCCAGGAACTATCCCTGCTCTGTGATAACAAACACCAAGAAAGGAGAGAAACTGCCGTCTGCTGCCTCTTCTTTGCAAATTACACAGTCAACACCTTTAGGGTCATTACCCATAACTCAGAAAGTGCATCAGAGGATCACCAAGCAAGAGGCCTAACATCAGGCCTGACAGCTTTTCCTTAACCTTCAAACACTCAGAGGGGTTTCCTGTCCCTGACTTTAACATTAACCCGTCCCTTCAGGGGGCTCAGCAGAAGCAAGTATTCTTGGGCAATTAGCAAAAACCACGCAGGTAAGAACACACACCTTGACACACATGGTCTTGACACACACACATTGAAAATAAATAAAATGAGAATAAAGATTATAATGATAGGGTGAGAAGCAAACAGGATGGAGATGCAGGGAGCTATGAAACACAAAACAAAGATGTGCAGTTGTACTAAGCTAACTCAGGAGCTTGTATCTGTTACACTTGTTACCTCTTCCCCTCCATCCTCTTTCCATATATTGTCATGTCTCTGCTTAGACTGCAAGCTCTTTGGGGCTTTCCTATGTCTGTAGAGAGCCTAGCACATATTTGGGACACTGAGGGTGACAATTGCTCTTGTGCAGACTATTCATCAGTTAAACCCCACTTAAATCAATAGGACTGAAGTGGTGTGCCAGCCTTACATTACTAGTCAGAGGGTGAAATTCACCTCTGTGCAGTGAATGAGTACAAAATATCATTGTAGCACACATATGTCAACACACATAGTCACATGCAGAGGATAAAAAACTGCATTTCCAGGGTTATATCTGGCTCATATTTGAATTGATACACATTTTAATCCATCTGTGAATTGGGGTCAACTGCCCTATGCTGAAATTGTGTGGGTTAAACCTCCATTTTAATGTGTATTTATATTTGAACCCAAATCCAGATGTATCTCTGCATTGTACCTATTAGTGCTTTCCTTAAAACGCAATGCCACAAATAGTTTTCCTTTAACATCTGTGTGGGTTAAGTATACCCTTTCAGCCTGCTGCATTCTCAAGGGAACCTAGGCTGTCTCTAGTTTTGGAGCCGGCTGTTGCTTTTTACACATTGGTTTCTCCATGCTTCCCTGCTGTCCTCAAAAACTTCAGAATCCTGCCCATCCCAGGCTAGACACTCACTAATTCAGTTAGGTTGCGAGGTTCAGGTTGCTCATCAGTCTCATGACCTTGTTTTTCAGTCGAATCCACTTGCCTAATAGGTTATGGGTACAAATATGGAACCTCTGGTTCCAGGTACCAGATTGCAGTTCTGCAGACCAGGGCGTGCAGGCATAATTTCATGCCCAGGAGCCGGCTACAGTTCTCTAGAGCAGAAGGTGTAGGTCTGATTACATGCAACTGGGTGAGCTATTGATCTGTGAAGTCCAATTCCATGCCAACAAGCAGGCTGTGGTTCTATAGCACAGAGAGGAAAGAGAAATGAAGACACAATTTAAATATAATCCCCTTCTCCCCTCATTTCTCTTCACTCCCTTCCCTGTTTCCAGAGGAGCAATGAATTTCTCATATCTGTGTGTGATGGGTCCATATTTTTTACTGCACACCCATTCCGAATATCTGACCACAAACAATGTATCTAGAAAAGCATGCTGAGTCAGAATCTCCTGGCACCACTCACACAGCAGGATCCAGACACATCTTCAGTGTTTCTAGATCATCTGTACCTTTGGGATCCACCAAGGATGTAGATTGTAGATGCATCCATGGAAAATGCCTTCTCATCTGGCCCTTAACAACACCCTGTTGGCTGGTTCATCTCTGTAACCCAATAGCTCTTGTAATAAATCTTGCAGGCTGGGACAGACAGAGGGGCTTGGGATGGGGACAGGAGAAGGAAAGGCAGCATGTGCTTGTTTGGGTGTTCACTGCTTGGCCTGTTTGGACTGACAGAGCTGGGGGCTGCTCTCTCACCTAGTTTATTCTAGACAGAAAGAGCCCCTTGCTTGCCCTCTTCTGCTTTGATTAGTAACAAGTCCAGCAGCCACAGCTCTCTCAGGCAGAGGGGGCGCCGTTCCTCTCACAGAAAGGGACATGTAAAGCTTTCCAGTCCTGCTTTTACCATTGTAGCAGAACAGCTGGATGGAGGGGAAAGTTCATCCAAGGTTTCTGGGTGCAGTTACCTGTGGCCTTGTAACCCCTTCTCTCCCGCACTCTCCAAAATACAGGGCCCATCCACACGAGAGCTGCAACGGTGGGTTCTGTAACTGGTTATGGCTTGGCCTCCTTAACAGGTAATACAGTTCAGCTTGTGTCCACATAGCAGCTTTGCTGCCATCACTATTATGTTATGCGTTCACACCTACTAGGGTGCCTAATCATGTTTGCATTGGTGCATTCTGGGAAAGTCTAGGTAGCTATCCCATAGTGCCCCAGCAGGGAATAGGCACGGTAGATATACATACAGAGCAGCACCAGCAGGGCATGTGGAAGTATACTCGGGGGCATCCTACTGCACAGAGAGCTGGAAGGAAGGAGGACAAGCCCAACCAGTTACACAGGCACAGTTAGGGAGTCCTGTCCGCACAGCAAAATAAGTGTGCCAGACTAGTTACAGGAAGACAGCCAGCATAGGCCACTGCCAAGGGTGACACACTGTTTACAGCTCTAATTACTGCCAGAGTTTTAACTACATTCTGTGTGGGCACAAACAGGGGCTAAATTCTGTGCTGCCTCCTAGAAAGCATAGCCCAGGAGCAGTTTGGGCAAAGGTGACTTTAAGCCACCTTTGTGCCATCTGGATTCTGAGTGCACTCGGGGCTGATGTTGCCCCAACATAAGTGGCTGCTCTGGCTTATGGCAGCCTTCTTATGGCTGCCTACAGGCTACTCTACAGCGCAAGATGGCCACTCACTCCGTGACCCTGGCGTGTGCCCTACACTGGGAGCTGCACAGAGGAGTAGTTTATATCTGCATACACAGGCCCTGTGCAGTTCCTACACCAGAGGAACTCTCTTCTGGGCTTTTGTGACCCCTTTGCAGTCCCTAGCTTCTGCCAGAGCAATGTCTAGGGACCAGGGTAGTGGCAGAGAATCTGGACTCCTGATCAGAGCTAACCAGGCCATGGTTAGAACTAGCCAGCACGTAAACTGGTGATATACTGTGTTAAAGGCTGTAGTGTGGCAGGGCCAATGAGTTTCCAGTACTGAGATAAAAGAGGAAGGGAAGTGCATTAGGTAGGAGGATGTATGACTTGAACCAGGTACAGACTAGCTTCTTGGCAGGCTGAGGTGTCTAAGGAGCAGGAAGGATGGGACCAAAACTCCAGAGTAGAGGCCAAGCGACTTCACCTTCTCTGAATTGACCATTATCTCTTTTTGTCTGAGATCCAGCTCCTGTGATCTTCTGTCCCCATAAATATTCATACCCCAAGCTCGCACACAGAGGGGGGCACTCAGGCCCATTACGTGTTTCTCAGAGGGCTTTCCCTCTCCCTCTACACTAATGCTCCTCATGGTGGAGACTGCAGCCTGCTTCTGCCTGGGGGTGGGGAGCAGCATACATGCATTTCTCCACACCTGGAGAATGAATGTCAGCACCAGTAGTGTCCATGAGGAGAGGGATTAACTGACCCCTTAAATATTGAGGGTATACACATACTTGTGCAGCAGCAGTGCCTATCACAGATCTTAATGCAGAAGAGAGACACCTATATCCCCCACACACATTGGAAAGGGACCCTTTGCCGATAAAAGCTTCTGATGTCTCTTGCCTTGTCCTGTTACTGCTGGTGTCCCAAAGAAGCTTGGTGGAGTTTGATTCTCATGCTGTGCTTGTTTCAGACCTGGAGAGCGGAGTGTGGTCCCTTGGGCACAAGCTGTGCTCCATTATGGTGAAGCAGGAACAGAACCTGGCTCCAGAACTTCCTGAATCCCAGCTTGCAGCCAGTTTAGTGCCAGCGCTGAACCTCAACCCACTGCAGAGACTGCCGGCACCTGAAGAGGTGAGCCCGTTTTACCCAGAATATGTGCCTGACTATGTATCTGGTAATTGGCACTTCCCAACAACAAACTCTGACACTGTCTTGGCTCTGCAGGCCCCTTGCCTGCAGTTATAGGGTCCTCCTGGACAGAAGGCTGAAGGTGAAACAAAGCTGATGCCCAACCATTTCCTTATTGCTAGTAATTTCTCACTTGAAATGACAATTAGAATGGTTTTAGGCTCAGTGTTAAACTCACTCCCCGTTTTAATTAAAAGAGCAAAAGGACCCAGGGGAACTTATTCCTCCTGTGTAGACACTGAAAGATTTACCCCTCTATAACACAGGAGACTTGAAATTATTAACAGTGTGGGTTAGATTCAAAACAATGTCCTTGAGGCACTTGGTGTGCAATTTACCAACTCCAGAGCCATCTAGTTGCTCACTAGCATTTCAACTTGATGGAAGGCCCTTTCCTTCCAGTCTGCTGATATTTCTTTAGCCCTTGGGGAGCCCATTTTGCTGGTGAGTGTTCAAAAGCACTTCCCCAATGAGATAATTTTAGGGAAGGCAGAATTAACTAATGGGCTGAATATGAGCCTCATACTCCTGAGTCCCTCTCCCAGTCCTGCCACTGACTTGTCATGTGGCCTTGGGCACATCATAAAACCTCTCACTTTCCCAAGCTGAACAACAGGGATAACAACCCTTCTCTGAGGTTCCAGTTGTTGTTTGTGAGGACAGGTGGATGCCACACACTAAGTGTTCACAATTGTTATGAATATTTCCAAGAACTGAGGGACCAAAGCTCTTGCCCACTCCCAAGTCCTTAAGATGTCTGTTTCTCCGAAGAACACCCTTGGATACTTGCTGCCTTTGGTGACATGGGGGTGACTGAGGGCTCCGTTTCGCCCTGGTTCCAGTGGGGGCTCTTCTGAGAGGGGAGGTTTGTCCAATCTTGCATGGTGCTGAACTGTCTTGTATCTTGTGGCCCATCAGATACAGTAGATCCTTTCCTGGGTTCTCTTCCTTTTTTCACTCATGTTGGGCATCTTCCCTTTCAGACAATTCTAGTAAACAAATCAACTATTCAAGCTAAAAATGCACATAGACTTCCTCCATTATTTACGCAGCTTGAACTTGCCGTGCCCTCGAATGCAGATCTGTTTTGTGTGCCTGGCAGTTGTAGCAAGGTCCACACTCAGCTGTGTTTACCGTCTGGGGGAGTTTGCAATGTATCTGTTTAGTGTAAAAATCTCTCTTGCCTGTGGTGGAATGGGGGAAGGGAGGCTGGGAGCAGGGGGGCAGTTCAGTCCAGCTGGGAACAACGTGCTGTTCATGTTAACTCTTAATCTATTTGATCAGAAACAGCTGTTCAGTGGCCCTGGTGAAAGTCCTAAGAGCACTAGAGGGGTTTTACTCCATTTCTCAAAGCCTGTATAAATTCTCTCAGCTCTGATTAAGGCAGATCTAAGAGAGGCATCCCTCTTGAATTGGGAGGTCAGTTTAAAGAGTGCTTTCTGGGCCTTGAGCTGGGCTAATGGCCAAGGAGGTAGTAGTCTTCATTCAGAGATGTTGCCTTAGCATCTGCAGTGGCAGCATGGCTGTGTGTGGCTTCCCCTCCCTAAGCAAATACACTTGTTTGTATTTGGTGTTTCAGGCAACGATAGAGATTTTTGACGTGATTGTGTGCTGTGGGTTGTCAGTGTACCTGCTGCTAGTGCAGCGAGCAGGCTGGCAGGGCGGGCTTCAGGGCACTGCGTGGAATGTGGCAAAGTAGAGAGTTGGTGAAGCAGTAGCTGCAATCAACACACTCTGCGAGGGCTGTTTGTGAAAGGTGGGGAGGGAAGTGAAAAAGACACTCAGAGACAGCTGTGTACTCTTGCTCTTTCACAGACTCCTGTAGAAATGACTCCAGCACCTGTGATCAAAGCTGAGCCCAAAGAAGTGAACCAGTTTCTAAATGTACCAGCAGGTAAGAAAATAGAATCAGCTGGCTGGTACTTAGCCCAGTCGTGCATCCCCTCAATATTACACAGATCTGGCTGCAAAGCCTCGTCACTCCAAGCCATGCATATAGACACACAAAACAACTCTCATACACCAAGTCTTACACATAGAATAACAACAGGGCAGGCTGAGATGGGTTACCATGGATCCCCTATCTTCAGGCTGAATTACCCGTGTTCAGATACAAATGGAATTACAGCATGTACGAATGGCCACATACAGAATTGTTTGTAACTCCTATGCACAAGAAACTACCTTACAGCTGAAAATATATATGAGAGACCTGAGCATTGAAAGCCTCACAGGGACCTTGGAGCTATCCAAAAACAACCATTCAAAAGCCAGGAAATTCGAAATTCAGTTTAATGCGAAAGGAATCCAAACATCTGAAGTCCGAAAATGCACGATTAAGGCTCCATTAAGAACTCTGACTGCCCCAGAGACACCCAGCCTAATCATGCTCCCACATACAATAGGGCCCACAGGAGTGGGGTCAGCCCTCTAACCCACAGCTGAGGCACTTCTCAAGCACCTGGTGACCTGTTGTGATACCGAGCAACCAGAGCCACTTGGGTGCATTAAGTACCGTGGCAAGTGTGTGAGCCCCTGAAATGCTTTAATAATAATAATGCCTAACTCCCAAATAGCACTTTTCATCAAAGTGCACTACAAAGGAGGTCAATATCTTTATTCCCATTTTACAGATGAGGAAACTGAGGCACAGAGTGGTGCTCTTCCCCTGGAGACCTTATTGTGTTTGAGAGTGTGTGCTGGGAGGTGGTTTGGAGCAGTATAGCTGAGCCAGGGCACAACAGACTTTGCATGCTATTTTGGTTCTTATACCAGCCCATCATGGTGGTATCTGGATACACTGTAAAGATCCTCAGCATTTTGGCAAACTCCAAAGATGGCAGAGCCAGTTCTCTGGAAGCTGGCTCAATTCAGGCATTGCTAATTTGGCACTGCGTGCCTTTTGAGACATGCTTTCTAGCATCTCTGATTTTGTCCTGGGCACTAGACCTCACCAAGGTCCATTAGAGAACTCATTTTGTAACCTAGATTGTAGGGATACGTTAGAAGGATTTTAAATTATGATGTCACCTATTTATGTCCTACATCTGCCTGAAATACCTGACTCAGATCTAGTAAAAACATTGTCCCTTGGCTGTCGGAGAGCAGTGACATCAGGAAGAGAGCCTGGCAGCCACAGCACAGCATTGTTGGGGCAGGAATGTGTGTATTTGTGTGTATTTAGCAATTCTAGCACTCATCCTAGGCCCTGGGCACTTCACCATACTTCCCAACATTTCAAGTGGCTAAAGCGGGACACAGCTGGTCACCACCAATCCTTGTGGAGCCATCTCCGCTGCAGGTGCTGAGTCCATGCTACGCTCACCCTCCACCTTCCAGCCTGCGCCACAACCCGGTGCAGTATCACTCCTGTCTTTGAGCAACCCCGCAGCCACTGAACATGCCTGCGTGGGGGGCTGATCATGCCCAGAAGCAGCTGCCTCTCTGCCTCTTCCCAACCCCCTGCCAATGGTATGCACCGTGTATAACAAGCTGCGGGTGGGTGGGTGGGTGCCACCGAACGTGGGAAATGTTCTGTTTCAACCAAGACAGGGGTTTTGAGGATCAAATTGGATGGCCATGTGAAATCCAGGCCTGTTGGGCGGTCTGCTTCACACTAATTAAAACTAACAATGCTGCTTACAAATATCACACCCCTATAGCACATCCAACGGGTTGCTTTTATGAATATCAGTAAAACTGGCCTCCTTGCTAACAATGACCCTCGTCATATCCCATCTCCTCGGCCTGCCTCATCCCCAAACGTCTGTGAAGAATGGTGGGCCTTGTAGCATGGCCAGGTTATCAAACATAGGCTGAGGCAGACGGAACAGGAAGCTTATCCAAGGACTAGAACCCTGTGCAGGGTACCACAGCCAACAATTCCCTCTCCTTTAAGCCAAGCGCATGGCAGCATAAGCACCTCTGCTGACTGTAGTAGGTAGTTCCAATTCAAGTATCTCTTTGGAAAGCAAGTTCTGGTCCCATCTCCCCCGGCAGGGACCTCGTTCCAGTCCCCATTTATACCCCCTCCACTGGGGACCCAGCTCTTCCTCAGCCCAGGGATTTCCCTTCTCTCTCACCCACACAGTACGTGAGCCAGTGCTACTGGGAGTCAAGTTCTCGGGGGACTCCCTTGCACTCTGTTGTATCGGAACAGACTCCCTGTGCCCCAGGTTGGAATGCTATTTGGCCTGGCTGTCCCTCCAGCTGTACAGAGGGGCGACGGGGTCAAATTTCAGTGGCGTTGCAACAGTACTGATTTAGTATGGGACCACTGCTGAAAAATGGTCAGGCCACGCCTGCCCCATCCCCTCAGTTTTGCAGCCTATGGAACTCTGAGCAAGTGCAAAAGCGGGAAGCGTTCACCCCCAACTCCTCCTAATTGGCACCACTGACTGTCGCTGCAGCTGTATCACATGGGGTGAAAGGCACTGCTGAAGTGTCCAACTTCCAAACTTTCCGGGGCTGAATTTTCAAGTGTCCATGATTCTGAATGTCTCAAACTAGACACACAAATTGAAGCACCCAAAATCAGAGCTCCTGAGTGCTCTCAGGCCCCTCACAGAGCACATCATAGCAATGGAATCTCGAGGCGACAAAGGCCTGGATAAGGATGGCTAGCTTGCATCCTTCTTCTTGAGCATAGTTCAAAGAAAGTGATTTGGCCACGGGCAGTACCTGGGCACCAAACACAGCCCTGGCTCCAATGAACGCCTCAAAGGCAAAGATGGAGAATTTGCTCTCTGTGTGTGGGTCATGGCACAATCTTGGATGGTTCTTCCATTTATTCCAGCATTGTCTGTGTCTTTCCTGGGTTGAGCCTCAGCTAACTTGCCCTCCTCCAGCCCCCAGCGTGCTATGGGCAGTGCTTTCTCCTTCCACCCCAATCTCATGGAAGCACTTTGCCCTGGTGCTGTCCATTGCCCCGCACCTATCCCAGTAGGTTGATGATGTAGTGATAAACGTGCTCTCCTTACTTCCCATTAGATGACCTGGTGCAGATGCCTCCAACGCCCCCCAGCAGCCATGGCAGTGACAGTGATGGATCCCAGAGTCCACGGTCCCTGCCTCCCTCCAGCCCAGCCCGGCCAGCTGCTCGCTCTTCCAGTGCAATCTCCACCTCGCCTCTCCTCACAGCACCGCATGTAAGGAACTAGAAAGGAGACATCAGAATGCCAGCAGGATACAAGCTCCGCCACAGCCTAGAGTGCAGGGTTCTTTGTGCTCACAGGAGCTGGGAGACTTTACTTGGCTGTTAGTTGTTAGTCTCACTGTTGGTAATTTCTGCTCAGGCCCAGGACTGGATAGCCAGAGGGGCACTGCAAATCAGGAGTGAGGTCGATTGGCAGAGCTGGATGGGACCCCAGTCCTGAAGTGGTGGTGTGGAGGGGGAGTGTTGCAGGCAGGGGTGAAAATAAGTTGGGACACTTACAAGTCGAGGGCCAGGGAGGGGCCTCGGGCAGAAGGGGTGGGGCTGGGGGGTCAGCATCCCCCAGCCAGCCCTTCCAGGCTGCCTGGCTCTCACCACCCGGTGCTCCTGTGTGGATTTAAAGGGCCTGGGGCTCCGGACGCTGCTGCTGCAGCAGCGAAGTCCGGAGCCCCTGGCCCTTTTAAATCACTGGCCCCGGGGCAGCTGCTCCCTTTGCCCTCCCCACCCCGCTGGCGGTTGTGGGGCAGGCAAAAGAGGCAGGGACGTTAAAGCACTGCAGGGTCCTTTGCTGTGGCAGCACTTTAATGTCCCTGCCCCTTTTGCCTCCCCTGTAGGCGGCCCTGCCAATACAGACCCTACCAGCAGGGCCGCCGACGGGGGGAAGGGGCAACAGTGTTAAAGGATGGTCCTTTGCCATGGCAGCGGTTTGAGGATCTTTAAAGCCCTGCCGCAGCAAAGGACCATCCTTAAATGCGGCAGCGCTTTAACGTTGCTGCCCCTTCCCTCCCCCCACCTTCTCCCTTCCCCCCCCCCCCCCCAGTCGGCGGCCCTGCCATAGGACCCTACCAGCAGGGTTGCCTACAGGGGAGGCAAAAGGGGCAGCATTTTAATGTGGGCTGGGTATGGGCCGGTGCGGTTCTTAGCGGTACACCGTACTGGCCCGTACCGGCTCCCTTTCACTCCTGGTTGCAGGTCAGGATTGAGAGATATATCAGAGAGAGAGTGATGAAAAGAGGCGTGCATAGCACCAGCCTGTGACTGCTGTGCTCCAGCCAGTATTCGGTTAGCCCTTCACTTTCAGGACCACCAGATTCACTAAAGAACACTTAAGGGAGTTCCTGGCACAGGAATAACTGAGAAGTCACGTAGAAGGGACATGTGGTAACTGCTTTTCATGAGCTCTACAACAAATGCCCATAGCCAACAACAGCTTGGGGAGCAGATGTATTAGTGAGAAGAGTGTGAAGCAGCTGGCTGGCTGTGTCACTGGGGACAGGTTCTCGTGGCTGCAGTGAAGGCCATTGCCATGGGTTTATTTACAATGAGGGTCCCCTGTTGTGGTGGCTGCGGTGAGGACCCGTGGGGTGGGATTTGTTGCTGATGCTCTGTCTGCCACTGATAGGCTTGTGTATTTCAGAAATTACAAGGGACATCAGGCCCCCTGCTCTTGACCGAGGAGGAGAAACGCACCCTGATTGCAGAGGGCTACCCCATCCCTACCAAGCTGCCCCTCACCAAAGCAGAGGAGAAAGCACTGAAGAGGGTCAGGAGGAAAATCAAGAATAAGGTCTCTCATTTCATTACATCTTAAGCAAATAGTTTAAATGATTCAGAAACATCAAGTTGCGCAGATGTCATAGCCAGCCAGTGTAACCACACCATCCTATTGCTATTGTTACCTCGCCTCTCCCTGTCCTTCCTACAATCACCTATTGCAGCTTGTCCAAAGTATATTGTAAGCCCTTTGGGACAGGGACCATGTTCTCCTCTATTGTCTGTTCAGCACCCAGCACTAAGGAGTCCAAATCCTGAATGAAGCCACTGGGCACTACCATAACATATATATTCAATCATATAGTTGGGTACAGGCTGTGAGATTCCCTGAGCCACTCAGATTAGCAGGAGCCCATGGGAGAGCTGGAGAGATCCTGCAGCATGTATTAGTCACCATTGGTGATTCAAAGATGGTTGAGGGCAAGATTCTTTCCAGCCAACCCCATCACGTAGCCACATGAGTCAGTAGGTTTCCGAGTGACCCCAGAGATGCCTGCAGGGGAGATGGGGTTCAGGCACATTGCAAAAGAGCTTTGTAACCTTCACATTGGGCAATTCTAAATGTCCCATTCTTGGCTTCCTAAGTGTTTTGTGGCCAGATGTGAAAGGCAAGTGTGATAGCCCATTCTGCCTTTGGACAGAAGAAAGCGTGTGCAAAGGAAGCAGGCATGTAACGAATCTGGGGGGAGGGCAGAGAAGTGCCTTGAGGCTTATAGTGCTGACTCATGTTTGGTACTTCCTCACCTCCCAGATCTCTGCTCAGGAGAGTCGCAGGAAGAAGAAGGAATATGTGGAGTGTCTAGAGAAAAAGTAAGTGTCTTCTCCTCCCTTCTAAGCATCCAAACAAGGGTATTACTGGAGATGAGGGCCACTGGCCTGCACGCTGTCACTACTCATCTTGTTTGTGCAGTGCTTGGGGCTCTAAAGCCCATCTGGCTGTCCACTCCACATGCCACTTCTGGGGGCTGGAATTCAGCTTAAGCATTTCCTCCACAGAAATAGCTGCATCAGCCCCAAAGCTCTCCTCCCAATCCCAGTACTGTAGAGGGATGGTCCAAAACACTACTGCTAGCAAAAGCAATGGCACTGCAATGCTTGGGCTGGCTGCCCTTGATAGTATCTTGTTCCCAGGGCTGTTAAGTTAAAAAATATTCTTAAAGGATCTGAGATTTCAGCTGGCTCCTTTAATTAATTTCTGTGGCTCAGAGCACAGCCAGCAAGCCCTTTGGGACAGCACAGTAGTGGTGACAAGCTGTTTGTCAGCGGTGAGTCCTCAGCATGCAGGCCTTTGGCGTTTTAGTTCTAAATGTGATTCTCTGTACAGGTGTCAGGTTATTTCATGAAATTTGTCTGGGGTTCTTGACACACAGATTTGGTTTGTGCACAGCCCCCCCCCCCGCACCTCTCCTCCGCCTGCCCCCAGACAGCCTATCAGACCCTCACAGCACTAGATTATTCCTTAAAAAGCCCACTCTTTCTGCTTGCCTTATTCTGTTTGCCCCCAATATTCCAGGCTTTATGACCTGTTGTTTGGGTAGCGTGTTTGGTGAGATTAATGTTTCCATCGTAGAAGCTGCTCTGGTCTGTCTGATCACTAATCGGGGCTTTGGGGTGCCCTTTAAAATGGTGGGGGGAGGCACAGATTTTCCCCACCACCAAATGGCCCTCTTCTTTTCCTCTGAGGTGCAACCCCCACCAGCACCTGACAGCCCTAGTCGATGAGCTCCTATGCCCACCACCTCAAAATCTGAGTCAATGGTCACAGTGCCACTGAGGTTTGGCCCAGGCAAAAAGTGGTCAGGCCATGGCTCAGGCCCCCCTCTGGATTTGCAGCCTATGCTAACTACAATGTGGATCAAACCAAGTAAATGACTTGTCAAGTACATACCCAAATACAGATTCTTCTGACATCCTATATTCAAATTTTGGTAGTGGTAGTGTGACTACCACTATATTACATGTGCATCTGCTCGGATCAGAAATCCCACATTTGCATGAATATATGGAGTAATTGTATATCTCACTGCTTTTTGCATACGCTGTTATCTACTTTGCATATGGTGGATGCCATGGGAGCATGGAGATTTTGGAACATTAAATACAATTCCCTCATCCCTATATGTTAAGATGATGACTCAAGTGGCTGATAGCCAGGAAGATGCTAAGGCCAAGTTTGTTCCCCAAAGTCCCCTGCTTGAACTTTGGTTTTCTCCTTATGATGTGAGCTAGGGCAACAGGATCTACTTCCGTTCATAGTTCCCAGTTTTTCTGTCTGAGTTGCGGTTACAAATTTAATGTAATGGGACGCTATCAGGTTAGAAATAATCTATGCCATGGCCCTGCAATCAGATCCATGCAAGAGGCTCCCCGCACTTGTGTGGAGCCCCAAATGGGCCTCTCAGACACAGAAGCCAGTCTGCAAGGATCCAATTTCATGACCAGTATTTTAAAATAGTGTCCTGTGTCATTAATAACACCTGAGATCATTACCATGGACAGATTCTTTAAAAGGCCTAATTAACTTTTCACTTTCCTCTCTAAGTGGAGAGAACTGCACAGTGAAAACAGATGAGTCAGTTTCAACTTCTGGCTCTTATGCCCTTATGTAATACATTAGCTGTGTGTGAGTGTGTCTCCCTCTGGTGGTTAGCCCATATTAAGGATAAAAGTCTACCTCTTACAGCTGATGGGATTGCTCCTCTAGTTTGAGTGGCAGGGTTGTGCACTTTCAGTCCTGAAGGTCCTAGGTTCATTCCCCACTCCTGGCCATAGTGTCTGTACATGGCTGTTTATGACTCTAGCGCTGTGCTGCCATATTTGGGCTACAGTGTAGGTTTACATTTTTAAGAAAAAAATGTTAATTGGAATTTCAAGAGTAACCAAAACATTTTTATTGACCTTAGTTAGCGCAAAACCTACATTTTGGGCCTAAAAGGTTCAACCTGGCAGTGTCCCTTTAAGCACAACTTTAATATTGAATGGGTAGTTCAGAAGCTGTACACGGTCATTTCACATGGTTGTATGTATTGGAAAGTCTTCTGTTTTATTATTGTCACTTCCATGGCCACTATTCTTCCCCAAGCCCTGCAGAAATTTCCCTTCAGCTGTTCCCTGTACTTTGCTGGATGCTTTCACCATAGTAGTTACAGAGAAGAACTTGGAGAAAAGAGAGAGTGTGTAGGTTCTCCACTGCCCTCCAATGGCTAGAGCTGGTCATGTGTTTGAGCCGGGGATTGTCTTTCCCTAATAGGGTGCAGCTAATGCAAATTCTCCTTTTAGTTCAGGGGGAAGAGAGGCCAGAATTGTTCTAGTGGAAGGTCTTCTGTTCATGTTTTCCGTGGCCCATGGATGTAATTTGCTGATGATGGAGACATATATGTGGCCTTGCATTTGTTACAAATTTTCCGACATGTAACGTGGCTCTAGTGCAGAGGTGGGCAAACTACGGCCCACGGGCCACATCCGGCCTGCAGGACCCTCCTGCCCGGCCCCTGAGCTCCTGGCCTGGGAGGGTCATCCCCGGCCCCTCCCCCGCAGTTCCCCCTCCCCCGCAGCCTTAGCGCACTGCCGGCGCAACACTTTGGGCGGCCAGGCAGCGCAGTTGCAGAGCTGCGGCCTGACCCGGTGCTCCAGGCAGCACGGTAAGGGGGCAGGGGGGTTGAATACAGGGCAGGGGAGTTTGGGGGCTATGGTCAGGGGTCAGGGTGTGGATAGGGGTCAGGGCAGTCAGAGGGCAGGGAACAGGGGGATTGGATCGGGCAGGGGTCCCAGGGATGCAGTCAGGAATGGGGGGGGGGGTTGAATGGGATGGCAGGGGGCAGTCCGGGGACAGGGATCAGGGGGTGGTGGATGGGGCAGGAGTCCCAGGGGAGCGGTCAAGGGGCGAGAAGCAGGGGGGATCAAATAGGAGGCGGGGGCCAGGCTACCCTTGGCTGTTTGGGGAGACACAGCGTCCCCTAACCGGCCCTCCATACAATTTTGGAAACCCAGTGTGGCCCTCAGGCCAAAAAGTTTGTCTGCCCCTGCTCTAGTGACTCTCCCAGACCCAGAGACAGTCTCTTCCTAGGTGTGAGTCTTGTAGCCACTTGGCACCATGCGAGTAAAACACTGCAAAGGAATTAATGTGCATTGAAGGGATTCAGTCTTTGCTCTGATCCCTTGATTTTTAGCATCAGCTGAGAACATGTAGCTAGACAGCGCATGATCATTTGACTCCGGGAGTTGGGAGTACATCTGCCAGAGGCTGAAGGCACAGGGCTGTTCAAGGGCTGGACTCTGACAGAGGATGGGGTCCAGTGTTTGTCTCTTTTTTGCAGCGTTTGTAACTAACGGGATTTGGGTTTTATTCCTGCAGAGTTGAGACTTTCACATCTGAAAACAATGAACTG
This sequence comes from Lepidochelys olivacea, assembly GCF_965140295.1. Classification (NCBI taxonomy): domain Eukaryota; kingdom Metazoa; phylum Chordata; order Testudines; family Cheloniidae; genus Lepidochelys; species Lepidochelys olivacea. The sequence goes on from NC_140416.1 coordinate 55,688,750, forward strand.
TGGAAAAAAGTGGAGACCTTAGAAAATGCTAACAGGTGAGAGAAGCCAACCCTGATCTCTTCTGGGGTGGGCTGCCAAGAAGGGAGGCCAGCGGAGTGCTTGGAAGGAAAGGAAAGGCAACCCTCCCCCAATTCCTGGCAGAATCTGGGCTGCTCAGCAGGGCCTGGTTCCCCTCCAATGGCAGCAGCAATTCAGCTGGGTTTGGTTAGTGAGTGTGGAATGTTTGCGTTGGGTCAGCCAGGCAGGGGCTGTCAGCAGAGAAAGGGAAGAAGCAAGGGAGCTTTCTGCCATCCCTTCCTTCCTCTCCTCTCCCCACAGCCCAGAATCCTTCTCCGGATTCTGACTGTCACTCAAACCCCTCCACTCTTCTCCTTGTCTCAATGGAAGCTCCCATGCAGGAGGCCTCCGAAGGTATGACACCCATCTCTCAACCCCCTTGCTCTGCTCTCTGAAGCACAGAGGGCTATTAAGTATCAAGGCCTGGGAGAAGACACGGGCATAAGATACCAGTTTGGGATTTCCCTAGAAAGAGCTATGTTTACAAGGTGACTGGACAGACTCTAGGAACTTTCTCCTCATCTGACATGGGCATAGGTCCCATCTAACCCAAAGCAGCTCTCTCCAAACCTGACACCAGTGCAGACCCTGTTATCCCCTGCAGCCTGAGGGAGCCCTCTTGGTGTCTGGCACCCATGCAGATCCCATTATATGCCCCACCTCTCCCCAGCAAAGCCTGTGGGAGCTTCCTCCTTGTCTGACACTGACACAACTGCTTGCCCAAGGGAGTAAGTCTCTCCTCTCAGCCCTAAAGCAGGCCCTTGGCTTCCTGGGCTGAAAATCTGGAGAGTGCATGGGGTCTCGGTGCTCAGAGCTGGCAGCCTCTCCATCCCAGGAATTTGTTTCCTTTGAATCTATAACATGGAAGGCACATACACATGCCCTAGAAATAGGAAGCAGCACTTGGAATTGGAGTTAGCTCTGCCTCCTTTCACTGTGCATGTGTGGCAGAGCAAGAGCAGAGTCAGCAGGAAGGGACTGCCAGAAGTTTGGGGTGAGGAGGGAGGCTCTCCTTAACGTATTCCTATGCACATGTTCCCTTTGTTCTGATTTCACAACCTCCTAGACATGCACTTAGATGCACTCCTCACAGCCACACAGGCTCTGGCAGCTGCACATGGGGATTCCTTTCATCCATGAGCCTTCGGTCCACGGGACAGGAACTGGCTGGTGACCCTATTAACCAAACCCATCTTCCCTCTTGACCCCACCACCATGACTGGAGCTCGCCAGGGGCTATTGTCTTCCCTGACCTTGCTCTGAGGCTCTTTGTCAGACTCTTTTTCTCTGATCCCCTGACGCTGAGGCTCTGTTCCCAGCTTCCAGGTAAGACAATGCTCTTTAGAGACCCCGGAGATGTCAGGCAAATGCCTTCCCAGCAATCAGTGGTTAACTTTTTTCAGAGTAACAGCCGTGTTAGTCTGTATTCGCAAAAAGAAAAGGAGTACTTGTGGCACCTTAGAGACTAACCAATTTATTTGAGCATGAGCTTTCATGAGCTACAGCTCCAATGAAGTGAGCAGTAGCTCACGAAAGCTTATGCTCAAATAAATTGGTTAGTCTCTAAGGTGCCACAAGTACTCCTTTTCTTTTTGGTTAACTTTTGTAACCTCATAGATGGTTGGGGCCTTCCACCTGCTGGAAAGATTGTGAACTGCAGCCCATCTCTCCCTTCCCAGCACAACCCCTGAATTTCCTCCATCTGTGCTTTTGAGAAGCAGCCAGGAGCAGAAGCAGTATTGTCAATCCCAAGCATTCAAAAGTCATGAGTCAGTATCCCATATTCATGTGATTGGCTTAAAAATCACGAGTTATTACAAAATAAGAAACACTGAGTTCATTTTATTGGCCTTGTGAGCCTGCAGAGGCACGTTTTCCACTTTCCTCCATGGCCATGCGGGCTGGAAACTAACTTTTAAAACATACAAAATCTAAGCTTCTCCTGGAATCACCTGACTCCAGGAGCTGGGGCTTTAAGAAAAACACCAACTAACACAAGACTTGCAATAAGATTGCAAGAGTTGGCAATGCTGCAGAGGAGAAATTACTAGGCAATTTGTAACAAGGAAATCTGGGCCCCCTGGCTACAAAGCCCAAGGCTCACTAATGCTCCTTGCAGGCCTGCCTCCACCCCCACCCCCACCCCGGGGCAAATTCCTTTGCCGTGTCAGCTAACCAGTCGTGCCCTTTAGTGGGCAGTACGTAATGTGTCCATAACTGGAGGGCCGTTACATGTGAGGTAATTTAAACAAGACAGTGAGCCTGTTATGTGTCAGCCAGGGCAACCAGAGGAGGAATTATTCACTCAGCTCTATATTTGGCTTTGCCCACAACCCCCTGCAGCGTCTGCCAAGAGAGATGAAGTTGAAACAGATCACATTTTATTTTTGCTTCCCTCTCAGCCTTATGCTCCAGGGGGTGTGGTTAGTGCTATGGGATGTGCCCCCCTAGGCAGGCCGTTAATCCAGTTTGGGCCAGACAGCCCTCATTTTCTAGGGTTTGTCCCCTGTCCGGTACTGAGACAAAACCAGATGTGAGTTTGTCTGGCATCACAGATGAGGGACGCCATTTTGAACAGTGTGCTGCCCTGCCCCTGCCAGCGTGAGCTCACCCACTCTGTGTCTGTGAGGTCACACCACCGGGGTGGGGTCATGCCATTCCCAGAAGTACTGGAATCTCCTGTATTGTGGGGTTGTGGCAGTGGCCATACTATGCACCCCACCCCGGGTATTGGATGTATCTGGGCAGCCTGAGCTGGAGTCCAGGTCTGACTAAATCTGATTATGGGAGATCAGGGCAGAGGGGGTTTATTTGGCACCAGGAGAAGAGGTGTCCTTCGCCCAACTCCTTTCAGTTCCATTGCCTCCATCACTATCCCCTTCATTTCTCGGCTTCACAGGCCTATCTAGTGGGAGGACATGGACAAGTGAGGGAGCTCTCCTCATTCAGAGGAAAGCTGGGGTGGACATTGGAGAGTCCAGCTTCAGGCTCATATCCCTCCGTGATCTTTCCCTCTTCATTGCACTGTCTTGTGGTTGTGTTCTCTCCTAGGACTCTGCTCCAGCAATTACAGAAGCTCCAGGCCCTAGTGGCTGGGAAGGTCTCCAGACCATATAAAATGGCTTCCACACAGACTGGAACCTGCCTAATGGTATGTGCCTCAGGCCCTCCATTCTTTATTTGCCGTGATTCCTTTTGCACCTTTATCCATCACCCCATTCCCAGACAAGCCAGGGATTGTTCCCCGTAGCATGCTTCCTGCCTTGAATAACTAGTGGATACTATTCAGAGTAGCAGCCATGTTAGTCTGTATTCGCAAAAAGAAAAGGAGTACTTGAGGCACCTTAGAGACTAACAAATTTATTTGAGCATAAGCTTTCGTGAGCTACAGCTCACTTCATCGGATGCATCTCTAAGGTGCCACTAGTACTCCTTTTCTTTTAGTGGATACTATGCCAGTGTCCAGCAAAAAGAGTGGATTTATTTAGACAAATTATTTCCTCAGAGCCTGGAAGAGCCTCTTCCCTGTTTCACTGCTTTACAGTCCCAAGCTTTGAGGCCAAATATAGGAATTGCCAGACTGGATTAGACCTGGGTCTAGTCCACTATCCCACTTCTGACAGTGGCCAGTGCTAGATGTTTCAGAAGAAGGTATAAGAAACCATGCTGTAGGCAGTTCTGATGAAATAACCTGTCCTCGGGGAAGTTTATGCACTGAAGCAGGAGGGTTTATACCTGTACTGTATTTTTTGTATCCCCTGTAATGTCAATGTGGATATTCTCATGAACCATAAATGCCTGATCCTTTTTAAGAATCCTACTAAGCTCTTAGCCTCGGATAGCTTCTGGCAGGAGTCCCACAAGTTAATTCTGCACTGTTTAAAAAGCATTCCTTTTTCCCTGTTCTAACTCTGTTGCCTTTCAGTTTCATTGAATTCACCCTAGTTCTTTTATTATGAGAAAGGATAAACAGAAGTGTCTGATCTACCTTCTCTGCACCATTCATTATTTAACTCTCTTTTGCCCCTTATTTGTATCCTCTCTAAACTAAGCAATCCCATTCTTTTCAATCTCTCCATGCCTTCACTCATTCTCATTGCCCATCTCTGAACCCCCCTACAGCTGCAATTTCAGTTTTTGAGAGTGGGTGACCAGAACTGAGCATAGTGTCCCTGGTGAGAGTATCTCATTATAATAGCATTCTAATATTTTCTATCTCATTCGTCATACAAACAGCCTTTTCTTTGCTTTTTGTCAACCACGGCACATCAAGCAAAAGCTGTAATTGAGCTCTGACAATGGTGCCCAGATCTTTTCTCCTGTATGGTTCTAGTTAATGCTTAATGCAGCAAGATGTATGAATAGTTCAAATTATTCCTTCCAATGTGCATTATCTTGTATTTCTCAACAGTGAATTTGATCCAGTATTGTGCTGCCTATTCATTTAACTTCGTTAATCCCTCTGAAATACCTCAAAGTCTGCTCTAGCCTGGACTAACCACATCATTTTGTGCTACCTCCCTGTCTGGTCTTTTCACAAGTAGTTGGTAGATCCATTCAACACCACGAGTCCTAGAATGGTCACAAAGGCCACCTCACTATTAACCTTTGGCCATGGGGAAAATTGACTTATCTGTACTTTCTGGTTTTTTGCCTCTTGGCTAGTTCCTGGTCCATGACAGATCTTTACCTCTCATCTTGCAACATCTAGAGTCGTTTCCTTAATAGCTTCTTGCGCAGGACTTTGTCAAAAGTTCTTCTGAAAATCCAAATCAATGAAATCGGTTCTCCTTTATCCACCCCTTTGCTGACAGGGCCATCAGATTCTAGTCAATTGGGAGGCTACATTTTTCTTACAGAAGTTGTGCTGATTTCTTCCTAGTACATCAGGTGTTTCCAAATTTACTTTTAATCCTGATTCAGGACGCTTGAAAGTGAAGTGAGCCTGTAATTCCTAGCATCTCCCCTTTTTACAGTTAGATAAAACATTTGCTACTCGCCAGGGCTCCCATGTAGGAGAAGATTTGAATGAGAGATTGCATACTTTTGTTAGCAGCTCAGTCACTTCATTTTAAAATTCCTTCAGAACCGTTGGATGTAAACTATGTATCTGGTCCTAGTACCTCATTGCTCCTTCATGTATCTGTTTCTTCCTAGACCTCCTCAATCTCTGACAACTCTTCATCTTTATTGCCTGGAAAGGGTAGGTCTGGGACCTGTATCTCCCAGCTGTGCTAAAGACTAATACAAAGAAATATATTAGCTTCTCAGCAATGTCTGATTTTCCTTAATTGCTGCCTTCACTCCATGGCAGTCCAGCAGATGTGCTAGTTCTCTCACAGGCTTCTGGTATATGTCAAGAACTTATTATTTGTTTTTCTATCTTTGGCTATTTGCTCTTGTATTCCCTCTTAGCCCTCCCAATTTCCATCTTCCATTTCGCCTCCCCTCGTTTATGCTCCTCTCTGCTGGCTTCATTAGGGTTGAATTTCCATTTTCTGAAGGATATCTTTTTTGGCGCAAATAATCTCTTAAACCTTTGGATTTACCCATTCTGGGTTGTTTTTCCCCCCCTCCCTCATTTTCCTGAGTTGGTGAGGGGCCTGAGTGCCGTTTTGTGCATAAGCAGCCTCCATTCAGAGAGATTTCAGAGTAGCAGCTGTGTTAGTCTGTATCCTTGAAAAGGAGGACTTGTGGCACCTTAGAGACTAACCAATTTATTTGAGCATAAGCTTTCGTGAGCTACAGCTCACTTCATGAGTAGCCTTCATGTTGAGTTTAACTAATCTCATTTCCTCACTTTTGACTATAGGAGCTTTTGTTGGACCAGCGTCTCCTTTTTTTGAAATCCCCCTTTCTAAAGTATAGTGTCACCGTGCTAGAATTTCGTACCCTTCATAATACTGGGATTGCTTAGTCACTCAGCTATTGTTTCTTGATGAACCAACTTCTGTGTGTTACTTAGGAGTGAATTAAAAATCTCTCCTCCTTTGTGCTCTAGAACTAGCTGTTCCAAAAAGCACTCTCTTAAGGTGTCAAGAAATTGCTTCTCTAGCCTTTGTCCTGATGTGACACTTGACCAATTTATACCTGGGTAGTAGCAATCACTCATTATTATTGTTTTTTACTAGATCATGTTACCTCCTTGATCTTTCCAGCACTGTGCAATCAATATCTTTGGCCTGAGCTGGAGCCTGGTAGTATAACACTACTAGTCCATTTGTATTCTCGTCACATGGGATTTGTATCCATACGGATTCTCACTCTGAATTGTTATCACCCTCGATTCTATAGAACCTCAAGTACACTGTTCCCCCCACCCACCCACCTCTTGTGAGCTAACCTGTCCTCCCTGTATAGTAATAGATCAGTATTACAATAGCCTATTGATTTTCATCATTCTACTATGTTTCAATAATTCTAGTTACATCAAGATCTTCTTCCACTGCCAGGCATGCTCATTCACCTGTTTGTGCTTTTCATCTTCTCACATTTTGTGTAAACACCAATAGTTTTTATTTTTGACCATTTGCCTGTTTTTATGTAACTCCTTAATCTGAATTCTGATAAATCCACAGGATGTCTGCTCTCAGGCTGTCACTGGTCCAGTTCATCAATCATTTCGGTCCTATCCTTTACTGGATACAGAGACATCTTTATTTAACTGTCATCCCTAGGAAATGTATTTGACCTGAGTGTTCCTGAGCACCTGTTGGCTTTCCCCTAGCTCCTGCTTTAAACAATGCCCCCAAACTGTATTCATTGTCTGTGCCAATAGTCTGGCTCCCCTCTTAAGTGTAGGCTCCTCTTTCCCAAACTGTTGCCCAGTGAATCTAACCTCCTTCTCTTTATACCATCTCCCACTCATGCAATGAGACTCTGAAGTTGTCTCTATAGCTGGCCCTGCACATGGAGCTGGCAGTATTTCAGAGAAAGTGACAGTAGAGGACAGCAGACTTAATCCTTTCTCCTGATAATCTAAGATGAGCAAAATGAGTGACCCAACTGTCAATCTGACCACATGGTCTCCCACTGCTGGGGGTTTGTGTGCTGGGATCACAGCATTGTCTTGTGGCTGGCAACGCTGATGGGTTTTTTAATGTCTCACCCCCAGGTACTGGTGCTGTGCTTTGTTCTGGTCCTGGGATCCATGATGCCATGTCTCCCAGAATTCTCCTCCACATCACAGACAGTGAAAGCAGTTCCGGCACCAGACATTTATACAACCAGTAAGAGTGAGTCCAACATGATACATTCCTCTAATCCCCTGGAAGTGCTCCCAAACCCTCTCTTCTTGATAGATATAAGGCAGGGAGAGCTGTCTCAAAGCAGTGCCCTGTCTATGCCTGCCTCGGCCTTGCTAGGGAGAGCTGTCTCAACGCAACACCCTGTCTGTGCCTGCCTGGGCCTTGCCAGGGAGAGTTGTCTCACAGCAGTGCCCTTCTCCATTTGCCATTGTACCAAAACATGACAGATGCTAAAAGACAGGATGGGAGAAGAAAATCATGGACTCGTCTCCATTCCCCACAGAGAGGGCTGAATGTACTCCAGGGATGCTGTGTATGTACGTAGGTGTTGGGCTCAGGCAGCTGAGGTGGGACAGGCTGTGTTGGCGTGTGTGGCTTGCAATGTGCTGGGGTGACTGTGTGTTGGACGGCTTGTGCCCCTGGGTTCTGCTCCTGTTCTCAGCATTTAATGGTGCTCTCTCCATTTACAGTTCAGTCCCGGAGCCTCCTGTTCTATGACGAGGGCGCTGGCTCCTTAGAGGAGGGCTACAGCTCCTTCCTCCCTGTGGAGCATCCTGTGGGCCAGGAGACTAACAAAGGGCAGTCTGAGGAGAGGAGACCTCAGGAGCACATACAGGGCCACCTGGCCAGGGCCCATGAGACAGCCAAGTACCTGAGCAAATCCCAGCTGCGGGGCCCGGACCAGAACCAAACTGACCCAACTCTGACCCACCTCAAAGACCAGTTCCAGAAGAGGTAAGCAGGCTGGAAACTCCTCTCCCTGCCCCACCTACTCCAGGGACTTTGTCTCCAAACTCCAAAACAGCAGAGTCTGAGAGAGGGAGAGCATCAGAGTAGCCCTGTCTTCCCAGTAGGGGAGCTGTTTGACACAAGGCTCGGAGCTGGCAGGATAGACGAGCTCCTTTCCTGTTTCTGTCTCCTGGGAGTGCACTAATCCAGGCACTGTGGCTGCAGGGGGCTGCTCCCTGCAGGGAGCACAGAACCATGCGAGGCTCCATGGATCAGAAGAGTGGGGACCACAAGTGGGTCTAGACTGTGGAGTTGCTCTGGCATAGTAACCAGTAGACATAAGGGGGCTGGATGGCTAAAGGGTTCCAACATTTGCAGGATGGTCAGTGCCAAGGAGCAATGGGCTGGGAGACTCCATCCTGATCAGTACAAACCAGTACCCACAGCAAAAGACTCCCCCTCCTATTTGGCCCTCTGTTCCCATTGTAGACAGTCTGAGCAGTGAGGCCATCACAGAAGGGGGCACAGAGATGGGACTGAAGTTTCCTCTCACTCCTCACCCTGCTGGGCAGAAGGGTGGATCAGCTAGATGCAGATCAGTGAGTGGGTGGGGAATAAAGGGAGAGGATAAAAGGGATCCCAGAGGAGTTCTCTGCTCCCAAAACTGAAATTAACTCTCCTGGGATTGTGGAAAGAAGTGGGACCAGTGGGTGGGAAAGAAAAGGCTGCCCTCCTTTGGTTAGGGTTGGAACAGTGCCCATGGCTGGGACTAGTTGGTAAACGCAGCAAATCTGATTGCTGTCTTTTCTTTCCCGCAGGGAGGCACGCTCCAGTGACGCAGCTGAATCTTTGTAGCAGTTGCCAGACCTCAAGGCCTCGTCCCTCTGGATGCAGACTCCCCTCCCCGCTGAGTGATTGAGGGGACTTGGTGGGAGAGGACACTGCATTCAGACACTCCCATGCTGGTCTTGAGTTCAGCCTGTCACTTCCGCACAGCCCATGTTAGTGCTGATCGCTGGATGGGATTCACAGTGACTGCCAGAACCAGGGATTGTGTCTGGCCAAGCCCTTCTCTCCTCCCCGTGTGAGCATTGTTCACCCTGTTGCTGGGTTGGAGGAGGAGATCTGTATTTGACCCCAGAGGTATCCGACTCATTCCCCAAAGCCTCCAGATTCAGGGGGCAGTGCCCAATTCTGTACCCCTTGCTCATGTCAGATGCACCTGAAGGAAAGAGAACTGAGTTTATTGCCTATCTGAAAGGCTATGGGCATGGTAACTTTGGGGTTAGTCTCCTAGAGAATTTGGGAGTGAGATAATTTCCTCCCCTCACTCCATGGTTAATATGCTTCTGCCTCAGCTGAGAGAAGACCTACCTTGATCTAGTTGTCTCTTGATGGATTGCCCACGTAACTTCCGTTCTGATCATCTGCAGAGATTGGCGCACCGATTTCATGGGGAAGACTCTGATAAATAGACTTAAAATTCAGTCCGCAGCTCCTGGGAAACCAGAGCTCCCTAAGACAGAGTGCAGTCCTCCCTGCCCACTCCCCACAGACCCTTTCTTATGGAATGAAGTTCTCTGTTGTGTGATAGTGGGTCCCAATATCCACAATAAATGGAATAAATGAGGGTCACCAAAGAGAGCTGTGGGTCTCTGCTCTCTAGATGCTGGCACCAAAGTTACCAAGCTCTTCACCCCTTTAACTCCAGACTTGCTGAATCTGATGTTGAAACTGTCTCATCTCTAGCTCTGTGTCAGAGGCCTCATTCAAACCCAGCGAGGTTCCCCCCCAGAAAAATCTCCCTGTAGCTCTCAGATGCTAGTTTTGGTCCCTTCTCCCTACCCATAAAAGCCCTGCTGGAAGAGTTGCATCTTTCCTTGCTCCTCTTCCCCCAGCTACCCCTTGTTAAAATAATTGTTCCAGGCCCAGTGCCTGGAGCTGTCCCTGAGACCAGACCTGGTCTGGGTTGCCCTACTTTTGTAAATCGGAGTTACCATGTCCATGCCAGTTCTCACTCTCCTCCAGACACTTCTTTGGCTCATTTTTCTCAACCTCCCCCAAAATAATAATAATAAAAAGAAGTCCCCTCTCAACACCTTGCTGCTGCCCTTCTCTCTTCCCCCGCCCTGAGACTGCAAATAGGAGGTGACTCCCAGAGGAGGAGGGATGGGAAGGCTCTCACTGACTTGTGCGCTTCAAGGCAAGGAGCAGGATGGCGCAAGAGGGCTACCCTCACTTCCCTCTCTTCTCCGTTTTGTTTTGTTTGTCTCTTGGAGCCAGTTGGGACAGACCAGGACACAGCAAACCCCAGCCATGATTCCACGTGCACTCTGCCATGGGCATGGGAAGAGGAAGATCCTTCAGAACAACTCTGCTCCAGTCAAGGTCCACCCAGGACCCACTCACCAGATACCACCATACCTCCCTTCCTTGTGCCCCACTCCAAAGTACAGAACCACTGTCAGGTCTGAGTATACCCTCTTCCCCCACATCTCCTTACCCAACAATTCCACTATGCACCACCCACACGGGCCTCCCATTCACACCGTTGTACAGAGACCAAGAGCAGAAATTGTTTGTACATAATGAACCTTATTTTGTATTATTGCCGATCCCTTAAGATATTGTATTTTGGAGACACTCTGATCTTATTTTCAGTATTGTATTTTATTAAGAGTTAGTGCGGGCTTGGCCTCTATGAATTTCCTCCCTTGTGGGGACTCTTTTTTTTTCCCATATAGCCCAGCAGCTGCCTTTTCCTTTGTTTTGTTTTTTTAAAATCACTTTTTTCCTCCTGTCACTTGCTCTGCTTTCGCTTTAGAGAAGCAAAATTAAAAAAAAGATGCAGCATCAGCACTTTGTTTGGGCCTTTTTTTCAGTTGTTATCTTGCTAACTTGTACGTGCAGCATTGTCCCTAACGTCTAGTGCTCCCACTCGCCCTACATGCACTGAATTCCCTAAGCAGTGGGACCCAGCCATCAGAGGTGGCATCTGAGCGTGAACTCAGGGGTTGTACCATATGATTGGAGAATTGCTAACATAGTTCCTATTTTTAAGAAAGGGGAAAAAAGTGATCCGGGTAATTATAGGCCTGTTAGTTTGACATCTGTAGTATGCAAGGTCCTGGAAAAAATTTTGAAGGAGAAGGTAGTTAAGGACATTGAAGTAAATGGGACAAAATACAACATGGTTTTACAAAAGGTAGATCGTGCCAAACCAACCTGATCTCCTTCTTTGAGAAAGTAACAGATTTTTTAGACAAAGGAAACGCAGTGGATCTAACTTACCTAGATTTTAGTAAGGCGTTTGATACTGTGCCACATGGGGAATTATTAGTTAAATTGGATAAGATGGGGATCAATAGGAAAATTGAAAGGTGAATAAGGAATTGGTTAAAGGGGAGACTACAACAGGTCCTACTGACAGGTGAACTGTCAGGCTGGAAGGAGGTTACCAGTGGAGTTCCTCAAGGATCGGTTTTGGGACCAATCTTGTTTAATCTTTTTATTCCTGACCTCAGCACAAAAAGTGGGAGTGTGCTAATAAAGTTTGCAGATGATACAAAGCTGGGAGGTATTGCCAATTTAGAGAAGGACAGGGATATCCTACAGGAGGATCTGGATGACCTTGTAAACTGGAGTAATAGTAATAGGATGAAATTTAATAGTGAGAAGTGTAAGGTCATGCATTTAGGGAATAATAACAAGAATTTTAGTTATAAGCTGGGGACGCATCAATTAGAAGTAGTGGAGGAGGAAAAGGACCTTGAAGTATTGGTTGATCATAGGATGACTATGAGTTGCCAATGTAATATGGCCGTGAAAAAAGCTAATGCAGTCTTGGGATGCATCAGGAGAGGTATTTCCAGTAGAGATAAGGAGGTTTTAGTACCGTTATACAAGGCACTGGTGAGACCTCACCTGGAATACTGTGTGCAGTTCTGGTCTCCCATGTTTAAGAAGGATGAATTCAAACTGGAACAGGTACAGAGAAGGGCTACAAGGATGATCCGAGGAATGGAAAACTTGTCTTATGAAAGGAGACTCAAGGAGCTTGGCTCGTTTAGCCTAACTAAAAGAAGGTTGAGGGGAGATATGATTGCTCACTATAAATATATCAGAGGGATAAATACTGGAGAGGGAGAGGAATTATTTAAGCTCTGTACCAATGTGGACACAAGAACAAATGGATATAAACTGGCCGCCAGGAAATTTAGACTAGAAATTAGACGAAGGTTTCTAACTATCAGAGGAGTGAAGTTTTGGAATAGCCTTCCAAGGGAAACAGTGGGGGCAAAAGATCTATCTGGCTTTAAGATTAAACTCAATAAGTTTATGGAGGAGATGGTATGATGGGATAACATGGTTTTGGTAATTAAATATTGATGGTAAATAGGCCCAATGGCCTGTGATGGGATATTAGATGGGGTGGGATCTGAGTTACCCAGGAAAGAATTTTCTGTAGTATCTGGCTGATGAATCTTGCCCATATGCTCAGGGTTTAGCTGATCGCCATATTTGGGGTCGGGAAGCAATTTTCCTCCAGGGCAGATTGGAAGAGGCCCTGGAGGTTTTTCGCCTTCCTCTGTAGCATGGGGCACACATTCAGGGCAAGTGACTCAAGAATGGTGCTCTTAAAAGGAAACTTTCTGAACTTCTGAAGGCTCCAGCCCTTTAAAACTGATGTATGCTGAGAAGACCAGACCTCCTTGCTGACAGCAGCCAATTTCCCTTCATCTTCTTGAAACTCTTGCTATCAAAGTCCACAGGCTAAATTGTAGAGCTGTGAAAAATATTCATTTTAGGATCCTTTGATCATTGCTATAACTCCCAGACAATCACAGCTCTCACTTTAACTGCAATGACTGACTGGATCAGAACAAGAAGAAAATTAACTAGCAAGAGAGTTAGCACAGGGAGAAGGTCCTAGGTCTACAAAGCTGGAACTTGGGCACCTAAACTCAGTGTGTAAGTTTTCAGAATCAAAGTTCCCTCGGTGCCTATGTTTTGGGACATGTACGTACACCTGCCTCCCTCTAGGCGCTTAGATGCATCACTCCTGCCTAAGCCCCAGCGTGAACCATGAACCAGGGACAGACAGGTGTTCGGCAACATATATCCTTGTGGGGGCCCAATCCGGTAGGTGTGCTCAGAGGCTGCCTACCAGAGCAGGTCCAATTCAAAATCTGAGCGGAGGTGGAGCCACTGCTGTCCACCTTGTAACTTTTAGCCCTGTGGTTGGAGCGCACACCTGGGATATGGGAGCCCCCTGTTCAATTCTCCCTGCTCTGCCAGAGGGGGAGAAAGGATTTGAACAGGGCGGTGTTGTAACCACTGAGCTATGGGATAGTCTGATGTGCGGCTTCCTCAGGCTCTTCTGTTGAAACTGTTCTATGGTAAATAATTAAAGCATTATCAGAGCAGGGGGCCTGGGCCCCGTGTCTCCTGCCTCCCAGGTGGGTACCCTAAGACTGCACTGCAGATTCACTCTCATGCTCTCTCTGAGTAGGGAGACTATTCATTTTGACCAGGACAGTTCCTTTTTTAAGCCCTGTCCCAGTTGTCCTCACTTTTTTTTTTTTTGGCAAAAGTGGGATTTGTCCCGTTTGCTCTTGTCAAACTGATCAAGTTGGCAAGAGCGAATGGGACAAATGTTCACTTTTGTCAAAAAAGTGGGTGCCGTGCAAGGAACATTTAGGGGGGAGTGGAGATGCCAGCCCCTTGCCTTGGGAAGGCTAGGCTGGGGGGGGGGGGAGGAAGGGTTCCAGTGCGTGGGGGGCTGCGTAGTGGCACAAACTGCTCCCTGGCAGAATTTCCTATGTAGGTTGTACTGAGCATGCTCGCATGGACTGAGTAAGCTCAGCGCGCTGCCCATCCTTACGTGGAAGCAACTGCTACTGGTGGGAAACGTGCAAGTTGCAGTTTGTGCCACTACTATATCGGCAGGGTTCGAGTGATCAGTGACAGCCTGGCGGGGGGGCACCTTGGATGAGCTGCTGGGGCCAGCCCTGGGGTGAGGGGGCCTTGGGCCAGCCCGGTTCGGTGTCGCATTTTCCCTTTGGGAAATGTGGTCACCTGATCTCTGACACTGGCTCCTGCATCACTGCAAACAAATACTTCAGTAGTAACTGGGCCAGAGAGGGAGGATGACTCCTTAGTCCAGTGGTCAAGGCCCCCACCTGGGAGCACAAAGACCCAGGGGCCAGTCCCCCTGCTCCCGTCACTCTTTCATTATTTTGCCACAGTGGAACAGGAGCGATTGAGGGAGGCCCCTCACCCCACGTCTGGTGACCCCAGAACTCAGTGGTTAGAGCACTCTCCTGAGAGGTGGGAGACCCCTGTCTCCATCCTTTCTCCCACTCAAGAAGTGCGTGTGGGTGTAGTGGGGGGACTGAACCTGGGTCTCTTACATCCCAGGTGTGGGTGGTAGGCACTGGGTTACAAGCCGGTCATCACGTCTCCCTCCAGCTGTTTTGTGGGATGTGAGGCAGGCACCTAACTCACTCCTGCCAGACACACCTTAGGTGCCTCAGCCGTAGGCTGGCTCCCCTTTGTGGATCACTAAACCAAGATAGGCATCTCCTTGCAGCCCAGCCCCAGGCACCTACCTCTGGAAGGGGCATACCCCTCTAACCAGCATCTCCCATTGGCTAGCTGAGGTGGCTCCCAGCCTAGCATGCTGGCTTTTGTGGATCCCATCACAAGGCACCCAGCTCTCCCCAGTTCTTGCGTAGGGAACCTAGGCGCCTAGCCCAGGCATTGTGGATCACAGTGTTGTTCCTGTGATTTCCTATGGCCCGTGATGCTCAGCGTTGCAATGCCGAAGTCCCTTCATGGATCGCAGTGAGTCCCTTGTTTACAAGCCACCTCCAGTCTCACTTTATTGCTCAGACCTACCAGCTCCAGCTGACCAGGAACTCTGCCACCACCAGGAACGTTCCAGACATGAAAAGTGCAGTAACCAGATAGCACTTACAATTCTTAAAAGTCCCATACAAGCTCTCCTGTGTTTCTTAGTGTTAATCAATAGTGAAGGTCACCTTGCAGGCCCCCATTCCCTGGAGTTGAGCCCCAAAGACCCATCTCAAGCCTAACTCTTCAGGCACCTGTTAAAAGCCCATGTTATTCTTCCAACCAACTGGCCAAGACAAAGTTTGCAGGTAAGCAGCGCTGGAGTTCCTCCCCTCAGCATGACATCCCCCTGCTTCGCTGTCTGGCTGAGTCTCGCCGTAGGGTTCAGTGATAATAGGAAGTGACTCCAAATGCAAAGACCCAAGGACTTGGCTCCCTTAGCTAACCTGTTCTGTCCCAAACGCGTAGCCAAGTGGCAGGAAATGCCCAGATGGGCTCTGTACTGCAACGATGAGCTGTCCCCGCCCATTCCCTCTTGTCCCTGCCCCACAGAGATACAGCAGCTGCCAACCTGCAGAGACCCACCCTTGAATTAGAAAATGCCCTTACTCAATTGGGAGAAGAGAGAGGTGAGATGAGCTCCCCTGGATTCCATTCCAGCCCCACCTCAGAGTCCATCCATTGCCTCAGCAGCAGCTGCTCGCTACCCCAGAGACCACGCAGTTGGGGTGCCACACCACACATCAGAGTTGGTCCCAACTGAAGACCAAGATAGGGTTGCTCCCCTCAGTAGCAGAATCAGCTACTGTATGCAGCAGATTCCCTGAAAACTCCAGCCCCACACCCTGACTTGTCCTACTTCAGCTGAGGAGATGGGCAGGAGAGAGCTGTGGCTGGCACAGACCCTGCAGAGGCCCCTGGACTCCCCCATCTCTTCTTACTCAGTCTTTGCCCTGGGTATTATATCACTTGCCCCTTCTCCATCCTCCCATCTTTTCCCTTCTGGTGCACAGGGGCTAGCCGTGGGCTCCAAATGCAGGCAAAGCTCCCAGTGGCTTGCCTGAAAAAGAACCACAAAATGCAGAGACAGTGAGGCCTTCCTGCACAAAAACAGGATGACAGTAGCAATGGACAGGAAAGAAAGAGAGAGAGAGAGATGTTTATCATCCTGCTCTTCTCTCCCGTGCCAGGATATTTATTAGCTGCAGCTCCTGGAACAATATCCTGCAGCTGGTACTCCAAGTTCTGGGAGCTGGTGCGCTAGGTAACTCAGGAGACCTTGCAAACACAGGCCTCCCCCAAGCCCACTGCTTGTAGCCACAGTCTCAATACAGTCATCACCAGTAAGAGAAATATGTCACAGGCAGCCACCCCCAGCTAATGCTGACTCAGTTCTCCCAGGGAGAATGGAAATCACCCCCCGCCCCCCACAACTCCAGAATCATTGCAGATGACTCGTCTAATTAGCCCAGGGTGTCAAGCACAGGTGTTAGAGGAAATGTCACAGCACAAACATCACTAATGAACTAGCTCCAGGAGTTAGTATATAGCTAAACTGGAAATGCCTACAGCACCTCCTGCTGCAAGAGGTTAGGGCTGCAGCAGCTGTGAGCAGTCACACAACCAGTTCTTGCTTCTTAAACATCTGCTGAGATAGGCTGGGCTTGGAGTAACTGAGGCCAGCCCCCTCCCCCTCCACCAGTGTTCCTGCCCTGTTTCTTAAAGTGCCTCCTCTGGGAAAGGCCAGGAAAAGGAGCAATAAACGCCCTCAGCTCTAGGACTCCTGCTCCTTTTCCTGTGGCCAGTGTTGAGAGTTGCACCCCAGAAGCCATTTGCAAAGACACACATGAGGAAGTTATATTGGGCTTATAAAACTCAGACACAGTGCTGCATGTTACTTACTTCGTCTCTTAACTACCATACCTCGGTCCATCCCTCTCTCCTTACAAGCACTCCTGTAGCAAGCAGGGGCATTGGTGCTAACGTAACAGTCGGGGGCGGGGGGGACGAAAGGCATGGCTGGGGCTCACTTGGGCAGTCTGATGGGACTAGCCCCAGCTTGTTTTGGAAATGTCAGGAAAATTCCAGAAGCTGAGCACAGCGCTGAATCTGAGCCAGACCCTTCAAGGACAGGGATCTGGAGCCTCTCAAATTCACTTTGGGCCGGCATGATATGAGCTCTAGCTGCCTCTCTCACAGCTGTTGCAGGAACGAATGGCTCATGACCTTACAGACTACAACCATACCATTCCTCCCAAAGGAAAAACAGGTCACCCCACAATGGGCAACTTTGAAAGCTGGGGCAAAGGGTGGTAGCTCTGCCACCCCCTGCCCTGGGTGAAAATGCTGCTCTAACAGCCTGTAGCAGGGAATGTGCTACCATATGGTGAGTCTTTCTGGCTGGTGATGGAGCCGGGAGCTATCATCATGGTGAAGTTTACGAGGAACAAAATGTGGTGTATTGGGAACTGGTTCAAAATGACAAGCTATCATTTCCTGGCTAGGGAGCACTGAGGAAAACCATGTGATCTGAGTCAGTCAGCAGCCAGCCAGTCTGGAAAGAGTCAAGTACAATGGTGGTAGGATGAGTTGCTGCTTGCTGCCTTATGGAGCAGCCTGTTTTCTCACTCTCTGTTTTGGGGTTCGTATATGTTATTCTGAATTCAAAGAGAGAAAGTAGTGTTACAATGCAACCGTCCAGCAAAAGTATTTATGTTTTTATCTAACTTCTCTGTTGTATGCCATGGAACACAACACAATCCACGCCCGATAAATTCAATCACTGCCTTTGATAAAATCCCAAGTGGAGGGGATAAAGGGAAGGTGTAATTGAGCTGGTGTCAGTGAGAGTTAGTTTCTTAGCAACATATTAACTCTACTTGGCTTGTGCATGACTCTCTCCTATATATTGAAAACCAACTGAAGGAGCATAAGCCTGGGTGCTCAGTGATCACTTAGAGCTTAAGATGCTTTCAAGACATCTGCTTTATTCTGTGTCTGGTTCCAGCTGACTGTGCATAACAAGACTCTCTGGGAAGCTCAGCAATTAAAGCAGGGGTGGGCAAACTTTTTGGCCTGAGGGCCACATCGGGTTTCCAAAATTGTATGGAGGGCCAGTTAGGGGACGCTGTGTCTCCCCAACAAGCCAAGGGTGGCCCGGCCCCCGCCTCCTATCCAACCCCCCTGCTTCTCGCCCCCTGGCGGTTCCCCTGGTACTCCTGCCCCATCCAACCTCTCCTGTCCCCTGTCCCACGACTGCCCCCCGGGACTCCTGCCGCATCCACCACTCTCTGATCCCTGTCCCCTGACCACCCCTGGACCTCCTACCCCTGACTGCCCCCATCCACCACCCCCCTCTCATTCCTGACTACCCCCACAGGACCACTGCCTCATCCAACCCCCCTGTTCCCCGCCCTCTTGCAGCTCAGAAAATAAGTGCCTGTGAAAGAGGCAGATTTTCCTGAAAAGGGGGGAGGTATATCTCAGGGTGGCTGACACTCTAACTAAAGTAAGTCCAGCTCCCCGTGCAACAGAGGCTTCCCCTCCCAGTTGGATCAGTTAAGGTGAGGCTAAAAAGAGTTGGAGGGAGGGGCGAGAGACTGGGTGAGAGGGCCGGGAAGCTGGAGAAAGTGAAACCTTAAAATGTAAGGGGTGAGCTGAGAAACTGGTTTGTTTGGATGGACAATAAAGCTGCCTGAATGAGAACGGGGGTGTGGCAGTGAGGCGAAGTGCAGCTTGTTACAGCCTGCAGGCCAGGCATTGTCTCAGTTTGTGTGGGTTCCGTGTGCTGCTTTTGAGCTCTCCAGGCCCCACTGCCTCACGCCTCTTTTCTTGTAGCATTTGGGATCAGTTATCATGTCTCCACAGTCCAAGCACTGCCCAGCCTTCATAAGCTTCATTCTGGACGGGGTGACTTCCCTTGCTTGGCAAATTCTGATTTTTGTCCAGGGTGAATTCTGGGGCTTCCAGTAGTCTCTCGCTGTTTTATATCTTTCCCAGATTCCAATCCCTATCTGGTCCCTTATCAGGGACTCTGCACCCCAAACTTGCAAGACTGGCTCTGCAGCCTTGGAGCAGTCACAAACTCCCCAGTGGTTCCACTTTGCTCTGCTTGAAAACCTCTCTCTTGCGTTTCATTTTGGCATGGAGTGCGCAGTACTGCTCAAATCTCTGTAATGCGCTTTCATAGTTCACTGACTATGCTTCACATGCTTCAGAACCAGCTATTAGGAATATAAGGCAACCTTCTGACTAGCTCCCTTTTTGCTGGCACCCATTGCTTGCAGATACAGAGTGGGGAGGGGCAGGGTGTAAACCTTCTCCTGTTGTTTTCTGTGTATCCAGAGAGTTAATTCTGGAGCAGTTCAGAGTCCCCATTCTTCCACTCAGGGTATTTCTTAGGTCCTTGCTACTCCTGCTCCCATGTGGGGTTCAGTGATCACTAAGTGCTTATGATGCTTGCAGAGAGCTGCTTTTCTCTGGGTCCGGTTCTAGCTGGCTGACTGTGCATAGCAACAGGCGCTTCCCAGCGCCCCATCTCTGGACTCTCTTCTCGGGGAAGTTCCGCCCTTAAAGGCACAGTCTCAAATATCACATAAGCAAAGGGTAATGCATGAAGTTGAGTAAACCCCGAGTCAAGTAATACTGGACTCTTCCTGACTGATCTGAAAGATGATGGGTGAACAGCATAGATTATATCAACCTGGGAGGAGCCATGAACTCCAGTGAAGACAGAAAAGCACCTGAGAAGCAAATGAGAGATGCAGGCCGCAAACAGCAAGGTGAGACTCAGCCTGGGGAAATGCAGCTGGAGAAAAATGACCTGAGGTGTGGGGCAGAAAACGGGATAGTAGTTTGCAACGATATGGCCACAAAACACCGGTGAAATTCTTGAGCTGGGTACTCAAAGGCCTCAGTCCCAGAGCAGGAAGGGGTTAGTCATCCTCTGGCAAAACCTCACCTGGGATACCATGTTGAGCCCTGGGGACCTCTGTACCAGAAAAATGTCCCTTTCTTCCATTGTGCTGCAATACTGTAGGGAGCAATAAACCATAAAACAATCACACATCAATGCAAGCAGGAAACACACTGCACAACACACAGTCGGCTCTCAGCCCGGCTGGCAAACAAAGAATGCACTGACTTTGTCAGGGACAGAGAATGTCTGCAACTTTTGGGTGTTAATTCCACCCAGAGAATGTAGCTTGGGAAAAGCTGATGATCAACTGGAGGGAATCCAGAGAAGAGGAACAAAATGTATTTGGGGGCTGGTGGAGCTGACTCATTCACAGAGAGAGAAGAGCTGCGTGTTGGGAGCTTGGCTATGTGACAAGTCACGACTACGTGGGTGGGGTGGGTGGAGCTGGGCTTGATCACTGTGCAGAGCATCTGTAAGGTGTAAATCCCAAGCAAGGGAAGAACAAGGGGGAAATGTCACAAGTGATACTTAAGGCTGGACAAAGTTCTGGCAACTAGACTGGAGGGTCCTGTTCTGGTCCCTGAGGATGGGGATGGGCTTTTCTAGCTTGTGTTTGCATGATCCTCCATTCTGCATTTGGACCAGGAGTGGGCGTGGGAGCACCTCATGTCACTCTCCAGCAAGCACT
Source organism: Lepidochelys olivacea (assembly GCF_965140295.1). Classification (NCBI taxonomy): domain Eukaryota; kingdom Metazoa; phylum Chordata; order Testudines; family Cheloniidae; genus Lepidochelys; species Lepidochelys olivacea. The sequence goes on from NC_140416.1 coordinate 55,709,244, forward strand.
CTCAGACACATGCTGATGAGCTCTGTTCACCCCCTTTGGCTGGAAGGCCAGTGAAGCCAATGGGGTTGAGGGAGGAAGAAGGCAAGGGTGGGAGCTCCTGGGATTGGAAAGAGCCTTCGCAGGTGGGAGACAAACTCAGGCTGATTCCCGTGCTGTTGCAGCAGGGCTGCCCTGGGTACCAACTGAGAGGTGATGATGGGGAGTGAGAATGGCACTCACTGGGGTGAGTGGCATCAATGAGGGGAGTAGGACCAGGGCAGCAAGGAGCGACTGCAACCAGCAGGAGAAGGAGAGATGGCCAGGGAGGCACTTTCTGCTCTGGGGTCTGGACACAAGGGAGACACACGGCAAGTCCCCAGATGACCAGGGATGAGAAATTACTTTTCATCAAAAAGGGACAAGCAGGAGCTGAGGCTGGGGCTGGGGCTGGGGCTGAGAGAAGGAGAGTCACTGAGATAGCATGGACCTACCTACCACTGGGCATTCACCTCCACACACACACAGGGTGAAGCCCTGCCCTGGGCATGCTGCACACCACAGCCCCACCCCACGTCAGAGCCTAGAGCAGTGCAACTCTTCGTAACTCTTTGGCAGCCGTGTGCAGCTTTTCAGACCAATCAAATCTCACTGCGTGTGAATTTGCATGTCTTGGTAACTTGACTGGGCAGCTAGCTCAATGAGGAGAGACTGAGCCAGAATGGTATGTCAGTCAGAGGGGGAGCCCTGGCTGAGAGCAGTGAGGGCTGTGCAGTCTTCCCAGGTCTCTGCTCCTCTCTGGGCTCCACAGGGGTATGTGCCAGTTTCGGAGTGTCTCTAGGTGACACTGCGCTCCGGTGAAGCATCAGCACAGCCCCTTTCCCCCTCCCTCTGTGCGTTGTCTGTCTTCTGGCTGCTGCAGGAGCTGTGCACAGGCACCTTGCTCCTTTTTGCTTCTGAGTTTGGCTGCTGTTGGAGGAGACACGGAGGTCCCTGGTGACTCAGCCCTGACCCCTTCTCCCAGCAGCGGAAGAGCTGGGCTGCCCCTCTCCTGGTGGGAGCTGTGCTCTTCACGGCTGTGTTGCCTCCCTGGATCCCTGTTTCTAATCAGGACTGTTTCTTGTTCACCCTCCTCGCCTTCATCCTCCTGCCTTTGCTGGGCCAAGCAGATCTCAGCCAAGGAGCTCAGCTGTGCCTGGGTTTCCCCCATCCAGACTGTTCCGCTTTGCTTTTTGCTGACCACTCTCCAAGGGGCAGAGGAGACGGAGTGAGGCTGAACTGCAGATTCTGAGCTGCGTTAACCATCCAGCCAGGAAGCTGATAAATAAGATTGGCAAAAAGTTGGACTGTTTTTTTTTTCTTCCCAGGAAACTCAAGCCACCCCAGGAACCTCACTGGGGCCCTAGAGAGGGAAGTGGGGTGCAGCATCACCGTGGGGCTGGACTGAGCGTACCAGGCAGCGTGCACAGAAGGAGCAGGACTCTTCTGGGAAGGTGTCCAGTTGGATATTCATATCACCGCTGGGAATGGCTGAAGCACCCCGTAGCTGGAGAGGATGCGTGTCAGCCAGAGAGGATGGGGGGACCAAGGGAAACCCCCAAGGGGCGGCAAGAGAAGGGAGTGTAGGACTGATGCCTCCAGGCCTCCAACTGTACCAGGACTTGGACCCTCAATTGGACGAGATGAGAGGAGTCAGAGAGGCAGACAGCCCAGCTGCAAGGGCACAGATGGAGGAGCAGTTCCTGAACCTGGCCTTCAGAAAGCAGCTGTCCTACAGGTAGGAGCTTCCCCCTCTCTGCACCACTTTGGGGCTAATGCAAACCTAGTGATGGAAGCTTCCCCGGCCAGTCCTGGGAACCTTCACGGCTCCCCTGCTCCCTTCACAGCAGCAGGGAGCTGCAAAACAGTGTCAGCCCTTCACTGCAGGTAACTTGGGACCTTCTACGCAACAGAAGCTTCTTTTCCCATCCCTGATTCCTGAGGTCATCTCCTGGGGTAACAGAGAGATGTGCTTGTGCCCCAATGTGTGTGACTCTGGGGGCACCTGCTGACCCCCCCTCATTGACCCATGTCTGTGTGGGGTTATTTTACACAAGAGGCTGTGGGAGCTGAGCCCTGGTGTACCTGTCCCATTGAGGGACCTTGTTCCAAATTGCTGTGAGTGGGGAGAGTCACCACTGCCAAGAGAGAGGGTGGTGGTGAGGGGTGTCTCTTGGTTCAATAGCTGGTAACCTGTATTCTCACTGACCTGGGCCTTTCGGCTCTTTCCTCCATCATGCTTGTCACTTTAAATTTCCCCCACAGTCTGGTACGAGGGCCAGGCTGCTACTTGCCCCAGACTTTCTGGCCCCTGTGCCTCTGTCTGACCTCAGCAATCCTGGGAAGTACAGATCAAATAGGGGCCCCCCACAACCTCTGCCCAGGGAAAACAGTCCCTCCCTCGGACTGTTTCCCCACTACTATCCCTACAGCCCCTCTCCCGCTTCTCCTCTAACTGCCCCCTCCTGCTTCCCTTCTTCTCTATCCATGGGGCTATGGCTTTTCCAGGCCCTTCCATAGCAGGATAGGCCCCACACATCTGCACAGCTGCCTCCTGAGGACGCTGGAATGGCCTTGGCAGTTACTTTGCCCTCCGTGGTGCCATTTTCCTCCCTCTCCTCATTGTTGGGCTCTCCTGGTCTGAGCTGAGAAATTGTTCTTCCTCTCCCACTTGTCTCCCACAAGGTCAGTGGGCCTCAGCTGCAACCAGCCTGGGAGCTCAAAACCCCTGAGCAGTGATAGGGCGCTGAGGGAGCTGATGCTGGTTCTCTAGGTCTGGCCTGGGAAACCTTCTGAGGCACGTTGTTGCAAAGGGACCCAATGTGGAATGATGTGCTCCCTGCATGGCTCTTCTTCCATTGAGTTTGCTCTGCTCCCCATTCCCCCACCCTCTACACCCAAGAAAAGTTATCCGGGGGGAGGGATGGCATTCTTGCTACTCTTCATGGCCCCTAATGAGGCTGCCGACTTCTGTGAGCTGTTGCCACACACATCCCCTGTCTGGATACCTAGTTGAGTTTTTATTCCTGAGTAGCCCCAGCCTCCTGTCTAGGGCTCTACTCATGTCTTGGGGCCTCCAGTAGCTCAGACTCCATTCTCCCTCCTCCAGGAGGTGAAGGAAGGGCTGGGGCCTGATTGTCCTCTCTTACCATTTGAACCCTGGTGTAACGCCATTGATCTCTATGCAATCGCGCCTCAGTCTTACTGGTGTAAATGAGAAGAGACACACGATCTAGCACTGCTTGCCCTGAGTAGGATGGGGCACATACAATACGGACTTTGGGATGCTTAGACGCTGTGGGATTGGGTGAAAAGGGGAAAGGCTTGCTTTCCTGTGAGCTGGCTTGGATAACCGATCCCACTGAATCCTGCATTCTCCCCTGGGCTCTGTGTGATAGATTATTCATCAGGGGGCCTGATGAGTCACAGAGTCTGCCCTGCTGCGCTCAGAGTCTAAATATCTTAGGCAAAGGAGACATGCAGAGTAGAGGGCTGGTCCTGTGATTAGGATGCTCACTTAGGCCTGAGGCGACCTGGGTTCAGTTCTCTGCTTTGCCACAGGCTTCCTATATGACCTTGGGCAAGTCACTTGATTTCTTTGTGCCTCAGTTCCCTGTGGAGATATTAGCACTTCCCTACCTCAGAGGGATGTGATGAGGCTAAATGCGATAAAGATTGTAAGGCACTCAAATACTGCCCTAACGGGAAGGTCATGCAGATACCTTAGAAAGACAGATAATCTGGCAACCTTCTGCTAGGAGCTGACCAAACTCAGCTGGTTGCTAGTCCCTGAGTGGGGAAAAGGGGTGTCCCAATCCTGCATGGACAGACCCCTCCCCACGATGTTACTGGGTCTGGATCTCTGGGTCCCCCACATACTCACAAAAATGTCTTATTGGGAGGTGCAGCAGGCTGCATGGTTTGGACCATGGGGATAATTTGCCTTAGTTTGGTGCTTTGTCAGCTGCTTTAAAATGTTTCTGCCCTGCCATCAGCGAGAGTGAGGGCTTATCATGCACAGTGGAGGGCACAGAGCAGGATTTTCCTTTCTTAGCTGTTTTCCTCCAGATGTGCATGAACGGATTAGCTGGCTGCAATTATCCCAACCTCCCCAGGGGAGGAATGTAACATATTGCAACCTAATTTAATCAGCCTGGACATGTTCCAGCTCTAATATTTCTGGGGGTCACTTTCATCCCTCTATGCCAGACCTGATCTCCTTCCACTTACAGCTCTACTGATACTCCTCAATCCTGACCTGCAGAGCCCCTGCTGCTCTTCCAGTCCCGGGTCCCATACAGCTCTGCAGATGCCCCTTGTTCTGACGCCCAGCACCAGGGCTCTTTGGAAGAAACTCTGCCCGTGGTACTGAATTTTACGGTGTTTCCGTGAAGGTGATGGGTTGACAGGGCATTCAGAACTAGAGAGATCTCACTTGTACCCTGATCAGGCTTTGGACCCAGCTGCCGGGACATTATCGCCTCTCCTGTGCGGTGGTTAGGAGGAGCTGCTTATACCATCCTTGATTGCTGGCATCTGAGCAAAAACAGGATGGTGGTGCTGTGGCGGGAAAGTATCTCAAAGCAGGATGGTGCCCAAGGGGTCCTGTGAAGCCATCAGGCCTGGCTGGTCCCTAGGGACAGCGTGGAACAGGTGCGGGTATTTATTCCATTATGATATACTGGATTAAGAGGTCAACGCTGGGTGAGGTGGGGACATGATGGAGCCTGTGGCTGCTGGCAGGCTAGAGAGCTGCAGGCAGCATGTAGCCCTTGCTCTCTTCTCCCCTATGCTCAGCCCTAGACAAGGGCAGCCCTGCGTGTTGCACTTGAGCACCCCCTTTGGCCATTGCTCAGTCATGGTGTAAGACTTGGTAGGTGCTTACCCAAGGCCTTAGATATGGGAGGGTGCAGAGGGCTTTTGGGGTAGCTGCTGAGTGTGGACACTGCTGTGCAGCACGGTCTCCTCCGTGCGTCCAGGACTGGATTAACCTTTTGTGGGCCCAGCACCAAACTTATTTATGGGCCCCCCATGGGGGCAATGGAGCATGGCACAGGGGGGGGTTGGTCCCCAGAGTAAGGGGCCAGCCAGGGGCAATATGGCATGGCAGGGGCGGCCCCGCTCTGCCCAGACAAGTGCGAGGGTACTATTTACAAACCAGTAGTTGCCAGAAGCACGATGGCCCGCCCGGCCCTGTGCTGCCAGCATGCCCCTTCCCCACGGGAGTGGGTCCATTCCGTGCCACACAGCCCCCCCTGCCCAACACAGGAACCCTCCCTTCTTCTCCCCCCGATTCCCTATGGCCAAAGCCCCCCCGGACCCGCTATGCCCAGTGCCTCCACCAGACCCTGCCACAAATGCACAGCACCCTGCACAGAACCCCCACTCCCTACTGCCCCAACACACAGAGATCTTCCCCGCCCCCTCACAGCACAGCACCCACCCCAGGCACTCCAGAGATGCGCTCCCCTACGCCCTGCCTCCCGGCCCCACTCACCAGCCCTGCTGGGAGGCGACTGTGTCTGCCAGGCTGAGCCACCAGGGCTGGTCCCAGGGCGGGAATTGCTCCGTCCATCACCCAGCCAAGCCCCCCACACTAACTGGCCGGGACTGGCCAGGCTTCTGCATCAGTCCCAGGCGGCTCAGCATCAGGGAGGTAGGTGGGACCCCACAGGTGGTAGGAAGCAGAGACTGCCCGGAGCCAGAGGTGCACTGGGCTCTGACCAGGAGGCAGAGAGAATCATAGAATCATAGAATATCAGGGGTGGAAGGGACCTCAGGAGATCATCTAGTCCAACCCAGCTGGAGGGTGAGGCCAGGGGGGCGGAGAGGAGCCCTTGGCCAGCAGGGGGGCAGGCCGAGAGAAGCAAGTGGTGGACGGGGAGGGGGAAGTCAGTGGGCTGGTGGGGTCTCAGGGCACAGTGCAAGTGGAGCAGGCCGGGGCCCCTTCTGAGCACGGGCCCGCTCCAGGGCGCCATTGTAAACCCAGCATTGCATGCATCACACCGCTCAAAGCAGATCTCCTGCTATGTGGGGGCGCACTGGCCAGCGGAAAAAACGGGGTTTCTGAGCCCCTACCTGCTGGCATCACTAGCTTGCCCAGCGCCTGCTGTGGCCCCGTTAGCCAGCACGAGGGAGAGGTGACATCAGTCATTATGTAAAGGGTTTGAAATGAGAAGAAATGATATTTTAAGCCTCCGGATATTCAGTGCCTTCCAGAAATAGCTGTGTGGTTAAGGAGTGGTGGAACGGGGGCTCAGTGCACAGATTATAGTTAGTGCTCCCCGCAGCAGGTTTGTCCCAGCCCTGCTAATGATGCTAAATTATGCCACAACCTCACTGGCTCAGGGACAACTGCCCCCCCCGGGAAAATGCCTCCAAAGCACCAGCCATTCTTGCTGCCTCTGCCACCACGGTAGGAGGCTGAGCAGGTGCCTGATGTTAATGCCTGACTCTCTGACAGTCACTCATGCTGTGACTCTGGGCAACACTTCGGCCAAAATGGACAAAGTAAGGGACATAATGTTAGGCTCAAATCCCCTTTTATTTAGGCAGTTCTGCTGAAGTGGGCTGGTTTTCCAAGGTGCGAGGCACCTGCTGCTCCCAGGCCTGGCAGCAGCAATCCGGAGTTCTTGGCTGCGGTGAGAATCAAGCCATTTACCAGATTGAGTGCCTCATTTTAGACCTGTACGGCTGACTGTATTGGGCCACACTCTGTCCTGCACTCACATCTAGACAAGCCCCCAAAGGGGAACCCTCCCTGGCTCACTGGCCCAGGTAGCCCTGCAGAGGAAGTGACACATTCGGATTCACCTGTTACACTGGCTGAGTCAATAATCATCCCCTTGGTGCCAGGGAATCAGAGACTCCCCCAGAAGACACATGGCAAGTGACAAAGCCCCTGGCTGCCTGAAGAGGAACATCCTCTGCTTTCCCCAGCAGAAACCTGGGGGCTGTGTGGCTGGGCTTGGGCCTGTTCCTGCTGCAGCCTCAGGGATCTCAGCAGTTTGGGTTACTCTTGTCTTTGGCACCTCCCCAGAGGTTCCCTGCAGATGCTTGGGATGCAGCTCACAGCATCAGCCTCCCTTCACCATCCCAGCCTCCCAGCTCCTGGGCTGTGCAGGCAGATGGGCATGGGCAGAGACTGGGGGTGCAGGCATGGGAGGGCATTGCCCCCCCCCACTGGGTACTTCACAGAGTTGATGCATAGAAGTGGGGGCTCCCAGATTTTGTCAGTTTCCCCACATGGGCTGCATAAGGGGAGGGCAGGAGAGCAGCTCCTGACCCTCGTGGCGGAACTCTAGCATGGGGCCATTTCAGTTTTACTAGCCTTTAAAATAAGAGACGTGTCCCTGAAACACAGACCTCTAAACATAGGGGCCACATGCTAATCACATCGTAACAAGTGAACATAAGATTTGAGCTGCTTCCCCAGTGTCTCAGTGTACAGCATTGACTGTGTCAAGCCCAGGAGAGTGACCAAGGGAAGGTTAAATGTGAGTGGAAGGTGCTTAGGCAGATGGGCAAAGGGGGCAGGCTTTGGCAACGGATTTGTTTGATGTGTGCATTGCATGTGCTGAAGAAAATCATAATTACTGGACAGGGTCTGTTTTGTGCTGAGAAAACAGTTTACACTTGTTTTATTGAACAGTAACAAAGCCCTCCCATCCCAGGAGAACAGGGTGTATTTCTTTCTAAAAAGGTGACATAGGGAAAGAGAAAAAGCTAATCTACCTGTTTTTCTGAAAGACACATATTTTGACACGTTATATAAGGATTTCATTTCCGTTTAGTAACATCAACAACATAGTTACATGAAAGTGCTAGGTTCTGTTTATTCAATAATTTGTTTTTATGCTATGTTGATTTTTAGGTGGTAGCTGGTAAACACAGCAAATAAGTTAAAACAAAAAATGACGGGTGATTAAATGATGAATGAAAATTGCATTTGTGATTTCAAGTACACTGTAACTTAAGTACCACTAACAATCAGTAAATCCGCAGTGAGACCTATGCCTATTATTAATAGTATTAGGACCCTTTCCTCCCCCAAATATAGAAGTCAAACTATGCCTATGCAGCTGGGCCTGTTTGCACTGCATCCCAGAAAGCAAACCGCAGGGGCCCAGAGGTTAGCCAGTGTGACAGCCTCCATGGCTCGGGCTTGTTGTTGCTCATGTGCTCAGGACAGGGAACGTGCTGTGGCTCTTGCAAGGCCAGCAGAGCAGCAGGGAGTGAATCCGTTTCCCTTTTCCTTCTCAACCAGCAGGGCTCCACCGGGGCTCTGGGAGACTCCCCCAAAGGCAGCAGCCAGCTCCAGCACCGACCACCTCAGCTGGCCCAACTGCACACTCAGCAATCCCTAGCTCTTGGACCTCATTTGCTCTAGCAAGGCTGGGGCTAATAGGTCTCATTCCTGCCCTGCCAGACCCTCTCCTCTGGGGCTGCTTGGGCCAGTCAGCCCCTCTGTTCTATCCTGACGCTCTTTGCTGGCAGCCCCACGCTGCCCCTCTTGAGGCAGAGCAGGACCTGCCGCAGCAGCCTCATGCTTATTTCCTGCAGTGGTCCAACGATGAGTTCTCATCTCCCGCCCTGGTCTCCAGTGTGGCATTAGCCCCACAGGGAGACTGGTAGTGCTGCAGCGTGTCTTCTCCTATGCCTGCTTTGCAGAGAATGAGGCCCCAAGGTGAATCATGGGCCGCTAATGAGGGCTGGAGCTACAGCATCATGGCTTCTCAGCAGGGCCACAGGGATGGCAGGTAGGATGCACCTGATGCTTCTCACAGGCTGTGCCAGGGAGCTAAATATAACCCAGAGCAGTGGGAGGGGGCTGCTTTGCAATGTAAATAGCGCGGGGTGGGGGTGGGGGGGAGAGAGCTCTATGGCAGCCTGCTTCACATGCAAAGGGCGGAGTGGAGCCAGGGAGAGCCAGCAAGACCTGCAGAGACGAGGGAATCTGGAAAGCCAGGGGAGCTGGTTGCATCTGCACCTCTGCTCTCATTCAGCTGTGGCTGGCTCCTGTGCAGCCCAGGGGTTCCAGTTCATTCATTAGCTGCTCTGCTTGCTACGTTGCAGAGAAAAACTATTGAAACTCAGTGGTAAATCCAAGGCATCCAAACCCCACAGCAGGCAGCTGATACCAGGATGCTGAGCACAGGAGAGAAACTCTGCCCTGCTCCACTTCTGAGATGCAGTCCATTTGTAAACCCCTCCTGCTGAGCCACTGCCTAATGGCCCCTTTGCAGTTGCTGTGGGATAGACAGATTAAAGGAGCTGCATAGGGCCCTCAGGAGGGTACTCCCAATGGACAAGGCCCTCTGCAGGAGCTGCAGAGATGGTTATGAGCCATGGCAAAAGCCCTTGGGAACAGGATTGGGCTGGGGACAGGAGGAAGTGTGGCCGGGGTGTTCTTGCACCCTGGATTCTCCCCAGAAGCTGCAAGGCACCCAGGCACCTGGGCAGGAGTTAGGGCTCCTGGCAGCCCAAGTGCCTCCACTTTACTCTGTGCCAGGCTGTGTGCCAGCAGTCAGACAAACTACTAGCAGATGCTGTGTACTTGCAGGTGACATCATCTACCTATGGAGGGGACATTTCCCCTTGATCTGAAGTAAGGCCTGGGCTGAAATCAGAATAGGAGCTGCATCTGCGTGGTCAACACACTCATTCCTGTAGCCTCAGCTAGCACATGTTACTGCTCCCTGTATGGGTAACGGGCAGGTAAAGTAAAGGCTTATCCAGACCATTATCTGTTATAAGTGCATGGGATGTGCAGGGTTGGGTTTTGTTAATTCATAAAGTTAAACTCAGCAGAACTTGGCCCTTTGTAAACTATCCCATGTTTACACTGAGCCCAATGAACTCCCTTCCCCATCAATTACAAGGTGGTCTAAATCTCTCTCCTTGACTCTGCTGGCTGCATTAGGAACATAATATAATAGCTATCTGGGTAAGGCGGTGCACACCACTGTCCTCTTGTGGATGGAAATATGACTGCTCAGTTGTGTGTCATAGGTAAACAGGTAATGGAGATTCTTCTTTAGCCCATGTGACTTATGGAGCAGGAGCCCCTGAGCTCTGCCCCTGCTGCTCTTTGAGAGTCTCTGAGTGGTCTTGCTGTGCAGCTTGTCGACTGTCGTGAAGTCCTGGGTAGCTCAACACCGAGCAGAATGCTGGAGCTGCTGTCATTGAATGTGGGTGTGAGGAAATGAGGTGCAAGAGCACATCAAGTGCACCAGCTCCCAGCAGGGGGGCCGTGTGCGGAAGGGGAGAACAGCTTCTTCCAGCTCAGCCTCTCCTCTGAATCCTGTCTGCTAGCCTTTTAATCACATTAATCGGCTGCACAGAACCACGTAATCAAATTCCCAATTATTCCCACTAAGCTGTGCCTGCAGCTCTTTGACAGAGCCATCCATCTCTGCTTCCCTCTGTGCATCTGGGAGAAAGGGAGTGCTGCTGGAAGAGGGTGACGCTCACCGGCACTGCTGTGGCAAAGCTCACGCTTCTGGAGTCCCAGCTGGGTACCGCTGTGGGGAAGCTCCCGCTGCCAGAGTCTCAGCTACGCTCTGACAGGAAGTCCTGGGTAAACTGTTTGCTCCCTGTAGTTCAGATCTCTGAAGAGTTTGGGGAGGTGTCCCTGACTCTCTGTGTTTCCCTGGTTCCACATGGGTAGATGGATTCACTTGCTAATGTGTTCTCCTTCCACCTGCCCTGCTCTAGCTGAATCCTGTCCGTGGGACTGAGGAAGTGGAAAAAATCCAGCCTGTGCTATGTGTCAGGGACTCACTTGGCACATTTACTGCCACTCCTGCTCTGGAGCTCAGTCAGCTTTTTGACCAAGAGTTTGTTCCCCTCTCGGGAGCTGCATAGGGCTAGGCAGGTGCTTCCTGGGCTCAGCAGTCTGAGAGCTCCCAGGCAGGGGCCTCATTTCAGAAAAATGTTGTGGCAAAGTTGTGTCAGAATACAGAACATACGTGATATTCTAGCCTGAAAAGGTGGGAGCAGTGGAAGAGCGTATAGACCTATGAAAAGTCTGGGGGAGGGCAATTCCCATTGGAAACGAGGCCCCTGCTCCCAAATGCATGGGGTAGGAACTGACAGCCCCATTTCCTCCATGTAGGTGCAGGCTGTTTCACACTGAGTGTAGCGCAGGCCCTGGTTTGGGAACGGTTGGCATGCCTGAGTTAAGTTGCTCTAAGAGGCAGGTGTGAAGCAAAGAGCTCACTAGGGCTGGCATATGTTGATTCCCTGTCCTCAGCCCTTCCTGCTGCTGGTCACAGTGCAGCCCAGCTTTGGGAATGCAGCAGGTTCAGCCTGATGGGAGGAGGTGTGGTGTGAGTGTGGGTCAGCCTTTCCAGGGAGTCTCCTCTTTCCAGCAGCACCATCCGCTCTGCACCTAGGGAGTTAGGGGGCTGCTTGATTTTCTTGAGCGATCCCCCTTCCCAGCAGGCTGTACCCTGCCCCGGGCTTGGTGGTTGCTGTAGCCCTAGGGGCTCAGCTCCCAGCCGGGGCTGCAGCACTGAGGAGAGGCAAGCAGGGGGGTCTGGGTGTGGGAGGTTCGGGGGGGTCCAGGTGCCGGGGGTGTGTGGCTTAGTGTGGTGGGGATCCAGATGCGACTGATTGGGGCTCAGTGGGGTGGTGATCTGGGTGCATAGGTGCTGGAACTAGAGGAGCTGGGGGTGCTTCTGCACCCCCTGGCTTGAAGTGGTTTCCATCATATACAGGGTTTACAGTTGGTTCAATGGCTCTCAGCACCCCCACTATACAAATTGTCCCAATCCTCCTGGAGGCAGCGGGCTGCAACGAAGCCTGGCTGCGTGGAGGGCAGGTATGTGCCATTCCTACCACCCTGCTCTAGCCCGGTCCTCCTCTCTTCCCTCCAGGACACATTCCCTGTGCACGCTCAATACGTGTGCAGTGCAGCGGAGAACCTTGTGCCATCTGCTGGCAGGCTTCTGGAAGCACAAGTACCATGCTGGCTGGCTGGGGAGCACTGGGGCAAAGAGATCCCGTCTCAGGGCTGCTACAAACTGCCCTGGGTCTGCTGCCTGCCTGCCAGGCTAGGGTGGACACGGCCAGCTGCATGGTAGGGGAGAGTCCGTTAGCAATTTCAGGTCCTCCCGCACGGGTGTTAGTGACACAGGGATGCAGCCTGTCTGTGCTTCCCTGAGTTTTCTGATGGCAGTGTCTGTGAGGGAGTGACAGGGGCAATGATCATCCCAAATCCAGGGCAGAGCAGGTTGGCATACAATCCCTGGTTCTTTTACCCTTGTAACCCTCATTCAGCAAGTCTGGGCTGTGTTAAATCTCTGGACCTGCCTGGTGTGATCTAGGTTTTCTGAAGCCTGAGCAGACTGACCAGGCTGCCTCCGCTCCTGTACTGTTCACCAAAGACTGGCCCAGAGACTCCTTTCTGTCATTTATACTATGCCCGGTGTATGCTGGGGCAGGACTTTGGAAGTTCAGAGAGTCTTTCTTGAGGGGATACACATGCAATGTGAATGAGATCCAGTGAGGGACCTTGCTGGAGCATGTTTGTGTTTCCATTAACCTGCCACAGTAGGAACAGGTCGCAAAAGTGCCCAGCATTTCCCTGGAGTTATGCAGCCTAAGTAAGTAGGAGCTGCTGGAGGCTATAAAATGTACAGGGAAAGCAGGCTTGTGTTAGCCCTACTATCTAGTTTGTAATGAAAGAGGGGGAATGGGAGGGGGAGGTTACAGAAATGTGAAAGTCTCAAAGAATAGAGGGTTCCTTTGTGTGGCAAGGTCTTGATCAGTGGAACTGGAGTCAGAGGGCCAATGTTCCTTGGATAATGTCTGTAATGGCCAGGGGAATTATCATTCCAAATTCTGGGTCAGAGGCTGACATGCAGTGCTTGGCTCTTCCACCTTTATTCCTGAGGGCATCCTGAGCCAAAAAATTAAAAATTCTGCGCACAGTATTTTAAAATTCTGCACATTTTATTTGCCAAATAAACGTGGAGGCTCCAGCATGTCATTGAGGAGCACAGGCCACTGGCTGCACAGAGCTGGGAGATCACTGTGCAGCTCCCCCGCCACCCTGGACACAGACTCAGTGGGGAGGCTGCACCCAACCCTGACACAGCACAAGGACTGGGCCTGCCCCAGAAACACGCCCCCTCCTCTGTGCTAGGTACACCAGGTGTGGGCAGGAGGACTCATCAAGTCAGGATCCTTAGTGTGGGGGGATCCTGCTGTGGATTGAGAGGGTTCTGTGTGGGGTAATCTGGGTGTGGGCAGCTCAATGGGAGATCCAGGTGCGGGGTGGATCTGGATGCACAGGGGCTTATTGGGGGGTTCTGGGTGCAACGGTAATGGGACTGTGCAGGGGGGTCCAGGTGAAGGTGGTTGGGGCTCAGCGGGGGGGGTCTGGATGTGTGTGAGGGGATAGAGCTTGGCAGGGGGGTCTGGGTGTGGGAGGTTCGGGGGGGTCCAGGTGCCGGGGGTGTGTGGCTTAGTGTGGTGGGGATCCAGATGCGACTGATTGGGGCTCAGGGGGGTGGTGATCTGGGTGCGGGTCGCTTGTCAGGGTTGTCCAGGTGCTGGAGGAGTGGGGCTCATCGTGGAGGTTCTGAGTGTGGCGGGGTGGGGGTGAGGATCGGCAGGAGGGTCTGGGTATGAGGGGTTCTGGCTGCACAGGGGTTAGGTGGGTGCGGGAGCAGCTCCCTGTACAGGGATCCCTCTCCCTGAAGCTGAGGGGCAATGGGTGCAGGAATCAGGGTGGTGGTGGGGAGTTTACAGAGCTTCCTGCAGCTGGGGGAGAAATCTGGGGGTGGGGGAAGAGGAAGTCCCGTCCTCCCCAGCTCAACCAGGACTAGCAGCTGAGCCGAGCAGGTTAGGGAGCTGAGTCTTCCCCCATCCTGCTGCCTGCACCACAGTGATTTACCTCTCTGCTGGGTGCCCTGGATACCCGAAACATATCCCTGGGGAGGGTCGCGTGAGCACTCTTGTGGCTTCCCCTTGCTTCCCTGTCAGAAAGTCGTTTTTCTGCGGGGAAGCAAAGAAATCTGTGGGGGACATAAATTCTGCATGTGCGCAGTGGCACAGAATTCCCCCAGGAGTACACCTTGTAACTGTATTCAGCAGGTATGGGCTGTGTTGAGCCTCTGGGCATGTCTGGTGAGATCTAAAGGTTTCCTAAAGCCTGAGCAGATTCAGACTAAGCTGAGTATCCATGTGCTTGTAAAAGTGCTCATTCTTGTCTAGCTCCCACCACATTACACCAGGCAGTCTCGCTTTTCCCTGCTGACGCAGGTGCTGGCTGTGAGTTTAGGTATGTTCAGTCATCATAATAGACATGTTCAGACATATCAGTCTCATAACAGAATGTGCTTTTGCCATTTCCACGAGGTCTGTAGCTTGTTTTTCCCGGCTTTCTTCTCAACTGCCTATGCTACTGTAACGATGTTGGCTTTGGTGGGACCCAACTGAGAGTACCAATTCAGGACAAATTGCTTAAAGCAGGGCAGTTACAGCCCAAGGCTGGGGTTCCTTTGCACACCAAGGCAAACCAAGCCAGCCAAACAGAGAAGACTTCAGTTTTACCCCACTGGCTAACCACAAGTCACACAAGCAATTTCCTTAGACATTCCAGTTTCCTAGTATCACCACCAGTGCCACTCATTATGGGGATGAATGGTTATGAAAACCAATACCCCAGTAAAAGAAAAAAGGTTCTCCCGATCCCAAAGGACCAAGCCCCCGACGCAGTTCAATATGCAAATTAGATCTTACCCACAAATCATGCTGTTGCCAATCCTTTAGAATCTAAAATCTAAAGGTTTATTCATAAAAGGAAAAAGATATAGATGAGAGCTAGAACTGGTTAAATGGAATCAATTACATAGAATAATGGCAAAGTTCTTGGTTCAGGCTTGCAGCAGCGATGGAATAAACTGCAGGTTCAAATCAAGTCTCTGGAGTACATCCACAGCTGGGATGGGTCTTTCAGTCCTTTGTTCAGAGCTTCAGTTTGTAGCAAAGACCCTCCAGAGGCAAGAAGCAGGATTGAAGACAAGATGGAGATGAGGCATCAGCCTTTTATAGTCTCTTGCCATGTGGTCTTTGCTTTCTTTGTCCTAAGGACACCCTATCCAGCACATGGCATAGAAAAACCTTAGAGTTCTGTCCACAGGCAGGTCCCTGCATACCTTGCTGAGTCACAAGGTGTGTCTGCTGTCTCTCAGTGGGTCAATTGTATGGCTGATGGTCCTTAATGGGCCATCAAGCAGGGTAGGCAGAGCTGACACCAACTTGTCTGGGGTATCACCCAGAAGCATAGCATAAGTTTGAAATACAGACAGTATAGAGCCAATATTCATAACTTCAACTACAAAAACAATACACATATACAGATAGCATAATTATAACCAGCAAATCATAACCGTCCCACGACAACCTTTGTACAATATTTGCTGTAAATATATAACAGTGGTTGCAACAGTGATCTATACGGTTATAGATTCTGTCAATAACATCACACTGCCACTGCCAGAGACTGGCTCAGTGTTATTCAGTGCTGTTTTGGAGTGAGAATGGGGTAGCTGCAATAAGACGGATTGAGTAGCTGTGCTTGTGACAGCTATGAGTTTTTCTGTGTACTGTCCCTTTAAATACCTCAGGTCTCTCTCTGCCTGTCTTGAGCAGCTGCCATTTTATATGACTGTATGATGGGGGGGAGAGAGACACCCTATGCTCTGCCTTGGAGACTTTACTCTTGTGCTTTCTTGTTTTGTTGGTCCCTTAATTTGTGGTGAAATTTACTGGATCTGAAAGGTGCTGGGATCCCACTGGTGGGTGCGATATAAGAACCTGGATAGATGAAACGTTCCCAAGCATGCAGAATACAACTGTCCCTACAGCATGTATTGTGGGCTACCTACTGTGTCTCAGTCAATCCTGAGTCCAGGCAGGCGGTGGCCTGGGGTGCCATTCAGTGCATTTGCTACTGAGGCTGCCTCTTTTGGGGTGTCTGGCTGATCTGAGGTGCTTTGCCCTTTCTCCATCCCAGAGTCCTGTGTACCAGGGCTTGTTTCCTCTTGCCTGGGATGGAGTAGAGGCTTCTCTGGACAGGCTTCTGGGCATCCCAGCTCTGCAAAGGAACTTAGCTTATGGTGTGGGCTGTCCGGTGCTGGAGCATTGTTTAGCGAGGTGAAGCAACAGCTTTAGCTGCGCTTTCAGGAAGTGCAGAAAGAGGAACCAGGTGAAGAGAATGAACAAAGCCACTAGTCCCCTACGATTCTGATGGCAGAGAGCTGGCAAGAACCTGCCCGTGGAATGACTCCAAAACTCAACCACAGGGGGAAGCAGGAGAGTGAAGCCAGGCTGCTGTGAGGAGCACCTGCCTGCACTGCAGCAGATGTGGCGGCACCAGTCATGGGACGTCCCCCAAAGCCTACCAGAGGCCACAGATACAAGGTACAAGGCCTGGGTCTCTGCTCATTTTCTCTTGCTTGCTGGGCTGATGCCCTCTGCTTCTAATGCTGACAGCAGCCACTTATATCTTACCTTGAGGGGGAAGGTTTCTTTGGGGCTTGCCGTGTTCCCAGATCCTTGCCTGTAATCCCCTTCCCTTATCCCAGTGCCTGTGGTCGGGTATTGAGATTTCCTGGCTCTAACATTCAATGGGTGTCGACCTATGTAGTCAGTTTGTTCCTGCATCTGATTCCATTAGCACATGGAGCATGTCATGTGTCCTGCTGGGAAAGGGGTGGGGGAGAGGGTCATAAGACTGTCTGCCCTCCCCCCAAACCCCCGAGTCTGCTGGAAATGGGTTGTGGATGAGGCTCCTTAACTCCTGCCTAGAAAAGGTTGTGGGGACACCCAGACTAAGCATTTCCCAGGGGTGCCTGGCCCACAGTGACAAACCCACCCCTCACCCTCATCTCTAGCAGGGGATCTTCCCCTTCCAGCCTTTACACACTGAGCCCTCAGCCTGACTTTGCCTAATTCAGGGAGAGACACTGAGCTCATAGGGCCCTACCTCACTTCCAAAGTTACTTTCTTTCTGTGCAAAAAGGATTGGCAGCTCCCATTGCCAGGAAACAGGTTTCCTTGGTGAAATCAACATCTCCAGTATTAAACCTAACTCTAAAACCTCGGTTTCAGAGTAGCAGGCGTGTTAGTCTGTATTCGCAAAAATAAAAGGAGGATTTGTGGCGCCTTAGAGACTAACAACCTCGGTGTGTCCTCAGGGATGTTGATCTACGGAGCAGGCCAGCATGTTTAAAGCTTTCGATTAGGGCTGTTGATTAATCGCAGTTAACTCACACAATTAACTTAAAAAAATTAACGGTGATTAATTGCACAGTTAAACAATCGAATACCAATTGAAATGTATTAAATATTTTGGATGTTTTTCTACCTTTTCAAATATATTGATTTCTATTACAACATAAAATACAAAGTGTACACTGCTCACGTTATATTATTATTTTTATTACAAATATTGCACTGTAAAATGATAAATAAAATAAAACTTGTTTGTCTTAGTGATTGGGTGAACAAGAAGTAGGACTGAGTTGACTTGTAACCTCTAAAGTTTTACATTGTTTTGCTTTTGAGTGCAGTTATGTAACAAAAAACATCTACATTTGTGAGTTACACTTTCACAATAAAGAGATTGCACTGGAGTACTTGTCTGAGGTGAATTGAAAAATACTATTTCTTTTGTTTTGTTACAGTGGAAATATTTGTGATAAAAAATAAATATAAAGAGAGGACTGCACACTTTTTATTCTGTGTTGTAACTGAAATCAATATATTTGAAAATGTAGAAAACATCCAAAAATATTTAAATAAATGGTATTCTTTATTGTTTAACAGTGCGATTAATCACGATTAATTTTTTAATTGCTTGACAGCCCTATTTGCTATTTCAAAGTTCATGAGGAAAACATTTGAGCACCTGGGAGAAAACAGAAAGACCTTCGACGTATGGAATAAGCTTGACGCTGACTTGGAAATGGATAGAGGGGATTAAACCCAAGTCCACTGTACAACCCCATCCTGGGGAGATGCTGTCTCCAGCTCTGCAGCAACCCTGGGGTCTGCGTCTGACCTTTTAGTAGCGTTGCTACTGCTTGTTCTGACAGTTGAGAGTTATAGGCTTGAATTGTGGGTGTATGAGTGAGGCAGCAAAAGGAAGGGGCTTGGAGCCTGAAAGGTTGTGGGGGTAGGAGATGCTGAGGGAGGGCAGTCTGGGGGAATGATAGTTTCTGAGGCAGTTATGTGAGCTCAGCCTATGTCTCTCCCTGGGGTAAGCATTAGCTGGGCTGGTCTCTCATTCCCAACCACCAAGGAGATGGGGAGGGATTTTGACTCTGAATAAAATGCAGTGACCTGAAATCAGTAATAATGGAGAATGTAGTAAGGGGAGTTTCCAGCAAGCTCTTGGGCTGCCCTGAGATCCTGTTCCCACAAGCTTAGGTGCAGAATGGGAGGAAGCCTGTTTGGCTACTAGCCCATCCTGTGTCTGTGGTGTTGCTGCCCATTCTTCCACAGAAAACAGGAGCATGTGGCTAGGGCTGGCCAAGCAGCAGGTAACAATCCTGCATGCACAAGGCTGGAGTAGGTGATGTAACAGGTCTTTCTAGCCATACAGAATAAGAGACACTGCAATTCAGAACTTGTGCACAGGATATTGCTGGAGCTTGGTGCAAAGGGGGCAAATAGTGCTGGAGAGCAGAGCATGGTGAGTGATGTAATTTTACAGCTCTCTGCTTCTTGCAAAGATCTTGCCATTTAGCACGTATGATATGGCCACAACATGCTGCTAGGCTAGAGAATACTGGGGGTGGGGGAATAATGCTCACTGTTTGTCACAGGAACATATTGCTGCCTGTGTGGTGGTTTGGACAAGGAAATAAGCAACCCGCCTGGCTTCTGCCTTTCCTAGAATCATCCGTCTGCTGAGGAACTTGAGAACTAATGTGTCCAGGTCTCTGTGTGGCACGTGGGGGATAAAGAGAGAAGTGGACAGGGAGCATGGGGTCGCTTTTAAGGACAGTCCCTGCCATGTCTCTGGGGCTTTCCTGAATTGCTGTGTGCCAAGGGAGCTGATTTTAGGGCCTAAACAGCTGTTGGGGACACACCCAGGGAAAATTCAGATGGTTCCTTTGGGGAGATGCACAGTCAAGAATCTGGCCTCACTTGCCCTTTGCTTTGATTTTATTATCATCGTTATGTGTATCCAGAGGCCCTAATCAGCATTGGGCATCATTGAGCTGGACACTACATTAACACAATGCTGCCCAGAAGGGCTCACAGTCCAATTTTAAACAGGATGCTACTGTGAGTGTAACAAAAGAGGGAAGGGGAAGCTCTCTTGTTTTTGAGTTTGGGCAGCAGCTTCCTGCTGAGAGAGGGAGTGTGAGCGACACTACTTTACTTCCTGAGCTGACAGGCTGCACTGGGAGGGGGCTCAGCACATAGAGGTCCCTGCACTCTAAGGTGCTGAACACACAGTTGAGGGGCTGGATCTCTTGAGTTTTAATTCTGGCCCTGACAATGGTGCCCTACATGATCTTGGCAGGTCTCTTCCCCTCTCTGCCTCTGTTTTCCCATCTGTAACATGGGGGACAAGGTCCTGGCCCTCTTGGCAGAGGGATTGTGAGGCTTCAGGAGTTAGTAGTGTCTGCAGAGAATTTTAACAATGGAAGGTTGTCACAGGGTTCCCGCCACTCACTGCTAGGGCACCTCTTTGTGGCTCGCCACTGGTTTGACACTTTGTCTTGTGGTTTCTCTGCCCTTTGTCCCGGTCTTTCATTCTGGGGCCTCTCTCATACGCCACACACTTCAGCGCTGTCTCTTCATCGCTTGGCCGTCTGGCCAAGTCACGATAGTTTTTCCCCCTTTTGGAATATCAGTCTCTGTAAACAAACTGCCTCAGGCAATCTTCAAAGTCCAGTATCTTGTCCGTGCCACTCCCGCAGTGACTGGTAGGGAACCCAGGCCCACCTTCTACACTGGGTTCCAGCCTAGGGACCCTACAATCAGCAGCTAAGATCCAGATAACTTCAGCCTTGCTGTTGTTTCCCCTAGACTTCTTCCTACTCCTTTCTCTCAATCCTGAGAGTGACCGCTGACTCTCTTCCCCCTGGAGCAGCCCCTTTCTGCTCTCCTCTTCCTGCCTTGCTGGGCTTCAGATTCAATGAGGGCTGTATATCCAGCGTATAAGTCACCTGATGCAGCCCATCCTGGCAGGTAGATCCTTCTGAGCCATTTTAACTCCTTCAGGGGTGGTGTGGGATGAACACGCCATCACAGAAGTACTGGATAAGTGGTCAGCACTAGTTCGTCTCCTCCTCCTCCCTTTGGTGTGTAAACACCTTGCTATGGCCCATAGGCCAATAACAGTAGTAGCCACAGGAATCAGGCATGGGGTGGCCCTTGGGACAGGTCCTGAAACATCCTTGCCCCTCCAAGTATGCTGTGAGCTGGAATGGGTTCATTTCAAAGCTACCTGCTCCTATTGATACCAGCTCCCATTCCAGTAAGGCTTCACCACTCAAGCATCTACCAGTGTGGCTATCTGTGTCTTGCTGTGTGAGTTGCTTGCAGGCTACTGATCCAAAGGTGAGCAGCAGTAGCAGCTTCGCAGGGGGGAACCAAGTCTATGGAATGAAGGCTGTCCCTGGATAACACTTTCTTGCTGCCTGGTAAGTTGGGAGGTCTTGCTAAAGCATTTCTGAGACATGGACAGCCAGCTGAAGCCAAGGTGGCATTTACACAGAATGGATGATGTTGGAGCTCAGCCTCTGACTTGCTTGGGGCGATGGTGACCTGAAATCTAGGATATAAACAGGGCACTACAGCAAGGAAGTTCACTCAGCTAGAGTCACAGATGGCATTGACTGGCAGTGCTGTGTGGAAGCTTGTGCTACTGGAGTCCTAGTTAACTCTTCCTTAACCAGAATGACACCATCCTCATTCTAATGTGGATCAGTGGCACTGAGTTTTGTCCCTGTGAGGCAACGTTTTGGCTAAGAGGTGTTAACTGTTGTCATATGAGGTTGATTTGGTGTCAGATAAAGTAAGGCTTCTTTAAAGCACTAAGACAAATAAGGTGTTGAGACAATTGCATGAAAGTGAAAGGGTTGGCAGGATGTGGCTTTGCTGCAGATGAACCAATCCAAACATGACTAAGGCACTGTCGGGAGAGTCTTTGTGTTGGCACCAACAAGGCACTGCTCTGAGGAAGCTCACATCAGTAGAACCTTAATTCAAGCTAAACAGGGTCAGTTCCGGTCAGTATTTAGATGGCAGACCTCCAAGGAACATCCCCAGGGCGTTAGTGCTTCGGCAGATGGCACTCTATGCACAGTCGGCACCAAAGTAGTCCCCCTGCACTGTGCAGGAGCCATATTTTGGATGAGCCCGACCGGCGGGGTCTTGTCCACCTGTGGTCATGAAGGATCCCACAGCGCTCTCTCCCCAGGGTCTCAGTCAAATCCAGGTGGCCTCTTTCATTCCCCCCCGGCAGTTTCCGCTGGCTAGAGTCATTTCCCTCCCTTCCTGCCCTACGCTGTTGGTGTGCGCTGGTCCCCCCAGAGTAGGGGGCCCAGTGCCCCGGGGAACTGTCCAGCGTGGAAGCGGGAGGGAGGGGGGCGGCGACGGGCGATGCGGTGGCGTGGGGCTCCGAGCTCCTTCCAGCAGCTCGCTGGCCCTGAGGGGCCCGACCGGGAAGCGGCGGCTCCAGAGCGGGGCTGTCCCCTCCCCGGGGGCTCTGCACCGGCTGCCCCCGCGCCGCATCGCCCCGCTTCGCAGCCCGGCCCCGCCTGGAGGCCGGCGCGCGCCCCGCCGGCTGGCTGCAGTGCGGGGCTCGGGCGGCAGGTGGGGCTGCCGGCTCGGCGTTGCGGCGCGGAGGCAGCGGCGCGGGCAGCTATCGGGGTCCTCGGGCGCTACCTTGCGCCGCTCCACGCTGCCTCTTCCTGCATCGCTCCGGCTGCCCGCGGGGACGCGCCCGCGGCTGGGGCCGGCTGCCCGCGGGGACGCGCCCGCGGCTGGGGCATGAGCCGGGCTGCCTGCGGGGCGCGCGCCGTGCTCTCCCAGCCCCTGGGCCAGGCGCGGGGCCGGGCTGCCTCCGGCGCGCTGCTCCTGCCGCCGCCGCCGCCGCCCCGCATGGGCGGGGGGCTCCCGCTGGCCGCCGGCACCCACGGGTATGACAGGGGCTCCCGGCGGCGGGTGAGCGCAGAGCCCCTGGGCCGGGTCCGCCACGGGTCATGGAGCCGCGGGAGCAGGAGGGCTGCGCGGGGGCCCGCGCCTCCAGCTCCCCGTCCTCCAGCAGCTCGGAGGTCTCGCTGGAGCCGGAGAAGGGCCCCGCGCCGGGGCGCAGGCACAGCAGCAAGAGGTTCACGGGGCTCAGGATCTTCGGGCGCAGGTGAGCGGCGCGGGGCCCGCGCGCCCTTGGGGAATGGGGGCGTGGGGCAGGTAGCCAGGGGCTGCAGCGCTCGCGGCCGGCCTGTCCCCGGGGCCGCTTGCCTGCAGCTGCGTCTTAACGTGGGCGCTGGCTCGGGATCCTGAGGGCGCCCTAGCCGGACTTGCCCGAGCACAGGTGCCTGCGGTGCTCCTGCCCAGAGCTCGCTCCTTCTAGGCTCTGGTCTTCGCGTCTAACTACACTTAAGTTTTGTGGGTACTAACGAGTGCAGCAATGCCTGCAAAAGCCTCAGCCACATTATACCAGCAGAAAGGTACTTTTTGCCAGTATCGCTTATTTCATTTCGGGGGGCTGGCTTGAGCTGTACTGGCAAAAGAACTCTTGCTGGTGTAAGCTGCATCTCTGCTGGAAGGGTTTGTTAATATACCTAGGGCTTTCTAGTGTAGACAAGGCCCAAGTCTTTACAGTCATATTCCTGATGCTGCAACTTGCAGGGTGGGGGAGTTATTATGTAGAGTTTGGAGAGAACAAACTACAGTTTAGCGTTTCCAAAGAACTTCACAAGTCAGGCCCAACACCTCTTTCCCCTTCCCTCATGCTTGCCATTGGACTTCTTTATTTTGCTGCTTACTATATGGTTAAACTTCGGAACTCAATGCTGCAATATATTATGGAGTCAGGAAAAGAAAAAGCCCAGTAGTGTAACAGCAGTGACATTGGCTTTTGTACGAATGCAAGGGGTATTGATCCTCATACTTCAGGGCATCGGTTGATCACTAGGTGGGGTCAGCAAGAAATCCAAGCGTACAGTGTCATAAAACTAGCTTTTGGCTGTTGGAAATAAAAGAGGAGGCTAGATAGACCATTGGTCTGTTTTTTGCTGCGGTGGGAGGTGATCTGAGGCAAGAAACTCCCTATTATTCGTACACGGTCCATTTCCCCCAGACACGCCTTTCCTTTGCTCCTGGGACCCTCAGATAGTACCGCTCACCCTCTAGTGAGTGAACTTGAGCCATGTTGTTGCTGGTTCACACTTCCTGCCGTTTGCTGATTCCTGTAGAATTTAGGCTGTATGCTTCTTTGGAGCAGGGACCATGTCTTTGTACTGTTTGTGTATGTACAGTGCCAAGCACAATGGGGACCTGATCCTGACTGGAACTTCTGGGTGCTAATGTAATAGAAATACTAAATAATCAGATTGGGAATTCTCCCTGCAAAACCAGTGGAAGAGGTTCCATGTGTGGGCTTATGTGGAGAG
Source organism: Lepidochelys olivacea (assembly GCF_965140295.1). Classification (NCBI taxonomy): domain Eukaryota; kingdom Metazoa; phylum Chordata; order Testudines; family Cheloniidae; genus Lepidochelys; species Lepidochelys olivacea. The sequence goes on from NC_140416.1 coordinate 55,732,910, forward strand.
TCTAGCAGCTCATAGATATAAAGCCCCTGTCCCATCCTCTCCTTAAATTGCACTGGATCAGCCTGCCCTGGAGGTCTGAGAGGAAGCAGGACTGTTCATAGTTAGTAAGGCCAGAAGGGACCATTGTGGCCATCTAGCCTGACCTCCTGTGTAACACAGGCCATAGAACTTCCCCTAAATAATTCCTGGAGCAGAGCTTTTAGAAAAACATCCAGTCTTGGTTTAAGCATTGTCAGTGGTGAAGAATTCACAAAAACCGTTGGTAAATTGTTCCAATGGTTAATTACCTTCACTGTTTTAAAAAAAAACAAAAACAACCCCCCTCCCCCCCACAAATTTTCATTATTTCTAGTCTCTTATCCAATTAGAGATAAGAGCACAGCTGGAGTGAAGACAGTGCTTGGCTATCAAAGAGGTGTGTTGGGAGTTGCAACCCAGGAGTTGGTATTAGGGACAATATGCATCTCAGATGAACAGAGAGGCACATATCAGCTGGATTGAAGTATGGGGACTGGTGACCAGAAGGAGCTGTTTCTTCAGGTTCCCTGTTGCTCCAGTGTTTGTGTCTTTACTTAGTGCTTGTGGGGCAGGGGTATCTCCAGACCAGGAAGGGTTGGGTCTCTTAGGGTATGTCTGCACCGTGCGGGGAGGGAAATCCACAGCAGCGAGTCTCAGAGCCTGGGTCAGCTGACTTAGCCTTGTGCTACAAGGCTCAAAATGGCAGTATAGATACCCGTAGTACAGTATAGATCAGAGGTTCTCAAACTGTGGTTCACGAGCTCCATTCGGGTGGTCCGCAGATAGTTCCCTCTAAGGTGCATGTCTGGCCAGCCACACGTGAGAGAATGAAGGGCCACCCACCTTATTAGTGGAGCCATGCAGGCGTGGCACCGACTAGGTACCTGGACCCTGGAGAAGACGCACATGTAAGGTGAGGTGGTGGCCTTGTGAGGCATGGGGGGGTAGGTGGGAGGGGGCAGTGGGGTGAGAAGAGGGGGTGGGGGAAATATGGGACATGGAGGGCTGCGGCGGCCAGAGAAAGAGGCGACTTTCCCCAGCTCTAGGGCTGTGGTTGCCACGGAGAGACCCCCCCTCCTTCCCAGCCCCAGCTCGAGGGCTGCCGCGTTGTGGGAGAGAGGGAGAGAACCCCTCCTTCCCAGACCCAGCTCGAGGGCTGCCGCGGTGGGGGAGAGAGGGCACATCCATTTAGTTAGAAAGGTAAGACTACTGATATTAAAATATGAGTTGTGTGCTTTTATTTGTAGAACAAAAAGCCATTAATTATTATTCAGGTTTATTCACCTAGCGCTTTTATCCAAAGCACTTCACAATAGTTAGCTAATGGTACAAACAATATTTGGAAAGATTAAGTGGTCCGCCGAGACCCGCAGCAATTTTCAAGTGGTCCGTGGAAAAAAAAATGTTTGAGAACCACTGGTATAGATACTGTACTGCTATTTTGAGCCCTTTAGTGTGAACCTGAGTCAGTTGACCCGGGCTCTGAGATTCGCTGCGGTGAGTTGTTAGGTTTGGTCTTGTTTTGTTTTGCAATATAGCTGTAGCCATAGGAGCAGGCACCATGTCTTCCTCTGTATCTTGTACTCCTTTCTCCTTCATCTCACTGGGCCACATTCCATCCTTCGGCTGTGGAGCTGCTCTTCAGAAATCCACTACTTCAATCCAGCTGATATGTGCCTCTCTGCTTCCTCTTTGTGCAAGTAGCGTCAGTACCACTTGCTTTGCTGGGGAGTGTGGGAAGGGGCTGTGTAGGTCTGTGCACCTGGCAAGCAGGGTCAGGCTGCTGTCCTTGGACCCACGGATTCTGTGTTTCATAGATGTACCCTCACTGGGCTGACTGGGATGCTCTGTGTGGGTGGCTGATGGTCATAATTTCAGTCCTAGAGATGTAATTAGAGGCTCCTGCCCACAAGAGAACGGCCTAGTGTCTGATTAGGCAGTGAACAATATGCAGTGGCAAAGGACTGGACCAGATGTGGTGACAGCTGGTTGAGTCAGTGTGTAATCATGCTGGTCAGTGTGGAGGCTGCACTGTGCTCTGTATGGTGGGTGTTACTAAGCGGTTGCCAGTCTGTTCACACATTGCAAGATAATTCAAGGTAATATGTGGTGAATCAATGTGAATCAAATGCACCTTGTTCCTGGCCTCTGCTATTTCAGTCCTGGGCAGCCCATATACAGCTCTGACAATGCCCCTTGATCCTGACATACCACCTGCCCACACCCCACTGTTTCAGTCCTGAGACATCTCCACAACTGAAACTGCTGACTGTGTGAGGGGAGTATGTGAGGGTTATTTTTCCTGGTAATGTCAGAAGTGTTGAGGCAGGTGCAGAACCTTACAGGTTAAGAGCCTGGTTACGCTGTGAAGTGGCCTGGGGTGAGCTGGACACAAGGGTGATGGGGTCGGTGATGTGTTTGGAATCTCTCTGAGCACTGTTTCCTTTGACTCACTGAATGTAAATTGAGTAAAGGAAAACTGGGAATCATCCTCCCACACAGCCCTCTTTGCTGCAGATATGGGACTCTGGCATCTCTGGTTCTGCACTCTGAGCTGACTGAGTAACATCTCCTTTCCTCTCTGGCTGTGACAGAACAATCCTGCAGCCCCTGGGAGATGAGTGCCATCTGCCCCCTGCAGAGCATTAAGCCTGCAAGCCTACCAGGCGCTTCAGGCAATGATTGTGATGTCCCCTGGGCTGTGAGGCTCCGGGGTGCTTGCTTGCTTTTACCCCATTTTCCTTGTCTACAGGCCCCATGTGCTGCTTCCTCCCCCATCACTCACCTGAATTTGTCAGACTTCCAGTGTTTGCCCCATTCCTCCCCAGCCTTAATGCTGTGGGGCACTAGCTCATTGTTCAGTGTTCTGGAGACTGTTTGATTCCCATCCTCCTGGCAGTGCCTCATGCTGAGGTTCCATGCCCATGTGAGTGAGGGGCAAAGAGATGTACACCCATTCTGTGATGCACACGCTCCAGTCAGCTACGTAAAAGAATAAATGGACACAAATCAGATGTCAAGAATTATAACATTCATAAACCAGTCGGAGCACACTCCAATCTCTCTGGTCACTCAATCACAGACATGAAGGTCGCTATCTTAAAACAAAAAAACTTCAAATCCAGACTCCAGTGAGAAACTGCTGAATTGGAATTCATTTGCAAATTGGATACTATTAATTTAGGCTTAAATAGAGACTGGGAGTGGCTAAGTCATTATGCAAGGTAGCCTATTTCCTCTTGTTTTTTCCTACCCCCCCCCCCCAGATGTTCAGGTTTAACTTGGATTTAAAAGCAAGCAAGTTTGGATGAGCTATTACCAGCAGGAGAGTGAGTTTGTGTGTGTATGGGGGTGGGGGTGTGTGTGAGAGAACCTGGATTTGTGCAGGAAATGGCCCAACTTGATTATCATGCACATTGTGTAAAGAGTTGTCACTTTGGATGGGCTATCACCAGCAGGAGAGTGAATTTGTGTGGGGGGGTGGAGGGTGAGAAAACCTGGATTTGTGCTGGAAATGGCCCAACCTGATGATCACTTTAGATTAGCTATTACCAGCAGGACAGTGGGGTGGGAGGAGGTATTGTTTCATATTCTCTGTGTGTATATAAAGTCTGCTGCAGTTTCCACGGTATGCATCCGATGAAGTGAGCTGTAGCTCACGAAAGCTCATGCTCAAATAAATTGGTTAGTCTCTAAGGTGCCACAAGTACTCCTTTTCTTTTTGCGAATACAGACTAACACGGCTGTTACTCTGAAACCTCTTTACTCTCTTTCTCTCATGCCAGCCCTTATATTGATATGAGCAGGCCTGACGTGTTGCCAAGGTGACTCCATCACAGGGCTGGCTTCCTTCTGCTCCGGTTTCAGATTTGGCAGCAGAGGCTGGCACAGTGCATGATGCCATCTCTGTCCTTCTCCCAAGATTAGATAGTCTCTCCTCTCCTTCTTAAGGACACGTACCCCCTTGTGGGGGTATATATACTGCAGTTTTAAGTGCAACATTATCTGTAGGGAGAGAACTGTGAGGTGTGTGTCTGTGTGGACCCCTAGGTGATGAGGAGGGTGGGAGTGTTACACAGGACAGTATAGAAAGAGGTAGGGTATGTGTGTGTGGGAAGGGACGTCCTGCATACTCATCACATTGTACTGTCCAGCATTGCTGGAATATCTAGTCCAGCAATCTGGTGGCTGTATCCTTTCTTGTACCTCTTCTTTCAGCAGAAGTACCGTGCTAGGTTGTTCCCCTCTGGATGGGGATACATCACTTAAGAACCTCAGTCATGGGCACTGCAGAAAAATATAGGGTAGCTAGAATTCTTTATGGGCCTTGGAGAAAGGGAAAGTCCTTGTACAGTGATCCTTGGAGTGGGGTGTGGGTACCGTGTAGGACATCAGCTGTGAGCTGCTTCAGTTGCTATGCAAGCGGCTCCCATCTGAATTTCAGAGTGGCAAATGGGTTTGAGTCCCACTTGATTGGGAGTGAGGTGGGGCTGGCATTTGGTGTATTTGGGGCAGTGTTTTGGGGAGGATAGTACTGGACAGTCTTTATCCCTGGTATGCGCTTCCTTCTAACCGTGATTGACTGAGAAGCGTACACCTCCCTTAGGCTGGAATGTGGCCAGCACATGGGGGTTAAATCCACAGGGACCTTTTGTGACCACAAGTGATCAGAAATTTGGGTTTATGTCCTGTCTGAAAGATGTCCCCTCCAGAATCACAATGACCCCTAACATTTGGGTCAATCCTCACTTAGATAGGAGGGCGCCCCCAGCTGAGTCATCCACACCATGCTCTGAAGCACCTGACTGCTCCTTGAAAGTCTCCCATCCTAGCACTGCCCAGACCTGACATTGCTTACTATAGCTTGAGCTGGTGATCTTTGTAGCCTCAGGTGACATGGCAACAGCCTTCTTGCATTTAATCAGGTAAGCAGTGAGTACATGGATCTACAGGCAATACTGTATAGGAGAGATTGAGCCATTGCCAGCCCCTCTGCCCTTTGCCTGGCATGTGCCTTCACCAGCCATGTATGCCCCAGATACCCGCCCACCCAAATAGCTGACACCTGATGTATCACCACTACCTCACTGCAATGGAATCCTGCGGGTGGATTGCAGCGTAGCCCAAGCTGCTTACAGCCACGCTCTGCTCTAATAAAAATAGTGTCACTGGAGGGGCAACAAATCCAAACGGTGAGGGCATTCCCCCTGCTTCCCACTCTTTTCTCTGGGATCCAGAGCGGGCATCAGTGGCACGTGATGCCTGTGAACTTGGTGCCACCTCTAATAAAGTGCTCCCTGGAGAGCTGAGATTGGGCCTGGTAGGCGGAAGAGGCAGTGGCACTAGCTTTCTCTGAAAGCCACAACTGCAGCAAGTTCGGTTCATGCATTCTGAGACCAGGCTGATTTCTGTATCTTGTAATTGTCTTAAAGGGAGGGTGGAGTAATTGGCTCTGGAATTGATACAGACAAGCGCACGGTGCATGCATCTGGGCCCCAGATGGGCAGTTCTTTTAATTGGGCTGATGAAGAGAGTGGAGCTGATCAGGTGATAAGGAATTTAATCCCCACCACCTTTCTGGCTACCCCACTCCTCACGTTGTAAGTGAGCCATCAGAATGAAGTCCCTCCCATGGGGTGGGGGTAGGGCGGGTTTGCATGTGATGGGGATTAAACCTTTCCTAACCTTCCTTTCCGTATAGGTGAGCAGTTGAAATAGGGCCGCATCCATGGGGTGTAATGGGCTCTTCATGAGAGGAGGTAAATAGGGTGATCAAACCAAACACTGAGAGTTATAAACCATGGGGATGTTCATGATCAGCAGTGATGGCAGTACAGGCCCCAGTCCAGGGTTGTAGATGGAGCTGCCAGCTAGCTTGTCGTATGAGTCTGGCTGACCTCCTTCCCTTGTCTCTGTGCTATCACACTGTGACCCTGGGAACGGGGTGAGAGGAGCAGTTATGCTAGGGAAGGTCTGTGGGGTGGGGCAGTATACAGGCAAACATGAAACCAAAGCAAGCTCCCGCCTACACCTCTCTGAGATGTTACTCAGTTTGGGAACTTGGTGTCTTTGTTTCATGTATGTGTGGAGGTGTGTGAGAGGAGTCTCTGTAGCCTGTACTCTGCTGGGCTGTCTCCTCCTCCCCCAGTTCCCATTGCACTAGCTGTATTGTTCACTGTCCTCTTTAATTGACTACCTTTCTGTATGTGAACTCTTCTAAATCTGCTACTTAATTTTCAGTCTGTTGCTCTTGTCACAAACCAGGGGGCCTTGCCACAGAATATGGGCCCAGTTTGCTGCGGTGTAGTACATGGGGCCGTGTATATATCTCCATATATCATGCATATATCACTTCAGACACAGCTGTACCTGGATGTGGCTCTTGAGCAGAGGGTGGGAAAAGATACCCCCCCTGCCCACCCCCCCCCCACACGCACACTAGCTGGGGTCCAGGAAGCCACCCATGGTGAAACCTTCAACCTCCAGTTCTTCCCGTTCCTTTCACTTCACAGGTAATGAGCATAGGCGGGAAGAAGGGCTTTGCTGTTTGCTTGCCTGTGCAGGAGCCAGTGCCTGGGCTCCTGAGCTAAGCTGTATCTGCAGGAGTTTTGGGCAGCTGCTTCTTCAAATCAGCGGCACTGCTATGGGTACCCGCATGTCCCCACAGTATGCCAACGTTTTTATAGCTGACTTAGAATAACGCTTCCTCAGCTCTCGTCCCCTAATGTCCCTACTCTACTTGCACTACATTGATGACATCTTCATCATCTGGACCCATGGAAAAGAAGCCCTTGAGGAATTCCACCATGATTTCAACAATTTCCATCCCATCATCAACCTCAGCCTGGACCAGTCCACAAAAGAGATCCACTTCCTGGACACTATGGCGCTAATAAGCGATGGTCACATAAACTCCACCCTATACTGGAAACCTACTGACCGCTATTCCTACCTACATGTCTCCAGCTTTCACCCAGATCACACCACATGATCCATTGTCTACAGCCAAGCTCTACGATACAACCACATTTGCACCAACCCCTCAGACAGAGACAAACACCTACAAGGTCTCTCTCAAGCATTCTTACAACTACAATACCCACCTGCTGAAGTGAAGAAACAGATTGACAGAGCCAGGAGAGTAGCCAGAAGTCACCTACTACAAGACAGGCCTAACAAAGAAAATAACAGAACGCCACTAGCTGTCACCTTCAGCCCCCAACTAAAACCTCTCCAACGCATCATCAAGGATCTACAACCTATCCTGAAGGACGACCTATCGCTCTCACAGAACTTGGGAGACAGGCCAGTCCTTGCTTACAGACAGCCCCCCAACCTGAAGCTAATACTCACCAGCAACCACACACCACAGAACAGAACCACTAACCCAGGAACCTGTCCTTGCAACAAAGCCCATTGCCAACTGTGTCCACATATCTATTCAGGGGACATCATCACAGGGCCTGATCACATCAGCCACACTATCAGAGGCTCGTTCACCTGCACATCTACCAATGTGATATAGGCCATCATGTGCCAGCAATGTCCCTCTGCCATGTACATCGGCCAAACTGGACAGTCTCTACGTAAAAGAATAAATGGACACAAATTGGACGTCAAGAATTAGAACATTCAAAAACCAGTCAGAGAACACTTCAATCTCTCTGGTCACTCAATTACAGACCTAAAAGTGGCAATTCTTCAACAAAAAGACTTCAGAAACAGACTCCAAGGAGAGACTGCTGAATTGGAATTAATTTGCAAACTGGATACAATTAACTTAGTCTTGAATAGAGACTGGGAGTGGATGGGTCATTACACAAAGTAAAACTATTTCCCCATGTTTATTCCCTCCCCCCTTCCTCAGACGTTCTTGTCAACTGCAAAAGGTTCCTCCTCCCCCACCCCCGCTCTCCTGCCTGTACTAGCTCATCTTAAGTGATCACTCTCGTTACAGTCTGTATGGTAACACCCATTGTTTCATGTTCTCTATGTATATAAATCTCCCCACTTTATTTTCCACAGTATGCATCCGATGAAGTAAGCTGTAGCTCACGAAAGCTTATGCTCAAATAAATTGGTTAGTCTCTAAGGTGCCACGAGTCCTCCTTTTCTTTTTGCGGATACGGACTAACAGGGCTGCTGCTCTGAATCCTCTCCTGCTGACACTTCTGTTTTTGTGGGGGAGGTGACAAGCTACAGCTCCTGCTTGTGCTGCCCTGCAGAGGTCAGAGCAGTGGGCTGCCTGTGTCTCCATGCTCACTGCTGTGGAGAAGGTGGCAGGTCTCCTAATCTGATTAGGGGCCAGAATGTGCCTTCCAGGAAACTCTGTAATCCAGTCAAGGGGGCGAGATCCAGGGGAGGGCAACTAACCCTTTGTCCTGCGGGAGTGGGCCCTTCATTAGAGTGCAAAGGGGAACATTTCTGCCTGGGCCTGTTTCTCATTCCAGGGGCATTGGAAACTTGTTGGATATTGGTGTTGTGGGCATGGGGTGCGGCTAGAGGCACTTAGATTCATGGAGTCCAAGGCCAGAAGGGACCATTGTGATCAACTGGTCTGACCTCCTGTGTAACACAGGCCATAGAACTTCACTTGTGTTGGTACGGGCCATGTCAGGAGGGTTGTTGGGCATTGGAAATGTGGGTATGGGCCCTATTGGGGCAGAAATGCTGGGCATCAGGGCAGGGATAGGCCCTGGCAGCAGGGACAGGGGTCCCTCCCTGGCAAGGAGGGCAGGAGCTCGGGCAGAGAGAGGGGGAAGAAGTGCTACGAACAGGAATTGATGGAGTGATTAAGGGTCCCTGGATGGTGGGGGTGGAGAGGCGCTGCCCCAGTACAAGCAGTCATTAAAACTCAGGTCATCTTGTGTGTGGTATCTAGAGCAACGAAGGACTAGTACCTTCAACCATGCCCAGACTCTGTCAGTCCTCTCCTGTCTTTGTATGAGGATGCCATTCCCAGTGGAGTGCACTCCTATTTTCAGAAGGAACCCTTGGAGCATCTTTCCTGAGTCCTCTGGGTCCAGCTGTCCGGCTCCAAGAGCCAGCAGGTATCTCCCACTGCTGATCCCAACCTTCATCTCTTTCCAGCCTTCTCTGGCCTTGGCTCTCTGGCTTAGGAAGAACAGCTGGTTAGCCTCTCCCTGGCTTTTTCCCCCTCAGCCCTTTTCAGCCTCCCAGCACTGGCTTTGGGTCTATAAGATCAGCCAGTTAGTCCCTCTGCTTTAATTCCTGATAATTCCTTCCTCTTTGCAGGAAGCACCTGCAAATCTTTCCCTAGAGACCTCCTCCAGTCTCCTCCCCACTGCTCTGATTCACGGGGGTGTCACTTCTGACCTTTTTTAGCCCCCAGGTGCTGCCCCACCCTCTTAATTGGCCAAACTGGGAGCAACCATTTTGGCACAGGAGGGCTGGACATGCTTCCTTTACAGGGGCCAGCGACTCTGTGGTAGGACTGTAACTCTACAGCAAGATGAGTCTATGGTCTACTGAAAGTGTGGGGACAGCGTAAGTGTGGGGACAGCGTAAATTATACTGAGTTCAACATCAAAGCAAGCAACATGGATAGCTGCAGCAATTTCACACTTTCCAGCATGGATCGGAAGTAGCTGTAGAATGCTGAGACTTTCTGTGGAGTTTGGATCTGGCTAAGGAGAAAGTTGGGTGTGTGTGAAGTCTGCTTCCTGTGCTGTCCCCAGTCTGGGGAGAAATAGAGGCCTCTGTCTCCTGGGCTCTGAGTCAGGCATCTTTCTCTAGGCCAAAATTCAGCTAATAAAAAATTAAATTCTGCCTGGTCATGCTGTGTAGGTGGCCACTGCCTCACTCAGGGGAGCTGAAAGCCAGTGTCCAGTGGGAGAAGGGAATGGGAAGCAGAGGCATTTTTTTCCCTCTCCTCCCTGTATTGGGTATATTCAGCGAGACGCTGATATGAAATGCCTGCATTCAGTTTATATGTCATTGGCTTGACAAGCTATACAAACACAACCAGTGTGTAACGGAGGTGGAGCTGTCAGGTCTGTGTCATAATCCGCCTAGGGCAGGGCTTCACCCTATGTTGGGGGTTACTGCCCAGTGGTAGGTAGCTCGGTGCCATCTATACAACTCTCCCTCGTCCATGCCCAGCTCCTCCTCGTTGCTTTTTGATTAAGTCTTTTGTCCCTGATCATCTGGGGACTTTCTGGCTCCTTCATGTGCAGACCCTGGCCAGTCTCTCCCTGTTATGCTTTTTGCAGTTGCTCCTTGCTAGGTTTGGAATGTGCTTTGTGACTCAGTTTCCACCTCTGGTTTATGATCAGAAGTTCTGCATCTGATGAGAGTGTGCAATAAGTTTGCACCTCTCCCCACAATGAGGGATCTGCTGGGATGACAGATCCTTGCAGGCAACTTTAGTTATTTGTCCATCCCTATGATTTGGATGTTGGTCTGGTACACTGAGCATCATTCACCTTTGTGGAAGGTTGTGTGCTCTCCTGTTTGGGAGGTGAGACCTGACGATGGTGCTGTAGTACTGGAGCACGGTTTTGTTTGAATATAGTCAGACACCACGGATTAATCCCCACCAGCTGCTCGTGCAGGCACGTGCGCATGCCTGTGCCTGCTGCACTATGCTTACAAAGGCTACTGAACCGATCTTCCGAGTGCCCTGCAGAACGTTCCCTACTGTCAGTAACCCTCACTGCTGAGGTGTTAAACTACTCTGCTTAAACTATGCATGGAGCAGCAGCTAATGGCAGACTTGAGTCACAATGCGAAGGTGGTCGCAACCCCACGTTTGGGTGTGTTCCAATAAATGCTGCCCTGGTGCCATTCTCTTGGGGCACAGAAATCTGGTCCGGGTTAGTTTTTCCTCGCACTCCAGCCAAGGCTTCACCCCAGGTCCATTCCAAGGGAGCACAGGATGCAAGGTTCATCTCTTCCCAGGACGGCTACTTGGGGGCAGTCCTGGGCTTGGAAACCAAGTCTGTGCTGGAAGTCACATGAGTCCATAGGCTTCTGTCCCAGGAAGCTAACAAAGCACCTCACTGCACAGGGGGTTTCCCCTACTATGGTGCAGCTTGTCTCTACGGGAAGTGCTGGTGCCACAAACAGCCTGTTGTTCACCCGCTGCTTGAACTCTAGTGTGACAGATGGCCCAGGTGCAGCTCCACTGCATGTATCCAGTAGAGTAGATGCTCCAGCTCTTGGAGTCTCCCTTTCCCTTCCCCCTAGGTCATATATCTCTCTTCCCCCTCCCTCTCCTGAAGTCTGGGTCTGGAGCCTGGAGCTGAATTCTCCTCTCCCCCTAGGGGAGGTTGTCTGGCTCCATTGGTGGGGTGAGGAATTTCAAGCCTCAACAGACATCAGCCCTGAAGCGCTCAAGGAGCGGGGGTCCATGCAGATGCTGATTGGGACCCAACTTCCCCATGTAGCCCTCAGGGGAAGGGGAATGTGCTGGGCCACGTGCTGGCTGCTCTGTGTGAAAGTTCTCTCAATCGGATTATTTGTATCTTATCGTATAGTCAGTGCCTTCAGTTGCCCTGATTCTGCTGTAAGCCTCTTACTGCAAAACCCGGGGTCACCATTAAACAGCACATCACACCCAGGAGCATTGCTGCAGGCACTTGGCAGCCAGCTGACTGTGTTAAAATATGGGAGGTTCTCCATGGATTTTGCCCCTCTCAAGGGCTAGCAGATGGCAGGATTAAGGGGCTGCTCCACTAGTATGGGGTCCCTCAGTGACTTTCTCTGAGTGTTGAAGTGGGATCTGTCTTACTGGGGCTTGCAGGGGGGTTAACACAGTAGGAGCTGGCTAAGAGGGATGCTAATCAGGGAGGAGATGAGATCCAGCATCCTGCCTTTCCTCTGTGGAGCAGTAGATCCACCCAGTGTAGGGGACAGCAGGGCCTAGGCCAGGGGCTTGGACACACTTGTTGAGCTGGTTTCTTGCTGTTGCGCACTTGTGCTGGATGCTGGCGGACATAGGCCTGCAGGTGTCATTGCTCTTCCAGACCCAGCTAATTCCACTTTAAATCCATCTGCCTTTCTACCTATCTAGGTATAGTACTTCTTGTAACTGGAGTAATCCCTCTTCCCCAGCAAACACACCCACCTTGCCTTGCTGTCCCATGTTTTCCAGGTGCATGTGACAAGGGCTCCTTTCTTGCGATCTTCCCCATGAGCGTCCCTCTCTCCCTTCAATAGGGGGCATGGTTATCAGGGGCACACTGCCATCAGATAGGTGATCATGTGGTTATCAGATCAGTGGGAGAGGCACACAGAGGCTCCCTGGCTCTAGGAGCTGGTGGTGTCCTATGGTGAGGGCTGGTGGGCTGCCCAAGAGAGAGAGAGGCTGGGATGTATCACTGGGCTGGCCTGTGTGGTACATGGGGAGGAGCAGCAGGGCAATTCAAGTTTCACATTTTAAGGTTGGCAGCATTGCGGTCCTGTGGCCCTCTCAGGCTTTGCTGGGGCTGCCTTATACACCTTATTTCAAGGATATGTCATTCAGCTGGAGCTTGTAATCGGTACTGTTGGCCCAGGTAGGGGCTTTTTATAGACAGTGTTGTTCATCGGCGACTTGGGTGCTGTGTGTGCATCTCATCACTGCCCTGCACGCCCCCTCTGGGAAGTAAAGGGTGACAGCGGGATGTCACACCTCCTGTCTGAGGCTTCCAGCAAGGACCCAATTGTACATGTCTGACATCAGGCCGTCACCTGCCTGAAAACTTTGACTGTAATTTGAATACTGTGGAGAGCAGGCAGCAGGCTAAATGGGCCCTTTTCCATCTGCAGTTTCTGTGGTGACTAACTCACTTCACACACAGGCCACTCATTTGGTTTGGATTTGAACTGCTGACCGAAAGCCCAGTAAGCCATTCCCACTGCCCCTTGGCTTGGTCGGAAGTGCGACTGCTTTTCCGTAAGGCTGGTGTCCGTGGTTGAGCCATGGTGGAATTCAGGGTGCAAATATCTTGGCTTCTGTTTTCCCAGCTGCCCTGACTAAACAAGGCTTCGTGCTGGTTCACGCAAAGTTTGTCAGGTGCCTCTGTCATTTATTTGAAATTCAAATAAATAGCTGTGACTGGCAGCCAAGGTGCTGGATTGAGGGCTGCCAAGGGACAGGAGCCACTGTGGTGCCGTGGGCAGGAGGGTGGGGGAGGTGAGCACAGTTCCTGCTGTTAGATCAATCACCTGACTCTCCTCCCTCAGCCTTGCTAAAAAGTATCTGGGTCACACACAGGCAGCTGTTTAAAGCACATTGACACAGGCCTGTGCACTCTTGCTGCTTGTAGTGCAGTGCTGCCACCTGGTGGTGAAAGTCATTTGCTGCATCTATTCTGTTGTCTGAGTTGAGCCTACAGATCCTGTAAAAAGAAAAGGAGTACTTGTGGCACCTTAGAGACACGTACTCCTTTTCTTTTTGCGACTACAGACTAACACAGCTGCTACTCTATCATACAGATCCTGTGAATCAGTGGAAGAGGATATAAAAGAGATACGGTCTAATTCTTCCCCCCCTCCCTCCCCCAGCCCCCCGCAGTTCCTGAGATCCCCACAGTGTTTCTAGGGGTGCAGGAATTAGAGATGTGACCTGAAGGGCATCCAGTCCTCCTGGCCAGAGGCTGAGGGATCCCATGCAGAGGGTCAGTAGTGCAAATTTTCAGACTTTGCCCCATGTGTTTTGGGCTTGGTGGCTGATTGGCTATGGGCACAAAGCGGCTCTGCTGCCCACTTATCAGGATAGTCCCAGCTGATGGCAGTAGTGGCCTGAGTGCTGTGTTTGGTCTTTGCTGGCTGTAAAATGGAAACGGAGGTCTTTCCCGTCCCACCATGGTGTGGCCTTTTTATTGTATTTAAAGTGAATTTAGTAATGTGGTGTTACACTCAAGGTACCAATTGGGGATTGGTCCTGCTTTGAGCAGGGGGTTGGGCTAGATGACCTCCTGAGGCCCCTTCCAACCCTGATATTCTATGATTCTATACAGGTATGGGCTCCAGTGACATGCTGCTGGAGTGACTCATAGATTCCAAGGTCAGAAGGGACCATTGTGGTCATCTAATCTGACCTGTGTAACATAAGCCACAGAACTTCGTTTCCCCCCCCCCCCCCAAAAAAAAAAAAAAGAATAACTTCCCAGGAATGGTGGTGCATACACTGGGGGAAGTGCAACCAAGGTGGGGGCTTCAGAGTGCTGGGTGTTGAGGATGGGGGTGACAGGGCAAGGTTGCTTCGTGGTGGGAGGGGAGGCTGTGCGTGTCATGGTACTGGCAGGTGGGGGTATGTGGAGCTTGCTGACCACTCTCTTTGTGTCCCTAGACTCCACCTGCCCCACAAAGGCGTCCTCCCTTCCCTCCAGGGCAGCCAGCCCAGCCGTTGGGGATCCAGGAGGATAAAGCACAGGCCAGCAGTGTATAAGTATGTGGCATTTTTATTAGCTTCCCCAAGCTGTGTAGTTTCAGCAGCTGCAGCAACATCACTGTTCAAGAGCTCTCCTCCCTCCCACTCGCATCTCACCTTATGTTACCCTCTTGTGTCTGCATGAAACCAGGCTGCTGAGGGCCAGGCTGCCTGCCCATCTTGTGTGTCACTAACCTTGTCCCAGAGGGCAGCGCTCTGAGCTGGACTTTAATCTGCTAACGTGGCAGCCTTGCCCTGGTTATTCTGCTACCGAGAAGCTTGTGACCTTCCGATGTCACCGTCCATGAGCATTTCTGCTGGCTGCAGAGGTGGGGGACAGTGGAGCAGCTGGTGGCTCCCCAACAGTCCTGGATTTATGACACTGTAGTGCCAAGAACCTTGACAACTGGAGCTCTATAAAGACCTAAGACTGGTAGATGATCTAAATCAGTCGTTCTCAACCCCGGGTACTCAGAGATCTTCCAGGGGATAGGTATATCAACTCATCTAGATATTTGCCTAATTTTACAGCAGGCTACATAAAAAGCACTAGCAAAGTCAGTACAAACTAAAATGTCATACACACAATGACTTGTTTATACTGCTCTATATACTATACACTGAAATGTAAGTGCAATATTTATATTCCAGTTGATTTTTTTTAATAATTATATGGTAAAAATGAGACAGTAAGCAATATTTCAGTAGTAGTGGGCTGTGACACTTTTGTATTTTTGTGTCTGATTTTGAAAGCAAGTCATTTTTAAGTGAGGTGAAAGTTGGAGGTATGCAAGACCAGTCAAACTCCTGAAAGGGGTACAGTAGTCTGGAAAGGTTGAGAGCTACTGATCTAAACAAGGCTGTCCAAGGGGTTGAGGGAAGGCATTCGAGTCGGACCAGGGCATGAAGCCAAGCTTCAGGAGAGTCTGAGCATGCCAGGTATGGTGGGGTATGGATGGGAACCCCTTTGGTCAGGTCATGTCTGGTGATAGACAAGTTGTGCCCCAGGAGTGAGACCTCAGACCATCTCACTTCATTGAAGTGGGGCAGGACCTAGAGAGGTGAGTCCTGAGGGCAGATTCCATTGGGTGAGCTGAGGTGGTGTTCCCAGGTCTTGGTCCCAAATTCTCTTTAATTGTTCTTTGTAGTATGGTAGCACTCAGAGGCTCCCATTGTGCCCACTGAGCTGCATGCTACAGAGACACACGGGAGCATGTGGTGCCTGCTCTGAAGATCTTTGTTTCCTTGTTTCCGTTTAATGAGCTTGTGCCATCCCCTCTGTGTTATACCAATAAAATAAAAACCAGCAGGCTCTTATTAAAGGGGAAAAGGCAAAATGCCACATTTATTATGAATACAGAAAGAATCATAGTAAGCAGTTAGTTATCGCTATAACATTCCATTCAATCTCATATTTATTCACACATTCATTCATGCACGCACACGCGCACACACACACACAGGTTCTGCAAGGTTGTTATCATAGTTACCAGCCTTAGAGTTGCTCGTGCCAAGCCACTGGCCAGGTGGCCTGGACATGAGGAGGGAGCAGGGCCTTGTCAGATACTCATCTGATGCTCCTGGAAGTTGATTTGCAGAATCAGACCCCAAAGTTCTCACTTTCTAGAGTCCATTTTTATAGGAATTTCTTCCTATACCATTCTATGGGAATTGCTTCATCATGCTGCTGCTGAATCAATCAGCAGATGGCACATTCCTGATGGCTCCGTGCTGCTAGATGTTATCTTGTTGTTTGGTTCTCCCATCCTTGAGGCTGTTGGGTGGATTCCAGTCTGCCCTCCGGGGGGTCCTCTGGTTATTTCCACTTGACGCCTTCTTCAGCCAATGGACATTGGATTCTTACCCCCTGATCTACACTAGGACTTTAGGTCAAATTTAGCAGCGTTAAATCGATGTAAACCTGCACCCGTCCACACAATGAAGCCCTTTGATTCGACTTAAAGGGCTCTTAAAATCGATTTCCTTACTCCACCCCTGACAAGTGGATTAGTGCTTAAATCGGCCTTGCCGGGTCGAATTTGGGGTACTGTGGACACAATTCGACAGTATTGGCCTCTGGGAGCTATCTCAGAGTGTTCCATTGTGACCGCTCTGGACAGCACTCTCAACTCCGATGCACTGGCCAGGTAGACAGGAAAAGAACCGCGAACTTTTGAATCTCATTTCCGGAGACTGCGGGAACTGTGGGATAGCT
Source organism: Lepidochelys olivacea (assembly GCF_965140295.1). Taxonomy (NCBI): domain Eukaryota; kingdom Metazoa; phylum Chordata; order Testudines; family Cheloniidae; genus Lepidochelys; species Lepidochelys olivacea. The sequence continues at coordinate 55,749,520 of NC_140416.1, forward strand.
ATCCACAGTGCAACACTCCGGAAGTCGACGCTTGCCTCGGTACTGTGGAAGCACTCCGCCGAGTTAATGCACTTAGAGCATTTTCTGTGGGGACACACACACTCAAATATATAAAAACGATTTCTAAAAAACCGACTTCTATAAATTCGACCTAATTTTGTAGTGTAGACATACCCTTAGGCTGGCACCTCCCTGATCATTCAGTTATTATCCACACCAAGCATCCATCCTCTATCTCTATTTTAATCACAATTGTTAACAAAGCGAGATGAATACAGCAAAAGGGTGGGGAGTCTCTGGGTGCTGTTTCTGTTGTTACAGAGTATTGTTTTGAGTCTCTCTGTGTGAGAGTAGTTGTTGTTACAAAGAATTGCTTTGAGAACAGACTCTGTCTTAGAATGTAATAACACAATTAGCAGCTTGCAAGTTTCACACAGAGAGGGAGAGAAACAGTACCAAAAACCAAGAGACCTCTTAATTAGTAATACCCTGGAATTTAAACTAGGGGGAATCAAACTCATTTGTGATTTTAATACAGAACTTCTTTAATATGATCCAACATCTGCACAATGACCCCCGTGTTTCCATGTTTCCCTCAGTGCCTTGCGTGGTGGGTGGCAGGTTCGTGGTGAGCAGTGCCTTCCAGGCCAAGTCCCTTTGTGATCCCCAGTCCAGTGTCCCTCCTTTGTTAGATACCAAAGGCTTAACCAGGTAGAGATGTAAGCAGTTCGCTGCTCAGTCTGGGGCTTCTTGGAAGTCTTTTGGGTGGAGGCAGTGTGGCTGAGACGTTGCATCTTTGTGTAGCACCATGGGAGACAAAGGGAGCGAGCCCCAAATCTGTGTGAGGCAGAATGAAGAGGTTTGGCAGGAAGTGAAGTGCTTCAGGTTTCAGAGTAGCAGCCGTGTTAGTCTGTATCCGCAAAAAGAAAAGGAGTACTTGTGGCACCTTAGAGACTAACGCATTTATTTGAGCATAAGCTTTCGTGAGCTACAGCTCACTTCTTCGGATGCATACAGTGGAAAATGCAGTGGGGAGATTTTATATACACAGAGAACATGAAACAATGGGTGTTACCATACAGACTATAACGAGAATGATCAGGGAAGGTGAGCTATTACCAGCAGAGGGGGGAGAGAGAAAGAAAACACCTTTTGTAGTGATAATCAAGGTGGGCCATTTCCAGCAGTTGACAAGAACGTGTGAGGAACAGTAGGGGGAGAAAAATAAACAAGGGGGAAAAGTTTTACTTTGTGTAATGACACATCCACTCCCAGTCTTTATTCAAGCCTAATGTAACGATGTCCAGTTTGCAAATTAATTCCAATTCAGCAGTCTCTTGTTGGAGTCTGTTTTTGAAGTTTTTCTGTTAAAGAATTGCCACTTTTAGGTCTGTAATCGAGTGACCAGAGAGATTGAAGTGTTCTCTGACTGGTTTTTGAATGTTCTAATTCTTGACGTCCGATTTGTGTCCATTTATTCTTTTACATAGAGACTGTCCAGTTTGGCCAATGTATGCGGCAGAGGGGCATTGCTGGCACATGATGGCATATATCATATTGGTAGATGTGCAGGTGAACGAGCCTCTGATAGTGTGGCTGATGTGATTAGGCCCTAGGATGATGTCCCCTAAATAGATATGTGGACACAGTTGGCAGCGGGCTTTGTTGCAAGGATAGGTTCCTGGGTTAGTGTTTTTTGGTGTGTGGTTGCTGGTGAGTATTAGCTTCAGGTTGGGGGGCTGTCTGTAAGCAAGGACTGGCCTGTCTCCCAAGATCTGTGAGAGCGATGGGTCGTCCTTCAGGATAGGTTGTAGATCCTTGATGATGCGTTGGAGAGGTTTTAGTTGGGGGCTGAAGGTGACAGCTAGTGGCGTTCCGTTATTTTCTTTGTTAGGCCTGTCCTGTACTAGGTGTCTTCTGGGTACTCTCCTGGCTCTGTCAATCTGTTTCTTCTCTTCAGCAGGTGGGTATTGTAGTTGTAAGAACACTTGATAGAGACCTTGTAGGTGTTTGTCGAGAGGTTTGTGCAAATGTGGTTGTATTGTAGAGCTTGGCTGTAGACAATGGATCGTGCGGTGTGGTCTTGTCTGGATGAAAGCTGGAGGCATGTAGGTAAGTATAGCGGTCAGTAGGTTTCCGGTATAGGGTGGTGTTTGTGACCATCGCTTATTAGCACTGTAGTGTCCAGGAAGTGGATCTCTTTTGTGGACTGGTCCAGGCTGAGGTTGATGATGGGATGGAAATTGTTGAAATCATGGTGGAATTCGTCAAGGGCTTCTTTTCCATGGGTCCAGATGATGAAGATGTCATCAGTGTAGCGCAAGTAGAGTTAGGGGCATTAGGGGACGAGAGCCGAGGAAGCATTGTTCTAAGTCAGCTATAAAAACGTTGGCATACTGTGGGGCCATGCGGGTACCCATAGCAGTGCCGCTGATTTGAAGGTATACATTGTCTCCAAATGTGAAATAATTACGGGTGAGGACAAAGTCACAAAGTTCAGCCACAAGGTTTGCCGTGACATTGTCAGAGATACTGTTCCTGATGGCTTGTAGTCCATCTTTGTGTGGAATGTTGGTGTAGAGGGCTTCTACATCCATAGTGGCGAGGATGGTGTTTTCAGGAGGATCACCGATGGATTGTAGTTTCCTCAGGAGGTCCGTGGTGTCTCGAAGATAGCTAGGAGTGCTGGTAGCATAGGGCCTGAGGTGGGAGTCTACATAGCCAGACAATCCTGCTGTCAGGGTGCCAATGCCTGAGATGATGGGCCATCCAGGATTCCCAGGTTTATGGATCTTGCGTAGCAGATAGAATACCCCTGCTCGGGGTTCTAGGGTTGTGTCTGTGCGGATTTGTTCTTGTGCTTTTTAAGGGAGTTTCTTTAGCAGATGGTGTAGTTTCTTTTGGTAACCCTCAGTGGGATCAGAGGGTAATGGCTTGTAGAATGAAGATCTCTATCAAGTGTTCTTACAACTACAGTACCCACCTGCTGAAGTGAAGAAACAGATTTACAGAGCCAGAAGTTACCTACTACAGGACAGGCCCAACAAAGAAAATAACAGAACGCCACTAGCTGTCACCTTCAGCCGCCAACTAAAACCTCTCCAATGCATCATCAAGGATCTTCAACCTATCCTGAAGGACAACCCATCACTTTCACTGATCTTGGGAGACAGGCCAGTCCTTGCTTACAGACAGCCCCCCAACCTGAAGCTAATACTCACCAGCAACCACACACTTGTCAACTGCAAAAGGTTCTCCCTCCCCGGCTCTCCTGCTGGTACTAGCTCATCTTAAGTGATCACTCTCGTTACAGTCTGTATGGTAACACCCATTGTTTCATGTTCTCTGTGTATATAAAATCTCCCCATTGCATTTTCCACTGAACGCAACTGATGAAGTGAGCTGTAGCTCACGAAAGCTTTTGCTCAAATAAATTTGTTAATCTCTGAGGTGCCACAAGTCCTCCTTTGCTTCAGGTTAAACGCCAGGGGGCGTGGGCGTTATTCTGTGCTGTACACTTAGAGGAGTTTGAGATGGAGGAAAGCTCTCCAGGGCTCAGTGCAGAGTTACTGCAACCGCAGTTTTCTGGTGCTTTGTCCAGCTATGCTATACCATCCCCATTGATGGGACTGCCACCAGGAGATAATTCCCCAGCCTCGTCCATCTTGCTGCTGGGGCATTTTTCCAGAGCTCAGCTTGTTGTCCTGTTAGCAGGCTTGGCAAATTTTATTTTGATTTTGTTTAATCATTTGATGGATGACACTGATGTTTATTTTTAAGCCTTTTCCCCCAATTTTTATTTATTTAAATTTTTGCAGTTGTAGGAAATTATGAAGGGTCAGACAATGGGTGGGGGGTGTCAGCCAGCAATTATGTAATGATGGTAGATGCTGAGATTCAGAAAGTTAAAGCTGTATTACCATTCAAACACAAACTGTCCATAGTGTGTGTCCAGATTTTCACCTTAAATCAAACTCTAAGTTCTTACGCAGCATTTTTCTTACTTTGCCTCTCTGCATTTTGATTATTATCAATGGAAATGTTTGTTTGTATACAGTGACATAAACATTTACCAACAAAAATCTTAAGCCTTCCAAACCAACCCATTGTCACTTCATCGCATGCTCCAAGTTCTGCCCCAAGTTTCTTCTAACTAAGTCATCTCCCTCCTTTGAAATTTACCCCACCTAACATTTGGAGACTGTTCTGACACACATACGCCTTAGCCCAGTCAGAGAGGCAGATTATTTAGCTTTTAAAAATCACTCCTCTGAGAGGAAGCTCAGCAGAATCTGCACACATGGGTTATTTAGTTCTGGTATGGAGTGGAATGAGTGAGATCAATAGCATTTATCCATTAACTCTGGCCTCGGTTCCCCTGTCACTCAGGCCTGCCCCCTCAGGGGCAAATATATAGCCAAAGGAAGCCATTAGCCAGCTAACTGGCTTCTGTGCTGACAGCAGTTCTTGGGTCCCATTAGTGTGTATGTTAACCCTTTAGTGCCCATTCCTGAAACATCCACACAGCCGTTGTGAGACACTGACCTGGTGTTTGGATTGCTCTCCTATACTGGGGCTCCCAGAGTGCTTTCTCCAGCAGTGCTGGAAGCAAGTGAGCAAAGGCAGCAGTCTGGGGTTGAGGGTACTAGCAGTCATCTTATTGTGGGGCGAAGGCAGTGTCAACAAGCAATATGCAGAAACCTGGCCAGTTCCCAAGTGTCTTTTTGCATGATGCAGCATGGCAGGGGATGGGGCCAGACAAGGAAGCCCTGGACTGCTAGCTCGTATCAGAGTGCCCAGCTATATAAAGGACAGAAGAGAATATTATGGCATTCTACAAGTGAATGTTTCCAGAATTCCAGGCCAGGAGGTGTTTTGGTCTCCTTGTCTCCAAAAGGACAGCACAGAAAAAGAAACAGGCCAGACAGACCATCCATGAAAAAGATTAGTGGCCTGGAGAGACTTTCACATGAAGAGAGACTGAGAATGATAAGTTTAGAGAGAGGGAAAATAAGAGGGGACATGAGAGAGGTACACAGAAAAATGAATGGTCTGGAGAAGGGAAATTGCTCTTACTTACACTTTCTCATAATACAAAATCCAGTGGACATTTTGTGAAAGGCAATAAATTTTAAACTGCTAAAAGGAATTCCTATTTACATAATGCATGATTAACCTGTGGAACTCACTGCCACAAAGTTATAAGTGACACCAAAGGTTAAAAATAGGATTAGACGCTTATGTGAATAGTAAGATCCACAGTTATATTAGCTAGGATGGACATGGGCCAGAGCGTGCCATGCTTGGGCTTGTGTTTAAAGCACTTGCCTGGGCCCCGGAAGTCTGGTTTTCATTTCCTGGCTCTGCCATGGACTTCCTGTATGACTCTGGGCAAATCACTTTGGGCCTGATTTTTCAGAAGTGCCATTGATTTCTAGCCCTCCAAGTCCTTTCTCTCCTCTTCATTACAGACTCTGCTACATGACTGGGCACCTGCAGGAACTGCTGCTTGCTCTGTGGTTACAGGTGCATTTCCCAGAATGGAGCCCAAGCTCAGTTGCTTGGAAAACTCGACTCAGGGCTGTGTGGTGGTGGCTCAGGGGGAACAGCCCTTTGGAGGATCATTGCTGAGAGCTGTGGTTTCTGCTTGAATGCATCAGACTGAAACTGGTGACAGCAGTAGAAGGCGACAGAGGCCTTTAGTTTCCCCGTCCAAACTGCACATGGGGGTTAGTCTCTCACGTATGTGGGCTTCAGAAAGAGATTTGTATTGTTGATTCAGTGCAAGAGTTCTCTCTCTCCTTTTGAACCGCACTGGAGGGGACACCAGCCTATTTGGGAAGAGAGGAGAGTTCAGCCTCTATAGCCCACTCAATTCCCAGGCTCTGTGCTGTGATTGTCATCCACGCACTGGGAACTGGATGAGACCCTCAGTTTATTCCACACTGGCCTCTAAACAGTCTTCTGACAGACAGGACTTTGGAGGACTAGATGGGTCCATGGAGGGGCCTTTGGCCGCTTTGCCTTTTCCTAGCACCTTGGAAATGGAGCATTGCTTGTTAACTCAGGATTATGAAGGGCTTTCTAGGAGGTGACCAGAATCCACATGGAGCTGAGCACCTGCTCTTGTGGGGGTGGTATTTTCACTTGCATGTCCACCTCCTGCAGGGCCAAAACAGGAAGTCTGCTTGTGACATAGTTGAGAAACAGGAATTGATGGAGCCTCTGTTCTCTCCTAGGGCTGTCCGAACCGCTGGGCTCGGAGATGCAAAGTGTGTCAGTAGGACACAAGTGCCTCTGGGTGATCTCTGCAGGGTGAATGTTACTGCCTACGATGGGGACCTAGAAAGATCTGTGCTGCCGCTCCCAACCACCCTGATCTGGCATCTCACTGACACTTGAAAGTAATGGAGGCCAATTGCATATCAATTTTTATGTCTTAAAAAAAAATAAATTGGAAAAATAATCCCCCGGTCCCACTATGTGAATCTGGATGATGATGATGGGCTCAGGAACCACTTTCTAGGCAGCCCAGTTACAATCTCTGCCCTCCACCTTTCAGCATCACACCCATGCTTGTTACAGCTAGCACCCCAACCACTCTGGGAGCATGGGGGGACACCTGGATGCCCAAGAAATCCCCACTCCCTCCAAGTCCTGAGATCAGGCACCCCTTGGCAGGCCCTTTAGGCTCCTTTGGAACATCATGCAGAGCTAATGGCTGTTGTTCATAGCTAGAAGGGACAAGTACTTGGGAAATGGCCCAGAGCCTGGAATGGAGTGGGGGCTGTGAGCTGGCAGGAAAAGGGGTACTTAGGGGCTGGAGAGGCACAGTGTCTGCTCTCTGCTAGGCCCTTCCCTGCAGGAGCTCTCTGCAGATGCCTTTTGGTATCAGAAGGGGAGATATAAGTGATTGTGTTTATGCAGGTAGTAGGAGGAGGACAGATTCCTCCCCTGTGTGCGAACTGGGCTTTACTGAAGAGGGAGCTGAGCATGGGCTTCAGCAAGTTAATGTTTACTGCTGCCTCCCCTTGAGCGTCTGCAGGACTCTGGTTTCCTTCCCAGCCAGCAAAACAAAAACAGGGCCGAAACCAACTGCATTTGCTGCAAAAACAGCAGCTCTGTACTGCAAGGTTCAAGAATTGCTAATGTCTCGTCCTACTGGCATCTCCTACTGCTGCTTTGCTAAGACTGTGTGTTCCCTCTGCAGCGACAAAGATCTTGTCAGGATATATAGCTGCATGTAATGGTAGCTGCTGCTCAGCCTTTGGGCCCTGGCTCTCCTCTGGTTAATGGTTTCCTGTGCGCTGCTTTCTAGATACCCATCAGCAGCAACCCTGTGTTTGACTGTGCTGCTCTGGCAGAAAGAACCTTGACATTTGGTTATTATGAATTTACTATAGTCTCTTGCCAGCCCCCAAAGTGTGCTGGGTGCTGTTCAAACAAATGCAAAGAGCGCTCCCAGTCTAATTTTAGAGGTGACGTGGTGAGGTGAGGGGAACAAACCGTCAAAGGAGACAAGGGGAGAAAAGACGAGGTCCAGCAGTAAGGTCATGCAGTGACTCAGTACAACTGTGTGCATTTCTAGAGGCTCTAATTACCAGTGGTTTTGTCTTAAATAACAATAACCATTGACTCATTTCTTATGAGTATCGTGGGAAGAGTGAGTCTTCAGTGCCGCTCTGCTCTGCAAAATGACTGCAGCAATGGCCCCTTCAGATCCCGCGGATCTGTTCCTCGTGTGTCAGTCACAGCCCTGCCATCTGGGCAGATAAGAATTGGGAGGGGGCCCTGTCGGAAGAGGGCAGCCTGAAAAAACTTGGGAGGGGATGTGTTCAAAATGTCAGCAGCAGATAACACCCTCCAGCCCCTGCATTCTCTACAGTCTCATCCCCAGACTACTTTCTGGGTGTCATGGGTGGACATATTCAACACTTGGGCAAAGCACAATAACACTTCTACAGGTCACAAGAGAGAATCCTGAGGGACTGACAGGCCCAAGTGAACTCTGCTGTAGGGCTGTAATCCTCTAGGTCAATGGTTCCTATCTGGACCTGATCAAGGGGACTGGCAGGCTAAGGGGTCCTGGTGAATAGGATACATGCAGCCTTTCACCTCTAGGTCACTGGTTCCAGTCTAGCATATGTCAGTAGTGACCAAAGGCTCTTCCCATCTGATACTTGTTCTTTAGCTGCTGTGTGAAATGATTTGATGGTCCTCAATACAGTTTCTGGTGGGCTGGTATCCACAGCACATGTACCACCCCTAGCTTGGATGCTAGTCTCCCTCCTTGTTGGTAGACCCAGCAGAGAGGCCAAGAACTGAATGAGCTATGGAGACCTCTTGCCCCAAAGGGGGGGGTCTCAGGTGGGGAAGAGGGATTTTGTACTTGACCTGTGGAAAAACAGAGACCTCAGTCTCCAGGGCTGTCAATTCGGCACCTTTCAGGAGTACTAAATTTACTTTTTTTTCTTTTTTCTTTTTTTTTAATTGCTAAGTGAGCAGGAAACCCCCACCACCCCAGCCACCTCTCTGTCTTACTGCCTGGGCTCAAGAAGAAACTTGTTACATGTACAAATGCAGTTGCAGAAGTGGGTTGTTTGTGAAAGGAACGTACAGGGTGTGTGCCCCTCACTGTGTCACTGCAAGGAGGCCAGGCAGGGACTGTCCAACAGGGAGTTAGTTCCCTGCTCTCGGCCAGCCTCCAGCCCAGGGTGGTGCCTGGAGCAGGCAGGGGGTTGGATTGGGGTTACTCCATAAAATCACATCTGAATGCAACAGCAATGTCATTGCACACAGAGAAGGCAATACGTCACTGTGTGCCCGGGTTGCATCCCTCCCGAAGAATGGAGTGTCCCTGTAAGTGGGAGCCACTGTCACTAAATCTATTTATCTAGAGAAGCTGTTAACAAAGGGAAGGAAATGAGTTGGAAGGGTGACGTTTGCTGGAGTGACTGGCTCCGGGCATGTCCTTGCCCTGGCTGAATGGCAGGGACACATGGGAGGGAGAGCCGAGGGGTGACTGGGGAAATGAGGACAGTTATTTGAGTTGGTATTGGGCTGCCTGCAACCTTTTGCTGTGTCCGTGAGTGTTTGGGGGAGAGGTTTGGAATACACGGCAGCCTGCCATTGTGTCGTGAATAGACACTAATGACAGTGGTCATGAATGGGGTGGGGGTACCTTGAACATAGGATGAAGTTCTGTCCCAGGCAGATTGTCCCCATCTCGGACACAGAGCAGCTGAGAGCTCGTTCTCTTACACTTGAGTTTGTCAGACCAATAAAGTCTCATTGCACTCAGGTGTGTGCGCTGGGGTGTCTGAGAGTTGAGAGGCAGCGAGAGTCTCTTCCCCCCGCACTCCTCCCCCTGGGAGAGCCTGCCTTCAGGGCTGCTCGAAGAGGAAGTACAGTCAGTTATTTTAACAAGCGCTGTCACTGTTTTCAGTGTGGGGAGGAGGCGGAGGGATAAACAGAGCCCTCGCTCTCCAAACTAGGACTTAATCTGTGCAGGGCTGGCTCTGCTCCTCCTCTGCCACTACCGCGGGCTCTTCACCTACAGGAACTCGGCTCCGCTGCATCGGATCAGGTCACAAGGGCTTTTCCCACCTTTTCCCCTTTCTCCTTTCCCTTAGTTTTGTGTCTTCCGTTTATGTGGTGTTGGGGGAGGAAGTGAGGGCTTTGGAGAAGGGGGTGAATCTCTGGCTCAGTGAGTATAGTCTGAGCGGGTACTTCACCCCACCATACTTGTTAAAAGGCAGGGAGGACAGGCCCTGGGCAGGAGGAGATAACCAGATCCCAGGGTGAACTCTGAGCCCTTCAGCCTACTCCTTGCTGAACTGTTTCACTGGGGAATGGAACAGAGCTGCCCTGTTGTGCTGCCAGTTTCCTGCATGTTGACACAAAGGGTCTTGGAGCAGAGGCCCCCAGTGCATGCAACTTTAGTCACAGTGCCACCCTGCTGCACACAAGTGTGAATTGACCTTGGAGAGGAAGGGAGGGGTCTCCTGGGGGATACGAGTCTCTAGCTGCACGACCTGCCTGTTGGTTTGTTGTTGCCTGTGTGCCATCAATGCACCCAGCACGCTAACGGGGCTCAGGAAATAACAAAGTCATTCTGTGCAGCCAGGGACTCTTGTTTGCAGGAAAAGCCCCTGGCGCAGATCTGCCCTGAAGAGCTGATAATCTCACCGGGAATTCATCCTCTACTAGTTTGTGAGGATGGGACAATGACTCCTGGGCTCTCAGAAGCTCCCTTCTCTCTGGCATTAGTGAGCAGTTCCCTTGTACTGGGGTTCTGCTGGGAGCTGTCCCCACGCCATGTCACAGGGAGGCCCATGGCTTTTGTGTGGGTCTCTGTGTTTTCAGCTGCCCATGAGCCTGTAGCTGAGTGACTAGGACTCTGCTGCCTTCCCTGCATGCTTTCAGCTAGTCTTCCAGCTTCCCCATTGGGAAGCACTTACCCTTGTTTACACACGACCTTGTCCAGCTGTAACGTTATGGGCAAAGCTATACTCTTCTGAGTCCTTTAGCCTGGTGTCATTGTATCCATGCTAGGCAGCTGTCATAGCGTACAAACAGCCCTTCAGATGGACCCCTGCCAGGAATTTCTCCACCTTGCTCCTGTGTGGCTGGGGGAAAACACTGGAACCCAGGCAGGGAGCTGCAAATCAGACAGCTGGGCTGTTGGACAAACTTTTTGTAAACAGTGTGTCCCTTGGTTTGAGTCTGCTGAAACCCCAGTGTGTGAGCCCCAGAACTGTATATACTGTAAGATAGGATGGCCCTGAGGGATGATACTGGAGTCTGCTGCAGAGCATCAGCTCAGGACCAGTTTAGCTTCCTTATGCTGTGTATCTCGGGCCTCGCAGTGCACCCAAGGTGCCGGGGGAGCCAGTCTAACTCCCACCATGCTTTACTTTGCTCTTATGCATGGAATTCTGCAGAGGGCACTTGGATAGATAAGAAACACTAATGTCCTTCCTTCCCTGAGTCTCGAGTAACCCCTAAGACAGTGGTTTTCAACCTTTTTTTCATTTGCGGACCCCTAAAAAATTTCAGATACAAGTGCAGACCTCTTTGGAAATCTTAGACATAGTCTGTGGACCCCCAGGATTCATGGACCACAGGTTGAAAACCACTGCCCTAAGATGATTAAAACAGAAACCAAATGGTCTTCTCTTCTCCCCCCCCCCCAATCCCTACCCCTCCACACTCCTGGTGCCTGCTCAGTTTTTGTACTTCATTCTGCTTGGACAATGGAACTGGATCAGTCATTTTTGCTTTATGGATCTCCCACGCTAGCTCAAGGCTGCAGTGTTGGTGTTGCAAACACAATAGGGGATTGCTTAAATCCATACAAAACACTTTTATCTTTGGCCTTTGTTTAAAAAAAAAAATCTAATATTGCACAGGAATATTTTCTTTGGTCTTAAGATTGGCAAACCCTTAATTTTACAAAACTTAAATGTAGGGCCTTAGTCAGTTTGATGGGATCCCTTTAAGCAGGCTGAGAGCTGACTTTGGGCTGTAGGTAGAGCGGTGAAAAGAGTGTCGCTGATGAGGAGAGGAGTGCACTGAGAGGCTGAGGCAGCCTGTGCTGTCTGTGCTCTGTCTCCTGGGGTTGGTGTATAGCTGTGGGAATTGTGAAATGCTCTGCTCTTTGGTGCCAGCCTGAGGCTTGCATTGCTTGTGGGCCACCTAGGAAGAGGGGAGCTAGGATGTTCTTATTTGGTAACTCTTTATAGGAGCATGTGCTGAAGTTGGTCAGGATGGCTGGGTATGTTTTGGGAGTGCAATGGGGAAGACTACCTGTGAAGTCTCAGAGGCACTACCATGCAGAATGGCAGGGGGCAAGAAGTGGTCAGTAAAATTCCCAGTTTGTTTCTGACTCTCCCTCTCCCACTGTCCTACAGACAGAACCATGAAAGAGTTCAGTTCCTGTGCAGGGTAGTGGGGAGAGTTGTCACCCTTTGCTTCGTCCAGACATTTTGCTTGTAATGGTGGATGGCGAGAAATCACACGTTCAGGAGTAACCCATCCCCATTGCACTTGCTCCCTCTAAAGAACCGCAAAGCCCCTGTATTCTCCTCCTTAAAACTAACTTCTGCTTTGATGTCTACAAAACACTCGGTGATGGCTAGGCAGTCAGTGTGCTATGACGGCTGTTTATTACTCCAACTGTCGCCATCTTGCTGTCACCTGCAGCTCCCTGCCTCAGTTTAGTGTCTCCACTTTTTTTTTTTTTTTTGGCTTATACTCACCAGAAAAATGTGTGACTTTGTTCACTGGTTTAAAAAAAAAATTGTGTGTTTTTTAGATGGAGTTAGGCCTCTCAGTGTAAAATCGCAATGCAGACAAGTCACAGGTGGTTTTATTTTGATGTAGATAGCGGAGGTAAACCCAATACCACCCTACACACACCTGAAGTTTACTTCATTCGCTGTATCCAGGTGAAAGCTACTCATGCCTTGCTTCCACTGGGATTTGATATCAAAAAAGCTGTCTTGATGTAAAAATGCACCTCTTTACCAGTAAAGACATGGCCAGAGTGCTTTGGGGGAGTGTAGGGTTGTGGGGGTTGGTAGCAGGGGTTGGGGGAGTTAGGGAGCAGGTCTTACCAGCACTCCTGTGAGTCGGATCCTTATTGCATGAGAGCAGGAGGGAGCCTGTCAGAGAGCCTGCAGGTCTGGGCAGTGCCGGGGTGGGTGTCTGAAGAGGGCAGGCAATGGTTGTTTGGGGGTGAGTGGTGTTTGCTCAGCTTCTCTCCAGGCCTTGTCTTGACTGGGAAAAGGGTGTTTGTTAGCTGGTCATGTTAACCCTAGGGCGGCTGCCCTTGGTTACAACAGGACCAGCCAACTAATGTGTTTTTCAGCTATTTCAATCAAGGGGTATTTTTAGTAACAGTCATGGACTGGTCACAGGCCATGATTTTTTGTTCTTGCTTGTGACCTGTCCATGACTGTTACTAAAAATACCCATGATTAAATTGTAGCCTTAATTATAACATGAGGCTTGAAGGTGTGAGGGTGCTTGGCAGGCCAAAGCTGAGGGATCTGGGGTTTTATTGAGAGAGGCTCTTTGTGAGAAGACCTTGAGGAGGGATTATTCAATGTGATGACTTCAGGCAGTGAGGCAAGGGGAGACAGGCAGCCTTAATATATTTAAGGAAGAATGGAATGACCAGGAATTTATCAAATGGAAGTGGGCTGAGTCAGTTCCATGTTTGCTGGGAAAGGAGGTAGCCACCTGACTTGCCCTTAGGTGGGTTTGGACGGAAATTTTGTAATGACCATGCCTTTCTCTCCCAATTGCATTTGATGGTGGAAGGGTTATTGGCTGCTTGCTCCTTTTTTCCTGGGAGTCTGCATGCTGCCCTCTGGCACAAAAAATATAAAGGTGCATGATGAACTGGGATAGTAGAGGTGTCAGCAAAGTTGTCTTTTTTTTCTGGTTCTTTACCCCTGTGTAAGCTACTCTGGGCTTCCGAGTCAGAAGTAATTCTGTAGTATAGCCCTTTCACTGAACTGGGCTGCTGTTGACTGGGATGTCCTCTGGCTGTGCCATGAAATTCCTGCCCTATGGAGTAAAGCGTGTGAGTTAGCAGCCTCTGCACTGATGCTGCATGCCACTGCTCTTCCGTCTGTTCCATTCTTGGTGGGAGCTAGGCACTAAAGTGAGAGTGACAAGATTGCCTGTTTCAGGAGCATCTCATTATCTCTGTGCTGTTTCCTTCCTAGGTGGAGCAGGCTGGAGAAAGCAAACTAGAAGGGGAGGGAGATGTAACCAGGTCACTAGGGTGGGTCTGGGGACCTGAAGAAAGAGAGAGAGATGGAAAAGAGTAAGGAAAAGGAGGAGGAGTGGCAGACAGGGATGGGGAGGAAGAGCCAGACAGAAAGGCAGTCCCTGGCTATTGAGTGCAATATAATGACAGTGAATAAGGGGAAATGAACCCACCCCACTGAGCTCACAACCCTGGAGCACGTGCATTTTTTTTCAGATATAGCTTGAGTATCTTGTGCCTAGTGTTACGCATTTAGGGAATGACCAGCGTCTGCAGCTATGGACTGTTGGCTACACATGGTTAGCAAGAGAGGATGGTTCCTGTGTCCAGTGAAATGTTGTCTAGAGCAGTGCTACTTAAAGTGGTGGTCTGCGGACTGGTGCCAGTCCGCGAGCCATTGGCTGCCGGTCTGCGCGCACATTGGAAAAAAGAAAATTCTGGTCTAGAGCAGTGGATCTCAACCAGGGGTATGTGTACCCCTGGGGGTAAGCAGAGGTCTTCCAAGGGGTGCATCAACTCTAGATATTTGCCTAGTTTTACAACTGGCAACAAGCACTAGCGAAGTCAGTGCAAACTAAAATGTCATACAGACAATGACTTGTTTATTCTGCTTTAGATACTATACGCTGAAGGGTAAGTACAATATTTATATTCCAATTGATTTAATTTACAATTATATAGTGAAAATGAGACCGCAATTTTTCAGTACTAGTGGCTGTGAGACTTTTGTATTTTATGTCTGATTTTTGTAAAGCAAGTTTGTTTTTAAGTGAGGTGAAACTTGGGGATATGCAAGACAAATCAGACTCCTGCAAGGGGCACAATAGTCTGGAAAGGTTGAGAGCCACTGGTCTAGAGTAGCTGGGAGGAGCCCCTGATGAAGGTGGCTGACATGTCATGTTAGTGTGTGATGGAGTTGGTCTCTCAGTGGTTACTGCTGGGTGTCTCTGAGGTGCCACCCGCAGAGAGGCCTTCGCTGGGCACTGTGAGCTGCACATGCAGAGATCTCAGGGCCGTGGGGAAGTCATTTGCTGCTTACTGCACTGTGAATAGCCAGTCTGTTCCTAGGCACGTCACCGGCATGCTGGGGGCCCCATCCCTTCATGTGGTTTCAGAGTTCCCTGAGTCAAACTGACTGGAACCGAGGATTGTCTAGAGGATTGTCTTAGATTTCACAAGAAATAGGGAGATCATACTGCTCAGAGAGCCCGGGCCACAGCCAGACTGAGGGATAGCAAAGGGCTTTTGTATATCATGTGTTCATGGCACTCTGTCACTAGCCACTAAGCCTGAAGGTGAGCAGCTGCACCCGTTCCTCACACATACATTGGCACTTGTTGCAGTTCATCAACTGGATGAAGCTTAAAATAGAAAACAAACACAACCAGGAGCCCAACCCCCTCAGCAGCTGCTCCCTGTACAATAATTCAGCATCTCAGTTGTAGAGGTGGGGAGCCCAGAAGGGGCTGAGACCTCTGTGCTGTCAGCTCCAATGTATTCCAGAGCCCTCCGTGTCCTAGCAGCCCTTCCGCTGGGGTCAAATGGCAGATAAGGAGGGGCAGTTGTCTCACTAAGGGCCTGATCCTGCAAAGTGCTGAGGGCTCATATCAAGGTGTTGAACAGTAGGAGCTTCAAGGGGAGCCGTGCACCTCCCAATATCAGGCCTGTCGTCTTGCTCTCATGAGCAGGGGCTGTGTGTGTTGTGTTGTTCATGCACAGTCTGATAGCGAATGGGAGTGATAGCAGGGGCTGGGTGACAGCAGATGGGAGAGCTGGTGTATATGAGGCAAGCTCTCTGCTAAATTTTGGTCCCCGCTGTGAAAACTGTCGAAGAATCCTGTAGCTCAGAGATTTTCATCTGCTGTCATAAAACCATTGTGGAGTGTTGCTCTGTGTGATTAAACTGCTGCTACATCCTTCCCCAGAGGTGTGTGCATTTCGGTGCTGTGTGAGATGTCTGTACCCTAAGTATAAAGTTAATAGAGTGCTTGCGTTCCCTGGGGTGGCAAGAGCAGTGTATAGAAATGTCAGTTGATGCTCAATTATTTTCAGACTCTGCTACCCTAGGGCCCTTATTCTGGCTGAAGTTCCCCCACAGGCAGCTTCTGACTCTGTTTAACTGGATGCTGTGTGTGCGGCAGATTATTTTTACCAGAGATTTTCCCTAGCAATAAACCACAGAAAGCTTGGTGTCTCCCTGAAACCACAGAAAGCACACCCTCCCACCTGTAAGACCACAGGGTCACAAGCACACCAGCTTTCCTGCACCACATCAGACGGTTGTCTCATCTAATCTGGTGTCCAGTCTCTGGTAATGGCCAGTGCCTAGTACTTGAAAGGAAAAGAAATCTTCCCCCAGTGCGCCTGGCCAATTGTGCAGCACTGCGTGTGGGCTGGGGAAGTCATGGAGGAGGGAGCTGCAATGGCCCAGGCCGGGAAGGGAGATGGGTAGGGATCTCAGCAAATGGGAAATGAGGCAGCATCATACATGGGAAAATTAAATCCTGCAGTGCTTAGAGAGTGGAGGAGTAGGAGATTTCTATGGAAACCAAAGCTGAAGGAAAGCTATGGTATGTGAACTGAGCAGGAGTCCTAATGCGCTCCCTGGACGAGCTCCCAGGCCTGTGCCCCTGGTCCCCTCAGCATCCTGATTGCAAGGACACAGCAGATCCCAGAAGGTCTCTGTTATGCAGTGAGGGCTATTAATAGCGCTCATACTTTGTGTTTTCCTGAGCTGAGGAGGCTGGCAGATCTTGACAGAGGAAAAACCCCATCTAGCAAACCAGAAAGGGCCTTTT
This sequence comes from Lepidochelys olivacea, assembly GCF_965140295.1. Classification (NCBI taxonomy): domain Eukaryota; kingdom Metazoa; phylum Chordata; order Testudines; family Cheloniidae; genus Lepidochelys; species Lepidochelys olivacea. The sequence goes on from NC_140416.1 coordinate 55,766,098, forward strand.
ACACACCCTGCCAGCCTTGGCATCCTGTTACCCTTCTAGCAGACTGCTGATTTACTATTGCTGTAGCTATTCAAAACATTCATGCCATGCTCTTGGCTTTGTGCAGTCAGGGATGGGGAAGTTCTTGTGGCCTCCTGTCTGCCCCTCCCCTCTGTTTGAAACAAATTCTTGCCAAATCACTAACAATGCAGGGAGGAGGCTACAGGAACCCACCCACTGCCCAAGGGCAAGAGCATATTCTGAATGCTGCTGGTCTAAGCCTCTGGAGCGCTGCCCTCCCAGCAGACTTGGTGGTGGGAGATGGTGTGCCAGGACTGGCAGGGTATGTAGGGTAGAATGCCACTTTGGGATCTCATTCGGTTCTGGGCAGCTCAGTACCAGGAACAGATGGAGAAAGTGGAGGAGCTCAAACAAGCAGTGCTAGAGGGACATCTAAAGGGTGAGCAAAGTAGCAGTCTGCAATCAGAGAAAGGTGTAAAGGGATCATTCCGTGTGATGTGCAGGGATGTAACTAGGGATAATTGGGGAGACCAGGAAACTGAGGCTAAATCTCAGGAAGCACTTCTGGAAAGAGAGATGTGCAAAGCCCTGGAAAATGTGCAGGAGGGGCCAATCATGCCTGGGCTCCAGGAGATGGAGTGACTGATTCTCCAGGCACTTTCCATCTCTGTTTATACCCTTTTTGAAGACATCATCGATATATTGTGTTACGCTCTTGTGGACTTGCTCTTGTGGACACTGGCCTCGTCTAAAGACAGCTTGAACAAAGGGCAGTTGTACTTCAGTAACTTCGTTGGTGCACATCAGAGTCACAAGCTTACTGAAAGAGTATGTGACACAGAGGAAAGAGATGGGTTGGTAGCTCTTGGGATCTTCCAGTGTTTTTCCTGGTTTTGAAATAGCTACGACCTTTGCCCTGCATGAGATTTTTGAGATGCAGTTATCCTGGAAACATCAGTTGAGGAGGCGAAGCAGTCAGCTTTTGGGCCTAGGTGAAGTAGGAACTCTACAGATATAATCCAGACCTTTATAAGCTTCATGGCCTAGTCCAGTTCTTTGTTTGGAAAAGGAGCCATCTGGTTTGAATCCACACTAGGAGCCTGCTACCTCTCTGAAAGCTCAATTTTGACTGCATGGCTGAAGACTTATCCAAGTTCTGTGTATGTCCACTAGCTGGGATGCATTTGTGGTGACTGGAAACGCCTTTTTTGCAAAGGGTAGAATAATTTCCAAAAAGTCTTTTGATGGTTTGCCAGGCTAGCCGGCTAGAGTGAGAACAGTCTATCTTAGATTCATAGATATTTAGGTCAGAAGGGACCATTATGATCATCTAGTCTGACCTCCTGCACAATGCAGGCCACAGAATTTCACCCACCACTCCTAAAAAAGACCTCACACCTATATCTGTGCTATTGAAGTCCTCAAATTGTAGTTTGAAGACCTCAAGGAGCAGAGAATCCTCCAGCAAGTGACCCGTGCCCCATGCTACAGAGGAAGGCGAAAAACCTCCAGGGCCTTCCAATCTGCCCTGGAGGAAAATTCCTTCCCGACCCCAAATATGGCGATCAGCTAAACCCTGAGCATATGGGCAAGATTCATCAGCCAGATACTACAGAAAATTCTTTCCCGGGTAACTTGGATCTTACCCCATCTAAAAACCCATCACAGGCCATTGGGCCTATTTACCATGAATATTTAATTACCAAAACCATGTTATCCCATCATACCATCTCCTCCATAAACTTATCGAGTTTAATCTTAAAGCAAGATAGATCTTTTGCCCCCACTACTTCCCTCGGAAGGCTATTCCAAAACTTCACTCCTCTGATGGTTAGAAACCTTCGTCTAATTTCTAATCTAAATTTCCTAGTGGCCAGTTTATATCCATTTGTTCTTGTGTCCACATTGGTATTGAGTTTAAATAATTCCTCTCCCTCTCTGGTATTTATCCCTCTGATATATTTATAGAGAGCAATCATATCTCCCCTCAACCTTCTTTTAGTTAGGCTAAACAAGCCAAGCTCCCTGAGTCTCCTTTCATAAGACAAATTTTCCATTCCTCGGATCATCCTAGTAGGGTATCTTAGTTGACTCCCTGTCTGTCCATCGATCACATCTGGTTTGATCCAGCAGTTGAATGAATTCCTGTTTGTCACCAGCTGATTTGAATTCCTGGTAGAGCTTAATTGCCTCTGACCACCACCTAGGGATATACTGTCGGCAATAGCCTCTAGGGATCAATTTATTAGCAGCTACCCAAATTAATTTGCAGAGAATTTGGTAAGTGTCACTTACTGGTTGGACATGTTAAGTCCAACTCAGCCAGTTTGCTGACAGATGTATCTAGTTCTGTTTGAAAGCTCCACTGAGCTTTCAGAAAATTCCACTGGGCCTTGGTAAGCCATTTGTTGTTGTTAGCCACAGGTCTGTGGTGATCAAAGATGGCTGATGCAGAGACTTTGGAAAAGCTTTAAACACCTTCTGCTTTATGGCCACTGGCAGCATTTGCCTAGAAGATTGATGTTGGGTGAAGAACCTGTGGCCCATCTGCTACTGTGAAAGCTTGCCATTTGCTTTGGTCACAGAGAGGCTGTAGATCAGCAACTGGCTACCTTGCCACTGGACCGACGACAACACTCTCCACCTGTGTTGTTGTTAGGGTATCCCCAATTGTGACTCTGCAGTGGGGTCAGCAACCAAGGTGAATGGTTAGGATTCCTGACATCTTTCCTTATTGTCTTCCTGCTAGTGCCCAGGCATTCTTGTGTGCTCCTCCACTGGCTCTCCTGACCTACAGTGCTGTCCCTGCAGGGTTGGTGCCCAAGGCTGCATGTAGGGGGGCTCTGAATCTGCAGCCGCTTCTCTTTGTGCAAACTAAACCTGGGCAGGAAACTCCCAAGGGTGGGACCGTGGAGGTGTGTTGCCTGGGGGAAAAGGCTCTTTCCAAGGTTACTTTATTCATGGTCTCTTCCAGCTATAGGAGCCAGAGGACCGTGCCTCCATGACTTTGCCAGCCTGTTTATTATGCTGGGGCCCCATCTGCCTCTTGTCAGAGTTATATGGTCCCCATTAGGAAAGCTCATCATGACCCTGATTGCAGTTCATTAGCAGATCAAAGCTACCACATTGTGAGTACAGAGGGATTATAAAGCTGCTTGTGACAAGAGCCAAGGCCCTCAAGTATGCAACATTATTTCTCTTCCCTCGCCCCCCCCCCCCCCGTGAATGCCAAATTGCCTCTGCAAGGCCCTTTTGTGCAACATATCACGAGTGATGTTCACTCTGAAATAATCACAGGCACTGAACATTCCTTCCCATCTTACCATCAAATGATATTTTAAAAAGCTTCCAAATCACAGCAAGAGCATAGAAATCTGAAAGGCTAAGACAAATGGCTGTTGTGGGGTCTCTCGCAGCTCTGTGCATGCCCCTTGATCCCAACATGCAGTCGTCTTCCAGGTCTGGGCTCTGCACACAGCTCTGCCCCTCAAACCTGGGCTGTGGCACCCCCTTGCTTGTCCTCCCCTCCTACAGCACTGCCAAAGCACATTAGTCCTGGCCCTCCAAGATATGTCTACATATTTTGGAGCAAGCCTCCCAGCCCAGGCTGATAGATTTGGGCTAGCAGGGCTCACACTAGTAGTCTAAAACTAGCTGGGCAGCTGGTGCTTTGAAATCGCTGTTTTGGCTGGAGCTTGGGCTCTAAAGCCTAGTGACAGGGTTGGGCTTCAGAGCCTGAGCTCCAGCCCGAGTCGCGACTCCAAAGCACTGACTACACGGCTAGTTTTAGAGCACAAGCCTGACTAGCCGGAGTCTGTCAACCCGGGCTGGGGGGACTCACCCCTGCACACTCAAAAAAATGCTGTGTAGACAAACCCAAGTAGGCCCTAAAAGATCCCATGATGTGGTTTGGAAGATTGCTTTTGTTCTGCCAACCTGCTCTAAAATTCCCTGCAGTTTCCACTGGACACGGGTTTATTTCTTCTTCCCTCTTGGATCTAAGATGTTGTGTAGCATTGCTGTGCAGCTGTTAAATAGCTGCCATGTGTGTCCCAGCCCGACAGTAAGTAACGCGATTCTTGTGTGAACTGGATGTAGCATTTTGGGACTCTTCCAGATAGAAGGAGCCGTAGTAAAGTACCGTACAAAACCATTTAGCTCAGAGTTCAGATTGCTCAAGTGTATTTGCTCTCAAGAATGTAAACCTGAAAAAGGAAAGAAATGGTGTTGAGACAAGTCATTCCCACCCACCACAATAGCAGCATCCAGGCATTTAGTGTACCACCAGCATGACCCTGAGTGTGCCCATGTACCAGTGCGCGAGCAACTCTGTAAGGCTGCTCAGAGCTGTTCTAGATGACTTGGTGGTTAAAGTTCCGTTGGCCAGCTTGCGTTAGCCCTGTCACTGTTGCTCACTGTGGTGGAGCTGCATGATGCTAGTGCAATGGTAGGAGAATATCGGAAAATCTGCCATCTAGACAAAGCCTTTCATGTTCACTTTCGATTTAGCAGGACTGTAGCCCACAAGACACCCATGCTAGAACTTCAAAGACCTCTGCAGTGCACAATCATGCCTCCCACCTTCCAGCACTATGCTACTGTAGTGTAATGATACTTAGTTTAAAATTACAGTTCTGGGATTTTTACGTACCATATGCCAGGCAGAGGGGGAAGGAGGAATTAATCATATGCTCACTACCTTACTTATCAGGACTGTGGTAACTACGGCAGCATTAAACTCATGAGTCACACGATGAAGATCTTGGAGAAAGTTATTGGTAAGAGACAATGAAGAAAAGTAAAGGTCAGTGACAATCAGTTTGGATTTGTGACAGGCAAGTCACCAGTGGATGCTATCTTTGCATTAAGATTGCTGTGGAAAAATATAGAAAAAAGAGGAAAACGTTGCACCTGGTATTCGTGGATCTTAAGAAGGCTTATGACCGTGTTTCGAGAGAGGTTGTCTGGTGGTATGAGAATGAAGCAGATACCTGACGACTATATCAGACTTGTCCAGAAAGAAAAGGAGTACTTGTGGCACCTTAGAGACTAACCAATTTATTAGAGCATAAGCTTTCGTGAGCTACAGCTCACTTCCTCAGATGCATATCGTGGAAACTGCAGCAGGCTTTATATATACACAGAGAATATGAAACAATACCTCCTCCCACCCCACTGTCCTGCTGGTAATAGCTTATCTAAAGTGATCATCAGGTGGGCCATTTCCAGCACAAATCCCATGGCCCACCTGATGATCACTTTAGATAAGCTATTACCAGCAGGACAGTGGGGTGGGAGGAGGTATTGTTTCATATTCTCTGTGTATATATAAAGCCTGCTGCAGTTTCCACGATATGCATCTGAGGAAGTGAGCTGTAGCTCACGAAAGCTTATGCTCTAATAAATTGGTTAGTCTCTAAGGTGCCACAAGTACTCCTTTTCTTTTTGCGAATACAGACTAACACGGCTGTTACTCTGAGACTTGTCCAGGGCATTTATGAGGGTGGTGTAACCACAGTTAAAAGGCCACGTGGAGAAACTGTACAGTTTCTAGTAAGAACAGGAATGTGTCAAGGCTCATTACTGACCCCCTTTTTGTTTGCCTTGGTGCTTGATGCGCTTACAGAAAACATCCAGGTGCATGTTTTTGCAGACAATGTCCTTGTACGTGGAAGAAGATGGAGATGCGTACTTAAAAGAAATGGCATGAAAATCAGCAGAAATAAAACTCTGTGTGTGTCTGTAGATTTGATTAGACGTGAAAGGAAGACAATGAGACTGTAAGTCTCTGGGGCCAGCCACTATCAAAGGCACAGAGGTTCAAGTGCGTAGGTTGGATAGTACAGGGTAATAGTGAACTCAACAATGAATTCATAAGCAGAACAGGAAAGGTATGGACTAACTGGAGAGAAGTGAGCGGAGTGGTTTATGATAGGAGAGTGCCTATCAAATTGAAAAGTAAGCCCTGGTCTACACTGGGGGGTGGAGTGGGCGGGAATCTATCTAAGTTACACAACTTCAGCTAAGTGAATAATGTAGCTGAAGTCGATGTACTTAGATCAACTTACTGTGGTGTCTTCACCGCAGTGAGTCAACTGCTACCGCTCCCCCGTCGACTCCGCCTGCGCCTCTTGTGGCGGTGGAGTACAGGAGTCGACAGGAGAGCTCTCAGGGATCGATTTATCGCATCTAGAGTAGATGCGATAAATGGACCCCTGCTGGATCGATAGCTGCCTGCCGATCCGGCACGTAGTGTAGACATACCCTTAAATCTACAAGACCGTAATTAGGCCTTCACTTTTGTATGGCTCTGAATGCTGGGGACTGAGGAAGAGAAAGGGGCACATATTGAATGTAGTGAAAATTAAATTATTAAGGTGCATTCTTGGAGTTATACGGGTGGACCATGTTTGGAATGAACAAATGAAGGGAAGTGTGAAAGTGGTACCACTTATAGAGATGCTGAGGGAGTTGAGGCTTAGGTATGGGCATGTGAAAAGAAGATTGGAAGAATATATAGGAAACAGGGTGTTAAACTTAGAAGTGGAGGGTAAGAGAAGGGTTAGAAAACCTAAACCTAAGTGGATGCATGTCATACAAAAGGATTTCATTAGCTGTAGCCTTGCCAAGAAACTTCAAGACAGTGGAATGGAGAAGGAGGACTCCAAGAGCCAACCCTGTATAGCTGAGATTAAGGCTAGAAGAAATAGATGGAGGCTGAGGACACATGGCTGGAAACTGTGACGGTTGGAAAGGCAGAACAGAATTGCTAGCTGAAGAATGGGAGTGTGGATCTGGCCAAATAACATCGCCTCCATTTAAAAATGTGCCCATCAGGCAGAGTGTTTTAACCAGTGCTGAAGCCTTCTCCATCTGCTGTTCAAAGCTTTTCTCCTGCAGCTGCAGTATCTTGGCAACCTGACAGTACTGGGCAGAGAGAGCTTGAGAGTCATTTAAAGCTCTCTCCAGCAGAAGAGTGAGGTTTTGAGCAGATAACGATTATTTTCCCAGCACTGCTCCAAGTCTCTTAGCCAGTCTCTATTCTCTTCAAGTCCTAGGCAGGCACCTTCTGCCCTACATTTATTGTTAGTTTCTACTTGTAAACTCTGAGTGCTTAGATCTGATATGTCTAGAATTTTGTAATGTCTGAAATGTCAGCACTTAGAATTTACGAGTAGAAAACTTGATGGGGGTGGCAGGAGAGGGAGGAAATGGAGTAGTGGGCGAAGAGGGGCATCTTCCCAAGATCTCCCTGGGGGGAGCTGTCTTCATGCACCCTTGGGATGTGCACAGACTGCTCTCCTGCAGACTATGGGAAATACTGGAGCAGGGAGCTCCCAGATACCTGCCCTGAAAGCATCCTGTGCCATGCTCAGCATGTTACCTCATCCTCAAGTGAGAATGTAGGCGAATGTCAGTTTGGTTTAAAGGGAATCGCCTCTCAGCAGAGCCAAGTCCAACATTTACACCTGGCTTTAAAATATGTCAGTTCCATTTTTTACCTAAAGTTCTCTGCAGAGAAATGGTTCTAGGAACTGGCTGTAAACTCAGTGCTGACAGGGCATTTGCGTTTAAACAGTGTGATCCTTCAACTCCCTCCAGTGCTGGGAACCAGGAGATCAGTAGCAGCCTGGGCTAGTCACTGAGACATAGAAAGGGAGAACTAGAGCACAAGAGAGGGCGCCTCAGAAGCCAGCTCCCATGGTGATGGAAGCAGGATACAGAGGAAACTAGCAGCAGAGAGTAACCCTGCCCAGCTCAGCACGCTGGGAAAGGCATAGAAACCGTCTCAGTGGGGACAAGTGCATCAGGTGCTTGGTTCCTAACCCAAGGGACGAGTGGTGTTTAGTGGCTGCATCTCTTTAAGGCCGTGCCTACACTGCAGGTGCTGCAGCAGCACAGCTACGGTGCTGTATCTTTGTCGCTGTAGTGCCATAGTGTAGACACTTCCCAGAGCAACTGAAGAGGTCTTTCTGGCACTGTAGGTAATCCACCTCCCTGAGTGGCGGTGGCTAGGGCGACAGAAGTGTTCTTCCATTGACCTTAGAGCATCTGCACTGGGGGTGGCTTGGTATGGTTACAGTGCTCAGGGACAGGAATTTTTCACAGCTACGTGGAGAAAACTTTTAAGCGTAGACCGGGGCAAAGCACTTGTCTGCAGAGTGGCACTGTGACTCTCACTGAGGTGCTCCATCATTGCACAACTGCCCACAGGTGTCCTTTTAACCAGCAAGTGGTGGACTGAGTTTGCACCCGGGCCCAGACTCCCCAGGGATGTCGTGACTCTGCTCGGTTAGGTCTGAGGTTGGAGTCCTGTACTCAAGAGGGTGCTGTGGGTCTCACTCTGTGGAAAGCTGCTGCAGGAGCATACACTGTTCTGCTGTTATTAACCAGGAGACTTGGTTGGAGTTCGGGGTCCCCTTGTGCAGACTCCTTCCTGCTTGCGTCCTTTTCCAGCACCATCAGACATGCACTTTTTTTAGTAGTCAAGACGAGCGGGGGCTTAGAATCCATTCACTGTTCAGCGGAAGGGCTGGGATCTGCAGTCCTGACCCCTTCCCAGAACTGGACCATGATGCTGGAGCTGTGCCTCTTTGGTTTGGTCCCAGCTCTGCTCCCTCCCCGGGCAGAATGGATGGCACTCGTCTCTGCAGGGACCCTGTAACCCAGATGGAGGCCAGATCATACCCAAGCTCGGGGGGCGGGGGGTGAAATTGAAGCATCCTTGAGGGGCTCTGTGTATTGGCAGGTAGGGAGCAATGTTGTACACCCCACAGTGGGGCTGAGTATGGTGCCTCCACAGCATTCCCACCCCCAGCTGCCTTGGAAGGCAGAGGCTGGCTGCAAATCCATGCTGGTGTCTCCTGCATGGAGAGAACTGCTCCTAGCTGTCCTCAGGTGCAGGGTTGGGACTCGTCTCCGATCTGCCAGTTGGTCCATTATGGGAAGTCCCCAAATCCAGGTGTTCTGCCTCATCACTCATGACCAACTCCTGAGCCACCAGACAAGCCCTTCAGGCTTCACACCATCCCACTTCTCCTTTTTGCCTTGCACAGGGGTTTCCTTGCCCTGCATCGGCCTCTAATGTTGTAGTATCCAGTATAGGTCTCCTGGCAGCAGTACCGCATGTTAGCCTTCCCCTGTGTCCCCCTCCCCTCCTCTTTCTCTCTGATGTCCCTCGCACCAGTACCCTTTGAGTCCCCCCAGAGCTCCCTCATAGCATCCTTCTTCCCTGCAAAGAGTTGTAGACCTTGTAGGTGGTTTGATGAGAGCCCCTCCCCCTTTAATTGCTGGTTTCTGTGTTAACAGCCACTGTTCGGGGCACCCCCAGTCACTATGGACACCTTTTTTAAAAGGCACTTCAGGAGGAAGGTGTCGTCGTTGGGTTTCCAGCATGCCAGCGTTGTGTCAGTGCCCACTGGCAAAGCCAGGCGGCGCTCCATGGTGGGCATGCCCTCGGCCTCCCTGGCACAGTGCCGCCGCAGGTCCAGTACCCAGCTGCAGAGCGTTTCCTGCCTGGGCTCCCCAGACAAGGGCAGCCTGAGCCCCCGGCGACGCTCCAGCACCACCCCGCCCCACCTCAGCCCCAGGTTTGCTGTCCAGAAGAAGCGTGGGGGCCAGGTGCGCACCATTGATACCCAACTCATGGGCCCCTCCATGCTGCTGGCCAGCCTCATCCAAGTGAGCGAGGCAGAGGAAGGGAGGCGGATGGCCTGTGCCGAAGGCTCTGGATCCGAGTCGCCCTGGGAGGAGCTAAAGGAGGGCTGTGGCAGGGAGGAGACTGTCGCCTCAGGAGCCAGGTTGGATCGGCGTGAGCTGCAGGCCAAGCTTCCCCCAAGGAGCAGGCGCCCTGCCCTGCACCCTATCAGCATGAGGTCTCTCCTGCAAGCTCAAGGCTGCCTGCACCACCACTCCACCCACCTCCTACCTGCAGAGTTTGTGTACAGCAAGGCAGCCTGCGGGCTGCAGGGGTATTACCGACGCCTCAGCCAGCCATGGCTCTCAGGGGAGAGCCCCAGGCCAGGCGCTCTGCTTCCACCATGCAGAGCACGGCTGGCTGCCAAAAGATGGAAGGTTCCTCCTAGAGCCAGGCGGCCATCAGAAGCCATATATGAATGCTTGGGAGTGGAGCCTGCCTATGGCAACTATGCCAGTGCCTTCCCTAAAGCCTGGAGCCCCCAGCTGCTGTATGTATGGTGTTCCCAAGTGGCAGGGGAGAGGGGAGATTCAGAGGGATAGTCCAGGCCATGGCTGGGGCAGTATTGAAGGGAGCAGAGATTGGCACAGGGTATCTAGCTTCTCTGGCTTGGGGTAGGGAAAATGAGGGCATGGCTGATGCATTGGCATGGAGTCCCAAACCCCTCTGGATCAGGGCAAGTGGAGGGGGTGGGGAGAGGGAGCTGGAGGGTCTGCATAGGGCCTCAGGGTAGGATGAGGGAAGGGGCTAGCACAGGACCCTCTGCCAGGCCTAGCTGCAGCTCCCACCCATGTGCTCGGTATGTTTGTGGACTAGGAGAGGCCAGGGAGTCGGTGTCTCCATTTCCTTCACCGCTGATCAAAGGCCACTCAGCCTCTTGTCCATCTGTGTGTGTCTGACTGGCTGCTGAGTTTGCTTTCAGGCTGTTGGCAGTACCCCTGTGCTTGCTGGCTTCTCCCAACTGCTGGCGCCAGGTGCAGGCGTGAATAAGGGATCATGAGAAGGGTTTTGGAAGAGAGGGGATGTTTCTGGGATGGGGGAAGGATGTGTCCAGTTTCTCCAGTTGGCTTGCTCTGCCCGGCTCCACTGGCTGCTGGGCTCAGAGGCTGCACAACTCCTTGCCTGGGCAGCTACTGGAAATGGCACTGCCATGGTGGGAGGGGTCAAAATCTTTGCTGAGGTGGTCGGTCCCAGGCCAGTGGCTGTTGACCTGGAGACAGCGAGAGCCTCTTGTGAGCAGGGGCCGGGAGCTGCTTCCCCCACTTCTCACCGCACTCTGCCCCACTTCTGCTGGCTCTTGATTCTCTGTCCATTTGTGACATTCAAGTGAGAGGGGGCATCTCTGGGATGTCTCAGTGTCTTCAGAAAGAGTCCCCACCCTTGTGACCTTCACCCGTCTTTGGGAAGAGGGGCTACTCCCACCAGGTCAAGTCTGAAGCTTTTTGTATGTAATGTGACGCTCCTGAGTGGGGCATCAACCCTCAGGGCCTCTGGATCTAAAAACATGAGCATCTACTGTCTGGGCAAAACCCAGCTCTGTAGCTCAAGGGCTCTAGCAGACTCCCAAGCCGCTCTGTGGCCCAGCCACCGCTAGAGGGGCATACTGTGTAGGTGTGGCTTGTGAGACCCTACATCTCACCACTGCAGGGAACCCTTCACTGGCTCATCCTCATGGCGTATGCTGGGAGGGTGGGTATTGCCCAGCCTGTCGTTATAGTGAATTCAGCCTCAGCCAGGTTTCTGGCTTTGAGTGATACTAACAAATGATGCTCTGCCACCCCTTACCATTCCCTTCCTTCTGAAGGGCTCATGATGTCTTGCGTGTATCTATGTTCCTGCCTGTTTTTATAGCCACCCCTCCCTCTTTCTTCCAGGAAAGCCATCGCCAAGTCCGGCCTCCAGCACATGGTAGCCCAGCCGAACCCCACACTAGCCCTGAGGAGTGAATCAGAGAGGCAGATCCGCAGCACTGTGGACTGGAGTGTAGGTTGACTTTAATTTTCCTTGGCGCTTGGGAAGGGACTCTCTGATGTTACAGCGGCTGCACTCGAGTTGTCGCCATTCCCAGGAGGAGGGCTATGAGGCTGTACCAGGTGGCTCCAGTTTTGACACGTGTAGCCTTGTGACTAGCAGCTGGTGCTTTCTGATGTTGCTGGGTAAAGCACCTTGATGCTGGGGAAAATGGACAGTGCATTCACTCTCATTCCCCACTGGTACTACACAGCCATCCATTCTGCACCTGGGAATGGAGACTCGGGGAGTGGTGGGAGGCACTGCTCTTCTTTTCGGAGATGCACAAGCACCTCTGCTCCACCTCCTGTTCTGCACAGGCAAAGCTGAACCCATTGTGAGGCCTTCAGAGGCCTCGTCCTGGCGTAGGGTGGGGACAATCCCTCTCTACAACTGAGGGGAGACCTAGCTGGGATAGTGCCTTCTGCTCTGGGCCCCTCGTCCCCAGAGGCCTTGTGTTTGGAAGCTGAGAGAGGATGGTTCTCATCTGGAACACCGTGAAGGGCAGAAACAGTCAGGGCACTGAAGGGATTGACCTGTGAGGAGAGAGGTGTCCAGTTGAGCTCAGCAATGAGTGAGTGGGGACGTGACAGTCTGCCAATAACGGAGTGAGGGGTGCAGACCTCTGGATGGGACACTGGGTCAGAGCATGTGACGGGAAGTAAGGGGAAAATATAAACTGAATCTCAGGAAAACTCCCTAGCAATGGGGTGAATTTGCCCAGGAGAATCCTTTCCCGGACAGCCCCATTGTTTACAGCTAGATGGGATAGTATCCTACAGGCTGTACTTTTCCATTTCTGACAGATCTGGGCCACGGTGGGAGCTTTGGGCAGGTTTCCTGGATGTGCCATCGCTCTGGAGAGTGGGGCCTCTGTGCAGCCTGCGATCACAGGGGTGCCCCATAGGCGCCCTCCAGCTGACTGTAACATAGCACAGTGTATTTGTGGGTCTGGGATATTCATCATGTTGGAGGTGACTGCTGGGATCCAAGGTTAGGCAGTGTGGGGACTCTTGTGGCCCATTGGAGAAGTGCAGCGTATCTCTTGTGCCTTCCAGGAAACTGCAATCTACGGGGAGCACATCTGGTTTGAGACCAGCGGCTCTGGGGATTTCTGCTATGTGGGGGAACAGAACTGTGTGGCCAAGATGCTGGTAAGTCAGGCACAGTGACCCCGTTGTCAGCTCGGCTTGGTCAATATACAAGACTGCAGTGCCACCTAGTGGAAAAACCTGGGTATCCCTTTCTGCACTAAGTAGCCTGGGGGCATTTCTCAAATGCAGCCACCATGGTCTTTTCTTGCAGCCACAGCCTGATGGGGAGGGTGGGTGGGTAGCAGCCCCTCCCCTAGGGCTGCCATCGGTGGTTGGGCCTTTCCCCCCTTCTGGGGAGATACAAGCTGGAGGAGTAGACAGCCAATGTGAGTTACCCACTTTCCCCAGGGGTGGTGGGGTCAGGCTTCAGCCATGGGGTGGCTGGTGGCGTGCTCCACCCATGTGGCTTCGGGCTCCATCCCTGGTCCCCATCCCCTGGGCTTGAGGCTTCAGTCTCCGTTCCCTGAGTGCGCGGTGGCAGGCTCTAGTCCCAAGTTTAGCCCTCGTCATCACCTCTAGCCCCTGCTGCCTCTGTACCCACCTTCCTATCCAGGGCTTAATTTGTCCCTAGGCTTGCTGGGGCTGAGTAAGTCTGCTGTGAGAAGTGATATTTGTATGTTTGTTAATATCACTTTTCATAGCAGACTTCCTAGCTAGCCAGTCGTCCCCCGCCACCCCCCCAAGCAACCAGAAATCTAAAAGAAAAAAGACAAGAACAGGCGAAGCACCTTATTTGTTTGTTCTGTTTATAAAGAATAGAGACAACAATACATTATTTTTATTATTGAGTCTGCAAAAAAACCCTGCATAAATAAATTTACGATATTTGGACGTGTGTATTTGCATATTTATTGGTTTTTCCTAAAGTTGAGCAAGTATTTTAGGAAAAATTGTCAGAGCAGCCACCAGCAAGAGTTGGTGGCTGCACTCTGAGCCCACCAAAAAATTTGTTGAGAACCCCAGTGGAAGTTTTCAGGCATTCTGGAGTCCAACAAAGAAGGGGTTAACACTTGTGGGGCCAGTGAGGGAGATGGAAAATATTCTGCTCCAGACTCTGCCTGCTACTAATGCTGCTTTGAATCTGGAAAGTTGCTGCATCTGAGCTGGCAGCAGGCGCCAAGGCCTCTGGGTATCTCTGTGGCTGGGATCCAGCTGGCTGAGTTGATACAGAGTTTCTGTGAGGGGGTGTCATGACCCCAGATGCCCCAAGAGAGAAGTTAATTCCAGAACTTTCCAGGAAGGATCTTGCAGTAAAAGGAAGGTCCAAGAAATGGAAGCCCAAGCCCTGCAGTTACGTGACTGCAGGTTGGGTCGCTCACAGGGGCAACGCCCTCTGAGACGCTGCAGCCATCCCCCTCTAAGTGCAGGTCGCGTCCAGCTGTGAGATCTGGGGCCTGAGGACGGTGCCCATCCGATGGCTGTTCGTTGGTTTGGGTGAAATGAGCTTGGGGTCTCGGTCTGATGGGCAGCACCAAAACCGCCACAGATGGCAGTGATTGGCTGCCTGGTGCCAGTGTCAAAAGAGATTGAGGACTGATTGGCCAATGGAGACTGCCTTCACCTCTTGCCCCAGGGCAGAGCTGAGGCAGGCTGGGGGTGGGGCATTTAAATCAAGGGACAAGGTTTTTACCTGCGGTGATCTTAAGGGTATATTTGTTCCTTATGGCTTCCCATCCTGCAGAGTACTGAGCTGCTCGCTCTCAGGAGTGCCCTGCTGGGAGTGGAGGAGGAGTGAGTGGCGCTCCAAGGCTTCCTGAATGTAAATAAATACTGATGTTAACATAGGGGCTTTTCCCTTTTTCAGCAGAAACCTCTGACCAGACGCAAGTGTGCAGCCTGCAAAATCGTAGTGCATACGCCCTGCATAGAACAGCTGGAGAAAGTGAGTAAAGCCCAACACAGGCCGCTCCTGGGCCTGACGAGCTGGTTACCCCTTACCTGGGCAACATTCAGCATGGGGCCAGCGCTGAGTCCCCTGTGCTTTGGTTAGCCATTGTCATGACAGGCAGGTGCCTCCTGAGGGGACATTAGTGAGGAAACAGACTTCTAGCAGATCTCCTGGCATTTTAGCCCCAAGGGCTGGTGAATTGCCCCTTCGGTAGGGGGTTGGATGAGGATCCCGGATAAGCATCAAATGTCCCAGGAAGCTCCCAAGCCTGCCACATTGAACTCGACTCCAGTAGGTTTTAGCAGATGGTTTCACTGATGTTTCCCTTGTGTGTGTTAAATCTGCAGATAAATTTCCGCTGCAAACCTTCCTTCAGGGAGTCGGGATCAAGGAACGTTCGGGAGGTGAGAGACTCAGCTGGACCGCTTGCCGTGTTTGCCAGGAGGAAGTCCCGTCCCCTTCTGGTTTGGTGGCAGAGGGCTCAGGGTGCCGAGGAAGAGGCTTAGCTGGGTTTGTTGTGAAAGCAGCAGAAAGTCTGGGCATTTTCAAGTGTGGCAGGAGCCCCTGAGTCTGTGCTACCTGTGAAACCTCTGAACGTGGTCACCCATCCTGTGGGGCATTTATTTGAAATGCACCTGCACGGGATTGGTGCTAGTGTGGGGTGAATCTCAAATCATTCATAGGAAGATCCGCTTCTGGTCAGTCAGCTGCTGATCTGCATTCTCAGAACCTCCTGGGCCTGCCAGGCTGGGCCAAAGACACCTCAAGGCCAACCTTTCCCAGGAGGAATTTCAGCCCATCTCGTGCTGGCCCTGGGAGAATGAAAGAACAGTTGAACTTTTGCAGGCCTCCTGGAAAGTTTTGTGTGGAGTCTGGGGAGAAGAGCTGGGTTTTTGCTCTATCGCCCAGCCCAGGTTAGCTGCACCTATTGCCACAGTACGTGAACTTGACCCTGGTTAACCCCTGTGCACCCCTTACCTGTGGAGACTCTGGTGTATGTCAGGTTCGATCCACTTCATTTCTCCCAGACAGGGCAGGATTGCCCCTATACAGTCTGTACTGCATGGCTGTGTCCAGGCCAGGTTAAATGTGCACTGTAGCACTTTAAACCATTTCCCCTGCGGTGCCCCTTGCTGCCATCTCTCCGGTATGCCCTACAGTGCCTTCCAGGAAGGAGTAAATGGCTGCCTAGCACCGAGGTAATTCCCCCTCAGGAGCTCTCCTGCAAACCTCTGTGCTGCAGGGGTGTGACCAGCAACAGCACCCTGTGCCTTCCCTAGGGATGTGGAGCTCTCCGTGGTGCTGAAAGTGGGGGTGGAGGGAACTGGAGAGTATCTACACAAATAGTCCTAAGGCAGTTCCAAACTAGCAGGCATGTCTAGAGGAGCTTTTGGTAGGACACAGGCCAGGGGTCTCCATGGGCCATACGCACACCTGGGATTCACCTGAACAGGCACTGCACTAGCTTTTAGATGAGAAGCACCCGAGGATCTCTCCTCTGCGGTCTCCATAGAGAACCTAATCCAGTCTGTTTCCAAGGTGCCTATCAGTATGGTATCTGGGGTCTCTTATCCCTCAAACTTACCTTACCAGCTTTAACCAGGAAATAGGGGTTAGATCCCAGGCCCTGACTGTGCTATAAGGCAAGCACCCTCCAGAATTCATCATTCCAACTGCTGTACAGTAGGAAACAGAACCTAGAGAAAGAAGAATAAACAAACCTGTGGACACGTGGACAGCAGCTGTTCAGCAGCAAGGGGGGCAGAGAGTGCTCTTGGACTAAGCAGCAAACTCAGACTCCCCTGTGCTCCCCACCCTATGAGCCTTCCTTCTCCCCTCCGGATGGAGGTTTAAAATTGGGGAGAAGAGAAGAAACGCTGTGTTTAAACAGACGCACCTCTTCCCTTCCTCACCGCCCAGTACAAGCTGAGGGAAATGTACTGCTGCCTCCTCCCATCTCTCCCTAAAATTACTCCCCTGACTGGGGAGGATGGACATGCCATCCCCGTAGCCGTGAGGGACGGGCACTGTGCTTGGCTGTCAGAACGAGCAGCCCCTGCCCCGCGGTGCTCCCAGGCTGAGGCACAGAGAAGATGGCTGTGTTTGAATGATCCTGCACCTGTTGCTGCCAGTGGGAAGAGGTGCCAGGTCAGGCAGGACGTGCTGGCTGGCTGATGGCACATGGATTTAGCTCCACTCATGATTAAGTTGGAGGGCTGGGAGAACCGGGTGAGCAAAGGGAGTTCGGAGGAACTTAATCTCTCTCCTCAGTGACTGCTGTGGTCTGGAGCTCTGCAGTTTCAGCTCTTTGCCTTCAGCATCTGTGTTCAGGGCCGCAGGTGTCTCTGCTGTGACCATGAGGTGGGGCATCTGTTTTCCATTAGGCCTGTGGCAGAGAAATGGTTTGCCGTGGGGGGAAGCAGCGTGGATTCACAGCATTTCTTTTTCTGATTATTTGTCATAATTGTGACACTTTCTGGGGTACCCAGGGCTGTGAGGCACCTCGCTGTCATCTGTCCTCAGGGTGAGGAAATCTTGTCTGTGCCTGTGGTGTGTCAGCTCTCTGTCTCCACCAGCCTCTAGCAACACAAACACTCCCCTCCAAGCTTCTGCCGGCCTCATTTTCTCTCTTCAGGTTAGCAATAGGCACCCCAATCTCCCTGTCCTCCTAGCATCCACTGTAGAGTCCAGCCCCTGCTCCACTGGACGCTTACAGAATTACCAGGCCTGCTGTCCTAAGGCTGACTACACAGCTCTTCTAAATACACAACGCTTACATGTATTCCCAGTGAAAACAAGAATACATTTATTTTCAAAGAGCAGAGAGACAGGTGACAGTAAGAATATTGGAAATAAATGGTTATGTATAATACAAAATCACAATACGATTTTTAGAGACTAAACGTAATGAACAAGTTACCCTCTTGTCTAACGCAGCTCATCTCACCCACAGTTCTCTCTAGCATTTTCAACCAAGCCTGGTTGGGGTTCCTTTCTCATGACATGAACTTGCCCCTCCCCTCCCCACATGGGTTTCTCCTGGGGGTTGTTGAGAGCAGCACTGGGGGATAAGGCACCTAGCATCTCAGCCAGGTGCCCTGTGGTCTGGACTCTCTCATCTCCTTGGCCTCTCCCAGAGCTGAGTGCTCGTGCTTCTGAACCTCTCCAGTGTCTGGGCTGAGATGTTCCCAGGGGCTTCTGCAGTGTCGTCTCGGTGCTAAAGAGACTGCAAAGGAGGATTCCATTCCATATGGGCCGGAGAAGAGGCCAGGCCACTGTGGGTCCCAGCCAAGGAGTGCGCTAACAGGATCATGTCCATACCTTTCTCTGCGTTCTCTTTGAACCTGGCCCTTGTGTTTCCGTTTAGCCCATAGTTGTCCGGCATCACTGGGTGCACCGGAGACGCCAGGAAGGGAAGTGCCGGCAGTGTGGAAAGGTGAGAAGGGCTGAAGAAAATCCAAAGTTAGGTGGGGAAGGGGAAGGTGATAGGTGTGGGGAACACAGAGAGGAACCACTTGGAGCACAACCCCTGCTGGGAGGGAGCAGCCCCCTCACAGCCAGTGATCCTGTATTCTCTATATTGCCGCCTACTGGCAGCACAGATATCTCCGTCGATCCCTACGTTCATCCAGTCATAGAATTTCCACACAAACTGATCTCCTTTGCCCTTGGTTCCAGAGATGCTTGTCCCAAGCATGCTGAATTCTCTCATGCCAGGGCTGGGGGTGGGGAACTGTCCGACTGAGACCTGAGCTGCACTGGCTGCAGAAGGACCCTAGTTGCTAACATCTTGCATAGCTGGGGAGCTGCTGTTCCCCTTCCTGTGGGCCCCTCGCTGCACTGCGGAGAGTTGTCAGGAGCTTCACGACCCACCTCCTTCCCTCCGCAGGGTTTCCAGCAGAAGTTTGCCTTTCACAGCAAGGAGATTGTAGCCATCAGCTGTTCCTGGTGTAAGCAAGCGGTGAGTGCAGCCCTACCCTGAGTAAATGGCCTAATGACTTCTGATGGCCAAGAGAAACTGCGAGCTCCCCACAGCTGCTGCTCCTGCCCCATACCCTGCAGCACCTCTTACGGAGAGAGGCTGGGATTGGAGTACCTGGGAGTGCCTCTCTCAGCCAGAATTCCTGCCCTTTCCCTGCAATGCCTCCTGTTGGGAGCCGTCACATTGTTAGGCTCCTGCCACATTTCCTACAGCACCCCCTGCTGGGGGCAGGTGTGCTGTGTGTGTTCAGAGCTGGGCTCCCCAGGCCAGGCTTCAGCAAGCGAGTGCTGCGTTCTCTCTCCCTCGCAGTATCACAGTAAGGTGTCATGCTTCATGCTGCAATGCATCGAGGAGCCGTGCTCGTTGGGGGCTCATGCTGCTGTTGTCGTCCCTCCGACCTGGATTCTGCGGGTCCGGCGCCCCCAGGTGAGTTGCTCCCTCAGGCTTCGCTCCTGTTTAATCAGCAACTCCTGCTCAACTGGCAGCTGGTGATGTGGTTTTTCTCCTTTTCTAGAATCCACTGAAGTCCAGTAAGAAAAAGAAGAGGACGTCATTCAAGCGGAAATCCAGCAAAAAGGGGGCGGAGGTCAGTGAATGAGGCCTGCATTGACTGGGAATTGGTGGGCAGGGGAGTGGGAGTTGGAGAAGGAAGATCGCTGGTCACAGGGTATGGTCTGAGACATGGAGCAGAGAAAAATGAGGTGGAGGGAAGGTGCTGGGTTATGAGGGTCATTTGCAATTGTAAGATATCTCAGAGGGGTGTTTAAAAAGAGAACAGAAAGGCTGGCATGTGGATCCCACTCCCACTGGAGCTGGGAGGGTAGATCCCAGTGCTAGGGCCCTTGGGGTAGTTGGAATGTTCGGTATTTTGTCTCCATTTCAGACCTTAGTGACTTTAAATTTCAGTTGCAGGCAAGAGCTTGCGTTTCCCATGTTTGTTGATGGTGTTGTGGTGTCCCTTGCAGGAGGGGCGATGGAAACCCTTTGTCATCAAGCCTACGCCAGCCCCACTCATGAAGCCCCTGCTGGTGTTTGTGAACCCCAAGAGTGGTGGGAATCAGGTAGGGACACTTTTCCGACATTTTCATGGATAGCCAGCTCCATAGACGCCTCGCATCCCAACTGCTGAGAATCCAGCATGTTTGGTGATATCTCAGCTGCAAATACAGAAGCAGGCAGTGTGATGCCAGCTTACTCCCTGGCATCTCCTCTTGAGGCCAGGTCTTGCCTGACTGTCCAGGACTACAGATTCCCATCACCTCTGTCTAAGACCCTGCTTCCTCCCCACCTTCCCCCTCCCACTATTGGGATTGTCTGTATCCTATTTCCTGAAGTCTTTCATCCTTTTAGGGAGCCAAGATCATCCAGTCCTTCATGTGGTATCTCAATCCACGGCAAGTCTTTGACCTCAACCAGGGCGGTCCCAAAGAGGCGTGAGTACTGACTCAGGGAGCCCCATCCCCCTTCTCCCACTGTCTCCCCCCAGTAGGAGCCTTGGCCCCTTCTCTGCCAGCTGGCCACTAGTGAGGGACTGAGGCTCTAGGAAAGGCCCTTGGGAAGAGCTGTGTGACTGGATACCCATTGTAGGTTCAAAGCCTGGGAAGTGTCTCTGGGGACTGATCCCATTTCACTTCCCAGTCAGTCCTGGCTCCCTTATGTTTCCAGGAGGAAGAATGGCCAAATGGTTAAGGCACAGGGCTGGGAGCCAGAACTCCTGGGTTCTATTCCCAGCCCTGTCACTAGCCTGTTCTGTGACCTGGGGCCAGTCCCATTCCCTCTCTATACCAGCATCTCTCTATCTGTACAATGGGGATAAAGATCCTGACTTCCTTTTCCAGGGGCCTGTGAAGATAAACTCATTACAGTGTGTCAAATGCCATGAGGCTGTAGGGTATCCAGGATTGTGACTCCTCCAATGGACAGCCTGAGAGAGGAACCCATTGTAAACACTGGCCAGTGCAGTCCCAGCTTCAAGTGTCTTCGGTGATTCTCCCACCTTTCCCTGATCCCCTCCACTTTCTGCTTCCCTGCAGGCTGGAGATGTATCGGAAAGTGCACAACCTGCGGATCCTGGCATGCGGGGGGGATGGCACGGTGAGTGACCCTGACCTCTCACTGAGTTATCAAGGGATGTGGCTGGTGCCTTTATCCAAACCCCTTGCCCTTCCAGGAGAGGTGGCGGCTTCCTTTCTCTAATTTAGAGGTGGGCAAAATTGGTCCCCCAAGTTCTGTAATGTGGCTCACAGCCCCTAGTGACTACAGGTCCCAGCTTGCCATACTCCATCTTCATCTCAGAAGCTAGCTGCATGGTATGCTGGGGCCAGTAGTCTTTGTGGGCTATGTCTCCATACTAGAGATGAGGGCGGCTGTAATGGTCTTTTGATGCCGTTTAGGTGCAGCCCTTGAGCTCCTGACGAGCTGCTGGCGTAGCCCTCAGCTGGGCAAAGTTTGGGAGCTAGAGTAAGTTCAGGCTTCCCCCATCTAAGCTCTGTCTGCAGCACTCCTGGAAGATTAACACTCTCGCTCCCAGTGTAAGTTAGGCATAGAAGGGGGCTGATCAGCCTTTGAGGCAAACAGCAGTGGGGATTCTCAACCCCATGGGTCCTAGCAGAATCCACCGTACAGGGCCATTGACATGTACTAGGGCACCAACGTGCTGTGAACTGCATGAGATGTCACCTCTGGGAGCCTCACTCGCTTGCCATTTGGGGTGGGGCAGGTATTTCCCCAGAACATTGGGTAAAAGATAGGGTTTGTCCCTTGTCTGGAGCACTGACGGTTATTGGCTGAGCATCTCCTGTAATGGCTGGGGAGTGGGGGCGGGGGGCGCCAGTCTCCATGTCCTCCTCATCTCTGGCTCTTGGTAACACTCTCTACCCCCTCAAGCTGATCACCTCATAGGTCTCTAAAGTAACCAGCTGCTTCTTTGGTTTCTGTCCTGTTTGGCCAGGTGGGGTGGATCCTCTCCATCCTGGACCAGTTACGTCTGAATCCCCCTCCTCCTGTAGCCATCCTCCCTCTGGGGACAGGGAATGACCTGGCCAGGACTCTGAACTGGGGCGGGGTAAGTGTCTTGGGGGGAGGGGGCGGAGAAGGGTACTTGCTCTGTGCGGGGGGGTGCTCATAGGGCCCTGCTCTCTGGTACTATTGGCTCCCGAGCTTGGGCACAGGTGGTTGGAGAGGAGGAGGGATCTGAGCTGTGATGGAAGGACAGAGGTTTGGTGTATCGGGGAAGGGGAGCTAAGCCTCTAGGTTCAGGGTTGTGGGTGGGGAGCTGAGCTCTTTTCTCTGGCATGGGGAGTTTTCCCACTTGCACTCCACGCACGGCCATCTAAGAGCGGTGCACGGTGTGCCCAAGAGTTCCCAGCAGAGGAGGTGAGTGCAGCGAGGGGCGGTTGTGGCTGGATGTGGTAAGTGCTACGTGCTGGAGGTGTGGCGTAGATGCCACAGGGCTGGGACTGGCCCGTGGCTGGCACATGGGGATCCCTGTGGTGTATGCATCACTCAGAGGACTGGTCTCTATCCAGATCACCTTTGCCCCCACCAGCGATATCAGCTGTAAATAGGAATCCATCCCCTTGGGAGAAGTAACTAATTGTGCCACCTGGCAAGCCGCTGTGGTGGGCTGGGAGTCACTGTGGAAAGCACCTCCTGGTCACAGAGACGGAGCCTCTTAGGCTGCAGGTTACGCAGTGGCAAATCCTGGCCCTATGTACCCTGTGTTCTCCACACTCTTTGCTTTGGGGCACCTGGCCCTGCAGCCCCCTCAGCCCCCTCCCCCCGCCTCTGGTTAGGGGAGTCAGGTTGGGCGGCTCACTGAGCTCCACTTTGGCCCATAGGGTTACACGGATGAGCCCTTGTCAAAGATCCTCTCTCATGTGGAGGAGGGAAACATTGTGCAGCTTGACCGCTGGAATCTCCAGGTGGAGCCAAACTCCGAGGTGAACCCTGAGGAAAAGGACGAGACGGCCACAGACAAGGTGAGACACACACACAGTGCTTCTCCATCTATTCCCAGCTCAGACAGCACTCTGCTCCTCAGGGAGTGTTCCCCCCCCCCCCCGTTTCCGCTTTCTCTCCTCGTGGCTCAGGGGCCCCTCCCTGCTTCCCATCTGGGAGAAACTGCCCCATGGGCTAGTGGCAGCCAGAGCTGGCCCAAAGGTGCAGGTCTGGAAGAGGCTTGGAGGATTGCAACCATTCCTTTGGCGCAGAGACCCCAAGAACAGCAAGCGTCTCAAGGAGCAGAGATTGTCTGGCTGCTTGGTGAGCTAGCAGTGACCCTGTAAGAAGGGGGACTGAGCAGTTGGAATGGGGTTTGGTGGAGAGGAGACATCCCTGCTTCTCTGGAAAACTCTCTCTGGGGATCCTGAAGGTTTCTGGGGAAACAGGCCCCAACCCCTGGTGCATTTGGCACAGAGAAAGTGTCCGCTGCACTGCAGTTGCCACTCCATTCCACCCTAGGTGCTGACCTGGGCTGGACACTGCATCCACATTGCGTGTGTGGATGCTGAGCCTGGGCTGAGGGCTGAGCATGGATGTGCTCAGGGCAACAGAAGGGGCTATTCCGTCCCCCTCAGTGTATCCCTCTTTCAGGCCAATAGCCGCCTCTGTCTCAGTTACTCCCTCCGCCTCCCTCTGCTGGCAGCGGCCCCTGTACATGGCTAGTGAAGTGTGGTCTCTCCCTTGCAGTAATTCTACATTCCTAGCCCCATGTCTGGGCACCACAGTTCCCAGCCTCAGCCTCCTCCTTTTCCCTTTTCAGCTTCCCCTCGATGTCTTCAATAACTATTTCAGCCTCGGCTTTGATGCTCGCGTGACACTGGAGTTCCACGAATCTCGAGGTAGGTGGGAGCTAGAGTAGGGCTGTCTGGTGCCCTCTGTGCAAAGCTGTGGGGCTGGGCTGCAGCATGGGAGACTCTTGGGATTTAGAGGGAGGAGTGAGCAGGGGGGAAGCAGGTTTATAACCTGGAGGTACCCCCAGCTTGGTCAATTGAAACACTTTGTGGTAGGGAGATGGCAGAGAGAGAACCAACAGGGGAGAGGGCGGGGGGAACTGACCAGGAAGAGGGTGGGAACAACCAGATAGGGGAGAGGAAGCTGCAGAGAGTGTGCGAGTGAATGGGAGGAAGAAACTGAGGAGTGTAAGAGGCAGCTGGGGAGGCTGGTTTGCAAGCCTGGGAGAGTGAGGTGAAGCTGGGGCGACAGGCGGCTGAGTTGCTCCTGGCAGTCAGTGAGTGAGTGACACTAAAGTCTGTCTTCCTTTTTTTTCTCCTCTTTCCCTAGAGGCCAATCCAGAGAAATTTAACAGCCGGTTTCGGAATAAAATGTTCTATGCTGGGGTGAGTGTGTAGGACTCCTTGGAGATGAGCGTTGTCTGTCTAAGCTCCAGCTACTCTTAGAGATTTCCAAAGTGGCTTTCTCTGGGTAGCTACAAACGGGGTGTCTGAACTATAAGGACTCGGCTCTTTTAATCTCCCCATCAGTCTGTCCCTTTAGCCCCATGATAATTGTTTTAGCTCTTCTCTGAACTCCTCCCACTAGCTTTCTTGTACTGAGGGGCCTGGGCCCAAACACAGTGTCCCAGTCTGTACTTCCCCAGACCTGTATTAGAGGGTGATTATCCGCTCCCTGCCCTGGGATGAGGTCTCCGCATATGCAGTCCCCAGGTTGCATTAGCCTTTGTAAAACCCTATCGCAGTGCAGACCCCTGGCTAATTTTTCTCTTCCCCTTGAGTCTTGGCTGCTTCTGCTTCCCAGAGCTGTCCCTCCCATTGAGGATCTGGGTTTGGGGGATTAGCTGTATTACCCTAGATTGCATGTCATATTGTTTCATGCCCTCTCAGAACTACCTCGCACTGACGAGGCTGGTGTCTTGCTCCTGTATGGGGCCCAATAACTTGTTTGGCCATATTTTCTCACAGCCAGAGAATGAATTTGCATTCCGTGCCCCAAGTATTGCGTCCCACCTGGAGAAGGAGGTGCCCTAGCCCTAGATCACAGCTGCTCCTGGAGGCCCGGCCTGGACATGGGGGGGCTGCAAGTTAGGACAGAAATCCATTGTCAGAGCTGGGTTATCATGGGGTGCATCAGGTCAGGAGTGAGGTGCATCTGCAGCCCTGTATCAGGAGGGGGAATCTGCCAAAGGTGCAGTGAGACCTGGAAGAGGATTTGCCCAATCTCGAGGGCTTGACTTGAGACTCAGTAAAGCATGAAGGGTCCATGCGATCCAGCTGCTACTCAGGGATGCGGTCTCCAGGCACTGACCTTGTCTCTTGTGTTGGCAGACGGCATTTTCTGACTTTCTCACGGGCAGCTCCAAAGACTTAGCGAAGCACGTCAAAGTGGTGGTGAGTGTCTGGAGAGGAGGGGCTGAGACCGTTCCCTGGGAGCGGTGGGGATTGGTGAATGCGGGGCATCATTCCTTTAGGGGTAACAGTAACTGGTACCGCGGTGGCTGAGGCAGCTTTTGCAGGGCGACAACTCCCACTCAGAAGGCAACGGGGAGTTCATTCCCCCCAGAGTACGAGGGCTGGGCTGGGCCCCTCTCCTTCAGCCAGCCTGGGTGTCTGACTCTCCGTTTGTCTGTTTTCAGTGCGACGGGACAGACCTGACCTCCAAGATCCAGGACCTGAAGCCCCAGTGCCTTGTCTTTCTGAACATTCCAAGGTGAGTGGCTCCTGCACCCCTGGATGCTGAGCAGCCCGGGCTCCCTGCCTGGTGTGTTTGAGGAGCGCTCCCGTTGGTCCCAGGTGATACTCTGCTCCCTTTGTGTCTCTGCAGGTACTGCGCGGGCACCATGCCCTGGGGCAACCCCGGGGAGCACCACGACTTCGAGCCCCAGCGCCATGACGATGGCTGCATTGAGGTCATCGGCTTCACCATGACATCCCTGGTAAATCAGCTCAGCCACTGGCAGCAGGCAAGGGAGTTGCAGGTTCTGGCCCTGTTGCCCTGCACCTTGCCTGCCCCCCGACAGTTCCCGACCCTGCAACCTTGACTTGAAATCCAGCTGTGCCTGAGAGCTCCTGGCAGCACCCATCCTCTGAGCCAGTGGGACCTTCCAGTCTGCAGACAGCATGGCTCAGTGTAGTCAGGAGCAGGACCCTGGAGGTGCACCCTCAGGTTTAGCTTGGGGGGACCTCTGCCAGGAACAGTGGAGCCCTTGTGTGCAGGACAGCAGAGCAGCCCTCCCTAGAACGCTCACCAGCCTGCACCCTGTGCCTGGGTGGCTA
This sequence comes from Lepidochelys olivacea, assembly GCF_965140295.1. Classification (NCBI taxonomy): domain Eukaryota; kingdom Metazoa; phylum Chordata; order Testudines; family Cheloniidae; genus Lepidochelys; species Lepidochelys olivacea. Next base: position 55,792,001 of record NC_140416.1, read on the forward strand.
GTGGTGGGAGAGAACTCAAACACCATAAGCCTTGTTTGCTGGGGTCTTTGGATGCCTCTGCATCCTCTCACCTGCCTCCCCACCCAGGGCTTCTCCAGAGTTGAGACACCTGTGAGGACTCCAGCGTGTGCTGGTCTTTGTGGATTCCTTCTGCCGGGGGACTGAGCTGAGCCCCTCCAAGCTCAGTTGGCTTGTGACTCCACTCGGTGTTGGATGCTGCTGCTCTGAGGTATGGCCTGTGAACCTTTTCGCCACAGGCAGCCCCACTGTAACCCTGGTTTTGTTTGCAGGCTGCCTTGCAAGTAGGCGGACATGGAGAGCGGCTGCACCAGTGCCGGGAGGTGATGCTCACCACGTCCAAGGCCATTCCTATGCAGGTGGATGGGGAGCCATGCAAGCTGGCAGCCTCCTGTATTCACATCTCCCTGCGCAACCAGGCCAATATGGTGCAGAAGACGAAGCGACGCAACTCCATGCCCCTGCTCAATGAGTACGTTCACCTGGCTTAAGGCAACTCTGGGGGCCCCAAACCCAGCAACTTGTCCAATCTGGGTCAGTTCCTCAGGGCATGGGGGTGGTACCATTCCAAGAGGGCATTATTCACCCATTTATCCTGGGTGGCCTCTCCCGGCTCTTCACACTTCACAGTCACCTCCAAGAGGCGTGAGCAGGGAGCCTTCCAAAGGATCTCTGGGCAACACTGGAAGGAGAGTGAGAGGAGGCTTGAGTTTTGGCAGCCATCCGGTGCAGAAAATGAAGCCTTTAACTGTTGTCACCTGCTGCTGGGACTGGGTTAGCAAGGAATTCTGCCACACTGCCTGCAGCACCACTCCCTGTGGGAATCAAGTACTGGAGTGGCTGGGCACATCACCCCATGTCCCTAGCCTGCCACACCAGTGCTCCTCCCATTCTGCTTACGGCACCACTTGCTGGGAGAGACAAGTACAGGATAGCTGGGAGCTCCCTAAGACAGTGCTCTTGCCTAGCTTCCTCAGTTGCCTCTTGCTGGAGAAGGCTGGGCTACTGTAGCTACGAGCTTCTGCCTACATCTATAGGGCCTCCTTTCTAACCCCTGCCCTTCTCCTCCTGCTTGCATGCAGCCAGCAACCAGTGCCCGAGCAGCTGCGAATCCAGGTGAACCGAATCAGCATGCACAACTATGAGGCACTTCACTATGACAAGGAGAAGCTCAAGGAAGCCTGTGAGTGACCAGCCTGGGTGCCTGGGGGCTTTAGGAATGTGCTATCCCAGGGGGTGATGGGTGAGGCCTCCTTGAGCACTTTGGGCCATAGACAGAGCTCTGGGCAGCCGCAGCTCTGCCGTAATGAAGCCATGGTCTGCAGATGGAATGTTGCGTGCTTGAAGTGTAGTCTCCGTGGGTGGCCGTGGTCAGCCCCATTTTATACAAAGTGGCCATGCCCTATTGTTCTCACCATGTCTCTGGTGCTGTCCTCAGCTGGGCGGTGGCCGTGCTGTCTCAGGGGCTCAGTGACAGGAGGACTGGCAGCAGGCAGCTCCTTGAGATGTCTGTGCTTTGCTTTCAGCTATGCCCCTGGGGATCATTGTGGTTCCGGGAGATAGTGACCTGGAGGTCTGTCGGACCCACATCGAGAGGCTGCAGAAGGTGAGGCACTGCAGGTGGCGTGGGTGATGGCGGGAACTGATTGTTGAGGGAGGGAGGCACAGGAGAGGTCTCTCCTGACCCCTAGTTATTGTAACCTCACACAGTTGGCATTCTGAACATCCAGCATTGGCCTTTGATGGAGACCAGATCCCAGGCTAGAGGGACCATTGATCTGTTGAGTCTGACAGCTCCTGTGTATCGGCCTCACTATTTCCCTTTTTGCCATCCTGCTCACCCTGCCCTCTAGCCCTCCCCAGGGTGTTGGGCAAGGAGAGGCTGCTAGGCAGGTAGAAAGAGAAGGCTTTTGTCCTCCACTGAAGTATGTTCCACAAGATCTTAGTCCTTTCCCCCAAACCTGGGTACACTGCAGAGTCAGTCTCCCCTGTGTTGGGTGTCCCTTTCTCTCCCCTCTTTCACTAGTGTGAGCTCCTTCTCAGCCCTCACCTCCCGGGGGCAGAGGGTTCTGCTTCTCCTCAGTGCCCGTGGGGTTATGCTTTTCCCTACCTCCTGGAAGGGATTTGGCCTTGCCTGGAGGGGCACTGCACAGCCTGAAAGTGGGCTCCTTGTGGCCTAGGAAGTGCTGAAGGATCCCTGTCTGGTTTGAGTCAGTGACCACAGAGAGGGGAGCAATCTACCGTGTTTAATTACAGAGCATATTATGCAGGCTGGCATGAAGGGACCTGCCTATCCCTCTCTCTTGTGTCTGCATTTCTGATGGCCCCTTCCCTGCAGTGGCTGAGTAGGGTGTTCAGGAAGGGGGACACTCGCAGGCAGGTGGCTGGACAACCATAGTGATGGGTTTGGTGAGGGCCTAGCATCTCTGCCCTTACTGAGTCCCATCCCTCTCATAGTCACGTGAAGCAACTATGGCCACAACATGGGGAAGTTCCTGCAGCTGGAGGGGGTGGAGGTTCGAGAGAGTGGCCTGGCCTGTCTCCTGGCTGATGCTTTAGATGACATGTTTGAGCACACAGAAGCTCAACACGTTGGGACACGTAGCTCTTGGTTTCAGCTGCAACCTTTCTCCCCTCTTTCTCGTTCCATCTGGAGCTTGTCATCACTAAACTCTGAACCCAGCTGCATGTCCCTGAGCTGCAGGGACTGGGAATGCATAGGCCCGAGTGGCTACATGCAGTGGCAGGGGCTGGCTCCTCATACAGGAGGGGGCACAGAACAGGCTCTGCTGAGACAGAATGGGGGCAGCTGAATGAATGTGGTAACCCACCCCCTTCCCTCTTCGCAGGGTTTTCTTCCATGCCCTTCTTCTTTACAGTGCCTGCTCCTTCAGGTGTGTATCACCCGCCTCCCTCCCCTCCCGGGGGGTCTCTGTCATGTACATGGTGCCAGTCTTGTGGGCTTGTTTGGACACCTCCCCAGTGAGTTTGGTGTATTGTTTGGACACCTCCACAGCTGCACCCCATGCCATGCCTGTGTTCTCCACCCCTTGTGCCATGCCCCTATGTGCCCCACTGTCTCCGTGCCACACCTGGGTGCAAACTGCTTCTGTCAAAGGGCCATAAATCTGAGCCTGTCTGAAGGCCCAGTGCAGGAATGAACCCAGGAAGGTTGGGGGGAACGACAAGGAGCCGGGAAACGTCACTGTCCTCTCTTTGTGCAGGAAGAGGATGGAGCCAAATTAAAGACGCTTTCATCTCAGAAGCTGTCTCCCAAGTGGTGTTTCTTAGACTGTAAGTATCCTTTCCATACAGTACAGTAGCACTGGTCTGCCCTGGGAGGTGGGGTCGAGCCCTGATCTGCCCTAGGGATGTAGCAAAAGTCCCAAACCAATGATGCCCCCTGGGAATGCTCATTCCATGGGATACGCTGACCGGCTCGACCCATGGCAGCATTTCCATCAGCCTGGTGCTATCTGCATGTGGCTCCCTGGCAGTCAGGCAGTTGCCCCATTACTTTTTGCTCAGTTTGTTTGGGTGCCTGAGTGCAGCAGCTTTGAGCTGAGGGGAATATGCCTTCCCTGCCCTTAGAGCAGCAGCTGTGCCCAGTGCCACTGGTCATGTGAATCCAGCAAAGACTGCCAGCTGTGGAGTGTTTTTAACGGCACACCTGGCCTCAAGTCCTTACTCCTGGCCTGTGCATGGAGCAGGCTCTCCAGGATTGGGCTGAGGTGCTGTGCCTGTGTCTGACGGACAGGGGGCTCCCTCGGGCTGGGAACACATCCTCAGAGAGGCACTGCAGAATCTTCTGTGCCCGTTGGGTGCAGCCACTGGATACGTTCTGTGCCTGGCTGACACCGACTGGCTTTTTCATGCAAACAGCTTCTCCTTCCCAGTACTCGGGGTGCTAGCCCAGTCAGAAGGACCCACTGTTCTCCCTCTGTATGGGGGAGAGGACTACCAGTGGCACTCCAGTCACATGATTTCCAAGGGGAGTTTCCTAACTACAGATAACATGTGGTCTTTAATAGCGCAAGTGAGTACTGCTAGCCCGGTACTAAGGGTTTGGAGCATAGCTGGTTGAGGGAGAAGTGAATTAGGAGCCCTGCTCCTGAAAAATAAGTCCAGTGCGATAATGACAAGTCAGCGTGGGCCAGAGGGGAAGCGGGCCAGGGAGAGGGAGGGTGAAAACTGAGAGCTGGGCCCAGATTCTCCCAGCAGGAGGTACTGCAGTGAATAGTGTTGGAGCTTTGGTCAGGAGGGAGCTGCTGCAGTGGCAGCCTTCTCCAGCAGGAGGTGCTCTACAGAGCAGCATAGGTGCTGCAGTGGGAGATGCCTTTGTACATCTAATTCAGTTACAAGCTGTACACTGATGCCTTGTGGAGGAGGAGGAGGAGGGTGCCAGGTGTGCTGAGCCTGTGACCTAGCCGGCTGTGTTTGCAGGAGCCCCCGAGTGCTGTGGCAAAGCAGTGGGGACTTGTTTACAAACACGGCTTTGTTCCAGCTCCTTTCTCAGCCCCGTCTCCCCTTTCCGCCACCGCCCGCAGTCGAGACTTTGTTCCCGAAGCTCCAGGCTGCACGTTCACTTTTACTAGCATATTTTTGGTGTCTCTGTTTCTGGTTTGAGCGATTCCCTGGGAATCCCCCACAGCCTGCGACAATAGGGGCTTTTGGGCCCTCGTAATGGTGCTGGAGCGAGTTCCCAAACATACAGGGAGAAGCTCATGCAGGGGCACCAAACAGGGCAGGCCTGTGTCATTGCACTGATCCTCAGAGCCAGCGGGCCTGCACCAGGCACTCACTGGGCACCAGCTGCACCACCTGAGGAGCCTGACTGCAGACGGACAAGCTGGGGGTCAATGGGGAGACCAGCATTTGGCCTCACCCCAGGGGAGACACTGGAGGGACCAGGGGAATGAAAAGGCCAGAGCCTTTTCCCAGACGCTGTGGGGATAGGTTGCTCTTTCCTATCCAGGTTCTGGAGTTTCTGCTTCTCCCTGTTTCTCTTGTGTTCGTTTCCCTCAGATTCTGCCTCCTTCCAGGCTCCCCACCAAATCTCTGATTTCAGGAGCGCAGCTTGGGCTCCCTCACTTCCACGTCGTCTGGGGGGGGGTTTCCAGGAGCAGTCCCAGAAGGGTTGCAGCCATTGCTCCCTGAATTTGGTCGGTGATGGGGAGCCAAGCCAAGTGAGGCTCATTCCAGTGAGAGGAGTGTTGTTCCTTGTCTCTTGGAAGGGTGGGGTCCCACCCAGCGGGGTGGGGGTGGAGTGGACACCCCACTGCATGCACCGCTCACATGATCCCTGCTCCCAGATATTGCTGCTGTGGATTATTTCTTCCTTTCGCTGGTTTCCCAGCAGCAGGTTCGGTGCTGAGGAAAATGTGCCAGGAAAGAGGCTGGAGCTACATTCAAGGGCGACGCAGGCTCATTAAAGTGGCTGAATTACAGACCTTCGTTAGCAGCTCCGTGGCTGTAAATCTCTTGCAGGGACAGGATAAACGGGGCTCTTTCACTCCTCTAATCTGCTCTGGCTTGTGTCACGGACACCCCTCCCCCACATTCTTGTTCTGTTCCGAGAGAGAATTCTCCAGTCCCTTTAGGGCCCAGCCATAGCAACCCCAGACTGGGCAGCAGTCCTCAGCCTTGTGGGGGGCACAGAGCCCATGGAGAAAATGCCCATAAAGCACTGGAGCCCACTAACCCTGGCCTGTCCCTCCTCTCCCCACCACATTGAAACAAGGCTCAGGAGCCCCCGTTCCCTCCCCAGCCCTTTCACCTTGCTGGAATTTTGATTGTGAGTTTCAGAGTTACCGGCTGCATCCCAGAGTTGCAAAGTGCTTCCCAAACACACACACACGCCCAGTCCGCACCGCTCCTCTCGCCCCAGTATATCAATGTGGGGCTTTTCTGTCCCTCAAGCTGGTGCTCAGCAGGGGAGCAACAAGCATCTCGGAACAGACTATGGACTGGCTTGGGTACAATTCTTAGCCCACACAGGGAGAGTGGATGTTGGGTGCTGGTTTAAAACTGTGCTGCCATCCCAGGGGACAGGGACCAATGTCCATCCCATGCCCTATTGGGGAAGTGTGCTCTGCCAAGGCCAGGGATGCACAGCAGGCCTGGAGTCTTGGTGCTGGTTTGTGATGAGCCCTAGTCAATAATGTAAACGTGTAGCTGCACCAAGTCCCCGAGAGCGGAGAACAGATAGGCCCAAGCTCTCCCCATGTCCCTGCAGTTACTCTGTGACAATAAAAGTGACCATGAGTGATTTTAAGCCAAAGGAATAATCTCTCCCCTGGGTGTAAGCAAGTCCTGACAGCGATGGGCTGTCATCTCCGCAGCCTGCTCAGGCAAGGCTCTGCTCTGTACAAGGTCAGTGTCAGAGCATCAGCAGCAAAAGCCCTGAGAGTCAGGAGGCAGGTCGGAGGGGCCTGACAATCCCCAGAAAGCTGGAATTCCAGGCCAGCAGCCTGAAGGTAGCCAGGTATATCCTGCTTCTGCTCCTTATGGTGATCAGGGCCTAGAACAATGGCTGGTTGCTCAGTCAGGCGGGAACGTTGCATGCTGCGATCTGTAGTCTGTGAAGAGAACAGATGTGTCGTTAGGGCACATTATGGAAGTCAATGGGCCACCCGTGGTCAAGAGTTATCTGGTTTCCCTGCTGTGTCCTGCTGCTGTGTGGGTGCACTCACTCACGGGGTTGTAAGGTGGCTGAACAGTTTCATGTTGCCCAGGGGTGGAGTGCAGTGGTTCTAGGCAGTCCCATTGCCCCTTTGTCTCTTGCCAGATTCTGGGGACAGGAATCTCACAGGTTCTCTCTCTCTCTCTCTCTCTCAGCAACTACAGCTGATCGGTTTTACAGGATAGACCGCGCACAGGTGAGTGCCGACTCATTCGCCAGGGACCATGGGAACCAAGGCGCTGTTGTGCAGCTACACTTGACCAGCAGCACATGTGTGTTCAGACATGCAGACACATGCATTGCCAAGGGCCACTGCTTAGTGTGCTTTGTCCCCACACTGCCCAAATCCTGTGATTACTTTATGGACAAGGGGATACAATTTCCTGGGAAGGTTGTAAACACCCGGAAATAGAGGTGCTCTGCCCTCTGCAGTCAGGCACCTCTGGGATCAACTGGTATTGGATGCTTCAGGTGCATCACCATCTCCTTCAACCTCTGTCCTAGTGAATTAATGGAAGAAATATTGAGAGGAAAAACTGATGAAAGGTCTGGAGGACAATGCCGCCCACGAGCAGTGGGCAGTGTTGAGGATTAGTGAGAAGCCTTGCCATGCTGATTTCATTGCCCTGGTTGATAATATCACAGAGTTAGAGGATGGAGGCAATGCAGTAGCTGGATATAACTGGATGCAAGTCACATATCTCAGACTGTGGCCCCCATTCTGGGCTCCGGCTGAGCTGAGCGGCACACAGCCTAGGCCATGGGGACAAAGGTGACTTTAGCCACCTCTGCACCACTTGGATTATGAGGCTGCTGGAAGCTCATTCAGCCCCCATCCTAAACCAGTGGTCCCAGGGATTGCTCTAACTTGCACCCTAGATACAGCAGTCTGTAAGGGACTACCTGACATCCCAGAATAGCTAGAGCTTAGAGTATAACCAAGCATACTCCGTCCCTCACTCAGATACACCCCTACTCCTGGGGACAGCAAAGGGTCATGCTGCTGGCCCTACTCACTGGGAAATCCACCTTATACCGGGTTATTCCCAGTAGTGAGATCTGGGTGGGCACTGGGCCCATTATGCTGCTGGAATGATGTAAAGGGGCTGGCATGTAGCTCAGACTTAGGATCAATGTCTCACAGTCTTAACTTGAAAAATGGATGCAAGTTGGCTTGGCTAGGAACACTGAGATATGGGCTGGAAAGTGCCTGAAGGAGCTGAACAAAGGACGGTGATAAATGGCAGGGTATTGATTTGAAGAAGGTGTCCATGAGGACCTGCAGGGCTTGATCTCAGGTGTAAACTTAAGTGTTATTAAATATCTCCATTCATTAGCTAGAAAGAGGGCAAACAGGAGCATGATGCAATCAACAGGTCACACTGAAACGGGAGGAGTTGTAAACCCTAGAGAGGATAGAGAAAATGCAGAGGGACCCAGAGACGTTAAGACACATGGGCAGGAAACAACTAAGTGAGGCTCAGCCTGGGGAAATGTAGATTCTGCAGCAAGGGGAAAAATAACCCAAAACCACGATCCTCAATGGGAGGAGAATGCCGGGAGCAGGAATGGCTGAGAGAGACTCTGCAAGGAGAGGGAGAAGCAAAAGACTTTACGGTGAGATGGCTGCAAAACACCAGGGATGTTCTGGGGAGTGAGGATGCAAAGTCCTCAATCCCAGCATAGGGAGGGCCCAGTCCCTCTAGCTACAGCTCTGGAGAGACCCCACCTGGAGTCAGCTCTGGGTCTCCTAAACCAAGAAGCCTCACATCAAGATGCAGGGAGATGGTCCCTTCCTGTGTGGTTCTAGGGCGCCCACACCTGGCCTGTGACAGTCAGCTCTGGGCCCCTTGCTGACAGAGGAAGATTGGAAGGCAAGATTAGAGGAGGGCAACAGGAATGAACACGGGCTTGTGAGGAGAGATTAATAGAGTTGAATCCGTCCAGGTTGGCTAAGGGGCACTTAGCCTGTGCTGACAGTCTGCAAACATCATCCCGGGGTAGCTGCTGAGGGTGGAAAGGGATTACATAGGGTCATAATGAGGGATGTGGGCGGGGATTTGGAGAGGAGATGTTCTAGTGGAGTCTCTGCAGACGCCCTGACAGTGAGACGTGCGAGGCTGTGGAAGAGTTTTCCAGGAAAGGGGCAACACCTTAAAAATAGACTGGGCACAACCTACACTCTGCTGGAGACAAGAGACCCTGATAGGACTTTTCCATCTCTCGTTGAGACTCCACTCCACACAGCGATCATTGTTCAGAAGCATCTGACCTGGCCAGGGTCATGGTGATCAGTCTAAGAGCTGTGTGGCAAGCTGGGGCTGCCCTTGCTAAGTTGCCATGGGCACCAGTCCCAACTTCACTCCCATGCCGGCCCCTTTGAGCTGCCATGGGCCATCACCCCCCTGAATGCTGCTCTGGTTGCTAGTGGGGGGGTGTTTCCCCAGGGTGACTGGCCTGGGGTGGGTGGATCCCCTCTCTGAAGGGCTGATCTCTACCTTCCAGGAGCACCTCAACTACGTGACGGAGATCTCCCAGGATGAGCTCTTTGTGCTGGACCCAGAGCTGGTGATCACCCACACTGTGGGCACCTCACCCGCCATTCCTGACCTCGTTGACTTGTCCTCCACTCCCACAGGGCACCATTTTGCTTTCCCTTCTTCCTCATCCTCTCCACCCTCCTCACCAGCCCTCAGGTGAGACTGACCAATCTGGTCTGCAGGTGAGAATGGCCTTGTGGGGTGGGGAGAAGGGTCTGAGGGAGGAGTGGAAGAAGGACCAGCCTGAGAGGCTTAGCGCTGGCTTAGCTGCTCTGAATCCTGAGCTCTGAAGCGAAACACCAGCTCTGTGTGACGCAAGTGAGAATTGTCTCTGCAGCTTGCCTCTATGGAGACCAACAATCTTCCCTTCCTCCCCATGCATATTCCACCCTAGGAAAGTGTGACTCTGGGGCAGTGGGGCTGCACTGGAGGGTTGCACCCATGGCTCTAGTTTAGCTGTATCAGTCCAGGGCTGACTGAGACTCCAGAACTCGTTTCCCATTGCTAGCCCCCATGGCAAAGGGAGATGGTTCTCTGGGGGGAGCTGAGACACAGAGCTGGGATAGGGGTAGGTGTCACTGACTGAGCTGGGAAGGGAAGAAATTAGTGGTGGAGATGGGCCAGGGAGGGGAAAGAAACCAAGTCATGGAAGGAATGGGTGTCATTGCTAAGGCAAGGTTAATTTCCTCAATCTTTCAATTTGTAAGCACCTGGAAGGATAATAGGGTTATAAGGAATATCCAGCATGGATTTGTCAAGAACAAATCATCCCAAACCAACCTAATTTCCTTGTTTAACAGAGTTACAGTACAGCTTGACACAATCCCATATGGGAGTCTCATAAGCAAACTAGGGAAATGTGGTCTATATGAAATTACTATGAGGTGGATATACAACTCGTTGAAAAACTGTACTCAAAGTAGTTCTCAATGGTTCACTGTCAAACTGGGACAATGTATCTAGTGGGGTCCCACAGGGGTGAATCCTGGGCCTGACACTATTCAATATTGTCATTAGTGAGGTGGATAACCAAGTGGAAAGTATTCTTATACAATGGGAATACTAGCAAGCTGGGAGGGGCTGGAAGCACTTTGGAGGGCAGGATGAGAATTCAAAACAACCTTGATCAATTAGAGAATTGGTCTGAAATCAATCAAATTAAATTCAGTGAAGACAAGTGCAAAGTACTTCACTAGGGAGAGAAAATCAGATGTACAACTACAAAATGGAGAATAACTGGCTAGGTGGGAGTGCAACTGAAGAGGGTCGGAGGGTTCTAGTGGATCACAAATTGAATATGAGTAACCATGTAAAGCAAGTGGGAAAACAGCTCCTGCCTTTCTGGGGTGTATTAACAGGAGTGTTGTATGTAAGACAGGGGAGGTAACTCCTGTTCTACTCAGCACTGAGAAGGCCTCAGCTGGAGTGCTGTGTCCAGTTCTGGGCACCACACTTTAGGAAGAATGGGGACAAACTGAAGAGAGTCCCGAGGAGAGCCACTAAAATGATCAAAGGTTTAGAAAACATGAGCTATGAGGAAAGGTTAAAAAAACTGGGCATGTTCCATCTTGAGAAAAGAAGACGGCGGGGGACCTGATACCAGTCTGCTAAATGTTACGGGGTGTTCTAGAGAGGATGGTGATCAGTCGTTCTCCAGGCCCACTGAAGGTAGGACAAGAAAACTGGCTTAATCTTCTGAAAGAGAGATTTAGGTTAGATATTAGGAAAAACTTTCTAGCTATAAGGGTAGTTAAACTCTGGACCAAGCTTCAAAGGGAGGTTGTGGAATCCCCATCTTTGGAGGTGTTTAAGACCAAGCTGGATGAACACCTGTCAGGGATGGTCAAGGTTTGTTTGGCCCTGCCACAGCGCAGGGGGCTGGACTAGATGATCTCTCGAGGTCCCACCCAGCCCTACATTTCTATGATTCTGTGATTCCTTTTTCCCGTCCTATCCCAGCCGGCATCCATGCAGCTGGTCTCTCAGCAGCAGTGTCTCTCCAGTGGCAGGCTGGTACACAGGAAACTTCTGCTGCTCACACAGCCCCAGCTTGACTAGCCATCAGGCAGGGCTCCCGCAGTGGGGAAGTGTCACAGAGCCACAGGATCGGTGCTACCACCCCATCTTTAGAACAGTTTCGGGGGGGACCCCTTCAGTGTGCCAGACCCCAAAGGAGTCTCTCACTTCCTCCAGAGTAAGCCATGCGGCTTCACTGCCTCCTTAGGCTGGACCTTTGTGCCTGCAGTGCTCCTGCTTCACACCGAGAGTGCTCTTGAGCACATCCAGCTGAGAGAGGAGATTTGTATGCTCTTTAGGGATTAATGCACCTTGCCAAGCGTGTGCAGTGACATGCAGCATTGTCAAAACGGGGGGGTTTAGAAGTTACCTGGAACAAAGCATAGCAACTTCCTTAAGTGAGCAAAGAGGCAGGAAGGTTAAAGCCTGGTCCATTCAGGTTTGCCCAGAGGCCAGCCAAGCTGTAGTGAACCCCGTTGTTCAAGCTTGCTCTCTCTCCTTGGTCAGGCTCCAGGTGAGAGCCTCCCTGGCTGCCTCCAGCAGCCAACACTTATCCCCACACCTAGAGTCCTCCTTTGTTCCAGACCTGGGAAATACTGCTCAGCTGTGCGCCCCTCCCGCACCCCCCCGGGGAAGTGGGGAAGTGTATCTCTCTAGGTAGTTGATTGCTAGGTCTCAATGTCCAGAGAGTTGGATTTGCTGTCTTCTTTTCAGAGGCTCCATTGATATGGGGACCAAGCCCCACACATTTAAGTGACACCCGAATCTACATCTGAGCAAACAGCCCTTTTCTACCCCCTAAGTAACAGCACAGCCCATAGGGGAAACTGAGGCACAAACAGGACTCATAAAATATTACAGAAAATTCCCACTTCATCACAAGGAGTTCCCAACTAGTCCAGTCCTAGCCTCTCCCAGCAAGGGATGCTGATGGGCTATGCCTGTGAGGATCACAGAGACCAGTGCAGGGGAGGGGAGTTTGCTGCAGAAGACTTGCTTATCATGGCTTTTGACAGCGTCAGTTCTGAATCTCTCCCTCTCTTCTCTTCCAGCTCAGAAGCAGGGGGCTGCCCCTGCCACGAAGGTAAGTCCTTCAATCTGTGCTGCAGGCCTTTGGTAAGTCTCTGGCTTCCCTGTTCCTGTCACACTTAGGGTTATACTAGCAGATGCACCTGAGTCCCTGCCCTGATTCTGTGTTCCCCACAAACTGAGCGCTATCGTTGTCTGAGAAAACGGGGGTGATGGGAATGTCTGGAGAGCCCCGCCCCTGCTGGTGTCACATGGCACTGCTCTGTCTGGGATCCAGACCCAACCATAGGCTCTGCGAGAACTGCACAGCCTATGGGGTGGCAAGGGAGAGGGTCACACTTGACGCTGCAGTGACTGCACAATGCACTGCCATTCAGGGGGATCGGGGCTCAGGTTCTCCAGGGAGGTTCCCCGAGGGGAGCGGCAGGAGTGACTGGCTGGAGAGACCTGATAGCCATTTGCTTGCATAGTGGAGCAGTGCAGGGAGCCTTTTCCCAGCCTGCTTGTGAAGTGTGGGGCAGGAAATGACAGGGTGGTGAGGTTAATCTCCCACCTGCAGAATCCAGGCCTTGAGATGTGTTGCTGGGGGTGGTGTTTGTCTCTGCCAGGCACTGGCAGGGGCTCTGGGAGGGGGGAGCACAAGGTCAGGGGCCTCCCTCAGCTGAGCAAATGGAAAAAGTTTCCTGGAGCTTGAACAGAGCCGGTTCCTGGACGTGTGAATGAGTCACTGGTGAGAGGCATCCCAGCTGGCTGGCTCCCCAGGGACCCCCTCATTTGCCCTTCACCCTGCTCTTCCCCTCCACCTCAGGAGTTACTTTTTCCATGGTCTTGAAAACATTCCTTCTGGACCTCGCCAAAGCTGGGGCCTGGCCTTGCACCCGGGGAATGTGGTCTAACTCCTCCCCCCTCCCATGGGTGTTTCTCCCCTCACACCTCATCCCGTGGGCTGCCCCCATTTTCTCCTTACCTCTCCCCCACCCCTGGGGGCACCCAGCATTATAAAGCTGAGCCCCCCACTAACCCTCTGGTGCATGCCGTGTTCCAGGCAAAACCAGCCTGGCCAGTGGCTCCCCTGAACCCTTCTCCTCCCAAGCCCTGCGTGAGGGGATTGGACTCAGGGGAATTCCAGGCCCAGGGATGCCCTGCCAGCAGCACCCTGATGTTCAGGGACTGTCAGCAGGAAGCAGCCAGCTGTGCCCAGCAGCTGGGGAGGGAGGGGAGATTTTGGCCCTGCTCCCACACTGGGAGGAGGTCACTGGCACAGACTGTGGTGCTGGAGAAACATGCTTCTGGCAGCTCCCATTGCACAGGCACTAACAGGCTGTGAGCCGTGTCCTAAGGCAGCTCCAGAAGTGCACGATGTGAACTGGCCTGGGGTGAGGACTGTGTCACTCTGCCATTGAAACTGCCTCTTAGCCCAGAAGAGACTGAAACGGAAGAGAGCCTGGGAAAAAGGTTGCCTTCCACTTGCACCTCCTTGGTGTTTCCACCTGCCCCACTGTAGGATACATGGCAGCTCAGTCAGTGCGCGTGCATGTGCAGAGAGAGAGAGTTTCCCCCTGCACAAGCAGCCCTCTCTCTTCCCATCTCCTGCTTGGCTTCTGTCATCCTGACCAGTGTCTCCTCTCTGCAGATAACGCCTTGATAGCTGCTGCCAAGAGTAATGATTTCCAGAAGGTAAGAGCTGCCATGTGCCACGAATGCAGCCACAGTGCTAGGGGGGTGCTGTGCCTTTCCCCACAGCAGCTAGCTAGGACCCCAGTGTGGCGTGAGCATCCCTTCTCCAGCACCCTGTTGGTGCCTGTTAGCCAGGCTTTGTCATTGCCCTGCTAGCCCCAGCTGTGACTCCTTCCTCACAGCGGTGCATGAAGAGTCCTTAGCAGTGTGAGCTTCCTCCGAGCAGTGCCGGATGGGGTCCAGATAGGCTCACAACAAGGAATCCTGTTCTGGGAGGGCTGCATGTGCCGCGTTAGATGAAGGCAGCTGTAGCCTTGCTGGCTGAGTTTGGAGAGCAGTTCAGTTCCCTACCCTGGGGCATATACTCAGGTAATCTTGCTGCAGGTTCTGCTGGCAAAGACCCGCCCTGCAGGGTGTGAGTGGGAAGGGCCTTCCCACAGGCACAGCTCTTGCCCTGGTGCTCAGAGGTTAGAGGAGGCCTGAGTAGGAGACTCTAATCCAGAGCTGACGTGTGTTCCTGTAGTTTCGAGAGCTGCACCAGGCAGGAGGGGACCTGATGATGCGAGACTCCTCAGGTCAGACCGTGCTGCACCATGCCGTCAAATCGGGGAGCAAGGAGATTGTCAAATACGTCATTGAGAATGGTAAGCTGGGAGCCTGGATCCAGCTGTTGGTACAGCTCTGGGCTGGGGGTGCCATGACCCCTGGAACTGGCACAGAGGGATGGAGGCCGAATTCACTGCGCCTCTCTACAAGTCTCTGCTCGAAGGGGATGATGCTAGTGTTCAGATGCCCTTCTCTCTGCCTTGCTTTGTTTGTGGCAACCTCTCGCCTCTCTGCAAGGCTTGGGAAGTGTCCCGTCCCTCCTTCCTGTTTGTATTCTCGCTGGCAAATACAAGGCCAGGTTCAGCCTTAGACTTATGTGATACCCGTGTGATCTCACCGAAGCCAGAGGCAACTGAAGCTGCAACATGGCCTGGAGTATTTTGGTCAGTTTCAAGTATTGATGCCTGTCTGTTTTCTAGTTACCTGCTTTTGCCAGTGGGGGCAGCTCACAGCTTGGGTTTTGGTGGGTCTCACCAGAATGAGGGCTGGTTTTTCTTTTACATTTCTCTGTATTTGAGTCCAGGGGCAACTCCTCCTCCCCAACCCTACCGGCCAGATTCCGCCACTGTTCCCAGGCAGCTACATCTCTAGCTGCTTGGGTCTCTCTCAGTTATCAGATGAGGTCTCCGCAGTGGTATGCAGGAGACCCCAGGTGTGTGAGAAGAGACTGTGCTGTGCATTGCTGGGGAGTGTGCAAGAAGGTCTCTGTCAAGCAGGCTGGTCTCATTACCCCACATTGTCTTTCTCTCTCCAGCCCCTGCAGAGATCCTCGATGCGACAGAAGACGAGAAGTAAGTTGCTTGTGGTTTGTATTATTTGATGCCCAAACCCTCTGTTTTCTATACCCAGCTGCCTTCACTGCAACCGCCAGCCACCACTTCCACACCAGGCTTGGACTGAACAGCCCCAGGGACTGAATTCTCCTCCCACCCAGGTGCTCTCTGAGGCAGGGGTGGGGTCCTTTGCTGCAGAAGTGTGACCAGACTGAATTCGCCTCCCATCCCAGGCCTCCCTAGGAGGGGTCCCTCACTGCAGCCCCTGTGTATGTCACTTGCCCTCTCGCTTTGCCTGGGGATCTCATTCCTTCCTCTTGTCTCTTCTCCCCAGTGGCGAGACCAGCCTGCACCAGGCGGCTGCCCTGCGCCAACGCACTATCTGCCACTACATTGTGGAGGCTGGGGCTTCGCTCATGAAAACAGACCTGCAGGTAAGGTCAGATGGGCTGGGAATGGGAGATGGGAGTTCTGGGAATAAGGGTGTACATGGGGCACTGGTGAATGGCTGGAGCAGAGATTCAGAAGGTGTGAGCCAGCTGGCTCAGGAGAGGAGCAGTGAAGGGAATGTGAGGGCACTAGCTTAGAGCCCAGCCAAATGTGCCACACATTCCCTATGTGAAGGGGGTCCCTGGATACAGTCTGGAGCCTCGGGCTTCTCCAGTAGTTCAGCATGGAGCACAAAATCTCACCTACCCCTGCCCACTCACTGAGCAGCAGATCCTTAGAGCTGCACAAAGGGTGTCTCCTCCTAGCTCTTCTGTGCTGCCCCAGTGCTTTTTCTAAATGAGTAGGTGGAATGTTTCTTTTCCCCTCTTCCCACCATCTGAGGTCATTGCAAGGACAGTCTCGCCAGAGAGTTCCCCTCCCAGCAGCGCTGTCAGCTCTCCCGAGTGGGGGGATGGGGAGAGGAGGGAGCTCTGAGAGATGCAAAGGCAGGGCGTGTTTTCAAATAGCCAGCCCCACAGAGAGTGTTAGCAAGTGGGTCAGGCAGTGTCACTTATGCGTAGAATAAATTCTGCTGTGTCTTGGTGCCAGTGGCTCGTGAAGACCAAGACACAGTGGTTGGGATGCAGTCATGTCTCTGCCAGAGGAGTTGTAGCAAAAAGGGCAAGGTTATGTTTTGATACAAGAGGTTCCCAGGGGCTGGCATACAGCGGCGGGGAAGCAGACGTGTCTCTGTGTCAAAGCTCTGTGTATCGGGATATAGCACAGGGAACATAATAGCATCTCAGTGCCGGGCCAGCTCTGGGACCTGGTAGATAGCCAAGAGGTGCGGTTATGTCTTGGTGCCAGAGGTTCCCAGGGCTGGGATACAGCAGAGGAGTTCACCTGGGCAGCCAACCCTAATGAGGCTATAAAAACTTCTGAATGCTTTAGGCTGCAATCAAACCCTTTGCCAGCAGCCAGGGAGATGCTCTACAAACACTCCCTGGCAGCTGCCCTGCCTTCCTAACTTCCAGCAAACGACTCGGGCCTTGTCATGTGCCCAGATCAGGAATGGCTTTGCTTGGGGGCACATCGAGTGGCCATAGAAACAAAGGAGAAAAGGACCAAAGTAGGAGGCTGAGGCCTGGGCTGGGGCTAGGAAGACTTTGCCAAAACAGCTTTGCTGAGGTCCCACCACAAGATCTCTGGGCATGGAATCCTCTCTGTTGAAGTGAGAAGGACCCAGATGTCTGTCACCCTGAGTTCTCAGGTGCAAGTGCCCCCCCCCCCCCCCGCCCAGCCAGTGCTGAAGGGAATTTTTTTAAGGACTGACTGCCCAGCTGGAGGAGAGGGGGCCCAGCGGGGGTGTGTCTGTTTGTATAAATGCACACCTGGCCTTGTGACTGTCAAGGAAGTCCCATGTCCTCCCCAGCACTGATCGCTTAGAACTTTCCTGTAGTATGGGCAAGAACAAACCACATTCTGGAAGCTGTATGTGAACCCTGATCCTTACAGAGTGTAATACAGTTTGGTAATGTGCATACAATACAGTTGGGTCCCATACACCTCTGGCAAAGCAAACCAGGGTAGATGGGGCTGGGCTTCGTCATGTTACATGAATCAGTTGGGCTGCACGGAGGGCCTCTTGCAGCTCTTGTTTCAGACTGTGTTTCTGCAGACTTGAGCAGGCAGCGCTGCATCAGGGCTTGTGCAGTCAGAAGGGAAACACAGTATTTCCTTTTGCTAAATGAGCGTTTAGATTCTGCCTACTGAGGAGACCCCTGGAGGAGCACTGGGCAGTGAAGCACAACACACTGGCTCCAGCCCTGCTGGGGGAGATCCCTGTGAGATCCTGGGCCTACACTCTGTGACTGCAAGTGGACCTGTGTGTGCCTTGCATCTATCTGCCTTTGTACCTCTGTGTTCCTCTGTGTGTGTGGGCTTCTGTCTGCAGCTGCATCCGTGTTTGTGAGACCCTTGCGTGTTTGAGCATTGTTTGCCCCAATGAAATATAGATGTGGATTGTCCCAGAGGCTTGGGATCCCTTCCCCCTTGTTCTGGCTGCCTTCACCCTGCTGAGCTCTGAGAGCCAGTGTGGATAAGTTGCACTCTCCTTGGGGAGGGGGTTTTCAATGGAAGTGGCAGAGTGCCAGGTTTCCTTGGCCCTGCTCAGTAGAGGGTTTGTTCAGCGCAGAGGAGCAGGGGCAGTTAACCAGCGGGAGGGGGAAGGGAGGAGAGAGGAGACGGAGCTGAAAGCTGTTAACAGATTTGCTTTTTATGGAGTGCGGGAGTTCATTAGTGGACACAGTCCAGATGGCTGCAATAAGCTGGTGAAATGTGAGCCTCCTTGAGGAGCAGGAGCAGTTACTGGGGGGAGGAAGGAGGGATGGTGTTTCAAAGTGCTCCTCAGACGTACACCTCACTCCTCCCCCCACATGTCCTTCAGCTCTCTCCCCCTCACTCTGCCTAGCCTGCTTTCCACAGAGCTGAAAAAGCAGCAGGTTACAGAGACTGGACAGTCAGAGAGACCAGTCTTGGTCGTCTTTATATGCAGTGCGTGAAGAGGGGAATACATGTGACAGGACAGTCTCTGTCCTAGCCAGCAGGAGGTGCAAATGGGCTTGACAGGGACTTATCTAGCCCGCACCTTCCAGTCTCTTAGCAAAATCTAAATATCCTTTCCAGCATGCACCTATATCTTCCAGTCATGCTTCCCTTCCCTTTATGGCAAACCTATTATCACCAGACATTGCACGCCGCACATCTTGGCCACATGCCCTGCAGGGAACCAAATATGGACAGCAGCAGTGTGACCCTGGGCTCTGCACTCCTAGAAACCCTACTCCCAGCCTGCGGCTTTGTGGGAAAGCAGCACTTCTGCTAGGCCTGAAGTTCCCAAACTCTTTTGCTGGGTCCCCCTTCAGAGATTCATGTCCCAGGAGCACCTCCCCTCCTTCTTATAAACAGAAATTTCCAGGGGGGCTGGGAGCCCAACCTAGCCAGGGTGCCCCCTTGCTCCCCAGCCCATGAGCATCCTCTGCCTGTGACCCACTCCAGGTGGGTGACCCCAGCAGGACACAGACAGGTGGGCTGCACCCCTCTCCTTATGCCCTTGCCTCTGGGACCTGCTAGAATCACTGAGAGGTCATAGGCTCCTTTGGCTCTAGTGTGATCCCCACCACACATGCACAAGAGCCTGTGGGGGCAGGGAGAAACTATGTCCCCAGGGGGCCTCTATGCATCAGCCTCAGGAGAGGCCAGTGAGCTGTAAGGGCCCCTCTCCTTCCCCGCAACCTCCTGTGGAAGGAGAGGTCCCTCCTCCTCCATCTTTCAGCCTGGCAGCTAGTGTGAGGAATTCTTATTTTGTCATCAATATTTTGAAGAAACAAGAAAAAATTTGTAACCAGTCAGGTCCGTGCACCCTCCCACCCCCAGACATGCCTCACAGTTTGAAAACCAGTTTACTAGGCTACAAACAACACAGCCATGAAAGGGGAAGCCATGGGGGGGGGCCTACCCCAGGCACGGAGCTGTTGAGGCAGGGAGGGACGTAGGTGTCTGGTGGAAGGAGAGCAGCATAATGCTAGTGGTGTCCCAGCTCTTCACTAGAGACACCAGGCCAAGCAGAGGCTGTAAGCAGAGCTCTCCCCACATGGTAAGAGCAGCTCTCTCATGCCCATGGTCAGCCCTGCAGGATGTAAAATGGCAGGGAGAAAGGGGTGCAAATGTGG
This sequence comes from Lepidochelys olivacea, assembly GCF_965140295.1. Taxonomy (NCBI): domain Eukaryota; kingdom Metazoa; phylum Chordata; order Testudines; family Cheloniidae; genus Lepidochelys; species Lepidochelys olivacea. The sequence continues at coordinate 55,811,502 of NC_140416.1, forward strand.
CGGCCGCCATCTTGGCCACCACACCAGGGATTGAGCTGAGGGGACAGCTGCTACAACTGGAGCTCTAGGTTCAGTGCTCTGTGATGGGGGCTGTAACAGACTCTCAGCCTCTGCAGATTTGGTATGGAGGAGCCCCTCTGGCACTCAGAGTTACTGGCTGCAGGCTGTGGGGAGGGATCTCCTGTGGGTCTGTGTTTGGATGTTTCACCTCTGCTTTGCTCCCTTTTCCTCTGCACAGGGAGACACCCCCAAGCACAGAGCTGAGAAGGCCAACGACCCTGACCTGGCTGCCTACCTCGAACATCGTCAGCACTACCAGATGATCCAGCGGGAGGATCAGGAGACGGCTGTGTAGTGCTCAGTGTGCCTTACCACGTGGTCCTGCCAGTGCGGGCAGGACAGGAGGGCGACTCCCATGCTGCGGGTCCGGCTCAGCCCTTCCCAGATCTCTACTTAGTCCCAGAGGAGGGGGAAGAGGCGACAGCAGCTCTGTCCCAGGCCTGGCTGAGACTGTATTCATTTGTATGGACATTTGGGACTCACTCCCCCCCCAGCTATCTCCCACCACTTTCCATACATCCTGCACTGGATGGACTCTGCTCCGGCAGCTCTCCCACCCGCGCATCCTATAGGAGCCATCTCCGCGGTTGGGGAGAGATGGAGCCTCTGTGCTGCCCCTGTTGGTGGGAGTGATGGCTGGTGCCCCCTCAAGAGACTCGGTAGTCCTTGTGGACTCTTGTTGTTCAGCCTCCACCTGCCTGCCCCAGTCATGGCTCCATGTGCTGCGGTTCCACTGGGCTCATCACCACTAGTACTGCCCCCGCCAGCCCTCAGGGGCCTACCCCCAGAACCTGCCCACATCACTCCCTGAGACCGCCACAGGGGGTCACCAGAGAGCAGCCCTGCTCCTGCAGTTGGCACTAGCTCTGCTGTCCCGACTGCAGAATAATTGGGGATGCTTGTGGGCCTGAGAGAAGTTAACTGCTATCCAGCTGCCATACCACCTCCTACTCCTGCTTCCTCCCTTTGCTCTGAGGCCCTATGCAGCCGCACAGGGGGCCCCCAACAGCTGGCCAGAACCCCTGGCATGTCCAGTGGAGCCATGCCCATAAATCTGCCCCGAGTTCCAAGCAAGCTGTCTGCTTGTTAAAACTGGACCCAGGTGCCACAACAAAATGTCAGCAATGTGCCTGGGTCTCGCAAGCCGCCTCCTTCTGGCACTCCCCCTCCCCCCCCTTCCTGATTCCTCTCCCGGAGTTCATCTGCTGCCTCCCTTTCCTCCACATGTGCTTCTAATTTGCTGCACACCAGCCTGCTGGAAATGTGGGTAAAAATATGTGCTGCTTACGCAGCAGGGAGGCTGCCAGGCTGAGGAGGGAGCTTGTCTCTAACCTTAGTACCGGGTTCCTGCTGCGCCAGCACCCACATTGGGAGCGCTTGCCCTGGACCCCTTCAATGTGCAGTTAGGGAGGCTTCTGGGGGGTTGGAGCGTGCCATAGACCAGATACTCCTGTACCGAGAGCGCTGGGGAGCTGGATCCAGCATCTGGTAAAAGCAGCCCAGGGCCCAAGAACTACAGCTCCTAGAGGTAAGGGCTAGATGAGGCCCTGTCTAGCCCTCTGGCCCCATGGCCAGGGCAGGAGTAGTCCCTTCAGTCTATTCCCAGGGCTTTGCCCAAGCAATGGGACTCCCACGCCAGCCCCCTATCAGCATGGTTCACGAGATGCAGTCTGAGTCCCTTTGCCCAGCTCTCCCCGCTTTGCTCCCTTCTGGGCCCTGCATAATCCCACCCCTTGCTCCTTAGCTTTCATGTAGATTCCCACTGTCTGGGCTGGGGCCCCCAGTTCTCTGTGTGGCCCCTCCTGTCTGCCCCGAGCTGCTTGGAGCTCCCTGCTCCCCCAGTTTCACGCACATGCCCCATTGCCATCTTAGTCACTTCATTTGCCGCCTTTTCAACAGATAAGGGGAGTGGGAGCTACCTCCCCGCAGTGGCCCCCATCCCTGGCAGAGGCAGTGCAGTCTGCCCCAAACATTCCAGAACAATGAGGCTCACTCCTCTGCTCCCGGGGGAGCTCTAATCCTGGGACCTGGGAGACGTATCAAGCCGGTTGTCAGCTGGCCTGCACTTGGCTTTGTGCTGGGGTGGGTGCAGCAGCCTTAAATAGTCCAGGGCTGTTTGGGGTGTGACCCTTCACACTGCCCCAGTGTCTGACCCTGCCAGAGCATGGTGGCTGGGAGCTGGCTGAGGGAGGGCAGGCTGGTACCAGGCCTGTCCAGACCAGAAGTTGAGTAGTTCAGGGGTGAATCTCTGGTGTGGAGCACAAGCAGTGAAACATGAAGGCTCAGTGGTGCCATGTTGTGCTCTGAAGCAGCCAGGAGGTGAGTGCCTTCCGGTGAGTTCATCTCAGCCTTGGGTTCCTAGGTGGCTCTGAGAAACAGGAAGCTCCACTCGCCCAGCAGGTCTTTGACTACTGGGGCTGTGGGGGGCTGCGATCGGAGCTCAGGGAGGGTGGGGCTGGTGTTCCTTAGGACCCTTCTGGTTTTGTTTACAGAGGCGGGAACCTGCTTTTTACTTTGTTTTCAGTAGTTAATTGTTCCCGGCATGGGTGGAAGGAGAGCAGGATCGGGGGCAAGAAGGACCTGGAGCCACTTCTCCCCCCCACCCCCACCCCCCATTATTCCTGTTGGCGTGGGGCTGATGTCTGTGGGAGCTGCTCTGACACAGAGCTGGTTGCTGTGATCTGCCCTTGGGGCTGTTTCGCTTAACCTGCTGTGTCAGTACTATGATGACAGGAGTGTTGGGTCTCTGCTGCTGCCAGGGATTCCCCCTCCTGTGCTGTGTGTGCCTGTCCTCTGCGTGGCCTTGCCACACACGCACCCCCACCCACCCACCCCAGGTGAAGACAGAACCATATGGTGAGAACTAACACGTGCCTGGCCACCACAGTTGCAAGCCAGATGCCCCCGGTTCTGAGGCAAAAGGGGGATTTGGACCTGCAGGAGATGTGTGGGGCACCAGCGAAGAATGCAAACAACCAGCACATGTTCTGTCGGGGTGAGGGGGACTTTCTTGCATACAGCTATGCCCCATGGCACAAATGGGCCAGTGACCCATCTCTCCAGATGGTTGGGGGGGGGCAAGGCAGTTTAGCAAGCCTGCACCCAGCATCCATAAAATGTGTGGTGCTCTCCTATGCAGGAGTGCAGCAGCCCCTGGGAACTAAAGGCCCTGGCATGCACTGTGAACAAGCTGCTTGGGTCAGGTGGGCCATCATGGGCCTGCCCTTGTGCATTAAAGAGGAAGGTGATTCTGAACCAGTTTAGGCTGTTTGTCATGTGCTGGGCACCATTGGAGGATGCTGCCTAATGGATGGATCTCCATGTCCATCTCTCACGCATATGCAGAGGGTCAGGGTAAAGGGCCTCATCGTCCAGCTGTGGCTGCCGCTAGCCAACAGCAGGACAGACACTATGTCTCCTTAGTGGCACAAACTGCTCACTCTCTGCTGGGACACTGAGCCTGGCCTGGAAGCGTTTACACCCTGAGCCCGTCCTCTCGTTCCCTGATTTGTATGCTCTCTTCGTCTTTGTACAGGTAGTTCAAACACACGCTGACCACTTCCCCCATGTGTGCGCGCGCCCATGAGCTGAGTTGCTGTGCAATTCCAAGCCTGGCTTGTTTTTATGCGAGGAGGAGAGTATTTTGTAATACTGGAGGGTGGAGATTCTGTGCAATGCCTGGTTCCTGTCTCCTAGACTCTTAGGACTGGTATATTTGTAACTCTGTTGGGACTGCGGCTCTGGCAGGCCGTGTGCCTGGACAGCAGCCTGTGCTCCCATCGCTTTTCATCTTTGACCGTTTGGATGTTGTTGTTTCTTGCCATTAAAATAAAAAGATGAACATTTTACTACCTGTTTCCCTCCCTCTCTGAGACCTGCAAGGATGATAGATGCTACAGGAATGAGCTAATCAGCCTTATGTGTGACACTAAGGTGCCCCTTCAGCAACACCGCTTCCGTTCGAAGCCCTGGCCAGGAGCTCAGAAGGCGTTGGGTTTCCCTGCTGGATCAGATCCTCCCTACCTAGGCCCAAGGCCTTTCTTTTCAGAGACCCCTCCCCACCCATATGCACCTGGCCAGCAATCCAACAGTGCAGTGTAGCATGGAGAAAACTCTCCCCCTTACCCTGATGATCAGCATGACTGAAGCAGGGACTGTGAGCTCCTAATTTGCTGCCTGTTGTCTTGAGCATCTTGTTCTTTCTTTTGGGGTCAGGCTTCTGGGAGTTTGTCCCCCCAGAATCAGACCCTTTGCAGCTGCAGGGTTGTTTGTTCATTATAATTTGAAATGTTTCTATTTGTATTAACTATTCCCAAAGAGCACTTGTAGCATTGATAGCAACCTACCCATGAGAGATCATGTCACTGGGAAGAGATGCACTCTGGGGGTTAGAGCAAGGACTGGGACCCAAGGTTCCTGTGTTCTTTTCCCATTTCTGGAAGGGTGTATGTTCTAGTAGATAGAGCTGGGGCTTGGAAGGCAGGATTCCTGGGTGGTCTTCCTATGTCCAGGAGAGGAATGTGGGGTGGTCACTGGATCAGAGGGCTAGGAGCTAGGACTCTTGAGTTCTGTTTCCAGCTCTGGTATTGAATCATTCATATGAGCGTGAGCAATTCATCTGTGTTTATTTCTATGTAAAATAGAGACAACAATCCTGATCTACCCCCACAGTGCTCTGAGCTGCACTCATGAAGGTGTTGGAGATGGACACAGCATCTTGCTAATTAATGAGGTGGGGTGAGGGCTGGGAAATTTAACTCACACCTCAAATTCGGAACCCTGAGGGTTGCATAGTAATCTGACCCACCTTCACACCCCTACATTCCGTAAATTGTTTGGGGTTTATAAGCTTCCCCTCTGCCCCCAATATACACATTCCCTCCGTCCCCTGGGAGCCTTGTGTCACTAACAGCCCCTTGAAGCTAAGGGCAGGAGTGTGTGGCTGGTGTCGTACATGCTAAATTGCCCCAGCCCTTCTGGCTCTGGGGCCAGGGATCAAACATACATGCTGGGATTTCAGGGACGGGTCAGTTCCACTTCAGTGCCCAGACCCCTCAGCATTTGGACAATTTCTCCCCAGCAGGGACTGTCAGTAAGCACAGAGACCAGAGATTTCCAGCTTGTGGGAGGGGGAAGAGAATTCAAAAATCCCATTGCTCTTCTGGGAGGTTTTGGGACTCTGCCTCCAGCTCCCTGGGCTGGGGCTGGGGGATTGTACTGTTCCATACAGAGGGTAGTGAATTTTTGAAACTCCCCCTGGCCAGCAGGACATGGACTGCAGAGGTTCCTATGGAATCCTGTGTGTGTTAGAGGTGGTTGGAGGTGTGTGCCAGAAATACCTTTGTGTGCATCTGCACGCTCATGTGTGTCGGGGTACCCGAGTGAGTGCCAGATGCATGCCCTGCCAGCATACGTATGTCACTGAATATACACACAAACCTGGCCTGCACTAACCAGGTGCTGAGGGCAGGACAGTGCACATATGGCCGTGTTAATCATTACCCGCATCAGCTACCCTCCAGACCAACTACAAACGAGACAAGGCTACCCTTCCAGAGGACCCATGCCATGTTCTCCCAGGACAGAGCTACACCCAGGCAGTGCCACCTTCCTTTAAGGCATGTGCCATCTTAAAAATCAGGGCATCTTAAAAATCAAGCCAACAGGCAGTGGATTATATTTTGCCTTACAGATATCCACGCAGCTGCAGGGAAATGCCCTTGGGTTTCTGGCCCTGGGCCCCCTCCCTACTCTGCTCCCTCTTTGCAAACATAGAGCTTTGTTTCTGAGCCAGAGGAGGACATAATGTCCCCCTGCATCCCCTCCCTGAGGGCTCAGAAGGGACAAGTACAGGACTGTCACCTCCATTGCAATTAGAAAGAGAACCCTACAAATGCACTCTGCTCCCCACTCACCTTCCAACCAGTCATCACCATCCTCTGGTCCCCCAGGGACCAAGGGGGAGTATGGGAGAAAGCCAGGGGGAGGAGCAGAAATAGAGGGGAGAGAGAGCGAGGAAAGAAAAACAATACTATTGACCTTCAGTATCGAAGCACTTTGGGCAGATTCAGCTTGAGACACTAGCAGGGCCCTGGTACCTCCTGTTCTCATGCTCCATGGTCCAGAAACGACTGAGCAAAACGAGCAGCTCTTGCCTTCAGAACTGGCTATTTCACTGGTACCACAAGCCAGGGTCTGTTACGTCACAGGTCATGCCCATGGGCATAATGGTGATGCTAATGTTAGAGACTTGCAAGCCCGACCAGCTTGCCACACCCAGGGCAGGCAGCTCCTCACATTCTGTGCGGTTGAACTTTGTTTATCCCTTTCGGGCTCTGGTTCAATCTCATTTTAAATATCCCCACTGATGGTTTTTTCACTTTGGCCCCTTGGGGAAACAATTATCCAGCCTTCAAGATGCTTTTTGTGAGATTCAACTGGGATGTCCCCTTGCTTAAATTCACTCCGATTGCTCCTTATTACATCCCTGTGGAGAACGTGAAAGAATCACTCTTGTTCCTCTCCGGGGTTTTCCCTCTTCAGCTGTGTACTGCCTTGTTCTCACATCCCCACACAGTCCTGGCTTGGCCAGACACCACACAGAGCTGGGCCTGGGATAACAATGAATGGAGAAGGAGGCAGGTGATTGTCACGGATCACAGTAGGAGCTTCTGCTTGCCCACTAGTATCTGAGTAATGGACAAAGAAACAAGACAATGCAAAAGGCATGTGCTCTCTGCTCTGCTTTGGGGTCTCACTCACCCCCTGTATGCTCTAGACATCATTCCAGAATGATGGGTAGGGACCTTGAGAAGTCATCAAATCCAGCCCCCTGCACTGAGGCAGGGCCAAGTAAACCTAGATCATCACTGACAGGTGTTCGTCCAACCTGTTCTTAAAAACCTCCAATGATAGGGATCCACAACCTCCCTTGGAAGCCTAGTCCAGAGTTTAACTACATGTGAGCTTGTGCTTACTCACGCATGCACATATATGCCATGCTGGACAGTCAGTCAGGAAACTGCCAGCAATGGGTGAGTCAAAAGTGGGACTCTCTTGGAAAGAGATTTCAGATTCTGAAGCGGTTTATGAAATCTGCAGCTTCTCAGCTCTCTCTACAACATCCTTCCAGAGGGGATGGTGGAAAAATGACTTCATTCCCCACCACAACCCCATTCCTTAGGCATGACACCAGTCCTGCAGTCTGCTGGGCAGCAAAGCAGGAGAGCTGGCTTGGCTCCTGCATTCCCCTCCTCACTGGAGATGAGTGTGGGTAGGGGAAGAAATCATTGTCACCAGTGTGCTTTTATTTCCCTGAATGGCTTTTTTTGCTTTGTGCCCAGTGTGAGAGCTCCAAGTGGGGGGGAAAGATGCATCCAAGGCTAAGGGTTGCAGAGTTGCTGGACCAGATTCAGAGGTGGGTCTGATTCTAAGGGGTGGAACAGACCCCTTGTCTCAGGTCCCCTCCGTGGGTAAGTGATGCCCCTTTGATCCACTCTTTGACGTGTAATCTCCCCTGCCGTGCCACATCCCCCTTGAATCTGCCTCTGAGTCAATTCAATTCAACCTAAGAGACTTCACTGGCATGACCACTATTGCAAACGGGTAACAAAGACACAGACCTCTTCAAGCCTCTGTCTGGGGTGGATACAAGGCAGTGGGGAAAAGGTCAAAAACTGTGTTTGCTCCCAGTGTCTGTTGGTCACTGCTGCCCATGCCTGATCTGGAGGCAGGTTACTGAGTGGGTGATGCCCATCTCTACTATCTCCCCAGCTGGGTTACAGTTTTCCTTCTTCACTGTTTGATCAGATGTTTTTCAGGATGCCTGATCCTTTGCGGGGGTCTCCTAGCACTGGGGTAGAAAGGGTCTGGCAGTCCAGGTCTCTTCCCGTGCTTTGTCTGCATACCTTACTTGCTGGGGGGTGGGGGGTGAAGGTGTAAATTACCCCAGACCCCCTCTCCTCGGGAGCTGGCCCAATGTCTTTACCACCAGGTCTTGTAATGGGGTTCAAGCCAGCAGGCCTGGGGCCGGGAGCAGGCCGAGGACAGACAGACGGGCAGTTTCTTCCTGCCCCAAGGCCGGGCGGCCCGGGCCAGGATTCGCCGCTGGAGCGCGGCTGGGCTCCTGCTTTTGTTGCCGGGCCTGGCTCTCGGCCAGGGGGGCGGAGCCGGCGAAGTTTGGGCTCGAGCTACCTTTTGTTGTCAGCTGGGAGCGACGTCAGGGGCCGCTGCGCTCCGCGAGGTGGTGTCCACATGTGACCAGCTGAAACTAGTTCTGAAGACACAAAGGGAAGGAGCTGGGGAGCGCGGCGGCGGCGGGGCAGCGAGCGATTAACCCCCGGGAGCCGCGCGGAGACCGAGCACCGGAGCAAAGCTCAGCGCCCAGACAAGTAAGTGCGGAGCCGGAGCGCAGGGCGACGCTCCCCCGCTGCCGGCGGCTCCTCTGGGTGGCGAACGCGGCTCAGAGCCGTGGGCAGCGGCCCCCGGGGCGATGCTGCCCGGAGTCTCGCCGCAGCCCGGGGCCCGGGACAGGTTGCTGGGGAACATTGATCCGCGCCGGAGGGGAACGCTCCTTCCCGGGCGAGGGGCTGCCCGGGGGGATCCTCGCAGGGGCTGTCATCTGCCGGGCACGCTGGGGCCACCGCGGTGCATCTAGGAAATGGGGGGAAGGGGGTGGTGTCCGCCCAGCCCCCTCCGCACAGAAAAGGGGGATCTGTGCCCCAGCCCCTCCTGCCAGCCTGAGAGCCGCGCATGGCCGGCCGCCAGGACACCCCCCTGGTGGGCACCTTAGCAGTGCCCGGTGCCTCAAGGAGGCAGAACCCTGTCACTGACTCGCTGTGTGACCTGGGGCAAGTCCCTGCGCCGTGCCTCAGTTTCCCCACCCCAACAAGGGGCCCTCGGTCTTCCCTTGGGGAGGCGAAGGTGAAGTGCCTGCCCTCTGCCCGGCTGGACTCAGGGTTCCTCGGACTACCGTGCCTCAGTGTCCAGCCCTGATCCCGCGGCTAGGGCCCACCAAGCACATTCCCGGGGGGGAGCTCGCTCGGATCCGGCACCCCGACCCCCTGCGCGGTTCATCCCCAGCTCTGGCTCGTGGCCCCTCTCCAGCCTGCAGCGGAAGGAGGCGAGGCGGCTCTTTCTCCCCCTGCTGCGGAAGGAGGAGCAGCGCTAGAGCGGGACTCCGCCACACCGGGGCTTTCCAGGAGCCCCGCTCCGCAGGAAGAACCCCGCCCCGGGGCCGGCTGCAGCCCAGTCTCACCCTCCTGCCCTGCTGAGCCCCCGCCTCTCCAGCATCTGGGGGGAGGGGGGCGGAGGGTTCGGGGCCGTGACCCCCCCCCCCATCCCGAAGGCTCAGGGGTGGGCTGCTGGGGCCTCTGTTCTGTGTTAAATTCCAACCCTGGCCTTGGGCTATCAGGCTGGCCCCCAGGAGCTCCCTTGCTGGGCTGAGTTGAGGGCTGTGGGCGTGGGAGGAGTGTGGGGCCCAGGAGAGTCCCTGCCGGCTCTGGGCACAGCCCCAGTTCTCACAGTCCCTGCAGCGCCTCCTCCTGCTCTGCTGGCTGCGGCTGCCCGCCTGGTGTGTGCCTCCCATCCTCTCCAGCACCTGCACTGGCTCCCCGGCCTTTGCTTGGGCCAGTGACACATCACCTCCTTAAAACCGCCCATGGACGTCTCCAGTCAACCACCCAGACCTTGCCTCTCTCCTCCCTGTGCTCCTCTAGACAGGCCTCCCCCTCTCTGTCCCCTCACGTGCTCCCCACCCTCGGTGGGTCGGTCGTGCAAGAGCCTTCTTCTCTATACCACCTGGAGCAGCCTCCCCTCTCCTAACTCCTACTCTGCTAACACCCTCCTCCCCCCCAGGGTGGGACCAGTCCCCAGAGATTGCTAGCTGTGACCAGAGGCCTATATAGTGACAGGCTCCCACTAGGTGCCTAGGTGAAAGGTCGGTGGAGAAGAGGAGAGGGCTAAGAAATCAGTTGCATGGGAGGCCCCAGCACAGGTGTCTTGAAAGGCAGGATCAGAAGCAGGGGAGGGAATCTAGCCCCACAGTGTGGAAGCTGCAGGACGGCCAGGGAGCATGAGGAGGGAGCTACAGGTTAACTACAAGGAGGAGGGGGTAGCTTGGATGGTGAAGCTCAGACAGAAATGGCCCAGGAAGCCCTTGGGTGAGTAGGGAGTGCTGCTCTCCTGCACTTTGCTGAGAAGAGGAAGGGGAGAGAGCAGCAGAATGAGCCGGGGAAGGCGCTGCCCACACGAGCAGTAATGGGGGAGCAGGAACCAAAGGGCACTAGAGGGAAGGGATGATTAGAAACTGGCAGTGCTGGAGGAGGCGGTGCTGTTATGGGTGCCCTCGTGAACTGGGGCCAGATAAAGAGAAGGCCGTGGATTCCTTTGCCAGGTGGTGGTTGGGGGAGAAAGTTCTCACCAGATTGGCAGGGGGAGCAGGAGAGGCAGAACTTTGGGGAGATTCTGGGAGGGCATCTGTAGAGTCTGTGAGGAGTCTCCTGGGGCTGGATGGCTATGGAGCTGGGGCACTGCCCGTGTCTGGATCTGCAGGGGAAGGCGGGGTCCTTGGGAAGGGGAGGTTGGGCTGTGGGGACAGTTCTCTGTGCAGAAGGAGGTGTTAGAGTGACCTGACAACGCAGGGGAGTGAGGAGAGCTGGCAGCTGGGACACTTTCTGCTTCATTCTGCAAAATCCAAGGAAACCCGAGAACGGTGCCGCCCCATCTCCAGGGAAAGGACTGAGCATAACTGGGGAGAAAACAGCCCATAGTGATACAGTCTCACACTACAGAGCAGCTGCCACCCAGTCCAAGGAGATGCTTAGTGGGGAGGAAGGAGGGGTCAAGGCAACAAGCCTGAGAGTGTGTGGAGGGAGAGGCCGGGGGTGCTCAGAGGAAGAGAATGGCATGGAGACATCCAGAGGGATATGACTATTGAAGGGGAAGGATGTCTTGGAGGGGAGAAGAGGGGAGGGGGGGTGGCGGCGTCAGAGCAGGGGGCTGGTCTAAGCATGGTAGAGAGGTCAGTGGCCTTCCCTGAAAGGGCCATCGGCAAGGAGCAGCGGGGCAGGGCAGATTTAGCAGGAGGTGCATGTGATGGATGGGTAGGCAGCCAGCCTCCCCAGTCTCCCTCCCTGCTGCAACTTTAACCACAGACAGCCAGGCTCCTGCAAGCCAGGGCTGAAGGGGAGTCTGTGGAATGAATCAGCCCATCCCTGGTGATAGGGGGCAACAGGCAACCCGTCCCGACTCAGAATAGGCGTTTTTCCCTACCACAAAGGGCAGGTTATCATGGTCCCCGGAGAAAGCTGAGTAATTCCAGACAGTTGTGCTCTCCCCCTGGCCCCAGGGCATTAGGGTACCAGCCCCTTGTTACATATAAGGAGTCCATGGGGAAGGTTTAGCATCCCCTGCCCTGATTCCCTCCTGTACCGAGATCCTGGCAGGGAGGATGTGCTGCTCCCATCCCTGGGGAATAAGAGCTGCTCAGCTCTAGGGAAAGCACCAAGGTTCCAAAGGGAGGGGGCGGTGGTTAACCCCCTTCTCCCCCTGCCCTCTGCTTCACAGACTCAGAGGCTCTGCTGTCCGACCCAGCTGCAGTGTGAGCCAAGCAGAGGGGTCCCCATGTTGAAAGCAAGGGGTGCAGATAGGATTAGCAGCAAAGCGATGTCCCTCACTCCCTAGGGTCTCTCAGGACCTTTCCAGGCAGCAGCAACAGGAACCAGGTCTAGTGGCTGCAGAGGGAGCAGTCAGGCTTCAGGGCAGGGAAGTTTGCAGCTGCGCCTGCTTCAGGAGTGGTAATCGCAGCTGGCCTTGCCTTGCACAGAGTGCAGCTCAGATGGGGTCCCAAGACCCCTCATGATTATGTTTGGCATTTCGGATCCCATTCCAATATCACCCAGAGGGCTGAGCCAAAGTGTGTGAAATCCTTGGCAATGGGAGATGCTGTCAAAATCTGTATAAACTCTCACAGCTCAGCCGGCTTGGGAGAGAGCAGGCATGGGGGATAGGTACCCTGGATTTGAACATCTGAGGAGCCGAACAAATGTAACCAGCCAGCAAGGGGGCAGGAGTCAGTTGCAAAAAGGACCAACAGTTTTGCAAGCACATTTCAAGTCATTTTCATCTGGAACTGGAACCATCAGGGGGATTGAAATTATTCTGAGCATTTTTGATATTTTAGTTCGCTCCCTTTCTCCACAGAATACCATAGACTGAATAATGGCCAGAACTGATCTCCAAAGGTTGGGTTGTTCTTTTTTCTTTCCGACTCGGGCACAGGGATGGAAAGTGACTTGCACAGCAACTCAGTAGTAGAGCTTGGCACAGAACTCCTTGCTCCCTAGGCCAGGGCTTTAGCCAAGCCTGTCCATACCCTGCCCTGTTTTTCTTGTCTGTCCTACACTTGTCTGTCACTGGGTCAGCATTCTGAAACTAGTGTTTAGCTGCTGCCCCTGCAAGGGGAGCTCAAACACAGAGTTCTGGTAGGTCACGCTGAAATGAGGACTCTTGTTTTGTTTTTGGAACTGTTTCCTGGGGGTTTTGCTCACAGGCAAAGGACAGGGTAGTGCATCCTGCCTCCAGAAGTTGGAGGACATGCTTACTGTGCACTAGGGAGGGCAGTCACGCCGGTGTGGTATCCCAGACAGCAGTCATGCCGATGTGGTATCCCAGCTGCAGAGGAGAAGGCTCTCACACCATACTGGGGAGAAGCTGTGGGACATAGCAGAAAGGAGGCTGGTACTAGAAGAGCAGAAGAAACAAGGAGACAAAGTTCATGATGTAGAATGGACTAAATCCATGGAGAGTTTTAAAAGTAAGGACAGCCAGTTTGCAGTGAGCAGCCAGTAAAGAGGGCTGCAAGTATTGGAAGCCGGAGAGGAGGGAGCTGCATTAGCCCAGGCCAGAGGAGATGGGAATATCACCCTAAGCAGACTGGAGGGTGTGTTACACAAGGTTATGCTGTAGAGGTGGGCAGAGGATAGCCCAGGGCCAAGGCAGAAGCAGAGGTTACAGAGTGGAGGTGAATGGGAGAGTCAGAGTAAAAGGGGAGATAGTTTGAAGGTGCTGCTCTGAGGGCCCAGTAGGAAATTGGATAGGGCACTGTCTCTGGGGCAGCTCTTAGTTACCTTAGTCCCATCCACTCCCAGCAGGAGGTGCTGTAGAGAGTAGGGCAGGAACACAGGCTGTGGGGAGCTCCTTTCTACTCCAGTCCCATCCACTCCCAGCAGGAGGTGCTGTAGAGAGCAGGGCAGCAGTGTTGGCTGTAGCAAGCTCTCAGCCTCTGCCTCCGGAAGGTGGGCTGTTCCGTCTCGTTCTCAATGCTGAGCACTTGTCCTTGCAGCCTCTTTGAGGAGAGTGTGGTGGGAAGGGGCTTGAGCTGTGTTCTGGCTGGCCCTGGGCTCCCCAGGATAATTCCCAGCTGAGGTGGGGAAAGCGGAAGGCGGCTCTCGTCCCCTCAGCTTTGCCTTCAACCAGCCGGGCTGTGTAATTCTCTGTGACAGTTCAATTCAGAGTGAAGCCGAGAGCTTCACAGCAACGGACACACAAAAGGTGAGTGCACTGGAGCCTGAATAACGAACGGAGCTGCTTTCCCCAGCGTGCTGCCAGGGTGACCGTGTGGGGGAAGGGAGCAAAAGTTGACCCAGTGTTTCTCCCTCCACGCTGCACCCAGTGTGTCCCCTCCTGTAACAGGCCTGCAGGGAGGGTCTCACACAGCAGGGGCAGTTGATTCACTGGAGCCAGGGTGGGTGTGCCGCCATCACACTGGGGAGCTGCCTCGTCAGAAGCAACAGTGAGAAGGGGTGTGCCATGTTTCCCTGGTTTCCTGGGGCTTGTAGGTGGGGGAAAGGGGCCGACAAGTGAATAGCCTGGCAATGCACTTGGTACAGGGCAGAAGGTGAAGCCAAGCAGAGCTGCGCCCCCTGCATATGGACCTAGTGGGGAGCATCACATCTGCAAACGCATTGGCTCCAAGCAGCTGTAACCTTAATGCTCAGCTAGTCTAATCTCCTCCCCTCCTAGTACCCAGATTTCACCTGCCCCCTGGGTTGGCAGTTACCATTCCCTGTATAGGGGTTTTCTCCCTCTTCTGCACAAACTGCCTGGGGCCTGTCCCCTCCTGTTTAAGCTCCAAGCCTGGGTGAGGTGTACAGGATTTATAATGGAAAGACTGGGGCCTGGCCTTCCAGAATGGGACAAAGTCTGGTGTGGGAGCTATGGTCCTCTCCCCTTTGATCTCTGCTGTACTTGAGACGCTGTGGACCCACAAATCCAGCTGGCTCAGCACCTCTAAGAATCAGGCATCACTTTGGAAAATGGGGCTGTTAATGACACAATTTCCAGGGCAACCTCTGCTTGACACTCTCTTCCCCCTCACCCCATCTCTTCAATCAGAATGATGCTGCATGCTAAAAAAGCATCGTGAGCAGTAGCTTAGTGCAGTCCCTGCTGCCTTGATCTTTCTGCCAGCTGGGAGCCTGGACTTCAGTTGCAACCTGTCTGGCTCCCCATGGTGGTGAAGTTGTGCCTGTTTATTTAATGTGCATGTTACCCTCTGGCATTGCCACCCACCAACCCCTTGGTATTGGCCCTCGGTGGGTGTGGGGGAAGTTGGCATTGTCACTGGCTGTACCAGCTCCATGTGTCTATTGCTGTCCTTCACTGAACTGCCACCAATGGGGAAAACATCAGAGGAATTCTTGTTGGTCATGGGAAGAGCAGGTGAAAAGTTGTTGCCCATCCCGCCGCTGCCAGGACCTGGCACTGCTCTGCCAGGGCCCTTTGTTCACACCCACAATGCTGCCGGATCGATTTCCTGGAGCTATGAGGAGGGGACAGATGCACTGATGTCAGCAGCAGCTCAGACCCCACCAACGAAGGGACAGCTTTCTGCAGAGAGGGCTCCAGAGCCAGATTTCAAACCCATCAGATGCAGGGGCATCTGGGCTTAGGGTTCAGCTTACAGTGGAAACGGGTGAGCTGGGGAATTCTGAGTCTGGATTCTGGGTCCCACCCTCCAGGTCTCTGATTTGGGGTTGGACCCATTTCTAGCCACCTTATTTACTGGAAACTAACAGGGTGTAGTGAGTGGGGGGAGAGTCGAGTCACTGACCTGCCCACGCAGGGACACTGCGCCTCTGACTGCAACCCTGGCCAGGGGCCCTCTCAGAGAAGTCAGCAGGTGTGGGGCTAAAGTAGAAACTAAGCCAACTTAACAAATGTACCCACTGCTCAATAGTGCAAACACATGCACGGTCCCAGTGTGCACATACTCAGTGCATACACGCTCCCCCATCATGCATCCACAGATGCATGACACACACACACTCTCCCACTGTGCACAGGTTCCTCCATTGCACATTCAAACACAGAGGCATGTGCACGCACACATGTAACACTGACAGACCTCGGTCGCTGGCGGGCAGGATCGAACCTGGGACCTCTGAAGGTCAGGGCAGGAGCCTCTACTGCATGAGCTAAAAGCCAAGTAGCTGTTAGCTAAGGCTGTAGAGCAGACTCATTTTATCTCTCTCTTTATCTGGTCTCGGTGCCGCTAGATGGGACAGAGCACCACACCCAGGAAATGTGTGTGTTACATATGCACAACTCCTACTTCCATTTCTCCCCCTTCCCTGCCCCTTCTCCCCCCCCCCCAACCACACACACAGACTGGCCTTCTGCATCCATGGTCCCTTTGTGGCGATATGGTAATGGGCTGACATTAAGGGAGCCAGCAGGGGGAGCAGCTTCACTTCTAAAGCTCCACATGAGCTCCGCATTGTGTGGGGTTTTTTTAATCTTCTGTTTTAGTTCTCAAAAACCGATGGTCGTGATTTTTTTCTGCCCTGGATTCTTTTGGAGCCGGATAAAGGTTCCATGGCAGCTGCCGTCCCCGCAACGTCAGGGATCTTTGGCGTGGGCGAGGTGGCCTGCTGGGCGCTGGATAAAAGAGGCACTGGGAAATGTGGGCATGGAAGGGGGCTGGGGAATCACTGGGGATGGGGAGTAGGGAGCAGGGCCTCATTACTGCCAGCAGGCAAACGGGACAAACAGCTTTCCAAGGGCCGGAGCGGCACAAATCCCACCCTCGGGCGGATTGGCTTTCCCAACCTCCTCTTGGCTGCTCCTGGTTTGAAGCTGGGGGTGGGGATTGTGATGTTAATGTGCTGACCCACACCCTGTACCAGGAGGCCTGAGCCCTCTTCTCATCCTGATACTCACCGGAAGGGGTCCCACCAGCAGAGGGGGGACAGAGAAGGTGACTCCAGAGAAGCTGAAAAGCGGGGCCCAATCCTGCACTTTCCCACCACTGTACGTCAATGGGGGGTGGGGGGGTGAGAAAGGATCAGGCCCAAGTGTTGTGCAGAGCTAAGGGCCTTCTCTGAGTTGCACACAGAGCCTGGTTTTTCACATGGCTACAGCAGAGCCTGTAGAGCCCAGGAGAAGAGGTCAGGAGTTCAGCTGCTTCCACAGCGAAACTCGACCCTCTGTACACAGAGGCATATAAAGATAGTTACAGCTTTGTGGTCATCCATGATCCTTTCAGGGTGGGCTCTGCATGTGGCTGTGAGTTGCTTCCTCACCAGGCTGGTGTGGACAAGCTTTGGCTGGTGCCTTTGGCTTCCCCCTCCTTTTCACTCTGCGGTCTTCTTCACCTGGAAGCCAGCTAGGGTTGCCAGTTTTGGTTGGACATATTCCTGGAGGTTTTGTCATGTGACATAATCTTGAATTAACAATTAATCTTCGACTTCTGGAGTTTCCAAGACTGTCCTGGAGGGTTGGCAACTTAAAACCAGAGTCTGCTCACATCTGGCTGGTGACATACCCATCCAGATGTGCCTTCCTAGCTAGTTCAGGGAGGAGGCGACTGCCTTTTGATGTGAGCAAGATCTTGGGATTCCCAACGGTTTGTCTGCATTTAGCATATGAAGGCCTTCCCCTCCCCCTGCCTGCCCTCCCCCACCCAGGTGCTTCTCCACTAGGAGCTGACTTTCCTCTTTGTTTGTGCCTGTGGACCCCTGAAAGTCAAATCCCCTCAGGCCCCCTGTTCCTGGTCCAGGTGGGGCTGGGGTGGCAGCATTTAGACTACACTGAGTTCCCAGAGGGAGAGGCATATGGTTGTGAGGTAGGGACATGCATGCTGGACCCACTGCCTCATGCCCGTAGGCCCAGTATTGAGGTCGCTGGGGAGCTCATTATTGGGGGGGGGGAGCTCCTCCTCCTCACACGCCAAGCTAGAGGGCTGGGCTGGACAGGGTGTCTGGGGTCACCTTATCCACCCCTCACTCTGTAGTGGGACGGACGCACCCCTCCTTCCTTCATGCACCTCTGTAACCAGAGGTAGCATCTATTTAAATATGGCTGCAGCCACCCCACTGTGAGCACTGACCATCCAGCTTGGAAGGGGAGGATTGGGGTGGGAGCTGGATTGCACCATGGACTCTCTGCAGCCTCTGTCTATGTCTGAATGTCCCACAGCCTGGAGGGCTTGTAAGTTGGGGACACACACAGACTGGGGAGTCTAGCCCTGTCACACTCACCGTTTGTTGGTCTCTGGTGGGAAGCCAGCCACACTTCCCTCCAGACTACAATGGCTGTCTGTGTCCCAACCCTGTCCCTGAGGCTGGCTTAGGAACCCCCCGAATGCTGCAGCTAGGTGAGGCTCCCACTTGACACACAGAGCCCTAGAAAGGGCCCTGACCCCCCTCCTGCTAGGCCAGGCCAAGCAGGGGCTGGTGGAGCTCAGAGTGGTAGCCTCTCCCCCATTTCCTGTCCCTTGGTCCCTCCTCCAGCCCTGGGCTTCGCCTAGGGAAGAGAGATCTCTGCTCAGAGTTTGGGGCTGCATATGTTTCCAGCTCTGTCCTGCAGAGGGGGCTGCACAGCCCCAAGCCAGAGGGACTGAAATCTCTGGGACCTGGGCCACCATAAGCCCAGAAGAGAGTGACTCAGACACCCTCCCCTGAGCCCATGCAATCCTGCCCATCAGTTCCAGAACCCTCTTTCCCTCCCCACCATCAACCCCATGTCCCGCTCCTCACATGTGCCATCCCTCACACCTGGGTCTTCCCCCTCAGTGCACAGGCTTGGCTTTCTGTGCTGATATATTTCCCTTCTTCCCCGCAGAATGCAGGTCCGTGGGTTCTTCCTCCTCCTGGTGCTGATCCTCATGGCTGCAGCCTCTGAGGCTGGTAAAAACAAGAAAGGTGAGGGGCAAACTCATGGCTGCTTAGGAAGAGAACTCGTCCCTCACCCTCTGCTCCGTGGGGCTGGTTATGGGTGGGGTCAGGGGATGTTCATGTCCCTGGCTGCAAGTGAGGGAGGGCAGAGTCCCTGTCTATGGGACCAGCTGCAGTTCTGTATCCTTCAGAGTGACTGCCTGCTCCCTCCTCTGCACTGCAGACAAGGTGAAGAAGAACGGCTCCGAGTGTGAGGATTGGCGCTGGGGGCCTTGCACCCCAAACAGCAAAGACTGTGGTGTGGGCTACCGCGAGGGGACCTGCAAGGAGGAGACTAAGAGACTCAAGTGCAAGATCCCCTGCAACTGGAAGAAGGAGTTTGGAGGTGAGTGCACAGCCCCATCCCAGAGACACTCACCAGAGGTTCAGAGGGCCACCAGCTTCCCATGGCTGTGGGAAACTAGCAGGACTTTTGTCCAAAAGCTGGAGTCTTTGTGGTTGTTGTCCTGTTAACATATGGGAGCCCCAACATTACCCTTCTCAAGGACCTACAAGCAAGCAGCCAGCCAGGAGCCCAAGTGTGCACCTATGACCTCACCTTCCACTACCTTGCACCCAATGTGCTCATGTATCTGTGTCTCATATAGAGCTTGCATGTCCCGGTTTGCAATGGTCTGGTCTGGCCCTTCCTACCTGGCAGAGGATTGCCTGGTGAACATGTAGTTTCTGCAGACCACACCTTTGTTAAAAGCTGGGGTGGCCACAAGCTGCACAGTGAACACTCCTGGGTTCAGCATATCTCCTGTGAGATAGGGTCTCTTTCCCTGCCGAAAGGAAAAGAGCAGTGCGTTGTTGGTGCACTGCAATGGAAGAAAGGCTAGACACAAGTCAGGTTAGCTCTGCCATAGGAGCAGTAGCCATTGCTGAGCTCTCCACTTCCCAGAGAACGTAGGGCACCTGGTCAACAGGAATTTACTACAGGGGACGGGGCAGGCTGAAATGAGCAGAGACTAACCCTTGCTGGAGGGTTCCAAATTCAGCTGCTGCTACTGGAGTCCATTTGGGAAGGCCCTTGCAGTAAAGGTTCTGCAGGCCACATTAGGCCCTTGGTGACACCTAGGGATATCAGGCTGTATGGGCCATTGATCTGACCCAGTGCAGCAGGGGCAGGTTAGATAGACCAGTGGTCTGATGCAGAATGGGGTTCACCGGACGGTCTGACTCAGTAGTACCACACAACCGATCTTTGCTTTACACTTGCCCGGCTTGTGAGTCCTGCTTCCCTTCCCAAAAGTTCAGACCTGGTGATCCCTGAGCTTTTCTTGCCAAGCCCCCTCTGAAACTACATGATAGCTGGTGCTGCGATCTTCAAAGTTTGAGCTGCCCTCCGGCTGCCTAACTTGTGCCTCACCATTTGGGTATCAGGCCTTTTGGAATGGCCTGTTTGTTTGTTGAGGCAGCCCCGTGAAGAACAGAGTTCAGGTGTCAAGTCCCCATGAGGGAGCATGAGAGCTGGACAGATGCTATCAGGATGTTGCATCCGTGTGACACAGGGCAGTAGTGGACCCACATGCTGCATGTAGCCGGGTGCTGTTCACTCAAGTGGGATGACCCAATGCCTTGCAGGGCCTGAAGAGGCAGTGTGATTGCTAGCTGGAGCCATGTGAATGCAATACCAGGCTGTCCGATCAAGCAGCATGAGCATTGTTTGGCCACCAGCCCAACACTGTTCCCGGGGCTCCTAACGGGCTGCCATTTACTCTGGTCCCTGCATGGAACTAATGGCTCCAACCTCTCTTCCAGCTGACTGCAAGTATAAGTTTGAGAGCTGGGGCGGGTGCGATGCTGCCACGGGTCTAAAGGCCCGTTCAGGCACCCTGAAGAAAGCCCTGTACAATGCCGAGTGTCAGGAGACCATTCAAGTGACCAAGCCCTGTTCTCCCAAGACCAAGTCAAAATCCAAAGGTCAGTCCCCACCACTAGAAATCCTTATCCCACCTCTGTGTGGGAAGAGCCGCTGTATGTCAGGTGCATGACACATTCAAGAGGAATGCAGCCGTCTAAGCTGGTCTGTCTGGATTGTACTTCCAAGGGTAACACTGCCGAGTGGTGCTGGTGATTCATTAGGAAGGGCTCTGAGTCAGTACTGACCCTGTGTGCTGGCAGGGTCTGCGGAGCTCTCTGCAAATGCAAGAGTAATCTGTTGGAGGAAACAAAACGCTGAGGTCCTGGATACATGGTCTCCTTAAGACCCTGGTTCTTTTCACAAGAGCTGGGTTGTTAACTCTACCTTGGTGAAATTCCTATTCAGATCATTACATTCCACAAGGCTCAAAATCCCACTGCAGGAGTCTTTAGGTGAAATCCTGTCTCCACTGGCAAAACTCCCATGGACTTCAGCAGAGCCAGGATTTCACCCTGTCTCGCTCCCTTACATAACTGGTGTGTTGCATCGCAGTGCACCCTATAGAGCGTTACATTTCAATGGGGCTTAAGCAATTTCTGCTTATAAAATCTGAGAGGCATTTTGGGATCCTTCAAGGTGTGAAAGGCCCCCAGTCCATTCTCGCTGCTGGTCATTAAAGGGTCTTGATACAGTTTGCTTGTGCCCACTGGAGTCAAAGCTGTAGCTGGGAACTTCCAGCTGGGCTTGCCGTCTACTTTCAAGTGCAATCCAGTGTATATAAATTACTGAGCTGGTACCCCAATGCCCGGGCAGGCCTCACTCTGTGATTGTGACAGGACATGACCAGTTGTTGGATATTCTCCCCAGCTATTGCCCTTACAGCCCTTCCTAGTCACTACACCCGCAAAACATAACTGAGTTTAGTGCAAATAATATGATGCCTCCTGATATGTCAAAGGACAGAAGGTCCAGGTGATCCACCAGCAGATGGTAGCACCACATGGGATGGCAAGCATTGTACCCACTGAGCAGAGACTTTACAGGCAAGTGCACTGACTAGCAGGGTGCACCCTCCCTTGGTCCTGGCTGGATTCACTGCAGCTGCCTGGCTTATGTGCCACTGCAGCCAAAACCCAAGCCAGTGGCGTGCAGGCAGCTTTGTAACAGGTGAGCTACAGACATGCTGAAGTGACTTCTCCAGATACAGCAGGGTCGGTAAGGCAGCAGATGGGGGTGTCCCGCAGATGCACTAACTCATGTCTTGTTCCATTGTTCCAAACAGCCAGGAAAGGGAAGGGGAAGGACTAGAAGGGACGGGCTGACCCTCCCGTCTCCTAGACACGGTGCCTGAACCCATCTGGACATACACCACTCGGCGCTGCAGCATGGCCCCCCCGCTCGGCGATGTTTTGCCAAATTCCATTCTTCCTCCTCCCCCAACTTCATCCTTAACTGTGATGCCTTTTTTAATCACTAGTTGTGTAGAGACCAAATCCGCCCTTGCCCGAAGGAGGTGCTGTTTACCTTCCCCGTACCCACTCTGTGCCACTGTCTGGCGCCTTTTTTGGACCCCAGTGTTCCCTTCTCTGCTTCTGTTTTCAGCTATTCAGTGCGATGCGCGTGGGGCGCTCTGGGCTGGGAGCAGCTGGAGCCCTTCACATTTTTGGACCCTTTGTTGGAGCTCAGTGGCCTTTGGCACATCTCTGGGACGCTCGTGACCTGTCTGAGTCACAGCGGTGCTTTAAGGAAAAAGAAAAGCTAACCAGTGAACTAGCAAGTGACCCAGTCACAGAGGGCAGGGATGATGAGAGCAGGAAGGAATGAGCCCCAGTACCCTGCTGGGCTCACATGCGATGGAAACATTTGGAGATGTCTCGTTATTTCTGGTTTCCTTGACTTTGCAAGAGGCACAATGTATGCCTCCCAGCAGTGGTCTGCTGTGTGCCTCTAGCCTCCCCCACTTCACCTGCCTTCGCTCACAAGTTGTTCACCCAAGGACTGGCCTCTTTGGTCATGGTGACCCCTTCCTGCTGCCTGCTTTTCTACCAGCAGGTGCAAACCCAAGGGTCCTGCAGCAACCAGGAAAGAATCTCCCCCAGGTTCATGGGCCTTTCCCTTTTCTCTTCCTTTCCCTTCTGTTTCTTCTAATCCGTGTCTGTGCCGGGGCGCTGTGGCCTCTCCCCGCTTTCCGCTCTCACACTGGTGTTGGGCCAGCCCGCACCACTTTTGGATTTTTTTTTTCTTTTCCAATAAAAGTCTTTAAAAAAACAAACCCACCTCTAGTACCACATTCTGCTTCTGTGCTGGGAACTCTGCCGTGGTGCCAGCCAGGAGAGGCTGTGACATACTAGCTGCAGTGACGGTTACTGCTGGATCAGTCCAGTGGCTGCTGCCTAGCCTGGAAGGTTAGCCAGGGCTCCACTGGGGTGGTTGGGCCAGGTCTCTGTTAAACTGAGCATGACTTACTTGAAGTGAATAAGCCAATAACTGGGTAGGAAAGGGCAAGCAGAACAAGAATTTCAGGTAGGCCAACATGGAGCTGCTATAGCTACCTTTGACACTGCAGCTCTTGGTCTCTACCCATGGGCATGCTGGAAGCAAAGCCTCTACATGAGATTAAAGAGGGAAAGGTGCGGAAACCAGGTAGTTACCAAGGGAGGTGGGCTTGGTTGCAGTTCATGGTGCCAGACCATTGCTTGTTATATTGGAGAAGGGTTCATATTTGAAAGGTTTTCTGGCTTGGCTAAGCATTGGAACAAGTCCCCCACCTCCCCCCTTGGGGAGAAGCATGAGCTGGCTGGAGTTTGCCCTGAGCGCCATTTACTCAGGAACTCTTGAAGTCTTTAGATCGGGATTTGAGGACGTGAGTAACTCAGGCAGAGGTTATGGGTCTATTACAGGAGTGGGTGGGTAGGGTTCTGTGGCCTGTGAAGGGCAAGAAGTCAGACTAGATGATCATGCTGGTCTATGCATCTATGAATGCTGTCTGAGCTTTGTGCTAAGCTGGTAACCTCCCTGCACCCTGACACAGGCCCTTAAAGCTTTCACAAGCCAGGCAACGGTCCAGGGTTCAGACTGGTTTTTCACAGGCACATGGAACAGTGAAGTCCCTGCTCTGATTGTCTAACCCCTGTTACAGCTGGACGGAACCGGCTGGGTTACAATGCTGGACTCCCACCGCCCCAGTCCCGCAGGTGATTAGTTATGGCACTAAACCACAAGATGGTACCCACTACTAGCTAGTCTAGTCACAGCGTCTCCCAGCAGGAGGTGCTGTGGAGAATAAGGCAGGAGCACTTGTTGTGGAGGCCGGTGCTATGAGGAAGCCACGGCTTGTCCAGGATTAGCCACTCCCAGCAAGACTCGGAAAAGCAGCAGCAGAAGGAAAGTAACTGGAGGGGCTGGGTGGGACTTGCTGCCTGACTTGTTCCCATGGCTGTTGTACACTGATTGAGGGCAACATGCTGCTATGAGGGTTCATCTGCAGCCACTCGAGGCAAGGCGAAGCTGCAGATAGACTTGGACTGCCAACAAGAGACTTACTGAGGTGGTGTCAACCTCCAGAGAGCTAGCAACTGTTCATAGGTAAAGGCTCTGGCAGGACAAATGCGTTACAGGGTGCCTCTGCCCCAAGGCCTGTGTTAGCCTCTGCGTGGTGCAAGGCAGAGGGAGGCCTGCCAAGGATTTGGCATATGGCCAAGCCACAAGGGGCTGCTAGTCAGACGTCGCGGCTCCTCTCTAAGATCTCTGAACCCTACAACAGGGGTGGGTTATGCTCTCCTCTCTCATGCTGCTGCCCAAGGGGTCAGAAACCCAGCTGCGCCAAGAGGAGCAGCCCGCAATCTGCTCTAGCATGTCAGTGTGGTTTGCAGATGTCCAACAAGCTGCTGCCATGGTCCTTAGTTAGGCAGAATTTGGATGCCACATCCCCACCTTAAAAGAACAGTGAGTTAAATGCCATCAGCATCTTCCCTGCAGCTAGGTTTGTACTGAACTCAGCGGTACAGGACAGGAACCTGCTCCTCACTGTATCAGTCTGTATCTAACCACTCTGCCCTCCTACCTCCCAGTTCCCATTTGAAGGCAACACATCAGGCGAGTAGGTGAGGAAACCAGGGGGCCATTGGTACTAATGTACCAGATGTTTCCCTTGTGCAAGTATTCTTTAAATCCCCTCACCTCAGTCCCAGCCCAGTGTGGCTCTGCAATTATACTGCCCCACTGAAGAGGCTGGTGCAGTCAGATACGGGTTTAGCTGAAGCCGCTGCACCAGTCTAATGGCCCACGTGTGGTTGGAGATCACTGCAGGCAGGGGCCCTCAGGCCTCTAGCCAGAGAGCCCCTCACAGAGAGGGCAGCTGCCTGAGTCCTCCCCTGAACCCTCCCCCATGCCTTCAAGGGAGAAAATCCCAGCCCCCAGGCACCTGTGCTCACTGGCATTCCTCAGCTATCGCAGGGTAATCACTACCAGACCAGCAGGGATGGAGCTGATTGAAAGCAGACCTAAGACGAATGAGAAGTTGCTTGGGCGTATGCTGGGTAAGGCAGCCCCTGGGCAGAGTGTGTGCTGGCCCCACAGGCCCCTCTGTTCCGGGGGGGGGGGGGGCCCTCTTTGCACCACTGATCCCAGACCTGTCCTGCCCACAGTAGGAGGTGTCAGGCCCTGTGACTGAGAAGCCCCAGAAAGCCCCTGATCATAAACCACTGGAACAGGAAGAACAAATGTAGCTGAACCAATTGACATTCATTTGCCTTAATGAAACAGCTTGTCCCCTTGCCAGCAGAGCCACCCAGCCAGGGCAAGGACCAGATGCCTGACTAGGCCAGCCCCCTAGGAGCCCATAAGCCAATTGCAAAGTCTGCCTTAGTGTCCAAATGCAGTTTTGTGTCACCAATAAAACAAAATGTGCTGTGAAATGGGCATGTACCAGCCTGAACTGCTGCAGCTGTAGCACAAATTGGTAGACCAGAAACCCCCCCTCCCCTCCCCTCCCCCTCAGCTGCCCCACCCCACATGGTGCTGAACAGCGAGACCACAGCTGCAGGCTTGGGCCAGCCTCACATGCAGACCCTCCCAGCCCTGCAAAAGGTGAGTATGAAACAAAGAGGAAAGAAGTAATAACATGGGGCACTGCAGCGGCAGACACACCGGGGAGAGGCCAGATGTGTTCTGGCCAGCAGGAGGTACTGTGGGAAGGAGATCAGGCTCTGTTCCAGGCAGCAGGGGCTGAACCAAAGAGGAAAGACCCTACCATAGAGTACAGAAGTTTGGCAACCACCTTTCCCTGCTAGGTGGCGACAGAGCCCCTTGTGTAGGGAGCAGCAGCACCTCAAGCTTAGTGTTTCTCTTTCAACCCTTTATGTGCACCACCTACACGTTGAAGGCTTTGCTGGAGAGGCCAGTGGGCCTGGGGAGAGAGCCTAATCAATGGCTCACAGCCAGGGTCCATGAGGAGGCTGGACTCTGCAGCTGGATCCCGGAGAACGAATTACTCACTGAAAGGCCTTTGGTCTCAGGTTCGATTCCTTTATTCATTTAAGTAGGTTCCGCTGGAGTTGTAATGATAAAAAAAAAATGCAAGGCATTTTGGGTAACACTATGCAAATTATCCTAAAGGCAGTGACAGTGAGGCTGATGCTCTCGCAGGGCAAAATGTCAGCCTTTGTCTAAGTTGCACAGTATCCCTGGGGGTGCGGGGTGGAGACCCCCATGTATAGACACACGGTAGTCCCACTCAGCCACTGATGGACACTGTGCACCTGTGTAATCCCCCCCGCCCACCCATGTAGGACATCGCCTGTGCCCCACACAGCTGTCCGACTCTGCCCAAGAGGGAAAACAGCATTTGACTTTGGGAGAAGCTGAGCAACAGCATGAATTGGTTCGGCCTGTACACAACTACGCTAGGATTTGGGCTGTACATTTACATTGAACCCCACATGCTGAGGACTCCATGACAACACCGATGAGAGGATTACATCCATTTACAAAGTTCTGCGGCCAGCTCCTTCTCACACCCCTGGGTGCTTGTCTGCACTGGGGACAGTAGCTGTTGGGGAGGTCCACATTGTCACGCCTTCCTGTCCCTTCCCCCAGGGTCCAGAACCCCATAGGCAAAGTGTCCCTTCTGCACCTGCTAGGGGAACATACTCAATGACCCATACGACCTTAAGGGAGTCTTGGCCACACCAAGCAACTCCACAGCCTCTTCCCCACTCCCTTCTAGCTAGCTGAGCTCCCCCTGCAGGCTGCTCTGCACCGCTGTCCTGCGAGCAGCACAGCCCCCCAGGGCAGTTATTTTTAACACTGCCACACACAGTTCCCAGAGGTCACAATTCCTCAGGGCTGTGGAGATAAATCTCTCACTCACTTTTTTTTTCTTTGCAGTATTAAGCTCTTTTGTTTTTCAGGGTGGCATTTGATTTTATGCTGCTCACCTAGGAACAAGTCTCTCTCTGTCCGGCCCCTGCAGGGATGGGATGGAGTTCAGAAAGGGAACCCCGAGGTTGACTCCCAGGAAAGACTTTCAGACTGGCAGATGGCTCAGGCTGTGGAGTCACCGCCCCAGAGGGAAGGGGTGAGAACCCCATTCATCTCGTGGGATGTTTAAAGCCACTAGAGAATGCATGACCAGGAACAATCCTGTCCTGGCCCCAGGGAGATGGTCTGGGTCATCTAACAGGCCTTTTCCATCCAGTCCAGGTTGGTCCAAAAGGAATCATCTGACACCTGATGTATGACAAAGTGACTGATCTATGTTCCTTTTTCTCTTGGGCAGTATGTGGTTTAAGACCCTGTTGAACCCCTCCTGATGCCAGGAACCTTCTCTCCATGCGCACTGCAAAGCCATCAGGAAGCTCAAGGAGTGAAAGAAGGGATTTCAGTTACACCATGTCTCATTGCACAGTGACACTTCACTGTGACACAGGTGTAATCAGCAGGAACCCCATTTAGAAACTCCACGGTTTTACCTAGCGAGCAAAGATAGCTGCCAATTCAGCCAACATCTCCAGAGGGAGGAGCTACATGGGGTTCAAAGTAACCATGGAACCTGTTGATGGGGACACTCCTCTGGTGTTCCCTCTTCCTTGTTTTCTTCCAGTGCAGAGTCAGGGGTTGTGTAGGAAGAGGAGCTGTTCTTTGATTTATGTATGTCTGAGGGCTCCTTCTCCCAGGCTGAGAACAAGTAAAAGAGCTGTATCTTACAGCTGCATTCGGAGAAGGGCATCTTGTGGAATCTCTGAACAGTCTGCATCTCTTGTGAGTGGGGAGCAGAGAACCCCCTAAAAGGAGAGGCAAAGGAATGAGTCTTTGTAATCCTGCCAAGCAGTCCCTCAGTGCCAGCTTATCTAGCTGTGCCAATGTTCCTGTACTGGCACATGAGAAGGTGCTTAAAGGTCTTCTTGAAAGTGGCATTACAGAGGGCATAGCAGGCTGGGTTGATGGTGCTGTTGACATAGCAGAGCCAGTACCCAATAGACCACACTGTCTCGGGTACGCAGGTCTCACAGAAGGTGTTAATAAGGACCATCACATTGTAAGGAGTCCATGTGAGAATGAAGGCAAGCAGGATGGCAAATATGGTTCTGGTGACTTTTTTCTCCCGGGCTGCCATCTGGCGCTTCTTCCGCACCTGACTCCTGGCAATGCTAGCAAACTTCCTGGCAACATTGGCTGGGCGATTGTTTGAGAGGGTATTCTGGGCAGAGGCCGCTGTCTTAGCTGGGACAATCTCAATGGCCGTGACGCATTCAGTACCAGTTTGCTTGGTGACAATCTTAATTTTGGACCACTTGGAGGTCGAGTTAACCCGTGGGTGGGCAGGGCTCTGCCCTTGCCCAGCTGGTAAGATTTCTGCCACCTGCTTCTCTTTTGTGGTCTGGGTGATGCTGACTGTGCTGGATTCATTGGAAGTCTCCTTCTCCTCTTGCTGACCAGCAGCCTCTGTCTGTGCTAAGGGTTGGTCCTCCAATTTACCATTCCTCACCTCCTCCTTCACCTCCAGTGCCCTCTTGGGAGAGTTGTTGTTCTGTTTGATCAGTGGGCTCTTAAAGAAGCTGAGTGGCTTAGTCTTCTTCTCCTTCTTGCCCTCAGGCTTGTGCCGTCTCACTCTGCTCCTGCTGGCCAGTGAGATGTGAATGTACAACACAGTCATGATGACCACAGGGAGGTAGAATGCAGCGATGGCCGTGCCAAAGGTCACGGCAGGATTAGATAGGAACTGGATGTAGCACTCCCGCTCCGGGACTGTCCTCTTCCCTACGATGAACTGCCAGAACAAGATGGCAGGTGCCCAGAGAACAAAGGACAATATCCAAGCTGCTGCAATCATCAGCCCAGCCATTTTGGTGGTCCTTCGAGCCGGGTAGGTCAGGGGCTTGGTGACACAGAAGTATCGGTCAAAACTGATGATGAGTAAGTTCATCACAGAGGCGTTGCTCACCACATAGTCCAGCGCCAGCCAGAGGTCACACACCACAGCCCCCAGCGGCCAATAGCCTTTGATGATATAGACTGTGTAGAGGTTCATGGAGAAGACCCCAATGATCAGGTCAGCACAGGCCAGGCTGAAAAGGAAGTAGTTGTTCACAGTCTGGAGCTGACGGTTCACTTTAATGGACAGCATGACCAGGATGTTCCCCACCACAGTGACCAGGCTGAGCGAGCCAGTTACCGTGGCAATGAAGACCAGCTCCACTGTTTTGTACTGGTTGGAAGGATGCTGCTTGACCACCTCAGATCGGTTGCCATTGGTGAAGTTGTCATAGGTAAGGTTGGCCATCTTCATCTGCCAGGGCTGAGCAGAGAGGTTATGCATGGATTCTGCAGTGGGGAGGGAGCGAAAGGAAGAATATTACACATAGGCACCCTTCTGCCCTCTTTCTTCTGCAGTTGTGGGCTCCTTTAACCAAGTTTCCTATGAGTTTAACAGTATTTTTCTATGTATGTTGTCTTTGGTTTTGCAAAAAAGGATGGGGCAGTTTTATCCCCAATTTTCTCTCTCCTATCACCCCCAGACCTCTTCCCATATCCTCTAGCTCCCCGGTGATGCCCTTTTTGGCCCCGACTATTAGACTTTTTAAAACAATGGAGATTCGTCAGCAGAGCTGTATAAGAGGACCCCAGGGCTGGAATAGCAGGAGGCTCTGGGTTAGGACTGAGATGTATGAACAGAGCTGTGTGTGAACAGCCCAGGTCTGGAATAGCAGGGGCCAGAATAATGGGAGAGGAGCAGGAACGCTATAGGTCAGGACTGAGGCATGTAGACAGGGCATCTTGGTTTTCATAGGCCTTTCTTCTTATTACATCTATATTAATGAGCCAGGGAAATGATGCAGACTTAAGTCAAGAGGAGGCCGAATTTTGTTCACTTATACCCCTTACACTCCATTGGCTTTACTGGGATGGTACCAGTGTAACTAGCAGCAGAACAGGTCCAATCCTCTTCTTGCATACTGCACCCAGAGGAATGGAGTGAATTCAGGCCTCCTTCCCTCGCTCACAACCTGGAGAAAAGACTCTTGTTGCCTCCCCATAACTGAAGCTGTAGCTGAAAAGCAGTCACTGTGAGAGCGTGATGGACTGAGTGAGTGATTGCACAGCCTGAGCAGTTGTGTCTCTTTAAACCTCAGCATTTTCCCAGGCCAATGTTGTTTTTAGCTAATGCTTGAAAATCTCATTGTGTTGTACCATGCCCATCTGCCCCTGCAGCCCTCTCCCCAGGAGCTGTTCATGGCAGCAGTTTGTGTTCCAAAGCGGAACAGCCTTGGAAGCATCTCTCGGCTTTATGGAGACACAAAAAGCTCCAAAGGAAAGCTCTAAAGAGTGAAGCCAAAGGAAGGGTCCAGCTAACAGAGCTCCCAGCCCATCCTCAAGGCATTTGCTATGGAAATCCTGCCCTCTGCTGTCTGCTTCTTGCACTGTGCTGGGTGACAAACCCTAAAAGGGCCCCTGCTCCCTGCAAGACCCTGATAGGGCTACATGGATTCCGTGGGAAAATGAAGCAGAGTGAGAATGGTTTGGTGGAGTGGGAAGCTGCAGTGGCTCCTCTTCTGTGGCAAGGCCAAGCAGCAGGTTTAGGTCTCTTTGTGCCTCCTTGTCCTGCTGAAATGCCATTTTCAGCAGGTGTTTTACCAGACCTCAGGAGAGTGATGGAAACTGATGGTGAATGCAGGAAGTTTGGCCTGCTCTTTGAACAGCCCCCCTACCGTTCAGCCCGAGATTTTAAAAGGGAATTGGGTGCTTGTGAAAGGGGCCAACTCAACAACCATGGAACTGAACACAGCCAGTGTTTATCTAAAGGACAGGTCCAGCCTGGCCAGCAGCTGAGCAACCTTCCTCTCCATCTCCCCACTGGCCACTGATGTTCTTCAGCCCTCAGGAGAGGTGCAGTCCAGGGGCTTGACGAACCCTGTTCACTGCAACAATTCTAGTGGCCTGAAGCCAGCTCCCCGGCCCGGCTAATGGTGAGCACTGGGCTGTTGTGTATATGTCACTGCCTCAGTTGTGTCCCTGTCTCATGTGGAACAGCTGGGGGCGCCGGGGGGGGGGCGGTTGCAGGGAAGAGAAAGAGGATCACTAGGCCTTCATGACCCACTACAGATCCAAACAAAATAATGGGCTATACCAGGGCCTGGCATCCTGGGAAAGCTCGTGCTGGGGTGTGGGGAGAACTCACGTGAGTCTCCAACAGCAAATGGCTCCCTCTGGAAAGCAAGACCTGGAAGAGAGACAAGCAGACCCCTGATTAGGTAATGAGAGTGTGACCTGCAGCACTGAGAAACCCCTTTAGGAGATACGGCATCTGGGGCAATCTCTGAACATCAGCGTGTATCCAATAATATTCACTATTCAACAAATGGCTGAATTGCCAGGTCCAGCTGATGGAATAAAGAGATGTGAGCATCACACCAAGTGACAGGTCTACATTGCAGCTGGGAAGGTCCTTCCCAGCACAGGTAGATAGACACTCGTCTGCTCAAGCTAGTGCACTAAAAATAGCCCTGTGGCTCAGCAGCCCAGGTGGCGGCTCGGGCTAGCCACCCAAGTACATACCCAGGGCCTTGGGCAGGACTGTACTCAAGTGCCTAGCCTGGGCTGCCGGCCGTGCTGCTGGGCCACCAGGCTATTTTTAGCACATTAGCTTGAGCAAAGCTAAAGTGTCTGCCTGCCTGCGGTGGCAAGCACCTCCCAGCTGCTGTGTGCACATCCCCAAGGCGGGTTAGTCACCAGGGGTTGACCAGCCATGCAGCATGCCAGCACCAGAGTGACAGACCAGACTGCCAGTGGGTCTGAGCGTGAGCCACACCTGTGCCCCAAAGGGTCAAAACCTGTGTGAGCTGGAGAGGGTCTGCCTGTCTCATGCTAGAAGTACAAGTGCTCCTTGATCATCTGCTGCATCCCCTCTCCACATCACCCCGTGTGCTGCCTGATCCTCTCTCATCAAGGTCCCCCCCAGCAGCTGCTCCCCAACATCGGTCTCCCCCATAACACTCCTGCCCCTCATGCCTACTGACCCCCTCTACGCCTTCTGACAGCCACACACGATGTCTAGCAAGATGGCCCCACACAATCCTCATCATGCTCGTGTAACATGCAGGAACTGTGCAGAGGCCCAGCCACAGAGGGGACTGAATGCAGCTCTCCCCATCCTCTTACTGCACAGACACTGGGTACCCACCATCGATACCAGGAGCCTTTCACTCCCACGCTGCACTTACTGTCCCCCAGGAGAAACCCAGGGACAGGGTCTGCACCTTGGGCAGAGCTGCATTTAACCCCCTGGCCCTGGAACAGCATCTTTCTTGATGTCTGATTTTCAGAGTCTCATGAGCAAACAGAAGTGATGAGCCAGCCACTTGGGCTATGTCTACACTGCAGTCAGACACCCCCCACTGGCCCGCGCCAGCTGACTCAGGCTCCTGGAGCTCCAGCTGCAGCCTGAGCAGTGGGATACTCCCACTTTGCAGGGTTCTGGAACCCCACCTCCCACCCAAGCTTGAGCATCTACACTGCCATTAAACAGCCCCTTAGCCCGAGCCCCACGAGCCCACATCAGCTAGTGCGGGCCAGCCGCTTGTTTTTAACTGCGGTGTAGGCATACCCTGAGTGACTAACGCATATCTGCACCTGATAAATATTTCACTAAGGAGTGGATCCATTGCAGTCTGATTAACCCAACCAAGATTCACCCTGGGCTGGGACTGTTGGCCTCTCACCCCACAGCTTAGTGTCAAGACCCTCCATTCTCTCCAACAAGAGAAAGAGGGCTTATCTAGCCCCCGCTTCCGCTGCACTGGACAGACCCGCCTGCATGGGGATTAGCCCTACCCCAGCAAACAAACACATGCACACCCTCAGCCAATGTGGCTCACTCACTAGACATGGCTCTGCTTTCTGGGTCACACTGTCAGCCCAGAGCTACAATTATTTAGTTTGGCTGCAGGCAGCTATTGCAGAATGTTAATGGAGAAGAAATCCCTGGCACCTTTAATTCCTTGAGCAGCCCTTACCCCCTTCCCAGGGGAGCCACTGAGACATCAGATCCCATTATGCCAGCTTGGTACCAGCAGGAAAGAGAGCAGGCCACTGACAATCTCGGGCTATTTCCATCTCCTTCAGTGAGCCATCAAGAGCCCCATAATTATTGCATGAATAAACCGGGGCAAGCATGAATCTTTGAGGAGTGCCTGAGAAAGCAGCCAGCACCATGACTCCACAGCCCACACACAACTGTAAGTGAAACTCAGGAGACTCCATGCAAAGTGGCCTGGCAGGGGCAGAATCTACAGGTACTTATTACATAGTGTATCTGGAGACCGGAGGGAAAAGAGTGACTGTGAGAGCTGCAAACCCTGGCAAAGGAAACAGTTCCTGTCTGATTCACACCCCAACCTGGTCTGCTGCACTTAGCAAGTCTCACACCCTGCCTGCCCTTGGCCACAGACAATGCTTCAGTACGTCTAGAACGCAGTCTGGGCCAGACACTGTGGCACTGAGAGGCCATTGCCTCTCACGGTATTTCCGGCCGAGTTCTACAGAGCCACACATTCTGGAGAGTTCATTAAAGCAGCAGAACCTTTGGGGGCTTCTCCCTGTGTAGCTGATAGAAGCTTGACCCACCCTGACTGAAGCCCACCTAACCTGCCCCAGAGGCTGTTAAACCCATTTCCTGGTAGAGGCCTGATTCACTGGAGCCCACTGGGTGCTACTGGGGGAAAATGGGGTCCTAGATCTGGGGCACTCACTAGGCATTGGGCTAGAAGAGCTTCAGTGTCATTAGCCATGACAGGATCCAGTCAGACACTAGAGAGCACAAGGCAGGGGAGGGATGAGAGGGAGCCAAAAGAGAGGGCCCCATGAGACCTGACCTGAATTGCGGACAAATAAAATGTTTTACAAGAGCCTTCCCAATGCAAAGCGGAAAATCAGATTCAGCAGCTGTCCTCAGTTGGGGAGGGGTTGGGAACTCAAACCTCTGAGACCAGGAGTCACAAAGCCACTGGGCCGGTGCTTGAAGGAGCTTTAGAGCACAGGAATACAGAGAGCATCTCAAGCCAAAAGGAACAGGGAGGGTAAAACCTTGCCCAGCCCTGGGACAGGGGAGGAGGTGCTGGAGGAGGCCCCTCCCTGTGGCGGTGGGCTGTGTCTGTGGCCTTGGGAGCTATGCTATGAATTAATTAATTAATTAATACCAGCTCTTCTCCAGCGGGATCCTATCCCCCAGGGGGTGTTTAATGGCCTCCGTTCATCACTAGAGTGATTAAGTGCCCTGGGCCCCTCTGAAGGCACTTGACCTGCAGTTTTGAAGGCTGGGCCCATGGGGAGGTAACAAACTGGGCCCCTAGTGTAACAAAGTGACACAACGCTGCGTGTTAGGCTCCATTACAGCCCTGCAGACAAGTCAGGCAGGGACACACAGCACCTGGGGTACCACACAAGCCAAGCAAAGTTACAAAGACCCAAACTAAGCTCCCTCCTCAGCTCAGGCCACATGTGCTTACCATGCAGGGGCTCACTCCCGGTGTTTATCCAGTCAACATTCCCAGGCCAGCTTCCACCTCAGCCCCTTCTGCCCTGGATCATTCTAGCAGCTTGGGCTTCAGCCCGAAGGAAATACAAGTCAGGCACAGTTGGCTGGTTTATGCTGACGTCCCTGCACTGAGGCCCCACAGAACGACCTCACTGTCTCGCAGTTAACACACTGGCCTGGGAGACAGGAGTCTGGCTCCTTTCCTCAAGGGATGGGAGGAGGGACACAAATTCACTCTGTAAAGCTCAAAACAAACGCCCGTCTTTAGCAGGGTCCGTACTAATACGCGTGAGCGTCTTCTACAGGCTGACTTGCATCTCGGCAGAACACACTATCCGAGCTGCTGGTGGTGCACAAGCTCAAGGAGAAAAAGCGAATGGTGCCACCTGGGCCCTGTCTTGTTCTGGTCTCAGTGACACCGCGGTGATCCAGAGGGACTTCATTTAACTCATTGGAGTTATTGTGGATCTCCAGCAGTGTAACAGACAGAATTTGGCCCATTCTTTCTTTCTCTCCCTGTGACTGTCCCACCTCTCCCAAAAAACAGGAAGAAATATGAGATCAGAGGATGGGAGAGTCCTTTTCAGTGCTACTCACCAGAGCCACAATCTCCCCAACAGGGGTACTTCCCTATTACTCTCCACTCCCCAGACCCATGAGCGCCACTTACTGGGCATCTCCATCATTACTGCTCAAGAACCAGGCCCCTGCACAGACTGGATTGCTGAGTGCCGGCTGCCAGCGTTTTCTCAGCTCACGAGCACGGCATATGGCTGGCGTGGCTGGGGGTGGGGATGGGGGGGTGCTGTTCTGCCGGCCCTGTTCCTGAGCTCTTCTCTGCACCTCACCCTGCAGCCACCCTAGGACACATCAGCTGAATCACCAGCTGTGCTGCTTGAAAAGCTCTGAGGCTCAGGATGTGCTGGCTGGAGGCACGGGGCACCCAGCGTCCAAGTGCCCCCCGGGACTGGACTGGCAGCTTTCCCAGCTGATATTCACTTTAAACGCAGACAATTTCTTTCTGTTTCAAAGTCTCAGAGACGTTCATGCGGCAGGTGCTACTGGAGGGAGAGCTGGCGAGAGGGAGGGAGCTGGGGATCGGGGCTGGGTGATGGGATGTGTGCTGTGGAGAGGTGGGGGCCGGGCATTGATGACTAGGAGGGCAGCTATGCCTGGGACACTCTCTCTATGGAGGGCACTTTATGGAAAAGCCTGAGGATCCTGAAGCTAGACAATGCGGGGGAGGCAGGGGTGAGATCTGGGTGGGGACTGCCGTGGGCCTGCCACCCCTCAATGTCCCAGGATTCCCGTGTTAAAGGAAAACACTCTCCTTTCCCTCAGGGCAAGTCGACTCCTAAATTTATTATCCTTCTCTTCATGAAACACTCACACCATCTCTCCCCTCCCCCACATCCTCCAGGCTTTCTTGCCCTTCGCTCACCTTTTGTCCTACTTCACCCCCTCCTTGCATTTTTCGCTCCCCCTCCCCGCACTTTCATTTCCTTCTTTCCTCCGGTCTCATTCTCTGTCTCCATCTCTCTCTCTTTATGCCTCTCCTCTGTCTGCTGCCTCCTCTCTGCTCACTAACACAGGAGTCAGAGGGAAGATGCAGTCTTGGCTCAGACCAAATGACTTTTTGAAAGGGTTCATAGGGATGACAACCAGCAGGAGCCATAAACTTCCATGCCAATTGGATTTGCTCCCTGCACTCCCTGTCACTCATCCAGTGCATGCAGCGGATGCTCTCCCAGACTCACTTTCACCAACAAGCTGGAACAAACTCAATTTCTGTCCTCATGCCTCTCTTGGCTTTTCAGCTGTAATTTATGAGTTGTTTTCTATCCTGCTGCCCTTATGCTCCCGAGACTCCTTGCAGATAAGATCCATCTAGGTCTTTCTGTGGCCCCCCACCACCACGAGCACCTCACAGACCTGACAGGGAAGACCTATCGCCATTTTACAGATGGGAAATTGATGCAGGGAGAAATGGTGCCTTACCCAAAGAGTTTAGATTTTAAGCTCTCTGGGGCAGGGTGTTCTGTGTTTATCCAGCACCTAGCACACTGAGGCTCTGATCCCTCAATGGAGCCATCAGTGCTTTGGCAATACGAACAACAAGACATACAGGGAACCTGAGCAAACGATGTCTTCAGCGTGCCAGTCCACCACCTTAACCTCAAACCGATTCCTCCTCCAGCTGTCTGGCCAGCTAAGTATTAATCCTCACATGCCTCAGCATGGGATCTTCAAGCTTGGGGAAAGCCTTGGAGGGGGGTTTTCATTCAGTTGTAGAAACATATTCTCCACATCAGAAGAATGTCTTGCCCTTTTCTTGAGACCAAAAACACTTTTGAAGGGGTTTTAAAGGGGATTAGATCTGCATGGGGGAAGAGAGGTTTATTTCCCCAGGGGCTGAGAGCTGTAGACTGTCAGGCCGTCAGGGATGGGGGAGGTGCAGATAAGCTGCTAGTTAAACTTTTGCTCTTGTAACTTGTGTCAGAGATGCACAGAGCTTAGAGAAGGTACCCCATTGTAAAGTAAATAATGCAAGCCGTCACCAGTCCACTGGGAGGTGGGTAGGAATGATAAAAAGCCCACAGTATTATTAATTATCCTTCTGTACAAAAAAATGAAATAAACACAGTTATTTCATCCAGTGCAATTATCTCCTCAGCAGCAGCTGAACACTTTGCCCAGTGCACTACGTGTGATCAAGAATGCAGGGGCCTTTGTTTCAGTCCATATATGTCAAAGGAATCAGGGCTCCATAAACACCGTATTATCGTACTTCTAACAATCGATTTCCCACTTCACTTTCTAATGCACATGAGCAAATGCATTGTGATCCTAGGAGACCATCTTGTCCATGGAAACATGAGTGCCAGTGCGTGGATGGCACCTCATTCTTGGTGACTAACCTCTTGAACAAACTATCAAGGGAAGTGGTGAATTCTCCATTTCTTGATGTCGCCAAATCAAGACTGACTGCCTTTCTGAAAGATCAGATTTACTCATAGACAAATTACTGGGCTCAATACAGAGGTAACCGTAGAGGAAGGTGAAATTCTATGACCTGTGTTATGCAGGAGAACAGACTAAATGATCTAATAATGGTCCTTTCTAGCCTTAGAATCTATGAAGCATTCATTTTATTGCACATCAAACAACAGTATGTATGCTCATGGCATAACTGGCCACATGACACCAGTTGTCATTGGACTACTGAATGAGTATTCCTGCCAAAGTGTTTCATACTTGTCTCTGAGGTGCTGCCACTGTTCAAAAACAAGCAAAAAAAATCACTGACATTTTTCACTCTTTGTTCTCAGAAATGGCTGAGCTGTGTATTCACTATTTTCGACAAAAATCATTCCTGGTCTGATAATAAACAAGCCAAATTTCAGCTAACAAGGTAAGAGATTAAGTTAGAACCCTTTGAAAAATGACCCTTTGGAATTAAACTGTTTTGGAAACAGGTGTCACTGCACCTGTCATTTTACAGCTCAGTAAACTAAGGCGCAGAGAAATGAAGTGACTCACGCAGGGTCACGCTGCCAGCATGGGGCAAAGTTGGTACTAGAGCCCAGTGCTGTAACTAGGTATTGTAGCACATGGAACAAGCAAGCATATTTGTGCCTCCTACTACAGCCCTGCATGGGACTATTTCTTAATCCTGCTCCCACCCCGCCCTGCAATACCCACTCCCACGCGCTCCCACATTGTTTGTTGAATTTTTATCCTGCTCCCGCTATTATGGCAGTGGGTCCGGTGGGACACACGGGATCTCAGTCCCTCTGCAGAGTTCTACCCCCTATTGTGTTTTTTTCCTCGTCCATCCCATTTTTCCACCTTCTTCTCCGGCTTTGCACCCTGGGCAGCTGCCTCACTCGCCCCACCCTGGTTACCACCCTGTTAGAACCCAAGACATCGGATGTGTAGGCCACTGTTCTAATCACTAGACCAAGCTGCCTTCCCTTGAAGTATTGCTAAAATCCAGCCCTGGTATCATGTAGCCACAGACTGAGAAGGCACCAGAGAAGAGAGTCCTACCTTGCAGGCCCCCTTTGTTACTTTAGTCCTGGGCCCATCTGCACCCAGCACTAAGAATGCCCTTCAATCTGACTCACAGCCCCCTTGCTATTCCAACCCTGCCCTCCCCAGGTCCCTGAACATTGCACACATCTCAATTCCAATTTGCAGCACCACCTGCTATTCCAGTACTGGGGGTCCCTCACACTCAGCGCTGCCCAATGCACCTTAAGCTTGATACACCTCACCCCTGCAATTCCAGTCTGGCTTTCTTCTGACCAGAGACATACAGTTCTGCTAAACTGCATGGTGGCTTTGTTTTGGAGCTAAGTGAAGATTCATTCATTTTTGATCAGCGCAGGATTTGAAGCTAACTCCCTGAAGGTGTACAGCAAGCACACAGATTAAACATACTTCCATGTAATGTATCTGCTCAACAAGAATCATCATCAGAAATAAAGACAAACTCTAATAACTTTGTCAGAGGAACATGTACATATGGGTATGAGATAAATTAGATAAACCAATTAGTTTCTCAAAGGCAAATGAGTGTAATCCCCTCCCAGAGGAGACTGGCTTCTGATCTGGGCTTATTAAATCAAGACCTTTGGAGGAAGAGCAGAGCTTGAAAAGATGCTGAGCCCTATGGACTCCCTTCCTCCCCAACAGTGGAGGGGCTGATGTATTTATTTAATTACAGTTCACATATACTGATCTGAACCTCTAGTGTATCACATGGGATAAAGGCACAAACCTATAGGTCATAAATCTTAATAAGAAGCCACCCTGACAACATGCCAAGTCACAGAAAACCCTCCCGTACAGCCACTCCTCCCCTCCAGGAAATCCTGGAAGAACCCGTAAGTCTTGTGACACAGTCTGAGAGGCTCCAAATATGGCTTATAACAAATCAAAGCAGGAAGCAAATAACAGAGATCTGGACCCCTGGCCAAGAACAATTTCAGCTCCAGACCCATTACAATTACACCACACACCTCTGGGAATTGTGGATATTGCAGTACTCCATGGAGAAAAAGGGCATCTGTCAGGAAGCCAGGTCTCCAATAATTTAGGGCTTTGTAGGTGAAAACAGCATCTTCAACTCCACCCAGAAATCCTCCGGCAGCCAGCACAGACCCCAGAGGCTAGCCATCACCCTTCAATTTCCAATGTAAAATCATAGAATCATAGAATATCAGGGTTGGAAGGGACCTCAGGAGGTCATCTAGTCCAACCCCCTGCTCAAAGCAGGACCAATCCCCAATTAAATCATCCCAGCCAGGGCTTTGTCAAGCCTGACCTTAAAAACTTCTAAGGAAGGAGATTCTACCACCTCCCTAGGTAACGCATTCCAGTGTTTCACCACCCTCTTAGTGAAAAAGTTTTTCCTAATATCCAAGCTAACCCTCCCCCACTGCAACTTGAGACCATTACTCCTTGTCCTGTCCTCTTCTACCACTAAGAATAGTCTAGAACCATCCTCTCTGGAACCACCTCTCAGGTAGTTGAATGCAGCTATCAAATCCCCCCTCATTCTTCTCTTCTGCAGACTAAACAATCCCAGTTCCCTCAGCTTCTCCTCATAAGTCATGTGTTCCAGACCTCTAATAATTTTTGTTGCCCTTCGCTGGACTCTCTCCAATTTATCCACATCCTTCTTGTAGTGTGGGGCCCAACACTGGACACAGTACTCCAGATGAGGCCTCACCGACGTCGAATAGAGGGGAACGATCACATCCCTCGATCTGCTCGCTATGCCCCTACTTATACATCCCAAAATGCCATTGGCCTTCTTGGCAACAAGGGCACACTGCTGACTCATATCCAGCTTCTCGTCCACTGTCACCCCTAGGTCCTTTTCCGCAGAACTGCTGCCTAGCCATTCGGTCCCTAGTCTGTAGCTGTGCATTGGGTTCTTCCGTCCTAAGTGCAGGACCCTGCACTTATCCTTATTGAACCTCATCAGATTTTTTTGGCCCAATCCTCCAATTTGTCTAGGTCCCTCTGTATCCTATCCCTGCCCTCTAGCGTATCTACCACTCCTCCTAGTTTAGTATCATCCGCAAATTTGCTGAGAGTGCAATCCACACCATCCTCCAGATCATTTATGAAGATATTGAACAAAAACGGCCCCAGGACCAACCCCTGGGGCACTCCACTTGACACTGGCTGCCAACTAGACATGGAGCCATTGATCACTACCTGTTGAGCCCGACAATCTAGCCAACTTTCTACTCACCTTATAGTGCATTCATCCAGCCCATACTTCTTTAACTTGCTGACAAGAATACTGTGGGAGACCGTGTCAAAAGCTTTGCTAAAGTCAAGAAACAATACATCCACTGCTTTCCCTTCATCCAATGTCCCGCATTCCCTCCTGGCAACAGAAGGGGGATACCACAGGCAGCATCATGGCTGCTCACAGATTTGGGCCTTTGCAAGTAGACTGTGTGATTGTCCACTAGACCAGTGTTTCTCAGCCTTTTTGATACCAGGGACTGGTTGCTGCCTTCCTACACTGTGTCAGGGAGATCTCAGGGACTGGTGCTGGTTCATGGGCCAGTTGCTGAGAAACACTTCACTAGAACACCAGGTGGAAGCCTTTTCCTAAAAATCTGGGCTTGGAACAGTCTTTCAGAGGTCTCCTTTGGGAACCCTTGCCCTGACATCCACCACACCAGTGTCCCTGCACATCCCTTTCCTCAGATCCATGGCCTGGGATCTCCAGAGGGAACACAGTTCTGGGATTCATTGTGCTGCATTGGTCCCAATTATCCCATGTCCTGCTGACCAGGTGCATGATTCCAGCAAGGGTCCCCTTTCCTTAGGAGCTTAGCTCCAGCATGTCCGTCTTTGGCCAATATCATACCCTGATGGCATTAGATCCAGCCGCCACTAGATGGCACTCTTGTTTCTGACAAAAATGAAACAATCTTTTCTCCAGCTGTGATAAAGTGAGGTTAAAGGTGGGGTTGAGTCAGTAGCTCTGGTCTGGTCAGCATGGTTCTGCTGTAGCTTTGATCTGATTAGTGTGGGAATGCTAGAGCTCTGCCCCAACTGGATCTGGGAAAGCTGCAGAGTAAATCCTGTAGGGCTTTTACGCTGCAATTAAAAACCCACGGCTGGCCCCTGCCAGCTGACTCGGGCTAAGGGGCTGTTTAATTGCTGTGTAGATGTTTGGGCTCATGCTGGCTGCAGCCCAAGCTCTGAGACCCTCTCACCTTGCAGCATCCCAAGGCCTGGACTCCAGCCCGAGCCTGAATGTCTACACCGCAATTAAAAGCCCTGTAGCCCGAGCCCCATGATCCTGAGTCTGCTGGCACGGGCCAGCCACGGGTGTTTAATTGCAGTGCAGAGGTAGGGTTTGATATTGACATATTTTGGTCTGGTGATGAGGAGAAAGAACTTGCACTTTTCCCACAGTGCTGGTGCACTTCCTGGCTTCACTGGAGCCATCTGGCACAGTACGTGTGGGGAGGCCATGGGGAAATCTAGCTCTCTCTTTATCTATGTAGGCTTTCTACATCACTCATCACCAGGACATTGGACAGTGACAGTAATGTAGCTAGGCAAAGTCAACCCCAGGTAAGGGGGATAGTGCTGATCTCACCACAAGGTAGAAGCTACCTGCCCTTGTCTTCACCAGGATTTTGAAGTGAGAGAGCTAATCCACATTAAGAAAAGGAGTACTTGTGGCACCTTAGAGACTAACCAATTTATTTGAGCATAAGCTTATGCTCAAATAAATTGGTTAGTCTCTAAGGTGCCACAAGTACTCCTTTTCTTTTTGTGAATA
Source organism: Lepidochelys olivacea (assembly GCF_965140295.1). Lineage (NCBI taxonomy): Eukaryota > Metazoa > Chordata > Testudines > Cheloniidae > Lepidochelys > Lepidochelys olivacea. The sequence goes on from NC_140416.1 coordinate 55,853,501, forward strand.
CAGACTAACAGGGCTGTTACTCTGAAACCTAATCCACATTAGTCATCCCACAGTAAGAATACCCCTTGTTTAGCAATGAAGACAAAGCCACAGTGCCTGGGACACTGACTCCAACATGTTCAGCTGAAGAAAGTGTTTGTTGCAGTTATAGCATTGAGGGTTAAAGGTCGGGCGTTAATGAAAGGTCAGAACAAATCAGGTTTCATATTTTGGTTAGAGACAGAGACAAAGGAATTTGCCCAAAGCTGTGAAGGCCCCAGCAAGAGTCATTTCACCCTGGTTCCCAGCCTTTTGCTATTTATCTCTGTTCTCCTAAAAGTGCCGAGAGGGTAAAAATCTAATGGGATTAGTTCTGTCATGTTAAACTGCAAATGCAATGCAGGTTTTAGCATTAGCACAGGCAGATAACTAAGCTCTCAGGAAAGGAGGGGAAAGGAAGAGGGAGAAAGGAAGAGAGCAAGAAAGAAGAGTGAGGGGGGAGAGAGAATGATAAATGAGTATTTGTTTATGGAGTGTGTGTGTGTGTGTGTGTGTGTGCGTGTGACAGAGAGAGAGAGAGAGAGAGAGAGAGACTGAACTGGGTGATGGTTTGTAGTGATAATAGCTTTATCTAATAGTCGTTAATTAGTTACTGAGTCATGGCACTGCTTTACATGTAGTGAGCGATTGTTCTAGATGACAGATTCACACCCCTGAGAGAGTGTGAAAATGTAGCTCTTAGATACCAGTAATAGGCACCTTGGCAATATGATAGATAGACAGAAAGAATAAAGAATGTGGTTCTATTCCTAGCAAAGTGAATTGGCCAGATTTCATACAGGCAGGGAGGGTTCAGTGCTTGATAGTGTCAGACACAAGTGCCAGTGATCTCTGGATAATTAACATGTGGGAAATAAATGGAAAGACGGAGAAGGAAAAGAAAAGGTGAATCAATAGTTCACCAGCGTTCAATTGTATTTGCTCATTTAAAATGCAGTCACCCCTCTTGCACTGTCAGGAATGCCCCGGACTTGGCAGTTTCATACTGGAAGGCATCCCTTTTAACTCCTTACCCATCTATAAACAATAGATCAGTGAAAGAGCTGGTAGAATTACTCATTGCAAATAATTTATAGCATGGGGGTAGGGCATTTTTTTCATTGAGTAAATTATTCATGATTTTTTCCTATTTATATGACCAATTCTGAGAAGTGAAAACAAAATTACAATACACACACATGCTGTTTGTCATCAGTCTTTAAGTCTCCCACTCCTCCAAACCACATGGGCAACGCCAAGTATTCAGGTGACTGGAAGGTCTGATTGTGGGCAGGCTGCAGGCAGGGAGACAGGCTGGTGGCACTCATGGTTCATTAGGAAGGCTGGTTGAATGGTGGCAGGAGGGAGGGTTGAGAATTACAGTTCTACTTGATTGATTGATTTTTCAGTTTTTAAAAATGCGCCCATGAAAGTTGCCTGCTGGCGACAATAGAGCATGTTCGTTAAAATCATATCAAATTAATTAATCAAAGCAAATTAATTAGTATTAATTTATTCCATTTCAGTGCTCAGAACAGTGCTAGGCACCTCTCTGTACAAGTAAACAGGCATGAGCCTCTAAGCAGATGGCTTTCCCCATCCTGCTCCTAACAGTGATATAATAAGAAAGCTAAGGTGAAGCTTTATTATTAGTTGAGTTAAAACCCCATTGAGATTGATAGGTGTGAACTCACCCTTCAATTAACACACATTTAAGTATAAGCCATTACCTAAGACAAAAGATGTGACATCTGATGAAGTGAGCTGTAGCTCACGAAAGCTTATGCTCAAATAAATTGGTTAGTCTCTAAGGTGCCACAAGTACTCCTTTTCTTTTTGCGGATACAGACTAACATGGCTGCTACTCTGAAACCTGAACCCACCCAGATGCTCTTGGCTGAGTATGGGTGGAGGAGATGAATGAGAGAGAAAGGAACTGAGAACAGACAAGAACAGAAAGGGAGAAGCAAGAAAACCAATCAGGAGCCTGTAAGTACAGTGACAGGTTTCAGAGTAGCAGCCGTGTTAGTCTGTATTCTCAAAAAGAAAAGGAGTACTTGTGGCACCTTAGAGACGAACAAATTTATTTGAGCATAAGCTTTCGTGAGCTACAGCTCACTTCATCGGATGCTTGATGGTGTCAGACACAAGTGAGCTGTAGCTCATGAAAGCTTATGCTCAAATAAATTTGTTCGTCTCTAAGGTGCCTCAAGTACTCCTTTTCTTTTTGTAAGTACAGTGTGACCCTGGAAAAAGCTAGAGACCTTTTGAATCTGGTGTTGGCTAATGGTGCTTGCAGGCTATAAGCTAAGAAACCATTCTGTTTGTTCTTAGTTCCTTCTGCATTCAGAGATACAGGCCTTTGTACATTCCTGTAAATAAGCAAGATGGCATCAAAGAAAATCCCACAGTCTATCAAACATCCCCAGGGCCCTAAATTTTTACTAGCTGTCACCTCGAATAGGAGTACCACAGGATCCACTTTCCAAGGAGAGAGCTTGTGAGCTGGTATTCCTATTGACCCAAGATGGAGCAAATAATGGGGGTTCTTGCAGAAATCACCAAGCACCGACAGGATTTCAAAGAAGCCCCAAAACAGGAGCTGAAGATGTCACAAAAGAGTTTAAATCAAAGCCTGGAGGTTTTACAAAGGAACTAAAACTGAATCTGGACGGTCCCAGAGGGAACTGAGGGTTGCCTTGCGGGCGGAGGTCAAATCTCTGTTGGAGCAACTACAAAGCGTCCAGACAGGTTGGGAAGCCCAGCTGCAAATCTCCCAGGCTAAAATGGCAAGACAGAAAAGAGGTGACCAACAACCTAAGTTCCATAGATCAGATGTTTTTCCATAAAATATTGGAGACCAGGCAAGCTGTAGCCAACCTGGAACTTGCTACCAGAGATGAGCTGCAGATAGGACTTAAGAACTGAAAATTCAGCTCCAGAAGGAAATCAAAGGGTCACAGAACACCATGGAAGGCAGCCACCTGGGTGAGAAATTGAGCCAGGCAGAGGACTTGGGTAAGAGGAGACACAACAGTTTTCTACCCCATTTGTAACCCAGAGAGGTCCAAAGGGGAGAGATTGGGCTGACCCAGCTCAAATAATGCAAAAGTCCCACTATCTTGGAGGGGAAAACTCCCTGGGAAGCTTATTTGGCTCAGTTCAACTTTATAGCTCAAATAAATGGCTGGGAGGAGGGACAGAAAGGGGCTTACTAGCAGCCAACTTTGGTGGCCCAGCTCTGATGGTGCTACAGAACTTACCGCCAGAAAAGGGACTGAGTTCTCCAAACCTGGTACAAGCCGTGAACATATGGTTTATAGCTAAGCTGCCCAGGGCACAGCTGAGATCTAGAAGAAGATGGAAAGAAGAAACCCCTCCTTAACTGGCAGAGGACCTGTAGAGATGTATGTTCCTGGCATATCCAGGTACAACCAGCCTTCCAGGATAGGCTGGCAATGGACCGATTTATAGATGTTCAGCTGGACTTGGATTCGCAGATCAAGATCAGTGAAAGGAGGCCAAAGACACCCCAGGAGGCTGTGGAATTTGCCCCAGAACTTGAATCTTTCCTTGAGGCTGTGCACCAGAAGAGCAAGCAGCTGGTTATGAGGATGATGGAAGCTGATTACCATAACACCTGGAAGTACAGTTCTGTGCCTAATATATATGATGAAGGAGGGGATTCTAATCTGTTTAATGACCATATTGAACAATTAGAACAAATGATCAATTTGGTTTGTAAAACAATGGAAATTAGCAATGATGCAAAATTAAAGGAAATAGTTCAGTTAAATGCTGGTACTGAAAGAAAATTGGCCACAAAAAAAAGTCGCAATAAATTTAAGTCAGGCCAAGACAGACTGTCATAAGTGTCTAGTTAAAGCGTCTCTCCCAGTTCAGGAAATGGGGGAACACCAAGCCGAAGGAGCAAAGTTTGGAAGAGGTACAAGGATCAGCCCCACAGGTTTTGTATAGATCTGGGCAGCTAAAGGGCAATAACGGGAGTTTGGCTATTGAGGGCATAACAGGATGTGTGATGGGTATAGGGATAGTGGACGCTGGCTCAGACACAATAGTTATTAGACCAGACACACTAAAAAGGCAGGAAACAAGGGATCCAGAACTGAACCATCTGATTGGTCTGAATGGAGACAGTGACTGGGTAAAGGGCACCCATCTAAAAAGTGGGAAAATTGGGTTTGAAGATTGGACCTCTGAAATTCAAGCAAGAAGTCTGGATGGCTGAAATAATGGATGAGCTAATAATTGGCTTAGATTTCATTATAGCTAATAATCGTGGAAACAATACTAGGAAAGGTGTCTGACAAATACAGTCTGTGGAAATTCCCTTGAAAGATATGGCCCAGGTGAGACAATGGTTTGTAGGCAACTGGTATGCAGTGAACAAATTGTCCTGCCCATGGGGGCAGAAACCACTATAACAGCAACCTACTGTGGTAGCTTTCCAGAAAGGGAAAGATGGCAAGTAGTTAAACCTATTTTGAGACCAAGAGTCTTGGGGGAAATCTTAGCTGAATCAGGAACAGATTCCTGTTCCTTAGCTGAATGTTAGTGACAGGCAGCACATAGTAAAAGAAGGGAAATCATTTCAATGGGCTGCAGGTTGTGATTTTGCATTTTCATAGGTGAAAAAGGCTCTTGTGACTTAATCTGTCTTGGGCTATCCATGTTTCAAAACCCTTTCATATTGGACACAGATGCAGTGCTTCCAGTTAGGGGGGCAGGATGTCAGCTTGGCTGCCCCCTGAATCTAAGAGAATAGCTGTGGAAGTTGAGGCTAGAAAAGTTGTTTCAGAGGTGAATCCCCCAGTCAGACAGAATGGGTAGATTATGCCTCAGACAGCAAATTCCTGAGAAACAATACATTAGAATATAAGAACAGCCAAAGGTCCATCTTGCCCAGTATCCTGTCTTCCGACAGTGGCCACTGCCAAGTGCCCCAGAGGGAATGAACAGAACAGGTAATCAAGAGATCCATTCCCTGTCGCTCATTCCCAGCTTCTGGCAAACAGAGGCTAGGGACACCATCCCTGCCCATTTTGGCTAACAGCCATTGATGGACCTTTCCTCCATGAATTTTTCTAGTTATTTTTTGAACACTGTTAGAGTCTTAGCTCGACCTTCACAACATCCTTTGGCAAGGAGTTCCACAGGTTGACTGTGAGTTGTGTGAAAAAATACTTCCTTTGTGTTCCTCAGGCTGACTGAAAGGGATCCCTCCCTGGCATTTGACAGGAAGTCCAGGGAGAAAAAAGCCCCAGATTTGGTTGAGAACAAAATTTGTTTATGTTGTTGATGTGAAACTATCCTGACAGAAAGATACTGTACATATGTAAATATGTAACCATGTATTATTTTTAATTCGTTAAATTATTTATTTTTTTCTGTTTGGGATGGGTTGTTGTTAGGTGTCACCATTTTAGGCCTCATCAGGATGATAAACAAAGCTGAGATGGGGGTGTTGTTATGAGCTGAGTGAAACCTTGTTATGGGTTGAGTTAAAACCCCATTAAGGCTTCACACCTAACAGTAAGCATAAGCCCCCACCTAAGACAAAAGGCATGTGTGAACCCACCCAGGAGCTCTTGGCTGAGTATTGTTTTCGGTATGTGTGTGTGTGGGAAGAGAGATCTCACAGAAACTGAGAACAGAGGAGAACCAGCAGAGAGAGAGACAGCCTGAGAAGCTGAAAGCATGGTGGCTGACCCTGGATGAAACCTGGAAAGAAGCTTATTGATCAGGGGAGCAGGCTAAAAGAGTGCTCTTTCTGCTGTGAGCAAAAGAAGCTGTTTTCTGCTATTTGATTCCCTCTGCACTCAGGATGTTGTGCATTCTTTGTGAATAAACATAACTGCGTCAAAGAAATACCTAATTATCACAAATTTCTGCACCCAGCTGGAACACCCACAGGGCCTCAAACATTGACTGGTCACTTGAGTCACAAATGGGCAAAAACAGTTACACACACTAGGTTTGCTCCAAACCCCCGCTTCTGGCTGTGTTTGCCTTTATGGCTAACTTTATATTAAGGTTTCATTGTTATACGAATGTGAGAGACATGAGCCGCCTGCATTAGAGATGGTTAACAAGCACATCAGTAGAAGGTATTATAGGTTATAAGCCACTGTTATAAATAATTTATTGCCCTGCTGGAGCATATAATCTATAACAATTGATTAACTAGCTATTAAAACATCTATTATTCATTTATTAAACCTTTGTAAACTATTTATAAATGGAACCTTAATATAAAGTGTGACTTAAATGGCAACAAAATAACCTCAGCCTAACCTTTCTTTTGCACTTAACTGCTTTCCCAAAAGAACCTCTTCTGTCCCTGGCCCTAGTTCCCTCTGCCTCAGATAAAACCTCAAATTCTTTTATACTCCTGGGTTGAAGCTATAAGACCACCCGTTCTAGGGCAGTTCAGCATAAATAAGTCTGCCCTCTAAGCAGCAAGCTATAGGTTCCTGCCTTGAAGATTTATATTAAACATAGCACAACGAGTAGGGGTAATAGGATGGGGAGGGGGCAAGGGCAAGAAAGGATGAGGGTGACAACAACACGATCCTGTGGTAATTGGATTAATCATGCTCCCTTGCATGGAGCTTCAGTTTCCATGGGTTTTCAGGAGTTAGTACTTGATATTATAGATAGAAATGAACCTAGAGGAGAGATTGGAATGAGGAGAGTGAAGTGGCCAGTGGATGATAAATGGGAGGGCATTCCAAATGTAGGGGGCACCACAAACAGACTCATCCCCAGCATGCAGAACAAATAACGTCACCCTCAGTAAACACTGAACCTGACGGCCTTTACCTGAGCCAAGAATGGCAACAAACAGTTAGCAATTATCTTTGAAAACTTGTGGATGGCAATGACAGGAGAGATTCCAGAGGACAGAAGGAGGGCAAATATCGTGCCAATCTATAAAAAGGGGAACAAGGACAACCAGGGGAATAACAGACCAGTCATCTTAACTTCAGTACCTGGAAAGATAATGAAGCAAATAATCAAGCAATTTGCAAACACCTAGAAGATAATAAGGTGATAAGTAACAGTCAGCTTGGATTTGTCAAAAACAGATCATGTCAAAGCAACCTAATAGCTTTCTTTGATAGGGTAACAAGCCTTGTGGATAGGGGGGAAGCAGTAGATGTCGTATATCTTGACTTTAGTAAGACTTTTGATACTGTCTCACATGACCTTCTCATAAACAAACTTCGGAAATACAACCTAGATGAAGCTACTATAAAGTGGGTGCATAACTGTTTGGAAACCATTCCCAAAAAGTAGTTATCAGTGGTTCACAGTCAGGCTGGAAGGGCATATCAAGTGGGGTCCTGGAGGAGTCCAGTTCTGTTCAATATCTTCATAAATTATGTAGATAATGGCATAGAGAGTACATTTATAAACTTTGTGGAGAATACCAAGCTGGGAGGAGTTGCAAGGACTTCAGAGGACAGAATTAAAATTCAAAATGATCTGGACAAACTAGAGAAATGGTCTGAAGTAAATAGGATGAAATTCAATAAAGACAAATGCAAAGTACTCCACTTAGAAAGGAACAATCACTTGCACACATACAAAATGGGAAATGACTGCCTAGAAAGGAGCAATGCGGAAAGGGATCTGGGGATTATAGCAGATCACAAGCTAAATATGAGTCAACAGTGTAACCCTGTTGCAAAATAAAGCAAACATTATTCTGGGATATATTAGCAGGAGTGTTGTAAGCAAGACACAAGAAGTAATTCTTCCACTTTACTCTGTGCTGGTAAGGCCTCAGCTGGAGTATTGTGCCCAGTTCTGGGAGCTACCTTTCAGTAGGGTGACCATACGTCCCGTTTTGGCCGCGACAGTCCCTTTTTTAGGCCGTGTCCCGCTGTCCTGACTTTTTTTTTTTTTTACAAAACTGGGCATTTGTCCTGTTTACTCTTGCCAACTGATCATCAGCCCTGCACACAGGGTGGGGAAAGGGGAGGCTTGGACCAGCCCCGCACGAAGAGGGGGAAGGAGCTGGGGGGGGTCGTGGGCTGGGTTCAGGGGGCCTCAGAGGACCAGCTCCACATGTGGGGGAGTGAGGGGATCATAGGTGCCAGTGGGGTGGGGGAGCTCAGGCCCGCCCACTTTCTGGATCCCAATAGGATCAAGAGGCTACAGTCTGAATCAGCTGTAGCTGCTTCCAAGTGGTCTCAAGGATAGTGTGACAATTTAGTGAATGCACAAAACTTCAAGCCATGAAGAGCAGGTGTTTTTGTGATGCTTTTGTTAGGACCAGGCAGGCAATTTCTTTCCTTTAACAATATACAAAGTGATATGGGGCTTGGCGTCAGAAAACCCAGTTAACTCTCTAGATGCTGAGCTCTTCTGGATAATTATAACTTTAAAATGGGCCCTGCAAAAGTATGTCCATGAATAACATCAATAACTTAAATACCAACTCCCTCCTTTTCTAGAGGGTTATTGCAAAGAAATTGAACTTTCAGGCTATTCAGCTAGAAAGATCATAGAGTAGGAAATAGCCACTGCAGAAGAATCCCCAAAAGTTTTACAGATTTGAAAAAAAATCACCAAAAGTAATTTCCTGTAAATATGTCACTGTTTCATTCCCTAGTGGCTCCTGCTGGCTGCAGCAATGAGCTCTCCAGCAACGGTCAATGTAGGCACATGCTGGCACAGACTCCAGGCGTCTCAGCAGTAATAGCTTAATCGGGCTGGGAACCCGATTGCTAGGCAGCATGAACATTAGCACTCCTGCAATGGTGCACCCTAGTATAGTAGGTTTCAGAGTAGCAGCCGTGTTAGTCTGTATTTGCAAAAAGAAAAGGAGGACTTCTGGCACCTTAGAGACTAACCCATTTATTTGAGCATAGTATAGTAGCTGCTAGCATGGAAGTGTGAAAATAATGAGATGCCAAATTGCCAGCATGAGTAGAAGCACAAAAGAAAATAGTTGTGAATATTCCCAGTTCCATTACGTAGTAGAATAAAGTTGCTTTTTCTAAAAAGAGATCCTGCTTCCCCCTGGCTTATTTTTCCCAGTTTTTTAGCTGTTTGGCAGACTCTAGGGATGGCTGAATGAGACACTTCAGATCTCTGGTCTTGACCTTCCCAGAATTTAGCAGCTTCTCTCATCTGGAGATCCAGCTAGTCCCTTTTATGAGTTAATGTAGCAGCTGTGAAGATATTTCTTACTGTGGAGCATAAAAGCTATTATTACTCATTATTTTCATTATGGTAATTCCAAGAGACCCCAGTCAGGGATCAGGGTCTCCTTCCACTAGGCACTGAACACACATATAACAAAAAGATGGATCCAGAGCTAGACAGTTTCAGGAACTCTCTACTCTTGGAAGATGATCTATTGCTAACCAATGGTTGTCAACAACAGGAGTTCCCCATTCCCCTCCTCCCCCACAAACTGCTAATAGAGATGGGTTCAAATTGTTTTCAGCACCACTCCAGTAATCATGATGTACACGATAGCCCTCTAAATCTCAATCATGCTTTCTGTACATCTACTAAAACTGGATTGGTCCCATCCAGACAGGAGTCAAAACATTCTCATTACCAGTGCAGGGGGCCTAAACAATCTCAACACAGGTCGTTTTCCAAGTGTGGAGAGATCTTTAAAGTAGGGCCCCACATTTCCAGAAATAAGCAACTGCAGCATTGGCAGTGAGATTCACCTTACCCAGAATAGTACTCCCAAATCTGCATTTTGCTTTTTTTAAACTACATTTCTAGAATTTTACATTTCTAGAAAATCTTGAAAATGTCCCACAGTGTAAACAATGCACTAAAATGTTCCTGTGTTTGCAGAGAGCCTAAAACAATACTCCAAGAAATGTGAATTGCTATGGTCATATCAATGGAGCATTAACTCTTGAACCTAAAGATGACATTGTTAACTATTTCACTGGTGAACACTGTTGCAAAACATCAAAACAATGTGTTTATTTTACAAATCTAAACTGCTTCCCACCCACCTCCTATGCCAAAAGACTTGATGATTCCAAATCCAGCTACCAAACCCTTTTCTGACAGCTTCTATTGTGCAGTTAGGCATTGTCAATACAAAACTCTGTTGCAAGTTGAAACCTGCAAATGTGGGGATGTCAAATAAATGAATTTAATATCAATATCGGTAACACATAGCCTACTGTTCTGGCTGGATTATTCATTATCATATTTAATTCAGTTTTTTAAAAACTTAATTTTATAATGTACATGAAGGTGCCACAGAATTCCACTCTCCTGCACCAGAGTGCCACATTATCCAAGGACTTTAACATGGAATTTAGATCCAATTTGCTGTGGACTACACAGGGGTTTGCCTTAAAGTATAAACTTTCCAGAAGAATTTCTTCATGTCTAATCTGACCCAAGAACCCCTTAATGCCAACTGACAAGGGGGGTATAGGAATGTCCCATGTCTGGTAGGTACATTCTGGTATCAAAGAATATCATGTGAGGTCTTAAATGAAAGCCAGGATCACATACTGGTCAATACGATTGTGAAATGTATATACCAATACTTTGTATGGATAGTTTCAAATCTCTTATCAAGACAGAATTGACAAACAGGTTTTCTGTCAGGCAGGGATGCTTATTCACCTGTCTCTCTGTTGAGATGCAGATTAAGCATTGTAAGTTAACACAATGGATATCCATTTACATGTGAAGTCAGCAGGGAGATGTGAAATCAATAGAGAAGCAGCACACAGGAAAATAAGCCCTGGGTTCTTATCCTTACTGAAAGAAGAAAAGGAGTACTTGTGGCACCTTAGAGACTAACAAATTTATTTGAGCATAAGCTTTCATGAGCTACAGCTCACTTCATCGGATGCATTCAGTGGAAAAACTGAATGCATCCAGTGAAGTGAACTGTAGCTCACGAAAGTTTATGCTCAAATAAATTTGTTAGTCTCTAAGGTGCCACAAGTACTCCTTTTCTTTTTGCGAATACGGACTAACACGGCTGCTACTCTGAAACCTATCTTACTGAGTAGAGACAACGAACTTTCAAGATATAAGTAAAAGGCAAAGAAGATGCCCCTTGATCCTGCACCGAGAAGTAAATGAGCAGTGCATTTACAGTCATGAAAATGAGTTCTCAGCCAACCTTTGTTGAAATGTGCACAAGTCCAGGGGTCCAAATATAATGCATCCCAGGCAGATGTGATTGCAGAGCCATTGGCCATTATCTTTGAAAATTTGTGGTGATCGGGAGAGGTCCTGGACGATTGGAAAAAGGAAAATCTAGTGCCCATATTTTAAAAAGGGAAGAAAGAGAACTCGGGGAACTACAGACTGGTCAGCCTCACTTCAGTCCCCAGCAAAATCATGGAGCAGGTCCTCAAGGAATCCATTTTGAAGCACTTGGAGGAGAGGAAGGGAATCAGGAACAGTCAACATGGATTCACCAAGGGCAAGTCATGCCTGACCAACCTGATTGCCTTCTATGATGAGATAACTGGCTCTGTAGATATGGGGAAAGCAGTGGATATGATATATCTTGACTTTAGCAAAGCTTTTGATTCTGTCTCCCACAGTATTCTTGCCAGCAAGTTAAAAAAGTATGGATTGGATGAATGGACTATAAGGTGGATAAAAAGCTGGCTAGATTGTCAGGCTGAATGGGTAGTGATCAATGGCTCAATATCTAGTTGGCAGCCGGTATCAAGCGGAGTTCCCCAAGGGTCGCTCCTGGGGCCAGTTTTGTTCAACATCTTTCCCAATGATCTGGATGATAGGATTAATTACCCATCATAAGTTCTCAGATGACACTAAGCTGGGGGGAGAGGTAGATACGCTGGAGGGTAGGGATAGGGTCCAAAGTGACCTAGACAAATTGGAGGATTGGGCCAAAAGAAATCTGATGAGGTTCAACAAGGACAAGTGCAGAGTCCTGCACTTAGGATGGAAGAATCCCATGCACTGCTACAGGCTGCGGACGGACTGTAAGCAGCAGTTCTGCAGTAAAGGACTTGGGGATTACAGTGGACGAGAAGCTGGATATGAGTCAGCAGTGTGCCCTTGTTGCCAAGAAGGCCAACGACATATTGGGCTGTATTAGTAGAAGCATTGCCAGCAGATCGAGGGAAGTGATTATTCCCCTCTATTCGACACTGGTGAGGCCACACCTGGAGTATTGCGTCCAGTTTTGGTCCCTCCACTACAGAAGGGATGTGGACAAACTGGAGAGAGTCCAGCGGAGGGCAATGAAAATTATTACAGGGTTGGATATTAGGAAACACTATTTCACTTGGAGGGTGGTGAAGCACTGGAATGGGTTTCCTAGGGAGGTGGTGGAATCTCCATCCTTAGACGTTTTTAAGGCCCGACTTGACAAAGCCTTGGCTGGGATGATTTAGTTGGTGTTGGTCCTGCTTTGACGATTTAGTTGGTGTTGGTCTTTACATGACCTCCTAAGGTCTCGTCTAACCCTAATAGTCTATGATTCTATGAAACTCTGCAGAGGATGTTGTGGGGTGAGGTAAACTTCTTTAGACAGGAGGTAAGCCTGTTAAGATTAGTCTCCAGAAAGCATGTTATGATTTTGTTTTATATGTAACCTTTTAGTTCCATTATTCTTACTCACTATCTCTTGAAACCTTGGTAATAAACTTATCCTTGTTTTCACTATCAATATATCTAAGTGCTGTGATATTAAGCAAGGGGCTGATCTTGAGTTGAATCATATAAGCTGGTGTGTACATTATTCGCTGGGGGACAGCACACTTGGTATTTCTGTGAGTGTTCAGTGGATAAGGGGCTGGTTCAAAGGGACTCAGGGACTGGGGTATACCTATTGCTAACCTGAAAATGCTAACCCCTCTAGCATTTCCCAGAGGAGAGTGCTTGGGTTAGTAATAGGCTGGTGGTGTCAGGGAGCTGACACCCAGCTAAGCATAAACAAATGTCCCTCATGCTGGAGGCAGGGCGCTAACAAAGTGACTCACAGTCCTTGGTACCCTGAGAACCAACACACCCCATACATAGGATGAAATTCACCCTTGTCCAGAGGACAAGCAAAAAGCCAATGCTTTGGTCTCTCTCATGCCCTATTTGGAAAATGTAAGTAGTGCACAGATCCTTTGCATCGGGAAGATTTCACCCAGACAGATGCTGCGGGAGTCTGTGATCAGTGTGTGGCTGCACAATTTGAAGAGAAGAATTGAGTCAAGCTAAGCAGAGCAGGAATGGTGTAGGACAGGATGGAGTCATAGAGTATAGGTAAAGAGAGTGATTATGTTGCTAACAGGACTCTTATTTGCAGGACTTCCCTTAGTGACCTCTGGGTTGTCATAGCAATAGGACGTTGTATCCATAGCAGCACCATTTAGGGGCTTTGACAGTACAGTCAACTTCATGGCAAAGTAAAGTGAGATGAGTGTATGATGAGCCATCACTCAAGTTCAAGCCTCTGAACATCATTAGAGTTCAAGTGGGTGTATTATGCTACCATTACGGGTGTAAACAGTGGCACAAAGTCAAGGCCATTGACTACAAGTTTCTCCACCAGAGGCTCCTCACAGAGAGCAATTCTCCAAAGGCCACTATTTTAAATGAACCAGGATTTTATATTAATATATTTCACAAATTAACACTGTGGCCCATGATCAATTATACTGACGTGACAAACTGAAGGGCGTGTGTGTGAAGGGTATGTGCACAGATGGTGTCTGGGGGAAAGAGAGGGCTTGTGCACATGGTGTTTGGGTGTATCCATGAAGGCAAGTGAAGACTGTTGCCTGGTTGTATGTTTCTTACCTTCAGCTGTCATTCCTCCCTTCTCAGTACAAGAGGCAGAACTCCTGAAGGGGGGAGCAGACCAGGGTAACTGAGATGAGATGTACTGGGGACTCTTCAGGAGAGGCTGGACTGCTTTATGCATCCACATTAATGTCTGATTATCCTGCCACCCTGCCATGAGTAAAATCATGGCATGGAGCAGCAGCATAGCCTTCTACCACTTGTCACCAAGCTTCTGGCCCAGAGTCATAGGAGATGGTCAAGTAGTAATATGCCTATGAAATGCCTAAATCCTGCTTGTAAATTCAGTAAATGAATTACTCTGAATATATGCAGGATGGAAATGCAAATGAGAGGCAGTATGCACAGTGAGTTAATACAGTAACTAAAGGTTTAAATGGAGTTCGTATGAATTAATGTGCTCCCATAGGCCAGAAATGCCTGGAATTGGTCAAGCGATACTTTGTTGCAACTAATTAATACAATAATTATATAAATAAGCAATAATGCTACAATCATCCAGCCTACACCTGGTTAGTAACCGGGCCAGAATAGCTTGAGGGTTCCTGCTGTTTCTCAACTGGTGATCTGAACTCCTTGGAAGTTAAACAATTTTGGAGGAACACCAATGAGGTGATTTATGATTCTTCAACCCAGAACAGGGACTGAGGCCCAGATCCTTAAAGGGATTAGGCACCTAACTTCTATTGAAACCAATGGAACTTAGGTAGGGTGACCCGATAACAAGTGTGAAAAATTGGAACAGGAGGTGGGGGGTAATAGGTACCTATATAAGACAAAGCCCCGTATTTTGGGATTGTCCCTATAAAATTGAGAGTTAGGTGCCTAAACCCCTTTGATGATCTGGGCCTGAGCCCTGAGGTAGGATGTGAAGACTGGTTAATTAATGCTTGTACAGCACTTTGAATGCACAAAGCTCTATACAACCAGTGAGTATTGCTACAGTTTAAGTGCAGACAGATCTGGATGAAGGAAATGCTTGCTGTATCTGCTAGAAAACTGGGGAAATAGAGGGATTTGTATGTTTTGAGTCTAGTTTCTGTGGTGAGGAGGTAAGCACAAAGAGCCACAACTAGAGAACTCCCTGACTGGGAAGTCCCTCTATATTATCCTGGTCCTCTCTGGTAACTGTTGAGGACCAGGAACTCTATAACCACTCCACAGCATCCATGATAGGGACTTTCATTATCATCCATATGTCCATTCTCAGAACTTTCTGAAAAATGCTCCTTTAGACTAAATATTGTAGACTTGGTTTCAGAATCCACCCACAATTGTTTCCCCCCCCCACACACACCCCCAAGCTGATTTTGAGCTATTGGAGAGTGAAGAATGCATTTTTCCAGTATTTCATTATGCTCACCTTTGAACTCAGATATGGATGAATAAAAATTCCTCTAAATGTTCCATAGAAATGGTCCCTATGGAGGAATCATGGAGGGAAGGAGATAAACCCTCAGAAGTCATAAGTGATTTGAAAAAATCACTTCTGAACATAATCAAGAGGTACCTGCTAAGGTTATAGCAGAACCTACCAACACCCCACCCACTTTGTGACATCCAATGTTGGAGCTCCCACCTGTTTTGCCCAAGAAGTTACTATTCCCAGGTTGTTTTAGGGAAAATCTGCGGGAGAAAATTAGTGCATGTCACACTGACAGCAGAATTCTCCAAAAGGTGCATACTAAGGCCCCGATTTTCTGATCCTGGGTAAAAGTACCAGTTGGCCATGTGAGAGAAAATCCTACTGGGTGTTAGCCAAACTTAATTTACTGTGTGGCTAGCTAAACTTAATTTACCCATATGCAAGCTCAAAATGGCATTTTGTGTGTGGGCATCTGGCAGCATGCATGCAAAGAGGGCACATTTAAATTATAGCCTACTTTTCTATCTACTCCTGTTGCAGATGTTCTCATCTGCTTTCTTCTTAGAGGTGCTGCTTTCCTGTTAACGCAGCCTGGCAGAAAAAATAGCAGGGACTTGCCAACCCATTCACTTCAGTGGCCCTGGATCACTACTCTCAAGACCTCCAGACATCTCAGTGAGAGAGGAACTCCAGAGCATAGTTAGCACAATTTCAGTGTCAACATGCAGAGGCCCTTTGTATCTTTCCCACATTTTGGGAGGGGAGGGGATAGGGTGTTTGCTGTCTTATTAAAAACAAGGCAATGAAATGCAAAAACTCTCTCTCTCAGGTACCTATCTGGCTCCCAACACTGTGCATGATTAGAATCTTGTGAGGACAGGTTTAAACACAAACACACTGCCCCTTCTACAATGCCCATAATAAATGAATGATGCCAGTACTAAATCATTTCTGTTAGGCTTTCTTGTATTAAAAACAACATACTAATCTATGGAGGTGGTCACGTGCCTAACATGAGAGAACAAACTGTCCTGTTGTGATAATAACCTTTACCCTTCCCCATCCATCCATCCATCCATCCATCCATCTTCCGCTCCAACATTTTCCCCACAACCCACTCATCTAAAATTGACATTGCATTCTCTTTCAGGTATGGACAGTAATTTTCGATGAGTTCTGTAAAGTTCCCATCATGCCTTTGTGCACCATGAAATAATAATAAAATAAGAATAGAATGCAAAAGTTAAGTATAGTAATAGTACTTAGTAATATTAACTCACCGACACTGCACATAATACTTTTGATTAATAGTTATGTTATTAAATGTCACCTGAATATGTACAGTATGAACAAAGTAATGTTACTATGGCTTTGATTTAGCAAAGTGCTTCAAGTAAGTGCTTAGGTGCTCTGCTGACCTGTGCTTTGTGAGAGCTTTTATTTCTTCATGCCCTGATTTTCTGCATCTAAATGTGTAACCTTAACATTACTTTAAATATACGTACATTTGGCCATAGAAAATTGCTGTACTTTTGTGCGTGAGCTTTCCAGGTAGGCAGAATAAATGTCCCACAATTTCTACTCCCTGGGAGAGATTATCTAGATTGATGTTAATGGGGAAGGGGAGTGGTGCTGGTTGTTACAAGCACCATTTCAGATAGTATACGCTGGAGTGTTTTGTTGGGATAACAGTTGCGCTCTGCCTAGGATGGAGTACATGTGGCTAGCATATGAGCAGCATTCTATTTGAATCTCTAACTAAACAGCCAGAAACACCACCCTTCACTTTTAAATATATGTGTCTCATACAACTGGATATGTACATGCATGTCCCAGTATTGGCTGGTTCTCTGGAAACAGAACCACCAGAACTGGTCTTGTCTTCTTCTGCCAGAAACTGAGACATGGATGGCCAAGCCCAGTGGTTGGTGCAGTGACAGTCTGCCTAAGAACCAGAGCCAGTGGTCCATGCTGGAACCAGGAGTTAATAGCAGGCTCAGAACAAGGCAAGTACAGGGCTGGCAACCAGGCTGGAAAAAGCTAAGTCCTGTGGTATCTGTCACTGCTATCAAGCAGGGGAGTGCACCAAGCTATGAAGTGACATTAGGCAGCTTGAGTGACTGTTTCTCCTGTGAGGCTTTAATACCTGCTCTGAGAGTCACCAGACCAGCTCCTGACTTGTGGATTCGCTAGAGCCTAGCATAGAAATGATTCATCACTGCATGTGGCTTAATCAGGCTCTAGTTCATCACCTCACAGGTTCTCTGGGAATGGGCATGACTCTACCAGGTGGGAATTGGTACTGGCTGGTTCTCTGGAATGGGTGTGTCTCCCAAGCAGGCACTGGTGTTAGCTGGTTCTCTGGGAATGGGTGCCATTAGTTGGTGTTGAGCTAACATGAACTGTGCCAATGAAAACAACAAGGTAGTTTTCCAGCTTTTTGGTAAAAGCACAAGCTGTGACTGCTAGTCCACACTGGAGACCTCTGTCTGGGTGTGCCACCGGTCAGGTTAGGAAGGACAATGAATAACTGAAGAGGTTCAAAAAAAAAAAAGGCTAAAAATATAGTAAGGTTGCCAACTCTTGCAATTTTAACATGAGTCTTCCAATATCTGGTGTTTTACTTAAATCCCCAGCTCCAGGAAACTATCTAACTGGCTTAGGGTATGTCTATACTGCTGTAAAACACTGGTGTCTGGCCCATTTCAGCTGAGTCAGGCTAATAGGGCTATAAAATTACAGTATAGATGTCTGGGCTCAGGCTGAAGCCCAAGTGCTGGGACCCGCTGAGTGGGGAGGGTCCCAGAGCTCAGTCTCCAGCCAGAGCCCAAATGTCTACCCTGCAATTTTATATCCCCACAGCCTGAGCCAGCTGATGCAGGCCAGCTGTGGTGTTTTACTGCAGTGTAGATGTACCCTTAGATACTTGTATGGCCACTATTACCACAGTATCCAAGCACTTTACAAGTTCTAATGGACTTATCCTCATAGCACCACCAGGAAGTACTATTATCCCCCTTTGGCAGATGGCAAATGGTGGCACAGAGAGGCTAAGGCTCAGATCTTCAGAGGTGTTTAGGCTCCAAAGTTCCATTGATTTCAGAGAAAGTTAGGAGTCAAAACACCCTGGTGGAGCTGGGCCTCGGTGACTTGACAAGGTCTCACTGGCAGTCTGTGAAAGAGAGAGTCTTGAGCCCAGTGCTCCTAACTGGCAGTCTAATATCCTGATTTTAAACCAATCTCATGATCTGGGGGGGGGGTGGCTCATGACTTTTTCATTTGGGGTTGGCAGTACTGGGTTCAGTACTTTCCTAACATCATTTGCCCCAGGGAAGTCATCTGGTCCCCAGTAGGAAGATAGGTTTCAGAGTAGCAGCCGTGTTAGTCTGTATCCACAAAAAGAAAAGGAGGGCACTTTAGGCACCTTAGGCACCTTGTGGCACCTTAGAGACTAACCAATTTATTTGAGCATAAACTTTCGTGAGCTACAGCTCACTTCTTCAGATGCATCTGATGAAGTGAGCTGTAGCTCACGAAAGTTTGTGCTCAAATAAATTTGCTAGTCTCTAAGGTGCCACAAGTCCTCCTGTTCTTTTTTCAGTAGGAAGATAGATGCTCTGAACCCCAGTGAAAGGGGGAGGGGAGGCAGAGGCAGCACAGCTGTGAAAGGAAGAGGAGATGGAGCTCACAGGATGGCAAATGAGAGGGAAGACAGACATACAACAATCTCTCCCTTAAAGTGCCACGAAAAGATCTGAGAACCCCTGTATCATTGGAATGGAAAGAGAGCAGCTAGGAGATCACCTTATCTGTGCACATCAGCTTCTGCTAAATCATTGCTTTTACCCCTCTGGTGTCCCAGGAAGAGTGAGAGGATCTTTTGCATGAACATGGATTGAAAGGAACCACCTCCCTTCACTTCTCCTAAGCAGGAGACCCCACTTGCTAGGTGTATCATCCCTCTGCTAGGAAATCCGCGGGAGCAATTTTCATTTTAAAAGGAGTCTCTTTTGAGACAGTTTCCTGCTGGGAAAAGGAGTCTTTTTTAGAAATGGAAACATCACATCAAACAATATCTCCAGAAAGCTGAGGGCTGCTGATGTCACAACGCCTACTGGTGCCCATTCTGATGTCACCCACTTCCACCGTTCCAGGTGGGATGTGGTTGAAAGGAACAATACAAGAAATGAATGCATTGTTTAAAGTGACCCAAATGAAAATTCCAGTCCATTCACACATCATAGTCTAATCCCACCTTACCAGTCACCCGACCCCACTGATTTACTTTACACCTTCAGTGAGTAAACCCAAGGAAGGCAGGAATTACCTAGCATGGGCCCAGTGGGTAAAATTAAAGTAATGAGGTGAAATTAAGCAAAAGAAACCTGAAGTGAATGGGAATGGGGAACCAAACTGTGAGATTGGTGAAAGAGAGGAATCATCTCATAAGGAGAAAGAAAAGGAGACCTGTGGCACCTTAGAGACTAACCAATTTATTTGAGTATAATCTTTCGTGAGCATCTGATGAAGCGAGCTGTAGCTCACGAAAGCTTATGCTCAAATAAATTGGTTAGTCTCTAAGGTGCCACAAGTACTCCTTTTCTTTTTGCGAATACAGACTAACATGGCTGTTACTCTGAAACCTCTCATAAGGAGAGTCATGCCAGCCTCTTCGTCCGTGGGGACATTTAAAACTGACAGTCAAAGCCCAGGAGAATGGACTTCAAGGAACAACCGGTGTCCTGCAAGGGAGTGGGGAGGACTAGATGGTATCTAATACATATTTCCAGCTGTCCTCTCTACAATACTTCAGTGGTAGATTTACACAGCCCTGCTCTTTAATATCATACCAGTGACACACAATAAGCATGATCCACAACAGCTCATGATTACACATCCCAGATTTCCCAGTGTCTTTGTACACACAGGTCCTTAAACTCTTATCCAATCACCACCTAGCCCCTTGTATTTGCTCGTCGCTCCCCTTCCCTCCTATTTTGTTGTCTCCATCAGTGTGTCAGCTCTGCCGGACAGCGACCATGTGGGCCCAGTTTGTACAGCGCCCAGCACATTGTAACAAAGGTGTTGCCTAAGGCACTTGCTCTCCGTCTAAGGGAACAGGAACGATCCCGGGTTTGCTTGATAATGACACTGCCCCCTGTCCTCCCTACCCTGATTTATGCCCTATGTGCCCCTGAGTCCCGCACTAGCTGTGAGGGGGTCACGGGTGCTAGCTCCACAGCCCAGACTGCTCCTGAACGGTGCCCGCGGCCAGGCGCCCGGCGAAAGCAGTGCTACGCCAAGCCCAGGGCTGCGTAGGTCCTCGTGCTGCAGAGGGGAAGCGTCCCCCTGTCCCCAGAGCTCCCCTCCGCACCAGGGGAACCGAGGCTTGCGGGGCAGCCAGGTGAGTGCCACGTGCTTTGCTGGGTGCTGTTATAAGGGGCCGGAGAGTCTCTAGTGGCGATTGCCCTTGAGGCTGCAGGCGGTGGGGAAGGCGAGGGGACCAGTGCAAGTCGCTGGGGCCGGATTGCGGGGTCCCCTAGGCGAAAACTGCCTCCTGCGCTGGGTACAAGTCTAACGTGGCTGTAGACTGGATCCGAATTAGGTGCTACCCATTGTGGCTCTTTCCTGAGAGCCGCTTCCCAGGGCGATCCGAATCTCACTGGCCCGGCGTGGGCGCTGCCCCGGGCGGCGGGGCCGGCTGGTGGAATCTGGGTTAGCCCCGTCCCCCGCAGCAGCTGGAGCGGTTCGCTGGCTGCTAGAGCCCCCCCGCTTCCCAGATGTTGCGCCAAGTGACAGCTACCAAAGGCGAGAGAGAAGCACAGAAAAGCCATTTTTAGGCAAATGGAGTCCGGGAAAGTTGACGGAGAGACAGCGCGTCCTCAGCCCGCCGCGGGAAAGCCCGTGCGCCCCTTCCCCGACCCCGGAGCCTCGGTCCCCTTCTTGGGACGAGCCTAGAAAAGCGGGGAAGTGCCGGAGCCCGAGGCTGCCGGCTGCCCTGAGAACCCCCGCTGTGTGCAGCGACTGGGGCAGACCCCACCCCTTTGACCACCTCTGTACCCCGGCGCCATCGCCTCCCCCACCGCCCCGTCTAACTGCACCCCCAAAGTAGGGGGCACGTAGGAGCAGGGGGCGCTTGGGGAGTGGGCGGGCGGCGGGGGAATCCCCCCCCACTATACAATCTGCGCTATCCCCCGCCCCCACACCACCACCACTCCTGCAAACTCCTTGGCCAAGGGCACCCCGGGCGCCCGCTCCGGCTGGAGGGGGTCACTGTGGTAAGCAGAAGCCCGGCGGAGAGCTGAAGAGACAGGCGCGCCCGGCCCGGGGCAAAGGGCAGCCAACGCCCGGCCGGGGGATCGCTCCGTGCACTCCGCCTCCCGGCCCCGCGCACGGCCAGGGGGGAGCAGCTCACTCACCGGCCGCCCCCCACGGCGTTAGCGCTGCGGCGCCGGTGCCGTTCTCAAAGCCCATGGTGCATCTTCCCGCACGTCGGGCAGCGCCCGCGGCTGGGGGGCTGGTGCCGATCCAAGGAGAGCGAACGAGCCCAGGCGCCGGAGTCCGCTTCAGGGGAGGCTCCCTCGGGCATTTCCCTCGGCAGCCGGGGTTGCGCCGGGAAGGCGAAGAGAGCCGGAGCCGGAGCCAGGCCGGCGTGGCGTGGCCAGCGCTCCTGCCGGGGCCGCCCCGCGCCCAGCCCTGCCCAGATGTGCCGCCCTCTGGCGCTAACTAGCGCGCGCCCACTTTTCTCCCCCGCGCGGAAAAAAAGAAAAAAAGCAAGAGCAAAAGCAGCGAGGCAGCCCCGGCACCATGATGTAATGGAGCCTCAGCCAATCACGGCGGGGCTGCGAGCGCTACTTTCCCCTCTCACCCAACCTGAGGGGACCGTGGCTCGCCGCTGGCACATCACTGGGCAGGGCAGGGCGCGGGCGGCGGGAGCTCAGGGTCATGCCCCCCATTACTTGCCTTTGTCTGAGGCACCGTCCCGGAAGCCGCCGGCCCCAGGTGCTCGCTGGAGGGCAGGGCACAGGCCGCCTTGGCTCCAGCGTGAATGGCCTCGGGGGGCCCGGCGGGGGCCCCTATACAGCCGGTGTGGCCGGGGAGGGGGGAGGACTCTGTCGAATCTCTGCTCCCAGCCCTCCGTCCGCCTGGGGCGTGGGGCGGGAACCGCCCGGCCCTTTCCACAAGCTCAGCGCCCATGGGCACAGCCGAGGGGCGGGAGCAGCCCCGGGAGCAGGGCGCGCGGCTGTGTGGCCCGCGGGGGCGGGTTGCGCTTTCCAAGCCACACAGAGTCCGGGGACCCACGAGCTGTGGGCCCGGGAGGCGCGCCCGGGCTTTCAGCGCCGGACACCTCCCGGGCTGGGGTGGCGGCGAAGGGACGTGTGAGGGGGACAAACTAGGGCGAGTGGCGCCGATCGCAGAGCCCCGGTGGGGGCCCGCCCCCCGCCTTTCCAAGCACCGAGCCTCGGCGCTGACGGGCCGGCGCTAGGGACCGAGTGCGCTGCCCACAGGGCGCCCAGAGCGCGGCGGCCCAGGGCACAGGATCTGCCTCGCCCTGCTGGGGAGGGAGTCAGGCCGGACCCCGGTGGCAGCGGCTCTCCCGGCTCCGGAGAGAGACAGCCTTGCCCCACCCCCCTGGCACAGGGCTTGGGCTCCATTACGGAGACATCTGGTCAAGGGCTAATGAGATTAGCTCCCTAACTAAAGATTAATTGAGTCTTGGCCGCCTGCTTCCTAAACCCTGTTCTCCCGGCTCCCACTTGGGACAGCGAGCTCGGCCTCTCCCTGCGCAGCTCACCGGGCATCAGTGGGGACCCAGAGCGCAGGCCTTTGCTCAGGCAGACTCGGCTCTGGGGCACTTTCAGGGGCTAATCCCCTGGGTGTGTGATCTCCTCCGCTCGGGGCTGGGTAGTGTCCGGTTAGATACCCAGACTGCCGGGCCCACAGAGTCGGAGGGGGCTGCGGGGCGTGGGCGGGGGGGAGGGGAGGGGAGCGGACTCTGATGGCAGGGCCATTCTCAGCGCCCTGGGACGGGAAGCAGCTCCAGGGGCAGCCTCTGTCCTGCCTGCTCCTCCGCGCCCCGCACCCGACGTTCAGCCCAGAGCGCATTGACAGGGGACGGAGGTAACCTCGCCAGTGCCTGGGTTTCCATAAACGAAGTCACTCCTGGCAGACTCCGCGGTCTGCTCGGGGATCGCTCTTCCAGAGCCAGAGAATCCGGGAGGCGCCGAGGTGCACAAACGGGCTGCACACAAAGAAGCGACACACAATAAGGAGTCGATGAGTTGAACATTTCGCTTCATGTCACCGCTCCCCCAAAGCCCATTCTGCTCTAATAGCTGGGAAGCGTTCCTGGCTCATTGGACCTGACTGCGCTTCCAAATCAAGGGGTTGAGGGAATGGAACCCCGCCTGTTACACGGTTCATAGCCATGAACCCGCCTCGTCAGGCCAGGAGTGGGTTTTCTAATTTCTCTAACATCTCCCCTTCTCTAGCCAACCACCCCGGCGCTCTGTTGGAATATGCAGAAAGAATATGCAGGTGGAGAAGAGAGGAGGAGATTCGGAAGAATTTCCAGCGGTTTAACTGAGCAACAAAGGGGAAGAGTTCATCTCCCAAGCTGAGGTGTATCCCTGAGCTTGCGGATGTGATGGAACCCCACTGGAACAGAACCCCTGCACTGCAACAGGACCCTACAGAGAATCCAAGCACCGCAAAGGAGCCCCACAGAGAACATTTGCCTCCCAAGAGAATCCTGCATTAGAACATCTGCACCTCAACGGAACCTGCACGGAACCCTGGCACTGCAAGATAAACTCACGTAGAACCCTTGCCCTGCAAGAGAACCCAGATCCTGTAAGAGAAACCTTCCACAGAAACTGCCCACTGCAACCGAACCCCACACAAGACCCAAGCACTGCAACAGAACTGCAGGCGATCCCTGCGCTAAACCAGAATCCCCGTGTTCCAACAGAACCCAGCACAGCAGCCTTGCCCTGCAGCAGAGCCCCACCACCGCAACAGAACCTCTCAAAATGTCCCTGCCCTGCAACAGAACCAACCCCCGCTCCAAGAATATAGTGTCACGTTCTTTTTTAATCATGGCCTCCCTCTCTTTTCTCAGCACCAGGGTAGGTTATGTACTCCTGTGCTGAGTCCTCAAATGCTCCGTCAGTGTAACAGATCAGGCAGCAGAGAGATCAGTGATGCTATAATAATCATTAAAAAAACACAGAGAAAGAAAAGAAATCACAAAAGAAGCAGCTGTTCATATTTCAGCAGCTGACACATTGATTTGAAACCCTGTAATTTCACCTGACGCTCATTTCAAATATTTATGGGTAATTTTTTCCTCCCCACTCCCCACTTTGCCTTCTATTTCAGAAAATATCGGTGGGGATTCCACCCCCAAAAAAAATTCTATTCTGAAGTCAAAAGTTTTCCTGGGTGTTTTAAATAAGTTATTCAGAGGTCTGAGACGTCAATGCTGCATCTCCCCTCTAGTCTGGCTGAAAAGCTACCACCCTCGGTTCAGCACCAAGGACAGAGGTACGCACGGGAGGTAGCTGGGGGCGCTGAGCTTGTATGGCTCAGGGGCCGACACGTGGAATCACAGACAGGCATTTCTAGAATTTTGAATGCCGCGGATCGGTAGGAAAGTTGCTAGCAGAAAAACCTAGTGAAGAGGTTCCATGGGAAGAGGCGTAGCGATCATAGACAACCCCATGCCCCCCAGTTTAGCCATTGGAGATGGTCCGTCTTGGAAGCCCACTCCAATCCCTGAAGCCTACAGCTCTTTAAAAAGCTTCATACAACCAAACTGATCGATGTAGTTCATTTACACCTAGCGCTAGTGTTCTGCATCCTCGCCTGCACGTGAGAAAGGAGACCATGGCTCTTTCTCCCATGTAGGATTAGGGATAGGCTACAGCGGACGCCTGGGAGTCCCCGATTCATATCCCTCCATTACAGGGAGGGCAGGGCGAGGTAGGTTTCTTGCCTCTGCTGGAGTCCATTCTCCTCGCTGGACACTGATAAACCAGCACGGCCACAGAGGATTTATCCAAATCCGGTGAGCAAGATGTTTGCTTTTGAAATGGACCAGCAACGATTTTCAAAGACAAGACCCCCTCCCTTCAAAACATTGTAAACGAGAACTCCTTTCTTGCTCCCTCATACACTCGGCTTTCAAACGGTCGGTATATTTTCCCAGGGACAAAACATCAAAACACAGTTTCATAAAATCTGATTTACCCCATAGTGCTGCCTTCTCTCGTGTAGCTATGAGAGCGGCTTTGTTAGGGAGGAAAAACAAATAAAAAGATTTCTCAACCCCTCCCTCCTCTCCGCACATACCCTTCCCCGCTGGAGCGCACACACCCATCCACCCACACCCCTTTCTCCCTCCTCTTTGTCTCCACACACACGTACACACACTCTCTGCATACGCCCCCTCCCTTTTCTGCACCCTTTCTCTCTCCCCCGCATGCACAAACCCCCCCCCCATACCACCTACCTTTGGGACAGAGGAGTTATCACAGGCTAAGGGAGACAATTCTGAGGAAGCCCTTTGTTAAAATACTGGCAGTATTCATAGTCTCAGGATTGCAGGAGAAACGGGCCCAGCCTGCGGTGCCCCCTCCCTGGAATCTCCTGCCCTGAGAAGGGGGGAGATTTCTGAGTCACAGCAAAGATAATGTTGCATTGTAATTTAGACAATTTTCTTTGCTGACACAATTCTAAGGCTGGAATTTTCGATGCATCACTCGGCACCCTGAAAAGGTCAAGCAGGCAATTCACTTGTATAAATTCCCATTGTGTTGTTCCCCGTCAGCACCAAGAGGACCCTCCTCCTCTGGCTACTGCAGGGGCCACAGACAAGCTCACCACGGGCCAGTTCCTGGAACTTCTCAGTTAGTGCCAGTTGCAAGGCTGTTTGCAGGTGCCTTCTCTTCTGCCTCATCTGGAATTATCCAAATGGAATTATTTCCTAGTGCTAGGGCCAGGTTCTCAGCTGGTGCAAACCAGCATAGCCCCATTGACTTCAGTGGAGTTATGCTGATTTATAAGTGAAAGATCTGGCCCACCGTTTTTAAGCTTGTGTCAGAAAGCTGCTTCCTATCACTACCCCCTCCTTCCCCCCACAAATAACCCACACCCAGCTAAGGGGACATGCCACATAGAATCATAGAATATCAGGGTTGGAAGGGACCTCAGGAGGTCATCTGCTCAAAGCAACCCCCTGCTCAAAGCAGGACCAATCCCCAACTAAATCAACAGGCATATTAGCCTGTTGTAGTGACTGGTGGGATGGCTAAAAGGAAGACAAACAGTCAGGGTTTGTGTTACCAGGCCTTGTCCAGCAGGGTCTCAGATCACATCTACACTATAAACTTTGGTCAATGCAAGTTTTGTTGGCAAAAAGCCACTGCAGTTAGCACATTGCTTGTGCTCATGTGCACTTGTCTCCTTGTGTGGGCATTGCACATGCTCACCATGAGTGCCTGTGTTAATGCACAGTGCAGTGCACCATGGGCAGATAGCCCAATGTGCAATCTGTCACCATCCAGCACACTATCTTCTGGGAAGTTTTGGCAATGCATGGTGGGGCTGAAGCGAGTAGTGCAGGGAGCAAGGGGTCAGCTTGCTAGTGTGCAACTGTCTCCATCCCATAATGTCATCCATACCATATAATTTTCACACCTTTTTCAAAATTCCACAAACCCACACAGGCCACCTTGCTGTCTGCCACCTCTGACAGAAGCATGGAGCCTGCACAGCTCTGTGCTTTTGTCAAAAGCATTGTAAGCACAGGATGCACGATCCTCCTGTATTTGCAGAACCTAAAGAAGAACCAAATCAGTGGGGAGCATGACAATTTCTTGGTGAGCTAATTGCTGTGGGTCATCGCAAGAACCAGTTCAAGCTTGTTGGGGGCATTGATGAAGGAGCTGCAGATGGTGGAGTGCCACTTTTGGGTCCAAGAAACAAGCACTGACTGAAGGAACTGCATTGTAATATGGGCTTTGGGATAATGAGTAGTGGCTGCAGAACTTTTGGATGCACAAAGCCACATTCCTGGATCTGTGTGCCAAGGTCGCTCCAGCCTTCTAGCACAGGGACACCAAAATGAGAACTGTACTGACAGCGGAGAAATGAGTGGTAATCCCCTGTGGAAAGCATTTTGGAGTTGGAAAATCCACTGCAAGGGCCATTGTCATGAAAGCATGCAAAAGTGTGAAAGTTAATCACCTCCTGGTACACAGGACTGTGACTCTTGGCAATATGCAGGATCTACTGGATGTATTTGCAGAAATGGGGTTCCTGAATAGCATTGGGGTGATAGACAACATGCATATCTCTATTTTGGCACTAGACCACCTTGCCACAGAGTACATCAACAGAGAGGGCTACTTTTCTATGGTTATGCAAGCACTGGTGGATCACTGGGGATGCGTCACCAACATCAATGTGGGTTGGACAGGGGAGGTGTCTGACACTTGCATCTTTAAGAACACAGGACTGTTCAGAAAACTACAAATAGGGGTTTTCTTCCCAGCTGGCAGATTACCACTGGAAATGTTGAAATGACAATAGTTATCCATGGGACCCAGCCTACCCCCTCTTCCCCAGGCTCAAGAAGCCGTACACTGGCCAACTTTACAACACCAAGAAAAGATTCAACTACCCACTCAGCAGGTGCAGAATGATATTTGAATGTGCTTTTGGTAGATCGAAGGGATGCTGGCATTGTTGACTCTCAAGATTGGATCTAAAAGAGCAAAATATCCCAATGATTATAGATGCCTGATGTGTCCTGCACAATATCTGTGAAGCAAATGGGGGAAAGTTTCTGCTGGGATGGAGGGCAGAAGTGGAGAGGCTGTCTGCTCAGTTTGAACAGCCAGACACAAGGGCTTTTAGAAGAGCTCAAGGTGGAGCTATACAGTTTAGGGGGGGGCTTGCAAAGAGCACTTTAACTATGAGCCACAGTAATGCGCTGTGGTGCACTGTACTCTGCCTGTCCCCGATGTTTTGGGGTCTGTTTGGAATTGTGTGGCATTTGGTGTAGGTCTATGACTATAGCACTATCGATGCAACTGTTAATTTTGCACTGCTTGCTGTACATTTATGGTGATTTCACTGTTTGTTACTGCTCCTATGAGCTATGTTACCTTGTACTGTAACAAGTAATGGGTTGCTTTCAAAACTGCTAGGCACTCTGCAGCATATGTTGTGAACTAATAAAGATTAATTATGTTCCAGAGAATATAATTTTATTCAGTAACAAAACTGATGAAAAGACAAAATCCTGGCAATTTTAAAGCAAATACATTATAAACTTAATCAATTAATATAAACTTTTGAAGGGGAAAGAACATTCATATCCATTTAAGCTACACCTACACTAACCATGGCTTTCACAGATCCGTGTATGTGAAGCTGTAGTTGTCTTTAATGTCCCTGGGGTGGACTGGTAGGGGGAGGTCAGCAGCCCCTGATGCCACATGGAATATTGAAGCAGGGGTAGGGAGGTGCTGCAATGGATTCCCTCATGGACTGCATCGGAAGGCGAGCCCAAGATTATTGAACCTGTAGGTCCCCAAGAGTTAGCAGCATCTGTGTTTGCTTCCAGAGAAGCCCGATTATGTCCTGGTGCATCTCCCTCTCCTTTTCCTGTGGGGACTCTAGGGCTTTCTCCTCTCCACTCTTTCCTTCTCCAGGCTGTCTGCAACATTCACCTGCCAGGCGCTATGCTCATGGTCTAAGTCAGCACTGGCTTGCAAGATCTCATTGAATATGTTATCCCGAGTCCTCTTCTTTCTCCTCCTTGTCTGACCCAGGCTTTCCACCGGTGTGCAGGAGGACCTCCTCAAGGCTGCAGTGGCAGCAGCTGCAGACAGAACACACAGTGGTACCATTGCCAGTCTACTCACAATGGAAAGCAAAACTTAAGATTCAGAACTCCCTTTGCTTGCTCCCTATAACTTTTAAACAGGATGTGCTCTTTGACACTTCTGCTTGGGAGAGCTTGTGCACGGCACCACTCACAGCACCAGCCCTGGTGAGTGTGGGCTGCCTGGGTGAGGGAAATGAGGAGAGAATTGCTCGGTTGCATGAAACTATGAGTGTAGGGCAATGGCACTGAGTACTGGCACCATTTTCTGGAGGCAGTGGTGATTGTAGCTGAGATCTCACTCCTGGGGGTAACAAAGGCACAGATGCTGGTGGTGTCCCAAAGCCTCCCTATGTTGTTAGTCTGTGTACTGCATGGTGCCTGCTGTAGTTATCACTGACTGGTGTGTGAAAGTGTCCTACTGTAAAGGAAGAAATAAGGCGGCCATCCCTAGAAACCTCCAGGAGAGCATTGCAGAGTACTTCCATGACAGTTTCATCAAGATCTCCCAGGATGATTCAAGGGACATCCCTGTGTACATAAACAAACTGCTCCGCATGGCCCCCCTTGCCTAACTCTACAGGGGAATGAGAAGCAGAGAACAGCTCTACCTCTCTTTATGTTGTAACATATCTCTTCTAGTATAAGTAAATTAAAGAAAAGTCAATCTCTCAGTCGTGTTGAAATTGGGGATGCCATCATTGTAATGGGAAATAAATGTGTACACTTTCTGGAGGATGCTTTTCCTGCATCTGGCTCATCCATGCTCGACTGCCAGGACTGACTGGTCTGCAGTGAAATCTCACAAAGGTCCTGGCTTGCAGCACAGCTGGACCTCCTGGTTGCATGTCTCCCATCCTCCTCCTCTTTCTCCTCCACCTTCACCTCTTCCTCACTGATCAAGCCAGTGGCCTGTGGCTCAGGCTCCTTGGAGGTATCAACAATGGTTTTCAGGGTGGTGGTGGGGTCTCTGCCAAGTATGGCATGCAGCACTTTGTAAAAGCAGCAGGTCTGTGGATCAGCACCAGTTGAGTGTTGGCCTCCCTTGCCTTCTGATATGCCTTCACTTCCACATGGCACTGCTGCTGATACCTGCATCCCCCATGCAATCTGGTCATAGATGTCAACATTTCTACAGCTGCTCCATAGCTTTGCTTGCACAGGCTCTTCTCCACACAAGCCCAGGAGATCCAATATCTCCTCTCTACTCCAAGCCAGAGTGCAGCTGGAATGTGTAGCCAGCATGGGCACTTGGGCAGTGGCACAACAATGGAAGCTGCTAAGTGTGCTTGCCAACCTGGACAATCAGGAAAGGGCATTTCAAAAATTCACAGGGCTTTAAAGGAGGGGTGGAAGGCCTTGCAGTCTACATAACCCCTGAGAACTGGAGTTCACAACTGTGACCAGAGCAATCAGTGTCAGGTATTGTGAGACAGCTGCTGGAGGACTGTTAGGGTTGACAGAGGTAATGCAGTGTCTATACATGTGCTGTGTCAACCTCATTACACTAACCCTGGCTCCGTGCTGCTTGGAGATGTGGTGTTACTACTTTGGCATAACAAGGCGCTTACATCGGGGGGGAGAGAAATTTAAAGTGTAGACACATGCACAGTTAGTTTGACTCAAAGCAGATTATGTTAACCTAACTTTGTAGTGTAGACCAGGCCTCAGGCTCAGCAATGAATACATGGTTAGATTAACGTGAGCAAATCACAAGAGATAAACACTTCTGGGAGGAAAGAAGATCTATCACGAGCTACCTAAGAGAAAAGAAAAGGAGTACTTGTGGCACCTTAGAGACTAACAAACTTATTTGAGATTTAGTCTCTAAGGTGCCACAAGTATTCCTTTTCTTTTTGCTAATACAAACTAACACGGCTGCTTCTCTGAAACCTACCTAAGAGAAGACATTCTGTCTCTGAGGATGGGTTGTATGTGGGATGAGATGGGGACAAGAGATCCAGTCAAGGCAAGTCACTGGGGAAACCAACCGAGTGGCAGACAGCATGCCCTTTTTACCTGGAATAACTAAATTTCTGCATAGGCCAGACCTGGTTGTAGTATAGGGCTGGGCTACTGTCCTTTCAAACTGGGGCTGCTATAGGTTTGCATGACAAGAGACAAAATCCACTGACTAACAGTTACACTGACCTGACAGTCCACCAGCCCTTTATATTTCACCAAAGTCTTCGGTCAATCAATTTCCTCCCCCACATCAACAAAAACTCCAAAGAAAACTTTAAGAAGTTTAGGAGGAAGGCAGCAGGCTGAGGAACTAGCTCAACATGTTCTGCTTCAAAGACAATTATATTACCCAGTAGTTGTGTTATTTGACCGGGCTCCTGTTTAAAGCCTGGGCTCCCCATAGATAGACATCAGACTGTAATGAACAGCAAGGAGTCTTCTTCCAGGGCTGATCAATCATCACGATCAAAAAGTTTAATCAGATTAGAAGGAAAAGCCTGTACTTTTAAACTTTTAACTCCCAACCTAGTTTTATTCAACCTCATTAGTCCAAAGAGCTCAGATTTGCAAAAGTAAACATCTTCCCATGTGTAATCTGAGGAGAAATGGCTGTTGCTTCACTTACTTTGGAATGTTAATGTATTTGTTGCTGTTTCACGACCTGTTAGTAGGTTACATTGGTCACATTCTTCTTCACTCAGAACACAAAATGACATTTCTTTCTCTCATAAGCCATTTGGATGGATGAACTGGCCAACAAGAAGTGGTGATTAACTACATCTCTCTCTCTCCCAAGCTCCTGGAAATCTGGATTGTTGCCCACTCAGCCCCATCACTTGCAGATGTCCCCAAGATGCTAAGATGTTTCATATTTTGCCACATCCTGGGATGGAATCTTCCACTGACTTAAGTAGAAATGATCCTAAATCCAAGAAAACTCTGTGGAAATTTAATGGCTACACACGCCCATTAAATGATGGAGTTTGTAGACCCACCAGTGTTAAATGTGGGCCAGTGACTTACCCACATCTTTTCTGTAGTAATTTTTGATGACAGAATAGACTCCTCTTACATCTATCAAGACCACACTTCTGAGTTTGTAGATCTACTGGGTGGGACCATTTTTGTGTTTTAAATTGGAATGGCAGCATATAAGAAGTTTTATTTAGTCCAGTTTTGTAGTCAATTGCGTAGGGCCTTAAAGTGTAATCTTCTTGAGGCAGGGTTCTTGGCACCTTATTACTTTGTAGTTCAGTGCTAAATAAACAATATAACAAATACCAATAATTATCTTTACAACTCCCAGACTCTGCTTGCTACTCAGCCTCTGGGGCCTTGTTCTGAACTTGCCAATTTTCTTCCTGTACTAACGTGTATTAGTATATAGCTAACAGTTCATCAATGACTGTTTTCACTTCAGACTTAATACCTCTCTGAAAGGAGGATATTCTCCCTTGAAAACAAAGACCTGTAATATGCCCAGCCACTGGCTGTCCTGGTTGATTTACAGACCCATGTTCATCTAGATGGCAGTTAAAGAAAGAACATTTAATGTCATAAGGAAGAAAGAGTAGAAAGTAGTCATGGAGCTGGCTGTGTTTCATGTAACTGTGTGTCTCTGTTCTCTCTCTTCATCATCACATTTCTATCAGCTATTTTCAGTTGGCTTCCTTTTTATAGCCTTTCCCATAAGCTTCACTATAACTCTGTCTGACCAGTAATTTCTTCTTCTCCATTATCTGTTGGCAAGAATCCACCAAGATCCTCTTGCTCTAAATCTCCTCTATTCCAAATCATTTTATACTCCTGGAAATCTTCAAATCCACTTTGCTCTTTGATCACTTAACCCAGTGGTGTATAGGCTCCTGAAGATCCTGAGGTTAAGTGGGCTAAAAGGCAGATGACCATTATGATCATTTAGTTGGACCTCCAGCATAACACAGGCCATTGAATTTCACCCAGTACTTCCTGCATAAATCCCAGTGATTGTATTAGCAGGTAGCTTTTAGAAAGCCAGTCAGCCTGGGTTCAGTTCCCAGAGCTAGCACACCTTCCTTGTGTGACCTTAAGCCTGTCTGTGCCTTAGTACCTCATGTGTGAAATGAAGAGATGCCTTCCTTTCTCACACCCTGTCTGTCTGATTGCCAGGGACTGTCTCTCACTCTGGGTCTGTAACCCACACAGCACAATGGGCTCCTGATCATGGCTCGGGTCTCGAGATGCTACCGTAATACACATAAACAAGGGTCATAACCATATACCAGCCCTTAGCTGCTGGTGAGTCACAAACAGATTCTGGTGACAAGGGTCCTGGGCCTGTTTCCCTCGGCATGGTAACTTCACGTAGGGGGCATGGCTGCCTCCTAATACCAGCCCTGTCAACCTGAAG
This sequence comes from Lepidochelys olivacea, assembly GCF_965140295.1. NCBI lineage: Eukaryota > Metazoa > Chordata > Testudines > Cheloniidae > Lepidochelys > Lepidochelys olivacea. The sequence goes on from NC_140416.1 coordinate 55,886,939, forward strand.
AAACATCTTCCATCGCTCAGAGGGGCAGCCCTGTTCGTCTGTAACCACAAAAACAAAGGAGGAGGCTGATGGCACCTTAAAGGCTAACAGATTTATTTGGGCATAAGCTTTCCTGGGTAAAACCCCCCACTTCTTCTCCATGCATCTGAAGAAGTGGGTTTTTTACCCAGGGGAATCTTATTCCCAAATAAATCTGTTAATAAATTAGCGTGTAATTCGTGGTGCCACGACAGCCTTGCCTCCCCCTCCTGTCTGGGGAGCATCCTTCTCACCTCCTTTGTATGCCCCCCACCGTAGTCCCCTCCCAGCCCCAGGCTCTTTGCCCCTCACCGAGCTCCCCAGTGAAATCTCCTTGGCTCGGACTCCCCCCAGTGCGCTGGGCTGGGGGGCAGCGCCAATGTGGGAAGAGCCTGGTTCCGCTCGGAAGTGTCCGGCGCAGGCGGCTGGCTGAGAGGAGGCGTGGGGGGCAGGAGTGCAGCCCAGGGGTTGGGAAGGAGGTGACTGGGGAAGCGAGAGGTCCAGGCCCACACGCGGCCCTTCTCAGGGCACCCCCGGCTGGAGCAAGCGGCCGAGCTTTAATATGCAGGCCCAGCCGGGGGTAAAGCGAGCGTGGCTGGCGACTCGAGGCGGGTATTTCCATTGCAAATGGCTGGTGATAACCCCCCGGAGTCAGCCCGGCGCGAAATGCTAATCCCGCCGCGAAAGAGGAGTGGGGGGAGAGCCAGAGACTCCAGCCCGCCCCGGCGCCCCCCGAAGGGAGAGCGGCCCCCAGCCACCGGCGCTGCTGCCAGGAAAAGGGAAGGAGACAACCGAAGCCCGGCCCCTGGAGCTGCGCTCTGCCCTGCGGCCCGGGGGGCGCATCGCCCAGCTGGGGCCGGGCATCTTCCACGCGCCCAGCCTGGCCCGGAGCAATACGGGGGGGGGGGGCTGTGATCCGCACGCAGCGGTAACCAGAGGGGCGCACGCCGAGCCCGCGGGGGTCCCGGGGAGGCCCGGGCACGCTGCCCTGCGAGCGCCAGCCGCCGGCTCCTCTCCCGGGACTCTGGGGTGCTGCCCCCCGCAGACCCATTCCCTTGGCACCGGCGGCCGGGGGCCCGAGGCCAGTGTGGGAGCCGGGCCGCAGCCCCGCTCACGGCTCCGGGTGGGCTGGCGGAGGGAACTGGCAAGTCGCCTCCTGGGGCAGCAGCCGCCTCTCCCGGGAAACCCCGAGCGGGAGCGGAGCTGCGGGAACATGGACGGAGGGATTAGCCGGGGGCGGGGCTGCGTTTACACTCCCGAGCGGGACTCGGGCTGCTGCCTCCCTGAGCCGGGGGCGCGGCCAGGCGTGAGCGCAAAGCCCCCGGCCTCCCCCCGGGCACCTGACCTCGCTCACATCCCCCGCTCGCCTCCTCATTAGCGCGTAGGAAATGGATCCTGGCCCGAGGGGGGACCCACTTATTTGGGTGTAAAGCCGGGAGTCGTGCCAGGGTCCGGGCGAGGAGGGTCCGGCTCCCGAGCGAACCCCCCTAGGGAGGGCGGTGGGAGCAGAGAGGCTGCACGGCTAGAGGAGAGGGAAGGGTTAAAAGACTCGGCCCGGCCCCGCAGCGCTGTCCCAGCACCCGAGGGTGGTGCTCCGGGCACAGCCACACGCCGGTTGCCCGGAAGGACAAGACAACCGACCGGGGAGGGCGGGCGAGGGTTCAGCTACGGAGAGCTGCCAGCCAGACCGCTCCGGGGAACCGACCCCTGGGTGGAGCCACGGCGCAGGTGCAAACCCAACACCCCGCCCTCCGGGCCCTTCCCAGCCTGGCCCGAGGGACCCTGGGCTGGGGAGGGGAGAGAGTTCAGTCTCCGTGGCCCCCTGAGTCCTTGATTTCTCTGCTGGGGAGGCCGCCAGAGAGGCCAGTTGGCTGTGAAGGGGGTTGTTGAGAGAGCTGTGGAAATGCAGCCACTGATACAATTCACAGAAGCCACGGAGCAGCCATAACAGGGGACCTGTGCTTGGTTGCTGTTTATCCTCGGGCTACGTGAATGCAGGGCAGAAGACCCTCGCGGTTGTAAAAGGTTGTACAGGGAGCCCCAGAGTTGTGCACTCTAGGGGCCCAGTTGGCGAGCTTGGGGTCTAAAGTCAGAGGCGTAATTATCCCATTTCAAGCTCTCAGCTGATTTAGGTGCCTGCACAGAGACTTAGGTGCTTAGTGCTAGGCGCCCACGTTTGGAAATTAGGCCTGGCTTGTAATGTTAGCGTTTGTCAATGTTAGACAACTAGCAGCTACTTATCAGTCAGACAAAGGAACGCTGAAACACTTTTAGAGCACGGACTGGGGAATTTTGTAGACAACAGCTCTCTAAGCAAAACAGCAGATGAACTGTCAGGCTATGCTACATTTAAAGTGCCCTTCTCCAATATTGTTTAGATGAGTTACCATTTCTGGATACAGCCAGAAACAGGAAAATAGCTGAATCTTTCTTGATCTGATTTAGAAGCTTTTCGAGAGACAGTCTGATTCCAGTTCAGAATGGTGCTCTTCCCTGATCTATTAGCAGCCAGGCAGTTCATTCTCTGACCAGTGCCTCACAAAGGGCCAAAGAAGTGGCATTTCACACCGAGCCCCAGGATCCTGCAAGCATTTCCTCCTTGTCCAAGTAGACTGGTGGCCATGAATTCATGGCTAATGAAGCTCTAAGTGAGCTACAAAGAGGATTGCTCCCTCCTGTTAGAATTAAATACAATATTCCACCCCCCATCCATATTCCACTCTCTTCAAGTCAATGCTCATCTGCTTTGGGGATTTTAAAAGACTGCTGCTGCTATTTTAAGGTTGCACTCAATTTTGTCACATTTACCATATAAGCACAAGTTGGAATATTTCTATATAATTGTTTTGCCGCCTTCTTCATTCTTGCAACTCTTATTTTTTCTGGTTAATGGAGGGGTTAAGTGTCTCTGAATCACTCCTTTTATACTTATTGTTCAACAAACCCCAACACCTCAAAATGTATGCTGGGGCTGCTTTATTGGTATTCCACTAATGTACAGCTTCCCATGCTACAGCCAAGGAGAATCAGAACTTCCTAGTAAACTAGGAAACATTGGGTCAATTACAGCCTCAGTTAGAGAAATTAAAGCCCACCCACATTGGAAGAAACACCAGTTCTAACAGTGATTCCCAACTTTCTCCGTCAACTGTACCAGTCCACCAGATACAGTAAGTCACAAAAACCAGAGAATCACTGTTCTAGAACCTATGTGAGCTGCGCTGGGGAGACAAAAAATATTGCTTAGGCTACAGTGACAACAAATTCTCATTTGCAACCACAATCATGCAACAACAGTCTTGGCACAGCTCCCACTTTCAGCATCAGCCAAAGAGTCTGGACTCTGCTGATTTGAGGCAGTGTGAGCATAATTACAATGTATACAGTAATGTCAATAGAGGCAAAAGCAGGTCCTTATGGGAGAGTTACTCAGAAATCTAATCAAGTAATCAGCTGTGCAGTGCTTGGGAACCAGGGCACTGTAGGGGAGTGAATGAAGAACAGAATTCACCTTGGGAAAAAACTGCACATTTCCATAATGTTCCATGTCTGATGACAATGAAGAACAAGTGGTTACACAAGTTTCTAACTACAAACCGAACCTTGGGAATATACTTGGAATGTAACCTCCTCTCTTTAGTGATTGTAAACCAAACCATGTCCCATGTCTTGGGAAACTCTGGAAAGAAAGAGGAAGTAGAGGAAAATCCCCCTTGTGCTAGGGAAAGGGCACACAGATCCTATACAGCTGCACAATAGTTATTGTCTGGCCAGAAGTAACATGCATCTCAATGACAGGAATAAACTGAAGGGCCAGATCCTCAGCTGGTCTAAATCGGCCTAGTTCCATTGAAGTCAGAAGTCAATGGAGTGACAGCGACGTGCACCAGCTGAGCGTCTTCTCAAAATGTTGTTTGATAGTAAAAGCCACCAGTGCGGATCTGTGGGTGTGGAGACAAAAATAAGCTTAGAATGACCCGAAGCAGGGACCCAAACTTCACAGGCAATTGTCCCTCAGATCGAGAGCTCAGCTGCACCAGTCAAGACCTGCTAGCTCACAGTCAGTAGCACACACACTGTCCCATTTGTGCTGCTTCAAGCCCAAATCTTAATTTCAAGAGGCCCAAGCTCCTTTGGGGGCAGGTGGTTGTTTAGAGAAAAAGCAATTACATGAGTCAGGCATGCATCAGGGCCCAGCTCAGAGGCTTATCATTCAGGTAGGGAAGGGGGATCTAGAGAACCCCTCACACAAGCCTTCAGTACCAGCACTATGCATGAACCAGCCACTAGGCCCCATTGACCCAGAGAACCATGGTGCAAGCTGCTGGGTCCTGTGGGGGAAATGCACCCCAGGCAGGAGGGTAGCACAAGCCCTATGCACTACCTGAGTCCCACTCAAGCTCTGTTTCGAAGGCATAAATGGGACCTAAGTTGTGCCGAGGCATTGCACTAGTGCTCTGCACAGGAGGTGAATTTCCAAGTCACGCCATGAGCTGTTGCATTTGCTTGCAGCACCCTGGACAGAGAATGTAGAAGCATCACCTGTAATTAGGAAGCATTAATAAATGAACAGCAGCCATGTCGCTTTCTCACCTCTCTTGTTCATATTTAATTCACTAGGAAGTTCGGTGAAGCCTGGCTTGCAATAAGCATGGAGCCTAATAAATATTTGCCTTACTGCACGCACTGTTAAACGTTAACAAATGGAGGAAAGGCTCTCTGCTTGAGCTAATCGCCATTGCTGCCTGGGGACAATGAATGGCGCGCGCCTCATCCCAGGCAGCTCTCCTCAGGCCCGGCATTTGGACAGGATCGCAACCCAAGCACATACTCACCTAAGTAAGACACCTCATTGATATTAATGCTGCCCACAGACCTGTTCAAAGGGAATCAAACCAGGAGGAATGCTTCTGGTTAAAGCCCATGAAGCATTAACCCAACCTTTTGTGCAAGTGGGTTAGATTAAAGTGTCTGATCCTACTGCTGGTCTCAGAGGCCGGGTGTTGGAATCCAGATTTTAGGAAAGGGATGAAGACCACATCCGGTGGCCCCTGAAGGTACTCCTTTGCTCCTCCCCTAAGCTCCATTAGAATTGTTTTTTTCTATACAAATACATGCAATGTCTGTAACTGAGGACAGGGTGACTGGGATAGAGGAAGAGGAGAACAGGGCTGGCTTCAGGCCCACGATGCTCAGCTTGTTCACACTCATCATTGTATTTGGTGGCGTGTGCAAGAGAAGAGAAGAGCAAACATGGGCTGAACTCTATGTCTCTGGCTTCCTGTGAAGGCCCCTGCAGCCTGTAGCGTTGGCCTGCTGGAGAGAGGCTGGATCAAATGCACGCACTTGTCCTGGATCTGTTGCACAGGTTGAGGAGGCTGCAGTGGAAAACAAGATTAGGCTATCACCCAAGTAATGCTTAACCCCCTGAGCCAGTGAACCCCAGATACTGTTCTCTGGGCTCTTGTACCCACTCTAGTCTGCCCTCCCCCCAGGAGGACAACATGCTTCCAAACTTCCAGTCACTCCAGCTTTGCGTCTCTCCAGTTTGCTAACAAAGTGCATGAAGAGAAGGGGCTTCTCCCCTCTCCTTTGCAGATGGGCATGCTGGAAGTGCTAGATCCAGGCAAAGCCGTTAGTTGGTGAAGGGGCTTTTCACCCAGCTCGTCAGGCTCATCTGCAACAGGATTAACACAGCAAAGATACATCGTGTTCCTGTGATCTGCTCCTTCTCCTCTAAAGCGGCATCTACTTGAACGAAAGGGAGTTTGAAGAGAATGGAGATCCTGAGCATGCAGGTGCCATAATGAGGAATCTTCTCCCCTGCTCTCCGCTCCCCTGTGCAGCCTTCCTACGCTTACCTGATACTTGGGTTCATTATACTGACACTGTGCTCATGGCTATTGTATTTCAGCCACTATTATAGCACTGGTTGGATAGCCCAGGATGTTGTAGCCAGCTAGATGAAGGGTGGTAGTACACGGCCGAAGATCCTTCAGCTGGCATGTGGGTGTCTGAGAACCAGAGAATCAGAAAGAAGAGGCAGAAAAGACCCAGCTGGCCGCAGTCAACACATCCTCCTCCCAGTCAGGGCAGGTTTGTTCCTGTCTATTCATCAGGGCTGTGACCAGTCAACTTTTACAAGACCCCAGTGGTGGGTCTCCCCTCAGACCAAGGCTCCACCGTCTCACACAGCTGATTGTTTGGGAGGTTTTAGTAGCTACCTGGCCTAAACTTTCCTTTCTCAGTTTCAGGCAAGAGTTTCGGATTGGTACAAAGACTTCACTAAACCAAAAGCTTCCTGGATTTGTTTATTTCCTCTTCGCTTCCATTTCCATCTCTCCTTTTCCTTCCCACCCTCCCTCTAGTTCTGGTATTTTTCTCCTCCCCTCCCCTCTGTCTTTCTGCTTATCTGTCTCTCACTTTCATTCCTATTCACATCTTTCTCTCCTCTTCCTGACTCCTGCCTTTTCTCTCCCAACCTGTCTCTGGCCCTTTTCTCTCCCTTTTCAATTCTCCCCTTACTCTGCTGCAGTTTCCTTTTCCTCTCCCCCTTCCCAAGAGTTCCATTTCCCCTTCTCACGCTCTTCCAAGCACCACTGGCTCTCCCTCCTTCTCTCTCTCCCTAGGACCATCCACTTCTCCATTCCACCCTGGCTCTTGCCTCTACACACACCTCAGGAGCCCCACTGAGGTGGGGTGCTGGAGTACAGGAGGTAGGGGGCAGCGCACAAAGGGGTGACAGCAGCTGCAGTGAGGAGGAGCTAGGAGCCATGCTCAGCTGGTTAGACCCCAGCCTGTGCATGGGTCTGAGCTTCATGGATGGGGGGCAGTTTCCTGAGCACCCACATATGCTGCAAGAGACTCAGACCAGCTCTACAGCCAGTGTAACCTGGACCCCTGACGTATCACAGGTGCCATTTGCTATTCGCTTACTTGCTCAGTGCTTAATCCTGACCTTCTACTGCTATGCTCAGAGCATCCTGTACCGCAACTGGCCCTCCCCATGCCCCCAGCCCAGCAAGCTGCATGCAAGGACCACTGCTGTGCAAAGGCAGAGCTGAGAATAAGCATTACTGAGGAGCTACTGCGAGAAGCAAGAGCCCATTTCTCAAGGAGGAGCCAGGGAGTGTGGAGACTCAGGCAGCAGAATGAGCGGGCTCTGTTCTCTGCCAGCCAGGCTAATAACCCTCTATTCAATTACTGGCTGGGTTTTTTATCAGCTGTCTCGTTAGCTTTATCAGCATAATTCCTGAGCCTGCCTTGTCGGGGAGCATTATGATAATCTCCGTAGCGTATCCTTGGGGGCATAGCGAGGAAAGCGAGGGGCAGGCCTGGGAGCTGAGGAGAAGCAGAAGCACTGTCCCCCTCTCAGCCTCCAGTTCTGAGCTGGTGAGGGTGTCAGAGCTGCAGAACTTCCCTTGCTGGAGGAACAGATCAATGGGCATGAAACAGGGAAGTATGTGAATGTGGGTTATGCTACAGGCCCTTTCACTATAAAGGATCCTAAGGCACTTTGCTGAAATGCAGCCATCTCTGGGGTGCAGAGCAACAGCCAACATACAGTACCAAAGGGGAGATTTGGGTCTATGGGTTTCAGACCTGAGGCTGAGACCCTAAAGCCTGGCCACCCCTGCCCTGCTGCTTGGGCTCTGGGAGCTCACGGATGGATTCTGCGATGCATGTTCTGCGAGGCACTGCAAGAAAGCAAACCAGTATTGGGGAGTGTTAGTGGGCCCCAGGAAGTCATTGAGGAAGGTGCTCCCAGGAAAGGGTGTTCTTTGTCAGCGGGTGTTCTCCACAGCACCACTGTGTCACACATAACCCCTTTGTGCTCTTCGAAACAATCCCTTCCTCTGCTGGGTAAGAAACGCAAAGGGGGCTTAGAAATAAAGACACACATCAAAAGTATTTACTGTAGAGCGCCCACAAGCTCCAGCTGAGCAATGAAGAGTAGGACAAGAAAGCCCTTAGCAATGGCAGCAGCACCCCATTGCAGAGCGGACTGGGGCAGAGACAGTCATTCTTTTCCTCTCTCCCCTCAATCACGCGCCAGCCCCATACCTTGTGGCGGAGAGTTCTCAGCTGTACTAAAGCAGTTAATGCCTTGCCCTGTGTTTGCCAGGAGCCCACATGGCATAATTTTAGTACACTGGGCTGGGTTTCATCAGCACGTCTCCCTCATCCAGCCATTAGAAAGCTTATGAGGCAGAGACAGGATCATATGGCCCAGTGCTTAGGGCACTAGCCTAGGTGTTGGGAGTCCTCCGTATTTCAATAGTTGTTTTTTGGAGGGGAGGAGCCCGGGGGGTGCAGTTTAACATAGCTCTCCCTGTTAGTAACTGTTAGGCATAGTTTAATCACCAGACCATGAGTATAAATGTAGTCCTTGAGACTGCACCCAAATTTGCATTTACCATAGCATCTCCACAGACATCCTGGTTGACCATGGGCTAGTCACTTATGAATGTTGTTCCTGGGTTTCCCCTCTGTAAAATGGGGATAACAGCACTTCCCTCTGAGGAGAAATACCCTACAGGTTGGGAGGTGCTGTAATGGAGGCCTATAAGCACATTACATAGATAAAGCAAACAGCAGCCTGTGCAGAGAAGAGGCCCATCATAGAGCCAGAGGAGAGGCATCCCATTTGCTTTGCCCAGTGACTGTTTGCTACATTACTGATAAATGCCAATACAGGTACCAAGCTGAAAACAAGACTAATCCCGGCAGGATGGTTAAATACTAAAAATCAGCCAAAGTCACCCCAGGGACCCCAGAAATTCTATAGGGCAGGGCCAGATTAGGGCAATTCAGCTATTTTAATAGGCATAGGGAGGCAATATTCCCCTCCAGGGCTCCCCAAAGGTCCAAGAACCCCTCTTCCTTTCATCTGGTTGTCAGAAGTTTAGTGTCCCTGGCCAGGAGAGATTTAATATCAGCTCTTGTTCTGGCCCCTTCAGCAGGCGGCTCTGTAGGGAATGAGAAAGCAGGAGTGGACGAGGGGCGAGCTCCCAGCTACCGCAGTTCTTCTTTCTCCCAATAGGAGGTGCTGCAGGGAAGGGCAGGGGCAGTGGCTGAAAGGCACTTCCAGATCCTCCAGTCCTGGACTCTCTCAGCAAGGTGTACTGTAGAGGCAGGGCCAGAGGGGTGACGGTGGAGAGTTCACAGCTATTTGAACACTGGTGTCTCTCTGAAGGAGTCTTTGTGGAATGGTGCAGCACTGGCTTGGGCTCCCAGCTACCCAGCCTCTTCCAGCAGGAGGTGCTATGGGGAACAGTGCAGAAAGCAGTCGTAGGCGCCGAGATCCCACACAAGATCGCACGAGGAAGAAGAGAATTGTTTTTAAAATGAGTGAAGACAAATCCTGAGGATCCAGTGAAGCGGATAATTGGAAGCCTTTGTGTTGGCACCAATCCCCCACCTCCCCTTAATTCCCAGTAATTGCATCATTTATTTAAATAAGGCTCAGAGCAGAAAGTGTAGTGAGGGGAGGGTGGGGAGGCCAGCCTCACCCAGCCAGCCATCCCCAACACTTGCTGTTTTCTCATGTCATCCTGAGAGCGCAGATCCGTATGGCTGATTCTTTCAAGCTACAAGTCTCTATCCCCCATCCCCACACACAGACTCCTAATTGCAACAGCTGCAGCTGGGCAGCTCTGCTCTTCGCTCTACACAGGGGGATCCACACCAGGCCGAGACATGGAATCTGGTGTGTAGCCCTGTCCTGCTTGTTCTGTTTATAAACACTTGCTTGGCAGAATGCAAAGCACAGACTGTTTTGTTCCCCAGCCTTTCAGTGGTGACTTTGCATGAAGAACCCTTTGCCCTTACAAGTACTAGTCCACAGCAGCGCCTGGTGGCTGCCACCCATGTCACAGTGGGAGGGGGAACAGTGCCTCTTGGATCAGTTTGCAACAATGTCAGTGGTACTCACTGGAGGTTAGTGAGGGGCACAGCTCAGGGAGTCTGCTCCTCAGCTTTACCACAAGAGGGATGGAGGCAAGGAGTCCAGCAAGGCCTTCTGGCAGCGTTCCACTCCCCACAAACAGGGCTTGCATCACCAGAGACAGGCAACTCACACCCATCAAGGCTAAATTGCAAGCCCTCCCTGCTCTCTGATACTCAGTCCCCTCTCTGCCAACAGAAGCGAGGAATGCAAAGCCCCACTCCTGCCCCAGCCAGTGGGTTCCCCCCTCCATCCAGGGTAATGCCTGTGCTCCCTCTCCCAGGATTCAGGAGGGGAGGGAGGGAACGGCTTCTGCCTCTCTGTGATTGCAATTGCTTTCCCACCAGCAACCCTCACTTCTACTGTGCCCTCTGGCACGGCCATCAGCTCCTAACAACGTGGGAGGAGCTTGAGTCCGATTCCCCCCAACTTCCGCACTATTGATTTTATTTATTCCTATGGAGTTCGTTAGATTCTCCCATTCCACCCTGGGCTCATGGACTCAAAATGCAACAACAAACCTTATGGATAAACCAACAGCACAGGGTGAGCTCCTCTGTCCCCTGCAGCCTCTCCGGTGTCAGAAACACCAATGGCCCGAGCCCCCGCCATCCCTCATCCTAGCCCAGACAGACCCTGCAGCAGGTCACCAGGCTTGGGTTCTGCTAGACCAAGGGGCAAGTGCGGGTTCCATGCCCACGTTCCCCTCATGGTTAAACTCGGGGACTGTCAGCTCCCATGCCTTGGGGATCTCAATTGCTGCAGGATCACATCAGGTGCAGCTCTGAGGTAACCAGGGACCAAACCAGTCAGGGCTTTCTAGACTGGAGTCAAAAGCTTTCAGTTGCGCCTGGGAATGATCTGTCTGCCAGTGCAGCTGCCAGAGCCCAAGGTAATGCATGTCCTATGGGGTTCGCCCCAGCCCCGTTCTGCACCAGCTGATGTACACATTGTGCGGATCCCAATTTGAGGCCTGGGAAACTGTAGCAGAGGCCTCACATCCACAAAATAAGAACAGATGACAAAGGTGTATGCTTGGCCATTGCTGCTACCTGGGCATCCAGAGGTAGCTGGGGATCCACTCCGACACCCAGGCATGGCAGGCAGGGAGACAGTATGCCCTTGGTCAAATCTCCCCATCACTTCCCCCATCCAACAGCTCACCTCAGTCTTGTCTGGGCTGCATCTGAGACAGTGCACCCCTGTCCAGGAGCCTTTTTGGGGGCTGGGAACATGACTCCACTGCAGCAGGTCAGACCAAGGGGCTTAAATACAATGGGAGAGAACATGGGGAAAAGAAAGGAATTCAGGAGAACGGAGAGAATGACGGGGAGGAGAAAAACTGACAGAAGAGAGGAGGAGGACAAACAGCAATGGAAAGAGAGAAGAGAATGAGAACCAGGAGCTCTGACTTAGGGGCCTTGTCACACCCACTGAGATAGTGCGGCACCGGGAGCTCTTCCCCGCCCACCAGGGACTGTTCAGCTATTGAAAGACACCAGCCCCCCCCCCCCCCCAGAGTCCCTGTTAGAACCATAGCTGCATTCACACAGCTAGCAGCAGCCACCGACTGGGTATCCCCACCCTAGTGTCTGCTCCCCAGTGGGCTGGCTTGGCCAGAGCAGAGAGGGAGAGGGGGACAAACACATCAGAAAAATAACCTTGTGATGGCTTTACTAAATAAAAAGAGCCTCTGATGGGACTTAACTTCCAGCCTTTCAGAGATTAGGAGCAGTGCTGGGATCTAGCCCAAGACCCTGGAGACAATGAGCAGAGAACAGAAGTGACAGGACTGGAGGGGAATGAATGAGAACCACCAGGACCAGCTAGAGAAAGGCTCAGACCATGGGAGTGAGTGATGAGGGCCCTGGTTGAAACGGCAAAGGAATTCTGCTCTGCAATTAGTAAGAGAAAGGAGAGAAGCAGCCAGTATGACGAATGGCAAATCAAACACACATAATTGCCTCATTCAAAACAGGGCACTTGAAGTAGCAGCGATGTTAACCCCAGGGATCAGTTAAGGGGATGCTTTGGCCAAGGGAAAGGGCACCCGAAACTAGTTTGAGACCCTAAGTTTAGATGACTATCCTGCAAATATTTATGCCCAAGAGTAATTTTACACACATCAATAGTCCCATGAACTCTATGGGAACCCCCACACGCCAAAAGTTACTCTCCTGTATCGATGTTTATGAGATCAAGGCCTTCAGTTTTAGCAGCCCCACTCAGAATCACAGCCAGGTGAGTCGGGCTACCTAGAGGTACCAAACCGATCACCTGGGTGGGAACATTACTACCATGGTGCCTGTCTGACAGCTCAGGGGCCTGCAGCTCCTGGGCTGAATCTGTTCCAGAGTCATGACGATGACGGGCAGGGCTTCTGTTACAAGCCCCCTGTTTTGCCATGGGTGTTTAGGGAGCCACCTGAGTGTGATGGAGTCAGAGCGGCTTCCCACACCCTCTCAGTAACTTTCTGCAGTGATACCTGTCAGTGAGCCACAGCCCAGATCCCCGGCAGGAGCCATGGCGGGGGCGGGGCATGTTTCCTCTTCCCTCCCCAGCTCAGCACTGTGCCTGGGGCTCTGTTTCCTGCCCCGTACAACACAGAGGCCTACAGGGCCTGGCTGGGAACTGCAGCCCCGAACAAATCAGCATGCCAGAAAAATAGCACTAAAGAGGTGAGTGGGTCCCCCAAGGATGGTTTGTTACCAACTGGAAGGGAGGGATTTGTATGCAAAACGTTCAGAAGGCACGCAGCCCATGGCAAACGCCAGCCAGCCCCCTAGATGGGCAGAATGGCTTTAGAGTCTGAGATCAGGGCAGCAGAGCATGAAGCACCAAGCCTAAGAACCTGCCTGGCCATGGGAAATTGTCCCGGAGTCCTGGGAAGCAGCAGCAGCCCCAGTCCAGTCTCACACACAGCAGCAGGATGACTGAGGGTGGAGTAACTAGTGGCTCGGTTTCAGAGTCTGTCCTTCTGGATGGGCCAGATGGTCCCTTAGCAGCTGGGCTCAACTCCTTAATGAGCGTGGAATAAACAACAAACATTTGCAAACCTTCCTCCTCCTCACATAGGGTTACCATATTTGAACATTCAAAAAAGAGGACACTCCAAGGGGGGGGGTATTTGCTTGCGTCCCCCGGTTCCGCCCCAACTCCGCCCTTCCCTGCCCCCATTCCAACCCCTTCCCCAAAGTCTCCGTCCCCTCCGTGCCTCATTGTACCCCTTCCCCAAATTCCCGCTCCGGCCCCGCCTCCTCCCCTGAGCGTGCCGCATCCTCCCTCCCAGCCATGCAAAACAGCTGTTTTGCAGTGCAAGCACTGGGAACTAGTGGGAAAAAGCAGGCACTCTCTCTAGCGATCAACATTCACTCTCTTTCCTGAATGATCAACTCTTCTTTGGGGAAAAATAATAATGGCAAAATCCTGGACGTTTTTAGATGTTTAAAAATTCCTCTTGGACGGCGATTTAAAAACCAAAAAGCCGGTCATGTCCAGGAAAATACGGACGTATGGTAACCCTATCCTCACAGCTGTATGAGACAGACCATTGTATCTGAATGCATCATACCCCACAGACAGCTGGGGGGATGGAGGGGCTGGAGACAGCCCAACCCTCAAAAACCAGAACAAAAGGAGAGCGAAGCACGGAACCCCCGAGGCAGGTTTACACAGTACCCAGTATAGGGGAGCCCCAATAGGGAAGGGCTCATCCCACAGAGAGGAAGGGCCCAATCCTGCATGGTGCTCAGCTCCCCCGACCACTAAGCACTTCCCAACGTAGATTCAGCACCTCTAGCAGAGCAAAGGGGCGGCCTTTAGCTCCTGTCCAGGCTCTCTGGGGCAGAGGCTGTCACTCAATATATGGGGCTGGCCTGGCTGAGGCCTTAGGGCTGCGGCAATGTAAATGTTAAACAACACTAAATCCAAGGCAGGGCTATTGCTCTGGTCCCTTTAATGACTCCACCCTCTAAGTTCTGATTCATCAGCATCTCCGGGGGTGCTGGGAAGAGAGATTTCAGGGAAAATCTTGGTGGCTCCAATACCTCCCCTCCCCACACCCTGCCGTTGGCATAGAGACGAGATTATCATCACTATATACAGAACGCTGACAACACACCTGGCCTTGTACGAACACAGCCAAAGGGCTGCCTTCCCCAAGGTGCTTGCCCCGCGCCGGGGGCTGCCTCACAAGGTGACACTGGTACGGTGAAGTGACTGCTCCACACTTTGCAGCCTCAGGAGGCCGTAATGGCAGGTGACTCTGGACCTGGCCCAACAGGACACCCTGCCGGCAGCGCAGGGCCTGCTGCAGAGGTTCAAGGCACAGAGCCAGGCACCGTTGTGTGTGGAGATTTCACCCACGCAGCAGCAGACTAATGCCCGTGTAATTTAAGCAGGAAACTCTTCATTAGGGCTTCCTCTCATGCAGCCTTGCAGGGAGCAGAGCTCAGCCACTAAAGATGCTATTTGTCTGACAGCCAACTCTGCGCGTTAGCAGCTCCCCTGACAGCAGTGGCTTCTAAACCCCAGCGCACAGAGCTGGCAGGGCTGGCAGCAAATCTGGCTCTGGGAGCTTTCTGGGGCACTTTGGCATTATGGTCCCTGGGTAGCGAATGGAGGCCCTGTAGAGGACAAGGGAAATGGCAGGAGTAGGAAACAACGAAGCCTCCTCACCCTTTATCTCCATTTTCTCCTTCTACCTGCCTCTCCCCTGCTCAGTAGCTGGGAGACAGGAAAGCCTGCTCCTAGCAGGACCTCACGCTCACCAAAGCTGTCTGGGCAGGGCTGGCCTCAGGTGTTACACAGGGGCTGTTGGAATCAACACTTCCTTTGTGCTGAATGGTCTCCAGGGACTGCTCTAGCTATGGGAAAACTAGGCAGCTGTCTAAGGTAGCAGATTCTTCCCAGGGCAGCTGGGCTAAACTTGAGTGAGTGGCACTGCGACCTGAAGCTTGGTTCCCCCATTTCTACTACAACCACTGAACCTTCATAAGGCTCCCCACCTCCCCCACCAAAAGTACCCCCTCGCCCCAGCTGAAAACCTTTGTTGGGGGTTAAGAGCTCTCTGAAGTTTTGCCTAGAGCAGTAGACTGTCTTGAGCAGCCTCTGTTTTGGGGTCTAATGCCAGGCTGGGAGGCTGAGATTTGAACCTGTGAGCTTTAAACTCAAATGCCTGGCAGCTAGTTTTGTGATGTGTGTGTGTCCAGAAAAAGCCAAGGTGAGAACACACTCACTGCCGCAACCCAACTGTGCTCAGCAAAGAAAGAATGGAAGAGCTGCAGAAAAAAAAAAAACAGCCTCACAGCACATGGTACCCCTTGGGTATCCACTCTGCCAAGGGCTAGCTGAGCTCAGACACAATGACAGCAGCAGGAGTGTGGGACCCATCCGTAGGCAGCTGGTCCACATTAACCAGACTAAGAGCTTAGCTGCCCCAGACCATGCCCACTGCTTCCTGCTATGTGATGCCACTGACCTACCACAGAGACTGGGCTGGTTAGTGCACCCCCCCAAATGGGGTAGGATATGGGCAGCAGCAGCGATGCACTGGGGCCCAGCGGAGCTCCCTTGACAAGGCTGGGAGAGAGAAGCGCAGAGTAGCCGCCCCCAAACCTGAAATGAGGGCTCCAAAATGCCAGCACTGAGCCAGATGACCCAGTGGGATCATATCAGCTATTGCCATTTGGCTGTAACTTTCTATCTCAAGCCCTTTCTAAGGGGGAACCTAAAGCCAGCTGACCTTTCCACTGACCTTTCTCACAGCCTCAGAGCTGGGTGACAGTTTTTGGACAAAGAGTAAATGAGCCAGAAAATGCGGTTTTGGTCGATCTGAGACTATTTGCGGGTTTGACACAAATTGGCCAAATAGTTTTGGCCAGAAAAAAAAAAAAAACAGGCTAGATTTACAAACCAGCTGCAGGCGGGGAGATGATCACCGTATAACTTTTAGCCCAGTGGTTAGCACTCTGGCATGTGGGGGACACACGGTTGACTCCTTACTCTGGAACAGGGACTCGAACCCAGGTCTCTCCCTTTCAGTGTGTGTGCTGTAACCACGGTGCTAACAGTGATCAGGTGAGCATCAGCCCTCTCCTCCCACCCCCACTGTGTTTGTGAATCTAGCCCTTTTAAAATGCCCAGAAACAACACAGTTCAGATCAAACTACAAATCTTCTTTGACCCAAAACAAATGTTTCTGATTCACCAAAAAAAAATCTTCCAGATTCGGGTTGGACCCAGCTCTTTTCCAATTCTTCAGAACTTCCAGGGAACTAAAAAGTCAGTTATTTACCCAGCTCTGCTCACCATGTGCTCCCTGGCTCCGGGTGTGCTTTCTGATCAGGTCGAGGGACTCAAAAGGGGGTGGGGGATTTACAGGGGATTGGATGAAAAATATAAAATTGTCAGCTTCACCCCCATCCAAACACTTCAAGGACCAGACAAGGTCATGTCCCAGCTTGTAGGGTTCGCATAGGCTCGGCTCAAGCAGGGCAGAGGCTCAAGGACAAGAAATGTGTGCGTGACAGGTCCAGAAGGGAGAAGAGAGGGGTGAAACCGAAGCCTGTGGCAGCCCGGCCCCTGATTTGTTATCCTGAGGCACAAGTGCTGCTGGCTGAGAAGGATTACTGAGGTTTCTTGCTTTCTCTTCTCCAAAACATGCTTCCCCCCACCCCCGAGGGGTGTTGAAAGCTGCAAACTCCACACTGTGACCCAGGACACACGCTGCCTCATGTCCCTCCATCTGGCTAGAGGAGAGTGATCTGATCCAGAGTGGGTTGGTCAGAGCCCTCATGGAGTGCGTCTCCTGCTCTTCCCTTCCCAGTCTGCGCACCAGCAACACCAGCCTTTTGTTCTTGCCCTCCCTGCTCACCCTGGTGAAAACAGCTTTGTCACTATCCGGTGGATGCAGGCACTGGTATGCGAGAGGCTCACACACACAGCAGTGCCTTGCTTTGCTAGGAATTAGGCCTGAGAGCTGACCCAGAACATTTCCTCGGCGGGTGCCACAGGCTGATAGAGGCTGAAAGAGAACTGCACCAAAACATCCCAGTGAGCTCAGGGGAGCCACCCAACACGTTGGGGGGGGGGGGAGGGGAGGGGGGACACACTCTCACAGAGACTTGGGCTGTTACTCAGAGCAGCTCTTTTCCAAGCGATGGGAAGATGTGGTGGCAAACGTTGGGAGTAAGACACCTGCCCTCTGCACTAAAACAGCCACAGGTCTGGGAGTGGGGGGTGCATCCCACTGAGTATTCTTACAAGGAGCAGCATGGTTTATAAGCATTTCTCTGGACCCCAGCAGTAGCGTGTCTGAGCCCCTCACTATCACTCCTGAATCCATCCTCGCAACACCCTGGGGGACAGGAAGTACCACAATCCCCATTTCACAGACAGGGACATTGAGGCCAACTTTTTCAACAGAGGCTCCAGCTGTCAGGGGCCTCAAGAGTTTGGTACCCGACTTGAGCCCCCATTTTCAGAAGTGCTGACCACCCTATGGTTAGCCTCTGGCTGGCTTCCATTCGGCACCCCAAATCAGGGGCCACTTTTGAAAATCTTGACCGAAGTGATTTGCCCAAGTCACAGCTGGAGTCTGTGGCCAAGCTGGCTATTGAGCCCAGGGCTCCTGATTCCAAGCCCAGTGCCTTAATGTTCAGGCCAGCCTTCCTCCCCAACATGGCAGGACCACACGCAGCTGCCTACATGTCAGTCTGTCAGCATCTGATCTCCCCTCAGTGCAAGCCTCAAACCGCACGCCGGCACTTCCTGCACTTAGCTGTTGGGTCTAACATGCCTTCCCCCCCCACCCCCAACGTGTTCAGATGTACACCAGATGGGCTCAGGACTGCATGAGACCAGGCCTTGCTGTCTCACTCAGCTCAGCACACGTGGAAACACGTCAGCACAGGTCACTGCTGGGGGTCCAGCCTTCATTAGGAGAGAACAATGCACATATATGCCAGAAAAGTGGGTCCTCGGTGCCAAGTCAACATGGTATTTCTTTCAGGCCATGGCAGAGGCAAGGGCAGCGCAGCCTCTGACCCACTGCAGGATGCTCTCAGGTCTGCACTTGGCACCACAACAGAGTTTGGCAAAGCCATTGTTTTGATCTATGTAACGCCGAAAGCCCATTCTGCTGCACCAGGCTTGGGCATGCCGGGATTTCCTGAGCCCAGAGCTCCTTCCCCAGCAGCAGCTGCAGGGGCTCATTGCCTCCACTCCCCTGACAGAGAAGCAACACAGCATCACGTTGTGTGATGCAACACAGCAATCCCCATTCTGTGGAGCAAGAGCCACAGTAACTGTGGTGGTTTAGGAAGCAGCTTCCCTCACTGATGACTGAACCCAGAAGAACTCACATTGTCAAACGGTCTCTGGGGCACTTCCTGGAAGATTAGGATCTGAGCGTGTCATCAGCTTTGCCAGGCTAGCAGGAGGCAATATAGGGAATGTCATGGGAGCACCGGCTGTGAGGTTGCACCCTGCTACCCCAGGCCCTGACTCTGCCAGCAGCAGGTGCCTTAGGGAAAGATGCATGCAGGAGTACTGGCTGTTGCTAGGGGTCACCGCTGTTGCAATCTGGGCATCTCCAAGTGGAGAGCAGCCTGCACCAGGGCAGGATGACATTGTAACCCAGTTGGAGAAGCAGAACTGTGAGGCGTGGAGGGAATGCAGGTGAAATGGCTGTCTGCATTGGGGCTGTGTGTCTGCAAGGGCTTGGGAGGTTTCTGTGCTCCAGCTGTTTCCTAAATGATATGACTTTGTGCAAACCCATCTCCAGCAGCAGCAGCTGTTCCCCCAAAGGCTTGGGAAATAAGTCACCATGGCACCACCACCATGGGGTCTGAACAGTGACAGCCTGCAGTGCGGGAATAGGCCTCCCTGCAGGAGCCCCCTGCCTGCCTCAGCATCGCACGTCAGGGGGTCCCTCTGTTATTCATCTTCTTGATGAATAGAGATGGATGTGTGACAGGTACAGCTGAAATGTACTATCCTTATTGAGCTGGGATTCTTCAAACAGCTCTGGACTGTGACACAAATTATACTTTTATGAGGCCCATTATGCCATCTGGATGGACTTAAACAGCCTTCATTGAGCTGGAGCAGGGGCTGCTTAAAGGAAGAAGAGTCTCAGCAGCTTCAGCTCGTTTGCCATCCTAAACTAAACATTTGGACTGAGCGATCTGGCGACAGGGACTCATGTCAGCAGCCATAAAGGGGCTACCAGTGGCAGGATGTGGCCAGCTGCCTCTCTCCCCCACTTATTGTGAGAAAAGAGGGGTCTTCGGCAGGGGTGCATACCCCCATGTACTCTGCCCTCCCTGCTTTCAGATTGAAAGTTCCTCTCCCCACATCCTCTTGATGACCACGACTGCCCAGGTGCTGTCCTTCCCAGGGGACACCTTGAGCTGAAACGGGGAGGTTAACCATGGAGGGTGCGGGAGGGTGGGGGGGAAGGCATGTTAGAGCGGAAGGAACCTTTGCCTTTCAAGACAAAATGAGAATTGTGTGTAAGGGGTCTTCCCCCTGTGTTTCCTTTGGGCTCCCCAAGTAGCTGCATTCAGGCAGCACTGTGGCCCAGGACTTAGTGCTCTCTGCTGGCCCTTGGGAGCTCTGGCTTCAGTTCTCACGCAGCCCAGAGGCAAGGAACAGGGAGCACGAGGCTGGAAGTGCAGGAGAAGGGGCTTGTGGAAATGAAGTGCTGGAGATGGATAGAGCACGTGTGCCCGTTTCCAAACTCTCCTAGCACAGAGCACAGCCCCAAGACCCTTGCCCCAGGCTCAGGCCAGGCTAGAGTGTACCAGAACTGTAACCGGGGAGAGGCTCTGTTAGGGTCCCCATCATCCCTTCAGGAGCAGCTCTCCTCTGCAGACTGCCTATTGGACCACAAGCCAGCCCTAACACAGGCCTATTCCAGGCTCGAGCAGCACAGAAAGCTGCTTCCCCTGCTAGGAGGTACTTGGTGTGGGGCTGACTCACTGCCCAAACCTGGCACTGATGAACTCTTCTTCCTGCCCACACAAGGGGCACCCGCTTCTCCCCTCCACCCCCGGAAAGACAAAATCAGGGGAGGGAAGCTGCTCTGCTCTCCCCCTGGTAAGCCAGCAGATGCCATGAATCTGCAGACAGTGCTGTGGAACACGCACCTCTGAGCAAAGGGTGGCATTCCTGCAGTGCTGCTGCACAGAGCCCAAGCCTCACCCCACCCACCGTCTGCTCCCCTCGACACCAGGAGCAGCCCCAAGAGGGGAGCTCAGGGGGGTGGATTTTTTTCTAATTCAGATGCCAGAGAGATGAATGAATGTGGAGTTAGGGGAAGGGGCTCACGAGGTGAGCCAGCCCAGTTCAAGCCTTACTAGTTCAAGCCTTAATTCCCTCCTAGCACGCCAGTATGCCAACAGCTCAGGCACCTGCAGCCTGCACCCCCGCACTGGGCTGGCAGAGGCAGCATTGCAGGAGGCATTTAGTGAGCTGAAAAGAAAGCACAGGAGCTGCGTGAAACAATTGGAATCTAAATAGATTCGAGTTCCACTCAGGCATTGTCAAGCCAGAACAAAAACCAAAGCAAAAAACCAGAAGGGGAGGGGATGGCTGTGTAGGCAGTGACTGGATAATACGCTATCAGCTGCATTAAGAGGAATTTGTTAGAAGGGCTTTCCCTGGGGGAGAGCTAATCTATTCTCTAGTTTATTATACCTCAGACACGAGTCTGCAATGCCTCCAGGGAGGAAAAATACAGAGGCTGCAAAAACCATTTGCTAAGGACCAGCAGGACGGGCTGAAGGTGGAGGACAGGGAAAACAGCTCTCAGCCCTTGTGCGGACCTGCCCCAGTTTATGCAAACTAAGAGTTCAGCTTCCCCCACCAGCTGTGCCACTGACCCACCTCTTAGCCCCAACCGCTCCAAACACCACTCTCTCCCTCATGGCACAGGGGACAGACAGAGGCGCTAAACAGAACCGCCTGCATGTCCTTCATCAATCAACGGTACGTGCTGTGACCTTGTTACCAGGATTAGACATAAATAGGAGAGCACAAGGGCAGTATGGCAGAATACTGCCCAGCGTGTCAAGCAGGGAGACACAATCTATGCTTTCACTATGCATACATCCACTACATGAGCTGCCCAGGGAAGGCAGTGTTGTCCATTCGTTAGAGCACCAGAGACCTACTGGCCATCACACTCCTCCCGTGCTGAGTATAAATGTTGCCTCAGAATGGTCCCCTTCCATCGGTTCTCTGTGCTGCATGGGACACAGGGCTCCCAGGAAGAAAAGCCAATTCAAATTGATCAGCATAAGATAAATCATGTGCCTGAGAGAAAAACCAACAACAAGGTGCAAGAGAAATAAAGTGCAGTGGGGCGTCTGCCCCACACTGGCAGCAGAGGGGTTAAAGCAGCCTCAGGGAGGCTGCGCAGGAGACAGCCAATTAGGAAAAGGTTTAGAGAGACAGCCAATCAGGGCCAGGCTGGGCCATATAAGAAGAGCTGCTGAACAGAACACTGTCAGTCACTCTCTGGAGTTTGAGGAATAGGAGGACTGACTGCCCTGAAGGAGGGAAGAAGACACAACACCATGGCCAGAGCAGTGCTGGGCAGATGAGTGAGCGCCCAGCTGACCGCTGCCAGACTGAGGCCTTGATACAAGGGTGGAAAAGGTGCTAGAGCTGCGGGGAAGAGGCCCAGGGAAACAGATGGCAGGGGTTGACCGTGATGCAGATTTTTAGGGCCAGAAAGCACCACTGTAATCATCTTGTCTGATGTCTTGCATAACAAGCCATAGAATCTCACCAGCAACTCCTCTACCAAGCTCATAACTTCTGTTTTGAGTTATTGCATATCGTTTAGACAGAGAATCAGTCATGATTTACAGACTTAAGTGATGGAGAATCCACCATATCTGTAGCATACATTGTTCCAATGGTTAATGAACCTCACTATTAAAACATTTCCCTTTGTTTCTAGATTAGATTTGTCTAGCTTCAGCTTCCAACCACTGTTTCTCATGATACAAGTCTAAAATTAACAAGTGCTCTGCCATAAGAACACTTCTGCCCATGTGGACCATGATCAAGTCACTAGTCACACTCTGTAAGGCAGGTTTTTCAGATCTTAAATCATTCTTGTGGCTCTTTTCTGAACCCTTACCCAGTTTGTCAGCATCGTTGTTAAAGTGTGGACACCAGAACTGGACACAATATTCAGTCATGGCCTCACTAATGCCACAAACAGTGGCAAAACATCCCTACTTCTACTAGATATTCTCCTGTTTATGCATGCTAGGGTCACATTAGCAGCTTTTAGTCACATCATCACACTTGGTATTCACCATGATTCCTAAGTCCTTTTCTGAGTCTAAAATACAGTTCCCACCCTGCTAACGTGACCTACATTCATAGCTCTTAAATGTCTGACCTTGCATCTAGCTGTAGTAAACCAGTCTAATGCTGCGTAGTGCTATTTATTCTTAAACAATGTCATGCAGTAAATCTAAATATGTTATGCCAACACAGTTACCATTGTTCACCAAACTTATGATCTCATCACAAAACGATATCATGTTGGTCTTTCCCCAGCTCTTTTGGTAACAAATCCATCGTCAGGGCTCTCCTTGGGTCATTAAACCAGAGTTCGTAGCCTTTCACTTTGGGCAGAGTGCGCATTTAGAACCAGTAGCTCCAAACTCCCGAAAGACTGCTGGAATATTAGTTCAAGAGGGAACAGCTTCGGGGGAGGGGGAAGGGGTTTACAAAGGACTAAGGCATTTGCCCTTTGATTCCTGAGCTGGAATTCATTACAAACATTGACAGTGTCCAGTGGCGCCTTCAGGAGAAGGCTTATGTGACCTTGAAATGAAGTACACACTGGATATCCCTATTTCCAGTCCAAGAAAGGGTGGACTCTGTGCTCCACCAAACACAACTCTGGTTGAGCCCAGAAGAGAAGCGTAGCCTGGGCTGGACCTGGAGATTGAGCCCAGGTCACACTCCAGGATAGGGTGCAACCCCTAGTCTATGGCTGGAGAGTGCAGAAGTGTGGCCCAAAAGCTGAATGAACTTGGAGGACACAATCACAATGGACATACAGGGGGGTAGCACTGGGGGAAAGCAAGAGCAATAAAACGAAGAAAAGCCCAGGACTGAATGAGCACAGACTGAGATCTCTCTGCAGAAGAACACCGTGGGTTGCCATGTTGGTGCCCCTTGGGCAAGCAGCTTAGGAGATACAATGGGCTAAATGGACAACCCTGAATTCTCATCTCATATTGAGCATGGTGGTCTCCTCAGCTCAGGCTGCTGTCAGAGGCACATTGCAGCATGACCAGAGGGGACAGCAACTCTGAGTGAGAGTGAACCAGTGGAGGAAGGTTATTGTTGCTGCTGCCGCCATTGCAAATCCTAGTCTGAGGTTTGCATGTCAAGACCACTCTGCACAGGGCAGGTTCCTGGAGCCCGAGCCCCAGTTTCACATTACAAAACATGGAACTGTCCCTGTAGTTCTACTGGTCATTGTGATTACGCCACTTCCCAGCGCCTGAACGCTCCTACTTAGTGGCTGAGTTTGGCCACTCAGAGAAAAACAAAAAGAACCCAACCAGCCTTGTTTCCTCCGTGAGTAATTGTTTTAATTAGCATTTGCTTTGATGCAGATGATTAGCAGGGGGCTGCTAGCAGAGTTTCCGTGGAACTTTTGCAGTGGGCAGACAGATAAGTGCAGCCCTTTGTACTGCTATAGCATTTAAACACTTTAATGTCACCTCCCTCAGAGCTGCCAGTCAGTCTTCATTAGGCCATTGGAGTCTCATCTAATTATGTCTGTGATTGAACCATTAGATGCAGAGGCGGAGGTGACTGCATGGAGGCCTTAACCGTTGCAACAAGATCAAGTTCATGAGCAAAATCATGAGGATTTCCTGACAGAAAAACACTCCAGTTCCCTCTCTAATCACCTGCACTCTCTAGCTACCAGATACCACTGCACAAGAGCTGCATCTCTCCTGCTGTGGAGAAAGGGGTGTGTGCGGGGTAAGAGCGTTTCTTGCTCTGAAGAGCTTCCAATGCAATTTTTTAAACAGATGCAACGGGTGAGTGTAGCAAACAGGAGGGAAGGGGCTGAGGGTGTCTAACAAGGCCATGCAGTTACACAGGTTAGCGACGCAGTCAGCTTGAGGGTTCCAACACAGCCAGTATTTTCCTGCTAGCAGTCAGTAAAGTACACCACCTTTTCAGCTGGGCCCCAACCTGGAAGGAACTTAGAAAATCCATGTGTAATGGTGACTGCTCATCCTTCACTAAGGTGCCTGTTGCAAAGTACCAAGCATCTTCTCTGCAAGGCTCTTATTAACTGGTACAGTCCCTGCCCAGGGAATTATATTAGCAGAGATAGGAAATCTTGCTAGGGTGAATGGAAGAGCAGAAAGTTGGGTTTTGGAAGCCACATGTCAAAGTGCTTTGGAGCCTGATAGACTGCTCTGAATTAGCAGGTCAGCACTCTGAGACCACTGTGCCGATAACAGGAACTCGCTTAGCCCCCAACTGGGTCTGAAGTTAGCCACAAAAATAAATAATCTGCCAATTAAAATTTCCCTGCAATAGGGCCCTGTGCTCTGCTCTGAAGGAGAGATTAGAGCCAATTTGATCAGAGCCAATCCATGATCCTATCAGGGTATTACAGTACAATTGAACTGGGAATTGAGAAAACTATTTTAATAGCTACAATCTTATCAGAAGTCAAGCACTAAACTCCAGGAGAGCCCATGACTCCTTGTGCTTTCTCTGCTGCAAGCCAACAATTGCAAAACACAGAATTCTTGAGGGTAAAAGTATTTTCACCTCTGCCCCCAGATTTATATACAACCCCCATCAATGGGAGCCAATAAAATTGTATTATTTATCAGGCACTGACTGCGTGCTGGGAGCTTTACGAACATCCCAGGAGACTGATCCTGCCTCAGGGAGTCTGTATTCTAGTTCAGACACAGAGGGCCTGGTGCCAGTGGAGTGGGGGGAGGCTGAGCTGGAGGTGGGAGTTGGCCACTCACTTTCTGACCAACTGATATTTACAGGACTGTGTCCTGGAAAGTGGTGACTCTGAAAAGGATTTAGGGGTCAGAATGGACAAGCAACTCCATCTGAGCTCCTAGTGCAATGCTGGAACATGCCAACGCACTTCTTGGCTGTAGAAACAGGAGAGGAGCAAGTAAGAGTAGGGATGGTTTTCCCTCTGGATACAGCATTGGTGAGACCGTTACTGGAATACTGTGTCCACATTTGTAAAAAGTTGTTGAAAAGGTGGAGAGGGTGCAGAAAAGAGCCACCAAATTGATTGAGGCTGAAGAAGCCATACAGGGAGATTTGAGGAACTTGTTGTCTTTAGTTTAGCAAAAAGACGAGGGTGAGGTGACTAGATTACAGTGTATAAGTACCTTCATGGGGAGAAAATACCCAGTACTAATGGGCTCTTTCACCTAGGGGAGAAAGGCATTATAAGAACCAGTGGCTTGGGGAAGTGCTGAATTCTCCATCTCTTGATGTCATCTAATCAAGACTGGCTAAAGCATAGCTTCCAGAAAGCAGCCAATCACAAGTTATTGGGCTCCATACAGGGGTAGGTGGGCGAAACGTAACAGCCTGCGATGCACAGGAGGTCAGACTGGATGGTATAATGGTCCCTTCTGGCTTTAAACTCGCTGACTCTCAGAATTTATTCAACCCCTGCAGTTTCTACCACCTATTTGAGCTCATCCTCCTCTCTCATCTAATTGTTAGTCCTCCATTGGCAGGGAGTCTGGGTTAGCCCATCTGACAGGAGGAGCTTGACTGGAGTTGCCGCCTCAGCAGAATGGCACAGGGACAGTCACAGCAGGCAGAGCCCCTCTGATGTCAGCTCTTCACCATGGGATTGCCTCAGGCTGGTCCATTTCTACCACTCAAATAGTTGTAAGGAGAAATCAGCATTGCAGGGGAGGGAAGAATGGAGCTGCTCCCTGTGGGGGCACTGTAAGGGCCCGTCCCCATTGTCAGCCTTCCCTCCCTGCATAAAGAGTTTCTCCCCTCAGCCTCCGGCAAGGAGTGGCACCCCCGATGGACACCATGGGCTGGGCACCATGCCTGGTTGTGAGCACTTGTGCTGAGTACTTTATTGGGTGGCACAGAGCTGCTGGCAGAGTTTCCCTGGGAACTTTTGCAGTGGGCAGAATGGGTCAGACCCCACGATACAAACACAGGGAGGGTTGGAGTGAGGGTCTGTGACAGGGTGTAGTAGGCCCAGAGGTCCCCTGCTGGAGGTCTTGTGGTCCTACCACACCCATTCCAGAGGGGAGCAGTGGAGGTGAATCCTTCAAGCTGCTCAGAGTGGCTATGTGAGAAGCAGTCAATTGGAAAGCGGCTGCAGGGAGCAGGCGATCGGGGCTCGGTAGGGCCATATAGAAAGAGCTGCAGTCACCAAGGCCCGATCGGTCGCTGTTTGGAGATGCAGGAGTGAGGACTGTGTTCCTGGCTGGCTGAAAGAGCGGCAGGACCACAGACAGATCAGTTGCTGGCCGGGACCGGGACTGCGGGAAGTAAGAGGGAGCTCCTGGCTGGCTCCTGGGGCTGAGTAAAAGACTTCAGCCCTATGGTATGGGTCAAGCATTTGTGAAGCTGCTGGGGCCACGGGGAAGCGGCCCATGGAACTGTAGCAGCGTAGTGACTAATTAAAGGGGACGCAGTGGCCCATGGCTGCTATTCAACGGATCCTCCTGGGCCGGGAGCTGGAGTAGTGGGCGGGACTGGGTCCCGTCCACACCCCAGCCACTAGGGAAGTGGCTTAAGCTCTGAGGAATGGAGTTGAGAAGGTCCAGAGAAGGGGCAGCATATTGAATTGTGAAACACTCCCAGGAGGAGATCAGATGGTTTAGTGACCCAGCTGCAGAGCTGGAACCAGAAAGGCCCAGAGCAGATGAAGACAGTGTCTCCAGGGAGGAAGCACTGTAGGTAGGTTCCCATACCAGGGCTGGGACAATGTAAAGATTGAGGCCGGGAGGGCTACAGAGATACCAATGGAGGGGTACCGGGATAGGCCCCTGTTGGATTGTATGCCTTGGAAGGGGTCTGTTTTGTTTCATAAAGTGGAGAAAGCAAGGGCTGTTCACAGGTGGCACCACGTGGCTTCAGTATGAAATCTGCAGCTGTCCCCACATCCACCAACTGAGGACAACTTGGTGGATACCCGCAAGGCCAGAGGCCCAGCTGGCGGTAACTGGGTACTGCTGGGAGGGGGCCCATGCGGCTGGGTTCTCAGTGGGTACAGATTGGGCACTGCTAGCTCCTGCCTGCTGTACACTAGTAACAAATTGCTTGAAAGAAAAACAAACACTAGCAAAGGAGCTAACCAGGAACAGATGAGACGCGCCTCTGCTGGGGACGCTGTGGGGAAACAAATCCATGTCTTTGCTGGGAAGTGCTAAGCATGTTTTAATGAGCCTCCCACCTGTTCCCCCAGCAGGAACGCCAGGCAATGACAGCAGGAGGGGGAGGAGAGAGGCCCAGCCCACTTCGGGGGAAAGAGAGGAAGGGGCACTAGACATTAATTGGCTGGTTTTTCTCCTGGGGTGCTGGCTGGATATCAAAGGCCATCTCCCTGCATGGGCCGAGTCCCCCCTGCACACGGCATAACGACATTTCCATGCTGTGCACTGAGATCCCAATTAGAGCCACGACAGCTCGCCACACGGCACATTTTAATCAATTTGCCTTTCCTGTGGAAGAACAGCTCCGCTGACAGAGTGCGGCTACGCAGGGAGGGCGGCCGATCCCAGGCAAGCTGCCTCTTCTGTCAGCTCGAGCCAAGGGCAGAGAAGCTAGTTCTGGGCCTTCACCCTGGCTCAGGGACAGGGGAACAGCAGCAGCTCCCTCCACACAGTCCCCTGGATGCTTCTGGCAGGAGGCCAGAGTAGCAGCTTGGCAGCTCCTTCCTTGCCAGGCTAAAATGACACCTGTGGATGAGGGCAGCAGCTAAAGCAGGCAAGTCACAAGCCACCTGTGGGTGTGAATCTGATGCACTTGCCCTCAAAGCTCAGCTCATTCATTTGCCAGCACTTCCCTGGGGTTCAGCACTATGGAATCCCACCACCCGAATCTCCCATTCACTCCTTTCTGTCTCCCCCCGAGCAGCCGGAGTGGAACAGAGCCCTGCAGAGAGAGGCCAGGCAATACTAGCTGCAGGTGGGGACCAGCCCCACCATGGAGAAGACAAGCAAATGCACAGGACCTACAATGTGGGCTTAGCTACCCTCTTATCCTGGTGCTGATGGCCACTGACAGTGGACACTTCAGAGGAATAGGTAAACCCCCGCATTGCACTCAGCTGAGCACTGGGGGGGCGGGGGGGGCGCGGCACCAGACACCCCCACCCCAGCAGCTTGTAGCCTTGGGGTCAGTGAAGGAAAAAATACATAAAGACCCGTAGGAAAAGAACAGAAAATGGAAAAAAAGAAGAGACAAGGCAGCTGTCAGGTCACTCATCTGCTCATCCAGCCCAGGGGCTCCAGCAAAAACCAGCTGGGAATCCTGGCCTGAGCTGCTAATTGTCAGTAGGGACTGGTCCCCAATGGTGCCTTGAGCTTATTCCTCCCTCTCTCGAACACACCCATTGCTGTAGCAGCCTCATAGGTTAGCACTGGTTGAGTCCTAGCAGTGTGTCTGATTAATTTCAAGCTGACCTTCCAACAGCCAGCACCTAGCACTCCTCCCCAATGAATTGCACCTGCCATTGTTCTCCCAATGACCTAACTTTGCTGGTTCCTTCCCTCCTCTTGACTGACCTAAATAATGTTGCATCTTCAGCAAATTTTGCCCCCTTGCTCTTCCCCCTCCTTTTCCAACTCATTAAGGCATTTATAGAACATGGGGCCTTGTGCTGATCCTTGGGCCAACCCACTATTAACCTCTTTCCCTGCTGAGAATTGGCCATTTAGTCCTAACACTGCTTCCTATCTCAGAAAGTTTTAATCTACAAGAGAACTTTACCTCTCACCCCAGAGGTGACCGTTTCCTTAACAGCCTCTTGTGAGGGACTTTATCAAAAGCCTTTTGAAAGTTACATAAATTCTATCCACCAGGTTTCTCCACACTTCTGTTAGCTCATTTAAAGGTGTCTGATGGGTTAGAGAGCCAAGAAAAGCCTTGGATTCTCAGCTTCTTTCTTGTTCCCAAGAAACAAATGCTCCCATTTCCCCTTCTGAATGGGGCCAGGGAAGGGCGTGTGGCCACGACACAGCTTCTTCCTATGGTAGCTCTTGCTGACATGCTGGGGTAGCGGGTCTGAGGGGCTGCCTCGCCCTCACTCCTGGAAGGGTGTTTGCTCCAGACTGGGGTGTTTTCTCCTTTCAGAGCAGGGTCTTTGCGAGAGGTGCCCTTCTTAAAACTGCCAGAGAAGCAAGGCTGGTGCAGCAGTGAAGGGAGCCAGCCCTAGCACTGGCTGCAGGCCCTCGCCAGAAAAATAGCTCTGCCATGATGGTATTAAGAGATGGAAAAACCCTAATAGGTCTCATCTAATCCATCTTCATATCCATATCACCCTCCGTGTAGGATTGTCCCCGGCAGCATACATTTCCAAGGCTTTCTGGAGCTCACTTGTAACTCACTCAAGGAAAGGAGGCTCTCACTCTTTCCCCATAGGCTAAGATCCTCACTGCCCTAGATCAGTGCAAGCATAAGGGATGGAGTGGGAACAGCAGCCATAGCTGCCCTGAGATTCGCTGGAGTCCCCAGCCTTGAGAGCACAGGACTTGCTGACACAGCCTCTGTTCAAAGCTTAATGTGAGGAGAAAGCTGTTAGCCCTCTCTTCCCTGACTGACATCCTGGAGAGAGCTAGCACCCGTCCTAAGGGATTGGGGGTGTGGGCGAAACAGTACATCTGCAGGGACTGGGGCAGGGGTGGCCGTCTGTGCCAAGGACCAGGGAGCTGGAGGGAGACAACCTGAGCAGGGGTGATTCTACTCATCGTTTCCCTCCTGAGTGCTGAGCTCCCCCTGGCAACCCAGATCATCCTCCCCTCACTCTGCTCCATCAGGGGCTCTGGGCCTATTCTAAGGGGTGGGCTGTTGAGTTGTGCAGATTCTCTGCCGGCAGCAGCTACAGTAAACTGCTGATGACTCTGCAGGATCAAGCCCCCCAACTTCTTGCACCAACGAGCACCTGCCAGGCTTTCAACCCTAGAACCCAGTTTCCCAACAGCAGCCTGACTTCTGTTCCCAGCAAAGCTTCTGAAAGAGAGTAACCGAGGACTCAGTAGGCTGCGGCCTGGAGAATTGGTTTGTCCGTCTTCCCCACCACCTTCTCTCCAAGCATTTGTAAATAAATCCACTGCAACTGTGATCTCAGCCTCTGCACAGAGCTGTATTTGCCAAGCAGACTTGAGAGAGAATGGGAGAAGAGCCTTCTTGATGAGCCTGACCTCCTATAGCTGCTGGGCACCTCAGGCCTTGGCACTTCTAGGTAGCTTCACTTCAGCCTTCTCCGAATGAAGATCTACTTCCATACAGGAGAGAGAGTGATCTGAGACATTAGTGTTTGCTCCTGTTCCCACTGGAGTTCTCCCCATCAACTTCAGCAGGAGCAGGACCTTAATGTGAGGGTTGAGGAAGCACACCCAGAATAGCTGGCTAAGATGCTTCATGTCCGTTCACAGCTGCAGCACAAGGGCCTGGCTCAACTGCTGTAGGGTATATGAACAAATTGGGCCCTCACGAACCAGGCACCACTGAAAAAAGGGTATCCCAAGTGACCATTTCCCTGGCCCGATGAGGCTCTCCCCCAAGTCTGTCTGGCCATGGGCTGTAGGGAAGGATGTAAACACTCTGCAAGGCTTTCATCTAGCAAGAATATGCCCAGAGGCTCTTCTGGGAGGCAGACATGGAGAAGGGTGGGGAGAGGCCAGTCTGGTGCATTGGAACCTTTCTGCAGGCTCTGCTCCTTTTTATTTCCAAGGGGAGCAGTAATCGGACCCTCAAGAACTGGGAATATCTAGTGCAGACTCTGGCATTACAGGAATATAGCCCCTCTGGCTCAGGGTATCAATACATGCCCATGGAGCCTGCACAGACGCAGGGGCAGGGAGTGTGAAGCCATCATCTCCACAGAAGGGAATCCCATTATCAGGCCCTGTCATCTCAGAGACGCTACTGACACAGGGCACGTTTTAGAGCCTCATTAACACCCTGCGAAGAGGCCTCGCAGTGGCAGATTTGATTTAAGGTTCATTCCCAGGCTGTGATTTAAGGGAAGATTTGCTTAATGTTCTTTAACAGACTCTTCTGACTGAGAGCTTGAGTGCGGCTTAATGATGGCCTTATTCACTGGGATGGGCCAGGCAGGTGCTGGGTGACAATAACTCAGACACAGTGGGGGAAGTGCACATCCCACCAGGGTGGTTATCACGCCTAGCCCCCATGGGCTTAAGAGCACAGTCCCATCTCTGAAACAGGCCCCTGGCCACCTCTCCTCCCCTCTCCAGGAAGCAGTCAGTCAGATGTCTTTTGGCTCTTTTGGGGTAGGGGACTGGACAGGAAGGACATTTCCTGGCTCTCTTGGAGTAGACAGCTGTGTCCCTATTCTTTTAGCGGAATATAGTGGGAATCAACTACTTTCCCCTTGCCTTAGGAGATGAAGGGGAGAGCGAGGGGAAAACCAGAGAGGAATGTACCCAGCTGTGCAATAGTTAGAGCAAGGCATTTGGAAGCAGGACTCCTGAGCTCTATTCCCAGCTCTGCCAGCGACTCGACGTTGTGTGATCCCGCGTCTCTCTAACACAGAGGTGATTCTACCCCCTGCCCCTTGTGGGGGGTGAGGGAATGAGAGGTTAATGTTTATGAAGCACCTGGAGCTCCCTGGCTGAGGGGGCTATGGCAGGGCCAAGCATGCAAACACACTCTCCCAGCACACAAGAGAAGACAGCAGGCCAGAGAGGGGTTTGTCATATTTTAATGACGTTGATCTTTGGTGTTTCCCTCGTTAGCACTCAGACTCTCCCCCTACCCTCCCGCCACAAGCTTGCTGGGATGGAGAGTTACAAACGAAAAGGAAAATCACATTTTAGACTAAAAACAAAATATCAGAGCCTTGATTTCTCCACTAGAAACTACATGTACAAGGTCAAGATTTCACATGCAACACCTTACGTCACAGACCCATACCTCATGCCCTGACCTGGAGCTGGAAAATCACCCCCTCCTCGCCTCAAGGGAAATGCAGCCAGCCAATGGTGCCATGATACTGGCAGGCTTTGCCAAGATGGCTCATTCATGTTAATATTGGCACAGCTGGCGGTGTGAAGATATTGGAGTATCCTTGTGCTAACTGCATCCTTACCAGGGGGAGCCACGCCCACCTCACTCCCACACCCTGCATTTGCCCCTATTCTCTCTCCCCATCGATAGCAGCTCGGTGCTAAACTGACACTCAAAGAAAAGGTCCTCACTTCTGAGAGGCTCCTGGGTATATAAAGGATAGTGAAGCTTAAGCCTGGCTCTTTTTACTCCAGCTCTGCCCCGGGAAGACTGCAGACTGGATAGGAATAATGTTCTCTCTAGTCTCCAAAATGCTCTACCCTCCCCCTCCCTTCCCAAGGGGCACTAGGGCCATGCCATGGAGTGGGACTGTGGCCTGGAAGACTCCTCCACTCTACCAACAGAGCTGGGGCATCAAATCCAGGATATGCCCAATAGGGTTGCTTGTCTCTGGAGGACACTGCAGGGCCCTTCCCTGATATTTGTTCTTCTGCTCAATCCTTGGGGCTGGTGGCAAGCAGGGGGAAACGCTCATTTGACAAACAGTAACATTTAGAGCACTGCAGGGTTAGGGCTAAGCCCAGGGATTCCCAGTCAGCTGGGAAATTTACACAAGGCTCAGATGAGCCTTGTTAGGGATCGTTAATGTTCTCATAGAAACTGCAGCAACATGGGTGCCGGAAGCAAAGACCAAATAAAGCTTCTTCCTCCTGGGGTCCCTATAGATTTGATAGCCTCCCTTCCATTTCTGCCCCCTCCGCATAGGTACAGGTGCCCCCTCAATTACCATCATCCTATCAGAGCCACAATACCCCCACTCTTCCAGCTCCTGATCAGCTGTGAGGTACAGGTCTCTGCTTAGCAGTACAAGGGTAGCACCAAGACACAATTCATCTCTACCTGTTCCGCGACTCCCCACTGGTGCTGTCGTTACTATAGTAGTTGGTATTGTCGGGAAGATGGTTATTATTGGTTAGGTCACTGTATTCAATTGGTCCCTCAGTGTCCATAGAGGACTGGGACTGCTCTGGCAGATCCAGTCCCTCGGCTCCTTGTCCTTCACGCCTGCCAGGAGCTGTCTGCGGGCTCTGGCCATGCTCTGCCAGCTGCATAGACTCTGAAAGGATCCGTCCCTCCAGCTCGGCTGCCAGCTCACGCGAGGTGGACTGCTGCATCAAGGCACCATCAGCTCCCACGGATTCCACACCAGTCTGAGAGCTGCGGTGAATCCGGTGACTCACAATAATGTTGTTGCCAAAGCCGCCCATGGATGCCATAGTGGTGCTCTGCTCCCGCTGGACCACAGCAGTCATGCCACCCTCAGCCATCAGCCTTTGGATCCTGCTGAGGGCATCGTCCCCACTGGCTCCATATTCTGGACCTTCACCTGGAGGAGAGAACATAAGTAGTGGCTTGAGTGCACAAAACACAAGAACTATGGGACAAAGAAAACCATGCTGGCCAACTAGAACGGAGGAAGCAGAATGGTCAGATGCAGCATGGTGCACGTGGACTAGGACAGGTCAGCGACAAGGCACACTAGCTCCTCTGCAGATGTGCAGGGTTTGCGCCAGACAGACCCTGGAGTTTTAACTTTTATTCAAGTGCCAAACAAGAGAAATTCAACTCTGAGACCACACCATCCTGCAGAGAAGAACATCTGCCCAAGCCACAGGCCCCCAAAGCCGCCAGCCCATAGGACAGAGGACTGAACAATCCCTGCCAGCCAGCATTAGGGATGGGTAACGCTGCCTTGTCTAAAGGCCCCTAAGGGTGGGACACTTGAGGTAAAGCTCCTCAAAAAGCCACGGGTAAGTGTGTCCATGGTATCTACATCCTCAATAACCCACACCCTGCACATGCTACTCCTCTTCCCCGCTACACCAGGGAGGGGAGCAGTCACCCCCCCTCACCCCCAGAGCACTGTGAGTCAAACTCCCCTATTGTGCTCCACCTAATCTAGAAAATATCCCATAGTGGCAGGTCCTGTTTCCTGAGGGTCAGTGCACCAGCCGTGAGCTCACAGGCTGCAATAGGTCCCAGGCCAGCAGACCGGCCCCCGGGCAGACCCTGCCCCCTCTAAGGCCATGGAGACCAAAAGACAGACTGTGCAGCACGTCTGGTGGGCAACAAGCTGCTAAGCACAGCACAGCCTCCCCCTCGCGCGGCTGCATTCTGCACGAGCTGCAGCACAGGAGTGTTTCCCAATGAAAGAGAGGCAACAAGACCCATCCCAGAGCCGGCTGGCAAAGAGTCCTGGAGGCCCTTCTCTACCACATGTTCACACCCACCCTGGGCTCCCGCAGGCTCTAGCAAAGAGAAACAGCATCCCTGAGACACACAGCAGAGTCTGAGGGGAAGCTCTTATCAAGCCATGCAGGTGTCGAGTGAAAAGGTCACAGAGACAGGGAGTTTCTTCCCAGCTCTGAGAAAGGTCAGCGAGTCCCCAGGACCCCGAGGGGAAGAGCACAGCTCAGCATGCACTGCAATAAACCAAATGCTTTGCCAAGTGGCGAGAGGGGCTAAGAACTCACCTCTAGTGCCCTTCCTCCCTTACCCCACCAAGAATCTTCCAGATCGGGTCCCCCAGCCCCCTCCAATCAGAGGGAGAGGCCAGGGTTGGAATGGATAACGATCCATTGCTATGTGCACAGAGCAATCACAAAGCAAGATCTGTGCCTGCAGATCACCACAGCAGAAAAGACTCAACAGTCTAAGCATATGCTCTATGGAGAAAAAAATCCTACAAGAAATAAAGCCTAGCAAGAAGAAAAAGTAGTCACCAGTGCAGACAGGTCTGGCCCCTGATCCTCTCACTCCATTAGCAGTAAACCTCATCCACACTGTGCAGGGAAAGCTTCTGATTCACTGGAATGGGTTAGAATCATTCCGCAGAGGGATGCAGTAGCCTTCCTGATTCTTATTAAAGAGATAAATCTCACTCCCAGCTCTGGACTGATTAGAACAGAGGAGAAAGGAGCCAGCTTCTCTGGCACCAGGGGAAAGAATACAAATATGAGCAAGACAATAGGGAGTGTGTGTTTGTGTGGGGGGGGCCACGGGTATTTAAAAACCAACAAAACACTGAACTAGAGGGCAAAATTGGCCCTGCTCCTGGCAGTGGCTTGGATAACATTGCTACAATGAGGGAGCAGAGAGAGATTCATCCTGGTCCACACACAATTTTTGTACCATTGTAACTATTTTGATCAGAGTGGTAACGTTTCTTTTTTTAAACCCTGTTACGCTAATACAGCCTGCCAGATTTTACTATTCATGGCACCAACATGAAGAGCTGGGCACTTCATAGACAGAAACAATTACCAGATCCCTGCCCCATAGAGCTTACACTACTAGGCAATACACAGACTAAAGCAGTGGGGGATGGGATGCAGCAACAAGCAGGACTGGATGGGCAGGCTGAGCGCCTGGCTTGGTTTGGCAGTTTCACTTTGGAGGGATGGATGCTGTAATTTACTGACATTACTCTGAGGAGGAAGGTCTGGTTTGTAGAGGAGAGGGTGGAGGATGCAGATAGGTGGCTGCACAGAGTAAGGCGCAGAGCTGATAGAGTGAGAGGATGACAATAAGGGAAGTCTGGGTGAGGAGGAATCAAGCGCAGAGAGGCAGACAGGCTGTGCAGCGCTATGAAGAGAAGGAGGAGCCTGCGTATGATATATGACCGATGGGAACTAGTGTTTGGACTAGCAGGGCCAGATGTGGTAAGAGCAGCAGCAGGGAAGATAATCTTTGTGGCAGCATTCCAGGGAACATCTGGGAGGCCAGAGAGGAGGCAACCACAAGAATCAGGGACCCAACAAGGGTTCTAGCCATGGGGACAGAGATGAGGAAGTAATTTTGAAGATGCTGCGAAGGAAGAAGGGCAGGAATTAGAGACTGCATCAATGTGGGAGAGATGGAGGTGAGAACAATGCTGAGGCTTGAGCTTGCTGGGCAGAATGTCATCAGAAAGAACCTTACAATGGAATTCCAGCCTCACAGGGCAGAGATGCTGGTTATTTCAGCTAGGCATTAACCTCTCTTCCTGCATTGCACTGGGGAATGACTGGAGAAGTGAGACAGACACACACACGGACAGGAACCATACAGGAGCACGCTAGCCACAGAAATGAAATACAAGGTTGTGGG
The DNA here is from genome assembly GCF_965140295.1 of Lepidochelys olivacea. NCBI lineage: Eukaryota > Metazoa > Chordata > Testudines > Cheloniidae > Lepidochelys > Lepidochelys olivacea. The sequence goes on from NC_140416.1 coordinate 55,923,327, forward strand.
CAAAGCTGAATCAGGTGGTTAGCAGCTCTGAATTCTTCCTTTCTGGAGGCAAGTGAAAACCAGGAGAGCCCCAGGGCAGGTTGTGGGGGACCCATATCTTACTGCTGCAGCATGGGTGTGGATTTTGGGGGCATGGATGGTGAAGTTCTGAATCCCATGGATTGGTCTGGATGGGCCTAGGGCATCTGCCTAGGGCAATGGTTTTCAAACTTTTTTCATTTGCAGACCCCTAAAAGATTTTGAATAGAGGTACAGACCCCTTTGATCTTAGACAGTCTGCAGATCCCCAGGGGTCCACTGACCACAGGTTGAAAACCATTGTTCTAAGGCCATGACAACCTTTCGCGGACCCCTTAGACATAGTCTGGGGACCCCCATAGGGGGTCCGCGAACCACAGATTGAAAACCACTAGTGTAGGGAATGCTCTCCAGGACCATGGGAAGCAGAGGTGCTTGAAAAGGGCAGAACATTCTGGGGCAGAGTTTATTTTGGTTGAATTATATGTTTTTACTTCTGAGGTGTTGTGGCCAAAGGCTCCTGGAAGCTAAACATCAGCCCAACTGAAAATGAGACTTTTAGCACCAGTCTGGCCCAGTGACCAAGATCCCAGAACAATTATTATAAGGAGCCCCCAATAAACCAGCCCCTCCATCACTAAAGAGGCAATGAAAACACAACAATGCCTCCTAAGAGGGTACATGGAGCACTAGTGTATGTAAGGCAAAGATGCAGGCCCTCAGGAGAGAAGGTACTTCCTTTCATCCTGACAGGACCCTATACAGGGCAGCAGACACGGACCCTCAGCTGCTGCAGGCTGGGAGGATATTCCACCTAATGACTGATCACAGTGCATACTCTTGGGACCAGAGTGCAGCTCACAAGTCTAACCCTCACAGCAGTCACGCTGCTGTCTACAACTGCTTTTCAAGGGCAGCCACATGTAAAGTGCATTGCACTAATCGAGCCGAGATTGCATGGGTGCAGGTCACCACAGTACAGAGGGTATCTTCAAGAGAGATTAAATCCCAAGTGAAGAAAGTTTCTTCTAACCACCACCAAGACATGAAATTCTATGTTCAGCTCTTGGTGGCCATTCTCACAGCATCTACCTAGCTGCCTGGGGCAAACGGTAAAGGGAGGACATTCATTGAGCAAGCAAGTTCCTCCAGACATTTCCCCCCGTCTCTGGGCAACACTCCCACCTTTTAGAGATATAGCTTCGGTCAGCATCTCATCCACTGCTAGACAGAGACTGAATGGCTTTGGTAAGAATATCAGGAGCATACTGATCACAATTCAGACCACATGTGAATAACAGTCCTTTGTTACTAAGTATCTGGCAATGCTGGAAATATAAAGCATTAGAAATCCAGAGTATTGGTTAGGGGCATGCAAACCAGTTCCTAACATTAGAGGCTGTAAATACCTGGTATTCTGCCCCCCCCATGCATACCCTGGGGCTACAAGTCAGCCAGGATTGTCAGCTGGCACAGGCACCAACTTTCTGATTGCCCTGGGGGTGCTCGACCCGTGCTTCGCCCCAGGCCCTGCCCCCACCCCACCCCTTTCCCCAAGGCCCCCACCCCACCACACTTCGCTTCTTCCTGGCTCCACTCCTCCCTTTTCTGCTGATCTTCTTCTGGTGGGCAGGAGATGCCGGGGAGGAAGGGGGCGCAGCTGATCAGTGGCGCCCACCAATGAGCGCTGAGCACTTTTTTTCCCCCATGGGTGCTCCGGAGCTGGAGCACCCATGGAGTCGGCACCTATGTCAGCTGGTACTCCTGCCTCTGACACGCTCAGACGTTAATAGCAAGTGCTGAATATGAGCACTCCCTGCAAGCAGCCTTCAGGCAGATCCTGCCATACCACCTTTAACTCCCCCCCCCCCGCCCTTTAATTCAGATCATGTGCTTCACTAAGCTACGGCTGGAGTGGAATTCCGGGGTTTGAGGCAGTTGCCTGCTCAGAGAACAAGGGCTGATTCCTCAACAGCAGGCCCTGCTGCTCAGCAATTTATCACATCAGGAGCGATCCTATTAAGAAACCCGAAAGTGCAGAGAAATGAGTGCTAGAGCTTCTAAAAAAAGGCCAGTGGGGACTGGCCTGCAATATCATTGCTGCGCCCACTGGCTTGGTCACTCCAGTCTCTTACCACATACAGCTGAGCAGCGCATCTTGCGCTTTCCTTGGTCCAGCTTGTTACTTTTCTTTCTCCCTCCTCTCAAATGTATAGCAATTGCCTCAGCTAAGAGGCAGCAGAGAGTGTCTCACACAGTCTGTCTCATCAGTTGGATAAGATCAGGACAGCAGGGAGGGAAAGCGGGGCTGGCGATTGGGTGTCTCACTACGTCTTACATCTCTTTCAGGCTCCACTGGGGTTTTGGCTGGTGCTCAGTGTGAGCAGAGAGCTAGTATAAGAGGAATGAGCTAAGTGACAGGTCAATCCACTTTTCCATTAAGAGGCTGTTTGCTCTCTCCTCACCTTTAAAGCTCAACAAATGCATTGAGACCTCCTGGACCCTGCAAGGGCCCTCACGCACACTGCTCAGAGGGCGGTCTGGAGGTCTGGGTCCTGCAGCTGACCCCTACATTGCCTTTCTTAGGAGGGCTGAGTCAGCCAGCTCAGCAGAATGCAGATTTCTCACGGATACTAGTATGACACGCACAAGTAACATACTCCCTTTTGTTTCTCGATGGGACATGACCCTGTGACTCCCCAAAGGTGAGTCTTTCTGAAACGGTCTCTGCTGCACTAGGTCTTGGGAACATTGTCCCCATGGCACCCCTTTCTTGAGTGCTGGTGAATTTTCCACAGTGCTAAGCATCTCCTGAGAAAAATGTCTGCATGATCCCAAGCCCTTCCTTGTGGAACACGGTGCTCTTTACTAACAGCTCTCCTCAGAATACCGGGACAACTGGCATAGCAGATGGCTTTAGCTAATGTTCACATTGCAGCAAAATGGTCTAGTCCAGGAGACAATGGCAATTCTTTGTGGGCCAGAAAAGCAGCAAAGACCCCACATCACACCAGAGGCAGAGAATTCAGATTAGCAGGCAGCCAGCTCCGCAAGTGAGGGTACTGAGTGGAATGTGAATGTGGACGTATCACACAAAGAAGGAACAGCTGCTCATCTTCCACCTGGGTTGCTCCAATGTCAGAATTCATCTTGCAGCGAAACTGACCTTGAAACACCTGAACTGCTTTGCCATTCACCTGGGATAGGGATAAACCAACTCCACTCAGTCAGGCACAGAACAGGATCACTGAGCCCAGCAAATAGCCCAAACCCAGCAGGCTGGGACTCCTTCAAGGAATGCAAACATTAAACAGAGCTGCCCATAGCATCTAAGTTGTAAGGAACTTCCCAAGCGTCCAAAAGATTCCTATTCCTATTCCAAAACAAATGCAAAGCCATAGGCAGAGCTTATAGATACTTATCCCAAAGAGTAGGGGATTCATAGAATATCAGAGTTGGAAGGGACCTCAGGAGGTCATCTAGTCCAACCCCCTGCTCAAAGTAGGACCAATCCCCAATTAAATCATCCCAGCCAGGGCTTTGTCAAGCCTGACCTTAAAAACTTCTAAGGAAGGAGATTCTACCACCTCCCTAGATAACGCATTCCAGTGTTTTACCACCCTCCTAGAGAAAAAGTTTTTCCTAATATCCAACCTAAACCTCCCCCACTGCAACTTGAGACCATTACTCCTTGTCCTGTCCTCTTCTACCACTCAGAATAGTCTAGAACCATCCTCTCTGGAACCACCTCTCAGGTAGTTGAAAGCAGCTATCAAATCCCCCCTCATTCTTCTCTTCTGCAGACTAAACAATCCCAGTTCCCTCAGCCTCTCCTCATAAGTGATGTGTTCCAGTCCCCTAATCATTTTTGTTGCCCTTCGCTGGACTCCCTCCAATTTATCCACATCTTTCTTGTAGTGTGGGGCCCAAAACTGGACACAGTACTCCAGATGAGGCCTCACCAATGTCAAATAGAGGGGGACGATCACGTCCCTTGATCTGCTCACTATGCCCCTACTTATACATCCCAAAATGCCATTGGCCTTCTTGGCAACAAGGGCACACTGCTGACTCATATCCAGCTTCTCGTCCACTGTCACCCCTAGGTCCTTTTCCGCAGAACTGCTGCCTAGCCATTCGGTCCCTAGTCTGTAGCTGTGCATTGGGTTCTTCCGTCCTAAGTGAAGGACCCTGCACTTATCCTTATTGAACCTCATCAGATTTCTTTTGGTCCAATCCTCCAATTTGTCTAGGTCCCTCTGTATCCTATCCCTGCCCTCTAGCGTATCTACCACTCCTCCCAGTTTAGTATCATCCGCAAATTTGCTGAGAGTGCAATCCACACCATCCTCCAGATCATTTATGAAGATATTGAACAAAACCGGCCCCAGGACCGACCCCTGGGGCACTCCACTTGACACCGGCTGCCAACTAGACATGGAGCCATTGATCACTACCCGTTGAGCCCGACAATCTAGCCAACTTTCTACCCACCTTATAGTGCATTCATCCAGCCCATACTACTTTAACTTGCTGACAAGAATACTGTGGGAGACCGTGTCAAAAGCTTTGCTAAAGTCAAGAAACAATACATCCACTGCTTTCCCTTCATCCACAGAACCAGTAATCTCATCATAGAAGGCGATTAGATTAGTCAGGCATGACCTTCCCTTGGTGAATCCATGCTGACTGTTCCTGATCACTTTCCTCTCATGTAAGTGCTTCAGGATTGATTCTTTGAGGACCTGCTTCATGATTTTTCCGGGGACTGAGGTGAGGCTGACTGGCCTGTAGTTCCCAGGATCCTCCTTCTTCCCTTTTTTAAAGATTGGCACTACATTAGCCTTTTTCCAGTCATCCGGGACTTCCCCCGTTCGCCACGAGTTTTCAAAGATAATGGCCAATGGCTCTGCAATCACAGCCGCCAATTCCTTTAGCACTCTCGGATGCAACTCGTCTGGCTCCATGGACTTGTGCACGTCCAGCTTTTCTAAATAGTCCCTAACCACCTCTTTCTCCACAGAGGGCTGGCCATCTATTCCCCATGTTGTGATGCCCAGCGCAGCAGTCTGGGAGCTGACCTTGTTCGTGAAGACAGAGGCAAAAAAAGCATTGAGTACATTAGCTTTTTCCACATCCTCTGTCACTAGGTTGCCTCCCTCAATCAGATTCCAGTCTGTGCAGCTGGCCCCAATACCATATTAGTGAGTATGGCAGAATCATCCTCCCCAGTGGTTGGAAACCAACTCAGATGTCCTCTGCCAGGCTGCTCTAGGAAGAGGAGAATTTTGTTTGGAGTAGCAAGACTACAAATTGGGAATGTATAATGACTCCAGTAGAGCCAAGAGACAGCAGGCAGGAATTATATAGCTAGCACTTTCCACAGGACATACAAAAGGTGCGACGTTTATATTCCTGGGTGCAGAGATGGCAACATAACACATGATTAGCAGGGACCCAATGGGCAGCAGGGCTTGGATTGGGCTGATTTGTGGCAGCCTGGCATACTGGCACCTCCCTTCAGGTGTTATTTTGTTCTCCAAAATCTCAACTCTCCTTTTTAAAAGAAAGTCAGTCTTTAGCTGTTATGGTTGTGAGCCTCAACAATGGGAGCCAAACGTAAATGATGGACAGATGTCTATTAAATGAGTCTGCTGAGAACATGGAACAATAGCTCAGAGCCCCTTTAACTCAGATGATCAAGAATAATTCCAATGTCGACATCTCACGTAAGAAAGGAACAGGAAGGTCACAGTTCTGCACAATCTATTGTGAGAGATGTCTCATTTTGGTACCATATAGGATACTGCCACTTATTTTTCCACAAGCCCAAGGATTTAAATCAATATTGGAAGGTTTTCGAAAAGCTCTACTCTAGGAAATATTTTGGGAAGTTCTGTGGCCAGTGCTATACAGGAGGTCAGACCAGATGATCACAATGGTCCTGTCTTGTCTTAGAATCTATTAATTGACTCTATCAGGGCCCATGGCCACATTCAAGCTCCACTGAAGGGTAACTAAGCTCACGGAGCAGGCACAGTTCTTTTGATCATTAGCACAAACTACTCAGCAGTGAATAGCCAAAATGAGACACAAGGGTGGAATTTATTTGGTGGGAAGATCTGAGCATACCATCACCATTTCTCATCCACGGTTTGACCTCTTGGAGGGAAGGGAAATGGACAGGGAACCACAAAGGATCTGATGTATATGCCACTCAAACAATCTACCCTCTCTAGCTAGCCCTTTTCATCAGAGGATCTCTTACAAACAGTAACTGAATTCACAACACCACATCTGACTATGGTACTACAGTGACATAGCCCCAGTCCTAGACATGGCCTTAGATGTGTGTGCTCTCTGCAAGCACTGCTGAGGTCTTTACAGGATGCTTCACTTACTCCAGGATCCAGGGTCCTGCTGGAATGTTTCAGGCATATGCAACATCACTTGGCTATTTGCAGCTTGTGAGGCTCAGCATATACTAGCCCAGTGCAACTTCCAGGCTTTATTTTTAGAAACAACACCTCTAAGGGCCCAGGTCATATAGCTATTTGTACTAGGCTGTAAAACAGGCTGGGCGGATTACAATCAAATCAGAGAGACCAGAAGCTGCACATGCATGAGCACAGTCATCCTGCCCTGGTCTCCCAAGAGGGACAAGGTGACCTACTGATAACAAATCTTCTCATTTTTAGGATACTATGCGCTCATACTGCACTTATCTGCTCAATGGATATTAAAGTGTCTGTATTACAACCCCCCAAACACAGGCAGATGCTGGGAGTTGGGATGATAAACACCACTCTCCAGAGTCCCATCAGGGGTTTGTTTTGTTTAACGTTAATGTAGTGATCAGAAAAGAGAGGGACAGATATATATATGTTGTTAAGGGCAGGCAGGCTAGTTGCACAAGCTCCACTCACTCAGCTCTGCCAACGCTTCTCAAGCTCAACCCGTAGCACCTCTCCTTTAATATTCCAGTCCTGGGCTTCTCCTGATAAACACTGCCAGTTTGGCCAAATTGTGTTGATTCAGTGATGTGTACAAATGTCAATTAGGGACTAAGATGGAACGCATCAAACTCATGTCATTTCTGACATGGTCTGGATTAGCAATCACGTTTCCTAAAGGTTGGTGTGTTGGGAGGTCCTCCTTGTTTCTAATTTTAGAGATTTAATTTGGCCATTAGGCAATCAAGACCCTCCCCACTGCATCTCTCCATTTGCAGGGAAACTGAGCAAAGTAAATACCAATGTTTAACAAAGACTCCGTGTTAGAGCCCAATCGGAATTACTCTTACATCTGTTAACTTAAAAGGAAGCAGGAAACAGACACATTTTTCAGGAGTCAAAGCATCTTTCAAATATTTCTTAGTGCCTTTCTCACAGCCTTTCACCCAAACTTGTGTCTCTCTGGCTCATGCATGCTTCACAGGGGACACAGTTCACAAGGCAGTGATTAACTAACGGAAAAGGCAACATGTGCACTAGAGGGATTTGCTTCTAATAAATTCACTCCCTGTACATTCATTCTTCTGAAGCAAGCACAAAGACCATCAGAAAGGCAAAGCGTCTGCAGAGCTTAGCAGGGAGAGAAGGAGACTGTATTTACATAGAGAGAAAACTTAATTAGATTTCTGATGCTACATTGCATATTTCTTTCCACAGAAAGTATATATCTGGGAGAGCACCATGACATGGAATTCCCCACACCAGGAGAGGGGACAGCAGGTGGTCCAGAAAGCCACTCGTTTGTTTCCAAAGGAGCTGCAATGTACACTTGCTTTTTTTCTCTCTCATTATGAAGCTGGTCACTAAACATTTTCCTTGGTGCTGCCCAGACTCACATCTGTTTCATCCATCGTGCTGAGTTCTTCCCATAGTAATACTAAGCCCTTATATAGTGTTTTACATCTTCAGAGCTCAACACAAAACCACAAATTAATTCTCACAACCCACTCTTGAGGTACTCCAGTGAAGTTTATCCCCATTTTACAGACAGATTAAATAACATACTCAAGGTCACATACTGAGGTAGTGGTAGCACTGGGATTCATGTTTAGGAGCTCCTGGTTTCTAGCCCTGTGATCTTACCATTGGACAACGCTGTTTCCCTTTTAAAATCGCATCAGAAACTCAGAATGGTTGAAGATTTTGGCAGATGCAGAAAACAAGAAAGCCATCAAAAAGGCATTAAGACATCTGAACAGCCCAGTGCAATGTGCAGCTCCGTTAGTGCCAGACACAGCGGGAGCATTAAGGTGGACTGGCTGATGACAGCCTGACCCTGTTCTGGGCAGGGTTAGATGATACAGTGGGATAAAACTGGCGGCCACTCTACACCAGTGCTTCCAATATTTCCAGCACAAATGGAGCTACAGCAAACACAGGGTCTTCAGCACAGATGCAGCCCTAAAGCGTAAGATGCTTCCGCTCAGAGAAAACACAGCATTACCTCCTTCGGAATCTGCTGCCAAAGGAGGCTACAGACAACCTAGCAATGTTACTGGGGACAAACAGACTGTTTGAAATCATGGACAGTACAAGTAAAATCAAGGACGGAATGTTACCAAAAAAACAGCTGATTTCACACAATCACTGAGCACACTCCAAAGGTTACCACGTGGCTCAGGCTATGTTAGAGCAAAGTGCTAACTTGTTCTTGGAAGGAGCAGGCCAGTGATGCTGTAATTGTGCAGGCTAATTGGCTGGGGTGCCAGTCTCAGAGGAGCCAAAGGACTCAATCTATCCAAACCTTGTGAACCTAACATCACCCCAGTGCCAGAGGGAAAGGGGCTCACTGGTATCTGGTAGTGAGTTTCAGCTGGCCTGATAAGGTGAATCTACTCCAACTCACTAATGTCATAACCTCTATCCAAAAGGTATCATGTAAGATATCAACACAAAGTATCATACCGATCATTAGTATTATTGCGCATATGTACAGAGGACAAATTCAAAATTACAAACAGTGTGTGCCAGGCAGGGCTAATATTACCTCACCCTAAACAAAGGTACTGCCACCTTGAAGGTACTTCCAAGGTACATTAAGAGACAATAACACTGCAATTTATACAGAAGGTAAACAGGATCATCAAGCCAACAAGGGGAGGAGATAACTACTCAGCATCATGGCAGGGGGAGGAAATTGCAGGAACAGATCAATCTGCATTTTTAGCAAACACCAGCAGGGAAAGAAACAAGGAATTTTCATGCTGATCACCTTCCTTACAGCTTGAATGAACTTTACTTTGGGGGGGTGGGGGGAGAAGAGGGAGAGGGTAATCTTCAGAAGAATCCATTTCAAAGGTTTACTGCACCATAAAGAGCGGGGCAAAGAACCCCAAGTGATCCTTCACCTAAGACGACAGAGGGACTCAACACTTCGGACTTTGTGGGAGACGCTGACCAGAGGAGTTGGTCAGCCATCATGCGGGAAGGCAGTGTGAAAGAATCTTACCTTAACAAAACAAGCTACAGCCTTTGTTCAAGTCTTAGTCTCTAGAAAGCATTTTTCACTTTTGTTTGCTTGTAACCATTTCCAAATCCTATCACCTTTGTTAATAAACTTGTTTTACTTTTAAATTTAAACCAACCCAGTGCTGTGTTTGACTTAAAGTCAATGTTAACTTCAGTTAACGTGGCAAGCTTCTGGGTATTGTATCTTCAAAGAAACAAACCAATCTTTTAAAACCTCTCAGGAGAGGGCTGGATATGCGGAGCACAGGATTTGGGGAAAATCTGGGACCGGGATGTTGGGGTCATCTTGCTATGTGTAACGAAGGCTGGTGGATGCCAGAGTGTGTCAGAGGTGTAACAGAGGCTGCTGGAATCAGAGCACTGACCCAGGGCTACTTAACACACAGATGTTCCGAGCATGCGTGTATGCTGGCTGGAAGCCCCCAGTCAAGACCGCTATAGCAGCAGACACTGAGAGGCACTCAGGGTTAAAGGGCAGGCAGTGACACTGGTCTGGATCACACCCCAGAACAATGCTAACTGATTGGGGTGCCAGTCACAGAGGAGCCAAGGGTGCCAGTTTATCCAAACCATCCTTCTTACTTCAGAGGAGGCTGGGCCATCAGTGCTCAGGAAAGGAATAGGCCTCCTTGCAATAGTACTCTGCCACTGAATTTCAGCTTTTTGGGGCCATTTGCTCTGATTGGCTTATAGTTAAGGAGCTCCTATGTTCTGAGCTGCTCTTGGGCCTTGGTAAGCATCTGCTGATGGGAAGAAGCAATGAATCAATAAGATCCACTGCAGAATAATAATATTCTGCCCATCTCTAGTGCCTCCTTCCTGGCTATAAACAATGAATTTATTCCCTCAGAACCCCCTTGGCAGGTAGGGGAGTTAGTTCATTTTGCAGGTGAAGTGATTTGCCCACAGTGAGCCAGTGGCAGAGCCAGCAATAAAGCCCATGAGGCCATGCTGCCAGCCCGCAAGAGGCAAAGGGGACAGCAGGGGGCATTTGTCACGCTCTCCTCTCTTCTCAAAGTGCCAGATTTGTGGCACCCTGAGAGCTGGCATTGCAAGGTGGGGCTTCCACATGAACAAGAGGAGAGGCTCAGGCTCTCATTTCACATGCTCAGGTTCTCAGCACAGCCATTATTTCAGGTTTACTGATGAACTGTCCCTGCCCCGGGTGCTCGTGTACATGAAAGCATGTGCGAATTTCTAACTGGACTCTTATAATCAACCTGCCCACCTGACAGGGACCTGCAAATAGACAACCTGAACTGCTGGTGAGAGGATGCGACTCCCAGAACCATCCTCTTCAATTGCCTCCTCTCCCATGCACAGAGAGAGATATTTCTATGGTGAGCTCTCTCTTGCACTCACCACTTTTTTCCAGTGCTCCCCACTGAGCCAGCTTAGCATGTCTGACTTCTCCAGTATGTCCAGTCTCTAGTGCCCAAGGCTTTAGTGAAGAGAATCTCTTCCCAGACCGGTTAGGGGCTGTCACAAACCGGTCCCTGTGTCTGAAGACTGAAAAGCTTTTTTAAGAATGGAAACAAAATCAAGCCCTCAGCTGGAACAGTAGCAAGGGAGAGGAGGGTTGGAGAAATGCACTGATCTCATGGAGAAACGAGGATAGGGGACAGCTAAACCAGCCACATATCTCCAGTCGCTGTGTTGAGGTGCTCAGGGTCCCACGGCCTGCACCACCCACCAACCTTCACTTTTCTATGTATCAATAGTTTTCTCTCCTCTCGCTTTTTTTCTCAGGTCCCATGCCAGGTACAGAGAAGGGAACAGAATTATCCTCCCCATGAGTTTGGCATTTGCCCAGCCCGTGTAGCTTCCAGCATGGTTCACATGCCCTCAACTGCACTAAGCCTCCCAAGAGGTTAATTCTGATCCCACTGAGACAGGTCGCCTGGAAGCTACTCTCAGATCAGGAGGGCATTTCCCACTTAATTGATTCTGAACTGAAATGTCAGGACCAGAGTAGTGCAAATCTGTATCTCACACCCTGACTGCTGGCTACAGTAGCAGGAACAGTGGAGGGGCACAGGCCACAGAACAGGCAGTTAGCTCAGCTTCAGAACAAGCAGAGTTATAGTTCACAGAGCCTGTTCCCATAGCCCAGACTTCATCATGAACCTAAATGCACTCAGAATCATCTCCTCTGAATTACACTGCCACTTTCCTTATAGGAGCTAGACTCAAGTCTAAGTTCCCAAGCTACAAGCTGGGAACAGGTAAGGTGGCCCTGACACTAGAGGTACTTGGAAGAGCTCTGAGACATGTTCTTCATCATTGGGGAACTGCACCTTGGAAGCTTCCATCCCTGGCTTTGTTGCACACTCCAACACATCCCTTCTTTATCTGGGACGTGGCAGAGATGTTCTTGAGCAGTTCATCGGGGCTCTCACAGAGGAGTTAATGCAACCACAGCCTCTGTGCAACCCAAACCAAGGCAGATACACAAGCCCACTCTTGGAGTTGTGATTATACAATGGCAGAAGAGGGTTTGCAGTATCTGGCCCTAGCAACAGGACAACATCAGAAAGTATAATCAGCTTTTGAAGACTGGGGTAAGAGGGAGCCTAGCTAGACTGGCAGGGGAGGGAAGAGTGAAAAATCTTAGCACTGCCCAGTCTCCCATTCCGGCAAGGGAGCAGGGAGATGCCTGCAGAAGCAGCACCATGAGGAGCTTATTTATTAGGAACAATGTTCTAGAGAAAGCTTCTTTCTGAACTTTGAAGCAGAGGCCACTACTATTGCACAGAGCTGACAAGTGAGGGCCAGGAGGGAAAATGCTATGCCCAACTAGGTAGAGTAACCCCCAGTGGAAACAAGAACCTTGTAACCATCAAGGCCTGGACCCTGGGGTTCCACCTCAGAAAGGCCTCACTGCAGAGGATAACTCAGAGGCTGGAGATGCCTCTTTGCAGACAGATGTTGGAATATCGACATCACAAGGGGTTCATGGGTCACCAGAATCCTGTGTGTATGAGCTCCCTGCCACTCAGCTGGCAAACACAAGGTAGCTCTGTCAAAGAGAGGATACTACCCAAGCTCCTACCTTCTCCGGTTCCTGAGGTAGCAGCACCTGGCTCCTGTACCTCCCTCTCTGTCTGAGTCTCTGCATTCTGTAGCAGAGGAGCCAGGGTCTGGGTACCCTGTGATGTCACCGAGGTGGTGGGGTTCCTGGGCTGCAGACCTATGGCATTCATTAGGCCCATGTCTCTGTCTGTCCTCCATGTGGCTCTGCTTGTTCTGAAGAGAGACAGACAGACAAATAAATCAGGAGCAATGGGGGGGTCTGACAGCTCAGCCTCCCATGACCTTAGGAACACAACAGCATCCAGCTCACTCTCTTCTCTCCATCCCAACCAGGCATCTCGTAGTCTAATCTAACTGCTTTGCAGGCAGTAAGGAATGACACTTATATCACGCTATGAATGCCATTTCCCTCCTTGGTTTGCTGCTCACAGGACTTTCTGCTTGACGTTTAAATCACACTGGGGCCTTGTCATAGGGTCCTTTACCCAGTGTTACCTCCCCATAGGCTGCATGGCTATTTGAGAGGCATGAACATACCAGCAGTGCCACCAAGTCTATAAAACAAACTTTAGTCCTTCGGAGCTACTAGATTGAGCAGGAATTACAATAAGCAGCTCAGGAACATACATTTATGGAACCCTTCTCTGGCTCAGGAGATGGGTCTGGGTTCCAGAGCAATTTGGCAAAGCAGGGTTTCTGCTCCTGAGTGTATGATCTGCATCACTTCCCTGGCCTTATCCTCTTGGTTTGTCAGCATCACACACTAGCTCCCCTCTGGCACATGCTTCAGCCTGTGCTGTCTGGGCCAGCCAATTCTCCTCTCCCCAGTGCAAATTCCAAGAGGACTGGACATGAGGCTTATTTTATTTTCAGAAACAAGTAGTTGATATGTTGGAGCTCCCCAGGTGGGAGTGCTTGCAGTGAAAAGGGACTCTTCACTGAACTGGCCTCTGACTGCCTGTCCTGCAAGTGCTGAAGGGGCTGCAAGAGATCACCTCATCACATGGCTCCTATTCTTCTGTTTAATGCTCTGTAATCTTCTGATGTTCTGAACCCACCCAGCTCCCCAGCCCTCCAACAGGAATCAGAGGTTTCTCAAAGCTGTCCTCCTGCCTCTGGTGTCCACACCAGATGGCGAGAGAAAGGGGAAGCCTGGATTTTCCCACCATGCTGCTGCTCTCCAGCACATCACACTCCTGCAGGACTAAGACACAAGGAGAGAGATCTTGATGACTAAGGAGGGGAAAGAGCTCCACCTAGCTGGAGAGGACGACACACTACAGAAAAGGGACAGCATCTCTCGTCTCCCACCCTGCAGTCTGACTGGGAATTTAGGACTGCGTGGGGGAGGGACAGTGGGAGCCTGGACAGAACCACACTCTGAGCTCCAATTTCCTTGGGATTCTGGAGTTCAGGTATCAGACGGATAGCCTGGGGAGGGAGTGCCCCTCACTGGGGCAGGAAGCTAGAGGTGGCCCCATTCCCACGTTTAGGACATCACTGGACAGAGGGGACTGGGATTCCCCATTGATCCTGGCTGCCTATGAAATACCCTTTGGGATTTTGGGGGAAACCTAGCTCTGCTTTTAGAATTTGTTACAAAGAAACAACTGTCCTGTGACCAGGAATTCAGGGATTAAAGTCATTAGCATTATCCTTTGATTCCTGGTCACTGGAGCTGTTTAATGGATTTGTCTTTGCCTGTAGCTGACCCATTATTCTCCGGGTATCTTGTCCAGTGCCATTTACTTTACACAGCACTTTTCATACTGTGAGCCACACATGGCTCCCCAGTGGTTTGCTTAAGGGTGCTGATGGCAGGAGGGGCCATAGGCGATAGATGTACTTCAGTATCGGGGTCTGCCCCTCTGGGCACCAAATATTACTGCTAATGGTGTGCCAGCTGGCGTTGGCTGGGCAGTGCCAAGAGAGAAGTTGTGTACCTAATGATGCCAGTAGGATGGGAGACAGGAGGAAAAGTATGGGCATGCAGCACTGTCAGCTGTAGTAACCCCAAAAGGAAGCACCAAGACAGGGAGCACTCTGATTAGCTGCCTCTAACCCTCCCACAAGACTCACCCAGGCCGCTCGGTGCTCCTGTTGCTGGAATGCACAGTAAAGACAGTTTCATTCAGCTGGTCCCAGTAGTACTCAACTCCAGAGTTTAAGGCCCTGAAATGCCAAGGGGGGAAAAACATTAGAAGGGGAGATTGTTCCATGTAAGCCCCCTACTGGCTACACTGCAAGACAATACTCAGCACTTGTCTAATCTGCCCACCCAGCTTGGCTGAGCAGGCATAACCGTTTGCAATAAGGGTGTCTACTCCTGATGCAGAGGTGGTGTTCAGTGGGCCCCCAGGACAGGCTCAGATCCTGCCCAATTTAATTGAACATTTCTAGGGCTTATTGCTGCACAGTTTCCCAGTCATGGAGTACTGTCTTCTAGTATCTCTGCACTCTGAGCTGAAGGTGTCATTTCCAGCTCAGGTGGATGTTCACGCACTAATTTTGATTGAGCAAGTGCACTAAAAATAGTAGTCTAGGCATGGGCTAGCTGTCTGTACACAGTCCTATCAGAGACCCTACATAAATATTCAGAGGGCTAGCCCTCCGCCTGTGCTGCCAAGCCTACACTGCTACTTTTAGTGCACTAGCTCAACCTAAGCTAGCGCATGTACATCTGTCTGAGCTGGAAAGTACACCTTCAGCTGCAGCATCCATGTATCCTGAGCCAGAGAGCAGTGAACTGCCCCCTTTATTTCAGTGGCGTGTTAGCTCTGAAAGACCACGCCACAGGCCAGATTTCCAAGTGAGGCAGGCACGCAGCTGCACGTGCATTTACCAATTGCGTTTGTATGTCAGGTAACTATACAGCCAAGTGGCCAAATACACAAACGGCAGAAAAAGCACTTGTCTAAAAGGCGTCTGGCAGCATTTTACCGCACTGGGCAATGCTAACAATTACTCAATACTAAACATCTAGTTACTATACAAGGGTCTTTCCTTCTGCTCATAAATCTCGGTGCAAACGTCTCATTGGCACTGGCAGGTCTTCTGTGGAATAAGGATGGATGTAGCTCAGGTTATTAGACCACAAATGTAACTTGGCCCTACCCATAGAATAGGTTTGATACAGACTAGACAGGACCTAATAGGACTTTGTCATATCTAACTTCTGTTAAGGGGCACAAGAGGATGCAGGGAGAGATGCACATGTGTATCATCCACACTGCTCCATTAGTCACTCATGGTCTGGAGCACAGCAAGTGGGTCCTTTTTCTGGAGTCTTGGCATGCAGTGTACAGCATTGGTGCCTTCCAGGGATTTCAGCAATCACACTGCTTAGTTGCTGGAAGCCCGATAAGTCAAGAAAGTCACAAAATGCTGCAACTGTTAGTCCAGTTAGCAGACTTAGGGAAGAGGCCTCAGGTGCTGCTCCTGTCCTGCAGACACAGAGTACAAAGTGAGAAAAATGTCTCAAAAGATACGAATGCACACGTGTTCCAGTCACCCTAGAATACGTGCTGTAGAAGCAGGGAGCAGCTGAGCCTCCCACATCCCATGAAGAGAAGCACAGAGCCGGAAAATGCACTGCTCCCCAGAGCTCTGAGATCCAAGCTCGGTCAGCAAGTTGCATGGGAGTGTGTGTGGAGCGTGGTGAGCCGAGGAAGGGCAGAAGGGCTTCTTAAAGCGACAGGCAATGTAAATACAAAGATATAGTGACACATGAAGCAAAGGGCCAGGAGGTGCCAGGATACCGTAAGGCACACAGGAGATGATCGCTGCACAGCAGGAGAATCCAGCTGGTTAACACTAGGGGTCTGAGAGAGGGGAAAGAAACAGGATTACATCTGCAGACCTGGATCCACATCTAATACAGATCACATCAGAAACAGTCTCAATCTAGTCCAGAGTAGATGTTTGTCCAGGCCATGGGAAAGTCTAGTCAGGGAGAGACCCAGGATAAATGGTGTATAACCAATTAGTTCTCAAATGCAGTGACAGAGCGATTGTGATATCAGTGGCCCAGTACTGGATTAGTGAGGGGGGCTGTGGGTCAGGAGTGAGGTGTATCAGCAGGATGGCTGCAGGGGAATATTGAGAAGTATTGGCAGAGCTGTGCATGTTGGAGGACCAGGACCAGCAAAACATGAGTGGCTCCAGTTCAGAGTAAATGCAAAAGCCAAAGAGAAGAAAACAGGTCAACGCAACCATGCACAGAGTCTGCAGAACGTGATCTGTCATCACATTTTTCACTGAGCTAGTCCTATAGCATTATAACCATGTGAAAGCAGCTGCCAACGAGACAACTATTTCCAAACTCTTCAGAATTTATTGACAGATGGCAACCCATGACTAGAAACTCACCAATCCTCCCCAGTGCTCTGCCTGATGCACTGAGACAGCAAAACTTGACAACTAAGCCTACAGGGCAGCGGCATTCCCTAAGAATGAAAGCCATTCAGATCTAGCAGTGAAATCCTCCTGAAAGTGCCTAGCTGCTTTGGCATTTGAGACTACTGGCCAGAGCTGCGCTGAGCCCAAACTCCCATCCTGTCCTCTGAAGCTCACTCTGCCCCCAAGAGCACACAGTCCCCACAGCCGTCCATGCTGCTCCTACTCTTCATTAGGGATGCATGCCAACTGCCGTAATCATCCCCAAACAACTGGAGATCTAAGATTTCAGTGTTGCCCCTAGTGCAGGTTCTGGGATGGTGAAATGCTCCACTCCCCACCCCACATCAGCTGTTCAGTTTCCATGCTGCACAGGGAATGTGGCTCCCTGCCCTCTGCATGCTCCCTTCCTGGGAGCCTAATCCAGCTTGCTGCTATCAGAGCAACAATATAGCCAGGTTGCGTGCCCTGCACATTTTGGAGAAAACAGGATTACAACTCTCACCCCCACTGCCACCCCTTTAGGCGGAGCTCTTGCTGCTGCTCTCTCTTCCTGCTCCCCATTTGTTGGATGGGAAGGTCCATTCTAACTCTACGCTGTCAGCTTGCCTCTTTCCCTGGACAGGGAAATCAAAAGCCATTTAATACATTACTTCACATGCAGGTCTTAAATAGTAGCATTTATCAACTAAGCTCCCTCTGCCATGCTCCTATTAACCACTCATTAACTGCCAGAGGGCTGCGGCCTTTGGCTTTCATTCCCGTGGGAGAGGAGCCTGTTGGAAGCATCAGCTGCATACCTCCACCACTGCCTCTGGGAATTCTGACAGACAGCACAAAGCAGAGTATGTCTGATTTCATTAACTGTGGAAGTGGAATGCCTTTTTTCCCTCTTCACTCAGGACCTGCTCTGACCCGGTTGCCAAGTTTTCATTCAGAGCACTCAACGGGAGGCCAGGAGACTGGCGAGTGCCCTCCACCCACTCTAAGCCCATGTGCCAAGCATCCCAACTGTCCTCCTTTTGCCCTCCCCAGGTTAGCTACCCCTCCTCACCCCAAGTTTTTTAAAGTGTCAGGGTGCTGGAGTCATCTGACACAATCTTTATTCCATCCCTTGCCATGCCCTTCCCTACCCTCTCTCTTTGCCTGTACACACTCATCAGGGCAGCGACTGACTGCTCTTCCTCTAACGTGCTATTGAAAGTGTGGTAGTAGATTATTGAAAAAACAACAAAATAATCCTCCAGCCTTTGTGGACTCAGTTTCGAGCCCAAGGTGTCTCCAGATCTCAGACAGGGAAAAGCACACTGGGATCTTTCTGGGAATCTCAGATATCCTGGTTCAGGTACAGGAAAATGGCATAAATGTGGGCACTATCATTCTCACACAAAAGGGCTGCCTGTCTTGCCCGTACCATCTTAGGCTATGTCTCACTGCACAGTTAACCCAGGCAATTGGCACCCAGATTAGCCTAGCCCGGGTGTGAGCATCCCCACAGTAAAGCCCTACCAGCGTTTTTGTGTCCTCACTAGTTCTGCACTAGCTCATACATGTCTAGGGGTATATCTCATGATTTTTTGAGGAGATGCTCTAGAATTCTTTCCCATAAAATTATGGGAGAATTAGGTTTGTCCTTTGAGGGGAATACAGGAAGGGTACTAGACGACTGTCAGCACTTGAGTGATTTAGCCACAAAGCAGGTGAGTTCAAACCTGAGTTGAAGCAAAGCCTGGGTTTTAACTCCCATCCCAAGCGAGTAAGATAGCCTGGAATGAAAGCATCTTTGGGCCTGCATCAGAGGTTTTTCTGTGTGCATGGGTAGGGGAATGAGAGGAGAGTGTGGGGAGCTAAAAACCAGGTTAACTATGCAGTGTAGCCATACCCAAAGATGTAACCACAGAGATGCTGCTATACTGAGGGCTCCTATTATTAAGTCTTTGTCTACATGAGAAACTTCCTCTGGTTAAATACGGTGTGATTTTTAAACCAGTTTAGTCAAACTAGCGCAACCCCCTGTGTGGGCATTTTGTTTGGTTTAAACCAAGTTTATTTTGTTTTTGCTTATGACAATTTAAGAAATGGTTTAAGATAAACCAGAATAAGCCAGTCTTGAACCAACATCAGATTGTCTACACAGGGGTTTGCACTGGTTTAACTAAATCAGTTTTAAAAAAAACAGTGCAACTTTCTTGCGTAGATAAGGCCTAAAACTTCATTTTTACATCTTGCATTACAGAATATTGTTAACTTGAAACATTCAGTCAGTCTTTCACAATGGGCTTCCCAGTTCCAGTGGACGTCATCAAAGTCTGACTATTCAGTTGAGAGATGCAGAACTAGTACTGGAAGGGGGAACACTTAACTTTTGTCCTAGCAAGCTCTAGACACAGAAATGCTGGAAACAACATCTTCTGAGGCTTGAGGTGGCATCTTTCCTTGGCACAGCACCGGATGTCTCTTGGATGCAGCTGCAGTAAGGAGGGCATTCACTGCCCAGGGCCTCAGAGTGAGAAATTGCAATTCTCCATGCTGCTGCTAGGTTCTTATTTTTCTTCCTTTTTATGGCTGTCAAACAAGCTCCTCGAACCCTCCCTGGAAATCCCCATTAGCTTTGCTGAATGCAGAGCTAGTAACAGACAGGCTGCCCCAACAGGATATCTGCTCAGTGAGCAGTTTATCCAGCTCAAACTACTGATGTGATTGGAGAGTCTGAGGGGCACAGAGCCCCATGTTGTGTTGTACAGCTGAACAAGGACTGCGAGTGGGTCCTTCAAAAAACAGGCAGAAACAACCTAAGCAGTCTTGCCCCTCAGTCTGGGAGCACTACCTACACTGCATGGGAGCCCTGTGGCAGAGAAAAAACTGGTGCTCCTGTCTCACAGAAATGCTTAATTGCTTTTGCCATCCATAAGGGGAAAACTGAACAGTCCCCATTTGTAGTTTCCTAGGCCAGAAGGGACCATTGTGATAATCTAGTCTGAGCTGTATAGCAAAGGCCATGGAACTTCCCCAACATAGTATCTAGAGCAGAGCTTTTAGAAGCTTTTAGAAAAATATCCAATCTGGATTTAAAAATGTCCAGTGATGGAGAATCCACCATGACCCTCAGTAAATTGTTCCAGTGGTTAATTGTCCTCACTGTTAAAAATGTGCACCTTATTTCCAGTATGAATTTATCTAGCTTCGACTTCCAGCCATTGGATGATGTTATACATTTATCTGCTAGACTGAAGAGTACATTATCATACTGAGAAAGAGGGACGATCATTGAGTTATCTCAAGTGCCTATACACAAATGCAAGAAGCCTGGGAAACAAGCAGGGAGAACGGGAAGTCCTGGCACAGTCAAGGAATTATGATGTGATTGGAATAACAGAGACTTGGTGGGATAACTCACATGACTGGATTACTGTCATGGATGGATATAAACTGTTCAGGAAGGACAGGCAGGGCAGAAAAGGTGGGGGAGTTGCACTGTATGTAAGGGAGCAGTATGACTGCTCAGAGCTCAAGTATGAAACTGCAGAAAAACCTGAGTGTCTCTGGTTTAAGTTTAGAAGTGTGAGCAACAAGGGTGATGTCGTGGTGGGAGTCTGCTATAGACCACCGGACCAGGGGGATGAGGTGGACGAGGCTTTCTTCCGGCAACTCACAAAAGTTACTAGATCACAGGCCCTGGTTCTCATGGGAGAGTTCAATCACCCTGATATCTGCTGGGAGAGCAATACAGTGGTGCACAGATAATCCAGGAAGTTTTTGGAAAGTGTAGGGGACAATTTCGTGGTGCAAGTGCTGGAGGAACCAACTAGGGGCAGAGCTCTTCTTGACCTGCTGCTCACAAACCGGGAAGAATTAGTAGGGGAATCTAAAGTGGATGGGAACCTGGGAGGCGGTGACCATGAGATGGTCGAGTTCAGGATCCTGACACAGGGAAGAAAGGAGAGCAGCAGAATACGGACCCTGGACTTCAGAAAAGCAGACTTTGACTCCCTCAGGGAACTGATGGGCAGGATCCTCTGGGAGAATAACATGAGGGGGAAAGGAGTCCAGGAGAGCTGGCTGTATTTTAAAGAATCCTTATTGAGGTTACAGGGACAAACCATCCCGATGTGTAGAAAGAATAGTAAATATGGCAGGGGACCTGCTCGGCTTAAGAGCGAAATCCTTGCTGATCTTGAACACAAAAAAGAAGCTTACAAGAAGTGGAAGATTGGATAAATGACCAGGGAAGAGTATAAAATTTTTGCTCGGGCATGCAGGAGTGAAATCAGGAAGGCCAAATCACACCTGGAGTTGCAGCTAGCAAGAGATGTTAAGAGTAACAAGAAGGCTTTCTTCAGGTATGTTAACAACAAGAAGAAAGTCAAGGAAAGTGTGGGCCCCTTACTGAATGAGGGAGGCAACCTAGTGACAGAGGATGTGGAAAAAGCTAATGTACTCAATGCTTTTTTTGCCTCTGTCTTTATGAACAAGGTCGGCTCCCAGACTTCTGCACTGGGCAGCACAGCATGGGGAGGAGGTGACCAGCCCTCTGTCGAGAAAGAAGTGGTTCGGGACTATTTAGAAAAGCTGGATGAGCACACGTCCATGGGGCTGGATGTGCTGCATCCGAGAGTGCTAAAGGAGTTGGCGGATGTGATTACAGAGCCATTGGCCATTATCTTTGAAAACTCGTGGCGATCAGGGGAAGTCCCGGACGACTGGAAAAAGGCTAATATAGTGCCCATCTTTAAAAAAGGGAAGGAGGAGGATCCTGGGAACTACAGGCCAGTCAGCCTCACCTCAGTCCCTGGAAAAATCATGGAGCAGGTCCTCAAGGAATCCATTTTGAAGCACTTAGAGGAGAGGAAAGTGATCAGGAACAGTCAGCATGGATTACCAAGGGCAAGTCATGCCTGACTAATCTAATTGCCTTCTATGACGAGATCACTGGCTCTGTGGATGAGGGGAAAGTGGTGGACGGGTTGTTCCTTGACTTTAGCAAAGCTTTTGACATGGTCTCCCACAGTATTCTTGCCAGCAAGTTAAAGTGGTATGGGCTGGATGAATGGACTATAAGGTGGATAGAAAGTTGGCTAGATTGTCAGGCTCAACAGATAGTGATCAATGGCTCCATGTCTAGATGGCAGCCGGTATCAAGTGGAGTGCCCCAAGGGTCAGTCCTGGGGCCGGTTTTGTTCAATTTCTTCATAAATGATCTGGAGGATGGTGTGGATTGCACCCTCAGCAAGTTTGCAGATGACACTAAACTGAGAGGAGAGGTAGATACGCCTGAGGGTAGGGATAGGATACAGAGGGCCCTAGACAAATTAGAGGATTGGGCCAAAAGAAAGCTGATGAGGTTCAACAAGGACAAGTGCAGAGTCGTGCACTTAGGACGGAAGAATCCCATGCACTGCTACAGACTAGGGACTGAGTGGCTAGGCAGCAGTTCTGTAGAAAAGGACCTAGGGGTTACAGTGGACGAGAAGCTGGATATGAGTCAGCAGTGTGCCCTTGTTGCCAAGAAGACCAGTGGCATTTTGGGACGTATACGTAGGGGCATTGCCAGCAGATTGAGGGACGTGATTGTTCCCCTCTATTCAACGTTGGTGAGGCCTCATCTGGAGTACTGTGTCCAGTTTTCAGCCCCACACTACAAGAAGGATGTGGAAAAATTGGAAAGAGTCCAGCGGAGGGCAACAAAAATGATTAGGGGACTGGAACACATGACTTATGAGGAGAGGCTGAGGAAACTGGGATTGTTTAGTCTGTGGAAGAGAAGAATGAGGGGGGATTTGATAGCTGCTTTCAACTACCTGAAAGGGGGTTCCAAAGAGTATGGATCTAGACTGTTCTCAGTGGTAGCTGATGACAGAACAAGGAGTAATGGTCTCAAGTTGCAGTGGGGGAGGTTTAGGCTGGATATTAGGAAAAACTTTTTCACTTGGAGGGTGGAGAAACACTGGAATGTGTTACCTAGGGAGGTGGTGGAATCTCCTTCCTTAGATATTTTTAAGGTCAGGCTTGACAAAGCCCTGGCTGGGATGATTTAGTTGGGGATTGGTCCTGCAGGGGGTTGGATTAGATGACCTCCTGAGGTCCCTTCCAACCCTGACATTCTATGATTCTATGATACTTGTTCCCCCTGCAGGTATTTACAGACTATGATCAAGCCTCCCCATAAGCATCTCTTCATTAAACTAAAGAGATTCAGCTCATTGGCTTAAAAGGAATTTAACAAGAGAGCTGCCCCAGGGCAAATCCAACATCAATCCCATAGTGAGGCCATCAGGGATGAAAACCTCCAGCAGGCATGTACCCATAGATGGAACTCAGTAGGGAAGCGGGACGACGCCAACAATGCTAAAGCCTTGCCAGGTGCAGTAAAGCCAATCAGCTTGATGGCAGGAGCCGTTATGAAGAGGCCTTCATCTTGCAATGGGCTGAGCATGCCTGGCCAGGGGGATCATGTTTCTAACAGCTCAGCTTATGGGACCTAGAAATAATGCTTATCAAGGTAATGCTTATATGTCTTTCATTTCAAACCATCCCAAACACCTTGAAGTTAAAGTGAAATACAAGCAATGGTCAGGGATAACCTCACACCTTACTAAAAACGCAGAACAACCATAATACAGTACTCCGTGGAACAGAGCTGGGACACTGAGTTCAGTTGATTCAGGGCCATCATTACCACTTCCTGCAGCCTTTAGGAGGTCTCCTCATCTAAATACCAACCTAGCCTGAAGCTACTTGGCTTGAGAGATCTGAAAAGACCCAACATGAGGTGAACCAGTGGCAGACTCAACCCATATAGAACAGGGCTGGGTGAAACATCTGGCTTTCACACTGCAAAAGCTCCTCTCTTGCTATAAGAATATCAATTTTTAAGCCAGTTTCATAAATCCATCATCAATTCAATTTCATCATCATTGTGGTTCATTCTGTAAATTTTAGGGTAATATATTAAACAGTTTGCATTTTCCATGACAAAAAATACCTTCTCCCCTCTTCCTGTGAAAATGCCAGCAACTCTGCTGCCTTCCAGCTTGGGTGAGGGAATGAACAACCAAGTGAAACTGCACCAATCAATCAGGATTTTGTTGTTCTTGTTTGGAAAGGCTGAAACACCAGAACCTGCCTTGCTGGTACCTCACATAAAGTTCCCCCCAGATCCCAGCTGTACTCCACACAATCAGCTTTTATCTCCTGCCTACGGAGAGAATGAGTAAGGGACCTATTTTCAGTGTAGTAATCATAGTGCTTGTTCCCATGAATAGCTGGACAGTACAGCCTTATGTACTTGAGAGGTTTGGAACTCTCAGCAGCTGCCCAGATAGGCAAACACTAGCATTTATAGTCCTGATTTCAATACAATTTAATTCCCTGTGCAAGAGATGGATCATGTGCAGAGAACGAGAAATTTAAGATGCTTCACCAAAGGGTCTTAAGCAAAGTAAGCAGTCATGGGATAAGAAGTAAGGTCCTCTCATGGACCAGTTAAAAGACAAGAAACAATAGGTAGGAATGGAGAGAGGTAAATAGTGCTGTCCCCCAGGGATCTGTACTGGGACTTGGGAAAGGGTATAAAAAGTGAGGCGGCAAAGTTTGCAGATGATACAAAATTAATCAAGTTCATAGCAGACTGTGAAGAGCTACAGTGGGATCTCACAAAACTGGGTGACTGGGCAACAAAATGGCAGATGAAATTCCATGTTGATAAATGCAAAATAATGCACACTGGAAAAAATAATCCCAACTATACCCAAAATGATGGGATCTAAATTAGCTGTTATCACTCAAGAGAGATCTTGAAGTCATGGATATTTCTCTGAAAACTTCTGCTCAATGTGCAGCAGCCGCCGCCTTCTTCTTCTTCTTAGCATATGCACAATGTACCTCAGGTGGCACATGACCAGGATCCATCAACGAATTTGGTCCACTGGTTGGATCATTAGCTTCCCCAGCCCAAGCTGGGCACTGACAGGGACAGTGACATGAACGCTGATCCATGAAGCTAACAGAATGTTAGGAATCACTAGGAAAGGGACATATAATAAATCAAGAAATATCCCTGGTACACCCACACCTTGAATACTCTGTGCAGTTCCGGTTGCCCCATTTCAAAAAAGATATATTAAGAAATGGAAATGAGCATAGAAAGGCAGCAAAAAAAAAAAAAAAATGATGAAGTGGCTGAAACAGTTTCCTTTATGAGGAGAGATTAAAAAGCCTGGGACTTTTCATCTGGGAAAAGGGATGACTAAAGGCAGATAGGATAGAGGATTATAATATCATGGCTGGTGTAGAGAAAGTGAATATGAGAGTGTTTTTTACCTCTTCAGATAACACAAGAACCAGGGGTCACCCAGTGAAATTAACAGGCAACAGATTTAAAACAAAGAAAAGAAGGTACTGCTTCACATAATGCACAATCAACCTGTGGAACTCATTGACAGGGGATGCTGCAATAGTTGAAAGTAAAACTGGGTTAAAAAAAACTAGATAAATTCATGATGATCGGTCCATCAATGGCTATCAGCCATGCCCTGGGTGTCCTGAAGCTTTTGACTGCCAGATGCTGGAACTGGATGACAGGGGAAGGATCACTTGATGGTCATCCTGTTCCGTTCATTCCTTTGGAAGCATGTGTCATTGGCCACTGCCGGAAAACACCATACTGGGTTAGATGAACCATGGGTCTGACCCAGTATAGCCCTTCTTATGGGAAATTGGCTGTGATGCAGACCTGGAGGGAATCAGGAACTGGGATTCCTGGGGTGGATGTGCTGGGCAGTAATTGCCTCCAATCAGGGGAAGATATACCAGTTCAGACGTAGGAATCACTGATATGGATTAGAGCTGTTGATTAATCGCAGTTAACTCAAGCGATTAACTCAAAAAAATTAACTGCGGGATTAAAAAAATTAATCGTGATTAATCGCAGTTTTAATCTCACTGTTAAACAATACAATACCAAATTAAATTTATTAAATATTTTGGATGTTTTTCTACATTTTCATATATATTGCATTCTGTGTTGTAATTGAAATCAAAGTGTATATTATTTTTATTATAAATGTTTGCACTGTACAAATGATAAACAAAAGAAATACTAATTTTCAATTCCCCTCATACAAATACTGTAGTGCAATCTCTTTGTCACCAAAATGCAATTTACAAATGTAGATTTTTTTTGTTACATAACTGCACTCAAAAATAAAACAATGAAAAACTTCAGAGCCTACAAGTCCACTCAGTCCTACTTCTTCTTCAGCCAATCGCAAAGACAAACAAGTTTGTTTACATTTACAGTAGATAATGCTGCCCTCTTCTTATTTACAATGTCACCAGAAAGTGAGAACAGGCATTTGCATGGCACTTTTGTAGCTGGCACTGCAAGGTCTTTACATGCCAGATATGCTAAACATTTGTATGCCCCTTCATGCTTTGACCACCATTCCAGAGGACATGCTTCCATGCTGATGACGCTTGTTAAAAAAATAATGTGTTAATTAAATTTGTGACTGAATTTGTCAGGGGAGAATTGTATGACCCCTGCTCTGTTTTACCCACATTCTGCCATATATTTCATGTTATAGCAATCTCAAAATATGACCCAGCACATTATTCATTTTAAGAACACTTTCACTGCGGATTTGAAAAAACGCAAAGAAGGTACCAATGTGAGATTTCTAAAGATAGCTAGCTACAGCACTTGACCCAAGGTTTAAGAATCTGAAGTGCCTTCCAAAATCCTAGAAGGATAAGGTGTGGAGCATGTTTTCAGAAGTCTTAAAAGAGCAGCACTCTTATGTGGAAACTACAGAACATGAACCACCAAAAAGGAAAATCAACCGTCTGCTGGTGGCATCTGACTCAGATAATGGCATGTCCACTGGAATGGTGGTTGAAGCATGAAGGGACATATGAATCTTTAGCGCATCTCTCACATAAATATCTTGCTATGCCAGCTACAACAGTGCGATGAGAACACCTGTTCTCATTTTCAGATGACATTGTAAACAAGAAGCAGGCAGCATTATCTCCTGCAAATGTAAATACACTTGTTTGCACGATTGGCTGAACAAGAAGTAGGACTGACTGAACTTGCAGGCTCTAAAACAGAGGTGGGCAAATTTTTGGCCTGAGGGCCACATCAGGTTTCCAAAATTGTATGGAGGGCCAGTAAGGGAAGGTTGTGTCTGGCCTGGCCCCCACCTCCTATCCGACCCCCCCGCTTCTCGCCCCCCAACGGCTCCCCCAGGACTCCTGCCCCATCCAATGCCCCCTACTCCCTGTCCCCTGACCACCCCAGGCCCTCCCACCCCTGACTGCCCCTTGCTGCCCCATCCAACCCCTCCCCTCATTTCTGTCTGCCCCTCCGAGACCCCCGCCCCCTGACCACACCCCCTGTTCCCCGCCCTCTGACCACCCCGACCACTATCCACACCCCTGCTCCCTGACCACACCCCCAAACTCCCCTGTCCTCTATCCAACCCCCCTTGCTCCCTGCCCCCTTACCATGCCACTCAGAGCAGCGGGTCAGGCTGCGGCTCTGCAACTGGGCTGCCCAGATGCCCAGAGCATTACGCCGGCGGCGCGCTAAGGCTGCGGGGAAGGAGAAACAGCAGGGGAGGGGCCGGGGGCTAGCCTCCCCAGCCGGGAGCTCAGGGGCTGGGCAGGAGGTCCCACGGCCCCGATGTGGCCCGTAGTTTGCCCACCTCTGCTCTAAAATGTGATGCTGTTTTATTTTTGAATGCATTTTTTCTACATAATTCTACTTTTATAAGTTCAACTTTCATGATAAAGAAATTGCACTACAGTACTTGTATTAGGTGAACGGAAAAATACTCTCTCTTTCTTTTTACAGTGCAAATATTCGTAGTCAAAAATAAATATAAAGAGAGCACTGTACACTTTGTATTCTGTGTTGTAATTGAATCAATATATTTGAAAATGTAGAAAACATCCAAAAATATTTAAATAAATGGTATTCTATTATTGCTTAACAGTGCGATTAATCACTTAAAAAATTTTTTTTGATGGCTTGACAGCCCTAATATGGATATATTTTTGGTACAAGTCCCTGTGGTGGAGCCCACATGGCTAACGTGGGTATGAATTCTGGAGGCAACATAAGAGGATTTCTAACAAGGTAACTCATGTGGAGAGAGAGTTTTTAGTTTGAGATTTAAAATCCATTAGTATTTAAGTGACCGTGCTAGCTCTGAAGTTTACTTGCTCACCCCAATTAAGATTGCTAGGGGAAGGCCACCTTTCGGCTGACAGGGTAGCAGGAGCACTTGGTTACTGTGCAAGCTCCTACATTGCCAGCAGCTCCTTTTCCTCCAAACCCCACACCCCAAAAAACTCAAGTTGGTGCAGCTTGGCATGGTGTAGAAAACCAACCATCCTGCTGCTCTCCCTGAAGTGCAGAAACTCCAGTCTGATCACTAAGTGGTTGGGTAGCAAGAACGCAGACCCCAGTGC
The DNA here is from genome assembly GCF_965140295.1 of Lepidochelys olivacea. NCBI lineage: Eukaryota > Metazoa > Chordata > Testudines > Cheloniidae > Lepidochelys > Lepidochelys olivacea. The sequence continues at coordinate 55,951,730 of NC_140416.1, forward strand.
AGCCAGTAGCCCCATGCCTGCTTTAGGGAAGAGGCCAACTCATAACACTATTGACCCAGTAGTAACTGACTGCACAAACATACAAGCTAAGAAAATAAGTGGATTGGAGTGGACTCTGTTCAAAACTACTTGACTAAGGTCAGCATTATAAATCTGGAGACATGGATGGCTGGTGACATTTTCCTGTCTTATAGTAGGCATGGTATTACATGAGCCCCTTCTGCCCACCACTAGGCATCCAAACTGGCTCTTACCCACTGGCTTGCAGCCATGGAGAAAGAAGCCAGCTTTGTCAACAAAGACACACCTCATGTCAGTCTCTTTCCCAGGGCAACATGATCACTCTTCTTTAGCTAGGATGTTGCATCTGCCAGCCAGGCTATAGGAGAGATCTCATTAAAGAGACAGACTTGGAAATCACACACAAGACACCAACACTCAGGGAAGACATACAAGTGGAATGGTTCCAGCTGGTTTACCAGGTTACTGTGACTAAGACTCAGGAGGTTTACAGGCCCCAACATCTTTTTGCAGCCTTAATCTCCCATAGGCAACATATGATAGGTGTACTGTCTTATGACTGGCATGAAAGATATACTGAGAGAGTAAATGGACCGCAAGCAGAATTCATCTCTGCACTTCCTGGGATGAAGAATCTAAATTAAGAACCAAACTCCTCTCGGGTTCCCAGCAATTCCTGAAAATGGAGATTCATCACTGGTTTAGTGACAGCCAAAGCGGGGAGTTTAGCATCCATAGCTCATCCATGCTATTCTGAGCATCAGACAGAAGGAAGTATTCCAGGCCCCCCCAGAGATGACAAGGGACCCTTCTGTGTCCTGAATTTGGATTCCTGCCTCAGACATGCTGTCACTAGACTGCCAGTCACAGAAAAACTACACCCCAGTTTGAGTGACACCCCGAAGCCTTAATTAAATGCAACAGTGAGAGTTGAGGAAATCAAGACAGGAAATTCTAAAGTTAAAGTTATTCCAATAATGACAGGGCTCTTGCACATCATGAATGTTTATGGTCAGTTTAATACCATGAATCTATTACTCTTTGTTTACATGCACCAGAAAAGCACAGAACAGAACATATCACCTACATGGAATGGGGCTGAGGAAACACAGCAGAAGCAGTCTTTACTTTGGGAATTTCCTGAATTTTCTGATTCCTCATCCTTAACAATACACTAATGCTGAAGAACTTTTTTCATTTAATTCCTGCAGACCAACCCCCAAACCTCCCCTACACAAAAGTGAAGCTATTCAAGGTAGGGAGTTTATAAGCTCCACTGACAAGTTCTCTCCATTGGAGCTATCTGCATTGTGGAGTTTGTAAGTTCCTTGAACAAGACCTATTTTTTTTTTGAGGTCCTTCAACAAGGCTTCATAAGAAGAATAAAATGCTTAAACCACTCCAAGAACTTAGTGCAGCTTCAACTGGATCATGGACTTAAGACTATCACTGCTCAAGCTGCTTTGATCCCTTATGTTTATGTCCTGTCAGGTTTTATAGTGGCTTAAACTACTTAAAATGATTAAAATCTTTAGGGCAGTTCAAACTGCTTAAACCCTTAAGGAATTAAACATCTTAAACTGCAATAAGGCCTTAGAGCCAAATAAGCTGTTTAATCTACTTTAAACACTTACAATGGTTTAGCAGCAGTTAATGTATAATCAGTTTGAAGTAGGCTTGCTTTGTAGATCTTATGGAGAATCAATCAAGACAGACCGAGGAATATGGCTTCAATTGGAGTTGCTTCTAAAGTTCTGAACATTTAAGGCTAGAAAGCATAACAAAGCTTTCAGATAGAGCATTCTAATGAGCATGCATGAAGCTGACAATCTTAAACATTCACCAGTTACAGAATCAAAATCTTGGCTTGACTGAAGTCTCAGAGAAATCCACAACCAAGCCAAGTTTGATATATTTCTAGTCTCAGCAGCTTTGAAATTAGCTAAGTAAAAAAACATCTAACTGGAATATACGGAGAGTGGGGGGAGGAGTAGCATTTTTTTCCCCAGTTCCAATAACAGAAAATAAAATGCTCCACCAATTACTTTTCATAAAAGTTAATATTTGGATTGAGATCAAACACGGAACATTTCAATCCATAAGAATATCTGAAAGTTATGAACAACTGAAAGAGAGAAAATGTAAAAGAGAAGCAGGAACTCAACCTTGGCTATTGTGGGATCTACCTCAACTCACTACAATACTTTGACAAACCACTACAATCCCCCTGTCAAAAAAATAGCAGGTAAGGAACAGGGAAGATGGCTCCATACCGGACTGCATCGAAGTTCAGAAGATAAAAAAAACTGTACTGCAAATGGTGGAGGAAGCAACCAAACAAGGACAGTCAGTTAAGGCTTGCAGGGAAAAGGTGAATGCTGCAAGAAAGCAGAATAGTTAGTGCTGTCAAATGGGGAAAATAAGGGGTTTTCTAAAATTATCAGGGAGCAAGAAGTACTAAAAACAAAGGTGGTCCATTCACCAATGAAGAAAAGGATGAAACAAATGATGAGTCAAGTGGCTGAGATCCTGAACTGCTCTTTGAAATCTCCATTCAAAAAAGAAAATCAAGGGAAGTTTAAGCCAATTAGGAGCAAGAAAATTTTTAAAAAGTGTTCTTGACAAAAGGCGGGTAAGAGAACATTTGGAAAAAATGGAGCCTGTTTGAGAGAGGTTGTCATTCTGGGAGATTTCAACACCCACCAACAAGGCCACAGATACAAAGCTCAAAAACCTCATTTTCTCATTTGCCTCTGTCGGACTTTCACAGGTCATCTCTGGTCCAACCCATACAGCTGGACACACCTTGGACCTGATCTTTGGCCTGTCTAGTTCAAGGACATTGCAACCCAAGCCTTTGTCTGGGACAGACCATCATCTCATTAAGGCCATGGCCAGAGTTCTTCCAGCTCTCAGGCAACAAGACAAACCCAGGATTCCAATTCAATCATGCAGACTCATGGACTCCAACACATTCCAAACATCTGCTAAAGGACAACAGTGCCCCAACCAAACAACGATGAACTGAAGTCCTGGTGAATCATTTTCACTAGCCTCCGCCATTGACAGGTTGGCCCCCAAAGTATTCTTCCTTCCCATCACTTCCACAGATGATCTTCGTTTTCTAAACTCTGCACAGGATGAAGAGGGAGGGGTGGAAACCCAAGCGCTGATGGCAGTAAACAAAGGCTGATACAGACAGGATGAAACAATTCCTCCAAGCCTATGCTGAGGCTGTACTACAGGCCTAGAGAGCATTTTTCATCAGTCCTCACTGAAGCTGCCAAATCCCACCCCCAGGAGCTATCCAGCAAGATAAACCACCTTTTCAATCCTGAGTGCCTAGAACAGAGCACCAAGTGCAGGGAAGAACTCTCATCCTACGTCGCTGAACAGATCACAAACCTTTGGGAAGCTCTCTCAAAAACATGGACCCTTTCTGCCTATACCCACTGACTGCCAGTATGCCTCCATTCCCAGAGTTCAATGCGTTCATTCACCAACAAGTTCTGAACACCCTAAAGAAGTCTTGTCCCAAGCCCTGTGAATCCCACCTATGCCCTTCCTGGCTTGCAAAAGTGTCACGTGCAACGGACATCACTCCTCTGAGGCACTGGCTCTTTCAGTTAGAAGGAATCTTTCTTTCCTCCTTCAAATACATAAACAGTCCAACACTAAAGAAACCCACCCTGGATACATCAGTTCTAGCCAACTACTGATCAGTGTCAAACCCCACATTTCTGAGCAAGCTCAGAGAAACTAGCCAAAGCCCAGCTACAAACTCATCTAACAAACTAATATTCTAAACCCAGAACAATCTGGATTGAGGCCAGAATATGGATCTGAAACTGTTTAGAGGCACTGATGGAATATCTGCTCATGGTCAGAGGGCAGACATCCATTCTTATTCACTTCTTTGAACTTGCCCTCTTTAACATAAATACATAGCAACATGTCTATTAAACAAAACAGAATCCTACCCAAACAAGAGATTCCACTGCATGTACCTCTCTCCCTGGGGACAGGATGATACAGATGTTAGTTATGTCGCTTTAATGCAGTATTGGAAGACACTCAGATACTACAGTGATGAGTATGGTCTAAGAACCTACATAGAATAGAATAGGGTGGTTGTACAATGTGCACTCCAGGATAGTTAAGAAAATTACCAAATGAACTTCTGTGCAACTGATGACTATTTTTGACAAGTTACATAAAACTGGAGAGGTACCGGAAGACCACAGAAAACAAACGTAGCATAGATCTTTAAATAGAGAAGGCCAATTTAATTTGGCAATTACTGTCTCTCCTCAGCCTAACCCCCTCCCCTCCTGCTCCTATATAAAACAGACAGAATAATAATTAATTGAATATCCAGAAAGGAACAGAAGAATGAGCAATAAGCAGTATTTTGGGGGGTTAGAGAGAATTTCTTGCCAGATAAACAAACCAATGCTTTTCTTGACTGAATTACAAAATTAGTGAATGAAAGGAAAGGTAAATGTGATATACTTGGATTTTAATGACTTATCAGATATGGTGTCTCACACAAATCTTACTCAACATATATTTCTACCAGCTTGGATACAAACACTGCCCCCTGAACTGAAAACTGGCTGAAGAACTGCAAAAAGGTTACCGCAAAGGCCCAATGAGTTGATACACCAGATAGCAAACAGATGAGAGATATAAAGGTTTTAATATAAGGACAGAGACAATAGCTATGAAATATTTTTATATTACTTTTTCGATCTTTGACCTTAAACCTGGGTTAGGATTTTTTGATTCCTCTGCAGTTTTGGAAGAAGAATTAAGTTTATGATTTATGGGGTCTATTATAAATGAATAAAAAGCTTACTTAAACTTAATCTTTTACTGAAAATAATTTTATTAAACTAATGTTTGAATAGCACAATTAAAATTGGAATTTGATTTAATAAATTAAATTGATAACATGAAATAATATTAACAATTGACTAAATTATTAAATATTGTGGATGAACACAATTAGGGCCTAAATTATGGAGTTAACATAACACAATTAATTTTTGTACATACTTAAGCCTGGACAGTTGGGGAGGCATGGATGTAGTTTGGTTGTTAGCCTATGCAGCAATACACTGACTCCTTCAAAGTGCGTACTTACTGAATGACTTTTGCAGTTAACTAATTTTTTTTATAATACCAAATGATTAACAACCGTAACAACTTTCCTCTTGAGGCAGATTGTGTTACGCAGCCACGTTTTATATGGCCCGGGGTGTCCTGAGTGATTTTAGGTAGTATTTATTTTAGAGGTAGAATAAGCACTTGCTTTTTCACAAGTAAATTGCAAAAAGAGAAACAAGAAGATGGTTATTCAGAGAAAGAGACTGGCTCTCTGGCTTGTTGGTTTTGGGAACTTCAGAGTCAAGGAACTGCACTTTAGGAGACCAGGTGTGGTTGTTTTTGGTCTTGGTACCTTACACTGGCAGGTGGGTTTTCTCAGGCACTCGGCTGACACAGCAGCCTGCAGTTGTCTTGGTCTCCTCTTTCCTTGGGGAAGGACAGGCAGCAGACCTTTTTGGTATGGGCAGTGGCCCAGAGGATTACATTTGCCTCCCTGCTTACCTGGATTTTTATGGTTGTGATTTCATTAGCTTCAATTAGTGGCACCTCCCCTGAGGGCTTCGAGCAAATAAGGGGATTACAAATCGTGCACCCTGATACATGGCTCAATCTGGGTTGAGAGGTTGGCCAGATGAACCATTTTGGTAGTTTGAAAAGTACTGACTTACTGACATTTCTGTCACCAACTGCAATTGATGTTCTGGAGATGACTGCACAGATGTGATTCTGGGCCCTCTCCTATGGGGTACCAGTTACAGCAGTGGTTCTCAACTAGGGGTCTGAGGCCTCCTGGGGGGGCCACGCATAGATTTCAAGGGGTCTGCCAAGCAGGGCCAGCATTAGACTCGCTTGGGCCGAGCGCAGAAAGCCAAAGCCCCACTGCATGAGGCTGAAGCCTGGGGCTCTGAGCCACACCACTGGGGGCTGAAGCAGAAGCCTAAGAAATGTAGCTTTGCGGGGGCCCCTGTGGCATGGGGCCTCGGGCAATTGCCCTGCTTGCTACTTTCTAATGCTGGCCCTAGCTTTTATATGTGTTGTTGTGACACAGGTGGGCTGTGGAGTTTTTATAGCATGTGTCAAGGTTCCTCCCCCACTCTGAACTCTAGGGTACAGATGTGGGGACCTGCATGAAAAACCTCCTAAGCTTATCTTTACCAGCTTAGGTCAAAACTTCCCCAAGGTACAAAATATTACACCTTGGACTGGCCGCTACCACCACCAAACTAATACTGGTTACTGGGGAAGAGCTGTTTGGACGCGTCCTTCCCCCCAAAATACTTCCCAAAACCTTGCACCCCACTTCCTGGACAAGGTTTGGTAAAAAGCCTCACCAATTTGCCTAGGTGACTACAGACCCAGACCCTTGGATCTTAAGAACAATGAACAATCCTCCCAACACTTGCACCCCCCCTTTCCTGGGAAATGTTGGATAAAAAGCCTCACCAATTTGCATAGGTGACCACAGACCCAAACCCTTGGATCTGAGAACAATGAAAAAGCATTCAGTGTTTTACAAGAAGACTTTTAATAAAAAATAGAAGTAAATAGAAATAAAGAAATCCCCCCTGTAAAATCAGGATGGTAGATATCTTACAGGGTAATTAGATTCAAAAACATAGAGAACCCCTCTAGGCAAAACCTTAAGTTACAAAAAAGATACACAGACAGAAATAGTTATTCTATTCAGCACAATTCTTTTCTCAGCCATTTAAAGAAATCATAATCTAACACATACCTAGCTAGATTACTTACTAAAAGTTCTAAGACTCCATTCCTGTTCTGTCCCTGGCCAAGACGACTACGGACAGACCCAGACCCTTTGTTTCTCTCCCTCCTCCCAGCTTTTGAAAGTATCTTGTCTCCTCATTGGTCATTTTGGTCAGGTGCCAGCGAGGTTACCTTTAGCTTCTTAACCCTTTACAGGTGAGAGGAGCTTTCCCCTGGCCAGGAGGGATTTCAAAGGGGTTTACCCTTCCCTTTATATTTATGACAGCATGTTTTGGGGTCCTCAAAGAAAAAGGTTGAGAACCCCTGAGTTACAGGATACAGATGGTTTGTTTTCCTTTTGAGTTTTAGGCATGGGATACACATTTAGCAGAGTTTTTTTTTAAACCTATTAGCCTTAGGACTTTTTACATTACTTATACTTCCAACCATACTTCATCCTTTTAGCACTTTTAAAACTATAGAGGGATTTTTACTGGTAAAAACTGGGGAAATAAGAGGTCTGTATAATCTAATGGGGTGAAAGGCTATTCCTAAGCAAAAGGCTGTCTTAAGCTTTATTAATATCAACTGTACTTGACCTAAAGAAAACCTAAAAGTTTGTCAAACAAGAGGCTGAACTTTATAAAACTAGGCCTGCTTAGGTAGGCTGATTTACCTTATACAGACTAGACTGCTCAGATGTCCATATACTTCCTCAATGAAATCCAGACATACGATCCGAGCTCTCTAGCAGCAAACTACTAGTGTCACGTTAGTCAGTACTTTAGCATGTCCTGGGGGACAGAAGGAAGGAAGGAACCCATTCACATATGACAAACAGGGATAAAATGTTAAATAAACGGATCCTCAAAACCAGCATGTGGTAGTGACAGATGAGCTAAGCAGTGCTGTGAGGACAGAGCTTCATCCTTCTAAATGACATCTTTCAACTGACACCAGATCCGTTCTCTGGAAGCATGATGTCGGAAGGGAGACACTGGTTCAAACCCAATCCCTATTTTGCCACTGAAGGTATAGCTACACTGGAATTAAAAACCAGTGGCTTGCCCGTGTCAGCTGACTTGGGCTCATGGGGCTTCAGCTAAGGGGCTGTTGAATTGCGGTGCAGACATTTGGGCTTGGACTGGAGCCACAGCTCTGGGACTCTGCTGGGGGGAGGGTCTCAGAACTCAGGCTCCAGCCTGACCCTGAACATCTACACTGCAATTAAACAGTCCCTTCACCTGAGCCTGAGTCAGCTGACATGGGCCAGCTGTGGGTTTTTAATTGCAGCATAGACATACCTTGAGATGCTGCTGTGTCCACAATGACTAGGTTTCAGAGCACAGTATGGAGCTCTCAGAAAACATGCGCTTCCATTGTCAATTTAAAAACAATTTAGTCCAATTTCCACTTGCAAAATGTCTGGGATCACAGGAAGTCCTAACCTAGAGGGGCCAGCCCCTGAGGCAGAGTTAACTTGAGCAGTGCCCCTAGCTCCCCTCCCATCCACACACAAAACCCTCTCATCTAAATTTGGTGGTGCTTTCAATTTGGGGTAGCTGACACAGCTGAGGATATAGCTTTTCACTCAGGCTGGTAACCTGCCTACATTACAGCGTGGACACAGGCTAAATCACTTAACTACTGATAGTCCTCCAATACTTTCCCACAATTCCCCCGCGTGTCCAGAAGGACAGAAATTCTCCCACAATTCACTGGGAAAGAATCAGAGCATCTCATCTTACTGCAGCATAAAGAACCTTAAAATATGCCCACAGTAGTCCTCGCAACACACCTGGGGAGTACAGCATCACTGATGACACAGTAACTTGGGCATGACTTTGCAGGGTGGCTGCTCAGAGCTGGGTGCTCAGAACCAGGTGCCAATCATAAAATCAAAGACCTGGAAGGGACCTCGAGAGGTCAACTAGTCCAGTCCCCTGCATTCATTGCAGGACTAATCATCTAGACCATCCCTGACAGGTGTTTGTCTAACCTGCTCTTAAAAATCTCCAATGATGGAGAGTCCACATCTTCCCTAGGCAATTTATTCCAGTGCTTAACCACCTTGACTATTAGGAAGTTTTTTCTAATGTCCAAACTAAACCTCCCTTGATGCAATTTAAGCCCATTGCTTCTTGTCCTATCCTCAGAGGTTAAGAAAAAATTTTTTTCCTTTCTCCTCCTTGTAACAATCTTTCACATATTTGAAAACTGTTATGTCAATGATGTCGTGTTAACGCAATCGCTTGAGTTAAGTCTGCAATGAAGATATACCCTGAGTGCCTGGGAGAGATACCATCTAATATAGTTCAATTACACAGGAAGGAGAACATGGAGGTTCCTTTTTCCCCTCTTCATTCATCCTGCACCCACTGAGGTTGCTCTTAAAAGGCAAACTATGCATTAGGGCTTATGTTGCTGGGAGCCATCTCTGCTAATAACTGAACAGGCTGATAAATGGGATCAGCCAGCACAGCGACATGACAGATGTAGACAGTGGGATAGATTGCCATCTCTCTACCAGCACTAATAACCGGATGAGGCATGCTGCCCCCATGGCTAGATTAGATGATATGCAGTTCTCAAGAAGAAACTGGACTGGCACAGGCAGACAGTCTCAGTGATAAAGCATGGAAGCCTTGTATAATGGAGTCAATTTTCACCGAACAGTTTCACAACAAAGAATTGCAGTAAGTGCACAGCACAACACTGAATTAATCTGGAACACTCTACCTACTTCCCTATACGGGGATTCCATTGGATAGTCTCGGTCTCAGAACCAAGACATCTTCAGGTGGTATTTTAATTTGTTACCAGAGGCTCTCTATCTGCAGAAGGAATTATTCCTCATCTCTGCCTGCACTGCATAGCTGGCCCTGCAAAAGGCCTTTGCAGCTCTTAGTTTTGGAATTACCCGTAGCCATGTTCAAAGCATGTTGAAGTTTTGGAATCAGTATTTCCAAAAGATCTGAGCAGTAAATCCCACCTGAACCTGTTCCTGGAGAAGGGAGATTGAGAATGGAAGAACACAGAGAATGATGCTTAGTTCACCCTGCTGCACAGCCTTCTCCAGGAGAAGCCAGAGTGGGCACTGGGCAGAACAGCTGTCTGTGCCTGCCAGCTAGTGTTCTCACACACAGGCTCTGGAACGTCATGAATATTTCATAAGATGGGACTGCAGGTCATTTCTGATGAATGGGAAAGATCTTGATTGAACAGGATGGGGTGGAAAGATTATGAGGAGCTGATATGGTGAGTGTCAACAGGAGCTTGGGACAACTACAGAAATGCCAGCGCTTCCCCTAGGGAAAGTTCCTCCTGCTGCACAGTAACATTGCTGATGGGTCTGGTCTCTACATTGCAATGAGACAGCCTCACTTGTTTAAACGGTGATTCCTGTTCTTATCTACACTGGAGGGCAGTCACCAGGAGTTTTCTCTGAGGACACTGCACTCTACATGGGCTAATACAGTGGTGGGCAAACTTTTTGGCCCAAGGGCCACATCTAGGTATGGAAATTGTATGGCAGGCCAGGAATGCTCTAAGAAATTTGGGGTTGGGGTCCGGGAAGGGGTGAGGGCTCCGGCTGGGGGTGCAGGTTCTGGGGTGGGGCTGGGGATGAGGGGTTCAGAGGGCGGGAGGGTGATCAGGTCGGGGGCAGAGGATTGGGGCGTGGGAAGGGGTCAGAGGTGCAGGCTCTGGGAGGAGCTTATTTAAAGTGGCTCCCAGAAGCAGCAGCATGTCCCCGCTCTGGCTCCTATGCAGAGGTGTAGCCAGGCAGCTCTGCGCGCTGCCCCTTCCCGGCCAATGGGAACTGCGGGAGCTGCATGCGGAGCTCCACGGCTGCCCCTATGCATAGGAGCCAAAGGTGGGACATGCCACTGCTTCCAGGAGCTGCACAGAGCACGGCAAGCCCCCGACCCCGCTTCCCAGCTGGAGCTGCAGCTTGAAACGTCTGGAGGGCCGGATGTGGCCTGAGGGCCATAGTTTGCCCACCCCTGGGCTAATAGCACGGCCTATATCTCCACTCTTATTCCCATCCACTCCTCCCTCACGCACCATACTCTGCCTGTTCCTCTGGGAATGCCTTTTTCATGCTACCCCCTTGACAGAAACATCTGCCTCTACCTGTGCCTTAAGTGTTCTCCCTCAAAACTCACTTTCCGCCAATCATAACCCTATGAAGCATTCTAGTTCCGCTGTGGTACCTGATAATTTATGAACAAAACAGAGCAAACACACCCACCTGCACCAACAAATTAGAAATAAATTGCTCGTACCACCTGCTTCCTTTGCAAATGACTACCTCCAAGAGCTGGATTCCCTTCCCATTGTCTCCCCATTCACGATGAAAGACAGGGATGAAAGGCTGTGCGCATATACTATCTTAGATAGTAGGTCTATGCCCCAAATCAACAGTCAGTCTCCTTTCATCTGTTCAGTACAGAGAGGACCTATGGTGCTGTGATAAATGAAGCGGGGGAGCTCGCTTTTATGGACACCCAGCCAGCCAGTTAGCTGTAAAATCCCTCTTAGTAGCTGTTCTCTACTTGCTTTACCTGTAAAGAGTTAGAAGTCACTGCGATGCATAGCTAAAAGGAAGGGAGTGGGCACCTGGCCAAAAGAGTCAATGGGAAGGCTAGAACTTTTTGAAATTAAAACAAGACTCCCCTTTTACTTTTGTCTGTTTGTTGTTTTCCGGAGAGAGGGAACAGAGCAATGATGCTATAAAAAGCTTTGGGCCAGGTATGAAAAATCATCAGATCATACCTAGAAACTACTCATTTGAAACCCCAGATATGTAAGTACATTAGGGAATGGCTAGGAAGACGCAATTAGACTTCTCTCTTTTATTACTTTATCGCTTGTAGACTCCTCTGTGCTAACCCCAGGTGCTTTTGTTTTGCTTGTAACCTTTAAGCTGGACCTCAAGAAACTATTCTTGATGCTTAATCCTTGTATTTGCTCTTTTTAAATCTAGCGATAGCCTGAATTTCCAGATGTATTTTCTTTCTTTTTGTTTTAATAAAATTTACCTTTTTAAAGAACAGGATTGGATTTTTGTGTCCTAAAAGGTTTGTGCACATGTTGTTTAATTAGCTGGTGGCAACAGCTGATTTCCTTTGTTTTCTCTCTCAGCTCTTCACCGGAGCGGGGGTGAGAGGGGAAGGGCTTGAGGGTACCCCACAGGAAGGAATTCCCAAGTGTGCCTTCTTGGGCCCTCAAAGGGGTTTTGCACTTGAGCGGTGCACGAGAAAAAGCTGTAACCTTGGGAGTTTAATACAAGCTTGGAGTGGCCAGTATTAATTTTTAGATCTTTCCAAGCTGTGCCCACAAAATTAAATCCCATCTACAAAATGCCACTAAAACTAGACATGCTCTCAGGGCACGACAGGGCTCCTTGGACTTTGTCTCTCCCCCACACCTCAAATATACTCAAATAAACCAGTTGGTTCCTCAGTCTGGCTTCCCTTCACTGAGGCTTGAAATCCCCACTAGGTTTTGGTCCCCTTAAGTGGGGCTCAGATGCTCTGCTAAACTCCTTGGGATTGGGTCTTTATTGACGGGGAGCTAAACATGGCGACTCTTCCCCCAAGTCCACTCACTTGTGGTTCCACTTATAGTCTATTGTGCAGATCTTCACAACATCATCTTCCCACTGCTTTCTTACTTGTTTTGATAGCAGTAAAATAGTTCAGAATGTTTGACATTTAAAGTATTACCACTGGGCATGTGAGTCAGCACCCAGTGAAATGAATGGTGCAGTTCACATCTCTCAGAGCTATTGTCCTAGACTGTTGCAAACTCAGACTTTGCTGTACTGGTTACACTGTCCGCACTGTTCTCTCAGCAACCATAGACATTTTTCTATGGTCTTGTCTACACAGGGGATATTGACTAGCATGGCTATTCTGGAATAATTCCCCCATGTAGATGGTCTACTCCAGAATAAAAACAACAAGGAGTCCTTGTGGCACCTTTGCCCTGATCTACACTGGGTGGGGAGAGGGGGGTTGATCTTCTACAGAAAGGGAGCAACTTCACTCCCCAGGAATCTCAGCAAGTGAAACATAACCCCATAACCCCAAACCAAAGGCAGCTCGGCAACAGGAAATCACTGATGCAGAAATATATAAGAAGTGTCCTGCATTTCAAAAGGAGCTATGAAGAGCCAGTGGAGAAAGGGATCTCAGCCATACTGTTTGGTCCTTAAGTCCCCCGATGAACCTCTCATACTACAAGAGAAGTGTGTAAGCACTCCACTACCAGGAACTCCCTTGCCTGTCATTATCTCTTCCTATGTTGCATAATTTCTAAATTAGATTGTGTCTACTTGCAAATCTATAAAGTGACATGCACACTTGTGGTGCTGTATAAATAATAAATAGAACTGCCAGACTGGATCAGACCAGTGGTCTTTCATGCTAGAGCCACAACAATTCACTGAATTGTTCTAACAGCCCATAAAAAATGTTCTGGTTAATATAATCTCACATTGAATATTCCAGGGAGATTCAAAGATGTCTGGGCATATATGCGCATTAGAGCATCTGGAAGGATTGTGAAGACTATAGTAGGCAGAAATAAGATATGTGAGATATCCCGTCCCCACTCTGCCTCACAGGTTTCATCGTCAGGGCAGAAACACTGTTACTTTAATTTTCAAAGACTGAAGTAAACGCTACAACTGCTAAAAAAAGAGTCCGACTCCTTGCCCCCTAACACAGCCCTGTGTGAGGAGAAGCCACCCCGGCCTGATTCCCCATAAAAAGCAGAACGGTTAAGGTTTCCCTCAGGTTAAGCCATGCCACTTACTCTGGTCGGCAAATCACCAGGTCCCCCTTGTTAGTGCCATATGCCAATCCCAGGCCTGGCTCAGGTAGCCAGCGAGCAGAGTTTATGCTGACGTGTCTCCTCTGGTCAGCAGGCATCGGGTATAGGACGTTGAAAACTCTCTGAAAAAAGCCACAGAAAAGGATTATTTGAAAGGGCAATAAAAATCAGCGTTGCCAAGGCAGCTCACACACTTGAATCCCCTGTAGCAGCACAGCTGGGCAGGGCGGTTAGTCACTTATTTACAGGCTGTTCCAAGAAACAACTAACCGGTCAGCGAGAGTAAGCATCTGACAGAAACATGTACATACATCCACAAATGTTTAATAGAGCACTCAGCAGATAGCTGTGGGGAGCATGACAGCTGCTCCATCATCAGATCTTCACTTGGATAGTGGGCTACACAGCTGCACAGTCCCTTCACTGGCACTAATTAATAAGAAAGCTGGCTGGTGGTATATTCACATCAAGCTGGACAACAGCACAACTGGGAATTTTCTGGCCCTTTATTAACCCCACTTCCCATCTTCATGCTCTCACCATCACACAACTAGGGGAACTGAGCCAGCCAGGAAATGTGCTGGCTTCCAACAGCAATGGCCCAAACAGCTACCTGCATGGCTTAGCTATTAAACAAACCAGAGCCCTACAGATAATATGGGATCTAATCCATGTCAATTGTTTCCTGAATTGCCTTTAGCAACTGGTTAACTTCCAGGCTGCAGAGCGTTGAAGAAAATGTTGAGTCCAGAGTTTATCGAGGAGACGCACAAGCACAGAAGTGACATATACCCTCTGAATTCAGTTTGCCTCCCACCACAGTCCCCTTCACCAAATCAATTTTGTTCCCTTAGCAAGACCCTAAGCTACGGCTTGCTCCATACCAAGCACCAGCTGCCTCTGCCTTCCAATCTCACTTGAGCCCAATACTGCAGGGCTCAGACTTGTGTTGATCTCCCTCAACTTTAAGTCATAACAGCTCCGCAGAAGTCTGCGAACTCTCCATCTGCACTCTCAATCTCCTATGGGCCGGGATTTTATATGCCAGCCACACTCCCCATAGTCAGGAAATTTGGTACACCTAGGAGAGGTTGAGACTATAAAACCATGGTGGGAGAAATGGAAAAGAGCAGCAATGTGCTGGTTTGGCCATTGGGTTACGTGGGGAAAGCTGCTTCAGATCATTGGACCATCCAGGGCAGATTCCAATAGTGGGCTCTGAGCACCGGGGCTTCAGAGGGAGGACCAAGAGGTACTTTAAAAAAGACAATTCATTAAGGAGGTTAAGGAGGGTTACGCAGGAAACAAGTTAAAATGCTGACCTGGAGCAATCGTAAGTGACATGCCAATTGTCTAGACTTTCCTCTCAAGAGGTCTGAGGTTTAATCTGCTCTGAGTCACAAGTGAAATGCGTGTTCCCATTAGAATCACTAGTCAATTTTAGCTCATCCAAACTTCAACATAAGTTTGGCCAAACTGGACAATCTTTGTTCAGAAGAGGCCCAATAGCCCGCTTGGTGGTGGGCCACAGGAGATGGGGAATACTGCCTACAACAGTATGGGGGTGCTGCAGGTTAGCACTGTGGTGCATTGTCACAGCTGTGGGGACCTAGGCCTGGAATAGCAGCAGCTCAGGATCCAGGGGTAGCATGATCTGTTGATTAAGTCCCTAGACTGGGACCCAAGAGACGTGGGTTCTACTCCAGAGCTACCACTGACCTGCTGTGAGATGCTGGGCAAGTCACTTTACTTCTCTGTGGCTCCATTTCCTCTCCCACCCCTGTCTATTTAGACTGTAAGCTCTGAGGCAGGGACTATTTTAGTACGTGTTTATAGAATGCCTAAGTGCTGGGGGCCTTATCCTGGCAACTGTCAGACAAATAAATAGAACAGCAGAATTATGTGACATTATTTCTAGCTACAGGCAACTTTCAGCCTCTCCTCAGAAAGGGCCACATTTAGAATAGCAAATGAGTCCTTTAGGATTTCTCTGCAAGATAGAGGCCAGTCACTATCTCTGCCCTTGGTAGTCAGTGGTGTTCACAGAAGCTCAGTGTCAGAGTGGAAGGAACAGGTCCCTGATGTTTTGTTAAGTACTTTTCACAACCCCCCACTCTTCCAGTACGGCCATCCCGTTTTCTGCTCCTGCTTGACTAGCTAGCAAAAATCACATGCACACTAGTAGCACCTGTTGCCATGGAGACTATGGTGCACTCTTCGAAATGGGGAGTGTGGATTTTGATGGGTCAAGGAGGAGAAAGTGGCTTACAACAGCAAAGAGCATTAAATTTGTTGCCAAACTCATAGCTAAAGGCAGAATCTCAAAAAGGTAAGAACGGTTGGAAATTCTCCCTAGCGACATCTGCTTCATTCAACCCACTTCTCCATTCACTTCTGTACAGCCAGTGGCCCCAAAGAGTTCCCCTCCCCTGCTGCTTCCCACATCCCTCGCTAATGGGACAATGCCATGCAGTTTTAAGAGGTGCTGACATCCATGTGCGTGGTGAGTCACAGATACAAGGAGAGAGAGAACACCTGCACTGGTACAATCACCCCTGGCAGCAGTAACCAGGACCGAGCTGATCAGTCTGATGCAGTCATACAGATGAGCTGCTGCACCCGCATCCATTCATAAAACCTTCCACCCACACACAGAGAATACCAGGGCCCTTTCACATGTGCAGGTGCCCTGGCCCAGAGGGCACTCAGAAAACTACTAGACACACCCTTCTCTCCTAAACAAGGACCAGATCCTGTTTCTTTCTGTCTCACTGCAACACTAAGCATCTTATGAAAAGTTCATGAAATACTTCAACCACACAAGCATGCCATCTGGAAAATTCACGAAGGAGGGCCCGACACCAGCCTGCTGGGAAAGGTGCTTTTCCAGCTCTATACTTGTAGGTACAGCATTCGTAAGATCAAGAAGCCACTTAATGTTCATTCTTCTCCACTTCAGCCAAAGAGTTATGGGACCAG
Organism: Lepidochelys olivacea; assembly: GCF_965140295.1. Lineage (NCBI taxonomy): Eukaryota > Metazoa > Chordata > Testudines > Cheloniidae > Lepidochelys > Lepidochelys olivacea. Next base: position 55,968,386 of record NC_140416.1, read on the forward strand.
CTGTACTTTCTCCACATATTCCAGACTTGGGGGGGTTGAGAACTTCATTTAACTCAGGCACCAGTTTCACCTATGCAATTCCAATGACATTTCCAGCAAGCATGGCACATTTTCAAGTTCTACCACCTACTGGCCAGCAGAATTTGTCATTTATTACCACATTCAAACCCACCCTAGTATACCTGGGTTACTGACTCAACATTCCATAACCAGGGATATTCCAGACACCTCATTATCCCAGTAAGTTACCCACTATCCACTCCATGTTTCTCTTATCAAACCAGTGTCTGGGTACGAGATCCTGAAGAATTTTGATTCCAGTGCTGGGAAATTTCAGAGAATGGGAGTCTGGAAAGCTGCCGAGCAAATCCTTAAGAGCATGTCTCTGAGGCCTTGAATCCAACAGGTGATGCAAAGGTAACATAATTTCCCTCTTCAGATGGCACATTATGACCCAGGAAAAGGGGCATGCTACAGTCAGTCAGAAAATGCCTTTTCATCAAGCAAGAGATGTGCTTCCAGAAAACCTTTTACTGCGAGCAGGTCACTGAATCTCAGGGATGTGTGCAAGACTCTGAACCCAGGGGACCAGAGGAAGATGGGGTGTCACCAAATCCAGGAATGTCGAAAGGGAAAGTGATTTTCTCTAGACACATCCCAGTAGTGTCTAGCTAGGTTCTTACACCATCATAAATAAGTGGTATCAAAGGAAAGCAGCTTCTGCTAAAGAGAGGATAATACACACAACCGTTTCCATTTTACATACCTGCATCTGAAGGGTAGGAAGAGACTCAGCTGAGTCATTTGTTACTGTGCTTTCACATTTTCAGATGTCTCACAAAGATTATCTTTCAAGCAGTCACTTACATCTTGGGTGAAGGTTGGGGAAGGGTATCTATTTCGTTCTCCTTGAACATAGAAGCTGCGTGTCTATAATGATCATTCACAAAAAACAGGCACACCCCCATCACCCTACAGCCCCCTTCAGTGCTAATCAAGGAGCATCTCTGTAGAGTGATTTGTCCAGAACATAAAGCTTTGAGGAGGAAGGGGTATAAAAGCAGGGGGGAAATGGATGAACAGAGGTCCAATACCCAGAAATGTTCTGCATACGTTACGCTGGAGAACATGAAGGCTCCAAACTCTGCTGCTGCTCGCCCTCCATCTCAGCAGTGCTTGAGCATCAGCACTGTGACACCTGTCCCATCCAATGTTTGGGTATTAAGTGAAATATTCATTTATGGCAGGAAGCCAGGAAAGGCTTCATGATGATCAGCAGCCTCAAGGAATCTTTCCTGAGGATTCCTTCTAAGCTATCAAGCTGCTATACATGGGTGGGCTTGAGAGCGCTTAGGGCACAGTGTGCACACAGAATTATGATGCTAATTTGTTCTCACTCCAGGGGATGGGGACTTTTTATTTTTCTTCAAACAGCCTACCTCTGAAAAAAGTGTTACTTATCCATCTCGTGCTGCTCCTCCACATGCCCCATCCTAAGGTAACGGCTGCTACCTAACGATGTTGTTTAAATTCCACCTTCCCCCTGCATTTAAGGGGGCTGCCAATGAGAAGAGTTGGAAAGGGAACTCCCATGCCTGGGATATTGCTCACACCAAGAAGGCAGCAGGCTGCCCTCAAGCTTATGCTACAATTGCCAGCAGACACTGCCCCAGTCCCAGCAGCACCACATCTCAGGTGCCACGTCAATGACAAAAGCATCTGACCAACGGCTTCCCAGCTCTAAAGGAAGGGATAGAAAGCAGAGGGAGATTCCTGTTTCCTTGGAGGGGTGTGGGAAACATTCCCTCTCCTACACTGGGCACCGAGGGAAGAAGAGCATGTTTTGAAGCTGGAGAAGAGGAGAAAGCAGCTATGGGCTGTGCTGAAGACACAGGCAGCCAGTGAAACTCAGCAGGAGCTCTTGCTTTTCTTCCTTTTTAAATTTAATAGAGAGGTATTTCTGCTCTCAATGAGGTGCTTCTCCTTTGTGAGATGCTGATAAATCTCTGGCCATTATCTGTACTTAGTCCCAGCAGCCAATGGGGCTGCTAAATCAGTCTCGATAAGAGGGACTGCATGAATAAAAATGCACAGCCGCTAACTTGTTTACATGGGGAAAAATCTTGTCATCTGTAATGCTCCAACCTTGTGGGTTGGGGGCGGGGGGAGAAGTGGCTGGAATGGTACAGGAGGCACTTGGTTACAGTTACACATTATCAGTAGTAGCTTTAAATAGAACGCAGGCTCTCATCCGAGGCAGAATGCTTGCAGAAAGAAAGCATGAAAAACAGAGGTGCATGAAGTGCACTGGAGAGGGAGCTGGGAGTGGAGCAGTCTCAGAGACCAGCAAAGGGCTGGAGTATAGAAAGCCACGGAAATGGATCAGAGCCTAAGAATGGCAAGTGCCTTGAGAGTATCAACCTGTGTTTAAGGAGGCATATTTCTAAGGCAATCTACTGAACAAACAGCATTATAATGAGGGAAGTCAATGGGGACCCGATGCTGAGAGACAGCTGTCCTTTAAGTTCAAGACTGAAAGCACTCCACCCTAAGGTGGCAGAGAGCCATTAAGCTTCACCTGTAGGAGTCCTGAAGAGGAACTGTGCTCTTTTTCAAGCTTATGGGTTAACAAACTGTGCAAGTGTGAAGGCCCTTGGGATCACTCTGGAGGTCCTCCAATCATCGCATCTCCTTTCTCCCTGGACTTTTCTATGCCTCTTCATTCTGGTGACTGACACTCTGCATGCAGGCCTTTAGTATCTCCTCGTGTGGCCACAGCTTATACTGGCAAAACTGCACTTTTGTCAGTATAGGTTCCCCCAAGTGAAATAACCTGTACTGACAAAAGCACAGTTTTACTGGCATAACTGTGCCTACACTAGAGGCTTTTGCTGGAACAGCTATGTTGGTCAGAGATCATACCTCATCACACCCGATTAAGCTATGTGCACAAAAGTTTGTAGCATAGACCTGGCCTTAGGAGCAGAATCAAATACAGACATGGCCCTATCCAATTGGAGCTCATTCCAAGGCCAAATCCACATACATCTTGCCCTGGCTAACAGATCAGAGTCCTTTTAGTTATTTACACAATGTTAACATGTGTGCAGAGTGCTTTTCAGAAACAGAGAGCTTGTCAATACCTGGCAATGAGGGAGGGGATAACTTGAGGCAGAATTAAGGAAAAGTAATCTGATCTGGGCTCTGTATTTTGCAATTCCCCAGCTGTAGAATTCCCTCCTTGCTGCTCTGGAATCTCAGCTTGCGTTTAAAAAAAATATCTTTGCTCTTTTATTGCAAAGATTATAGTGAAAGTATGAACTCTGTATAACTGATGCAATTTTTGTTTGCCCCGTTCACCTCAGCTGGGTGTTAACTTGGAAATCTAAAGGTGACCATTTCACGGTCAACATTAACTATTATTTTTGCAGAATAACTCCCCATATGTGCTTATCCTACATCCCAAACTGCTTCCCACTCTTCCTCAGATGCTGCAAGCCCCACGCGTCCCTCACTAGTTGTCAGGATCTACAGCTTCAGCACCATCTTCTATGGATACAGTTAGGCACTTAATACAAAAATCCATGGCATACCGACAGCTGAAAATTTATGTATACTGTAAAGCCAACAACTTATCAGAGTAACGATAGTCCTCCTGTGCGGACTGTCATTCATTTCCACATTTATTCAGACCACAACCTCCTATTTTTAAAAGTGACAATGAAGTTGTTGGTGAATTTCAGTATGCTGTGGGGCTGTGCCAGAACCTTCCAACAGTCTTGTAGCAGAGTTTAGGTTTAGCTTGCCATGGAGCACACAGGGCCTCGAGTGCATGTGAACACAATGACTGGGTTTAGGTTGAGTTATTAATGGTTCGATAACACATTTTATATATAAACATTGTGATCAATGCGCCTTTTGCAAGCAAGGATTTTTGGCAAATCTTTCTAGGAGTTTCCAGTTTGGTAAGAATTTCCCTAAATTAAAGCACAAATAGGAGGTGAGTTATGGCCCTGAATCTTTCAGGACACATCTTGCGCCTTCTTTCATGGATTCACCCCTGCTCAGATAGGTTAGTCTGTGCCCTTCCCTGCAATTCATCACTCTCAGCTCAATAGATGTTTCTTCCCACTAGTCATAATGAGATAAATCAATCGGTTCTTGCTCATCTTTTTGGCTTTCTTGGAATTGGTGCGTCTCACCTTAAATTTTGCTATGTGCAACAAGACAGCAGTTTCTTCGAACTGTGTTCATTTTCCCCAGATGTGACAGGATCACGTTTTCTAAGTTTATTTTTCACTCTAGAGATACAACAAATCTGTATGTTGCCTTCGTATTCCATTTAGTCTACAACTCCAACAGAGCTGAAGAAGATCCTACTTTCGCCTTTCAGGATACACTGATTCAACTGGGACCTAACTCCCTGACTCTTAACTCTGTTCTACACTACTAGTTTAGGTCAAATTTAGCAGCGTTAGATCGATTTAACCCTGTACCCGTACACACAACGAAGCCATTTTTGTCGACTTAAAGGGCTCTTAAAATCTATTTCTGTACTCCTCCCCGACGAGGGAATTAGAGCTGAAATGGACATCACCAGGTTGAATTTGGGGTAGTGTGGATGCAATTCGATGGTATTGGCCCTCCTGGAGCTATCCCAGAGTGCTCCATTGTGACTGCTCTGAACAGCGCTCTCAACTCAGATGGACTAGCCAGGTAGACAAGAGGCATGTCCGAGCCCCAGACATGCACTTCTATGATGAACTGCATGCAATTCTAGGGGGTGCCCCTACCACTGCCCCATCCCCGTACGTGGATTCCTGCAAGGGGGGAGTCTCACGCGACAGGGATGAGGATTTAGGGGACAAGGAAGATGATTAGGTGGAGGATGAAACCGTTCTCCCTGACACCCAGGAACTGTTTATCACCCTGGATCCAATACCCTCCAAAAACTCCCAAGGCGGGCTCCCGGACCTTGAAGGCGGAGAAGGCACCTCTGGTGAGTGTACCTTTGTAAATATAATACATGGTTTAAAAGCAAGCGTGTTTAATGATTAATTTGCCCTGAAGACTTGGGATGCATTCACGGCCAGTACAGCTACTGGAAAAGTCTGTTAACCTGTCTGGAGATGGATCGGAAATCCTCCAGGGACATCTCAATGAAGCTCTCCTGGAGGTACTCCCAAAGTTTTTGCAAAAGGTTTCTGGGGAGGGCAGCCTTATTCAGTCCTCCCTGGTAGGACACTTTACCATGCCAGGCCAGTAGCACGTAGTCTGGAATCATTGCATAACAAAGCATGGCAGCGTATCGTCCCAGTGTTTGCTGGCAGTCAAGCAACATCTGCGAGAGGAGAGGTGGCGGCAGCGTGATGGCGGAAGCAGGATGCAATGCTGAGGCTACTGGAGGATCAAACTGATATGCTCTACCGTATGGTTGAGCTGCAGGAAAGGCAACAGGAGCACAGACTGCCACTGCAGCCCGTGTAACTGCCCGCCCTCCTCCCCAAGTTCCATAGCCTCCTCACCCAGACGCACAAGAACACGGGGCGGGGGAGAGAGAAGGGTCTCCGGGCACCCAACCACTCCACAGAGAGATTGTGGAGCACAGAGCAAGCAGTAATAACAGTGGGAATATTGGTTTCACTGACGTCTAACAGAGTCAGTAAACTGCGCCAGCGCACTTTTAAACACCCAAATGCACATTCTACCACCATTCTGCACTTGCTCAGCCTATAGTTGAACAGCTCCTGACTACTGTCCAGGGTGCCTGTGTACGGCTTCATGAGCCATGGCATTAAGGGATATGCTGGGTCCCCAAGGATAACTATAGGCATTTCAACCTCCCCAACAGTTATTTTCTGGTCTGGAAAGTAAGTCCCTTGCTGCAGCTGTTCAGATAGACCAGAGTTCCTGAAGAGGCGAGCGTCATGTACCTTTCCCGGCCATCCCACATTGATGTTGGTGAAACGTCCCTTGTGATCCACCACTGCTTGCAGCACCATTGAAAAGTACCCCTTTTGGTTTATGTACTGGCTGCCAAGGTGGTCCAGTGCCAAGATAGGGATATGCGTTCCGTCTATCGCCCCATCACAGTTAGGGAATCCCATTGCAGCAAAGTCATCCACTATGGATTTGCACATTTCCCAGAGTCACTACCCTTGATAGCAGCAGCTCAGTGATTGCATTGGCTACTTAGATCACAGCAGCCCCCACAGTAGATCTGCCCACTCCAAAATTGATTCCCGACTGACGGTAGCTGTCTGGCGTTGCAAACTTCCAGAGGGTTATTGCGACTCCTTTGTGAACTGTGAGGGCTGCTCTCATCTTGGTATTCTTGTGCTTCAGGGCAGGGGAAAGCAAGTCACAAAGTTCCATGAAAGTGCCCTTACGCATGCAAAAGTTTTGCAGCCACTGGGAATCATCCCAGACCTGCAACACTATGCAGTCCCACCAGTCTGTGCTTGTTTCCCGGGCCCTGCCCTGTTGCCACCAGGATGTCCAAATTGCCAGGGCCCGTACTTTGAGAGAAGTCTGTGTCCATGTCCTCATCACTCTTGTCACCGCACTGCCATCGCCTCCTCGCCTGCCTTTGCAGGTTCTGAACATATTGCAGGATAATGTACGAGGTGTTTACAATGATCATAACTGCCATGGTGATCTGAGCGAGCTCCATGCTTTCCATGGTATGGTGTCTGCAGGAGAGCAGAGTTGCAGCGGTAGCGATGGCTGACGATGGATGCCACAAGAATAGATATTTATAGAGAACAACGAGAGGACCTGCGAGGTGGATTCATGAGAGAACAGTTGCAGTGGAAGCGGGAGCCCATGACAGCCAACATAGAGAAATTTGCTATCGAGACGAGAGCAGAGTTGCAGCGGAAGCGGTGGCTGGATGACCAGTTTTGCAGACCTACTGCACCGTCTGCTGCCAGTAGCACCAGGACACAACAGCGGTGGTGTCTGTGAGCTGAGCGGGCTGCATGCTTTCCGTGGTATGGCGAGACAAGAGGAGGAGAGCAGAATTGCAATGGAAGTCGGAAGTGGTGGATGACAACGGTCATATAGAGGACCTGCGAGGTGGATTCAGGAGAGCAGAGTTGCAGCGGAAGCGGTGGTTCGATGATGACGGTTAGCAGTCCTACTGCACCGTCTGCTGAAAGTAGTATGGCATCCGCACAGAAAAAAGGCACGAAATGATTGTCTACAGTTGCTTTCGCAAAGGGAGGGGCGACTGACGACATGTACACAAAACCACCCGCGACAATGTTTTTGCCCCATCAGGCACTGGGAGCTTAACCCAGAATTCCAAAGGGCGGCAGAGACTGAGGGAACTGTGGGATAGCTACCCACAGTGCAACGCTCCGAAAGTCAACGCTAGCCACAGTACTGTGGATGCACTCCACTGACTTAATGCGCTTAGTGGGGACACACACAATCGACTGTATAAAATCGCTTCCTAAAAAATTGACTTTTATAAATCTGACCTAATTCCATAGTGTAGACATACCTCTAGTGTTGACAGACTATGAATGAGGATACCTGGCCTATCTCCTGAAATGGATGAGCAGGACATGAGGCTATGGGGGAAGGAGAAACTCTACACAAAGATAAAATGCTGCCACTTTCTTACTCGATGCTCTTGATCATGTAGCATATTGTCATCCCTTAGACCAATGCAGGTCTCATTAGAGCACACCCAACTCTTCCTTTCTTCAGGGGAGTTCTTGGTCTTGTAGCCTCGTAACCCATCTCAGAAGCCTATCATGACATAATTGTCTAGGAAGCTTCTTTTAATAATCAACTAGCAGATGGGTTGAAGAAAATTAACAAGGACTGAATCTTAGGAAGGCGTTAATCATCTCAGACAAAAATGCCACCTCTCACTCAGCAACATAATGCTCTTTCAGCAAAGAGCCTCATTACTTTCCTTCATCTCCTGCTAGTTTCTCCCAAAGGCCATAAAAAGAGCAAAGAAACCCAATGCCTCAAAAACCAGAGGGTACTGTCCAGTACTAGATCTGAATCCAAGAACAGAAGAAGCAGCAAACAGAAACTAAGCAAACACGCCCTGTCCTTTAGGGGAGAAGCAGATAAAAGGACAGAAGCAGCAGGCATGTTGAAAAAATGGGCAGTCAGCATAAGAGAAGACAGATAAATGTATGTCAGTGCAGATATGAATGCTGTACAAACAAGACTGTGCCCTAAGCTACTGCTGATCTCTAGCAAATTACTCTGACATCTGCCAATGCTGCAATAATTTCAAAAAATTATGGCCATTTTTATGGCAAAGAACTGATGATCCTCTGCTAATTTTTAGCTTTAATTCAGCCAGTGAACCAAAAACAGTACCTTTGAGTTGCCTGTTAAATGTCATGCTGAGAGAATGAAAGCAAAATTTACAGTATTGTAAAGTTATAATGACAAAAGCAAAGGATTCACATACAGCTGCCACTCCATCCTGCTCTCAGACTGTTGGGCACTCAGTGGAACAATAAATGAGATCAAGTGTCAATAATATGCTGACGAAACAAGCTATATGTATCCTCATCTGGATCAGAAGATGCTCTCAGCCAGCTGCCTAAATGTCTGAAATGAATAAGCAACTAGAGGAAACGGTTGTCTTAAAGTTAACCTAAGTAAGATAAGAGAAAACACTTTGAAAAATCTTTAAGAAATCATGACCGACCCCTCAATCAACAGTCAGACTGGTGCAAATCTTGAAGTCACACTCCGTTCAGTGTTATGCTTGGGCGAGCAGGTTCCAGAAATATATGTCTCCTTCTCTGATTGACAAGATTACTGCGCCCAACTCCCCAGACAAGGCCACAGTGATGCTTGCCTTTATTACTTCAAGGCTGGGATACCACAATGCTCCCTAGGTGAGGCTGACAGAACCAACTGCAGATTGTGTCTACTATAGAGTGCAAGAGCTCATCATGCCCTCAGCAGAACATGCAGACTGGATCATATCACTCTGGTGGTGCGTGCTGGTTCCTTGCTCAATATCAATCCAATTTAAGGTGCTGGCCCTCATCTTCAAGGTCCTTACCAGGTTACAGAGTAACAGCCATGTTAGTCTGTATTCGCAAAAAGAAAAGGAGTACTTGTGGCACCTTAGAGACTAACCAATTTATTTGAGCAGAAGCTTTCGTGAGCTACAGCTCACTTCATCGGATGCATACTGTGGAAAGTGTAGAAGATCTTATTATATACACACAAAAAGCATGAAAAAATACTTCCTCCCTCCCCACTCTCCTGCTGGTAATAGCTTATCTAAAGTGATCACTCTCCTTACAATGTGTATGATAATCAAGGTGGGCCATTTCCAGCACAAATCCAGGTTCTCTCACCCCCCCCCCACACACACACAAACTCACTCTCCTGCTGGTAATCTCAGGCATTGGCACCTTGACAGCAGGATTGTCTGGCTATGTAGACTCCCTCCTCAGGCCCTACGCTACCAGCACTCCCAGCTACCTTTGAGACACCACTGAATTCCTCAGGAAACTACAATCCATCGGTGATCTTCCTGATAACACCATCCTGGCCACTATGGATGTAGAAGCCCTCTACACCAACATTCCACATAAAGATGGACTACAAGCCGTCAAGAACACTATCCCCGATAATATCACGGCTAACCTGGTGGCTGAACTTTGTGACTTTGTCCTTACCCATAACTATTTTACATTTGGGGACAATGTATACCTTCAAATCAGCGGCACTGCTATGGGTACCCGCATGGCTCCACAGTATGACAACATTTTTATGGCTGATTTAGAAAAGCGCTTCCTCAGCTCTCGTCCCCTAACGCCCCTACTCTACTTGCGCTATATTGATGACATCTTCATCATCTGGACCCATGGAAAAGAAGCCCTTGAGGAATTCCACCATGATTTCAACAATTTCCATCCCACCATCAACCTCAGCCTGGTCCAGTCCACACAAGAGATCCACTTCCCGGACACTATGGTGTTAATAAGCCATGGTCACATAAATACCACCCTATACCGGAAACCTACTGACCGCTATTCCTACCTACATGCCTCCAGCTTTCACCCTGACCACACCACATGATCCATCATCTACAGCCAAGCTCTGCGATACAACTGCATTTGCTCCAACCCCTCACACAGAGACAAACACCTACAAGATCTCTATCAAGCATTCTTACAACTACAATACCCACCTGCGGAAGTAAAGAAACAGATTGATAGAGCCAGAAGAGTTCCGAGAAGTCACCTACTACAGGACAGGCCTAACAAAGAAAATAACAGAACGCCACTAGCCGTCACCTTCAGCCCCCAACTAAAACCCCTCCAACGCATTATTAAGGATCTACAACCTATCCTGAAGGATGACCCAACACTCTCACAAATCTTGGGAGACAGGCCAGTCCTTGCCTACAGACAGCCCCCCAACCTGAAGCAAATACTCACCAGCAACCACATACCACACAACAGAACCACTAACCCAGGAACCTATCCTTACAACAAAGCCCGTTGCCAACTGTGTCCACATATCTATTCAGGGGACACCATCACAGGGCCTAATAACATCAGCCACACTATCAGAGGCTCGTTCACCTGCACATCCACCAATGTGATATATGCCATCATGTGCCAGCAATGCCCCTCTGCCATGTACATTGGTCAAACTGGACAGTCTCTACGTAAAAGAGTAAATGGACACAAATCAGATGTCAAGAATTATAACATTCATAAACCAGTCGGAGAACACTTCAATCTCTCTGGTCACGCGATTACAGACATGAAAGTCGCTATTTTACAACAAAAAAACTTCAAATCCAGACTCCAGCGAGAAATTGCTGAATTGGAATTCATTTGCAAATTGGATACAATTAACTTAGGCTTGAATAGAGACTGGGAGTGGCTTAGTCATTATGCAAGGTAGCCTATTCGCCCCCCCCGACGTTCTTGTTAAACCCTGGATTTGTGCTGGAAATGGCCCACCTTGATTATCATACACATTGTAAGGAGAGTGATCACTTTAGATAAGCTATTACTAGCAGGAGAGTGGGGTGGGAGGAGGTATTTTTTCATGCTTTTTTGTGTATATAATAAGATCTTCTACACTTTCCACAGTATGCATCCGATGAAGTGAGCTGTAGCTCACGAAAGCTTATGCTCAAATAAATTGGTTAGTCTTTAAGGTGCCACAAGTACTCCTTTTCTTCTTACCAGGTTAGTAGATGACTATCTTAGATACCCTATTTCTCACTTCAGCACACAATGGGCATTATAAAACTGATATTCGTACTTGGATGAGACATTTAATTATTGTATTTGGTGCCTAATACCATATTGGTGCACTAGAAACAGAGCTTGCAGGAGTTTCCAGACCATTGAAACACCTATTCTGAGTTCTAGACTTTCCTGGCTCTACAGGTGTGGGCCCCAGTGGACAGAGCAAAATATTTACAGCACATAATCTTCCCATCAGAGAATGCATCTCTTAACTCTTACAGTGTACCAGCCCAACATCCATAGACAATGAAGCCCTTTGGTTATCCACAAAACAATACAGAATGGGCACCAGCAGTGCAAATTTCCCACAGTGCCACACCCCACTACAAATGTCTCAGCCCATAACCATGTCTAGTCTAGAGGTTTTGGTTATGTGATTGTGTAATTTAAAGACTGTATCTTAATGCATAGGCACAATGGGGCAGAGATAAAGTTACACAGGCAACATTAATTCAGGTGTTTCCTAACTTTAGATTGTTTGACTTTGCAACCTTAATGTTCTTTTAATGTAGTTTTTAAACATATAATTTAAGTTTTTTAACACCTTAAAAACTGAAAAACAAAAACGTCATTCTGTAAAACCATACTGACCCCTGACAGGAGGCTTGAGCAGGGTTGATATCTTCAGATCCACTGTGCAGTCTTTTACCATTTGAGCTAATGGAGTAACTGAGAGGAGCTGAAGGCTGTTATCTTCTATGTGGACCTGCCACTAGAGCAGTGGTGGACAATTTACTGCCTGTCAGGGTAATCTGCTGGCGGGATGCGAGACAGTTTGTTCACATTGACCGTCCGCAGGCACCACCATCCACAGCTCCCAGCGGCCACGACTGGCCATTCCTGGCCAATGGGAGCTGTGGGAAGCAGCGGCCAGCAAGTCGCTGCAGCCCGTGCCTCTTCCCGCAGCTCCCATTGGCCGGGAATGGCGAACCACGGTCACTGGGGGTGGCTGTGCCTGTGGGTGGTCAATGTAAACCAACTGTCTCATGGCCTGTCAGTGGATTACTTTGATGGGCCGCAGGTTGTCCGCCACTGCACTAGAGGGATGGAGATAAATAGCAGTGAAACCCACTGCAAAGTGCCAGACAGTAAAGGAATACAGAGACTCAGGAGTAATGGGTTCAATTCCAGATTCTACAGAATGCCCTCTAGTGATTACAGACCTTTCTGGCCTTCTGGTCTCATCACCTCCAGGATCCTAACCACCCACCCACCAACATTCCCCACTCCTCTGAATTCAAATAAATCTGCTTCCTCCTCCTACTCCAGGTTGCCTTGGCATCAGCAGCAGGACCACAGGAGTGTTTCCCTGCTCTCAGGTCCTATGCTTGGTGCCACAGCAGCTCCTGGCAATCGCAAGGAGAAATTGCTGGGAAAGTCCTTCTCAGCCATTACAGCGCCAGAGTGGATCATGCACTGTCCAGTCCAATCACATGAAAGCTTTGAGATTTAGCTGCCAAGCTAACGAGTCTCTAGGCATGTACAAACTACAATTTTTCAGGGGCTTATAATTTGGCTAGAACATCTCAATGAAACAATTGTAAGAATTTTTTTTAAATCTTATTCTTGCAAAATTGAAGAACCATTTTAGTTGAAAAGAAAAAACCCCAAACAAAATAGCTTTGCTAGTGTAAAACTCAGTTTGAGCCCAGCACACTACATGTTCTGCAAAAAAGCGAACACAGCGAGCAGGATTTGAAAAAGAAATGTGCGTGAGTGACGACTTCCATCCCAATTGTCAAGCAGGTAAAACTTCCAGAGTAGGTGATGGAAAGAACCCGATAGATCTTAAACACCCAGTCCTGTGTTCCCACACGGCGCTGACACACATTATACTTAACTTCACACCTCGGCTATTCAATTTCTGTGCCCGCGCTCTTTACCAATGCACCTCTGTCAATTCACCTCAACCCTAACCGGCACAACTCCACTCAATCTCTCCCAAATATTAAACCCAGGCTCACTGTAAACAGAAGCATGGACACTGCAATGTAATCTGCACAGGCTGCATGTTAAAGCAATTCAGGAATGTGGCACTTTTATATGGAGTACATTACTCCTGGGTTCCACAAACTATGCTGGATGACAGTTGGCTTTTAGGTGCAATTGAAGATGTTGGCTTTTGTTTATGAATCCCTAATGAGTTGGATCCTGATAACTTTAGTCTCCTCTCCTCCCATTTGATACTGTTGCTGTTGAGATCTTCTGAGGAAACAGAATCAACACCCCTAGCTTAATTGTGAGAGGGATGAAGGCTTGGAGCTTCTGTTTTAACTATAGAATTCTATTCCCTGTTAGCTTGCCAAAGCTGGAATCTGACGACCTTCAGGTCATGTTGCAAGGCTTATTTGTTCTCCCAGGCTTTTCCTGAGTCCGGGTGGAGAGCATCTGCAAAGTGTGATGGGAGAGCTTTCTGAGGGATTCAACAGAATTTGGAGTGCTGTTTCTCTTGGACTTTGGTCTCAGGAGTTGTTCTAATTTTACATTATTTTAACAAGCACCCAGAGCATTGGTTTATAGAGCATGGCTGTGATTTTTAAACAGAATACAAGTAAATGTTAAGCAGTATTTCCTTTGTCACAAACTGTGTCAGCACACTGGCAATATGGATGATTACTGATTCTTTATCTGTAATGTACTTGTTTTAAATTACAAAGCAAAGAATAGAAGCTTTAATGGGTGCTTATTTAAAAAATACTTTTTCTATTACACACTTGCCAAGCTGCAAACAATCTTTTACTCAACTGAATATGAATACAGCAGCCACTAGTCAGCACTGAGTGTGCTAAGACTATTATAAAACATCTTAATTGAGGCCATGGTTTTATTTCACATGCTCTCAGAAGCAGATACAGAGCAATATAACAGCCTTATTGCAAATCCCAAAGATGACTCATTTTTACAAGTTAACAATTCGTAAAACTAGATGATGAGATAAACATTTAAAAAACAAACGGCAGTTTTATTGTGCCTTCCATTTATTTTTTAGATCTTGGACCGATTACAAAGAAAGTGCATGGCAGAGGCAATAAATGCAGCACAGCTCAACTGTAGTACAGCATTTGACATACTGCCACATGAAATCTTGCTGGTAAAATTAATTCCAATTGATCTGGACATGGACACTGTCATATTGACTGAAAACTGACTGAAAGACTAAGGATTATGATTAACAGGCAAGGTCAGAGAAGAGGCATTTAGTCGGGGCACAGAGAATGGGGTTAGATCCTGCTACATTTAACATCTTCATTAATGATCTAGGAAATGGAAAAAACAGATTATTAGTGAAATTAGCAGATTCTGTTAAACTGAAAGGAGCAGCAAATACCAGTGCAGAAAAAACAAACAAACACAAAAAAGGCCCTAGAGGTCCAAAATACAGGCAGGAAATAACATGAAATTCAACCTGGATAATACGGCTAATCCATCTGGGGAAAATAATCCAAAACAGAGATATTCAGATGGAGGAAGAGAACTGGGGAGCAGTAATGCTGAGAGTGAACAGCAAATAGGATAGGACTTTGCAATGTAGAAGACTGACAAAAAGAAAAAACAAACAGAACTTTGTCAATTTTGGCTTGCATCTACTAAGCCTAACATCCCAGAGAAACAAGGAAATATTCCCTTTATACGGTTCTTGTGAGACTACACCTAGCACATTACATACACTCAAATACTAGAAAGACATTGACATGTAGAGAGAATTCGGAAGAGCAAGAAAAGTAAGTATGAGGCTGGAGGACTAAGTTACAAGGAAAGATTAAGGGAACAACAATTTATTGCTTTGCTAAACAATGACTCGGAGCAGGAGAAAATAAGTGTCTACAAATACTTGAAGGGTGTAACACACCAAGGAGGGAGAAGACATGTTTAAAACTAGTTCAAGGGGACACAAATAGGAGGAATGGAATTGAAAAGGAAAATATAGATTGACTATTAGGCAATATTTCTTAATAGTCAGAATTAGTTGGCTGAGGAACAGTCCCCACAGAAAGGGAGGAAAGCCCCATTTATTGGGATTTAACAGCTTATCTAGAGAATGGGCCTTAAGGAACAATCCTGGCCTGGCTCCTTATAGGAATGGATGAGATGTGAACTAAACAGACTGTTCCACCTTTATCTTTTATGATGTGGTACAAGAGGACCCTGGGAAGTGACACACCCATCTATGGCAGTGAAACTTGGGTAAGTCAGAGGTATCCTCAAACAGCTGGAGATGGAAAACATTCTAGTACCAGTGAAAAGTGCAGTCATCACACTAGACACTGCTGCTTATCACATCCATATTCAGGCCTCTACCCCAGCTGACCATTAGATGATCTGTGCTGGTATGTCCCTCTCTCTGCAGTTTGGAGACTGACCACAGAGTTATGAAGCAGAGCCAAGCAATTTATCCCAACAGAGAGGTGGAGTGTCTCCCCTGCATTCTTACAGAGGGATGTCTCAGAGTAACTCTCTCACTCCAGGAAAGCACTGCCAAAATCAGAGATAACAATCACAGGAAAACGCTATTTGTGGCTTTGTAGCATCCGTCATGGAACAGCCGTTATGGAAGCTATTCCACTGTGTAAAGCTACCACCATTCAAAATGAAAAGGTTTAAAACCTTAGCCAGTCAGGCATACACACTAATCCCACTGCTTCACAGCCACAGCTCACTACTTGGGACACCTACTGGGTAATTACTGATTAAAAAAAGACATGCATTAACCGTAGGCATATTTCAGAGATGTAAAGATGCAGTGTGGCTCTCCTGTGGTAATGGAAAATGCCATGACACTGTCCTCAAGTGTATAGGAATTAACTCCAGTATCCCGTCCAGATTTAAATTCTGATTATTACATCATTCTGCCTTCTTAGCATTCCTTCTGCAGTTTCAACTAGGCATGGTTTTCAACCTCACTGCCTCACTTAAATGTTGTGTAGCGCCGTATTGAACAGCTGCCATGTTTTACAGTGGAAGTGGTTAAATTTCAATGGTGGTTGATGGGATCACTGTGCACATTTTGTTAAGTTTGCCCATTGCTTTGGGAGGAGATAAATGGACTCTACAAATATCAGACTTATTGGGTTGACAGCCAGGTTCTTCCACAGAGCAGAAGCACAAACAAACCTTCTCCCACCCTTAAGACAACGGCTCATCCCCACCAGCTCAAGCAATTGTGTTAAGCTAGATAGGAAACATCCACTTAGAGTGCAACAAGAGTGCATTCATTTGGTATAAGCATTGCACGGATGTGGTAAGCATCATGCCTAGCCTTCAGACAAGATACTAAACTGAACTCTCATCCTTCCCCAATCACTGGTGGCTGCTCTCCAGGTAGAAGTTAGGCACTTTTCAAACAGAGTTGACAAATAATCCCAATAGCCCAGCAGAGAGACTTCTTCAACTCCTTAGTGAAACCAACTCTAACACCCCAGGCTGGGTGCAAGATATTTATAAGCACAGAATGGCTGCCACACACACTGACCCGGCAGTAGTAATGTTCATATTTGGGATGCTCCAAGTATGGGGCATGCTACAGACACAAAAACTGCTGCATGGTTGATGTCAGGCTTCAAGCCATAGTAAATTTTCACAACTCCATTCCATTTAGATCCTGATACCATGCTCCATCACTGTGGTATGCAAGTCCCTAGTAGATTTTTAATCACTCATTGGGACGGAAACTTTTGACCCTTAGCCTTATAAGCCAGCAACCACAGCACTGAGCCACACAGCCAGCTAAACTAGACACCAACACAAACAAAGTGCTGTAGCAGCAGAGGAATACTCACCCTCATGGATGTTTCTCCACCATGTGGCTGCTGCAGCCTGAAGACCTGAGCCACCATGTGTTCTGTGGAAGGGTGCAGGAGAATGCGCCGGGAAGCCAGTCCCACCATCACATACCTGCCCATTGGAGACAGGCTCACAGAAATTGCATTGGGGCCTGGGGATAGAACATAACAGGTGACATTTCCTGTGAGGAATGGCCAGTGGCTCTGCAATGTCCTCATTAATTATCTACTCCCTCATCTGCCTTATAATCCACTATATAATGAGCTCATGCTGCAGTGACCACTGAACTAGGAGAGGCCTACCAATGCCAGTTAGAACTCTGCAAGGAGATTCCTCACAGCAGTGCCCTCCCATTAGCAACTAGGATTCCAGTACATCTTCACAGCAGTACTCTCATCATCAGCCAGGACTTCTGCAACAGGAGCTTCACCACAGCGGTGCCACATCATTGCCCGGTCAGAACATTGATATAATCTTCCTTACAGCAGTGATGTGCTACTTCATTGTGATCTTCAGATCAGGGCATTTCAATGCCAAGAGTACGCTCCTGAAGTAACAGTCCTGGACCTCTCCCATCCCATCCCCCTTATGCATTCTTACCAAATCTTTTCGTGTATAGCATCTCGCCCAGGTTGTGAGGTGCCAGAGAATACACAGCCAGTATGCCTTCATCAGGAAAGCCCCGCTGACTGCTGGGAATGAAGGCTGCCAGGAGCTGCCCATCTGCAGAGATATCGCAGCTAGCATCATTGTAAATCTTGCAGTTCTGAACAAGCACATTCACAGAGGCTGCAAAAGAAAAGGAAAGAAAGGAACAGGGGTTAAAGAAGTAAAGTTGCAGTTGGGAAGAACTGAGGCTCAAGCCTAGCGCCAGAGATAGGGATCTTCCATGCAAAAGGGCTACAGATTTTTGGTCTCCTTAAAAAGGTACCACAGTATTTACAGCCCTACTGGAATACAATCTATTACAAAATGGAGACCAGACATTTTGAGGCATCTGAGGCTGGGGAAACGAGATCCATTCACCTCTTAGAATCTTCAGCCTTAAGCAGAGAACCAAGGACGATTACATGCTATCAAATCACCTTCTTCATTCTGATACCACACTTTGCTAAAGATGGCATAGTTTAGAACAGGAGTTTAGAACTGTGGACCTTTGAACACTTGAGGTCCACAGAGAGGTGGCTGTTCACAGGGTCCTTGTTTCCAGCTGCTAAAAAGGCATTAAAATATTTATTATCTTTAGCTACTTTCCCTGATATTTTCCCCATATTAGTAACTGCTGTAGTTGCCACAGTGATTTTTGTGTTCATGAATGGGAGAGGAGTAGGGGACCCAGACAATGGATTCTGAAGAGAGATGTCAATGAAAATCTGCCTGTTAATCTGTAGTGTATGCTGAAAATCTAAGAATCGTTATTTTAGGGTAATTAGAATACATATGGCAAACCAGGAGCCAAACACAGACATCTTAAAAGAGCTCAGAGTTCAACAGAGTTGCCAGCCTAAAGCTATATTCCCTTTATTTGCTCCAGTAAACAGGAAATAAAGGGTAAACACTCCTCACTCCAGGTAAGAAAGCCCACTTTTGGTGTGAGCATGCCAAATCCACCCTAGATATGGCTAGCAATTTTCGCTGGAAGAACATTCTTTTCTGGCCAGCCCAAACACCTCAGCGCCAACCCATCATTCCACTACTCCAAAGCAAAAAATAAAACAGAAAAAAATGCATTGTATGCGACTAT
Organism: Lepidochelys olivacea; assembly: GCF_965140295.1. Classification (NCBI taxonomy): domain Eukaryota; kingdom Metazoa; phylum Chordata; order Testudines; family Cheloniidae; genus Lepidochelys; species Lepidochelys olivacea. The sequence continues at coordinate 55,987,178 of NC_140416.1, forward strand.
ATTTGAGAAACAGTCTGAGACCAATGAGGCAGCATGGTCTAGTGGACAAGACACTGGACTGGGAGTCAGGTAAACTTGCTGTGTAAATTTGTGCTACTCACTTCCCCTCCACTGTGTTTGTATAGCCTCCCACCATAACCATTTGTCTGTCTTGTATATTTTGGTTGATGGCTCTAGGCACTAAAGTAATAACAGACTATTGTAATGCTTACTCAAGGAGCAGAGAGAAGTTTGCCCATGCAGCTTAAACATTAGCACTTCGGGATTTCTGACGGCTTAACTGTGCAATATTCTCAAGAAGGTCTGGGCCGGAATTGCATGGGCTCTTTTTACAAAGAAAATCAAGAACCACCTTCACTTTCCAGGACTTTGAAACTCAGTGGATTACAAAGCATTTGCAATATTAGTCTGTTTAAACTCCATGTTGTAGCACTGTTTTGATAAAAAGCAATGGAACATGCTGTTCCACACACCTTAGCCGAAGGCACCCATGGAGTGCTGCCTCAACTTACAAAGCGCACAGGGGCCTTCACACAACCCCTTCAGACCTTACATGGTCTGCAGGAGGACTCAATATATTTGGCTACAACTACACATAGGTGCACCAAATGCTTCCTCAGCTGGACAACCAATGAGTGTAGTAAAAAGGAATCTGCTGGGCATGCATGGTATGTCATTTTGAAAGGCCCAAACTCAAATCAAGCCCAATTTTCTCTGTTCCCAAGGTATTTTTCCTGAAGGCTGGTCCTTGCCCAATTTCAAATTTCAGCTCCTGCTATTTCATCTAAAAAACTGATTAAAAATAGTTACAAGCATTAATAATAGACAAATTAATTCCACTCCCCACAAAAAAAATATTCTTCTACTTAAAATGGCTGAACCATTTTGCTCAACCTTGGATGACACCAAGTATGGTGAGTTTAGCTTAACAAAAGAGAAGGTTAAGGGGTGACAATCACAGGCTATAAGTATAAACCTAGCGACAAATATTTGGCTCTTCAGTCTAGCAGAGGAAGGTAGAACACAATCCAATGGCTGGAAGCTGAAGCTAGATAAATTCAGAATGGAAATATGGTGTCAATTTTTTACAGTGAGAGTAATTAACCATTGGAACAGTTTACCAAGGGGATGGTGGATTCTCCAACACTGAATTTTAAAATCAATATTGGATTTTTTTTTTTTTTTTTTTTAAAAAGCTCTGCTCTAGGAATTATTTTGGGAAAGTTCTACGACCTGTGCTATATAGGAGGTCAGCCTAGAATAGATGATCACAAATGTCACTTTTGCCCTTGGAATCTATGAGTTTCAGCCCATAAAAGTGAAAGTGTCAGAATATGATGGTACTGAAAACAAGGGGTTCCAATAGAAACTGGTAAACAACCGCAACTAACTATAGAGGTCTGCGTCTGTAAAAAAGCTCCATAAAATGTACAGGGCACTACAAAATATATACAGTTGACCAAAAGAGGACAAAACACCAATTTCAGGGAGCTTACTGCCTAAAGATGCACGAGTGGATACAGTACAGAACAGAAAGGCGAGAGATCGTTCCATCTGGAATGCTTTGCATAATTCAGAAGTCTGCAGGAGGAAAAGAAATGGCAATTTACAAACTAGCCTGAGACAGTGCTAATTTGAGGTGATATCAGAAATTAAAGTGTGAGCCTGGTAGTTGTATCAGTCCATAAGAGGAGAGCAGGGCAAGAGAGCAGATACAAAGCAGCAGCACACGTTACATGGAGTATCTGAAGAGGCATCTGCAGAGCACTGTTCCTTTTTAAATTTGCTGCATATAGTGAAGCCCTCTTAGCAAGACAGATTGTTAGCTTCCCTGCCAGAAGTGAGCCATCTACCCAGCTTGATGTGAGCCTAGAATATGAGAACATCACAGCTGCACTGTACAGGGAGAGCATCCTGCATTTCAGTCCTTTCAGATCTTATTCACACTGACTTTGTGAAGATGCTTCTTTTGCCCAGTTTACGTATGGTCATGGGAGATGTAGCACTGCCATTAAGGGTTGAGAGATGCCAGGTTCACAGGAGGGAAAAAGTCTTAACTCAAGAAGTGGGGATCTCAGCAACCATCAGCAGGTTTTTGGTAAAAGTAGTTACTCTCAAAGAACAGGGAATTCAAAACTTTCCAAGTCATGGTGGGTGGAGCTCTCTATACACCTTACAAGATTCTAGGTAGTTACTCTTTGGGACCTGCTCTATAGGAACAGCCAGTACAGATGATTTGAGAGAAAAGTTTGCTATTTCAGTAAAAATCATTGTGACAAGGCTGCCCTTTCATCTCCTGTTTTCTTTCACATTGTTAATGAAGTGACTGTGCTGACAGAACAGATCAAAAGAGACATCAGACAACAAATTAAGCTGTTGTGCCAACTTGGAGTGCATTACACCTACAGTACGATTATGCTCAGAACCAAGGAAAGTTTGGAATGCCAGCAAGAGAAGCGTTCTGTTTGCTCTGGGTATCTCAGGAAATAGCAGTAGCCAGAATACTGTGCCCATTCCCAGCCGCCCTCAGTGTTCATCTTCCTCATGGGCTGTATATCGTTTCTCGTAGACTTTATTTATTACAATTTCTTATGCCACACACTGGTGTGGGTGGGAGAGGGCTTACAAATCAGTGGGTACTGATTGTCTCCCATCTTGAGACACGGCCAATGTTACATAGGAGAATGGATTTCTGGCTTGTGACTGAGTGAGGTGAACAAGACCAGTTTGCCCAAGGTAGCACTCAGCAGCATAAGAAGAAAGACTATATTTAAAAGGGTGATGGGCAACAGACTTATGCTCAAAGTTTCACCTACTTTAATATATGTAATCTAGAGAGGAGTATTCAAAATTTTCTAATCAATTTACTGTACATCAATACTTCGTTGCTGAGAAAAAATAAGAACACTCACTAGAAGAAAACGCAATAAATGGGCAGTGTTGGCTCTGCTTCTGCCACCAACCTCCCAGTCCACTGCTGACATGGTGACTATCATTAAGGATATGCTTTAGTCACGGAGGTCACAGATTGTGTGACATTAACGGACCTCCATGACTTCTTCAGCTTCAGCCCCCACCACAGCAGCTGGAGCTGCCAGCAGCAGAGGCTAGAGTGGTCTCCCCCTGCAGCTGCCAGGGCTGTCTCCCTTCCCCCCTCCACGGCCAGAGCTGTCCAGGGCCAGAGCTATTCACAACCCCCACCTGCCCTGTGGGCACAGCTGGGGCCAGAGCTGTGCCCACCATCACTGCCAGAGCTGTCCCCCCCAACCCCCAGCGCGGTCATCCCACTACCCTCCCCCCTAGCAGACACAGCTGAAGCTGACCTTCCCTACCCCAGAGGCTATGACTGGGGCTTGGGCTGTCAGTTCCCCCAAGCAGTCAGCCCCTCTTCCCCCTGGTTATTTATAGTAAGTCATGGACAAGTTGAGGGCTTCCATGAATTTTTGTTTATTGCCCACGACCTGTCTGTGACTTTTGCTAAAAATAACTGTGACTAAATCTTAACCTTAACAATCATGGCTCTGCCACAAGGAAAACAAAGAGTAGTGTTCATTTTGGAGTCATTAAAAACAGAAGGTGGGAGGAGGGAGAGAAGAAATAAAAGCTTATTAGCAAAATGGAAAAAAAGACAAATCAGTAGGGAATGAGATGGGATTTTACAGTCTTTACTCTAGCTGTCTATTTGGTGCCAATCTCTGTACTGTCCGAGGCTTCTCGAGAGAGAAAGAGAGAGAGAGAGAGTGTGAGTGTGAGTGTGTGTCTCACATTATCTCCCACACCCACCCTCAGCATTTAGTAAGACCTGCTGTTGAGATGAATTCTGAAGCCTGGCTTGATTCATGGCATCGTCCCATGAATTCCATGCCTTAAGTGTTAGGATAGCTGTCTATGCATTGGGAAACAGTTGAACGAAGAACGTTTTATCTAACCGCATTTTGTTAATGACATCCTCTTCCAGAGTCATCTCTCATGTGAAAGATGGCATCTCCGATAGCACAATACCCCCAGCACCACGACAGGGCACTGGGTTCAGTACTGACACAAAGGAAAGAACACTCCTACAGAATGCCTTATATTACCTCTGCACCATCTGGATATTCCTTGAAGGTGTCCCATTCAAGTACTAACAAGATCACAGTTCAATGTAATTAGGTTACAGGCCATTCCATGACAGGCAGGTCTGACACCATTAGTAAGGGGGAAACAGCCTGGAGAGGTTTCTCACCGATACTCCTAATACAACAGCAGCTGAAACAAGGTGTGGTGCCATTCTTATTTTTGCACTTAACGCCTAGAGTTTATAGTGGTGGATGCACTAAAAATACAGAAACACAGCAGAAGAGGAGGTAGGCCTGTCTACTTCAAGGCGCACCAGTTCAATTAAACTGATTTAGGTGATGTCTACACTATTACTTCTGTCACAAAACTCATGTCACTTGGGTATAAAAACACACCGTTGAGCGACGTAAGTTACACCAACATAAGCACCCGTGCGGAGAGACCTATGTCGGGGGGGGGAGGGGGAGGGCTTCTCCCACTGATGTAGCTACCACTGCTCACTGGGGGTGGTTTAATTATGTCGATGGGAGAGCTCTCTCCTGTTGGCACAGAGTGGCTACACAGGAGATCTTACAGCAGCACAGTTGCATCAGTACAGCTGTGCTGCTGTCAGCTCTCTAATGTAGACATAGTCTTAGGGACACCAGTGTAAGTCTATATGTAGACGCTCTTCTATGGGTTTAAAATAGTCTTTTTGATTTAGCTTAATCCTGCAAAAAAAACCCCAAAAATTAACTTAAACTGAACCAAGCAACTCAAACCGAAATACAAGTATTTTCACACAAACTTTGATCAGTTTCACTAAAACCAGTTGAAAAACACATTTCTAATGAACATGGTGGAGGCTTGCATATAGACAAAGGCAAAGATAAAAACACCAAAACCCTGCGTGGACATGCTTACTTCGATTTAATCCCTCCTCATATTGCTTTAGAGTCTGTCAGGAAATTTATAGGTACAAGTTAACGCAATATAGTGGGCTTCAAGAGATATAAAAGTATGTCCCACAGAGATACTGTTTGCAAGTTAATTTTGGGTAAATTGATGTAACTTGTGTGATCAATCAACACCTTGGCAAAGAAGTGAAAGCGAGGGGAAAGGAACTGTTCAAGGTCACATCAATAGGGCCCTACCAATTCAAGGCCATGAAAAACGCATCATGGGCCGTGAAATCTGGTCTCCCCACCATGAAATCTGGTCTTTTGTGCACTTTTACCCTATACTATACAGATTTCACAGGGGAGACCTTAGACCATCCCACACTTTGCTGCAGATTGGCCTACTCATGTTTGCCATCCTTGCCTGTCAAGTGCCCTTCTCTTCAAATCTTCCCATTTCATGCTGAGGTGCTTGATGTCCTTCAGAATTGTTCGTTTCCATGTTATTCGCGGTCTTCCTCTTCTTGCGTTTCCTGGCTTTCATTCAAGGGCGGTATTTGGTTAGTTATTTGTGAGGGTGCCTTTTCCAGTAATTTTTCTGACTTCTTTATTCATCTTCCTATCTCCATATCTTATTCCCAATATTCTTCTCAGACATTTCTAATGAAATGCATCCAGCTTTTGCTTATCTTTCTTGGTAAGTTGCCATGTCTCACTGCTATATGTTGTGATGGCGATAACATTTGCTTTGTACACGTTCAGTTTTGTCTTGAGGAAGATGTTTTTGAGTTGCCAGATGTTTCTGAGTCTTCCAAATGCAGCGTTTTCCTTTCAGATTCTCATTTCCTTGGAACTAGTACCATCTTGGCTGATGGTACTTCCAGATACGTAATATAGTCCACCTTCTGCAGTTTCTCTTCTTCCATTTTGATTTCTGTCCCTGTAGTCCCCATTAACATGACTTTACTTTTTTTGCACAGGGAAGACCAGCGTTTCTCAAATTGGGGATCCTGACCCAACAGGGAGTTGCAGTGGGGTCACAAGGTTATTTTAGGGGCAAGGGTCACGGTATTGACACCCTTCTGCTCTGCTTTCATAGCGGGGCGGCTGGAGAGCAGCAACTGTGGGCCGGGCACCCAGCTCTGAAAGCAGCGCCATGCCAGCAGCAGCCCAGAAGTAAGAAACGCAACACCATACCATGCCACCCTTACTTCTGCGCTGCTGCCTGCAGAGCTAGATGGCCAGAGAGTGGTGGCTGCTGACTGAGGGTTCAGCTCTGCAGGCAGCAACACAGAAGTAAAAGTGGCAATACCATACCATGCCATCTGTACTTCTGTGCTGTTCTGGCAGCAGCTCTGCCTTCAGAGCTGGGCTCCCGGCCAGCAGCTGCTGCTCTCCAGCTGCCCAGCTGTGAAGGCAGTGCCGTTGCCAGCAGCAGCACAGAAGTAAGGGTAGCAGTACCGCAACCTCCCACCCCGTACAATAACCTTGCGACCCCCGCCCCCTGCAACTTCTTTTTGGGTCAGGATCCCTACAATTACAACACTGTGAAATTTCAGATTTAAATGGATGAAGTCATAAAATTTATGATTTTTAAAATCTTAGGACCGTTAAATTGAACAAAATGGACTGTGAATTTGGTAGGGCCCCATACATCAGGGTTCAGTAACAGACAATCATAACCTCAGGAGTTACTGGCTCCCAGTGCTGTTCTCTTTCCTCTGTGCCCCAGTATAAGGTCTCAGGTTTCAAGTGCAGCTCTGGAGTAATTCTGGCCAATGAACCAACAAGAGCAGGGGTCCATGAACCACAGGTTGCAAACCATTGTTGTAAGATGTACAAAGTGCCAGAGATACGTGCAGCGAGTGAGTGGGAAGGAAAGGGAGAACTAAATACCTAAACATTGTAAAATTCAAATAAATGAAGGTAAGGAGGCCTGGAGCCAGGTTCTGGCTAGCCAGAGTGGGGAACCAGATGGGCACAGCACAGGCTTGAAGCAGGGACCGAGGCTGCAGACAGACAGAGGATGGGCATGATGGCAACAGAAGACAGAAATATTTGAGTCCAATAATCTGCTAGTTATAAATGATCTCTGAATGGAAGTATCCTAGCAGGGGAGAGGGAGGAGTTTGAAATATTGATGCCTCGAGGAGCAGATGGTTCTGCCTTTCTCTGGGACTCCATAAATTATAAACCAACACCCTACACAAAAATTTAACAGCAGCCTGCTCCAGGGCAACCGGATGAGCCTAGAAGAGTTATTAGCAGCTGAAACACTTTTCAAATGCATTAAAAGCAAGTGGAGAAGCCCAGAGGATTTTAAACCAGCAGCAATGTTTCCTCCTCTCTGATCGCAGCTTTATCCTTGTGCCAGGGTCTCTGACTAGGGAGGGAACACTTCTTGTGGTCAACATGGCAGAGACCTGCCCTTGGGCACAGGTCTGCTTCTCAGGTGAAAAAACCTAATTAGTACTACAAATTAATCGAATCACTGACATCTGGTACAGTGCTCACAACGTCTGAGAAGATGCTACCTGCTACTCTCCAAAAGATACAATGCCCCTCAGACAAACAAGATTGCATTTAATTACCTTTTTCCATGCAACATTAAGAACCAACTTTTAGAAATGGGCCTCATTTCCAGCAAGGGTGTAACCCTTGAAACACCACCCTATGGATTTCCAGGGGAGGGGCAACAGAGACAGAGAAAAGGAAGCAGTGCAACTCTCCCTCTACGCATGGGACCACCAGCACTCTTATCCCTACATATACAGTAGCTGCCTTTATTCCTGGGATAGGCTCCACATACTTAACTGTGAAAGAAGGCGGCTCCTTAAAAAAGAATCCATGCCCCTCCCAAGCACCATCAAGTCACTGAAGGCTGCACTCTGCTGCACAGAAATACACTACAACAGCGTTTCTCAATGACCAGTCCGTGGACTGGTGTCGGCCCCTAAGATCTCCCTGATACAGTTTAGGAAGGCAGCAACTGGTCCCTGGTATCAAAAAGGTTGAGAAACACTGATCTACAACTCAGTTGTTTCATGGGTAAGGAGGTGGGGAGGAGAGAGAGAGAGAAGTCCAGTGATAAGGTTTTCATCCTTCACCTCCAGCAAGAAAGCTGGATGTGGCTCCCTTTGAGATCCCAAACACCATAAATCCCAAGGGTCATTGGAAGCTATAGTTACAATTCCAACCACGTGTTAGTATGGTATGCAAGAGACCAAGTGCTTACTCCAAACTCTAATGCAGCTGGGTGCTGCCAGAATACCACCCAGTCAGCCCTTCCACTCCATGCAGCTCTCCTGCACTTACGAGAATGTTCACTGATTTGAGGAGATACCCACAGAAACTGATCCACCCAAAGAACCCTAGATGAAGTCAACAAGGTGTACGTGGGCAAAACAGAGCGGTAAGAGCACCCTACATGATTCCAACAAACTTGCTAATTATTTAATGGCTCCAGTTGAAGTGACAATCACATCAGGAAATCCAGTGTGCTTGGACTGGACCTTTGGGAATTCCTAGGAATTCTGGTGCTAATGGGGCTCAGTGGGTAGGGGGGACCTGCAAGGAGGCATTAGTTCCCTTCCCAGCTTACCATTGCTGATTTCAGGCAGGTCAAACTTGGTGAAGTCCCACCACTGGAGCCGGTAGGTGGTATTGGCAATGTTGCTGGCTACAGCTGACTGTCCATCTCCAATCACAGCCCCTGGAGGGAAGGAGAAAACAATTAGCAACTGGACATCTTTGCTTTCCTTAACAGATTATCTGAAAATCACAATATAGGAGATGAATCAACAAACATTTTCAGTGCCCAATGCACAAAGGCCTCTGGTTTCCTAAACAAAAGTAACGAAGCAACATTTACAGAAATGGTAACAACTCACAAACCTCTGAGCAGAGCAAATGGAGAAAAAGCCACAACCATCCTTGCATCACATTCTGGGGACGGAAGATGGTTACCACCAAATATTTACCCAAACACAAAGGAGGTTTCATTTATTCCTACCTACTCTCATCTATTCATTTCAGATTTATCTTAATTTATTGACACCATCACAAGGTGCATGTCATTAGCTCCCAAATTTCTATGCAATTTGGAAAGCAGGCAAATGTATGCTAAGAAACAAAAAACTATGGCCTTTAAAATGGCTCTCATCAGAATTAATTTGTCCTATATGAATATCCGCCTTTGTATTCCCCATTCCCACTCTTACTTCCCATCCCTGAAGGGACTGTTTGACTATAATATCTATCCCTATTAACAGGACATATATTTATGAGAAATCAAGGAGCCAATATTTGAGCTGATCCTGGGGCGGGGTGGGGGGGTGGGAGGAGGGAAGAGTCTCGTCACTCCCACAAAGGAGAGATCAGAGAGAGGACAGGACAGAAAGATGGTATGTTCCAAGCAGTCACAGAATAGCAAACACATATGATCCCCTTGTCTTAGTCCATGAGCTTGCCTTCCCTTTGCCTTTCCTATTAATTTTATGTGCCATGTTTGTCTCAGGTAGGTGTAAGCTTTTCTGGGCAGAGAATCTCTCTCTCAAGCCTGATATAAAGTTATGGTGCTATATAAATAGCACAGTGCTCATTATGCTAAAATGCAGGTGAACTTGATGACTAGGCTGGGCAGAATTCAATTTTTTTAATATAATTTTCATGCAGGATATCAATGTTTATTCATAAGGGTTTTCGTTAGATTTTTATTCATTTAAAAGTTCACAGTTGAGTGAAATTGGGAGAAGAGGGGATTAACATCACATGTCTAAATATACAGAGTACATATCCTTAAATCAAACTGAAGTTCTCAAGCAGCATTTTTCTTACTTTGTCTATCTGTAAACTTAGATCATCATCGATGGAAATATTTTTTCATTGTGTGGGTATATGGTGACATGGACGTTCATCGACATTTACCAACAAAAATGTAATCCTGCCATGTCTATTACGGACTGACTTATGCAGTTGAGTCACATGTGTGTCCCTCCTGGCCCTTTAAAATGACACCCGTGTATACAGTGTTGTAGCCTCACAGAGGTGGTTCTTTGGTAAAGTCACGTTTTATTGGATATGCCTCAGCACTAAGAGAAACTTAGAAAACTTAGAAAACCACCTCCTATTTCTTAATTCACTCTGATCTCTGGCTGGCACGGGGGAAAGAGGCTCAACATAGCTGTCGGCATAGTTCTCTTCTCTCTGTAGCTCTGTTCTGGCTGGCCATACCTACTGCCACAGAGGCAGCCAGAAACTTATATTCCCCCTTGCTGGAGCTAGGTGCCATTCCCAACTCCAGCAAGCCCTATCAGAAAGCTCAGACAATGCCCCAGAGCATTCAGTTAAGAGAATGCCCTGGAAACTCATACCTAGAAGAGATGTGGCCAGAAAATAAACTTCTAAGCACACTGGTTTGAAACAAAGGAATCACCCTGGCACATCACAATGGAGTAGCTCAGTGGGATTGCACTCAACTTCTGGGGAGGTGGAGGAGAAGAGAGTCAGTACCCACACAGCAACTATGTATTTGAAGGGTTGGGAATAATCACATATTTCATATTCCTGCATAGACAATGCCACTACCTTCAAATGCAAGCAGGCCTAGTGCTGTGGAGACACAGGCGCACACACAGACAAAAGCCCAAGTTAAAAGAATTTGGTCATGGAAAGGAAGACAAGCCAAATAGAATGAGGGAGAATGCAGACCCCAGACTTTAAGGGAATTTGTTTAGCTGGAGCATTCTTGGCACTAATGATGAAAACATTAGACTGTTAGTAGCCAAGTTCTCCCAGAAAGTCTGCACAGGATGCTGCAGCAGCCATATTAGACGAGATGAAATTTCTTGGACAATTCAGATTTTGATTTGTGCCAGACATACCAACTGCCCTGGCAGATGGGTGGGAGTTTGCTAGGCACCAGTTGGCACAATGGCATGCAAGGTGATCAGGCTAAGCTTCCTAGATTCTTTCATTCTCCCTTCGCTCCTCCCTTATCAAATCCTAGCAGAAAGCTCAGGGCAGCAAAATAAAGAAGGTCTGAAAACACACTGAGCAATGCTTATGCTCTGTCTACAAATAAGAGAGGTGAGAACAAGGGCAAAGAGCAAACTCAAGAACAATCCTGACGAACAAAGAGGAAGACACTGAAAAAGGGGCTGCTGGTCCCCTTTATACAGATAAACTGTCCTAAGCCATGGTTTGTGGTTCCAGTGAAAACTCTGAAAATATGTCCAGGATGAGATTTCAGAGCAGTCAGTCAGAGCTATATATTGTGTACTCAGCTACGACAGGCCTCCAGCGACTAACAGCCCTCCACTGTGCTCCCCTTGGCCTCTCTATCTGCCTCTTTCAGACACACACTCAGACTGCTTGGAAAGCAGAATTGAGAACCTTTTCTATCACTGTATAAATGCCTAGTGCTTTCCCTCTATATCCCCCCCAAATGCACAGGGCTCCTCTGAGAACCCTGATGGTAAATGATGTTCAGTATGCTACTAAAACTATCCTGCACCTGAGAGTTAATACACATCAGCAAGTCCATATCTGGGGAAGGGAACGGGAGACAGATCGGCAAGTTTAAACTCCATACTCCTAGGTCTGCTGTTTTCAAGCCTGCCTTGAGCATGTAACTGCAGCTTCCTCTGGTGCGGCCACTGTGCAAGGAGAGAAGAAAAGGAAACTGAAGTCTCTGTACAAAAGGCACAGTGATGGAACCAGCAGGGTGGGAGAAGTAACAGAAACTATCATGATTAGGTTACAGTAATTGCCATATAAGACTTGGTCACAAAATGGTTTCTCTTCTACAGAAATACTGCAGATAGTAAAGGAAGCAGACATACCACGCAGGACACCTACTCTTGTAGCAGCCTAGCTGCAGTAAGACATAAGCCTTTCCTGGCTTGTGAGGAGGATCTTTACATGCCCTTTGGCTCCCAAAGAGAAACCTAACAAGCCCCCTAGTAATGCCACAAACAGCAGTCTCCCTTCCCAAATCCATGCACCACTTTGTATGAGTAAGTCATCTTTTTAGTGTATGCGCAACATACCTCGAGATGATCAGGATTCACCACCGAAATCGGTTCACTGGTTTGATTATTAGCTTCACTGGCCTGGGCAGTGATGGGGAGCACGACATGAACGCTGATGAGTGTGTCCATGTGAGTGAGTGAGTGTATGAAAGTGGGAGCACACTTCTGTCCACAAAGCCCTGGCTATCAGCTGCACTCTCAACCCCTGGGATAACAAACCTTTCCAGTGTTCTTAACCTTGTACACTTTGCTAGGCCTGGCATACTGTACAGACGCTATTTCCCCCTCAGTAAAAATGGCAACGTATCTGTTTGTTGGCTTTGTGACACAGTTGTATCCATTGCTACAAACACTGAGCGACAGCAAGCCACTGGCAAATGTTTCCTGAAATTTTCGAGACCTTCTGGTTCTGCCCAGAGCCCTTTCCAAAAGGATAATGGTGTCCATTACCCCTTTGCTCTTTTTTTCCTGGGGGTGCCAGACTCTCTTTCAAGGGGTAAAAAGCAGATCCTTCTCTGTTGTTCCAAGAAAGGGTAAAAGCAGCCCTGTGCCCCTTCACCCACATGGCAGCCTTCTACACAAACACACACAGAGTCTGGCAGAAGCTAACACAATAGATGGGTGTTACCGCCACAGATAGCCTAAACTAGAAAATCTCATCCATAGCAGAGAGGAGTGGGCAAAGGCACCAAACCTAGAAAGGGTCTGCTGTGTATGGATGTCCATGGGCAAAAGGGTTCTGGCCACTTCAGATCCAAAGCGGTTCACCCCACATAATGTCTATTCTGCAAATTTACATGCTTTCATTAAGCAATTATCTACATTTACAGTAATTATGTAATTGAGAAGTGTAATTATTAAATTACATCTAGTTACATGTAATCAATGTCATTCAGTTTTGTCTCTCAAATCCAGCCAGAAATTTCACACTTACATGCACCATCCTACAATAAAGACAATTAAGAGAAAGCAAATCTTGGACTCTCAGTAAAAAGGGAGAAGTAGGGGGAGAATATACTTTCATGTGTGCCCCTCATTATCCAGGGCCCACACAGCACTGCCCCAACTATTTCAGTTGGTCTCTCCAATGGACGAGGAGTCAGAAAGGTGAACAATTTAGGAAGAAAGCTAAAAACCCCTCTCCCATTACTCAGCAGTTTCTGAACAATGAAAAGCATCTGGGACTTGCTCTCACTGCTGGCTTTGCCAAACCAGGTACTGACCCAGGAAGGTGCTGCTGTCTCTTAAGCTCTGGCGCAGCCTGGAGATACTGAAGGAACATCCACACAGGGATTAAAAAAATCTGGGGCTGGAAAGGTCAGTTGACTCAGGCTTGCAGAGCGTGGGCTCCAAGCTGAAAAGACTGCTGTGTAAATGTCTGGGCTTGGGCTCAGTCTGGAGCCCAAGTTCTGGGACCCTGCCAGGGTGGAGGGGCTCAGGCTTCAGCCCAACCATCTACACAGTAATTTTTAGCCCCACAGCCCAAGTCAGCTGACCTGAGCCAGCTGCGGCCATGATGCGGGTCTTTTTTCCCTGTGTAGACATACCCTAAGAACATTTCAGCTTCTTTCATAGATTCGAAGGACAGAAGGGGCTATTGTGATCATCTAGTTTAACATCCCACATAACACAGGCCAGAGAATTTCCCCAAAATAATTCCAAAAGCATAGCTTTAAGAAAACAGCTAGTCTTGATTTAAAAATTGCCAGTGAGGGAGAATCCACCACAAACCTGGGTAAATTGTTCCAGTGGTTAATTACCCTCACTGTTAAAAAGTTACACCTTATTTCCGGTCTGAATTTGTCCAGCTTCAATGTCCAGCCATTGGCTCATGTTATAATTTTCTCTGCTAGATTAAAAAACTCATTTTCAAATATTTGTTCCCCATGTAGGTACTTATATAGTAATTAAGTCACCTTATCCTCCTCTTTGTTAAGACAAATAGATTGAGCTCCTGGAGTCTATCCTATAAGGCAGGTTTTCTAATCCTTTAATCATTCTCATGGCTCTTCTATGAATCTTCTCAAATTAAACAACATCCTTCTTGAACTGTGGACACCAGAACTTGACACAGCATTCCTGCAGTGATCACACCAGTGCCAAACGCAGAGGTACAATAACCTCTTTTCTCTTAGAGAGACAAGGTGGGGGAGGCAATATCTTATTGGCCCATCTTCTGTTGGTGAGAGAGACAAGCTATTGATCTTACACAGAGCTCCTCTTCAGGTCCGGGAAACTAACTCATAGTGTCACTGCTAAATACAAGGTGGAACTGTTTAGCATAAGTTGTTAACACATATTTCAAGGGACCATTCAAGGTGAACTCCTACTTATAACTCCCATTTATGCAGTCAAGGATTACATTAGTCCTTCCAACTATAGCATCTCACTGGGGGCTCATGTTTAGCTGATTATCCACCATAAGCCCAAAAATCTTTTTCAGAGTCACTGCATCCCAGGATAGAGTTCTCCATCCTGTAAGCATGGCCTACATTCTTTGTTCCTAGATGTATATATTTCCATTTAGTTGTATTAAAAACACATAGTTTGTTTGCTCCCAGGTTACTAAGCAATCCAGATCACTCTGTATCAGTGACTTGTACTTCCCCAATTTTTGTGTTACCTGAAAACTATCAGTGATGATTTTATGTCTTCTTCTAGGTCACTGATAAAAATGTTAAATAGCATAGGCCCAAGAACTGACCCCTAGGGGACCCCACAAGAAACACACCCACTTGATGACAATTCCCTGTTTACAAGTCTTAAGTCTGGATAGAAGCAGATCAATTCTTCCAGGAAATGGTTCTCACCAGTCACTTGACAGATTGTTCTGATTTCTGGAGCTTCCTTTGTTTGGTGGAATCACAAGTGACTGGAGCAGGTACCCAAGAGTCTTGGGCTTGTCATCACCATGAGCAAAACGACCTTTTTCTACAAAGATGTAGATTTCACAATACTGAAATCTGAAATGAAGGGCAATTGAAATGCAGTGAACGTGGGTTTGATTGGCAGCTTTCCTGCGTCTGTCTATCACTGGGTAATAAACACTAGGTGATGGCAGAAATGAAGATAAAGGCTTTCAGCACCCCTCCCCCCCAGTCTCTACCCGCCCCCACTCAGCACATGTCGAGAGAGAGTTATAAAAGAAACATCAGCCTTTTAACAAAGATATGGTTAAAAATTTTCCTTACATGCCACCTCCATGTGACAATTAACCACCTGTCAGCCTTATCCACTCAGAGGGTCCGATTCATCTCAGACACGTGGAAGAATCAACTGTTCATTTGTGAATCAAGCCATGCAAGCCCAATATCTAAGCACAGAGGGGGGCCCAGGAAGAAACAGCACAGAGCTTGTCTTTAGAGCACTCTAATGTTCCTTCATTGAAGAGCAGGGTACTTGCTCTGTTTCCAGAGACTCACTGGATGAGTTGGTAATATTCTCACCATCTTTATACAGGTATTGCTGCTTAAGTGTCAGAGATGGGGAGCAGCTACGTGCTTCAGAAGCTTTCTCCCTTGCTGTACATCTAACAGAAGCAATAGTTCAAGTTCTTCCAGAACTTGGCATAAAAAAGTAAATCCCTTATTCAGAACCACAGCTGGCCTATAAGATGCTAGAAACTTAGGGCCACATTTACAAAGGTACTTATGTGCAGACAGATATCTAGTGGGATTTACAAAATCCCTAAGTAGGTTAGGTGCCTGACTCCCATTGAAAAAAGTGCTTAGACACTTTGTCAATTCCAATAGGCATTTATTTGCATCTTTAGGTGCCTAAACACCTGTGAAAATTTGGCCCTTAAGTCTGTGTATTGCTTGTGGACAATGAAACTCTCCTTTGGAGCTGCCCATCAGTTTCTGCGTTTACAACTGGGGCTCAGCACACTACTTACACTGGGTTCTACACCTCACTAGCCTTGTGTTAGTTCTAGACACAGCACAGACCAACAGCCAGGTGGTCTGCAACACTGCACAGATCCACCAAAGCTGAGCAGGACAGTGGAGTCTCTCTAACAAGTCCAGACAAAGAAGCTTTCACTGAAAATGGATCGGCCCAATCTGCTGCACACAATGATCTGGAAGTTCCCAGGGAGAGGCATATTTCTCACACAGACAACTCTGACGCAGTTTAATTAAGTTCAGTTTCGATATTAACAGTGGCCACAGAAGCCAGGTGAGGTGAGTACACTGAGATCATAATCTGGCTTGTGCAGGAAGCCAGGTGTTTTACAGGACAGCCTTGTTTCTGGGATCACCGCTGGCCACAGTAAATGGTCAGATGCACCCCAGGAGCTAACCAAAATCCCAGTGAGCCTCCTCTGTTCCAGGCTACCAACAGGGCATGGTTCTGAGCTAGCACAGTTGGCTACATACAACATTAGCCCAACGCAGAAAGATACAAGTGCAGACAGCTGCCATTCTTGACATACAGCCAACTAGGGTAATGTTTTCCAGCATACCAGCAAGTGTACAGCAGCAGGCACAAAGCATCTCCTGCCAGAGTTCTTACCATTTCAGTAACAATTCCCATGCCCATTCATAAACGTAGGAAGTGGAAAATCTAGTTCCATATATGCTAAGCAGAGAAAGACTTTAGGCTTTGTGCAATGTTAATGAAGAAACACAGGCAGAGTTGAGTGGGCTCTGAAGGGTGGATCTTTTAAGAGACCTGTTTTCTTCCCCATACCTGGTAAGGAGAGTTGCAATTCCCTAAACAATACTCATTCCTATTACAAAATCTCTTTTCAAAACTGGGGTTTGATTCAGCAGTCAGTGGAGAGAAGAGTAAACCCCAACTACAGACTCTGAACATTCTACCATCTTGATAGGACTTCAGAGTTAAGTGCCCTGTTTACAAGTCTTAAGTCTGGATAGAAGCAGATCAATTCTTCCAGGAAATGGTTCAATGGTTCAATCTTTATGTGACAGACATTGCAAACGTCACACAGAAAAGGGGAATCTAGCTGCTACAAGCTCAGATGATTTAAAAGATCAATTGGTTTGCAAGAAACACAGGTGACAGGGAACAGCTGTCCAGCCCAACACCTCCATCTCTGATGTTGCCTTGATGGCTCCTTGACATCTTACTTTGAAGACAGGGGAAGGGCTTATTTTTAACATCAGGTCAGATAATTTGATAAAGAAATGCCTGTGACACGTCTCGCTTTGATGGTAGGATGGGTTTCCCTGAGGGACACTTGAAGAGGTTAAGATCCCTTTCAAATGCTTCCCCTCTTGTCAGAACTGTTTGTGCTTCACCTCTATGAAAAAGAGAGACATTCAAGCTGGTAACTGTTCTCCCTAGGAGAGAAAATCCAGATGCCCAGAATCTCTGAGCACATCCTCACTGAAATGCCACTGCTCAGATAGGCCTGCAGAGTGGGAGACAGAGACTCAATTAGGAAAGGGCACTGCAATTTCTAAAACAAACCACAACTGCCTCATGGGACACTGGCATTTAATGCAGAATCCCTCAGATCAGGACACCACAAGTCTTACATTGCAGGGTGGGAAATACCATGCCCCAGCACGTTCTGTGTACAACCCCCCGCGCCCTCTCCAAGTGCTATCCTATAGAAATCATGGCCAGCCATTCTCATCGTAAACAGAATTAACAGGGAGGAACAAACTCTTCTGTTTCCTCTGGTTCCAGACCCAAAGTTTCTGAACCCGTGTTACAGACAGAACACACAGCTGTAGTCTCTGATCTCCCAAGAACTTGCTACACCCCCACCACCCGCCTCTTTCCATCCATCTGAGATTCTCAGCACTATGCAAGAAACCTGATTCAAAAGCTGCTTCTTACTGCTCCCTAGGTACCTGCCAGCCATTGCCCTAGAGAACATGGCATGAGAGAACAGAAAAATACTTGTGCTTTCAGTTGTATTTGTCCCCAGTGAGACCGCATCTCTTCCGTGCTATCCCATCAGAAATGTGGGCATACTGGGGCATCTTTTAATCAGGCTTCACCATGTAATAAATTGAGATAAAGAAATGACTATTTACCAGCAATGAGTTGTTAGGGGACAAAAGAGAGCATGATGGTGGCAGTCATGATTAACGATTAAATTGTATTAATTATTGATGTGTAATTATTTAGCTTGTGTGTATCCACCATCTTAGAAGACAATTAGCTTGAATGGTTTAGACACATTTATTGTGGGGTAACAAATATCAGTGAGTGAAGGGAAGCATCATGTACTTTGCCTGCCCAGGAAGGGGGGCTTTGGGGATTGACTGTGCTGTTCTTGTTCCTCAATTTCTGCTGGGTTAGTGGGGTTGAGGAGGATGTGGCTGGTGCGTGTTTAAAAGTTGCTGGAAATGGCTATTAGGAGCTCCTTGTTTGCAGCTTGAAATCTATCAGCAACAGTCATTTGGGACACTTTTCTCTCAGGAGAAAGGAGGAACAAGTTCCCCAGCAAGAAGGAGGCATTGCCTCCACTTGTACATAGCACTAATGGGGTCATTAGTTACCTATGACTAAGTCATTGCCAAGCTACATTTGGGGTTTGGGATTTAGGGAACTTGTTGGAAAACAGAATGTAGGGCTGGAGTCTTCCTGACTCGTGGATGCTTCCTGGGACGGCCGTTCCATTTCTATAGATGCTGCTACCTGGGCTCTTTTCCTGGGGTACACCTTCACTGCAATTTAGGGTGTAACAGTAGCCCAGGTAGGCAAACCTATGCTAGCTTTAAACTAGCTGGTGTGTTAACAGCAGCAGTAAAGAAGTGTACCCCGGTGTGGACTACCAACCCACACACAAACCTAGGTCCCTGGCAGGTTTGCAGTCAGGCAGCTAGCTGGTGGTACCGCATCTTCATTTTGTTCCCTGGGATAGCTTAGATTAAAGCTAGCGTGGGTATACCTACCCACACTGCAATTACATGTTAAATGGCAGTGTAGATGTACCCTGTGAGACCATTTCTCTCACATTTCTGTGAGGCAGTGATTTGTGCTGGGAATTTGTTTCATGCTGCCATATAATTTAAGTGGTACGGCATGTTCCATTTCATGAGGAAATTGTAGATTTCGGAATCGCTTTGGTGACTGTTTTATGTTAAAAATGGTTTTACCTGCATCTTGTTTCATCAATTGTTTTAAATTGTTTCTGCCTTTCATGAAGACTCACTGCCTTTTTTAGGCTGTTTTTGTTTTCTGTGGATTCTATATGCATCGTTCAGCTTCTATTGTACGAGAATGTCTAGATGGGACCTGACAGGCTTTGTCTCTTTCTAAATTCTATGATTGTGTGTGACAAGAAATCCACTACCTGGCAGTAAGGGGTTCAGATGTAAGAGCCATCAGTGCCTGTCTGATCACGGGAGACAGGGCTCTCATATCTCCTGGCTCAAATGTGGGAGATGTATCTGACTTGTAGCTTTCCTCTGTCAGTGTGAGGAGAAGTACAGATCTGTGGAAATACGCGTTCATTTCTAAGTCTGGAAGGCAGTACAGATCCACTGAAATGAACAATGCACGCTATATCAGAGACCACTCTCTCCCAGACATCAGATGCTGCAGAAGGGAAATGTTCTTCAGAATGATTATAGCAAGGTGACATGTGGCCTGGCCCTTCAGTGCAGGATGAGGCGGCACAGTGGACTGAACTTTCAAGAATGCTAAGAGAAAGATTTTTTTTGCTTAACTTCATTTGAACCCAAACACAAGGGGAAGCTTACAAACCCTCTTTGCAGCTTTCCAGAAACAGGAAGAGACTTTTAAAATCAAAATGCCAAACCTTCCTGCCACAGCTCTCTCCCTGTTTTGTGAAATCCCTGTGAACTTGAACTAGTGGGCTCTCAATAGCTAATCTGTGCTGTGTGTCAACTGGGCTCCTCCCAGTGCCAGTTCTGTCCTTTGCAGTGCCTCCACTTTATCCTACTGCCCGGTCTCTTGCATCATTTCCAAACCCTTCATTAAATACTGCTAGAAATCTGCTTTTTAACCTCCACATCTGTGTTTATCCTTTGCACAAAACTAGAGTGAAATGTGTGCCTGGCAGGCATTTTCTTTTGTAAAACTCCCTTTTCTTTCCCTTTTTGACTTTTCAGAGCATGAAATGTGCCTGCTAATCTTAATTGCTTCAGATGGCGAGCCTTGCAAAGGCAGGACAAAGCCTTTCACCAGTTAGTGTAACCCTGCACAGTGCCTGCACACCCTCCTCTGATTCTAACCAATCCCAGGCCTCCAGAGAGCTTCCCTGTCCTGTTTTGCTGTCACTGATGAGGAGTCAGAGCACAAACTTCCCCACATTTATTCCTTAGTCAGCTGCATAAAGCTACATTGAAGAAGGAACGTCACTCTTCCTGGAGTGGTTTCCTTTTCGCCTTGTATGTAGTCCAACAGATTAGTTCATGCAGTCCAGAAGGTCTGTTCTTGTAGTCAAGGATCACCAGGTTGTGAGAATTCCTGTTGGCATGACTGAGACATTGGTTGACCAAGGTCCTGGAGTAGGAATGCCTTGTGCAAAATCAAAGATTTGAGATTTAGCTTTTCTAAGGTGCACCTGTATGACTTAGAAAAACCACAGACACACAAGCTGAGTGAAATAATATCTTTTATTGGATCAACTAGAAACACCTCAGAAACCCTTACCTTCCTCAGCAAGGAAAGAATCCTGAAGATGCTGCTGCTGTTCTTAGGATACCAGCTGTTCCTGGGAACAGCTTCCAAACCCTCTTCCTCCAGTGTTACTTGTGGTTGGGGGCACGAAGTACTATGTTCTTTACTAAACTGGCTTGGATATAAAGCGGGTATCTGCAGAGCTGCAAAGCTCTAGGGACAATGACCGAGACCAGCAAGACTCTGGCCAGTGACCAGGCCAGGAACTACAGCAGCGAAAGCAGCAGCATGCCAGGATGCTGCTCACAGGAGCCAACGCCCAGCCTGGGCAGCTCCTCGGGCGTGGCTGTGCTGTCAGACTCACCAGCAGCTGTCCCTGGTGACACTAGCGCGTGAAAGCAGCTCACATGCTCCCGGACAGGAGCCACATACCACTGCGTGGACACCAGAGTTTTCTCCCACACTCAGAGCAGCCTCTCCCGAGTCCTGAAACCTTACCAAATGGTGGCTCTCAGTCCCCAGATCAGAAGGTCCCTCACTTCCTGAAGCTGGTGCTACCTTGCAGAGACAGGAAGTGTCAGCCTAGCCATAGCACCTGATAGGCCCCACCTAGTCCATCCCCCTACCCAGGAGGCCAATGGAGAAAAGAATGTAAGGATCAATACTACAAGGCTTTTCTAGACTAGTTTTAGACCTATGTTCATTGTTTTGTAGCAAAACCGTACCACTCTCTTTCCAGGCAGATGAGAAAGAGAGTCAGACAAACTTACTTTCATACCAGAAAACACATTCAAGACTAATTTATAACATAATCCCTTGAGAAACCAGGTCTATAATAAAAATGCTGTTTCAGCCTAGAAATAATAGCAGAGCTGCCATCACAACACAGAGTACTGGGCTAAACACACACGATGGTCGATTATGTTTCACAGTTATAATACCCTGAACAGGACAGCTTTGCTCAGGAGATGTTAGCTGACACTAAATTTACACACATGTAAGGGAAGGTTAAGGATAAGTCATGTGTCCTCAGGGGAAATGCAACTTCAGTAATAAGAATTCCAGTCCGAACAATGTAAATGCACCTCATACTGTAAACTAACAGTGTCCTGGGGGAAATGAAGAGCTGACAGATCGTTTTTATAGAATACATTTTAAGAGAGTACTGTGCTCATTAAGAGCACCTATCCAGTGCAATGGCTCACACGCAGTTGCTGTATCTGCAAGGAAAGCAGTCACTAAGCTTGTCTAGGAAACACAAAGCTGGAAGGACAGCACACCAGAGGGAGCAATTTCTGAATCCTTCCCAAAGCTCTATAAAGAAAGGGAAAGAAGCCAGTGCAGCAGTTAGGGAGTGAGCAAGGTCAAGTGAGCGGTTTCCTGAGTGGGATGAAGGGATATGGATATTGTGAGAAGAGCACAATGGAGTATACTAGGGAAAAAGCTCTGGATAATGCAATTAATGGCCAGTGGGTAAAACTAGGGACAATGATAGGAAAGACAGAGATAACAGGCTGGAAGGGCATCCAGTGAAAAGAGGTTTGTTCAGACTGGATGAGAAGAGGAAGGTGAAAGGGAGCCAGGTTAAATAAAATAGCTGGGCTCAAGGTAGCAGGACAGATTAAGATCTTCAAAAGGAAGAGTGTAGCCAAATCCTCACTCTATTTGGTGAGGGTCAGAAAGAGGGTGGAGGGAGGTGGACGACAGTTTGGAACAAGACACTAGTGCTCTCTGCAATGACCAGAGAGTAGGCACTTTGAGACTGCAGTAGAGGGAGGGAGTTTTAGTGCACAAAGGAGTCTTCCATATCTCAGTGGAGAGCAAACTCCAGAAAGGCTGCTGAAACATGAACCCTAATTATTGTGATCTGGATATCAGAGTGAGCAGCACAGGACTTCGGGAGACTGATGTGGTTAAGAGACAATAGAAGGCTAGAGCTGTAGGTCCCAAGACTGACAGTCAGGTGAAGAACAGGGTGGCACATAGGGGGTTAAATGTTTGGTGTCCAAGTTCACAGGAGGATGCAGGAATCCAGGAAGGAGTTACACTGAGCAGATAACATTGAAGTTATCTGCATGCAACAGGTGCCATAGCAAAACACAGCCCAGCCCAGCCCGGTCCAATACACTAAAAGTACAAAAGCAACATCAATGAGAACAAGAGACACGGACGCTTTTTTCTTTATTTCAAATTAGGTTAAAAGTCAAAAACCCACAACTGACACACAAAAGAAGTCAAACCTGAGTTTAGGATGCAGAAGAGCAGCTCAGCTAGTCAGCCTGCAGGCCCTGGGCTGAGAGAGGGACAGATACTTCAAACAGGTTCAATTTCTTTTTAGGGCAGATTTGACCTTAATCTAACAGAATTAGTTCATAATATTTCAAAGGACATCAAGTAAAGTGACCCAGAAAGCTGTTACACAGCACCATCTGCTGCTACCCAGCAGCTGCACTCAGCCAAATCTTCAATCAGGAGTGGACAAAAATTCAGACAGGAGAAATAGGACATCACAGTTTGTTGACTTACAGCTGAATCCATTAAAGCAGTGCTACTCAAAGTGGTGGTCCACGGACCGGTGCCAATCCACGAGCCATCGGCTGCCGGTCTGCGCGCACATTGGAAAAAAAAAATTGCCGGTCCCCCACATCAGATAGCTTGAGAAGCACTGCATTAAAGTATATGAGTGAGGTTTGGAGCTGGCTGAACTCCATGGTATATAAGAGCCTCACAAGTAAATGTACAGCAGCGCACCACGATCCCATGCTGACAACAGTAAAGTCTAGAGTACCATGTCACAAGTACCAGTGACAGTGTGGACCAATGGATGACAAGCACTGGCTCAAGTGGCCTCATATTCCTGGAGTTGTGTGTGAACTCTCATCCTTTTAGGACGATTCCCCTACTATGCCTCGGAGTTTGAGGGGGCAGCAGAGCTGGTCCATATCTCACTACATGTGAGAAATGTGAGACAGGCATCTCGGTGTATGCTCTGCTCAGGCAGCCAGCTGGAGGGGGTGTACTGTTACCATAATTCCTGTGTTTAGAGAGAGAATTAATGCACCCAAAGACTAGAAATCAGTGTGTGCATGCACAAGCAGGGCGGGGAGGACTGAAATAGGACTCATCTGATGGTTGGAAAGAGAATGGTCATTAGCTAAGCTATGAAGCAGCACCATTTTCATCATAACTAGAACTGGAAATATCAACACAGCCTCCTTTACAGAGGATTCTTCTGCTACAGTTCTGAGCTGTCCTTTTGCTATGGCTATTAGTGCCTGAATTCTTCTCTACAGTACTCCCTGCTGGAAAAAGGCTGGGACTGCAGTAGCTGTTAGCTCCACATAGCCAGTTAGCTATCATTTTAGAAAACATATGCACACTGAGCACACTATGCAGCACTGATACTTCCAGTTCCAATTAGCCATTTAACTACCAAAGTTTGCACTCTAACATCCTGCTCTCACCTTGCACTGCTCTGGGTCATTGTAAATACACATGTGGAGAGACCTACTGTCTTGGGATTTTAATTAACTGCATGGGTGGTTTCACTGGTTTTGCTTTAGCAAAATAAATAAATAAATAAATTAAATGGGTCTGCATACTGGAATGCTGAGGACCCACTGTCCAACTTCAGCTACAGATGAAAGCTCTCTCCTCTTCTCTCTTTCATCAGCTAAGACAAAGATCAATCTGAAGTACTGTCACTGCCATCATATTATAGTACTGACGACAATATAATAGCAATAGCTGAATCAGTGGCAGCTTTGTCCCTCTACCCATCCGCTCTCATTTTGGAACACATTGCCCCCATCCTCCTCCAGTGATGATGGCCTTGACTACCCATTTGTCTGCTTTACCCACAATCATCTTCTCAACTTCTTCCATATTGTCCTCAGTGCACAGAATGCCACACTTGAACCTACTCCCTCAAATCTCTCCTTAACGCAAATACCTGCCATAATGTCTTTAAGAAAAAAGGGGTTGAGAGGAAGTCTGGTGCAGCTGAAATGATATCACTATACGTAATTTTAGATGTAAACAAAATGTATTTGAATCCCTTTCCCCCACCTACCTCATCTTAGGGCTCATCTACACAGGGAATTCAAAGGGAAGTTAGTGCAAAATAGTTAGGGTGTGAATTTAAAGCATGACAGCAATTCTGCATTAACTCTCTGTGTGGACACTCTTATTCCTTGCTAAGCACGCCTTTCGTATGATTTAAGTTAATCTGCTTTGGAAGTGGACAAATCTAAACTGCACAAAGGCAGTTTAGTTACAAGTAAGTATGTCCCCATGGGGAATTAGGCTATGTCTACACGACAGCTTATGTCGGCATAACTTATGTCGCTCAGGGGGTGAATAAATCACCCCCAGAGCAACGCAAGTTACACCCACATTAGCACCGGTGTGGACAGCTGCTATGGCGGTGGGAGAACTTCTCCCGCTGACATAGCTTCTGCTCATGGGGGCAAGAGTAGTTAAGCTGATGGGAAAGCTCTCCCCCGCTGGCTTAGAGCAGCTACATTAGAGAGCTTACAGCGGCACAGCTGTGCCACTGTAAACTCTCTAGTGTAGCCATATCCCAAGTATATAATAGCTATTCAGCAACAGCTATTCTAGGCTTTCCTCCTAGCCCTAAGATTGTAAACTCCTTGAAAGAATGAGGTGTTCACACAGTGTCCAGCACAAAGGAATCCAGAACCTCACTAGGGCCTCTATGACCTATACAGATGATGTTCTGGATCCTCATTTAGATGGAACATTAAGTTCACTCTCTTCGTGCTACTTGCAACAGTTTTAATACAGAAGCTTCCCTTTGCTTTTGTTTGTGTTTTGGAAGGAGGCCCGTAGCCTGATTTACTCCCCTGGCTCTGCCCTTGCCAAGACCTTTTTCCAAACAACTCCAGCCTCTGAACATAAAGGATGATCTTACTAGTGACACACTCCAGGACTTGTCTGCAGCATTGTAGCTGTGTTAGTCTCAGGATGTTAAAGACAGAAGGTGGGTGAGGGAATACCTTTTATTAGACCAACTTCTGTTGGTGAGAGAGACAAGCTTTCGAGCTTACACAGAGCTCTTCTACAAGTATGGGAAATATATTAAGTGTCAGAGATAAATACAAGGTGGAACACATTGTTTAGCACAGTGGCTCTCAACCTTTCCAGACTACTGTGCTCCTTTCAGGAGTCTGATTTGTCTTGAGTACCCCAAGTTTCACCTCACTTAAAAACTGCTTGCTTACAAAATCAGACTTAAAAATACAAAAGTGTCATAGCACACTACTGAAAAATTGCTTAACTTTCTTTTTTTACCATGTAATTATAAAATAATCAATTGGCATATAAATATTGTACTTACAATTCAGTGTATAGTCTATAGAGCAGTATAAACAAGTCATCATATGACATTGTAGTTTGTACTGACTTTGCTAGTGCTTTTTATGTAGCCTGTTGTAAAACTAAGCAAGTATCTAGATGAATTTGTGCGCCCTTGGAAGACTTCTACATACCTATACCCCTGGTTGAGAACCACTGGTTTAGCATAAGCAGTTAATATGTATTTCAAGGGAACATCGAAGTGAAGTGGCCTATTAAATACCTCTCAAGTCATAAGGTAGAAAAGAAAACAAAAAGCTGGTGTGTGTGGGGGTGTTAAGTGGGTTACAGATTGTTGTAATAAGCCATAAATCTAGTGTTTCTATTCAGACTATGATTTTTAATATCTAGCAAAGTTATGAATTTAAGCTCCCAGGGAGTTTAATGGATGTGTGTTAGAAATCTATGAGGGAGTTTAAGTCATCTGTCCAAAAGATGAAAATATCTCAGGTATATCATTGGTTCCATGGTGCATATTTTCATCCTCTTGACAGATAACCTAAAACTCCCTCATAGATTTCCACCACAACTTCAACAACCACTTCTCATCCATTAAACGCCCGAACTCCCACAAACTAGCATCAACTCCCTCGACACCACGATCAGCTTCAGCAACGGAACCCTGCAGACAACTATATACAAGAAACCCACAGATCACCGCACCTTGTCTCTCTCAACAGTCCAATACGATAAATTACCTCTCCCACCTTGACACTCCATGACCTTAATCTATTTATCTTAACAAAGAGAAGGTTAAATGGTGATTTAATCAGTCTATAAATACCTACCTAGGTAAACACATCTTTGATAATGGGCTCTTTAATCTACAAGACTATAACAAGATCCTGTGGTTGAAAGTTGAAGCTAGATAAATTCAGACTGGAAAAATAAGGGGCGATTTTTTAACAGTGAGGTTAATTAACCATTGCAACAATTTACCAAGGATTGTCGTGGATTCTCCATCACTGGACATTTTAAAATCAAAATAGGATGTTCTTCTATAAAAGATATCCTCTAATTCAAACAGGAAATAATTCAGGGAACTCCTCTGGCCTGTGTTATTCTGCAGACCAGACGATCACAATGGTGCCCTCTGGTTTTATAATCTAGGGGTAAGAATGGTTCCCTTCCAGATTAGGGTACAATAACAAACAGTTTCTAGGGTTAGTTGAAGGGGAAAGATGCAGGCAAGTAGCAATCAATATTTACAGCACCCCTTAGCTTACATCCATCATCCTGAAACTCAGAACCTTGATGCTCAGTTATTGTCTTGGTGGCTTTGAAATGCAAGAGCTGATGCCTAATGACATCTGCATCCATTACATGCCTTTTTGCTCACCTAATTCCCTCTAACATTTAAAACAAACTCCAGGACTGTAGTCAGAAAGATGTGGTGTTCTATACAGCCAAATTTACACAAGAAAGGGAGTCTATAATCAACACTCTGAACAGTGATTATAGCACCCAATGTGGCCACTGTGTAGCAGTAGAGATTTGGTGGTGTCCTGCATTCTGATGGCCCAGGCTAGATGGGAAATCTCTGTCTGAGGCTGGCCCAGGCTGGACCCTCAGTCTTTAGGTAAATCTGGTTCAGAGATTCCTAAATTAATCTTTGAATATAAATTTTTACTATTCTCTCCTGGCGGCACACCTATAGCACATTGCCACAAGCCCTAAAGCCCACTGTCAGAATTCACAGCCTCTTTGCACACTACCTTCCAGGGGGTTCCACTCTGTCCCTCCTCCTATGAAATCTGAAGACTGTGGGTGATGTCCTATTTTTAAAAGGCCCAGCAAGTTATGAGAAAGTACATTTATGGCTGACTAAGTGAGCTTTACCACCCACGGAAAGAGAGACAGCCCCAAGGGGCCCTCACCGCCCACAGAGAGATGAGCACTGCCGCAAAACCTTACCCCTTCTAGCATACTGATATCCAAGAATACATCACTTTAACAATGCACGGAGAAAGAGCAAGCAATAAGCTTGTGAACTTTTTCATCTCTCCAAGGCTCACCTCTTGCCATTCTGAATCTCAGGCCAGCACCAAGTCAGGGTGTGCTTCTGTGAAACTCCATATTTGTGCGTACACAGCTCCCTGATCACCATTCGCTGGGGAATCAAGCCCGCCTGCAGGTTGCGACATGATGTAGAAAGCCACTTGGGCCTCTCCTGTGTTAAGCTCACCTTGCAAGTTTGCTTCACTCTGTGACAATGTTCCCCAAATGTTTCATTATGGTATCCTTCTCCCTTTAACTGCCTTCCGCTTGAGTACCATGGCAGAATAGCTTAGCCACCCATTGCTTGCAATGCTCTTTCCAGTATGCCTCTGTGTAAGACACCCAGTTCTTTTGCTCAAGACCCAGACTTCTCCTTTAATCTTCGTATCCTACAGAGAACCTGCAGTTTCATTTCAGACTTGGGGACTCACCTTTTCTACTACAGACGAGTGCTTACTATATAACCCTTGTCTAAGGCTATGTCTACACTGCCACTTATGTCGCTCAGGGGTCTGAATATTCCACTCCCTGAGACACAAAAATTAAGCTGGCAAAAGCGCTCATGTGCACAGCGCTATGTCGGTAGGAGAGCTTCTCCCGCTGACATATCCCTGTGAGTAGCGTAACCTTTTTTTTTTTTTTTTTTTTAAATGTCAACGGGAGAGCTCTCTCCCGTTGGCACAGAGCATCTTTACTACACCTGTGCCACTGCAGCGCACGTGTTGACTGAACCGCTGTACGTGTAGATGTACATTCATGGATTTTTAAGGTCAGACGGGACCACTATGATCACCTAGTTGGACATCCTGCAGAACAGGCCAAAGAATCTCTTCTGCATCAACCTCATAACTTGTGGTGGTGCTATAGCAAATCTTTTAGAAAGACATCAAATCTTGATTTAAAGACTGCAAGTGATAAAGACTCAACTATGTCCCTAGCTAAGCTGTTCCAATGGTAAGCTACCATAACATGGGTGTACAGTACCTAGCACAATGAGGCCCTGATCGATAACAGAGGACCCTCTGGTCTTCCATAATACAAAGGATCAGCACCACCACTCAAAAACATGCACCTTATTTTAAGGTTGAATTTGTCCAGCTTCAAGGCACTGGATCTTATGATTTTTGCGTGTTAGACTAAAGACCGCTCTATCAGAAATTTTCTCCCCATGTTGGTGTGACACCCTGGCACCCCAATATTCACCACGGTCATGTAATTAGGATATGTTTTGTATAAAGTATGCTTTGTGAGGTATCATTCTAAAAGTCTTGATCTGCTCAACATTATTATCTCATTGGATTGCATGTGCTATCATCGTAAGTTTGGCTATGTATGTATTACAGAAACATGCTGTGAGGTTGAACACACCCACAAGCAGCCTCTCAGGTACAACAGTAAAAAGGCCAAACAATGTTAATGGCTTATTGAGGAAATGCACATAAGCACAAAGGACTTGGAGTGGCTGGCTCACTAGAAAAACAATCTTCCCTCTCTTGATATTGATACCTCCTCATCAATTATTGGGAGTGGACCACAACCACTCTGACTGAACTGGCCATGTCAACACTGGTTCTCCACCTGTAAGGTAACTCCCTTCTCTTCATGTGCCAGTATATTTATGCCGGTCTCTGTAACTTTACTCCATGCATCTGAAGTGGCGTTTTTTATCCACGAAAGCTTATGCCCAAATAAATCTGTAAGTCTTTAAGGTGCCACCAGACTCCTCGTTGTTTTTGTGGATACAGACTAACATGGCTAACCCTCTGATACAAGCACAAGGATTACCCCAGGAACTGTGTACAATGGAAACATCTCAGAGATAGCACTACACAATGGGAACTGTTTGACCCAGGTCACAGCAAGAGAGCTTTCCAACAAGTGGGAAGAAGATATAAAAGGGGGAAAATGACATTCGGGGGGAACCTCACTCTCCCTACACTACCACACCTGGAAACACCTGAGGAATAAAGATTGAACAGTGGGGAAGTGATTGTCCCAGGCTAGAGGGATTTCTAGCCTGTGTATGAAAACCTGGGAAACCCAAGCTGCATAGCCAAGGTAGCTTGTGCCTTAAGAATCCATCAGCCTGTTTATCACTCAGGATGAGAATTTGCTAATTCATATCCTACCTATCTAGAATGTTAAGTTCAGTTCATGGTTTTGTTTATTTATTGGGTAATCTGCTTTGATCTGTTTGCTATCACTTAAAATCTATCCTTTTGTAGTTAATAAACTTATTTTATGTTTTAATCCAAACCAGTGTGTGTTTGGCTAAGGTGTCTAGGGAAAATCTCAGCTTGGTTACCACAAGTGTGCACGGTCCTCTTCACAGTCAGGGAGACACAGACAGAGTTAAACCCATACACTGGCCAGCTTTGACCAGGACAGGACAGTATTGCTCTGGAGTCCTAGGTTTGGAGGCTGGTGGTTAGAGAGCCTGCACGTGACTGCAGCTGGGTGTCCCCCTACCTGTGTGAATGCTGGTGAAAGTGCAAGTTTGGAGGGCTTTGCAACTTGTCACAGCAGCACAGTGTGAGATGGAGCCCAGGCTGGTGGATCAGAGGGCTCAGTGGTATCCCAGTTCCAGGTGGCACTCTGGGGGGAACCTGTCACAGTTGGTACTTACATACTGATCAAGTCACTTCTTAAGAAGCTCATTGTATTAAGCTAATTAAAGAAAAGACTAAGTGTGTGACTTAACCAGGTTTTAAGAACATAAGCACTGCCATACTGGATCAGACCAAATGGTCTGTCTAGCCCAGTATCCTGTCTCCAGCAGTGGCCAGTGCCAGAGGTTCAGGGGGAGTGTACAGAACAGGGTAATTGGAGTGATCCACCCCATCTTCCCCTCCCAACTTTCAGCAGTCAGAGGTTTAGGGTTGCCCCAAGCATGGGGTTACATTCCTGATCATCTTGGCTAATAGTCACCGATGGATCTATACTCCATGAACTTATCTAGTCCTTTTTTGAACCTAAGTACACTTTTGGACATCCCACGGGAATGAGTTACATAGGTTAATTGTGCATTGTGTGAAAAAGTACCTTCTCTTGTTTGTATTAAACCTGCTGCCTATTAAATTTCACTGGGTGAGCCCAGTTTTTTGTACTGCGTGAAAGGGTAAAGAGTTCTTTATTCACTTTTCCCAAATCATTCATGATTTTATAGACCTCAATCCTATCCCTTCCATAGTCATCTCCTTTGTAAGATGAACAGCCCTAATCTTTTCAGTCTCTCCTCATATGGAAGCCATTCCACACCTTTAATCATCTTCGTTGCCTTTCTCTGAACATTTTCCAGCTCCATATCATCTTTTTTTGAAGTGAGGGACTGGACACAGTATTCAATGTGTGGCACACCATGGATTTCTAGAGTGAAATTATATTTTCTGTGGTTTTCTATCCGTTTCTTAATAGTTGTTAACATTCTGTTAGCTTTTTTGACCACTGCTGCACATTGAGCTGAAGTTCTCAGATAACTACCCGGAGAGACTCCAAGATATTTCTTGAGTGGAAACAGCTAATTCACACCCCATCATTGTAAGTGTGTAGTTAAGATGATTTTTTCCCCAATATGCATTACTTTGCACTTCTCAGTGGTGAATTTCATCTGCCATTTTTTTGACAAGTCATCCAGTTTTGTGAGATCGCTCTAACTCTTTGCAGTCAGCTTTTGACTCAACTATCTTGAATAATTTTGAATCATCCAGAACTTGAATCATTCTTATAACTCTTTTATGATCTTTCCAATTTTTTAACATTCTTCTGAAAGTGTTGACACCAAAACAAGACATATTATTCCAGGAACAGTCTCACTAATGCCATATACAAAGGTAATGCCGCCTCCTTAATCCTCAGTATTCCCATTAATATTTTAAAGGATCATATTCAAACTTAGCCATTTCATCACGATGGAGCTCATGTTCAGTAGACTATCCACAATGACCTGTAAGCCCTTTTCAAAGTCACTGCTTTCCAGAATACAGTCTCCTACATCCTGTGTGACCTACACTCCTTGTTCCTAGATGTATGACTTTGCATTTGATTGTACTAAAACGCATTCAGCCTCATGTTCCAACACTAGGACCAGCAGGGGTGAGGAAATAGGACTTCGGGAGAGACCTCTCCCATTGCTATCAATGGGCTGAGATGGCAAATAGTGAACTCCACAAGCCATATCATTGTCTCCAGATGGTGGCCTAGGCCACAGCAGTGGATTTCCACCCAATCCCCAGCCTCTGCCTTCCATGAAAGAGCTTGGCTCCAAGTCACCAAGATTCTAAACAAAAAATGCCTCTAACTGGCTCAACCTGAAACACGTGTTGTCTTTGGCCCAGTGAATAATCCATTAAAGCAGCTCCCTCTGACAGTGCAAAATCCCTTCGGCTTGCTGCTGACTTGACCTTGCTCAGGACTTTAAACTGAGTAATGCTCTGTTGCTATCTCAGCTGTGCTCTCACAAATGGGCATGGAGGTTAGAGGCCTGAGCTTAGAAGAGCAACAAAGTGCAATTATGCCCTCACATCTCTTTCTGGGAATGTAATCATCACCCCAGCCTTCTTCCCACCAGGATGGCAAGAGTGTAGTTAGTCCAGGGGTGGGCAAACTTTTTGGCCTGATGGCCGCATCGGATTTCCGAAATTGTATGGAAGGCCGGTTAGGGGAGGTTATGCCCCCCCAAACAGCCAGGCATGGCACGGCCCCCGCCTCCTATCCAACCCCCTCTGCTTCTCACCCCCTGATGCCCCCCCCCGGGACTTCTGCCCCATCCACACCCCCTGCCTCCCCCGACTGCCCCATCCAACCCCTCCTCTCACTCCTGACTACCCCCCCCGGGACCCCACCCCATCCAACCACCCCTTCTCCCTGACCCCTCACCGCTAACTGCCCCTCGCCACCCCATCCAACCCCTCTCCTTTCTGACTCCACCCCCCCACAACCCCTGCCCCATACAACCACCTTCTCCCTGTCCCTGACTGCCCCCAGAACCCCCACCCCTGACTGCCCCCTGCCACCCCATCCAACCCCTCCTCTCCTTCCTGACTGCCCCCTGGGACCCCTGCTCCAGCCACCCCTCCCTGTCTCCTGACTGACCCTGGAGCCCCCGCCTCTGACTGCCCCCCCCCGCTGTCCCATCCAACTCCTCCTCTCCTTCCTGACTGCCCCACCAGGACCCCTGCCCCCATTCAACCCCCCTGTTCCCCGCCCTCTGACTGCCTCGACCCCATCCACATCCCTGGCCCCTAACCACCACCCCAAACTCCCCTGCCGTCTATCCAACCCCCCCGCTCCCTTCCCCCTTACAGCGCTGCGTGGGGCACCGGTGGCTGGCGGCGCGGCTGCACCAGGACAGGCAGCTGTGCCACGCAGCACAGAGCACCAGGTCAGGCCGGGCTCTGCAGCTGCAGTGCCCCAGGAGCTCACTGCTCTGTCGCCCAGAGCATTGCGCCGATGGCGCAGTGAGTTGAGGTGGGGAGGGGGGACACACTGAGTCAGGGGGAGCGCTAGCCTCCCAGGCCAGGAGGGGCCCGCGGGCCGGATGTGGCCCGTGGACCATAGTTTGCCCACCTCTGAGTTAGCTCCTCAGGACTCTTTGCTTGGGAGCAACACTCCTTTTCCAGAGCCCTCTTCAGTGGGGGAACAAGGAAGGGCAATGTATGCACACACTTAACAGCAGCTCCTCCCAAGTGGTAGCATAACTATGCTGGAGTGCTGTGGACATTTCCATAACTATTAAAATACAGCCATAGTTAAGGAGACTGGCTTGGAATGCTCTTGTGAGTGGTAACAAAGCTCAGGCAGATCCACCCAACAAGTGCCATATCCCATCTCACTGCTGCTGCACTGTCAGATACTAACAAAATCCTCAGACACTTCCTGGTGTGTTCAGCCATCCAGCATGTTCTATAACAGAGCAGCCTGGAACCATGTTAATTGTGGCAGCCCCACAGAGATGTGAGAATGCTCTGCAATCAGATCCCTCACAGGGGTTCCACAAGAGTCCCAGCAGAATGCCTGAGGGGTTTCCATAATAAAGATCGCATGGAGAGGAGGAGACTGTTTTGATCTGGGAGAAGGACTGACTGAAAGGCTCAAGGCGTTGCAAGGTATGCAGTGTTTCTAAAGAGTTCACACCCTTCTGCACAAAGAAGTACCCTGAGACCCTGCATTAAACCCTGCAGCTGCATTAAACACACTGCACAAACAAGCCACACTCCCCTTACGGGTGGATTACCCTGCAGATCTGCTCAGGGTTGAAAAGGAGGCTCTGGCTATGACACTACCCAACCTTATGGTGGCTTCCACAGTCCGAAGGGCAAAAACAAACTGGCAGCTAAAATTGGGAAGAGGCAGCTGAAGCCACCCAAAAATGACACTCAGAAGTCTCGCATAAGTGGAGAAAAGAGTTAGGAAACCTACATAGGAAACCTTCCCAAACATGTGTCTGCTTAAGGTCACATCACTGCCTGAGAGATGAGGGCAAATGGGGGAATCCACTTCTCTATCCATTTGCATATCCTTCCAGGGAGGGCAGATCATACTCTCCTAAACATCTGTCAGTCCAGGGCTAGAGAACATTCAATTAAGATTAGCTTCAGACAGCCCAGAGTTCTCTTTGATAGAGATGCTTCTCCCCTTTTCACAGTTCAAATGTGAACCCAAGTTGCAGGGCTGGGCTGACGCTTCTGAGAGGAAGGTCTCAGTTGTATCATGGGGTCAGCAGGTGTGGGATGAGACCACGTCAGAGGAAGTGGGCATCTCTCTGCCAGTAGCAAGACAAGGCTCCTGTAGAAGAATTGGGAAGTAGAAGTATCCCCCCTGAGAGTCTAGAAGAACAGACTCCCCAAAGCCATTCATAATAAAACGGGACCCAATCAGTCCCTGCTACCTGCCTATTGTAAGGTCAGGTGGTCAAGATGCTTCTGGGAGACTACACCTGAAGAGAGCCTTCGCGATGTTCAGAGCTTCAATCCCAACCCTATTCTGAGCAATTGTGTGTTACACAGGCAGTTTGAAGGAGTCACAGGACATAGCCTTCAAATCACTGGGAGATGCTGGTAACAACAGTAAAAGAATCCAGGGGGCCTGAAACTAGGACGCAGCAAAGTCCTCATGTTAGTGAAGCTGGAGTAGCTTCCTAGAATACTGTTTCCAGGGCAACCAAGCCACCTTCTTATGCTCACTTTCATCACTACAGCAGAAGTGAAAAGTAATTGGGTCAATTATCAAAGCAGCACCAGCCAGAGCACTACCACTAATTGTCCATTTATCAGGGGCTTATAAACAGCTAATTGAAGAGGCACTGGGCTGAAATGTGCCACTTAGGCACACTCATCTGCCCAATATGCCTGAGTACAGCATAAGGTAAGTGAACAAGTAATGGGTAAACTGTGAAGCACTTTGAGATCTACTGAGTTATACCAGAGTTAGAAATAAGAAGGCAGCATGTCTAACAGGTACGATCCAGTATATATAATTTGGATACAGGAGACCTGTGTTCTAGTTCTATCGCTGACATGCGGAGAGACCTTGGGCAAGTCCTTTCCCCTCTCCAAGCCTCAGTTTCCGTACCAGTATCATGGAGATGACAACACTTACCCACCTTTGTAGAGTACTTTAAGATTTACAGATAAAAACATTAAATAGTTACAGGCAAAGGAGTGGAAGCTTGAAGGGTCCAATACAATGGTAACCTCCTGACTCACTTTATGGCCTTGGGCAAATGATCCAGAATTGCCTCTGTGATCCAGGTTGTTAAATGGGACACGGTACAGTGTCTGGGGTATGGTAACTGAATAGATATTGAGACTTTTACCTTGGTCACTGATTCCAATCAAGCACAGGCTGAAAGTGATCAAAAGTCATTACTACGGTTAAGATTTTGTCATGGTTATTTTTAGTAAAAGTCTGACAGGTCATGGGCAATAAACAAAAATTCATGGAAGCTGTGACCTGTCTGTCACTTTTACTAAAAATAATGGGCGTGTGTGTGTGCGCACGCGGTGACAGGTGGAGGACTGAAGCCTGAGATAGGGAGGAGATGAGACCCTAAGCCATGTTGCGGGGAGCGGGTGGGGTGTTTGTCCAGCACCTGCCATGACCGCATCTGACAGCGCCAGGGCCGCCCACGGCTGCTGAGAGCTCCAGGGTGCCTTGCCGCCCGTGGCCAATGGCTTGGAGCTCTGGGCTCCCCCCCCGCCTGCAGCAGCTTGGCCCTCTGGGCTTGGAGCTCTGGGTGCCCCAGATGCTCCTGGTGGCTCAGAGCTCTGGGGCTGGTGGCTTAGAGTGCCGGGGGGGGCCCAGACACCAGCAGCAGCTTGGAGCACCAGGGCCAGTGGCTTGGAACTCCGGGGTACCCCTGCCGCAGCTGACAGGTCTGGGGAGAAACTGCTGCAGGGCTGGTGATTGGGAGCTCAGGGATGAGAGCTGTGGGGTTTTTCCCCTGGCTGGCTGGAGAATGAGAAAAGCTTGTACTACCACTGCTTGCTCTTGGGATAAACAGAGCTGTTCAGTGACTGGGTTGTAAATCTAGCATGCTTCACCAGCACTAAATTCACTCAAATATTTAAAATGTTTGAATCTCTCAACTCAACAGGAAGCCACATGTGGAAACCAAGCTCTCCACTAAAACCAGGATTCAGAGTCCAAGGATACAGACTAACCCTGCCAGCAGGGTCTCTCAAACTCTAACATAAGCTGTTTGTTTTCATCCAAAGGAAATTGTTAAATTCATTGAGCTGCACACGACAGGGCAGATGCTCATTAAGATAAAAGACAAGGTTTATGTGGGTTCTGTGCTTTCAGCCAGTGGACTCCATCTGTAGGTCCTTTGTTGAGTAATAGGACTATCAATAAGCTGGTGTAACCTTTCAGGATTTTAAGAGTGTGGGAAGCTGAGAAAACACACGTGATCCTGTGCTATTTGGCAAACATTGATTTCTTTTCTCCAGGAGTTTTCATGGAACTGAAACTGAAGTGTTTTTCTGTTCTGTTCCTCTGTCAATATCGCTCTGCCAAGCTCAAAGAACAGAATGCTCAGGTAATTGCCGTAGAGCTGGTAAGAGGAGTTCACACAGGCAGACATGGGGCTTTAAGTGTTTGGTGACAGGGGTTAGATTTTCTAGGTATTTATGGATTTTTAAATGGATATCTGAATCTACAATTGCTTCCCACCAGATGCAAGGAATTCAGTTTCTCCCCCACCTTACTTGACAGTGTACTGTTCAAGGTCTGACTCTCAGTGAGGAAGGCTCTGCAAAGAAAGCTGCTGGTCAGAAGTGTTCAGACCGGGGTGGGGGGATGGGAAAGCAAGTAGGCAGTATAAGACTAACACTGCGAACTCCAGGAAGGTGTGCTAAACATCCTCGACTGGGGCAAGACAGACCATGAGGTCATTGCACTAGTTCCCTGGCTGCTCTCTTTGACAGAGACGTTTTTTCTCATTCCATAAAGCAGGTCCTCACCTGAGGAACATGAGCATTTTAGAATGAATGCCTGCTGGCTAGGGCAGAGGGATGATTGCCCAGAGGATTGGAAATAGTATTGTGAGAAGACCAACATCCTTGTGCCACATACCACACTACAAATGGGTTGAGGAGAGGCTATGGAAATAGAAGCCAATTTTTCTCATTTCAAGATACTTCCCTAGCTGGACTGTTCCCATGTGCCACAGGATTCACTTTACAGGCTTTTCCTCAGAGGCACAGTTCCCACCATGAGCTCAGAGTTTATGCTGATTCTCCTATGCATATTGGTTGGATAGGGAAGAACTAGAATCCAGAGGGCCAGTGAGACCCCTCACCATCCTGCTAAGAGTTTTAAAAGAGCTGACCTGGAAGAACACTAATGTTGTGCAAATATTTAAAAAGGATAAACAGGACAACCCAAGTAATCAATCTGATATCCATGCTGAGCAAAATAATGGAGCAGTTGATACAGGACTCCATTAATAAAGAATTAAAAGAGGATATAATTAATGTCATCAAATAAGTATTTCTAGAGACAGATTGTGTCAAACTAATGACATCTTTTTTAGTGAGATTACAAGTTTATAAAAGGTAACAGTGTTTATGTAATAATATTCTTAGGGCAAGCTTAGAGGGTGTGGTAATGTGCTGTACGGGGGGGTACGATTTGGAAGTGCATGAATGTGCTGCTTATTAATTGGTCCACACAGACCCTGCTAGTACCCATTAAAAGGTCTCTAATGCACTATAACAAACTGCTGCTTGAAACAGCACTACGTTAGCGTGCACTAGGAAACATTTAGTCCGCACCAGCAGGACCAGTGCTGGTCTACATGGGCCAATTAATGCACAACACAATAGCGTACTTTGGAAATCACGCTCCCTCCCCCCCGCATAGTGTACATTATCCCACTCTGTAGACGTGCCGTTAGGTTTCTGGAAGGCATTTGACTCGGTAATGTACAACATTTTAAGAAAGGAGAATAATACAAAACAACATGGCACACATTAAATTGATTATATACTGGCCGATAGCTCTCAAAACGTAAGTTGTTAACTGGGAATCATCATCAAATTGGTGTTTTTCTAGTGGGGCCTGCAGGGATTGATTCTTGGTCCTACTCTAACATTTTTATCAGTGATATGGAAAAAAGAAAAGATCACCACTGAAAGTCTGCAGATGACAAAAAATTAGGGGAATGGGAAATAACGAAGAGGACAGGTCATTGATACAGAGCAATCTTTATCACCAGATAAACTGGGATCAAACTAATGTGCGTTTTAATGTGGTCAAATGTAAAGTCATATCTAGGAACAAAGAATGCAAGCCGTACTTCCAGAATGGGGACTCTATCCTGGGAAGCCACGACTCTGAAAAAGTGGTGGATAATCAGCTGAACATGAACTCCTAGTTCAAAGCTGTGGCCAAAAAGGATAATGCTATCCTTGACTGCATAAACAGGGGTCTATATCGAGCAAGAATACATAGGTTGTATTACCGTTTGGTGTGTCCACAATTCAAAAAGAATGCTGATAACTTGGAGAGGGTTCAGAGAGAAGAGCCATGAGAATGATTGGTAAACATGCCTTACAGAAAAAGGCTTCAAGAGCTCACTCTTCAGCTTAACCTTCTCTTTGTTAAAGCGTGACTTAAAGCACAGTCTGTAGGTATCTACATGGGGAAC
The DNA here is from genome assembly GCF_965140295.1 of Lepidochelys olivacea. Classification (NCBI taxonomy): domain Eukaryota; kingdom Metazoa; phylum Chordata; order Testudines; family Cheloniidae; genus Lepidochelys; species Lepidochelys olivacea. The sequence continues at coordinate 56,026,234 of NC_140416.1, forward strand.
AGACATGTGATAATAGAGAGTTCCTCAGTGTCAGATGTAACAAGTTCCACAGTCCTCCGATACAGATGTAACAAGATCCTATGTCTGGATGCTGAAGCTAGACAATTCAGACTAGAAATAAGGGGCAATTTTTTAACAGTGAAGGTAATTTACCATGTGTTACGGTGGATTCCCCATCACTGAAATGTTTAAATCATGACACGGTATTTTTCTAAGAGATACGTTCTAGTTCAAAGAGGAATGAATATAGAGAAGCCCCGTGGCCTATGTAATGCAGAAGGTCAGGCTAAGGGCTTGTCTACACTACACAGCTTTTAGCGACAAGACTGTGTCAACACAGCCTTGTTGCTAAAGGTCAGCGTGTGCGAATGCTCTCTGCCGGTATTTTGTCCGCACTTTTGCGGACAAAATACTTACAGCCCGAGAGCAGCGTTAGCTTTGTCGGGAGGAGTGACAAAGCCGCATTCACACTGCCACTTGTGTCAGCAAAACTTTTGTCTTTCACGGGGGGGCCTTTTTTAAGTATCCGTGAAAGACAAAAGTTTTGTCGACAACATCACAGCGTAGACAAGCCCTAGATCACGATGGTCCCTTCTGGCCTTATAATCTATGAGAATCTTTTTCCGGATTGCTGCAAAGCCAAGCTGGTTCAGCACTGATATTTCAAAGGTGTTCAGTGACCAATTGGCATGTCTCATTCAGAAGGCATTTCCCTTCTGAAGTGGTTGGCAATGGAGAAAGCAAAAGAACTACACAGGCCTTTCCTGCCTAGAGGATCGGACGCAAGTCTGTGGGAGATGGGCATTCCTGGAAGAGCCATAAGATTTCCATACATGGGGTGTAAACATCTGAAGGATTTAGAGATTAATAAATTCATCTCCCACTTCCCTTTCATCTATAAAATCATTCAATTTGCAGACAGGAGCTCATCTCCTCCAACTCCATCCTAGACTCTCTCCTATCTGGCTTCCTCCCATTGCGCTCCACTGAAACCACTCCCATCAAAGTCTAACGACCTCTTTCTAGCCAAAGCTAAGAACCCGTACTCCATCCTCACCCTAATTGACAGTCCGCTGCCTTTAACTGTGTTCTTCTTGGAATCCTGTCCTCCCTTGTCTTCCATGACTCTTCCCTCTCCTGGTTCTCCTCCTACCTCTGTAATTAATCTTTCAACACGTCCTCCATAGGTTCCTCCTCATCCCCTCTTCAAGGGCTCCATGGGGGACCAATGACAGACTCTTTCCTTTCTCCTGCTACACCTTATCTCTGATTTATCTTATCCACAAACAAATTAAACTACCATTTCTATGCTGATGAGTCACAGCTCTACCTCTCTACTGCAGACTAGTTTCCTTCTGTCCAAACTAAAATCTGACATTTTGTGGATGTCTAATCATCAGCTCAAGTGAAACGCGGCTAAAATTGTTCTTCCTCTCCAAGCCCATCCTACCACCTCCTTTCTTAATCACGGTGGACACCACCTCCATCCTGCCTGTTAACTCAGGCCTGTAACATGGGTGTTACCTTCAATTTGGACCTCACTGTAGGTTCTCACACCCAGGCTGTCTCTAAATTTTGTCGATTCTTTCTGCATGAAACCTCTGAGATACAGTCTTTTCTGTCTATCCACAAAGCTAATACTCCTGTACAAGAATCATCTCACATCTCAATTACTGCAAAAATTTTTCTTTGGCCAAATGCAGTCTTACCCTACTCATATCCATTCAGAATGCTGCTGCAACGATCATTCTCTTACCTCATCACTTTGAACATGTCATCCCTCTTTCTGAATCCCTCCACTGGATCCTCCTTTTCTATCACATCAAACGTAAGCTGCTTGTCTTCACTTTCAAGGCCCTTCATAATCAATCCCAGGGGTTCTCAAACTGGGAGTCAGGACCCCTTGGGGGTCGCAAGGTTATTACATGGGGGGTTGCAAGCTGTCAGCCTCCACCCCAAGCCCCGCTTTGTCTCCAGCATTTATAATGGTGTTAAATATATAAAAAAGTGTTTTTAATTTATAAGGCGGGGGGGGGGGTTACACTCAGAGGTTTGCTATTTGAAAGGGATCACCAGTACAAAAGTTTGAGAATCACTGGTCAATCCCCACCTCAGTTATCTCTCACTCGCTACTGAAATGTAGACTCCTGCCTCTGAAGCCCTCTCCAACCCCCCCTTTTCTTTTCTTACATTTTTCAAACAAGCACATTTGTGCTTTCTCTCATGCTGCCCTCACATGTGGAAGAAGCTCCCCATAAACATCCACAGAGCTACCTCATTATCCGCCTTAAAATTCTTCTCTGCCAGAACACCTACAAAAAACTTAACAGTTAGGCATCTGGTGCATCGAGACCACTGCCTATCATGCTGACCAATACTGTCTCATTGTTTCCTTGATTTTCTGGTCTATCTGTCCATAGCCATCTGTGGCCTCTTGTCTTGCCTCTTAAATTGTAAAAACTCTTTGGGCAAGTCTACAGAGCAATTCAATTCTTGCAGCTGGCCAGGGTCAGCTGACTTAGGCTCACAGGGCTCAAGCTACAGGGTTGTAAAATTGCGGTGTAGACATTTGTGCTCAGGCTGGAATCCAACCTCTGGGACCCATGACGGGGAAGGGTCTTTTATTCTAGTGTAGACATACCTTTTGGGGCAGAGACATTCTTTTGTTCTTTGTTTGTACAGTACCTAGCACAATGGGGTTCTGGCCCTTGACTAGGCCTCCTAGATGCTACAACAACAAATAGGCAGGGTCTTGGGTATTAACTGGTCAAGAAATTTGCACAGAATCTACCCCATTCCGGGACAGTGTTTCAGAATATAAGTTTCAGAGTTTTCACAAAAAAAAGTATGCTCCAAGCCTTCCATACTTGATCCAAATATAAACCAATGCAGTGTGGCCTTCCCAAGTCAGCAGGCATCCTGAAACAATAACTCTGAGCAGTGTGAACTGGTCTTTTATCTCAAATATTAAATTTCAGAGCTAATACTCTGTTGTGTTAACACTCAGCTATTTCACTGCTAATCATTTTAGCAAAAATGAGTGAATATGCTTATTCCACAACTCCAGGCTCCCTCCAGTTCCAAAAGCCCCCTGTGCCTACAGTTAAGTTTCGACCTCCACCAATTTCTATAATGCAGTTACTTGTTAACACTTAAATCTGTGGCATGTCAAAAACTGAAAATGAGGAGGGAGTAAAATAAACTGAATTCAATATTAAAACAAACACCAAACAAACAACCACCACAAGGGGCCACTGCATGGATGGGATGTAGCATTTCAATAAAAATCATTCAATAAAAACTCCACTGTGGAAGTTACTTGGATTTGCAGCACAATTTCCAGTCTGATGCACTGGAACACTGCAGAAACCAAGGGGCCTTGCCATAGAATTTAGATCCATCTTGCCATGGAGTAGACTGGGATGGACCTTGGTCATTGGGAGATTTAGTGGAGGAGCTGTAAACACCTTGCTTGCTTAGCTTAATGAAGTCTCTGTGATAGGGTGCTGCAGTTTTTACATCTGAATTGTGGGGGTTACGTTTTCTGCACTGAGAGGGGCTTGGGCTCTTGGACTGGGTTACTCTCCATCAGAACATCATGAAGGAAGAGGAAGTAGAATACTAAAAGGAATCATTGGAAGCCAGGAGCCCACTGACTGAGTATCTTAAAGCTAAATGCCAGGAAAAGATAGAATGCTCCTCAGCTGCTGGGAAAGAGGTGCTGTGCAGGGAGGGCTGAAGGCAGATGTCTCCAACAAAGCCCGACTACAGAAGAGTTCTGCAGTGTTGCCTGGCAGCAAGTAATTATCTGCTAGTGAGCTGTTTCCAGAAGCAGACAGCCAAATTCCACACAAGCAACAGTCATGAGGAAAGTATGTGCATCAGCTAAATGCTACAAGCTGGCTTCCCTGCTCATCAGGTAGTGGGATGGAGGTGCTCCACAGCCTGTGCTTTGGCTACTCTTGCAATTGTTGCGACAGGATGACTAGGAGGCAAGTGAGATACAAAGATCTGGAGACATTTCTGGATTTTACAGATGACAATGAGGTTTTAAAAGGCTACGCTGGCACACTATACTATATAGCCACGCAAAATACTTTGGAAGTAGAATGAATTATATTTAAACTATAATTCATTAAAGAAATGCTGCTTGAAGGGTTTGTTGAAATATAGTTGTCAGGAAGAGAAACATTAAGGAGTGTGAGACTATGGGTCCTCAAACTAATTAACTTAGAGCTTCTATTGAGCTAGGAGATTGGTAAACGTTAGTCTGCAAATAAGATATATATGTATATTTGTCAGTTTCTCTTCCTTTTGTCTCTTATGTTAAATTGGCTTTGGCTTATCTGTATAAATAAGTTAGCTTGAGCTTTTGCAGGGGGCTCACATATCTGGGTGCATTGGCAAAGCGCTTTGCTAATAAACAGAGTGATCTGACAAATTCTGTGAGCCTTGAATCTGACTTTGACAATACACAGGCTCTCCCCACACAGGTAACCTCTGCCTGAACACACCACAGTGAGAGAGAAAGACTAGATGGGAGACCACGCTCCTTCCAGGGGGGTTTTATGCCTTTCCCACATGTGCCCCATTGCCAATAGTAGCAGCAGCCAATGGATCTCCATCTGGCAGGTACATAGATAGACCTTCCCCTTATCCAAAAAAGTCTCTCCACTGCTGGTATTGATCACAGAGCAGCTCAAGCGCCACCAAGAAGCACTCAAGAATTATACCATCTATCATATAAAACTGTTTCATTCACTGGCTGCCAAAGCCCCACTCCTCTTCCATTCCACCCCCGCCTGCCCTTTAAGGCTCCTGTATGCTGTGGCAGCCGAGGTTTTAACACGCACTTATTAGGATCTTAATTGAATCCCGCGCTCCCTTGTGAGTGGCTTGCCAGCCGGAACATGAACAAGGCACCCTATAATTCAATTAGAAGGACCTGCAGCAAGCTGATCATTAGGCTGTCAGATTGCTTTAAAAAAAAAAAAAAAATCAGATTGGGGAGGGAATTAAACATCAGGAGAATTATTAAATTCCCCCTTCCTTAGGGAAATCTCAGCACAGAGCCTAATATGCACTCAAAGTACGGAATCTGCAACTTCTAGGCACGTGTATGAACCCCATCACTATAGTATCTAGTTCCACATCCTCTGCTAGTTCAGGAGCTTTACATACCAATACCAGGATGGACACACATTTCTCATAGGTTCTTTTTCCAGGCCGACCCACTATGTGCAGACTCTGGAGAGAATTCCACCTAGCACAGGTCTCTATATTCCAGAAGGGGTATTTCTTTACCTGCCAAGACCCGGTTAACAGAAGAGTGGGTGGCCAACCCTGGCTGTCCGCGTTCATGGAAAATCCCAGCATAAGGTAAGTACTCTGGCAGCAAGAAACGCCTAAAGAAAGAGAGAGCACGCTGTGAGAAACACCCCACACACTGAGAAAAACCTCGAATGTGTTGCCGGGAAACTTAGACTCTAGTGCAGGAATCCCATCTAATTTTGGCAAGCAGTACTGGGCTCTGGGACCCTAACAGGGGGAAAGGGAGGTCAAAGAGAGGAGCCCAGTTATCTGAGTGCTCCATCCAGCAGAAAAATGGCAGGTCATGGCTCAGGAGCACAAACCCTCCCCCGCACCACCACATGCTCCATCCAGCCAAGATGGAATTGAAGACCTGCTGAGCTATACCAGCAATCTAATCCCCATCTTCTCTCTTCCCTCCTCTTTCATCTTTGACCCAGTATGCTTCCCTGAGAATCCCCATCAGATTTTCTCCTCCCTTCCATTTTGGCTCAACACTACAGCTGTCAATTTCCAGTTAAGGAAGCTCAGGACAGGGCTTTGGGGAATGTGGCTATGAAAGCTAATCACACTAATTTCACCCTCTCTTTTCTAAGAGGAGGGCCAGGCATCCACAAGAGTCCCAGACACTAATAACCTAATTCACATCACATCCGTGCAAGCAACTGAATCTGAGCCTCTGACATGGCAGCAGAGAGCTCTGTTGTAAGTGGCACTGCCAAGCTTCTATCCCAATTTCCAGATGGGTTTACAGGTCTCACCTGGGAACGAAGCGCCCAAGCGATGGTGCAGACATACGGGCGTTCCGGGGAGCTCGGTGCCTTGATCTGTCTCCATTGTCCCTTCAGTAAAACAAAAAATATTGCACATTAAAATATCCACATAATAAGACAAGGCCCCAGGAAAGAAACACCTGCAACCTTAATTTACCACCTTGTGTAATGCCAGAGAGCTCCAGAGGTACCATCAGCCTCCAACATTCTGTATTCCCAAAGCAACTTTCACCAACAATCTCAAAGTGATTCTCACATACCAAGCCTCTTGTGTTCCATAGTTCATCTCCAGAGGTGCTAGTACAGGACTGTTCCCTGCAGTCTATTCTTCACTGTTTTGTCACGGTCAGCTTTAAATGATTCCATATCCCACAGTGAGTTTTCCCAGACGAGACAGATAAAAGAAACAAAACAGTCCCAGCTAGGAATTCAACCCCCTCAAAACAACTCATTTCGATCCGGAGCACAAAAGGAGGACTTCAGGTGTTCCTTGAAGAATGGACAAACGATCCCCCTTTTCCTCACCACTCTAGTAAGCCACACAGCTTAATATATTGGAGTAATATGGCAAGGAGGATAGTGAAGAGTCACAAAAGGACCTGGACTCTATCTCCGACTCCAAAATCTGCTCTGAAATGAACTACTGAGGTGGTTCTATTCCCATTTCTGAGAATGACTTGTTGCATGACCTTGGGTAAGTCTGTTCTCTGCCCTGGGTCACAGATCCTTATCTGTAAATGGGGATAATACTTGGCTACCTCCCAGTGAGTTAAGAAGAGAAGCTAATGTTTGCAGAGCACTTTGAAGGCAAGAAGCTTCGAGAGCTACACATCCTCATTCCTAGAGTCTTTGGAATATTAAGTCTCTTTCTGATGCAACAACCCTGGTAGCAGCAAATTCCTAACCCACTCCAGCAAGCTGTGCGTGTAATTTCTTTTTAACAGTAAGCAAGGAAATGTGGGCTGAGAAGGGTCCATTACGTGGTTGTTTCCCACTTATCTGAAGAACCAGGAACAGAAGAGCAGAGGTTGCACTCCACAGCTCATTAGCATCTTAAACTTTACTTCATCAACATCAAATCTAAAACAAAAGCCCAGAAAAGGAAATCCATCCATTTCTCTCCCCATCTGCCTGAACAGCCTGCAGTCGTAGTGCTTGGCCACATAGCTGGATCTCGGCGCATAATTTACATGGGACCAGCAGGGCTCCTGAAGTCTGCAAAGGAAAACAAGTTGCTGTACTTGTCTCCCATTGACTAAGAGGCCTCCTGGCCATTAAGAAGCAGATCAATAGCAGAAAGAATGCCGTGGAGTTTTTCCATCAAAGATGATGTATGTCAGCACTCCACTTCATTCTCTTGCCAAAGAGAAAAAAAACATCTATTCCCCCCGCCCCCACCACCTGCACCACTCCCCAGTCTCGTCTCACTGCGTGGGGAGGGAGAGAGGAAGAAGCTGTTGAAGAACAGGGAGCAATATGCACAAAGACCACTGCATACAGTTAAAGCTAGTAAAAAGCCAAGACAAATCTGCTTTTTCAAACTCTTAACAAGCCTCAAACCACGCTGGGTGTTTGGCAATCAGCGAAGAGAGGCAAAACTAGCCCGGAGAGAACCCCTTAGACCAGCAACACAGAGACAACCACTGGAGTTAGAAGCTGCTTTTTGCAGGGGAGAATCGCAGTGAGAAATCAGCAGGCTGCACCCTGCAAAACTCTGCATCTAAAAATATTTCTCTAGCAAGTTTTAAAGGAATGAGAAATTAATTCAGGCTGACAGAAATAAAGAGGAAAAAAAAAGAATGCAAATGCCCATAGCCACCTCTCCAACCAGGTTCAGAGACCTAAAGCATCACAGTGACTAGTAATTATTCATTTTGATTTTTAAAATGCACCTGCTGAATGCTGCCAGTTCCCATGTAAATATCATAAAAATAATTCAATGTCTTAAACCCTACCTTCAAAATCCAACCAGATACCTCAGAGCTCTCTTACCGTGCCACATCAACCAATTCATTCCTCTCTCCTCCCCCGCACAGAAATAGCTTGAGAGAAGAGACAGGCCTTGTAATGTGGCCTGAAAGTAAACAAACAAGAATTCTAGTGAATTGGCAGGTAAAGCAAATCCTACAGTTTCAAACCACCTGCCCCAAGTGTGCCTGGCCTCCAGGTAACAGGATTTGGGATAAGAAAGAAGAAAAGCAGGCCATATTCCCAAAGAATGCTGAAGATTGCCATTTATTGTAGTCCCTGAAGAAAAAGAACAAGATGATTAAATGATGAGATGGACAGCCTAGGGGGAGAGGAAAGAGGAGGAATATTACAAGCAGACACCTTCTAGTTAGATCTACTAATTTACAGAATCTTTACCTAATCCCATGCTCATCATCACATACTGAATGTCTGAAATCTGTGTTACCTGAGAGCCTTCATCTACTGCTGAAAAGCTGGAGCAGCTGGTGTTACCCTAATGCCAGCTGAAGATTATTCCTGCACCTTCTAAAAAGGAGATAAAGCCTACAGATTGGTAAAGATGGATGGTGCTTTCTGTGTTATTTCTGTACAATATATATTCTGCTTACAGAGAGCAGATGTTAACACGACTGTATGCCAAAATGAAGTAGTGCTGCAAGGAATGAAACAAGTTTCCAACAAAGTTCTCCAAAGTACTAGTGGGACTTTATATTCCATACCAGTAACTTGAGTTCTATCTCAGCTTTGAATTTTCCGTCTGTGTGTCAGCTACTTATTAGACTCACCAGCTACCATGGCTGAGCATCAGGAAGATTTACAGTGTTCAGTTGCAGAGCAAAACGCACAACTTGAATAAGTGGATCCCTTCTATACAAAAAGCAGCTACTCCCCTGAAATCAACCCAATATCTCCCCTGCCAAAGAGGGGGGAAAAAGGAAAGAAAAAGGTGCTGTCTTTCCCAGTGTCAGGATCTGGGCTATAAACATGACCATGCCAACAAACAATGAAAAACGTAGCTGAAGTCGACGTACTTTGATCTACTTACTGCAGGGTCTGCACTATGCTATGTTGATGGGAGACGCTCTCCTGTCAACTCCCCTTGCGCTGCTCGTTCAGATGGAGTACAAGAGTCCACAGGAGAGCAATCTGCAGTCAATTTAGCGGGTCTTCACTAGACCCGCTAAATCGATCACTGATGCATTGATCCCCCGGTAAGTGTAGACAAGCTCTGATATAAACAGATAAAAGCAGATTTGAAAAAACAAGAACTACAAATTCATGCATGTAAAGAAGGAAGTTAGTTAACTTACCAAACTTAATGCTTTTAAAAAATGGCTTAGAACTGAGAAGTTTAGCAAGACACTGGAGAAAAGCAAAATGTAATGGAGATCTTCAGGAAAGGGAAGAAGAGTGATCCTGGTAATTACTATCCTGCACATTTAATTTCCCAGTTTAATAAAACAATCAAATAGAAGAAAATCTCTAAAGGTTTAGGATGGTATTGACAAAAGCACTCTATGTTGGTCTAACTGCTCCCATTGACTGCAATGGGACTAGAGTTAGGTCAACATTGAACACTTCTGAAAATCCCATGTAAGTTTATTAGGAGGTATAAGCAGTAAGCAGAACAGGCTTATAAATATCAAATCATGCCAGACAAACCTAATTGCTTTTTAGAGAATTACTAAGTTAGCAGATCAAGGCAATGTGGTAGAGGTATAACTAAAAACCTTATTTAGAGCATTTTATACAGTGTTTTACAAAACCTAATTTAAAGGGTTAGAGCAAAGTTGTTTATAATGGAATCATATTTAAATTTCAATCACATGGGTAGGAAAGTAGTTAAAGATTGATTTAAAAAAGTGATAAATAATTGGCAAAGTAGGCACTGGGTTTGATTTTATCATCTTTGGTTACATTGTGGAGCTCCTGGGAAATTTATGTATTATTTCTAATTTCATATTTCTAGTTATATGTACCTCAGTTTACATGCTTGATATTATTCTGTATGACTGCATGGAGCTAAATCAATCAAAGGCTTTTGGAGGAGGAATCAAACCAGTGATAGAGAAAAGTCAGGATACCTCCAGAAAGAATATAACAGTTCCTGAACAGAACCTTGGCAGAGCTATTGACTGGGAAATACCCACAGCAGGTTTATTTTTCCAAGGTCTAAGCCTAGGATCAAAGGGACACTAAACTGTTAAAAGACTCCTGCCTAGAGAGGAAAGAGTATGAGTGAGCAGCTGCATCTGGAGGTGACTCTCTGACAGTGAGACATGGAGTATGCTTCATGGGCTGACTGTCCCAGTCCAGGAGAAGTGTCTAGGCTGTGTGCAACTTACCCAAAACTTGCCAGGAAAGAATAAAGTTTCAGTAAGATTCACATGTGTAACCCTGCTTTGTTATTTTTACCCATTTCTCCACTACTGTGTTCCTTTTGACTAATAAGTAGAACTTAGTTCAGCCTTTTCAAAACAGTGACCCCACATACATTTTCGGGTACAAAGCTCCTATGACACATGGCCAGAAAGGGTTAAGCATCCTGCAGGATAAATAATCCAAAGTCAATCTTTAGGGACATATTAGTAGATAATGTTTGTGTTTTTGTGTGTTTACATATATACTGTCAGAGGTTAACAATGTAATCAAACAGCTTCTGTCTATGCTGTAGCTTGTTAATTCAGAGACCAAAAGGAGATCTTAACATTTAAAGTAGCTCACGAAAGCTTATGCTCAAATAAATTTGTTAGTCTCTAAGGTGCCACAAGTCCTCCTTTTCTTTTTGTGAATACAGACTAACACGGCTACTACTCTGAAACCTGTAAATATATTAATATCACTGTATTGATCTCTCTCTGAAATGTATAGCAAATCACCTGTGAATGGTGGAAAACAGGCAACTGCCTTATGTTAATCGGTATAGCTAATTACCAGTAAAAAGAAAAGGAGGACTTGTGGCACCTTAGAGACTAACCAATTTATTAGAGCATAAGGTTAGTCTATAAATTGGTTAGTCTCTAAGGTGCCACAAGTCCTCCTTTTCTTTTTGCGAATACAGACTAACACGGCTGCTACTCTGAAACCTAATTACCAGTGATGCTTAGGAAATAGGTCTACTTCAGAGTCTCGATGATTGCCTATTGTTCGCCTAAGAACGCTGAGCTGCCAAGAGAAGGCCTTGAACTATATAAAACCCTTAGGTCCTGATCCTTTTCATCTCAGATCTGCTTGTGGCTTTATGTAGGGGAAGCTTAAGTCATAAGACTGAGATCTCCAGTCCCACCTGGATCACCCTGGATACGAACACTGGACTGAACCTATGGACTAATTCTAAGAACTCTTTGTAACTCCATAGATCACCATCTCTACTAGGAAATTAATCTCAGAACTGTACTCATGTCTGTATGTATTCTAATCTTTTAACCAATACTCACTCTCTCTTTTCATTTTAATAAATTTTAGTTTAGTTAATAAGAATTGGCTGTAAGCATGTATTTGGGTAAGATCTGAAATAGTCATTAATTTGGGAGGTGATGTGTCCAATCCTTTGGGATTGGTAGAACTTTCATATTTGACTTGGGTGTCTGGGTGGAAGCACAAGACTGGTTTGCTATAATGGAACTGTATTTTGGCTTCTGTGCAACCACTAAGGTATTGTGGAAGCTGTTTTGTAGTGGCTTGGTAAATCTAAGTATTGGAATAGCCACCAGCTTTGGGGATTGCCTGCCCCATTTTTTGCAGTTTGCCCTAATTGGGTAACCTCAGTGTGGTCCCCCGGGGCCCCAGTCACATCTCCTAAGAGAGAAGATTCCTGCAGGCAGCCAAGCCAAACTGGCCCTGCTAAAGGAGCTATAGGAAGAAACACAGGTATTGAAGCCTGGAGATCCAGTGAAAGAGTCAGGACCTCCCCTGAAGTGAGTGAAAGTTCAAGGCCTATCACTAGGAAGCGTGTACTCACAAGAACAGGGGTGGCCAACCTGAGCCTGAGAAGGAGCCAGAATTTACCATTGTACATTGCCAAAGAGCCACAGTAATATATCAGCAGCCCCCCCATCAGCTCCTGCCCCTGCTCCCAGCTCCTCCCACCCACTGATAAGCACCTCCCCATCCCTTCCGATCAGCTGTTTCGTGGCGTGCAGGAGGCTCTGGGGTCAAGGGGGGAGGAGCGAAGGCATGGCAGGCTCAGGGGAGGGGGCCAAAGGGGTGGAGTGGGGGCAGGGCCTGTGGCAGAGCCAGGGGTCGAGCAGTGAGCACCCGCCAGCACATTGGAAAGTTGGCGCCTGTAGCTCCAGCCCTGGAGTCGGTGCCCATACAAGGAGACACATCTTAAATTCTGAAGAGCCGCATGTGGCTCCGGAGCCACCGGTTGGCCGCCCCTGCACAAGAGACTACAGAGGGGTGCAAGGCATAGCACACCCTGTAATCCATAACAGATATGAAGGAGGAAGGAAATAGCATGTTAAATGAAATGTGTGGATGATACTAAGGATGTGTTGTCAGTCACCCTACATACCCATGCTGGTAAGTAAAGGATGTGCGTTGCATGGGGTGCCACTGAAGACAAATTAACGGCTAATTTTGCCCTGAATAGGGAAAAGATGCAAACATCATTGAGGACAGAGAAACAAAGGGATCTAAGGCCTGATACTGCAGGGTTCTCAGCTCTTTCTGGAAGCGCCCTCAACTTTCACTGACTTGCACTTACAAGGATCAAAGCCCCTTATAAAAGAGAAATATGAGCAGTAAATAAAAACAAAACGTGGAAAAATGGAAACCAACTACACATCTGGGAAAAAATAATCCCAAACATTCAATAAAAGGGAGATAACAAAGAAGCAGAATGCAGAGACATCACTAGGTATGAACACAGGCAGCAAATTAGACAAAAGTATGCAATACAACATGACAGCAAAAAGTCTCCTGTTGGAGCAATGATGGGAAGTCCCTCTTTGGGAGACTCCACCTGAGATTACTGTACTCTGCGCCCAGACCCTCAATTTCAAAGGCCTCATCAAATGAAATTAATAGGCAGCAGGTTTAAAACAAACAAAAGGAGGTATTTCTTCACACAATGCACAGTCAACCTGTGGAACTCCTTGCCAGAGAATGTTGTGAAGGCCAAGACTATAACAGGATTAAAAAAAAAACTAGGTAAATTCATGGAGGATAGGTCCATCAATGGCTATTAGCCAGGATGGGCAGGGATGGCGTCCCTAGCCAGAAACTGGGAATGGGCGACAGGGGGTGGATCACTTAGTGATTACCTGTTCTGTTCATTCCCTCCGGGGCACCTGGCATTGGTCACTGACAGAATACAGGATACTGGGCTAGATGGACCTTTGGTCCGACCCAGGAAGGCCGTTCTTATGTTCATGCCCCAAAGCAGAAAGGCGACAATTGCTCTTGACACAGTTTTGGGCATAGGGACACCCTCCCCAAAATACTGCACTTAATTCTGGATATCTCATTACCAGATCTCTTTGGGCAGGAAGGGTGCACGCATGTGTGCGCATGTGCACAGCACCTAGACATTACAAGGACAGAACTAACTACTAACACCCACAGTAGGTAAAGGGCTTAAGGGATTTAGAAGAAAAGAATCACAATTATACAAGCATAACTTTGTAAGAAATGAGTAAACAGGGATCAAACATTTACAAGTATTTGAAGGATGCAATAATCATGAAGGAAGAAATATTTAAGGTGAAACACAGGGATGTAATTAGAAAGAATGGGGTAAAATTAAGTAAAGTAAAAATTTAGGCTACACCAAAAATCTCTTTACTGGCAGGGAGAGATGTATTAGGACTGTGGAATAAACTCCCAAAGGTAGCAGATAAAGCACTAGAGACAGACTGCAGGGAACAATCCTGTCCTGGCTGAAGAGATGGAAACTAACAGAATAGGTCTTTTTCATCTCTAGTGCATGTAACAACTGAGATGATAGCCAGGTAAAATTAGTAAAGACATGGTACCTTCCCAGTATTTCACCTTTTTCTTCTGAATGCTAAATATGATAATCTTTCACTAGAAGCTGTTCCAAGGGAAACACCAGAGAAATCCTCATCAATTTATCAGCTAAAGCTTCCTTAAGACAGCAGGATTGTAGATGGCTGCATTTATTAACAGCTCTCCTGACCGCCAAAAAGAACACAGTCTTGATTACCTCTCAGAGGGCCATTCAGGGAGAAAAAAAATGAGTTTTACAAGATAAAAAAACGCACTTCAGAAGGTCAAGTATCTCTGACAAGTACCACATACTAGAGGATTCATCACCTGGTCAAAAGAGAAACACAGCAGCAGCTCCCTGCTAAATGCTGAGGATTAATCACTTCAGAAAAAGACAGATTTAAAAGCACAGTGAAACAGACTCACAGGCTTACTATATACGTTCTGAACAGGCAACCAGTTGTGTCTATTCCAATCCCACCTGTCACACTGACACATGATTAGGGACCCACCACCACCTTTTGAAATGAGACTAACCAAATCAGTGGCTGCATTAGTCATTAGTGCTTTGAAGCTTCATGGGATAGACTGAAACTGGCTGTAAATAGCAAAATAATATAAAACTACCACAACCATGCAGGTTCTGTCTGGAACATCACTAGGGCTCTGCCTGTACAAACAGAGCACAGCACCCAGGAACCAGCCTCCTTCCAGAGATACGACAACTGCATTAGCCAAGGTAAAGTTCCCAACATGTACTGTCCATTTGACTACTTCCCATCAGTAAGTGTGACTGGGAGACCTCACACCAGGTCTACCCCTAACAGCGAGAACACTCACAGTAATTTGTGCTACTCTGCAAGCAGTTTACAGCCCTGCAACATACACTGGCTGCTCACTGTGGACTTTCAATATCCATACTGGACTTAGGGGTCAAAAATTAACAAAGCCACTTCTCTACATATTGAGCCATTAACAGACTCCAGGATTCTCACCCAACAGGTGATGAGGGGGGAAAAAAAAAAAAAGAGTTGAAAGTGCAGATACTATTTGTTTGGGATCATGACCTTGTGGAAGATCAAAGAGCATTTAACACCAAAGCCCTGTATGGCCAATCAGATGCAAGCAATGACTCTCCCTTCCTCCCAAATTGCTCCCCCATTCCCTGTCAACCATGTTTGGTCCCTTCTGCTCATCAATTTCACTGGTACAAACTCCAGGCAAATGGAAGGCAATGAACATAATGCTGTTGTGTGAGGGAGTTACAGGCAGCAATCGCAGAATACAGACAGGTGGTTACTTCCTGGAGCTACTTTTAGGAAAGAACATTGTTTTAAGAGTGCCCCATCTTGTTGAGAGTCATCAGAATTGCTCAGGAAGCTGGAGCCACCAACGCTGTGAGAGCAGTGTTGCCAGGAAGCTCAAGCTACTGAAGTCTAAGTTGGCACTGGTATGCAAAAACTTAACCAAGCAGCACCCTTGTGGGAGCCAGCATTCATGGTAACAGGATGCTATTCTGCAGAAGCTAACAATATTCTGCTAATAGCAGCCCCACTGCAAGGAAGAAGTCTTGAACTATCACTACATCCAGACATTGTCGCTGTGCATTAAGACTAAGAAGAGGGGTGCAAGAGTGTAAAAATAAATGTAAAGAATCAGGGAAGACAGAGCTGCAGGCTATGATGAGTAGGTCACAGGCCAAATTAAGACACTTCCCAAGCACTAGTAAGGAAAGTGTAGATTCAGTACCTTTCCTATTCCTCCAGATCTTGCAGGGTTCTTTACCTGCACTGTTTTAAAGGAGATGAATATAATTAATATAAATTGTTGCATGTTTGGTAGTGATATCCGAGTGCTTAGTGTCCCAATCCAAAGATTTTTAGTAGAAAGACAGAACGAAAACAAAAACCACCACCAAGTCCTAGGTGATCCCTTTCTACTTAAACTGCTTCTGAGAATGCACCTCTTCATCAAACCATGGGAAGCAAAGCAATGTGGGATAGGAGTAAGCTTAAATCATTACCCCACTATGCTTCCTCCTTAAATGCAGAGCAAGAGAGAGAAAGAGGATCTGGGAAGAAAATGGAATAATAAAGTCAGGTACAGAAAAAATTTAAGCTCCTGCTTTTAACAGCTCTATCTGGACTCCAGTGACAAGAAACCATCACTCAGAAGAGTATTCATTGTAGTTATGCCAGTAAAAGTGATCACAGACAATTTGCAATTTTCACATCTACATCTCCTGCAGAGAGACAAGTAGTTAGGAACCATTAGGAAAGGAATAGACAATAAGACAGAAAATATCATAATGCCACTATATAAATCCCTGGTACGCCCACACCTTGAATATTGCATCAGTTCTGGTCACCACATCTCAAAAAAGAGATATGAGAATTGGAAAAGGTACCGAGAAGGGCAACAAAAATGATTAGGGTTATAGAACAGCTTCCATATGAGGAGAGATTAAAAAGACTGGGAAAGCTCGGAAAAGAAATGACTAAGAGAGGATATGAGAGAGGTCTATAAAATCATGAATGATACGGAGAAAGTAAATAAGGAAGTGTTATTTATCCTTTCCCATAACACAAAAACCAGGGATAACCCAATGAAATTAACAGGCAGCAGGTTTAAAACAAACAAAAGGAAGTACTTCTTAACACAATGCACAGTCAACTTGTGGAACTTGTTGTCAGGGGATGTTGTGAAGGCCAAAACTATAATGGGGTTAAAAAAAGAATTAGATAAGTTAAGATGGCTAGGACCCAAGTGGCTATTAGCCAAGATAGTCAGAGATGCAACCCCCTGCGCTGGGTGTCCCTAGCCACTGTTTTCCAGAAGATGGGAGTGGACAACAGGGGATGGATCATTTGATGTTTACCTGTTCATTCCCTCTGAAGCACCTGGCATTTGCCACTGTCAAATCAAAGGATATGGGGTTAGATGGACAATTGGTCTGACCTAGTATGGCTGTTCTTAAGATCTTATGTAATAGCTATGACTGGAGTATTTGTACATCAAGGTCCTAGAAGTTTCTGCTCATCAGCATTTCTGGGCCAGGCACATGTCACCCAGAAGTCTCATGTATGCATCTGCTAGTTTCTTTTTTCCATTTTATTTATATGGTGATCATATAAATTCAACCATCCAGGATGACACTTCTTGTTCTTGCATTAAAGGTCTTACGATCACAGTCCCTTCTGGCCTACATCTCAGAACTGGTCACCTTATGTATCCTCTTCAGAAAGAGGGGATCTCCTGATCTTCCTGGCTGAATGTTTAGCCAGCCATATATCTTTCCCCTTTGTGTATGTGTAAATAAGCAGACCAAGCCAACCTCACAAGCTTTACTTATAAGCTGGCCTGGAATGGAGAAGTCACCATGACAAGAAAAGACAGTAATAGTCTTCTGTGCTGCTCACCGAAGTAACTACCCCATACTTCTGCCAGTGCATGTAAATTCAAGTTCTCAAAGGCACTGGAAATCTGATAATTATGGAACATCTCCAGGTAGGATAGAAGAGAGCGGCACTGAACGTAAACCAGTGCTCTGCTTTATAAAATCAAGATCAGAGGGTGCAGCTCTCGGATCCTAAAGCCTCCTGTTTCTTTATGAAAAGATGACAGCTATTGGAGGAACTCTGAGATGACTCCTTTAGATCCCAGTGTGAGAGGTCAGTGAGGCTGTCAAGAATGGTGGAGAGAAGGCAGGTAGGAGACTGGAGGCCTTTGTTGAATGGAAAGGCCATGGCTTATCCTACCATGCGGAGAGCATTTACTTTAAACCTGCTGCAAGGTAACTTGCTAAGAGACTCGTAGGTCTGGGAACCAAATATTCCACAGCTGGCCTCATTATAGAAGAGAACCAAGTAATCCTTGGTGCTCTGAAGCATGTGAACATTCTGAAGAAGGCTCATCCACTCTGCAAGTCAATAGGTGGCTGTCATGAACCCATGATCTTACCGACTGGGGCTGCCAAAGACTGGCTCCTGCAGTGCACACACTCCAATCACAGATCTCTGTCTAGTCATTTCTAGTGCACTTGCATTGCTGAAAAACCTAAATACCATGATGGGACCTCAGTTCAAAGAGCCCAGTCCCTCTCCTTGTCCATAGGAGATACTGCCAAGGACTGCTCATTTGTGTCACAGTCACAGATCAGAAAGGATCTTTCCCAGTACTGATGGGAATTGTTCGGCTTCACAGTCCAATTTACAGGATTTAGGAGCGAAGAAACAGAGCTAACAGTGAGCAGTGCTGGTACAACAGTGACCTCTCCTATGGGACGAATGGTACCATAGTCAGAGTAGAGAATGGGACAGACAGCACACATATAGAAGGGGAGAAGGTACAAACATTAAACAATGTAATTGCTGAACTCTTCCCAATCTATATTCTAACAGGCAGCCCATTTTTGAAGGCAGACAGAGGGAGTCAGCCACAATCACACCTTTAGCCTTGGCTTGAAACCCTTTATGAAACCGTGCTGAAGCACTTCCGTGAAGGTTTTCAGACAAAGCAACATATCGTCCTAAATATTTGCCTTTCTGACAAACACAGTAAATCTGCATTCTCTCCCATGCTTGCTGCAGACAGAGACAGGGAGATAGATGGCAGAAATTCAGGACACGGAAATATTTCTGCATATGAATATGGCAATCAATCTGTACTGCATGCAAAAATTTTAACCTGCTGGTGTCCAAGGAACCCCAACAGCACTGCCCACTGCAAGGATGACTCCCGTGTCAGAAGTGCTCCAAGCGAAAGGAAATCTCCAAGAGAAACCTGCTCTCTCGTGCAAGTCAATTTAAGGGATTTTAAGCCTGCTGGATTTACTGAAATCAACAACAAGGACATCTTCCCTTCATTAAATGTACCAAATCATGCTCCTCATTCCAAGTATGCTGGAGGACTGCAAACAAGGCTGGGACATTAAGGAGCCCAAGATGGATGAGGGCTTGTCTACAGGGAAAACTTTTACCAGTTATCCTGCTATAATTGTATCAGTGTAGTTAGATAGTTATACCAATAAGGCCCCACATGGACACTCCTATTCCTGAATCAGAGTGTGTCGGCATGGGGAGATATACCACTATAATTATAACAGTTTAAATTCACATCTTAGTTTATACTGGCATAACTTTCCTGTGCAGACAAGCCCTGAGCTTACAGTTGTCAGTAGAGCTTAGTATGGAAAAGTATGCTGAGGCTGAGAGGTTAAACATATATGAGTGGGAAGTGAACAGAATTGGTCTTAGGAGAAAATCCCGACAGGGTTGCACAGGAGAGAGCGGGGTTTGGGCAGGGAGGAGAAGGTGGGTACTGGTGGCAATGCTACAGGGCCACAAGAGTGTAAAATTGGCACTGCTGGGGAACAAGTTTCTTGTGGGCCAGCAAATCTGAAAGCACACAATAATACACCCTTAAAACCCTGCGAAAGAGTGAAGGGGCTGAACAAGGCCTGGGCCTCCAGAGCCCTGTGCAAATATGGAAAGGGTGAGGGAATGACAACTATCGCTGCCTGCTCAGAGGCCCAGATCCAGTAGAGTACTTGGGTACTAACCATCACATATGCCTCCTTCACCAGGATCCCTAAACAAAGACTGAAGAGGGGGAGAGAAATTTACAATCAGATTCATCCAGAATAGAAAGACAAGAAACCAAGGTAGTTTGCTGGCACTTCAGGGAATGCTCTCTAGGATTCCAGAAGCAAAAGCAAGCCACTGAAAGCTGAAAAGCATGGTGATGAGGGAAGATCAAAGTACTGACCTATCCCCATCTTTCTCATCCATCACAGAAGGCTGGAGAGATGTGGTGTAAGGTCTGAGGCCTTTTTTCTGCAGCCACATTAGGACAGCAGCAGCCATGAGCTACAAAGCAGAGGAAAAAAAAATCACATCCTTGCATTCCATCTAAATTACATTAAAACAATGAACTATTGGGCTGTTAAGAAGGAGCTCCTGTCCTAACAGTACCCACCATCACCAGATAAGGAGACAGATCTCTAAACATCTTAAGAAAACTGTTTGACAGCATGCTGTCTGGCAAGGAATCACTTATTAACAGTTGTGATTGTAAAATTTATACGTCTTTATTGTTTTGCCTTCATGGTTCCTGCTTCTCTATTGTTTATCTATATGATTTCTGTCTGGTTCTTTGTTTGTCTGTTACATAACTAATTTCACAAGATTTAAATCAATTAAGGTGGTGGAGTATGATTGGTTAAAGAATTGTTTCACAATATGTTAGGACTGGTCAAAGAATTGGTTTATAGTACTTTAGTTTAAAATGATTGGGTAAGGTATAGCTAAGCAGGGCTCAAGTTTCACTATATAAACTGGGGTCCAAAAGGAAGTTCCTTGGAATCTAACTCCAGGACACAGCCCAGGGTCAGAGCTGCCAGACTCAACACCCTGCCAACCATATCAGGCAGAAACTGGAGGAGCTCCGGACAACCTGATCCTAACTGGCCACCAGGAAAAGTATGTCTGCCTTATTGGCAGCGGTGAGCACTGTATGCTTAGCATGTGTATTCTGCTTTGGTAACTGTTAATAAATAGAGGTTAAGAATATTACTGTGTAAGGCACTTTCACCGGTAAAAGGCCCCGCAAACCCTCAGAAGAATACGCGAGGAGCCCTAGGAACTGGGAAAGGGTGGGGGTGCCTAAATTAACCAGGTTATGCCTTGAGCCCACGGAAGGATAAAGGTGGGGTGCTCTAGAGAGTGCGGGTAGCAGTGGAAGCTAAACCAACTCAATAAGAGCAGAAAAGGGAAAGATGAAACAGAAAAGGGAAAGCACAGAAGGGACAGTTGGAAAGTGGAAGGAAAACAAAAAAGGCTTCACTGCGAGAGGTCAGCAGACAAAACTGAAAGATGAGTCACAAGACAAGTTCCAGTGCAAAGGCCCCCACGCTAGGTCCCTGTTATCAGCCAGAGAGACAATGAAGCAGAGGAAAGAGAGACAGAGAAGGCCCTTAAGATGCAGAAGGGCAGAATTCAACATGGCAATTTCATTCCCAAAAGCTCAGTTAGCACAGAGGAAGAAAGACTCCTTTTCCCTCAGCATGAAATGAAAGGCGACCTCAGTGTGCCTGAGTAAATTGCTTCCTTGAATGGGCTCTGGCACTGTGTGAATATTATCTGCAGGGGAACACATTTCTCTACAGGTATCGGATTTGCTGTGTGAATGGAGAACATACCATCCATTTTCACCAGCAGAACCACCTTTCCCAGAAGATGAATAGGAGGCAAGAATGGAAATACTAAGAGCTGTGTTTGCTGGGCTCTCCCCTCACAAAATGGGCCCATGAGGCTGTCACACTGATGCTCCTTTTGCTGCAGAGTTGCTTAGGGAAAGCTATTAGGCAGCTGACACTTCTGCATATCTCCCCTCATTTACATCTTACACAAACAAGGCCACAATGAAAAGGGAAGATGCATGCACTCCCCCTGCGCTTTCGAGTATTTAATTGCTGGAGCATGAAATGACAGCTCCACAGAATAACATTTCAGAAAAATTCTGCCACCCCCTTAATCCTCACCAGGAAAGGGATTTATCTGCTGCTACTTTGGGAGGTGTTAGGATCAATACTGTCCTTCATAAAAGGGGCTTCACCTTGAATCAAAAGACATGGGGTATGCTGCTACCCCAGCAGATGGCGCTGTAGGAAATGAGGGTAAGAACTCTGGCAGTGGGAGAGGTCAATCCTTCAGATGCCAGAAGGAGACACTGTTGAGGACAGTCTAGAAGCCCAGGATATTGGGGTGCTCACAGCTCCCACAGTCCCAATACCTCATAGCAGATTGTTTTGTGTGGGGATCCTGTGGGTGGAGAACATAAGTGTGATAAGGATCAAAATAAAAGTGGATACTTGCAACAGCTGGGAAAATTCTACTTCGAAATGGAACAAATAGTGAATGAATGGAAAGGTCACAATCAGCAGAGCAGGGAATGCAAGATGGACCTTTCTTATCTCAGTGCCTCTGACAGTAAGTGGTGCCCAAGCTCTTTGAGCAACCCACTACAGTTAGTCAGATGGCTGTGTGAAGAACCTCACCCTTCCATATAGTGGAAAGAACTTGCTACAAGTCAGTTTGTCAGGGCCACAAAGTGAGAACACAGAACGGCCCATCAGCACAGTTCCAAGCAGAGGCTTGCATGAAACCCAGCATAGAGGATTAAGAATGGAGGATGGCCTCGTCTAAGAGGAAAACTACTCAGCAGAGAGTGTGGTGAGAGAACCAGTTATCCTAGAGGTTTGCTGTCCTCAGCTCTGACTGGAGGAATCTCTCTTTCTGCCACACACTGGTCCAGTTATCATCTGTACTGAAGTCATGGTTCAACCTTATAACCCCTGTGAGAAGGGAGCTATCTGACACCATAGACACCAACCCCCCCAAAGGTGTCTCCATAGCTATAGTAAATGGAAAATGGAAGCACATGCTGACTGTGCTCTCCCTCTACTCAGCTCAATGAAGCACCACTGTCCCCTGAAAGATATTACTTGCTCCTACTCTGCTACAGCTTTGAGTGCATGTCCCTCCTTGGATTCTGCCCTTAATATGAAGGGCAGGACAGGATTCTGCTTAACCAGCACTCCAGCAGCAAGTCAGCTGGAGGCATCATGAAGCGAAGTAGGCAGCTCAATTTGTGTCTCATTTATTGTTATAAAAGTGTAGGGGACTGATTAGTGACAGATGCTGCTCTAATTTCTGATCAAATGGCCTAAACAAGCCTGAGACAAGTTTGCTTGCTGAGCAATAGAAACTTATAGAGCAGCCATTGGGTAGACAGTGTGATGTAGTGGGAAGAGGCAGGGTGCACAAACTTACTCAAAGTCTTCAAACTCCAGATCATTTCCCTCTACAGACGGGCCTTGGTTCTCTGAGGCGGAAGCAGATGACGAGGAAGAGCGAAGACGATTCTGTTGGTAACGCATGGAGCGCTGGCGAATGCTGTCCCTCCGGGAAAGATACTGGATCATTCTCTGGGCATAATATGCTGCAGGAGACAACCTGAAAAAGGAAGAGACAGAAAGAAACACGTTATGACCTGTAACTTGAGGGCCCAAAGGAGCAGAGAATGAGAGAGCAATCCTACTTTTCCTGTTGAAATCTGAGCTTCCAGGTGATCATGGCAAAAGAACATTGCACCCCATACACACTGGCTGGGAAATAGATAGTACAGACACAAACAAAAAATAGGAAAAGAGCAATGGAGAAGAGCGCAAGGAAACTTCCCCTTTAAAGATAAGCCTTCCACCTCATTCTCCTGCTGGGGAGACAGACAACAGTATCTGCAGACAGCACCACTGATGGTTGACACTGTTTCTTCAGATTCCTTGGAACATGCTCTTTCATTTATCACAATAGTTCTCAAACTTTTGTGCTCGTGACCCCTTTCACACAGGAAGCCTCTGAGTGCGACCCCCTCTTATAAATTAATAACACTTTTAATATATTTAACACCATTATAAATTCTGGAGGCAACACAGGATTTGGGGTAGAGAATGATAGCTCACGACCCCCAATGTAATACCCTCATGACCCCCCTGAGGGGTCCCGACCCCCAGTTTGAGAACCCCTGATTTATCATCACCTCAGCCAACTAATTTCAGCAGAGGGCTCTGAACCACCACCAAGAACCAAGGCCATTCACAATAAGGACCTGTTAATCAGTTCTGAGGGGAAAGGCAGCAGCAACCTTCAGATGAGACGTTAAGCAGAGGTCTGTGCCTGCTGCTAGTCTCCACAATACAAGGTACAGGAGGAACTTAATTTTTCATGAAGAGCTACAAACAAATACTTTGTTGAAGGCCCTTTAGAATTTAGTCCCAAGGGACTAAATTCTAATGACCTGGTCAATAATCAAACAGATTTTATCAACCTAGGCTGTGAACAGTCTGTAGATGGAGACTGATAGCAGTTGCTACACTCCTGGAATATACATTCTTATTACTGTAAAGCACTTTGGGATATCGAAGAGTATGAAAGAAATAATGAGAAACCAATGTCTATTCACCTGTGCCTAGCAGTCCCCCCACTGCCATACCATAAATCCTGAGCATACATAAATGCTTCTGCACATAACCAGCACCTGTTGCAGGTGGACAGGGAAATGACTATGTCCTAGTAGTCAATATGATATTAATAGCTGGCCAGAAGAAATCTCCTTTAGCTGAGCCTAGCAATGAAATTCTCTTTTCACTGGGAAGACCAGTGAGACAACTAGGGTCTTGAGTCACCCTTCCACATGACAGACTAGCTCTAGTGATCTGTACTCTCCAACACTCCCTACTTGATACCAGCCTGCTTTTCTCTTTACATATGCTTGATTAGACAATCTCAGGAGGCCAACAACACACAACTTTTAGTGGCCAATATATGTCATTCAATATCTAATCGAACAGTCATAATCCAGATTTCTTTCTGCAGCACTTGATCCAGAAGAGGGGGCTAATTACATAAGTCACTGGGGTAAGCAGAAAGGTCACTTCAGAGACCACAGTAGATGAACAGTGCCACTCACCAAAAAGCAGGATATTCACACGTGTGCCAAATGGCGTCAAAGCTCAACAGCTCTGTCTCACTTTGCAAACAGAAGGGCTGAGGTTTCACTCAGTGAGGGCAATCTCATCAGCTAACCACTGCATTTACCAACTCAGATGGATGCCTTCATGTTAAGAAGCCTTGTGTGTTGTAATGATGCTCATTTTGTAATGTGATAATGCCGTTAACTAAAGAGATCTGATGACTATATTCCTGTATGTCTCTTTAAACAAAAGCTCACTGTTGTAATGATTATTGTTTTGTTTCTGATAGTTATATGGCAAGGATTTGTATGCTGTTAATACTTCCTAAATAAATAGTTTAAAAAACACCACAACAGAAGCAGGGCCAGCTGCCTTGCACTCAGATAGGAAGGCTTACCTTAATTCCTGCTCATCTGCAGTTTGGCCTTGGTCTGCATCAACAATTATGTGTCAATATCCCCTAATTCCTTGGTGAAAAAAGATATGTTCTCCCTTCTCTTCTTGCGTTTCCTGTACGCATGCATATATGTGTACATGTGATTTTTCTAGTACAAAGATTTACTAGGGGTACAAACCTTTAACACCTCAAATACTTAGTATGCTAGGGAGATAGTTATCTGTTTATAAAAATGCCTGTTTAGGATTAGAACTGAACTCTTGACTATTTGGGATTAGAGTCTCACTCTTTGCCTGGTCTGCACTGACTGCCCTGAATGAACTGTGCTCAGATTTTAACTAGTGCAATTCAGAAGTGTCTCCTATGCCCTTAAAGTTCACTTTGCACTTCCAGCCTCTCTCATCCCACTGAATCATGGAAGGAAAAATCCTCATGCACTCATTGGAATGTATTTATTTTAATGGTACTGGAACATTTTTAATAGTGGGGGTGCTGAAAGCCAACCCCTTTGCCACTGTCCAAACACCCCCCAACACACACCCCAGAGTTAAGACTGGCAGCCGGGAGCCCAGGTGCTTGGGGCCGGCAGCCCGGGGTGCTGCAGCACCCCCCCACACCCATAGTTCCTGCGCCTATGGATGGGGAGGTAAAAACCTCATTTCTAGTGCAAATGCACTAGGAACAGGAGACGGGATATTGAGACAATGGCTCTAATGTTACAGTGCAGACTAAAGTGCACTTCCACTCTGAAAAAGATTGAAAAATATCCTTCTGGGGCTCATTGTTTCTGGTTCCAGATCAACTGTACTCAGTTTACAAGTACAAAACGGGGTTGTCTAACGGCCAGCACTACACATTCACCACAAAATAAGAGTCAAGCTAGGTGCTTTCTGGAATAGGCATCCCCACCAGTAATAAGATTCTGCAAGTCAAACTCTGCCTTAAATTACACTGCTCAATCCTATTATGTTCTGTATGGGGAGAGCACAGGTGCAACAAATGGCAAAATGTGCTCTGGTAATTGGAACTGAATTAACAATTCTGTTATTGATACAGAGACCACAAGAAACTCCAGCTCACTCTCCCAGAACTGGTTCTGACAGGAATACAATTTAGTGAGAATTATTCGTAGGTTCCAAGGCCAAAAGAGACCATTGTGATCATCTAGCCTGACATCCTGTATAACACAAGTCAGAGAACTTCCCCTCAAAAGCTTCCAGAACATTTTCAGAAAAACATCCAATCTTGATTTTAAAATTGCCAGTGATGCAGAGTCTACCACAACCTGTTCCACTGGCTGATTACCTTCATTGCTAAATAAAGTCACACCTTATTTCCAGTCTGTCTAGCTTCAACTTCCAATCATGGGATCGAGTTATACCCTTCTCTGCTAGATTGAAGAGCCTATCATCAAATATTTGTTCCCCATGTAGGTACTTAGAGACTGTACTCAAATCATCCCCTAACATTCTCTTTGTTAAGCTAAACATACTTAACTCCTATAGTCTGTCACTATATGGCTGGTTTTCTAAACCTTTAATCATTCTTGTGGCTCTTCTCTGAACCCTCTTCAATTTATCAACATCCTTCTTAGATTGTGGACACCAAACCAGACACAGTATTCCAGCAATGGTATTCCAGTACCAAATGAAGCGGTAAAATAACCTCACTACTCCTACTTGAGATACCCCTGTTTATGTAGCCAAGGATTGCATTAGCCCTTTTAGTCACAACATTGCATGTTCAGCTGATTATCCACAACAACTCACAAATCTTTTTCAGGTTTCAGAGTAACAGCCGTGTTAGTCTGTATTCGCAAAAAGAAAAGGAGTACTTGTGGCACCTTAGAGACTAACAAATCTTTTTCAGTCACTGCATCCCAGGACAGGGTCCCTATCTCGTAAGTATGGCCTATTTTCTTTGTTCCTAGATGTAGACATTTATATTTAGCCATATTAAAACGCATAGTTTGCTTGCTCCCAGCCATCCAAGGGATCCAGATTGCTCAGTATCAGTGACCTGTCCTCTTCCTTATTTACCATTTGCCCAATTTTTGGATCATTTGTGAACTTTATCAGTGATGTTTTTATGTTTTTTCCCAAATCGTTAAACACCATAGAGCCCTGATCCCTCTAGGAGGAGGTGTCCCACAACTACATCTACTTGATGATGATTCCCTGTTTACAATTACATTTTGAGACCTCTTAGTAATTCTGAGACCTATTCAGTTCTTTCTGCTATCACCAGCAGCAAACATAGGGAACAGATCAGTTATGGTGCTTCCCATATGTCCCCAGCCCACAAAGCCACAATTCAGAGCAGAACCACATTTGAGATGATTTTGAGAGATAAATTGCTATAGCCCTTTGTCAGAGGCTTCCCCACTGCAGCAAAAGTGCATCTTTCCAAGAAGACGCCTCACCCTTACACACCCCAGGTAATCTGCCTCACTGCCTGGCACTGACTAATCCCAAGGAAATTTCAATTCAAAGAGACACATTAGTGGAGAACTGAAGAAACTGATCCATCATGCACCACTCCTGCTGTGATCCCAAACCCTTTGACACCAAGAGTCTCAGCCAACAGTAAACAACATGGCTAAACCGGAAAACTACTGGGTTTTAATCTTAAAATATATCCAAGATGAACAACTTTTTTTTAACAAAACCTCACAAAACGTTACTGGTGGGCTTCCCCATTTGTCTTTGTCCTATAAGTCCTCAGTGCAGAAAAAAATGAGAAGCAATAGGCTGGTGAGGCAACAACTGCTCTTATTTGTCCTATCTTCTCTATATAGGTCTCTTAAGACACCCTGATTACTAGATTCAGCCAGTCCTTTGCTAAAGCCAGTACAACAGCAAGCTCTAAACATTAGTTCATTTCTGTATTCCCCACCCATGTCTCTAACAGGCCAGTGACAAATAAACAGACAAGCACCTTAGACATACCAGAGTAAAATCCAGACTAATGAGTAGCTGTGTCACCCCTGCCCTGTAATCTGGGGTGCCCTTTACAATGCCTTGTTGCTCTCAAACAGTCACCACATGTAAGTCACTCCCAGCTATGTCTCTGCATGTGCTGGAGCCAGACAGCCACATCTTGGCTCTTAACAGCCCTAAAAATTATGACTTGGTGACCCCAACACACTCCCAGTTCCAGATTTTCCCTCAGAAATCTATGACCTGTACTGCCCAGCCTTCTCCTGGACAGTACAGATATATTAAATTAGTTATTCCTATTAAGTTTGTTATTTCTTTAAAGGAAATAATATGTACACAACTTGTTACCGAGATACTTCAACTTGAACATACTGGATTAGATAAAACAGCAAAATAAATTGATTAACTACAAAGAGAGATTTTAAGTGAGTATAAGTAACGAGGCGTAAAAGTCAGAAATGGTTACAAGAAAAATAAAGATAAAATGTTTACTAATGCCTAACAAACTGTATTCGAGTCAAGCAAAGTTTCTCAGCTCATGCTCCAGCAGATTAGTGACCAAATTCTCAAATCAGAATCTCTCCCACAGAGTCTAACACCTGCTTCCTTTGTCTCTTCAAATGCAGTGAATGTGATGGGCAGAAAGTAAGAGAGGGTCCCTTGGGGTATTTGTCCCTCCTTTTTATAGTTTCAGTCCCCCTCTTGAAAAACATTTTCATCCAAGAACCAGGAGCCAAAGAGAGTCTATGTGGAAGGATAGTCCCTGCTGGTTGTTTCACCTGTTTGAACTTCCTTTGTCTTCCCTTCCTGCTTGAAGGCAGTGCTTATTGCTTAAATCAAACTAAGCAGAGCACACATTCCTTTGTTTAGGACAGACCTGTTTGCCAACTTCTGTTTGGGCAGGGCTGTCTGGTTTGGAACATGGTTAACACCATAGAGGGGAATCTTATAACTTCACATACAGTGTTGCCACACATTTTACCAGGACAACATTGACCAACAAATTTTGAGTTTTCAAATGTTATCCTACAAGGCCTACTTGTACAAAGATTATTACAATAGCATATAGGATGTGAATAAAGAGATGTATTCTGTCAGAGCCCCCTAGCAACACACAAACTGTGTAGCAGTTCACAAGACAGTAGACTACTTTTGACACCACAGGATCCAAATTAACTCAGTACATGAGGTGCATATGGATCACACAGATGCTTGCAGTGAATGGAATCCAATTACCAACGCAGATGGCACAGACTGAGAGACTGCACTGCTGGATGTGTGACAACAATTGTTCAAGCTGCTGACTGTGAACCCTGAGGCCAATTTTGGCAGTGCAGAATTCAGCCTCAAGCAGCACAGTCTCACAAAGACTACAGCATGGAGCAATGGTGCTGACCGATGAGGAATCTAGAGGAGAAGGAACTGAATGGCATTAAACACTTGCTTTAGTTGGCACTAAAGCAAAAGTTCAAAGATACCGCTCCCTAAAGAGAGAAGTGAGCATGCAGGGAGGGATTTACTAGGCAATACAAAGTCCTTGGTTACAACCCACAGAAGTCTAACCAGTCTGGCCATGTAGATAAATGGGCAATCAAGATCCTAGGGAAGACCACTTCTTTTCAGAATGAGGATTCTCCAAGCCTCAAGCATCCCTCCCTCCCCTTGTTTTCTGGGAAAACTCTCCACCTGCTGAAGGAACTCTGGTCTATGTTCCTGAAAATACCTGAAGGATCGCTAAAGTAACACTAGGCACTCCTTCTGACCAAGGGAGAATTACACTTGCACTTTCATGTCCCCAGCCCCAAGCTGTCCAGAAGCAGAGTAACTTCCCCCTCCCTGTTGCTGACAGCAGAGCTGTTTAAAGCTGATGGACTTGCTTTCATTAGTACACAAGACTCAGCCGTCAATGTATATTTTAATTAAGTAACTGATTTACAGTTTCTACTCTGTTGTCAAGCCTGCAAGTACCATTAGATCAGCAGAGCAGGTCCCAAAACCTCCTCTGTCTGTTATCAAGGTTCTGTGGTATGGCTTCCAGCACTTCATGGTTGTTCTCAAAGTCAGCCTGATGGCAGCATGGGAATACCAGTCTACAACAGGAAAGTAAAAAGAAAAAGGGAGTACTTGTGGCACCTTAGAGACTAACAAATTTATTTGAGCATAAGCTTTCGTGAGCTACAGCTCAATTCATCGGATGCATTCAGTGGAAAATACAGTGGGGAGATTTATATACACACAGAACACGAAACAATGGGTGTTACCATACACACTTTAACGAGAGTGACCGGTCCTACCCATAGTAACTGCTCCAGCAACTTAAATTTTCTTGGAGTGTTTTCTACTACATACAGTCTGACATGTAGCTGCTTGGAGAGACAGAGTCCAAGTAAAACGGTCTAGCTGGGATATTAATATGAACATCCTTATTTCAAGCTGTACTAGCATAGCTGCCATCAAAGAGCACCTGTCCTAGGGCAGCAATTCCCTTGCTGCTTTCCTTTCCTTTCCTATTGTCTTAGTAAATCTGGAAGTCCAGGGAAAGGACTTAACAGCCAAGCTGACCTTGAAGTCCAATCAATGAGACCATCTAAACAGAGGACAGGCCCTTTCAACTTCATCATAAGATTCCTGGGAATTTTGAAACATAGCTTCAAAGTGATCCACATTTTCCTTGCCTCATTCCATATCCTACACTATTCATTCAAACCAAGCACCACTCCTCATACAACAAGTGGTGGGTGCAACCTAAAAATCTAGATCAAACAGAATCACCTTGAACTGAAATTCTTTAAAGTGTGGCTGAAGTTTTTAAACCTCCCCTAGAGACAAGACACAGCTTGTGTATTTATTTATTTATTTTTATTAAAGTTCTTTAATTCCATCTCTGCTTCGAGTAACTTTTCCACTGTGTTTTGTAGGATGCATCTGGTAGGCTCAGACCTCTTGTTGTAACATCAGAAGATTCTGCAGCATACTCAACTGCAATCCATGGAAATAACAACTTCCCCTACATTTCTAGGAACGTCTAGGGGAAATTGGAAAGATCCCATTGTCTCAAAGGATGCCCTTTGGACGAGCATAACCAATAAACCTGAGGGAAGCTATGCAATGATCATACCCTTAACCCCACTCAAACTTTCAGCTCCAGTTGATAGATCCATGCACCTAATCCTTTGCAGGGGAGAAGGATCTGCTATTAACACAGGTTAATCTCAACACTGGCCTTTTCCTCCAGTAGATCCTTATAATCCCAATTCTCACACTTAAAACTTCCACCACTACTTACAGCCCTCAAAGTTCCACGTGGTGAGAGCAAGAACTTGTTTTAAAAATTGTTTCCAAGATGAAAACTGCACTTGATTTTGTTCCCCAGTGTATCAGATACCTGGAACAGCTGTCACATGTTACAGAAATTCAACACGGAAAAGATCCATTAGGCTTTGCCTACTCTGGACTTTCGTCGGTAAAACTTTTGTCGTTCAAAGGTGCGAAAAACACCCCCTCCGTCCCCCGAACAACAAAAGTTTTACCGCCAACAAGCACCTGTGTGAACAGAGCTTTGTCGGCAGGAGCACGCTCCTGCTGACAAAGCTGCTGCTGCTCGTTGGGGGTGGAAGTTTTTTTGTTGGCGAGAGCGCTCTCTCCTGCCAACAAACAGCAGCTACACTGCGCACCTTTTAGCGGCCTGGCTGTAGCGGCACAATTGTGTCGCTAAAAGGTGCGTAGTGTAAACATAGCCTAAGACTCATCTCCCAGAAAGCCACTCTGGATTTAGGTGTTCCAGTCAATGGTGTGTCTTCCACATTGCACCTAATAGCGCTCACTGTTAGGAAATTCCCACATATTTAGATTAAGTTTTCTGTTGCCCCATGTATTCCTAACATTTAATTTTAATCTTTCCTTATAAATAAATCCCTCCAGCCCCCCTTTAGCCACTTTCATCAGCCCTCTAACACACATTTGATACATTTGTCAGCATCTTTCTGGTTTTCAATCACCCAAGAGTGATGGCAACATTCAGAGCCTCAGAGAAACACTAGCCCTCAGCCCACACTCCAGAATGAAAGCTCATAGTTCATGAAGGTTTTGTGGCAGTGGACTCAGTCATATTTTTGACACCATGTTGAATTATAGGCTTATAATCATTTACTGCCTCTTTTATCCTTGAGTCTTTCCACAGCATCTCCCTCCCATTGAATGCTGGGATTTCAAATTAGCTTCCCAGAGATGGATAAATGCTCTTATATTTTTCTGGGATAAGATGTGTATTTTAAGTCCTTACCCATTTTACTAACCTTGTCTACACAGGGAGATTTATTGCTGTAATTAGACAGGTATTATACCAGTATAACTCCTTGTGTGGACACTGCCTTTTTTCAATTTCGCTTATGTTACTCTCTTTACTGGGGAATGCCAAACCTCTCAAGTTAGCCTCATCTGCAGTAACAACATGCAGATTTAATCTCTCTTCCAGATCATGAAAATATGGACATTAAACTCAGCTCCTGCAGCAACTCACTGGACACTTAACCTCAGTACATTCCCACTGACTGTTTCCCTTTGCATAGGGTTCCTTTAACCCAACTTCAGTTCACATGACAGTGTCAAAGGTTTCATGAGTAGCTATACCAGATGATGATATAGCTGCCGAATTCTCAGTCATTAGCTTTGCTAATTCCTTCCAAAACTGATCACATTTGTCACAATTTAGTCTTTATAAACCTCCAATGCCGCTTATTGCTCATGGTTCCATTACCCACTTTTGACAGCTTCTCTCTGTGGGTCACACTACCCCATCTGTTGCTTTCTTGATATGCTAAGCAGTATGGGCAGAAATTACTCCTTTCTGGTTTTGACAATTTTGCCACATTTGATTTTTTTTTAGTTCTCCAAAATACCTTCACCTATCAACGTCTTCATGGGCTAAACAGCACTGCACATGTTTCTCTCTCTAATGTCAGTGTTTCGGGACTTTCAGAAATAATTTTCAGTGGTTTGCTTTTTGTTAGCCAACACATTTAACACCCTAAGTCGTGCCATTCAGACTCACACATGTGGATAGGTTAAATTTTTCCAAGTATTCTCTCACCTGCTTTCATCAACAGTTACATTTACAAGGCTCTCAGAATAGGCCTTTTCTCTCCCCCGCCCTTCTTGTGGAGATACAGATTTATCAGATTTATCATTGATTTCATCACTCATTTATTGATGAGCCTGCCTCCTCTGTAGTATTTTCCCCCAATATGTGTTTGTAAGTTCCCTTCTTAAAGCTCTTACCCCCTTCAGCAGCATTAACTCATCCTTCCTTTATTATTTACCCCCAAGACTTGACCACATATTGTCTTTTATTTCCATATTTTGTTAGGTTTCTTCATACTCAGATCTTTGAGCCATGCCCTCAAAGTCACACCAGTCTCCTTGTCTGTATTTTTGTTTTTTAGAGCCATTGTATTCTATGGCATCTAGGGATTCTCTAGCCTTCTCCTACATTCATGCATCACAATACTTCCATCACCTTTACTTAAATTTCTTAGTTTAATTTCTCAAATATTTGCTTTCCTAAAATCCAGGATGATCCTCCTCTGCACTCTCTACATCCCCTCGCCTTACTATGTTGCATCAAAATAGGTTGCTATCATTGGCTCTAACCTACCCTATTATTTTCACATCCTTACTTGGTCCCTTCCCATTAGTCAAGCAGCAGATCCAGGGTGGCTTCTCTTCTGGTTTGAATTATCAGCTTTCTGAATCATAAGGTCATCCTCCAGGTTCCTTAAGAACCTCAGATCTGCGTTCGGTTGTATGGAGTCTTTCCCTCCACTTGATTCATCTGACACAGATATAGACAGAGAGAAGGAAGAGGTTCCCTTTCCCAAATGGGATTAAATCCAACCTTGACCAAGACCCTCACACAATAACAGGCTTTTTGTACCTCATTACCTCTCTTTTGTCTCACTGTTATTGCACAAGGCCTTTTGATTTAAATGAAAGGTAGCTCGTCAAAACGTCAACAAAGGGCATGGGACTCTCAAAACCCAACACTATGGTTATCTCCACAGTTATGTGCCATAAAGGGTGAGATGGATCAGATACCAGTACTATTCCCAAGGGGCTCAGTATACGTTGCTGCCACAGCAGTAGTGCTTCTGGCAGTGAAACTGGACTGAATCTGGATTGTACTTAGTCCTCACCTGGCTGGATCTGGGTAGATTGGGTGCTCCCGGGACCCTGCTCCGTCATAGCGTGATAACGAAATGAGGGAAGACTCCAGCAGCCTCCTAGAAATAAAAGCAAAAATGTTAATGTCTGTAAGTGACCAGCTACATGTCTCCTGCTTCCTTATATCACCAGAGATTATTTGTATGACTGATTCATTGCTATAGACATGCATGGGACTGTACAGACAAACAGGGCCAGTGATAGCTGGCATAAATTTTTGCCATATAAAGATTCAAAGCATACAAGAGTCCCATTATATGGATGGAAGAACTCCCAAAAGGACTCACTCCTGCATGGATGTCTCAAGAGAGCTGCAGATGGCAAGCAGTCCAAAGTAGCCAGGCCTGTAATCACAGATGCTGCTTTAGCAGTCTGTCAGGAATTTCTGCCACCCTATTCTAAGGGGCTCATACAGGCCTGGAAGATGCTCTTGACATGGACAAACAGTGTTTGTTTACTGCCCCTCACTGATTCCCTTGCTCGGAAGTCAGGCCACAGGACACCAGAAAGCCTACACTAGTTATGTGTTTATGGGTTTTTCGTTGTTCTTAAACAAAAAAACCCACACCACCACCACCAAAACACCTTGCTTACACGGAGCTCCCCAAAACCAGCAGCCTCCAATCAACCATGATGGAAAAGCTGAGACAATGACCCTCCCAAATGCAGCACTGTCTGGTCATGGCATGGATGTGTCAGACCAGGGAATAGCTTATTGGCTGGAAACTGTCCATTAACCATCCTGGACTAGCTAGTATTAGAGAGTACCAGTTGCTCTATGTTCTGTCAACCACAGAAAAGAGAAAAATGCTGCAGTGTAAACTTCACTGAATTTGCACAGCGGGGCAGATTTTCTGTTGCCTTGCTGTCTGCCTAGGCTTGACAGTGATTAAGCTAAACACTTAGGCTCTTCAAGATAATTGTGTTCTCAAACCAAACCTCTATTATGGTTTTAAAATTGACATCTCTGCTTTAAATTATCAGAGGAATTCAAGAGAATCCGAGGTTTCACAGACTGACAATGAATGCTGACAGATTTCAGTGGTGCCGTGTTAGTCTGTATCAGCAAAAACAAAAAAAAAACCCAAAAAACGAGGCGTCCTTGTGGCACTTTAGAGACTAACAAATTTATTTGGGCATAAGCTTTCGTGGGCTAGAACCCATTTCATCAGATGCATGGAGTGGAAAATACAGGAGCAGGTATAAATATATGAAAAGATGTGCGTTGCTTTACCAAGTGTGAGGTCAGTCTGACGAGATAAATCAATTAACAGCAGGATACCAAGGGAGGAGAAATAACTTTTGAAGTGGTAAGAGAGTGCCCATTACAGACAGTTGACAAGAAGGTGTGAGTAACAGTAGGAAGAAATTAGTTTTGGGGAAATTAAGTTTAGGTTTTGTAATGACCCAACCACTCCCAGTCTTTATTCAGGCCTAATCTGATGGTATCTCGTTTGCAAATTAATTCCAGCTCTGCAGCTTCACCTTAGAGTCTATTTTTGACGTTTTTTTTTGTTGAAGAATTGCCACTTTGGGGTCCGTTATTGAGTGACCAGAGAGAGAGAAGTGTTCTGCTACTGGTTTTTGAATGTTAGGATTCCTGATGCCAGATTTGTGTCCACTTATTCTTTTGCGTAGAGACTGTCCAGCTTGGCCAATGTACATGGCAGAGGGGCATTGCTGGCACATGATGGCATATATCACATTGGTAGATGTGCAGGTGAACGAGCCCCGGATGGTGTGGCTGATGTGGTTAGGTCCTACGATGGTGTCCCTTGAATAGATATGTGGACAGAATTGGCACCAGGGTTTGTAGCAGAGTTTGGTCCCTGGGTTGGTGTTTTTGTTGTGTGGTGTGTAGTTGCTGGTGAGTATTTGCTTCAGGTTGGGGGTCTGTGTGTAAGCGAGGGCTGGCCTGTCTCCCAGCATCTGTGAGAGTGAGGGGTCACCCTTCAGGATAGGTCATAGATTCTTGATAATGCACTGGGGAGGTTTTAGTTGGGGGCTGTAGGTGACGGCTAGTGGTGCTCTGTTACTCTCTTTGTTGGGCCTGTCTTGTAGTAGGTGACTTCTCGGTACCCTTCTGGCTCTGTCAATCTGTTTCTTCACTTCACCAGGTGGACACAAATTGGACATCAGGAATCAGAACATTCAAAAACCAGTAGAAGTACACTTCAATCTCTCTGGTCACTCAATAACGGACCTCAACAAAAAACCCCCTTCAAAAACAGACTCCAAAGTGAAGCTGCAGAACTGGAATTAATTTGCAAACGAGATACCATCAGATTAGGCCTGAATAAAGACTGGGAGTGGTTGGGTCATTACAAAGCCTAAACTTAATTTCCCCAAGACTAAATTTCCCCCTACTGTTACTCACACCTTCTTGTCAACTGTCTGTAATGGGCACTCTCTTACCACTTCAAAAGTTATTTCTCCTCCCTTGGTATCCTGCTGTTAATTGATTTATCTCGTTAGACTGACCTAACACTTGGTAAAGCAACCCACATCCTTTCTTGTATTTATACCTGCTCCTGTATCTTTTACTTCATACATCTGATACAGTGGGTTCTAGCCCACGAAAGCTAAAGCCCAAATAAATCAGTTAGTCTCTAAGGTGCCACAAGGACTCCTCGGGTTTTTATTTTTGTTTTTTTTTAAATGAATGCTGAGTTACCTAGGCACTGGGTTACTTTTCCAGAGATTCAAGTTCTGTTATTTCTCCTGAAGAGCACATAACTCAGTTCCCAAAGAAGCCACAATTCCTGCCACTGCTGCATGGTGTCACCCCTGAGCACTGTAGCATCCCTCCCCCCCCCCCAAAAAAAAACAAAACAAAAAAACCCACAACAACCTCAGCCCCTGGCTCTCTCCTCCCCTCAGGTAAGGAATGTCACATGCACTCCACTGAGCATTCTCAGAGAATCTGCAGTAGTCTCGAAGATTATCTGCATGGATTAATTCAAAGAACAGTCATCAAGTACCAGCATGTTCCT
Organism: Lepidochelys olivacea; assembly: GCF_965140295.1. Lineage (NCBI taxonomy): Eukaryota > Metazoa > Chordata > Testudines > Cheloniidae > Lepidochelys > Lepidochelys olivacea. The sequence goes on from NC_140416.1 coordinate 56,063,319, forward strand.
CCAAAGGGTAAAGCGTTCTGAATTTAGGGATAGCAAAACCACCCTGGTTATCGCCATGTCTCAGACCCACCTGCCTTCCCTACATGCACTCTAAGGCCACATCCGAATGCCATGTATAAAAGTTCAGTTGCCATGAGCAGTGGTTGATTTTAAGCTTCAGCACTGGTTTTTGGTTACCTTGTCACTTTGTCCTGTCAGATTATCAAGAGTGATAAAAGTGTGCTCTTGACATCAATGTAAATAAGGATGGCAGAGATGCCCTGCACCTAAAACCACTAATGTCAAAGCGATTTGTTTTATTAGTTAAAATAACTTGTTCCAAGCTAAAGCCCTGAGGACCAACTTGCAGTTTAGCTTTTATTTTCATAGCCAGATAAATGGGTCCAATAATTAAGGCACTGTTATCATCATCATCAATAATGCCTCCATGGTCTGCGACACTAATATTGTTACCTACAATCCCCAAGGAGACTGTGGTGCCTGCTTTTAAAATGATACACTTTCGTAGTCCTTAGTATTTAAACTCCAGACCTTAAATCCACATAATGGACTAATGGATCACTCACCACCACCCCCTTTAGAATATGCCCAACACTGGGAACCTGAAAGCAGAAATTAATGATCCCTTGGTCAGAAACAGCTGCCCCTTGGAAGACCTAGTCTAGGAGACAAAGACTGGGTTTATTTTCATTATTAACAGAGGGGCTAAAGCAGTCCAAAGTACTGTCAGTGCTAACAGCATTACTAGTAATTCTGTTATAGGTAGAAAAAGATGATCCCTGAAGGAACAGCAGCTGCAACAAGTACTAGCCACTAAACAAAACAGTTTTCAGAGTAACAGCCGTGTTAGTCTGTATTCGCAAAAAGAACAGGAGTACTTGTGGCACCTTAGAGACTAACCAATTTATTTGAGCATGAGCTTTCGTGAGCTACAGCTCACTTCATCGGATGCATACTGTGGAAACTGCAGCAGACATTATATACACACAGTATAATGTCTGCTGCAGTTTCCACGGTATGCATCCGATGAAGTGAGCTGTAGCTCACGAAAGCTCATGCTCAAATAAATTGGTTAGTCTCTAAGGTGCCACAAGTACTCCTTTTCTTTAAACAGTCTGACATTTTCACACAAAAATTCAGGTTGCACCTCCTCTTGAAACCCTTCACTTGGCAACGCTTGATTCAAGTGTCCCTTCTGGAGCACTGAGCTCCCTTCCCCCCTAGTGCTGCCCAGATCCATAGCAGGCTAACACTAGGCTCTGTTGAAGCAATTGCTCCACAATCTCTGTCTAGACAACATGAAATTGTCACAAATGACATCTAAAGTACAATTAGCAAAGAAACTGCAATTTCCACTCTCCTCCCCCGCTCACGGGGAGAATCACACATTAACATCCTCCAGATTGTCAATCAATGCCTCAGTGATGAAGATTAACTCTGCGCACACTAGGAGACGCTTCAAGCCCAACTTGCTAAAATAGGCTTTTTTTTTTTTAAAAAACACCACAAGGAGATATAAATTGCCTTCTGTTCGGCAGCACTCTCTGTTGTGATCTCAACGGACTGCCTGCCTGCCAGACATCAGAACCCCAGGAAAAGGTTTTGGAACTATCATTTTACCCCGCACAATATTACTCAGGGACTGCAAACAGAAGCAGTCGTCAGGAAGAGGAAAAAGGGAACTGGAAGCCCAAGTTATCGGACAACACAATTTAAACAGAATAAAAAAGGGAGAGAGGGACAAGGCAGGAATAAGCTTTTCCACCAAGCTGCTCTCACCTGGGAGCACACTGATCAAAAGAGGAATGGGCAGCTACAGACAGTAGCAAAGGAAGTGGGGAGGAAAAGAAAAATGGGAACTGCAGGGCAGCTAAGCATCCCAAGAATGTTTTTATGTCTCCAACCCTCTGAGCAGTTTTGATTTTCATCAGCCACCAGAGCACTAGCGAGTTTCTTTAGCATGGAGCAGCTGAGTGCCAGAAGCCGTAGCTTTAAAAAACCCAGCACAATCCCCTCATGTTACAGCAGGAGTTAGCAGATTAATTTCTCCCTACTATCCTCATACTCTCCCCGCTGGCAGCAAGACTTAATCACCCAGGCCACTTGGGACAGAATGACTGATTAATCCATAAAGGATCTCAGGAGGTATTCAAATGCAGCAAGTTTAGCTTCTTGGGATCAGTTTCCAAGGATACAAGATTCCTAAAACTTTTTAGCGCAGTGAAGTCTCAAACCCAGCAGCACAGCATGCACATCAATAAATAACTAAGCTATCCAACTATACAAAGCTAATGGCTTCCCTCCCCTCTCAAAAAGGGAGGCACTGATCAAAAGGGGAGCTCTTTAAAAGGCAACTCAAGCACTCTGTGCATGTGACAAGTGTGCACCCCAAAGCATGCTACTGCTCTGGCAGCCTCCATTCCCACCCTCCAGAAGCTGCTAAGTGCTGCCTGGCAAAAACAGAAATTATGCTGAAGCACTCTCTTATAAGGATGGCTACAGTCTCCCTAGCCCGGCACAATCACACCCTCAGTCAACCTCCAAAATCGAATGAGGGTGGAATTCATAGTCAAGATGCTTCAACTTCAAAGAGAGGACCACTCTGCCAACTTCTTTACTATTCTTTTCGGCATTCAGTCTTGCATCTTCCCACAAGGACAGTAGGGCTCAAGAAACCTATGTGAAGGTGGAATTGAAGCAGGACCGTGGATCATATCCTCCCATTCCTCTCAGCTCACAACTATCTGTCAGAGCTCTTGGATTCTGACCCCTGTGGATGCAGAGTACCATACACACTGCTCTATATACAAATCCTATGGAGAACTAAACGGTATTCAATCATAGAATATCAGGGCTGGAAGGGACCTCAGGAGGTCATCTAGTTCAACCCCCTGCTCAAAGCTGCTTCCCACTATAAAAGGGGAGGTTTAACCCAGAAAGGTAACAAAGAAGAGTTGAATCCCCACAACAAGTGAGGCATCGAGAGCTGCCCACATCACCTCCTACTCATCCTCAAATGCTGCGCCCAGATATTTAAAGGGGGTTGCATAATTAATTCCTATGGACCTGGAGACCAGCATTATGGGATGAATGGCTATGTCAGACCGAAATCTTATCCAGACCATATGATCTCCTCAAGGGCAGGCAGCATTTGTTTTTCCAAAAACCTTCACATTTTAGTCTCTTCTCTTCACAGAGCAGATTTCAGTCTACTTGTCTACAGCCACACAAGCAAACAGGGATCTTCAACCACCACCCTTTGTAGCTAGCCCGATTTCACAGCTCTTGGGAAGAAGTGAAATTTCATAACTCTCTTGGATCAGACACAACCTATTCAAGCTCAAAGAAAGAAGAGCTAGTAAACAACTCTACAGGTTCCTTGAAAAGGACCTAATTTAGGAGATTATTGTTAGTGGAACCCTTGTCAGTCCTGCTTCAGTACTCGGGAATCTGAAAGCTAAAAAGCTCCAGAGTCTGAAATGTTAAGTCCTATAGTTCTCAACCTTTTTGGGCTCAGGACCCATTTGTAAACCTTGATGGCCCGTCGCAACCCAGTAAATAGTTTTAGTACAAAAACCATCTGGCTTACTCAATATTTCTTACCCATGATAAACAATATACTCCTTAAGTACTAAAAAAAGTACACAGTGCGTACCACAGTGACAGCTCCTGACCCATGGGGCTGGCTGGGCTCATCTCCCTGCTGGGGTCATTGTGACCTCAAGGATCCCTTAAGTTTCAGACAGGGAGGTTTAAGTTGGATGTTAAGAAAAAAAACTTCCTGTCAGGATGGTTAAGCACTGGAATAAATTGCCTAGGGAGGTTGTGGAATCTCCATCACTGGATATTTTAAAGAGCAGGTTAGACAAACGTCTGTCAGGAATGGTCTAGATAGTATGCAGTCCTACCATGAGTGCAGTGGACTGGACTAGGTGACCTCTCAAAGTCCCCTCAAGTTCTATAATTCTCTGATTCTATCTCTGCCCGTCAGGTTTGGCCAATTTGAGTGGCACTGTAATCTGACATGTCTGGTTGTAACATCTCTCATTCAAATTTGGCCCAGCTGGTCCCCCATCTTCATGACAGAGGAGTGGCTGAGCCAAACCTCGGCAGTGCTGCAATCCCATGTACCAGGTTTCAACACCTGGAGCGGGGAGATGAGCCGAGTCCAGTCAAATACACAGTATCAGAGCTGCTACCATAGAGCAAGTGGGGGGCAGCCCTCCTTGGTGACTTTCAACCCCTCCCCTCCCCCTAGGGGCAGGACCCAACCCCATCACCACCACCAGGGCCTCCCACACAACCCTTTGACACATCCTGGCAACCTAATTTTGGGTCATGACCCACAGGCTGAGAAACACTGTTCTAGTTTATTTCAGTTTTTGCATGGTTTAAGATAACCCAAGTTTGTGACTGGCATCTGAACTGGATTATCACTTAACAGCACTGCTCAGGCATAAGCAAACAGGGTCAGAAGAGTAGGAAGAGACATCCAGCGCAGAACAGCACGCTTGATTTTACTAGTCCTAAATCACCACCAGTAGGTGAATATGTAATCTTAGCCATCTAGTGATGGAAACGTGCCTTAGCAGTCATGATGATTTATGGAACCTATGTACAACTTATGAATTTGGTTGATATGAAAGTACTGCATCATGGAATGCCTCAATGTATAGTGAGTCAACCATGGAGTGACAGGGGCTGTGTCACATACCTGTTAGACCAGAGACAATGGTTGGTCATTAATCTTAATGGTCCTCTATTCAAGCGGAAACACCTTGGGACAATGGGTTGGCTGAAGCAAGGAGAGCCAGTTCTCTCCAAATTGGGAAGGGGGAAGAGGAAAATCCTCTGCAACAGAGCAAAGAAACTAAGGTGTTGATGCTAGCCTGTAAAAACAACAGAGACTGGATTGCTCAGACACAGAAAGCTCTGGGCAGGAGAGAGGAAGACATTGGTATGGGTTTATAGCAGGGGCATCTTGTTTAAATATGGGACAAACCAAGGAAGTCAGAAGTTAGCTGACCTCAAGAGAGACACTATGATTCTTAACAGAAGCCACATGAAGGGAGATCCTAGACACCGCAGAGGACTTAGTCCTAAGCCCAGAGAATGCTCCAGAGTCATGAGGAAACTGAGGCAGGGAAATACATACAGGTGTGTTTTTTATTTTGTCTAGATCTGTGTATTTGTCATGCTAAATAAAAGATAATGGTGTTTAGAATCCTGGGCAAAGTCTGTATCTGCTTGCTTCACTCTCACATACCCCTGAAGAGTTAAACTGTGAACACAGAACACCCACACGGCAAAGTTCTGGAAGAGGGTGCGCTTAAACTACTCTGAAATCAGCACTGGTCATAGGAGGCCATGGGCAGCTGAACCATATGGTCTCATTTCTGTGAAGGTGGGACACACAGTATGCCTGTGCTCATAAAATGTCCCAGAGGGGCCACAGGAGGAGTGGTGTAGTCTACTCAGCTCAAGAGAGGTTTAAAGCACACATGTCCCAACACAGGTAGCCTGGAGAGTGTCCAGCAGAGGGAGCTTTGATAGGACTGTGTGTGTGTGGCAGCAGTTCTCAGAGTTACATTTTCCCTGTAGCACCTTAGCCCTTTGACTTTTTCTGGTCTTCAGTGACTAACAAGAATTGGTGGTTGCTTTTCCCCAACCCTATCTGGCCATTCTGTAGTCCATCTGTCAGACTGTGTACACAGTGCACCTTTCTGCAGTAAAGGTTTCTTTCTTTAAACGGGGTAGGTGGAAGCAGAAGTATAGTGAGTCCAGTACACAATCAAGCAAGTTTTCCAAATTCAGGCCCCAGTCTCTCCAGACCATCATTCCGGGGAGGACCCCACACTCAATAGCATTGGAGTGGCATGTTATGGTAGCATTTAGGGTTGGGGGAGGAGGGGAGTTGAGGAGGGAGGAACACCTTCTGAATTACCCTGGGGCATTCCAAACATACTAGCAGAATCCAGCCCTCAGGCAGAGAAATAGATTGGTTACGGGGAAAGAAGAGACTGAAGAATGCATTTGCAACAGTACAAAAATGTAGTCATATGGAGAATGGCGCTGCCAAATAAGAGACCTATAGGAATTAAACTTTAAAAACTTTCTACTCAAGAGGAGATGAAAGAACACTAAACCTTCTGCCAGGATGGTGGAAAGTCTCAGACACAGAAGGGGAAAGAAAAGGAGTAGTTGTGGCACCTTAGAGACTAACCAATTTATTTGAGCATGAGCTTTCGTGAGCTACAGCTCACTTCATCGGATGCATACCGTGGAAACTGCAGCAGACTTTATATATACACAGAGAATATGAAACAATACCTCCTCCCAGCCCACTGTCCTGCTGGTAATAGCTTATCTAAAGTGATCATCAGGTTGGGCCATTTCCAGCACAAATCCAGATTTTCTCACCCTCCACCCCCCCACACAAATTCACTCTCCTGCTGGTGATAGCCCATCCAAAGTGACAACTCTTTACACAATGTGCATAATAATCAAGTTGGGCCATTTCCTGCACAAATCCAGGTTCTCTCACATCCCCCCCACCCCCATACACACACAAACTCACTCTCCTGCTGGTAATAGCTCATCCAAACTGACCACTCTCCAAGTTTAAATCCAAGTTAAACCAGAACATCGGGGGGGGGGGCAGGAAAAAAGAAGAGGAAATAGGCTACCTTGCATAATGACTTAGCCACTTCCAGTCTCTATTAGACACTGCAGTGCTAATAAACAATGGTCACATAAACACCACCCTATACCGGAAACCTACTGACCGCTATTCCTACCTGCATGCCTCCAGTTTTCACCCTGACCACACCACACGATCCATCGTCTACAGCCAAGCTCTGCGATACAACCGCATTTGCTCCAACCCCTCAGACAGAGACAAACACCTACAAGATCTCAGTCAAGCTTTCTTACAACTACAATACCCACCTGCAGAAGTAAAGAAACAGATTGATAGAGCCAGAAGAGTTCCCAGAAGTTACCTACTACAGGAAAGGCCTAACAAAGAAAATAACAGAATGCCACTAGCCGTCACCTTCAGCCCCCAACTAAAACCCCTCCAACGCATTATTAAGGATCTACAACCTATCCTAAAGGATGACCCAACACTCTCACAAATCTTGGGAGACAGGCCAGTCCTTGCCTACAGACAGCCCCGCAACCTGAAGCAAATACTCACCAACAACCACATACCACACAACAGAACCACTAACCCAGGACCTTATCCTTGCAACAAAGCCCGTTGCGAATTGTGCCCACATATCTATCCAGGGGACACCATCACAGGGCCTAATAACATCAGCCACACTATCAGAGGCTCGTTCACCTGCACATCCACCAATGTGATATATACCATCATGTGCCAGCAATGCCCCTCTGCCATGTACATTGGTCAAACTGGACAGTCTCTACGTAAAAGAATAAATGGACACAAATCAGATGTCAAGAATTATAACATTCATAAACCAGTCGGAGAACACTTCAATCTCTCTGGTCACGCAATCACAGACATGAAGGTCGCTATCTTAAAACAAAAAAACTTCAAATCCAGACTCCAGCGAGAAACTGCTGAATTGGAATTCATTTGCAAATTGGATACTATTAATTTAGGCTTAAATAGAGACTGGGAGTGGCTAAGTCATTATGCAAGGTAGCCTATTTCCTCTTGTTTTTTCCTCCCCACCCCCCCCCCCAGATGTTCTGGTTTAACTTGGATTTAAACTTGGAGAGTGGTCAGTTTGGATGAGTTATTACCAGCAGGAGAGTGAGTTTGTGTGTGTATGGGGGTGGGGGGGATGTGAGAAAACCTGGATTTGTGCAGGAAATGGCCCAACTTGATTATCATGCACATTGTGTAAAGAGTTGTCACTTTGGATGGGCTATCACCAGCAGGAGAGTGAATTTGTGGGGGGGGGTGGAGGGTGAGAAAACCTGGATTTGTGCTGGAAATGGCCCAACCTGATGATCACTTTAGATAAGCTATTACCAGCAGGACAGTGGGGTGGGAGGAGGTATTGTTTCATATTCTCTGTGTATATATAAAGTCTGCTGCAGTTTCCACGGTATGCATCCGATGAAGTGAGCTGTAGCTCACGAAAGCTCATGCTCAAATAAATTGGTTAGTCTCTAAGGTGCCACAAGTACTCCTTTTCTTTTTGCGAATACAGACTAACACGGCGTTACTCTGAAACCTGTCAGAAGGGGAAAGAGCACACTGACAAGAAGAATGAGGTATGGACTATATCAAACACATACATATTTATTTAAGTCTGCAGGGACAGAGATCCTTGGATTTGAATTCTCTGTAGAAAAAAGTTGGGGGAAAGGAGGACACAAAAATCCCTTCCCCTGTCTCTGAGCGAAATAGGGCTAATGCTCCAAAATTCACCAGATTTTGTTAAGTGAACTGAGGTGTTGATTTGCAAAAAGAAAAGGAGTACTTGTGGCACCTTAGAGACTAACAAATTTATTTGAGCATAAGCTTTATTTTCCACTGCATGCATCCAATGAAGTGAGCTGTAGCTCACGCAAGCTCATGCTCAAATAAATTTGTTAGTCTCTAAGGTGCCAAAAGTACTCCTTTTCTTTTTGTGGATACAGACTAACATGGCTGCTACTCTGAGGTGTTGATTGTATCCCAACAGCAGTTCTACTCTCTGGCTCAAACATTAACCTCTGTTTAACTGTCTGATGCCACAAAAGCCAAGCAGCATCTCTGGTGGAGCTCCTCGTATTCCCTTGGTGAGTGTTGTGGGCACCAGGAAGAGTGATTAATTCCTCAAGTGACCCAAGGTTGCACTCAATCTGCTAGGTCGCTTGCAGACAAAGGCCATAAATCAGAACAGGAGATGAGTGAGCATTATGCAGACATCCCTCATCTTACAGCACCCAGAGAGCGATTAATGGACTGGTTTGCAAGTGATGGGAAGCATGCCTCTGTGATGAACATGCTAAGGACTGAGAACAGAGCTGAGAACATACTATTTAGTTTGGCAAGGACTTTGCAAAGTTGGAGACTACCCAAGTGAGAGACCGTCCACTTTGCATTTCAGGTGCTGGAGTTCTTTTGAGACTGGGGGGAGGGAAGAGAGGAAAACCTAAGTAACTAACAAAGACTGATTATTACGGTTGCTATTTACTCCATGTTTGTAGTTCTGCACTCAAGAGACTGGAAAAGCACCAAGGCCAGATTAAAGGCACAGGCACGATACGCCTGTGCCTGGAGTGACCTGGTTGTATCAGAAATTCAGTTTTACACTTTTTAAAATAAAACTTTCTTTTCTTCAAACCATGAGGACTAGCTTGAAAATGTGCCAGAATGTAACCAAGACAGTGATGTCTACTCGAGCACGCAAACTCTGCTGGAAAGAGCAGCCCTCAGAGCGGTGAATAGCTCCATACATCTAACTGGTGTGTTCGCTTCGAGACCCACTCCTCTGAGAGGTCACCACCACCAGCACTCACAGAGGACTCTGTTTTGCAGTAGAAAAGTTTCGCAGGCTCAGTCCGCCAGCCCGAGCATATATACCTCAGATTGGGGGGCAAGCACTGGAGGCTTCCTACCTCTCTGGAGGGGATGGAGGAAGAACTGCCTTTCCTGAGTGGGAGGGGAGCCCCGCTGTTGTTCCTAAGGGGCCCAGAGCTGTGGGAGAGCTGCTCAGGGATCACGTCAACGTGTGCCCAGAGCCCCAGCCTTGTCTGAACTCAGCCCCACGAGACATTTTATAAATAAAAAACAGGTCTATGGACCTTCTGACAGCATCTAGGCCACTTACCCCAGCTTTTCCCTGGGAGGGAATTTCAATTTGATAGAATTCAAAACAAAAAAAATTTGTCACTTTCTTGGCAGATAATAAACCCTGCTTGCTCCCTGGACTTCAGTTCCAGCAGGTGCTTTCTCAAGAAAAACAGTGGGAACAATTACACCAGCGCAAAGGCAGCTATTTCGAGCAATCTGTTAAATATGTATGTTGAGGGGGGGAGGGGTGGGGGGAGAATCTTTAAAATGCATGTTAGTTACTCAACAGACCAGAATGGTTCAACTGGAGAAAGCCAGAGTCATAGCTATTTTGGTTAAATTCATATTTATTGAGGTCTCTCTCCATTCGCTCATGCTCAGAGCCGGCCTGGGCTCAAGGCCCTGGGGAATCAGTGCTCAGCTGTAACTTCTCCAGTCAGGAAGCCAGTCTAGAGGAGTCAGGGTATTGCTTTCCAAGAGATGCAAGATATTTGCCTTTCCTTTTCCCCCTTTATAATTAATCTGAGAATGGACTATCTAGTTTAGTTTATGAAAAACGTAAATCTGGATATGTTAAGCAAGTCATGTGTTTGATTCAGCTGACCTTCCAATTTTAATAAATCTGTTTAAGATTATTGTTGTATGGGCAATCTCATGCAGACTCCTCAAGGAGAAGAGGACCCATAAACTCAGAGGAGGTGCTGATGGGTTTCCCACAGCTTCCAGAACCTACATCCCCTCTTAATCTTAGTCAAGGGGCTTGGACAGAGGCTTCCACTCTAAGTGGCTTGTATTGCCAACAGTCGGCAAATACGAGGGGAGAAGCAAAAAGGCCCAGGTGGAGACTAGAGCTAGGGGGTAGGTTACAGGCCACTTTCCCCAAATTCACACATGTCTAAGTACATCATTTGGGGAAGGTTTCACTTGCTCATCAATCCTGTGCAACTCTTGTCCTTTGAAAGGGAAAGGAATGTTGGAGATTTAAGATAGTAAGGTAGTGGGGCTGATCTATATTACATGAACAGAATTTGGCACAGATCAGAGAGTTAACTCCAAAGAGGGCCGGTCAGACCTTTTCAAATTCAATGCACATACGAAGCACAGCCAAATCTGCTCTCCATCCAAGAAGGATAATTGGGGCAATTTGGATCAGTTTATAATGTATTAATTTGGCCTCAGGTAGGGGAGAAGATTCGTGCTAATCACAAGAGGTTGGAAAGTCCAGGTTTCTCATTCTATCAAAGGGGAAGTTTTGACAGCCTGAGCTTATTCTTCCACTCACTGCAAGAGCTGATGGAGGAAGATTGTTAGCATGGAGATCTATTGAGGAAGCCTGCCCTACCAGAAGAAAGAGGAGAAGGGGGAAGAGCCTGTGCGAGTGGGCCCTTTCTCACAAATCTGGAAACAAGAGCATAGATGGGAACAAGCCCAGCTTTTAGATACACAAGAGCAACTCTGCAGCAGGAACCGAGAGTAACCCCTATTAGTCATTGTTAGAGGGAGGGAGAATCAGTTTTTCCCACCAACCCTCCATAATAAAGAATCAGAGTAAAGAGCAGCAGCAGTTTATTCCTAAAATAGGAAGCTACAGTGGGTGCAAGGAAGCTTGCGTAAGAACAGTTTCACTTAGAATGGTGAGTCAAAACTGAAACAATTGGGAGAGGGGCAGACCTGATCTTTCCCCATCAGCAATGATGCACCACCACAGTGGGGGTGGACTGGCCTAGGTGGGGGTGGACTGGCCTATGGAACATGCTGGCATTTCTTTGGTAGTCTCAGAATAGCTAAGTTTGGCACTTGACATCTCATGAGCAGGGACTCTTGATTGCTCCAAACTGGGGCAATGCAGGAATTCAACAGTTCCAGGGGCTTGAGAAATAGGTTACTTGTAAGCATGAGGAAATCTGGAGATGGAGGAGGGCTGCAGGTTGGAAACAGTTAATAGAACAGAGTTAAAACAAAGGTGTAACTAAATGAGAGCATACTACAAGAGTGAAATGGGCACAAAGTTGGAAAGGGTAATGAACAGTGTGACTGCAGATTAGGATAGGGTTTCCAAATATTGTGTTCTCTCTTCCTCTCTCATCTATTTAGAATGTAAGCTCTTCGATGCAGGGATCTGTTTTATTTTTGTATTGTTTACTATGGCTCTCTGCGAACATGCTTATGTATGAGCATCCTTAGTAAGTTAAGTTTCTAGTACTTATGCAAACAAAAGCTTCCAAACGTGATCCAACGCAGCTCAGAGTGGTATGGATGGTCCATTCCTATAAAGTAGTAGTTGACTGAAGTCTAATGACCATTTAAACATCAGCATTCTAGAGTGATTAACTTCTCCATAGTTAAGGTTACAATGAAAGTGCCACTATGAACCCAATTCTGGTCCTACTTTTCTCAAATCTACAACAATACTGGCTTCAGAAGTGTAAGTTAAACCAAGGCCAAGGTGGAACTTCACCACCAAACCTGATGAAAACACAAATTTATAACTAACATTTGGGGCTCAGAACTCTAGGCCCCTTTCAGTACAACATCTATGCAACTGGCTGTGGCAACAATTGGGAGTGCAAGAGTCCAGCGTTCACCATACAGGCATCCAGGGACTGCCCATTTCAGGAGGCTGCTTACTATAAAGAAGAGGGTGAACTACTGTTATTTATTATTTCTATAATCATCTTCCAAGGAAAAGAAAACACAGAGAAAGGCAGCGGAGGGGGGTTAACCGAAAAAAGAGTAAAACAGCTAGCTAAAACTTGGCCAGAGAATTGCAGCAGCTCAGGGAAGAGGAGGGCTACAGAGGAAATTAAAAATAGAACTGAAGGGAGGAGAGAGGCTAAGGCTTTGTCTACACTGCACTTTCGTTGGTAAAACTTTTGTTGTCAGGGGGCATGAAGAAAAAAACACCCCCAAATGACAAAAGTTTTACCGACGAAAAGCATCGGTATGGACAGTGCTTTGTCGGCGGGAGAGCTCTGTCCTGCTGACAAAGAGCGGCTACACAGCACAACTTTTAGCAACACAGCTGTAGCAGCACGGCTGTGTAGTGTAGACATAGCCTTAGCTGAAAGACAAAAGCTGAAGAGGGCAAAAAAAGTGGGAAATTAAAAATGATCCTACATCAAGGGGAGGACAGGAAGACTGTGAGAGGAAGGGAAAGTGAATCCACCTCACCCCCCCTCCAACTTTCTGTGGGGGTTCCATGGGGATCTCTCCTTGGTCCCCTTCTCTTCTCCCTCTATGCCTTACTCCGAGTAATCTCATCCACAAACAAATTCATCTATGCCGAGAACTCACAGATCTAACTCTCTACTGCCGACCTGTCCAAGCTAAAATCTTGCCCTGTCTCTTTCATATCTCTTTGTCCCACATCTAACTCAAGCTTAGCATAGCTAAAACAGAGCTCTTGATCTTCACCCCCAACCTCTCTGCCTTGTCACTGTTCTCAATTACTGTCAACACAACCACCACCCTGCCTGTAACCTGGGCATCATCTTTGATTTAGACCTCTGGCTAGGTCCTCATATGCATGCTACATCTAAATCTTAGTGATTCTTTCTGCATAACATTTATAAGTTATGGCCATCCCTATCCATCCACACAGCTAAAACTGATCCAGGCTCTCACTATCTCTATTATTGCAACATCCTTCTCTTTGCCCTTGACAGATGCAATCTTGCCCCCACTTATATCCACTCACAATGCTGCTTCAAAGATAGTTTTCTTAGCTTATCACTTTAAGCATGTCATCCCTCCCTTTGAATCTCACCACAGGTTCCTCCTCCTTTCTCACATCAAACTGTCTTCACTGTCAAGGAAGCCCTTCACAGCCCATCCCCACCCTAACTCATTCACTATTGAAATGTCAAGTCCTGTCTCCAATCAACCCAGGTGCCACCCTCCATTACCCACCCCTGCTCAATTTTTCCAACAAGCACCTTCCTGGTTTCTACTATGCTGCCCCTCACATTTGAGAGAAACTCCCCCTAAACATCCACAAAGTTACCTCAGCCTTCTTCAGATCCCTCCTTAAAACTCTCCTTTGTGTGATACTTACACAAAAAAACTGGACAACTGTTAGGCCTCTAGTGTGCTGAGACCACTCACCACTGCCCGTCATGTTGACTATACTCCTATGGTTTCCTTGTACTCCTGTGTGTGTTTATCTTTTGTTTGACAGCTCCACATACAGCAGCCAGCAGTGCACACTGCTTTACCCCTCCCTCTCCGGTCACAAGGCAAAGGGCCACCTCTCCCCATATTACAGCTTTGCACAACTGGTAAGTTTTGCCTTTTTTGAAGCATTCTGTAGTGGGTTCAGCTGGAGACAGAATAGCAGACTGTAGTGCTTATGGTTTGTCTAATCATTCCTAAAACAGCAAATCCAAAATGTGAGAAAGCTTGATCTTGTGGGTAAGGCACTGGAATGGAACTCGAAGATCTGGATCCATTTTCCTGTTTGATCTTGGGCACATCTTTCAGTACAGGGATTCTAAAACGGGGTTGGGACTGCTCAGGGGGTCGTGAGGTTATTACCTGGGGAGTCGTGAGCTGCCAACCTCCACCCCAAACCCCACTTTGCCTCCAGCATTTATAATGGTGTTAAATATATTAAAAAGTGTTTTTAATTTATTGGGGGGGGGTCTCACTCAGAGGCTTGCTATGTGAAAGGGGTCACCAGTACAAAAGTTTGAAAACCACTGATTTAGTATCTGTGCCTCAGTTCCCCACCTATAAAATGGGGATACGATATTATTACTTCCTTTCTTCCACTCTTTGTCTTTCTTGCCTATTCAGTTTATAGGCTCTCACTAGGTGTTCGTACAGCACACGGCATTTAGCACAATGGTGCCCTGACATCAGTTGATACTTGCGTCCATAGATATATAGAGGTGTCAACTACAAGCCACAGCTTGATCGGAGTGGTCTGGTCATTGGCATCAAGCATTACATGATGGGACTCAGACTCTACTGGCTTTGCCTCCATATCAAGGTGTAAAAGAGTGACTGTATTCTGCTCCATTTTATGTATAATAGTTACCCTTGGTTGGGTAAAAGCAGGATTGCTCCCTCTCTATCAATTTGGCTTAAACACCAGACTGCTCCTAGCCTGAGACAATCATTGCCTTATCTGCAGTTTGGGCTTGAGAAGTGAGGTGGAAGAATTGCTTGCTTATTTTTAACATAAATGTACCCCGAGGCTAGAGACATGAGAGGCATGCCTACAGATCTACGTAATTGTTCAAGACAGACTTGGCAAGGAGAATATTTACAACTCCGTTTAAAAGGTGACTAGCCAGCCTCTATCACAAGCTGCCAGGCATTCCTCAGACAAGAGGAAAAAATCACTTAACATGGATTATAGAGCAGTCTCCTAGGGAAGGAGTGAAAGCTATTTAAAGTGAGCAAAGCCCTAGAGAATACAGACTATAGGGACACGCTTGCCCTGCCCTCAGGGCCAGGGGTGTGGCGGGCACGACAAATTAAATGGCATTGGATGGGGTTTTTTTTGTAGTTCTAACTCACTTTATTCTATGAGCCCACTTTCATTAAAGAAGCAAAGCACTTGCTTCTTCCTTGTAGCCTAGGGTGACCAGATAGCAAGCGTAAAATCGGGATGGGGGCGAGGGGGGTAACAGGCGCCTTTTTAAGACAAAGCCCTGAGTATCGAGACTGTCCCTATAAAATCTGGTCACCCTATTGATCTCCCAACAGAGCCTTCACATACAAGCCAACACCACACATTCCTTCCCACTCCCTATCCATGACACACATTTTCCCCATAGATTTTTTTTCTCTACTGTAATGGGAAACACTTGCAAACCCATATAACTGAGAACAGAAGCTGTAATTTAGGACTCAGGGAAAAGGAGTCTCAAACCACATTTTCTTCTTTTCTACAGGCATTCAAAGAGACATTTGGATACTGTAATGAGCTGCAGGAAAGCAGTGAGCAGCAGCAACATTACCCCCTTGTGGCAGGAAGGCAATATGGAAACCAAATAAAGTCTAGGAAATCTAAAGGGAAACTAGATGGATGAGATGTTTCTTTGCAGATCTCAAGGCATAAAAGACATTTGCAGACAGGAATCTGCATGTTCCTGAGGGGAGCACAGAAAACATGGGAACTGGGAGACATGGGCAGAAGAGTCAGTACTCTCAAGCCAGCACATGACTCTCTCTAACTCGTTCCCACATCTTCTCATCCCCCAATACTGCTCCTGAGCTCTGCACAGCACCCCAGAAGCAGCAGACAAAGCTTAAGAGGGTTTGGCTTCATCTCCCATCAGGAACATGAAAAGCATTCACAGCTGTCCCATAGAAAGGGAAAGACACACATTGGCAAAACACTTGTGGGGAGTGCAGGCAGTTAATGCACTGAACTTCATGCTCGTATTTACTTTCGCATCCGAGCTCAAGCAGCACTGGTGTCACAATCCGGACCACAGCCACTTGGTGCCTAAAGCACTGGCCGAATGGAGAGGACAAAATCTTATCCAAAACCCAGGTGGATTGGTTTAAGTCAGTGTTTTAAACCACCAATTTTAATCATGACATAAATCAGCAAGCAGGAAACCTTGATTTAAATAATCAATCTTAATCTTGTTTTGCATATGTACTTTAGTTTCCTAAAGAAAATTCATTCTCATTGGTTGGTATAATTTGGTATTTCTTTTTGTTAACCCGCAGACTATGCTATATCTATACACACTTAAGTAATTATACAGCTTATCCATATTCTTAAATTTTACATGTTTTATGTTAGAAAAGGGTGAATGACGTATTTCTAATTTACTAGATGATTATGGTCTTTTATTTGTGGTCAGTGTCAAGCTGTAATTGGAAATTTGAATTCCATCAAGAATGCACAAGAGCAGCATTCTTAAGTTATTAGTTAAACAAAATTACCTTAAATGTGCTGATATAAAAGAAAAGTATTTATCAAAATATATTTTGCATTTAACACTAACTGTTTAAACAAAGGAAGTACAGTAGAACCCCATTTATCCGAACCTCCATTACCTGGCTCTCCATATTAACTGAACCAAGCTGACCGCTGAAGCCCCGCCACCTAGGGCTGAAGCTCTTTGCCCATTCTCCTAATTATCCGGATTTTTGATTATGCAATGTTTCCCAATTAGATCAGATAAATGGGGTTCTACTGTATTATCTGTAGTTAGTGAAACTGATTGGTTTTAGTCATTATGTTCTTCAAAATTTAGAACTAGTAGATCTTATCCTCTCCTACCTTGTGTTTATTAAGACTGGAAGAGGAAAACAAGCTTTCCTGCTTCTTCAGCTGGCAATTTAATTGGTTTCTCAACTCTGAATGAGCTAGTCATTGAACTGAACTAGTTGAAGAAAATACTCTGCACCTGCAGAAGCAGCTACTGTGCCAAATGCTGATTTAGCACTTCAACAAACTGTTTCCAGGTTTTTAACCAGTGACTTCCACTAGTTTAATGGTTTGACTTTCTTTAAAACTTCAAATATGTGCTGCTTGAATATTTTTAAATTTAATTTAAATGATGTCAATAAAAATGTAAATGTAGGCCTTAACATGGAGTGACAATTTCAAATAGGTTTATTTTTGAAAAGATGCATTTTCAAAAATCCAACTTTTAATTTATTTTAACCAGCCTGTCTAGACCGCCCCTCTCCAGAGTCTGCCTACAGTTGCAGTTATCTTCATACACGCAACGTCCACAGATAAAAGCAAGTCTCTCCCTCCCACCTTAATCTGATCAACCCTGCAGTCTAAGCAGGCAGCTTATTTTACACAAGAGTCTGAGATGTCACATATTGCTGGCTTCTCTAACACAAACCCAGATTCAAGCTTCAGGAAAAGCTGGAAGGAGTGTGAATAGATCCCCCAAGTCACAAACCATCCCAATGTGTGGCTGAACCTTTATCTGGGTCAGTGAGACTGCTGGGGGTTTAAGCTAGATTTGACAACTCATTTTTCCTCATGACATCTCTTATTTTCTCTTTCTGTAATCTCCAATCTATTCCCCTTCCAAACTCCCTACTTGCCAAAACAAACAGCTGAGTGAGGGAAAACTTATGCTCCCTCTTCTAACACAGGGAAAGGAATTAATTATGCCAAGGTCTGAGGGGGCATGACTAAGAGGAGTGGGGAAAAAAACTTGGGCTGAATAACAGACCAAGTTTCTTAATGGTAGGATCTAGACAATGAAAAAAAAAAAGTTTCCTCTTGGGCCTGGTCTTCACTACCAAATTAGGCTGATGTAAGGCAGCTTATGTCAATCTAATTCTATCAGTGTCCACATTCTAGCCTTGCTCCCACTGAAGTAAGTGCTTTACTACACTGATATAACAACTCCACCTCCACCAGAGGGGTAGAGCTTATGTCGTAGTAGGTAGGGTGATGCAGTGTCCTTGTAGACACTGTGGGTTACTTACATCCGTGGTTGGCTGTCATTCTTGTCAATTTCATAGCTCCAGCCTGGCTCACAGCTTGGGCTGTCATCCTGGGGCAGGTGAGGGGCTCCCCACTGTGAGCCAAGTTGGGCTTTCCCCGGGCTCCCCACTCCAAGCTGGGTTGCCCCCAAGCTCCCTGCCTGCACCAAGGCTCCCCACTGGACTCCTGGAGGAGGCAGGGGTAGCCGAGAGCCCGAGGTAGCAGTCGGGCTCTCAGCAGGGTGCTGTGCATGGAGTTGGGAGCCCTGGCTCTCAGCCCCCTACACGGCCCCTCTTAAGTCAGTGGAAGTGCTGGTGAGGATAAGCATCATTGACAGAAGGAGGGTAGTATGGACGTGAACCACCACAGTAATTACTGCAGTGGCTAGAAGTTGACCTAACATAGGTCGACTTAAGTTTGCAGTGTAGACATGCCCATGGAAGGGATGAAGCACCAACACAGGAGTCAATTCAAACTGGACTGGCTGGCTCAGGTCACCGGTCATGGGATAAAGCGCCTGTTTCATCTATAGACTGCTAGTCCAAATCCAGCCAAGATAGGTAAACCACAATCAGACTCATGATGGTTGATCATGTGAGGAGTAGCCAAAGGCGCCATGGAGACTGAGGGTTTTTTTGGTTTGTTTTTCTACTCTTCTTAGGATTGGTCTCACTAGGTCAGGTTTGAGGCAAAATGGCAGGGGACAGCACATGGCAGAAGCTTTTCCTAGAACAGAAGCAGCAGGGCAAGCAGACTTTGGCCTTGGAGGTCATCAAGCCAGCACCTTACACCAGCATCAAATTCACATGAAAATCTTTAAAACAAAACTATTGTATACAAAACTCTGAAGATGAGACCAAAAGGGACATTTCAGTACAGCCAAAGGTTTATCAGATTCAAAGAAGGATTAGACAATTATATAAACAGCTAGATCATCAATTACATCAAACAAAGAAATAAGGGGGAATATAAACCCTTCTAATTCAGGGAATAAAAGACAACCACTAACTGATGAGGAGGGCCCTACCAAATTCACAGTCCATTTTGGTCAATTTCATGGTAATAGGATTTTTCAAATTGTAAATTTCATGATTTCAGCTATTTAAATCTGAAATTTCAGGGTGTTGTCATTTTAGGGGTCCTGACTCAAAGGAGTTGTGTGTGTGTGTGTGGGGGGGGGGGGGTTTGCAATGTTAGTGTGGGGGGGGGGTTGCAGTACTGCAGCTACCATGACCTCTGTACTGCCTTCAGAGCTGGGCAGCTGGAGCGTGGTGGCTGCTGGCCGGGAGCCCAGCTCCAAAGGCAGAGCCACCGCCAGCAACACCACAGAAGTAAGGATGGTATGGCCACTCTTACTTCTGTGCTGCTTGCTGCAGAGCTGGGCCCTCAGCCAGCAGCTGCCACTCTCTGGCTGCCCAGGTCTAAAGGTGGCAGCACAGAAGTAAGGATGGTATGGTATGGCATTGCCACCCTTACTTCTGCACTGTTGCTGGCGGGGCGCTGCCTTCACAGCTGGGTGCCCGGCTAACAGCCACCACTCTCCGGCTGCCCAGCTCTGAAAGCAGTGCAGAAGTAAGGGTGGCAATATCACAACTCCCCTAAAATAACCTTGTGACCCTCGCTGCAATTCCCTTTTGGGTCAGGACCCCCAATTTGAGAAACGCGGGTCTCCCCTGTAAAATCTGTAAAAGCACACAAAAGACCAGATTTCACAGTCCATGACACATTTTTCATGGCCTTGAATTTGGTAGGGCCCTACTGATGAGGGTTAGGAAGAAACTTCCATAACAGTCCACTCCAAGGATTTCATGCACCGTTCTCTGAAAAATTTGGTACTGCCAACTCTCAGGGACAGGCTATTGGGCTAGATGGACCATCTCCCTCATCCACTATTGCAGTTTTTAAGTAACAATCCTCCATTGGTCTGTCTGATAGGGATGGCTTGAACAGAATTTAATCTGACTTTTCAATCACTAAAATTCTAGAACAAAGAGGCCAATCTTGAGGGTTATCAGGAAGTTAAAAGAGAACAAACTCAACTGTGGCTCAATTATTTTCCCCTTCATTCAGCTTTTGCTAACAACCTCCTTTATCACTTGATACAGTAACGAAGTTCACATGTCAGCACTCAGATACTTCAAAGACTCCCACCACCTTGATATCCAAGACAGGTAGAGAAAATACCTGGTGGAAGTATACTTGACAAATATAGTATCTATCAAATGCACTGACCCGGAGAATACTTGAGAAACTGAAGCCCAGATTTCACCCACTACCGTTTAGGGCAGTCAATGACACTCTCTCTCTAATCCCCCCTCCAGAATTTTTTTTCCCTCCCAAATTCTTATCATACCATTGAGCTTATCACACAGCAGCTAAAAGTGCAGATCTGAGCCCTGACAGAAGGCCCCCATCAACGCACTTGGAAAGTGAAAGCTGCATGCAACGGTCAGGCTGCTTGTCCTGTCCCATCCTGTCCTGTTGTCATACCAAGCCAAGTGAGAGAGCCAATACACTGTGCTAAATGGAGTTCTCAGCAACATGTCCCTGTTAACAAATGATGCCAGAGCTGTCAGTCAGGGAAAACCTCATTAGATGCTTATTAATGTCCTCATTATTAGCCCAAATTAATTAGCCCAGCACCATCAGAAAAAGCAGAATGTTTCACTCCCGACCTGGCCCAAGGGCAGCAACAGAACCCAGAAAGGGCCAATCTTCATTAATTACTCATTAACTTCTTTGACCCTCTGCAGCAACGACTTCCCTAGCGAGTTACTTCTGTGCCAGACAAGCTAGGCCAAGGAAATCGATCCCACCCACAGATGGTGAATGAAACACACTCCACCTTCTGGTCCTGCTTTATCCTAGGTTTCCTGACAAACTGCATGTAGAACTCGACTGCCCAACAGTGACAGCTGCTGGGGAAAACAGGAAAGTGAACAAAATTATGAGAAACCAACTAACTAGCTAGCACAGGGATTTCTTCTAGCCCTAATCTGCACCTTGATACTTTGTGGTCTCTAGCCACAAACCCAAGTACATTTATTTTGTGAGAACAAGGTGATTGCTATGTATAGCTGTTCTCTTGCCGTTGCAGTCCTCATCCTCCCAGCTCCATTTCAATTCCCACCCCCACTGCTCACTATATTACATAGTTTAGATTACGCGAGCCTCTGTGCAGGAATCTGTTATGGTCTTTGAGGTGTCCTGCACCCCTTTGGAATTGAACCAACTAATGAAAGGGGGCCTAGAATTCAGTTATGAAGAACCTGCATTAGTGCTCCCTGTTCTTGGGCTCTGGTGCTCACCAGACCTGGATGCAGGGAGGTTGGGTGGGGGTCCATCCTATGACTGGAAAGGGCAAATTAGTGGGTGAGCATTAGCTGGCTTGCCACTGTTCTGAATAGGAATATATTTGTAAATTTGGGGATGGTGAATGGGGGGGAGGGGGAAGAGGAGTGGGGTATTTGTAGGATGCCCACCCCACTCTGGGGTTACCCTTTTTTTTGGTAACAAGATTTTATGAAACTTCCTTGATTTAACAGCCAAATGGGCTTGTTCCAGCCTAACTACATAAAGCATTTAATGCTGATTTATACCCACTGTTCAGCCAATCCAGCACTCTGGCCCCACTGTTTTATGGTTCACATTCACTTCCTGTTAAGTGTGAATGAACCCACAAGAACAGCCCTGAAGGAGAAAGAGTCTCATGGCAGATGCAGGAGACAGGGACATACAAGAAAGCACGGTACCTAGTTTGGCGTCTTAGCAGTGTCTTCTAACAGGAGCTGAGCCAGGGCTCCTTGCCATAGGAATCCCATGGAATGAATTCCAAAGCAAGTCCAAGCATTAGACTGCTTACTCCAAATTCATTTACCTTGGCAAGAAGCATCTGTTTGCACAGGTGAATGACTGACTGGGTGACTGACTGTGCACAGCTGCTACAGCCACAGTGCAGCAGTAACAACCATCTGTGACAGCTCAAACAGCCCAAATTGAAGCACAGGAATCAGAGATGAAAAAGATTTAAGAGGTCACAACTAATCCCCCCCGGGAACCAGAGCAGGATTGCTCTCTATGGTGTGTGCTCCAGTGCAGTTTTAAGTAACACATTAGGAGGCTCAAAATCCCTCCCCTTGGAAGGACTATAGAACAGCTTATTACATCTCATTGCCAGAGTGTTCTGAGAGCCTTTTTTTTTTTTAAATTTCACCTCATTACTTCTACTGACACACCACTGAATTGGCCCAGAGAACAGATATTAAGATAGTTAGAAGAAAAGGAGTACTTGTGGCACCTTAGAGACTAACAGATGTATTTGAGCATAAGCTTTCGTGAGCTACAGCTCACTTCATTGGATGTAGCTCACAAAAGCTTATACTCAAATACATCTGTTAGTCTCTAAGGTGCCACAAGTACTCCTTTTCTATTTGCAAATACAGACCAACACGGCTGCTACTCTGAAACCTGTTAAGATAGTTAGCTGTACAGTGGAGATATTATGAGAGGGGAATTATTTGGCCAAGAAAGGAGATGAGTAAAACACACTTGAGTGTCGGTTTCAAAGTTATAATGTTGCAACAAAAACTAGTCAATCCGGTCTTTTTTCCCTTCTGTCCTATGAGACCAGAGGGCATTTACTTAAAATCAAGGACCAGTAAATTTAGACCAAGAAAGGAAGTAACCATCATCATGCAGTCAACTTGTGGGAGTCACTCATATAGACAGTCAAAAACTGGGGCAGAGATTAGAAAGAGCAGACTAATTTCATCACCACTACCACCTGCTATACAAATAAACAATTGAGATAATCACAGCTCCTGCTTCTGAGAATAAGCTGATTACCTGCGGAGAGAAGGAAAAGAAGAGGATTTCCTTCCATCAAACATCCCGATGAACAATACTGCTCAGCTGATTACATGCATCAAAGTAGGAGATTTCACCTTTCTCTAAAAGCATCAGGCAATAGCCATTGTTGGAGAAAGGATTAGACAAGCTTCCTCTGAAGTGGCTGGTACAAGCCATTGACAGACAGGATGCCAAACTAGATGGACCATCGGTCTGACCCAACATGGCAACTCCTGTGTAATATATCAGAGTGGCTGGACCAACAATCGGAGCCAGCACAGACAGTGTCTGAAGTGCAGATTCAGCTGAGCTGCTCTGCTCCACTTGCCACATCTGAAGTCTGTAAGACACTCACTTTCTAGTACAGCAAATACTACATTTGGGGGTGATTAATATGACCCTCCTGTGCAGAGCACAGATATACTCTCAGGCTGAACTCTGAATGCCAGATTCAGCATAATGGGCTCTCTGTAAAGGTGCAGGCTCTGAAAATGGTTTTCAGTTACCTACTTGCTCAATGCCACAAGAAGCAGTGTTTCTCATGGTACGAATATGAACTGCATCGGTTTAATAAAGGTCATGTATTCAAAACGAGCCTGGAAGTGCAATCCTCCCCCATTAAGATAAGATATGCTGCTGCAAGGCCCACCCTAATGTAGCTCCAAGATAAAGCCTTCACCTTCCCGCCCCTGTGGTTGCAGTCTCTGGGCCCACTCTTCATAGGTCACACTATTCCGAGGAAGTAAACTATCACTGCTGTTGTTCATGATTGCTATGTGCCAATCCCCAGGGTGGGCATGGCCCATGCTGCAGTCACCATAGTAGATCGGTTGCATGCTGTAAAGTGGACATTGCAGTACATTCCATGCCCAGACATTCCAAGCAGTGTCTCAGTCAGACCACTCCCGAGAGCACAGTTTGCCCAATAGAATTACTATTCAACATCCTCTCTCCCTGCTCCACCCTCTGGACAGTCCACCCTTCCCTTTAATGGGAAGGATCTCTTCCCTAATCCCTCCCCACAGACACACCTTCAGAAGTTACCTCTGATACAGCAGTAATGCCTACTGAAGATTGTGGGGAAGGGGGATAGTTCATCTTTGAGATGACAGATGGCCAAAGAAATGACCAAATCATGAAAAGGTCTACTCTGGAAGCACCAGGCAGCTCAGACTAGATGGGAAGGGTTTAATAGCAGACTGAAGAGGAAGGCAATGGAAAAAATGCATCTTACCTCCTAAGCGAATCCTCCTCAGAACTTTCCTCAGGCATTTCCTGGCTTAAGGCCTCCTGTGATACATTCCCAGGTCTGCTCGAAGCTGACTGGCTGTAAACTCTCTCCCAGTGCCCTGTCTCCTGGTTAAAGACCACTCCCACAGTCCTTTCCTCCTGCGGGTTGGAAGAGCTTCCCAGCTGCAGCCTGCTAGAGGTAGGAGCTCTGCCCTCGGTTCTCTCTGCAGGCTGCGCCTGGCTGCTGCTTGGTGGCACGCCATCAAATGTGCTTTGGACCTGCCCTGATGGATAGCTGGGTGTGCTTCTTTCCCAGCGTAGTGTGTCATTGTTAAAGGTCAGCAGATTGTGACAGGCGCGACAGCGGTTCAGGTGGCCCCGAGACAAATTGGAATTGTTTTCACTGCTATGTGGAGTCTGCTGGTGGGAGGGACCTGGCCTATCAGGCTCAATGTTGTTGTTGAGCATTTCTTGAGCCTGTTGCGACTGGTTGGGCTCCCCACCAATCCCTTGATCTAGCTCTTGAAGTCTGTCGTACTCCAAGAAGAACCGTCTCAAGTCACACTGGAGCTCATTGCGGATGCTGGCTGGATTGCTTGGGCCAGCACTACCACTGCTGTCTGCTTCAGCCCCTGGTGCCAGGAAGCCCCTCCCTTCTGTAGCAGATGTATACACCGAGGACTGGGAACCTCCCTCCTGCTGTCTGAGCACTGACAGCAAACTCACTGAAGAGGCACTGGTTCTAGGTGGAGGCATGGCTTCCAACTCCGAGCGAGAGCCCATGTTCAGCACTGTTCTAGTCCAGTCGGACCCTCCTAAGCCAGATGCCATCTCTCTCGCAGACTGGTACCTGGAGGGATGGCCTGACAAGGGTCCACTGAGGGATCTGCGAGTGGGGCCCAGGCTAAGGTTGCGTAGGGTGTTACCAGCAGTGCTGCTCTGAACAGTGCTGAAAGCAGAAGGCCTGTTAAGCAGACCCTGCTCCTGCTGCGTTGTGGACACCTGCTCTGGGGGTTGGTATGGCTCCGTCTGCACAGAGGAAAAGGAAGTGCCAGTGGCCCCAGAGGAAGTGGAGGGGGCATTTTCCTGGTGCGGGAAGAGAGAAGAAGGAAGTCTTGCACTAGAGCATCGACTGCAAAGGCACAACATCCCCAGGTGCTGACAGCACTCTGTTGTGGGGTAATTGACACGCTCACGGAGCCTGGTGTAGGCTGATGCTCTGGTGTTCTCGCTGGCTGGAGGCAGTGGTGGAGGTGGTGGGGGTGGCGGAGGTGGTGGGGATGGCGTGGCAGAATCTTGCCCAGTGTTTTGCTCTCCCACCTGGATGCTAGAGGAGCGTGAGGACAGCATGTGCAGGAAGTTGTGGAGGAGGGGCGTACGCCTCACAGGCTGAGACTGGAGAATAGAGCGCTGGCGATAATGTGGCATATCTGTGCTATCCACAGGGATCTCCACCTCCTCGTCACTCTGCAAGGGAAATCACCAGAGCTCAGTCACCTCACAGCAGAACCCCACAGTAGTGTTAAAGGGGGCAGGTGATAAAAGCCTGTAGATAGGCATAAAAAAGGACTAGATGTTTGGGGGGGGGGGGGGGAGACATGGAAAATTACAATAGGATCATAAAAGCAACAAGAGGGAAATCAGTGGGGGGAAATCTACTCAACATCTTAGATGTCTATACACAAATGCAAGCAGTGTGGGGAATAAACAGGAAGAACTGGAAGTATTAGTAAATAAGATAAATTAGGATTTAATTGGGTACACTGGGGACACTTAATGGGGTAAATTTCATGACTAGAATATTGAACAGGGGGTATAGCCTGTTCAAGAAGAACAGGCAGGGGAAAAAGGAGGAAGTGTTGCAGTATACATCATGAATATATACACTTGTTCTGAGGTCCAGAAGGAGGTGAGAGGCAGATCAGTTGAAAGTCTGAGTGAAGGTAAAAGGTGGGGAGTGGGGGGGGGGAGGGAGGGAAGAGAAATAAAGGGTAACATCATGGTAAGGGTCTACTGTAGACCACCAAATCAAGAGGAGGAGGTGGATAAGGTATTTCTAGAACACCACAAATATCCAAAATACAAGACCTGGTAGGAATGGGGGACTTTAACCTCACAGTGAGCTGTTTGAAAACTAATATGGATATTTCCAGTAACTTCTTGGAATGTACCAGGGACAACTTCTTGTTTCAGAAAGTGGAGGAAATAACCAGAACAGTCAATTTAGACTAGATTCTGAGTAGCAGGGAGTAACTGGTTGTGAATCTGAAGGTGGAAGGCAACTTGGGATCAAAGATTTCATGATTCTAAAGAAAAGAAGAAGTGACAGCAGAAGAATAAGGACAATGAACTTAAAAAAAAACCCAGAATTTAAAAATCTTGGAGCTGGGAAGGCAACGTAAGGAGAGTTGGCAGTTTCTCAAGGAGACAATATTAAAGGCACAACTGCAAACTATCCTGACGTGAAAAAATTAGGAAGAACAGAAACAGGCCAACATGGTGCTATCAGCAGCTCTTTAATAACCTGAAAACCAAAAAGGAAACTTACAAAAAATAGAAACATGGCTGAATTGCTAAGAAGGAGAAAAGACAATACAACAAGCATAGAAGGACAAAAATTAGAAAGGCTAAGGCACAAAATGAGTTACAGCTAGCAAGGGACATAAAAAGCATATGAAGCTCTTTAAATAAATTAGGCCCAAGAGAAAGATGAAGGAAAGCCTAGGTCCAGTATTTAGTGGAGAAAAGCTAATAACTGATAACATCAAGAAGGCAGAGGTGTTTAATACTTACTCTGCTTCAGTCTGCACTAAAAAAGTTAATGGTGTTATTATAAGGAAGAGCCAGCATGGATTTCTCAAGAAACAAATCATGCCAAACCAAAATTTCCTTCTTTGACATGGTTTCTTTCCATAGTGGACAGGGAGAAGCAGTAGATGAGATATATCTTGATTTTAATAATGCTTTTGGCACAGTCCCACATGACATTCTTATCAGAAAACTAGGGAACATGGTATAGATTAAATTATTATGACGTGGGTGCACAACTGATTGAAAGACTGTACTCAAAGAGTAGTCATCAATAGTTTGCTGTCACACTGGGAGGGCACATCTAGTGGGGCCCCCCAGTGGCTAGTTCCAAGGCCGGTACTATTCAATATTTTCATCAATGACATGGATAACAGAATGGAGAGTATGCTTATAAAATTTGGAGAGGACACCAAGTTGGGGTTGATTGCGAGGAGAGAACTAACATTCAAAATGACCTTTACAAATTGGAGAATTGGTCTGAAATCAAGAAGATGAAATTCAATAAAGACAAGTGCAAATAGTGCATTTAGAGAGGGAAAAAAATGCACATCTACAAAATGGGGAATAACTGGGTAGCTGATAGTAGTGCTGAAAAAGATTTGGGGATTATAGTGGACCACAAATTGAACGAGAGTCAACAATGTGATGCATTTTTGGGGGGGGAGAAAGAGCTATATAGTTCTGGGGTGTATTAACAGGAATGTTGTATGTAAGAAGTGGCAGGTAATTGTCCCACTCCAGTTGGCACTGGTTAGGCCTCAGCTGCAGTATTGTGTTCACTTCTGGGTGCCACACTTTAGAAAAGTGTGGACCAACTGGAGGGAACCCAAAGGACAGCAACAAAAATGATAAAAGGTTTAGAATCTTAACCTATGAGGAAAGGTTAAAAATTAGGCACATTTAGTCTTGAGGAAAGAAGACTGAGGGGAGGCCTGATTCCAGTCTTCAAAATATGTTAAGGGCTGTTATAACAAGGATGGTGATCAACTTTCAACCATGTCCACTGAAGATTGGACAAGTAGTAATGAGCTTAATCTGCAGCAATGGAGATTTAGGTTCGATATTGGGGAAAACTTAACTAGAAAGGTAGTTACATTCTGGAATAAGCTTCCAAGGGAGATTGTGGAATCCCATCATTGGAGGTTTTTAAGAACAGTTTGGACAAACACTTGTCAGGGATGGTCTAAGTTTACTTGGTCCTGCCACAGTGTAGGGGGCTGAACTTAATGACCTCTTGAAGTCCCTTCCAGGTCTACATGTCTATGATTTTATAAACGTAACTAAACAAAGGGAAGCCAGCTACAGCCCACAGACAAATAAGGACACAAACTTCTTCCAAAAGGAAAGCAGAGACACTATCCTTGGGTTGCATGAAGCTATCTAGCCCCTAATCCATAAGGAAGCCTTGTATGGACCCTGACAAACCCCATACCTTGCAGTTCCACAATACGTCAGCCAACACCTGGCAGATTCAACCCCTGTGGGGCTCAGGCTAACAGTTCTACAGCCTAATCAAGGGCAGTGAAGTTGCAGCAAAATTCTTCAGTCTGATGTCATGAAAAGTGCCAAGAAGGCCTTTGCAAACGTAGCAGGGATGGCTCTGGTGCCCCGCATCCTGCGGCCGGATCAGAATGGAAGTCACTGTCTATAACAACCAGGGGCTGGGAGACTAAAAGTAAAGTCTCATGTGCATGTTCTGAGCATAACACAACAGTGTGCACACGACCAATTTAGATGAGACACAGAACTTTGAACTCAGGAAGGCATCCAATTTTAAGCAAAGCATCAGGCTGCCGAGCAACAAGCTCTGGTTAGCACAGAGCTCCTTGATTGATATTATTCTCACCTGGTGGTTAGAAGGGTTGACAATCGCTGTGAGCAAGTAGTGTCCCAAGGGATCGAACCGTACCAGCCTGAAACAAGAACAGAGTCAGAGGCTTAGTTGTCAGTTGGCATTTCACACTGACAGAGAAAACCAGATGTTCCAGGGGTAACAGATTTCACACACACAGGTTTATTCGAGTAGGAAGTTTTACATTTCTATAGCAGCACCTCTCATTCTGAAGTATTCCAAAGTCCTTCAAAAATGTCATGTATTAAGAAGTATTCACCCACCCCTTAAATACAGCTCTCTCCAAGGTGAAGACTGCAGCTGTTCAAACAGCATGCAGCAATCCTACGCAACAGTTTAGGAGAGGCAGTTCCCATATCCAGCTGAAACTGCTAGGGAAATTTATGGCAACATAAATAAGCACCCTAGAATTTGGCCAGGAAAGAGGTGTTAACATCTCTTGTGGAAGTGCCTGGGGATCTTTAATGACCACGGATTTTTGTCAGGACCATGTTTTTTAGTCATTCAAAAGAATGAACCTCCAGCAGCATAGCACCATTTAGCATCATGCTGGAGTATTGGTTCAGTACGGACTCCAAGGGTAGGAAGCTCTCTTCCCATAGTATCCGTCTCTCCCATCTGAGGAGCAATCATACTTAACCCTGTGTTGCTGGTGAAATCTGAAGATCAGTCTTACAAATGCCAACCCTATGGCAAAGCTGGGAAGGATCCCATAGCAAACAGCCGCCTAACTAATATTTGTTCGTATTTCCGATCTAATCTTGTTCCTTTAGTTT
Source organism: Lepidochelys olivacea (assembly GCF_965140295.1). NCBI lineage: Eukaryota > Metazoa > Chordata > Testudines > Cheloniidae > Lepidochelys > Lepidochelys olivacea. The sequence continues at coordinate 56,093,012 of NC_140416.1, forward strand.
TATTGTTCACAGCCACTGATCCACCAACTGAGCAGGAGCACTGAGAACAATGCTCCAAGTAGCTGAAACCAAGGTCAGGGTGGAGGGGCAGTTACCTTCTGAGTGTCCTCTGCCCCAGAGAAATGGCTACATATTCCCCCACACTATGCCATTTCTCATGCTGGAAGTACAACTGTTCTACTCTCCTGGGAATGAGCACTCACCGGACTCGCTCCATCTCACTGGCTGTCTTCACCACTGCAAAGGGTTCTCGACGACTCCAGTCCCAGAAATGGATCTCATTGGCTGTTGCAATCAGCAGGAGCTGAGCTGTAGGATGAAAAGCCAGGGATGCAATGGCATTGTTGCTGTCTGTGAACCAGCTCTCGCTTCCACCCTGGAGTGGGAAAGGGGGAAATCATCAGCTAATTAACACACAACAATTTTAGGCAACAAGTTTTCTCTGTCAATGCCACAGACCCAAACCAGCCCCAAAACTCCACACATAGCATGGAACTGCTGTACTTCTGCTGCAACAAAAGTCATCATCGACTCTCACTTTACACTGTCGTCTGACTCTACAGCCAGCACACAGAACGCCTGGCAACAGTGACCACAGACACACAGTAGGTAGTTGTGCCTCAGGTCACCTGTAGAACACCACACTCCAGAGCACTCTGCTAGACAGAACAGATCATTTGTCTGTGCATCAACCACTGGGCAAGTCACCAGTGGAGAAAACAAAAACAGCATAGCACTTTTCCTAGGGCAGAGTGCACGTTATTCCCCATGAGACCAGCAACAGAAAAGCAAATTTTTTTTAAACGAACTAAGAGGGGGTGAGCCCCAATCAGAGCCCTATGGAGCTCTGAAATATGGCCCACACCACTCATCAATACAGATGTGTGGCCTGGAGAGGAGACAATTGCCAGCATGCCATGTGGCGTGGGTGTTTAAATCAACTAAAAAGTTTGTTGGAACTTTATGGTCTCCAGGAGTTTCATCTCCATATGAGACAGGAGGGTGACTGCAATCTGTTCCGTTGTAACACATTTGGTACAGTTCTCAGAAAGCTGCGCCAGAGCAGTTCTCAGCTGGGCAAAGATTGGGTGCCTCAAGCGCAGACAAAACTGCTGCACTACAAATACTAACCACTTATGTGTTTCAGGAGAGACTTACATGTAAATCCCAGATTCTAACCTCCCCATCTAGGCACCCTGAAGCAATGAGTCCCGGGATAGTAGGGTGAAAGGTCACACACCACGGTGTGCGCCGATGTCCAACCAAAGAATGGACACACTTGCCCGTTTTCACCTCTGTGATGTAGATATTGTGATTCACGTGGGTGGAAGCCATAAGGGTCCTGGGAAAAGGAAAGGATAGAATTAATGCTGGGGAGGGTGGAGAAGAGAGACAAACAACATGATTCGTTAACTCAACCAGCTCCATCAGAGTATTATTATTATTTATTATTTGTATTAAGAATATGCAGATGCAGCCCAGACTCAGGTACATCCACATTTTAGAAATCTAGCCCCCTCAATTCTGTCACTGAGAGAACCCTACAAATATATAAGGGCTAAAGCTCAGAGACATGGCACACAACCAAATCCTTCCTCCCTCTCACCAGCTGGTCCAGGTCAAATGACACTGAGCTTTCTTCCCTCGTTTTCCAATTTATCCCTCTCACTACCGTGCCCTCACCTCCCCCCATCGTCCCTACTTCCAAGACATTAATCCTGAATCATTCTGTCCGGCTTTTAGACTATCAATTCCTTCAGGCAGGCACTCTGAGATTTGGCTCAGGGCACTGGTACTTCATATAAATAGTTTTTCGTGACACAGTTTGCTCCCCAGGCCCTCCACCTAACTCCCAGGACAGCTTGGTAGAGCCTCTTCCCTGAACACTGTGCAACTCTGAGGCGCACTCAGAAATTAAGTGCTAACTGTGTATCTTCGGCTGCACAGCTGGATAGATGACTTATGTTCTTCATCTCTGCAGCACAGAAACCTGCAGTGTCACATCTGCTGCCAGCTCCTGGTCTCTCAAGAGGCACGAGCCTACACAACCTTTGCTGGCATAACAAGATGTTTAAACAAGTAACAAAATAGAAGTCAGTTACCTATCTGGGCTGAACGCCAGCAAGAACGTGGAACGTGGGCTGTCTGGTAGCTCAACTTTCTGAAAAAGCCAATGGAGCAGGAAACATGAGTGCCATATGATCACAGTCTCAACTCTTATCCAAACACAGACAACACAGGGGACCCCAAAGGAATAAAGAATTCACTCCCCTACATGCCACCCAGGAACTTGGATGGGTCAGATACAGCACATCCAGGGGCCATATCTGACACAAAGTGGAACATACCACAAAAACACAAATATTAATCTCAAATCCCCACCTCCAAACCTACTGGGACAAACCCACCCACCAGGTGTGTCCTTCTGCCCCATGACCTTACCTTGCCCTCCCATTTCATCCATCGGGTTTTATCCTCCACCAGCTCCTGCAAAAGCCGCTGAGCGCCCAAGGCTTGGGTGCCACGTTCTCTGCCCCACAGGATCCGCACAGCATTCTTCTCTGGTACAACCTTCATGGCTCTCAGTAGCCACTGTTACACTAGGGACCGGGATGAGACACCAGCGGGTTCCAGATCACAACAGCCAAGAAGCTACAGACAGGCCATCCACATCTGAAGAGGTTGACTCATGGAACTCTAGAAAGAGGAGAACTATATCAAAGGCAGCTTTGGCTTGGGTGGAAAGAGGAAGGCTTCAAGACCTCATCCACCAGTTCCACTACCCTCAACCACTACCCCATTTCCTTTCTTCCATTGTCAAGACCCTGGGTATTTCATGATTCTGCATCCAGAGATTTTAATAACCCATTCCTTGGAGTTATACCCCAGAATCTAAACTTTCATCTTTTCCACAAGGTGACTTGCAAAGGAAGAAAATTGGACTTACTCCCATTTTTGCTTCCCTGCAAATGGGATATAGAATGAAGGCCTGAAAGAGGTTCTCAAAAAAATGCTTGTTCTGTCTTAAAATAAAAATTAAATACAAAAATAATTAAACAAATAAATATTCAGGTCCTGACTATGCTGGATGAGTTGATGGCTAGAAAATGAGTATAAATGACAACACTGTATGCAGCAAGAGAGTGGAAGTTCAGCTGTTAAGAGGAAAAGGGATTTTTTGTCAGACTGTTTAAAACTCTTGTTTTTTGCTCATACAGATTCAACTCTGACCTGTTAACATTTTGAATACAAGAAGTCTCTGTTAAATATTCGTGACTTTAGTTACTTATTAGAACTCGCAAACTTCCTTTTTGTACTCCTGCAGGTACTCCAACAAAAACAGGGACGATAAGGATTGATGTTCCCAATATATTTTTGTTTAAAATGAAGCAGAAAAAAACCCCAAACCTTTAAAAAGCCTTTGGGGCCTTTTTTGTGCATCAAAAAGAAGCAAAGGACACAAGCTATTTAAAGAAGGCTTTGCAAATCTCTTCTGTAATAAACATTAGTTTCTACCCATTCCGGTTACAAAAATGTATTCTCTAGGTGACCCAAGTGCAAACTGACTGTGTTCTTCTATTCCAGCTCTAGAGAGAGCCCAAAACAGTAGTTCAGAGAGAACTGCCTGGTTTAATCACAATAGTTAGGTTTCAGAGTAGCAGCCGTGTTAGTCTGTATCCGCAAAAAGAAAAGGAATACTTGTGGCACCTTAGAGACTAACCAATTTATTTGAGCATAAGCTTTCGTGAGCTATAGCTCACTTCATCGGATGCAACGAGCTGTAGCTCACGAAAGCTTATGCTCAAATAAATTGGTTAGTCTCTAAGGTGCCACAAGTCCTCCTTTTCTTTTCAATAGTTAGGTTGAGTTCAATCTATCACATGAATGCACTTCTCACAAATCCAAACAGCCTTCCCCACCAATATGTGCCAAAAGCCATTTGAGGAGCCAGATAAGCACACACCTCATCATCACATGATTTTCAGTTCAACGTTCTAAAACATCTCTAACAGGAACACCATCTGTGACACTGGGTATGTCACTTAGCCTCTCTGCAGTCTCCCCCTCCCATTCCCCAACGGCTATTTGTAAGAACAAGGTAATTTACATAAGGCCATGTCTACACTATAAACTTCGGTTGATACAAGTTGTCAGAGTACAGCCACTCAAGTTTGTATATTGCTGGAGCATATACATACTTGGCTGCTTGCATCAGCGCTACACGTACTCAGCAGGAGTGCTTGTGTCAATGCAAAGTGCGATGTGCCATCGGTAGATATCCTAGTGTCCCATGGGCCACTGTCCAGCACAATGTCTTTTGGGAAATTTGCAGTATGTTGGGAGTTAAGTTCCTACCATACAACTTTCTCCATACCATAATGTCATCCATATCCCAACATTTTCACACTTTATTAAAAAAAATCCCACAAACCCCTGTGACCCTTTTCAGTGTCTGCCATCTCTGGCAGAAGCATGGAACCAGCAGAGCTCTGCACTAGTCTCATGAACACTGCAAACACAGGGTGCATGATTATGCTATATTTTCAGACATGCAGGAAGGAGCATAACAACACGGGACATGATTTCAGTTTGCTGAAGACAGCAAACAAACAACTCCAGGTTGTCGGTGGCATTCACAGAGCAGATGCAGAAAGTGGAGTGCCAGTTCTGAGCCCAAGAGATGAGCACCCAGTGGTGAGATTGCATCATACTGCAGGTTTGGGACAAGCAGTGGCCCCAGAACTTTCTGATATGAAAGGCCATATTCCTGGATCTGTGCACCAAGCTTGCCCCATCCCTTCAGGGAAGGGTCACCAGAATAAGAGCTGCATTGACAGTGGAGAAGTGAGTGGCAATCGCACTCTGGAACACCAGATTACTGCTTGCTGATCAGTGAGAAATCATTTTGGATTATGCAAATGTTTAGGGCCAATCATCTCCTACTATGCAGGCCTATCATTCTTGGTAAAGTGCAGGATCTAGTGGATGGATTTGCAGCAATGTGGTTCCTGAATGGCGTTGGGATGATAGACGACACACATATCCCCATTTGGTGCCAGCCCACTTTGCCACAGAGTACATGAGTAGAAAAGGCTAGTTTTCCATGGTTATGCAAGCACTGGTGGATCTCAGGGGATGCTTCACCAATCTCAGCATGGGCTGGTCAAAGAAGGTGCCTGACGCTCACATCTTTAAGAGCACAGGACTGTTCAGAAAGCTGGAAGCAGGCATTCTTTCCCAACTGACAGACCACCACTGGTGATGTTGAAATGCCAGTAGTGATTCTGGGGGACCCACCCTAGCCCATGTTCCACTAGCCTGTGAAACCATACACTGACCACTGAAATAGCACCAAGGAAAGATTCACCTACTGGTTCAGCAGGCGCAGAAGGACTGTTGACTGTACTTCTGGCAGACTGAAGGGACACTAAAGGTGTTTACTCACTAGAATGGATCTCAGTGAGCAAAATATCCCAAAGGTTATAGGTGCCTGCTTTGTCCTGCATAGTATCTGTAAGGCAAAGGGGGGAAAGCTGCCACCAGGATAGAAGGGGCTGGTGGAGTGGCTGTCTGCTGACTTTGCGCAGCCAGACACAAGGGCTTTACAAAAGCCCAATGTGGAGCAATGCAGCTGACAGTAGCATCTTGTGCTGGAGTAGGCTCTGAGCTGAGAACTTTGGGTGCTCCTAAGAATGGTGTAGTGTTTGCTGTACATTTAAAAATATGATAGTGTTTTCCTGCACCTATGAATTATGTGGTGCTGTACACTTACAAGCACCTTGCGCTTTGAGTACCACTATGCATTCTGCAATGTGTTGGGAACTAATGATGATAATTTTATTCTCCAAAAATATAACTGAGTGAAAAAAACAGCGAAGAAAAACACAATGTGCAAAAATACACAGGCAATGTAATGCACTTTTTAAAACAAATGATCAGTGTGGAACTTTAAAATTGCAATGGCAGCAAACGTTTCTGTCCATTTCAGTGCATAGATGTAATCCATTGGGGGCTGCATATATAACAGCCATGGTTCTCACAAGTCAGTGTATGTGAAGCTATGATTTTCCTTGTTGTAGAGTGGTAGGAGGAGGATGTGGCCTGTGTTCACATGTGGTACGTGGGGGTGTAGGGAACAGCAATCATGGAGTTCTCCAAAGACAGCAAATGGCAGGGAGTCTGGGATTTTTGGACCTGTAGGTGGATCAAGCTCTGCACCATTTGGGTTTGCTGCCGGAAAAGACTTCTTATGTCCTTGTGCACTTCCCTCTCCTTGTGTGCTGGAACTTTCTCCTGTCCTCTTTCTTTCGCCATGCTGTTGGCCATCCTCCAAGCCCTTGGTTCATGGTTCAATGCAGCACTGGCTTGCCGGATCTCTCAGAATATGTCCTCCCTTGTCCTCTTCCTTCTCCGCCTCATCAGGATCAGGCTTTATGCAGGTGTGGAGGGGGGCACCCCTCAAAACCACCAGGCCAGAAGCTGCTGATATAAACAGACATGTACTATTGGATTTACAGTCACAGTGGAAAGCCAAAGATCCATTTAAAAACTCCCTTCCCCTATTTCCAGAAACACTTAATAAGAAATATTTATTGACACTTTAGCTTTGGAGCGCCTTGGCACAGCACCGCTCTCCAGACCCAGCCAGGGTGAGTATTGCCTGACAAAGGTGGGGATGGGGAGATAGGATTTTCTGTAACATGAAGAGCAATAAAATTTTGGTCCCTATTCCCTGGATATGAGTATAGGGGAACAGCACTGAATATTAGCATTATTTTCAACAGGCAGTGGTGGTTTTTAGCAGATCTCTCCTGAGGGTTACAAAGACACAGAGAACATAGCTGCTACTGGTGTCCCACAGCTGCCCAGGCCTGTTTGCCGCTAGCCTCTTTACTCAGCAGTGGTGCCAGCCAAAGTCATTGGGAAGTGGCATGGGAAAATGTCCTACCATGGAGGAAGAAATAAAGCTGCCATCCCTAGAAACCTTTGGGAGCAGATTGCAAAGTATCTCCAGGAAATGTTCATTGAGATCTCTCGGTAGGATAAGAGGGACATCCCTATGTGCATAAACAAAGTGCTTTGTGTGCTCCCACACACCTAACCCAGCAGGGGCAATGAAAAGCAGATACCAACTCTACCTCTGTTTGCTGTTCCTCTACCTCTTCTTGTATGAGTAAAACAGTGAAAAGTCTAAACCTGTGTCTTGTTAACTAGGGGAGGGGCCAGGCACCATCTTTAAATTTAAACATTGTAAGGAAAAAAAAATGCACGCACTTACCCAAGTTCCCTTCCCCTTCATCAGGCTCATCAGTGCTCGCCTGGCTAGACTGTGGCAGAGTCCCAAACAGGTCATGACATGGATGAAGCCCACCTGCTGTGTCTCTTCCCACTGCTGTTTACAGCAGGGATCTCTGCTTTGGGGTCCTCCAAGGTATCCATGGTAGTCTGCATGGTGCTGGTGAGATCCCTGCCAAGTATGGCATGTAGCCCGGCAGGTCAGCGGCTCAGCACTAGATCGATTTTTGGCCTCCCTGGCTTTGTGATATGCCTGCCACAGTTCCTTCACTTTCCTGCAGCACTGCTGCTGATCCCTGTCATAGCCCTTTGCCTGCATCCCCTGTGTAACCTGTTGAGAGACGTCCGTGTTTCTACGGCTGGTCCATAACCGTGTCTGCACAGTCTTCTCCTCACAGGCCCAGGAGACCGAATACCTCCTGTCTAGTCCAGGCAGAAGAGCCTCTAGACTGAGCAGTGTTCTTCACTGCAAGGTCCATGAGCCAGTGGCGGCTCCCACTGACCCTAAGTGCAGCTCGCTAAGTTCACTCTAAGCCGCGCAGCCATGCAACACGCAATAAATAGCCGTGCAGCAGCTCTAAAAAGGACCTGGAGAGGAGAGAGATAGGGGGCGGGCAGGAACTGGGGAGGGGAGCAAGTTGGGGCTTGCAGGGCTGCTGTAGGCCTCTCCCCTGGCCCTGGAGCTCCTTGCTGCCAGAGGGGAGAGAAGGGCCTCTTCCCCATGAGCTCTTCCCAGGGAGAGGACACGGGGGAGGGGAGGGAAGGGGAGCCTGCCAGCACCCCAAACTCCTCATTCTTGCCCCCCCCCGAGCCCGCACCCCCAGCCAGAGCCCTCACCCCCCCGCCCCAGCCCTGAGCTCCCCTCCTGCATCCTGAACCCCTCATCCCCAGCCCCACCCTGCAGCCCTCACCCCAACCCTGGGTCCCTCCCACACCCAAACCCCTCATCCCCAGCTTCACCCTAGAGGCCTCACCCCCAGCCAGAGGGGAGAAAGGAAAACAGAGGAACAAACTGACCAACGAACGTTTGGACTGCCTTACTAGGATTGTGATGATAGATTACAAATACTGCATGAACAAAGTCAAGGAGGAACAGGCACACTTTCGCTCATCCAGTTTTTAAAGTAAGTTTTGCATTATTCTGCTCTTAAAAAGTTTACTTGCACAGGTGCCTTTTTAATTCCATATATTTTCCTGGTTATTATTTTATAAAAGGAGTATCCTCGTTTTATTGCACGAGTAGACTTTGTTTCGTTACACGAATGGCTCTGTAACATTACATCATTAAGGAGTAGCGAGCAATGTGTTAATTTAGTAGTCGATGTGGTTCTCACACTGAAGGTTTTTTGCCAAGTGGCCCCCACTTCAAGAATAGTGAAGAGCACTGCTCTAGAGCATGGAGCCACCACAGTCACTTGGGCAGCTGCATACAAAGGAGTGCTGCTAGGTGTGCTCACCAAGGTAGGCAGTTATGAAAGACATTTCATAAGACATGCAGGGGGCTTTCAAGGGAATGTGTGGGGTTTCCAGACTGTGTGACCCCTCTGTGACCAAAGCAGTCACTGTCGCGGGGACTGGGGCATCGTGAGACAGCCGCTGGAGGACTTTTCAGGTTGACACAGCTTGTGCCGTGTCTACACTTGCACTGCCTGGACCTCAGCAGGTTGGCCACTGCTCCACGCCATTCAGGGAGGTGGTTTTACTGAGGCACTGTAACAGGACGCTTACTGTGAAAATGGACACCTGCTCAAATAACTCAGTGCAAGGAGACTTACGCCAGCCTAACTTTGTAGTGCAGACTAGGCCTAGGTAATAGGAAATTTCCAGGGTTACTGCTGGTGAAACGTATTAAAATGTTAAGTGTTACCTAAGGGCTAAGCATTGTAACTAAAAGTTGCTTCGGGGGGGGTTCTTGAAATCATCAGATATCGTGACTGCCTAGTAACCCATTTAAACAGTTTGAGCTGTTTGGTTCCCACAGATCTGCGTTGGTTGTCCCAAAATCTTCCACATATGAGTGACTCCCTAGACCGTGTCCAAATAAGAAACACTTCACATGATACTGCTACCTTTATATCACTGCAGGTACAGTACTGTTGTGTCATCTCTACTTCGAAAGCAAATTACAGAAGGGTAAGGCCCTCGTGCCCTCTGACTTTTACAGCACTGAAAATATTGTCAATACTCAATGAAGGAGAAAATAAAGACTACTACAAAAAGAGCAGAAAAGAAGTGGCAGTCACACAGATAAGAGATGGATGGCCAAAGTATGAAGCTGGGAATTCTCACTAGAAACCCGACCTTATGGAAAAAAGCTTCTACACCACTAATTCAAGACAGCAGCCACTTAAAAGGAGGAGCTTGCCTGAAGATTTCAAGCCTGACAACTCTGAATCTAAAGGAGAGCATTTTCCTTTGTAAAAATATAAAAGAGAAGTTAATGCAGTGAATTGCTAAAGGCAGCCTTCTAAAAGAAGTGCTTCTCTCTTCTAGCTAAGAATAAAAGGGAACTAAATTCAAGCTAAGCTGTTATTAACTTGGAACTTTCAGTGGCATTTAAGAGCAAGGAAAGAGTAGTAAAGAGAAGAGCTAAAATCTCAGTGCAGAAATTCCCAGCGTAGACAACCCGTCACTCTAGAATCTATTCTGAAGTCAGCTGAAAACAGACAAGAATAGAACCTCCTGCTAAGGAAAAACTTCACTGTAAAGCAAAACAGAACTTAAAAAAGACACTTCTCAGGAAGACCCTCTGAAGCCAACTGTGCTGGTGAAGAAGCCCCAAGAGGGAAAGGGGAGAAGACAAATTGTCAAAAGTGGGGTAGCATCCAGAGCTTCAGGACCTGCTAAGCCATGCCGTGCTGTTTTCAAAACCTTAGCTTCTATTCTTTGGAATTCCAGGTCATCAGATAAAAGAGACCAGGAAGACAAGCGGTTACAAAACATTAAGAATTCTGAGAGACAAGGTGGGTGGACCAGCTTCTGTTGGTGAGAGAGAAGAAGATTTGGAGCTTATACAGAGCTCTTTTTCAAGACCTAACCTGAAGAAGAACTCTGTGTAACCTCCAAAGATATTACCTTACCCACCTTGCGTCTCTAATATCCTGGAAGTGACATGGCTACAACACCACCACATAACGATGTTTGTTACTTTACAACAAGCTTGCTCACTACATTAATGTTTCCAACTGTGCTTACTGAACCATGGGTATTTGCTATGTGGAAATGCCAAGTCCTCTTAGGTGCATTTTCACATTGTTATCTTAAGACATTCTGCCTAAATCTTTACAGTGTGTACGCATGATCCAAAGTCATTATTAGACAGCTTGATGCCAACTGCTCAGGGGGAGATGAAAAAATTAATTTTATCTCAATTATCTGGTCTCATATCCTGCTGCTCTAGGAAAAAAGCCTTAAATCTGAGAACCTGAAGGCTGACCACAGGGAAAAGGGTTTTATTGAATGCAAAAAAGGCATTCCCTGAACCATCCCCAACTGAAACTCAGTATGAACTGATCTCTACAATATGTAAAACATTCAGATCTGCTCACACCAGGTCAATCTGTGTTGGAAGAGGTACTCCAAGAGAGCAGCATTGCTCCACCTATTGTGTTCTGGTCCCAATTTCATAGCTTTTTGAACTGAGGTTCTAGTTTATATGGAACAAAATACTTTGGATCATGATCCCTGTGGAGTTTACTACCTGTTTTATTCACACCCCTAATAGGATCTCTTGCTCCCCATTGTTTGAAGGGATGTAGTCAGCACCTACGTGGTAAGCTGCTGAGCTGGCCAGCTTTCTATAACTTACTGTAGGGCTGACACATTGCACATGTTAGAGAAGATCTGGATACATACAAACACCCCCTCCCCACCTCCAAGAGCCTATAAAGAAGTCTTGAGTGAAGGTTGGATTATAGGGGCTCTCCTGAATCCCTTCTGGGACTAACCCAGTGAGAGCTCACTAAGGATAGAGGTACATCGTTTTCCTAGCTTAATGACACCCTGAATGTTGTGGTGAGAGTGGCTTTAGTGGGGAGATGTGCTCTGCAAGCATTTCAGATTGCATTTGTTTCCCTGTGTGTAGGTTCTATTTTGATGTATCCAGTTTAGGTGTGGGCATCAGCTCTATTTACTGGCTTCACTTTAAAAAGCAAGAAACCTTTCCACCTTCTTAATAACAGTGTCTCTTCCTAATTTTCTTACATTGAGCCAAATTCTTCTATCCTTGTCAAAATTCCCCATCAGCTTCAAAAGGGTTTTGTCTGAGGAAGAAAAGCAGCATATGGCACATAGTTTGTGGTTAAATATCATTGCCAGGTATGATACAGAATGCAATTGATAATTAACAGCTATGTGACCCTAAAACAGGACTAGCAGAAGCTCCACAGGCTTGGAATGATCTACATTCTGGCCTCAGCATAAACAGAAGGTGCAGATCACTGGATCAGGCCTTTTCAGCCCACTGTCTCAGTCGCATTAGATTTGTTAGACCCAACATCAAATACCAAACCTGAAAGTTAAAAATCAGAATGAGAAGCAGTGTTTTCTTAACTCTCATGCTCTAGGGGAAAATACCCACAAGTTTTGCCTGACAACTGCAAGATTAATTATTAGTATAGAGTCATTAAAGATCTGGAAAACTGCCCACTGTACCAGGGAAATTCTACAAGTGGAAAGCCAAATGATTTTCTACAACTGGTGGCTTTGTTTTCTTTAACCATTTTTCCTACAGGGCATCTCAGGATACTACAGATTGCATATTAGGCTGTTTACAAGTGTGGAAAGAGAATTACCCAGCCCAGACCCAATTCTCCCTGAATGCTGCTCCATGCCAGCTATCCTCAAAAGAGTCTTGCAAATTCCCAGTTTCTGAATGAGCTACACGAGTCCAGCTGTAATTGTTCAGATCCATAAAGGAGGCCTCTAGTAATCCCAGAATGAATGCAGAACAGGAGACAAATCATTACAGTACACCAGGAGAATGTAGGGTGAAGATCATCATGACAAATGGCCAGCAGGAAGCACACTGAACTGATCTGACAGGAACCCATCTGTCCGAGAGGCAGTCCAAACAGAAATCTGCTCATAGCAGGAAGGACAGTCAAGAATACATAATTTTGGAACATTCAGCAGATGTTCTGTAACTGACATTGAGTAATTGGAGAACACTGGCATGTTGCGAGACTGTGGGTCTCCCCATCTTTCCTTTCCCATTACCCTGATTGCTGATGTTTCTTGACAAGTTTACATAACACTCGCCTCAGGGACCACAGCTGGTTTTGATACAGGAGAGGATTTCAGACACTGGTGTCAGCACAAGTGAATTATCCACTAGAGACACTGGGAAGGAATCTCTTATGGACTTATAGGCTCTTAAAATAAGAATCTCATCTTTCTAGCACTTCATAGGATTGGTTGGTCATGTGCCAAATCAACCACTGAAAGCCTTCTCTGATGAGTGCATCTGAAAGGGGGTAGGACCACCTCTACCAGTAAAAAGGCTTTTGAAAGCAGCAAATGGTGTGCATCTTCTGCACACAACCCCCTTAAAAAAAAAACATTCAAGTCTTTCAGCCTCCCTGCTGCCCAAAGAAGTCCTAAGTGACTGACAAAGGCAACATCAAGTGAAATATAAAAGCTGTCTCTGCCTATGCACTCTGTAGGGCAAAAGGAAGCCATGAAGAGAACTTGTAAACAAACCTTGATGGGAAAACGTCACTGCCTCAGAAGGCGAACACTGCACTGTTGGCTGCTGAATACGAGTCTGGTCACAGAATACAGGATTTTTAGGATTCTGTGTGTTTGCTTTAACAATTAAGTTGTGTTCCCCGTGGCCCTCCCACAGCGTGAGGGGAGTTCATTCATGACCCCAAATGAAGTTGGAGAACACTCCAGGAAGAGTTGAGTGATGTGCTGCTGCCCTGCAAGAACACCAATAAAGAAAAATCTACAAATCAGACACTAACACTTGTTAACTGTCCCAGGCTCACAGCACAGCCCTAACCATCCCAAACGGTGGGATACAGAGGTGGATTCTCCAAGAACAATGGATCACTGAGGATACCACCTCCTGGCCAGTCAGGCACAAAAAGCATTTTTGGCCTCCACAAGTATGCCCCACCTTGACAACCAGAAGACAGGTGCCTTCTACTGAGGATGCTACAGCAGATGCTGCTAGTTTCTCAAAGTGCTTCCCCTACCAATCAATCAACTTCCCCTCCATTTTAGCTGGGATTGATCTTGAGACAGATTTTCATCAAGATCCCTATTTCTTTTAGTAGCCGAGAAGAGAGCACTGTACACACTTACAACAGAGCTTGGTGTCATCTTACTGGCAGCACTGTAGTCCACACAGTCCCCCAAAACATTACAACTGGAGAGAGGATAAGACTGAGCTCTCTGGGACCCAGTGGTAAAGGCTCTCTGGGAGGAGGAGCAGATGCCCATCACAACCCTCTGGAACCTATGCAAGAAAAAAAAAGCAAAACCGGCTTAACACAACTCTGTCTATTCCTGCTAGGTCCAGCACAAAGGAACAATAACCCCAAGAGATCACCCATTAAACACAACCAGCATCTTTTCTATGCCATCTACCAAACTGAAGCCAGACTGAAAGGAGTCTAGGATCTCATAGGTGAAGAGATGCTGCCAGCAGTAGCATTCCACAGTGTTAGATTACCTTATTCAAGAAAGAGACTGGGAGTAGGGGCAGTTGTTGGCATTGTCATTAGTTTCAGGGGCAGATTTACTTAACATAAACTTAACTTACTTAACAGATAGAACAATGGACTGGGACTCAGAAGACCTGGTTTCCATTTCAGGCTCTGCCACTGGCCCACTAGGTAACACTGGGAAAGTCATTTCCCTCAGGACCTCAGTTTTTGCATTTGCAAAATGGGGACAATACTGCTCTCAGATGTAAGATATGAAAAGCACTATAAGAGCTAAGTATTACCTCATTCACAAAGGGACCCTAACTCTCCCTCTGGATTTCATTAATCAAAGTGAACTGAATCAATGCCCAGGAGGTGGTGTGTAATTCCAACACTTTCTGAACCTCTACTTTCCAGACAAGCAAGGTTCATTTTCCCTTCCTGCACTGGCTCGATATCCATGGTGCTGGAAAGTGAACAAATCAAAGAATCATTTTACACAAAGAAGTATGATTAGGGCCCTACCAAATTCACAGCCCTGACAAACATGTGACAGGCCGTGAAATCAGACCTCCCACGTGGAATCTAGCTATTGGAGGGCAGTGGGAGAGGCAGGGCTGGGGGCACCCCAGCTGGGGGCTCCTAGCTGCTAGTCTGGGCTGGGCAGGGCGCAGGCCTGGACAGCCGCTCTCAGGGGGAGATCAGACCCACCTCCAGGTACCTTCCTCGACTGCAGGAAGCTCCACGGCTGCTGCTTTCAGAGCCCAGCCCCGAAGGCAGTGCAGAAGTGAGGGTGGCAATCCTGCAACCCCCCTACAACAGTTCTGTGACCCACCCCCCCGACCTCCTTTTGGGTCAGGACCCCCATGATTACACCACCATGAAATTTCAGATGTAAACAGCTGAAAACATGAAATTGACCAATTTTAAAACCCTCTGGCTGTGAAATTGATCAAAATGGACTGTGAATTTGGAAGGCCCCTAGGTATGATCACTCCTTGCAGCATGAAGTACTGGAATCTGAACTATATAAAGACAGTTTAGAATGATAACATGGCCTTTCTCCAAAACAGTTCTACTAGTCTAACTTTTACAGAGGTTACAGCAGAAGAAAAGGGCCTCTCAGCATCCTTCACTGCAGTGACATAGGACCATATGAACTTCCAAGGCTGCAATCCATGAGCTTCACATCTAGTCTTCTGTTTAGGGACTCTAATCCTCTGCTTTTCAACTTAATTTCTTGCAGGTCATCCATGAATCATATCATGATAATCACATAGTTCTTGTTCTTCCTGCTTTTATTCAAACTTTAGAGAGAGACTTCTTTCTGGGGTTGTAACTTGGCACTTGAAGACGGCTGCAAGGAAGTTTAATGAATATGCAGGGAAGACAAAGTATGTTATGATGCAAATCTTAACTAAGGATTTTACAGCATTTTACACAGAGTTAAGACCAACACCTTCCTCTCCTGTGACATAGGTGTTATAAAATGGGAGGTATAAGGAGATGGAATTAATTATTAAGCATGACACCAGAACAGTGGCAGAGTCAGAACTAGAACTGCAGAATCCCGATACTCAGTCTCCCGCTCGAACCACAAGCCTACACTGTTCCCGTGTACTTGATTATACCACTTGAGATAGACTAATACCTGATTAAACTACATAAGTATCATAGTGCACTATAGTGGGAAAAGAAAAAAAATCCCTATCCAAATTTGAAAATGTTCTACCATTTGTTATGTTAAACATTAATGTAATGGTCTCTTGTTGGTGACCTTGTAGGATTCCATGAATGCATCCTATGCTACTTTTAACCCTCACTGTGTCATGACTTTGCTCATGAAAAAATCTGCACCATAGATTACACTGGAAGTAGTAGTTCCCTACGACCATTTCTACCATTGCCGTAGAGCTCAGAGACCCCGAAGACGGTCAACTCTCGTACTACGCCATAGGATAGTGTTATTAGGATGGAGAGAGGAGATAGAAAAGGATAGATAGAATATGATCGCCACGGTGCAAGAGGGATTTCAGCAACTTTACAGAGACTTGATCCTCTAGTCTTTGTACACAGAAAGCGCTCACTGAAGTTAATGGAAAGTCAACTTGTGTGAAGATTACATAACTGGGCCCAGGGTTAGGGATGAGGCAGAACTTTCATTCCAAGGCTCTGTTTTTAGGCTTTAACTGTCTCAAACTATTACCCTGTGGGTTGAAGTTACTTACCCCAGAAAGACTTGGCATGTTTGGTAGTTTTTATTCTGCCGTACTGAGATATTGAAAAAGAATAATCCATTCATTCAGACTTTTTACATCCTTAAATTTTAAAAAGTTTAAATTTAAAGATCTTCACACTTGCCATGGACTAAGCTCTCTGTGAAACAGAAAGCCTTTCGTCTGTTTGAAAATATCTGGTTTAGACATAATGGAATAATAAGAATTGCATGCTGTGATCTTCTACATGGATTTTAAATGCATCAAAGTGCACTGCTCAAAAGGAATGTGTATCTTCAACCTGGCATATTTCAATCTCTCATCAAAAAAATAACTTTCTTTCAATGGGAACTTTTACTTTGAATTGTTTCATTTGTACAAGAGGGAAATCCAGTGCCAAAACTGTGTTAGTCTAATTATGTTTGAAAATATAAACACAAGTCAGGAAATTCAAAAGTTACCGTTGCTGCAGCAACACACACAACCACTTTGCACAGACATTAAGCAGCACCCTCATCAATACAAAATATTGTGCAAGTACAACAAGGAGTTAGTTGCCATGAGAGCCTTAACTGGAATTTTCTGACTTCTGTGTTTAAATTCCCAGTCATAATGATGAATTAGTAGTTTTTGCATGAAATATAGAAAACTAGATAACACAAAAAGAGCAACTGATACCAAAACTGCAAGAGACAACAGGGATTAAAATGTGGCACTGAAGACAGACGACTCAGGGAAATAGCCAAAAATACTTCTCATGATAAAAAGAAAAGGAGTACTTGTGGCACCTGTAGCTCACGAAAGCTCATGCTCAAATAAATTGGTTCGTCTCTAAGGTGCCACAAGTCCTCCTTTGCTTTCTGCGAATACAGACTAACACGGCTGCTCCTCTGAAACCTCTCATGATAAAATAAGTTAAGGAAGAGAACTCTTCAATTGATAAAAGGGGAGGAGAAAAATTAAGCTGGCAAAAGATTTAGGTTAGTTATTGACAAGATCACATGGAAGAGGAAGTGCCAAGGAAATCTGAGGAGGTACAGTAACTCCTCACTTAAAGTCATCCTGTTAGGTTGCTGATCAATTAGGGAACATGCTCGTTTAAAGTTGCGCAATGCTCCCTTATAAGGTTGTTTGGCAGCCGCCTGCTTTGTCCACTGCTTGCAGGAAGAGCAGCCCGTTGCAGCTAGCTGGTAGGGACTTGGAACCAGGGTGGACCGGCAGCCCCCCATCAGCTCCCTGCCCCCCCAAATTCCCTGTGTGGCAGCCACCCAGCAGGCTGTCAATTGCGGGCAGTTCAGCTGTCCCTCCCGCCACTGCCATAAGCTGCTCCTACCCTCTGTCTTGGAGCTGCTCCTGGGAGCCTCCTGCTTGCTGTGCAGGGGAGAGGGGAAGAGGAAGGCTAATGTCAGGGTGTTCCCCTCTCCCCTACTCCTGCCCCCCCTTACCCCTTCTTCATATAAAGCAGGGCGGGGACAGGACAGGGCTCAGGACAGAGAGTTTGCTGGCCGCAGCTGCTGTCTCAACTTCCTGATTTTTTTTTTTTTTAAAGGCAATGTACTTAGAATGGGGTCAGCATACTTAAAGGGGCAATGCACATCTCTCTCTCTCCCACACACATGGTGTGTGTGTCCGTCTCCCTTCCCTGCATTCCTGCCGCCTTGTAGAGTGTGAGGCTACATTAACAGTGTGTTAACCCTTGAGGGCTCAGCCGAGTGCTAGTTCATCATTTAGCAGTAAGGCATTCCCTGGGAAATAACCCACCCTCTTACTTCACCACCTCAACCAAGCTTCACAATCATCATTGCTGTGTATAGTATTAAATTGTTTGTTTAAAACTTATAGGGTGAAAAAAATTTCCCTGGAACCTAGCCCCCACTATTTACATTCATTCTTATGGGGAAATTGGATTCGCTTAAAGTCGCATTTTTCAGGAACATAACTACAACGTTAAGTGAGGAGTTACTGTACGAACGCTGCAAAGACTGGCAAACAGGTTAGAAGAGATATTTGAGGGGAAAGTGTAAGAGGGTATTCCTTTCAAAATTTAGGTGGTCAGATTGGACAACCTGACTGGCCTTTTCTAGCTGTATTATCTACTATCTATTATCTCAGTACTTAGTACATGTATAGCAATTGTCATCTCCAAACAAACTTCACAACCTCTTCACAATCGACAAATGAAGAAATACACAAAAAGGGGAAGTGACTTCTTCAAAGCCACAATCTGAGTCAATAGCACAGCTGATATCAGAACACTAGAGTTCCTAGTTCCCAGTTCAACATTCTCAGACTATGCCTCCCTCTCAAAGGTGTGGTATGGAGAGGAATGGGGAACAGAGTGAGGTAAAGTGTAAATTAACCCTTAAAAAAAAATTAGCTCTTTTGACATGGAGAGGTAACGAATCCTACAATCTAAGGCCCAGATAAGGCAAACACATACAGGAATATAGTCCATGCCATGCTGGATCAGACCCAAGGTCCATCTAGTCCAGTAACCCATCTGACAGTGGCCACAACCAGATGTGGCCCACAGATTTCACTGGAACTACTCAAAGCAGCATGTATGTAAGCATTTACAGAATTGGAGTCCAATCCTGTAAACAGATTTGCTGCTAACTGAATGGGCAGAATTAGATCTTTTACAGATTCAGGTTGAGCCCGAGGGTATGTTACCACAAAAATCAATACTGGGAAAAACCAACTGGAAGCAAACACCTCGCCTAAACCCAGAGAGCTCCTTGAGATTCCCTAATTCATAGAAGCAAGCAGGCAGATAAGATGGTGATTCAGAGTAGGTATGACCTGGCCAAATGCTGAAACTGGAGCACTTCTGAATGAAGACCATCTAAACAAGAGACAGGAATGAAAAGTTTGGGCTTTGGACAGGGATGCACATCAAATTCTACCTGGACGGACTGTTACCAACATAGCAGGAAAAAGGAGGGGCAGGAAAATGTATGTGATTTTTAAGTGACTCTGTGGTTAACAAGGAAAGTCAATTTCAATGTTTATTCTTGATTCCCTTCTAATTTATGCCAATAAGCCTCTGACTGGCCTAGAATTTAACATGCTCAGCCTCAATCCAAAAGAAAATTTTGCTGGAAAGGTTCAAGGGAATCAGAGAAGTAGTTTTGGAGACAGAAGCCTTGTGGGAGTTATAAATTCCACGAGATGCAGGATAAATGTTACATGCTGTGTCTAACAACTTTTGTAAGACCAAGGTGGTGGTACAAGGGTTATCACCTCTGCCAACATGGCCAAGAAGGCCTCTTAAGAGCAATACTATTAAGAGGCCTCTAAGAGTTGTACTATTGCATGAGCACTCAAAACCTCATATGAAGGTTGTTCATGGAAGTTAAAAGATGAGCTCTGCTAGCACATGGGTTCAGACAGCTTCCCTCTACACCCAATCCCAGCATCCAACACCTCTTGGAAGCTTCAAAGAACGGATCATAAAACTTAGAGCCAACAAAGACTTATTAGGTCACATTTATACTCCACTTTCTTCGGTGCCAAGGCAGGATGTTTTTGTCTATTCCCTAAGCCTATATCCACTCCTGTTTTAAATGTCCCAAGCAATGGGGCTTCCAGCAAAAGACAATTCCACAGTTTAACAGATCTCACCATTAGGAAGTGTTTCTCCTTTACACAATTTCATTACGTTACTTCCTTGTGGGCCACCCTATACTATTCCTCCACAACCCCGTTATTTTGAACTCATTAATATTTAATTCAATCACTTTCCCTCGTAAACCAGGTTAATGAATATGTAGTAAATATGAAGTAGATTCTTCCTACCAGATTGTTTTGTTACTCTGCAATGTCCCCTCTCCATGATGTCAACACACAGACTTCCAATAATGTAACCCCAGTGAAAATACAAGAGTAATAGGACATACATAGTACAAGTGATCAGGAGTGCCCTGAATTCAATAAGTTCACTAACCACAGCATTAAAAGTATAAGAAGTATCAGGAAAAAGGTTTTGAGAAAAAAATTCTAATGAATAAAGGAAGCAATACAAGAAAGTATTCAAATGCACACTTGCGAAGGCAGTTGGGAAACACTAAGAGGCACAATTGTCTAACAACAGGGATTCCTACACTGTACACATACATCATTGGTGGTACATGACTTTGATGTTCCACCAATTCACTTCACAACTTCTTTTTTTAAGATGGTGATAGTCAAACCAATCAAGTTTGGGAGCCGCTGCTCTACAACATCTCTACAAAAAATGCAAAGCAATTGTTAGTTGAGTCAGATGCATAAGGCAGTGCTCAAACATCTGAAGCTAAGAAACCTGTATGGGAAAAGAAAAAGTGGGAATGCAAACACTCAGGTCAATTATGGCTTTCAGAGAAGACAGCAGAAAACAATTAATGCTACCCAAGGAGTTAATGGAAATAAGGACTCCTATAAATCAAGGGGGAAAAGCAGTAATGGAGAGAAAGTAGGTCCATTATTAAGTGAAGAGGGCAATGCAATGCTGAACTCCTTTTTAAAGTCTGCCTTCAAAGAGAAAAAGTAAAAGTATAAAAAAAGGTTGTAAAATAGCTATGGATGAGGAATAGGTGAGTTTGAATTTACAAATCAAGATGTCTGGATAATATGCACCCTAGGATGAAAAAGTATTATTCAAGCAGCATACCAATCCCTTAACACTTATTTCTAGGTGGCAATGAAAAAGTGCCAAGTACCAAAAAAACTGGTACCTATTGCGTCCTTTGCTTTTTGCCTACCTTCTTAAAACAAAAGGGGCTAACTTTTTTAAGTCATTGATTTACAGTGATGGTGGATTACAGAACAACTATCAGCAAGCAGGATGTTGATAGAACACATTATTGTTTATTCTGACAGATTGGTCATAAGTGAACACAGTCGATGTTATATTTGAATTTTAGCAAAAAGTCTCAGGGTCCCATGATGTCTCAATCAAAATTCATTCAAAAGTGCTGAGCTATGACCTTGTCAAATGTATTGAGAACTAGCTGAAAAACTAAATTAAATATAAATATTAAACAGCAATGTACTGGACTGGTGGTAGGGGATCATATTGTATGCTCACATGGGGCCACTGTTGCGTCCCATTTTAACATCTGCAAATTGGAAGAGAGGGGATAAACAGCATAATGAAATTTGCAGAAGATGCCAAATTGGGAGGAGTTGTAAACAATGATGAATACAAAGAAATACGTATGGTTCTCACACAAACATTGTGAGCCTTCTTCCATTGGGAGGGGCAGCAGAGAACATGTTCCCTAACCATAACCGCAAGGCCACTACCCTCTCCATATTCCTATCCCTCCTAAAGACCCACTTCTGCCTTCACATCTGTAAGAAATAGGCCAGTTATGGCTGTGTGGGGAAACTCAAGGATATTCTACATATATTGATTGCCACAAAGATATAGGAGGATATACAGATAGTTAACACTTAGGGTATGTGTACACTTTGAGCTGGGGGTGTGATTCCAAACTTGAGGAGACATAAATGCTCTCTCGATGAGGGCTAGCGTAAGTTAAAAATGGAATGTAGCTACAGCACCACAAGAAGCTAGCTGCCCCAAATCCATGCTCCTCAGAGATGCTAAGTATGTACTCAAGGCATCTAGCCCCTCCTGCTTCTAGCCATGGCTACACTCTGTTTTTAGGATGCTGGCTCAATGAGAGCTAGTGTGAGTAAGTCTCCTTGAGCTGGGAATCATCCCCCCCCCCCCAGCGTGAAGTGTAGATATACCCTTAGACTATGTTACACCCATGCTCTTTGTTTGCCTTTTAGCTTGTAAGTGTTTCAAGGCAGGAAATCGGTACATTTTCTTGTGTTTGAAAAGTGCCTAACACATTGTGGGCACTGCCAAAACAAATTAGGAGAAATTCAGAGAAGAGCTACAAAATTGATAAGGACTCTGAAGGAATGATTTAGGAGAACAACTCAAGAACTAAATACACATTCCCAGACAAAATCTTTAAGGTGCAGTTAAGGTTGAGAGAATGTATTCAGTAATTTAAGGGACACTGTCAAGTTGAAAAGACCAAAAGTTAACATGGGGACCATGTACCACAGTATCAGAGGCATGTATTAAACCATTTATAAAAAAACAACAATGTTCTGCCACAAGGAAACAGGAAATCATAGAATCATAGGACTGGAAGAACCTTGAGAGGTCATCTACTCCAGTCCCCTGCACTCATGGCAGGACTAAGTATTATCTAGACCATCCCCAACAGCAGTTTGTCTAACCTGCTCTTAAAAATCTCCAATGATGGAAATTCCACAACCTCCCTGGGCAATTTGTTCCAGTGCTTAACTATCCTGACAGTTAGGAAGTTTTTCCAACCTAAACTGCCCTTGCTGCAATTTAAGCCCAGAGAATAATTTTTCTCCCTCCTCCATGTAACAACCTTTTACGTACTTGAAAACTCATCATGTTCCCTCTGTCTTCTCCAGATTAAACAAATCCAGTTTTTTCAATCTTCCCTCATAGATCATGTTTTCTAGACCTTTCATCATTTTTTTGCTCTTTTCTGGACTTCCTCCAATTTGTCCACATCTTTCCTGAAATGTGGTTCCCAGAACTGGACACAATACTCCAGCTGAGGCCTAATCAGTGCAGAGTAGAGCAGAAGAATTACTTCTCATGTCTTTCTTACAACACTTTTGCTAATACATCCCAGAATTATGTTAGTTTTTTTCCTTTGGCAACAGCGTTACACTGTTGACTCATGTTTAGCTTGTGATCCACTATGACCCCCAGATCCCTTTCTGCAGTACTCCTTCCTTGGCAGTCATTTACCATTTTGTATGTGCGCAACTGATGGTTCCTTCCTAAGCGGAGTATACTTACAAGCTAAATGTAAACGGCCTTCTCCAAATTTCAGATGGAACAGAGATGAAATGAAGACATTGGTAGCCTCAGTTTCTATATAGTTGCATCTCAGCATGTAAGATATCTACAGTCCCTTACTAAGGACGTCAAACTCCTTGGGATGAGTTTTTGATTCAAAGTTTCTTACAGAGTAGGTATGGAAGGAACAAAATAAAAAAAGTAAGGAGACATGAAAAACTTAGTTACCAGGAGGCTCATCAATTGGAAGGATTTTTGTTTGTTTAAGTTAAAAGCAGTTTCAGGCCCTATATCTGCCCAAGTCCATTGGACAGTTTTTGCAGATTTAAAAAAAAGTCTATACACACAACGGTTGTTTCTCTAGCCCCTATCTTACTGAGACACACTCCAACAAGGGAAACTGACTGTATGGGGAAACAGTGCTGTCAAACGAACAAAAACTGAAAAAAGTTGTTTTTTCCTCTACTATCTCAGTTCTTACCTATAAATCATAACAAGATTAGACAAAAAGTCTTCAGAGACAAAATTTTTAAGGTGACAATATCATTTTAAAATCTACACCCTAAAATTAAGTAATTTACTTGCACCTCCTTTTCTCTGTGGGTAACCTCCCTACCCCTTTCGGATATTTGTTCTTCCTTCTCCATAGGGCAAGCCTGTGCCTGATTTCACTAGATACTTTAATTCATTCTGCTGCTGGACGTGTTTGTACCAGAGCCTCCCTTTGCAGGATGGTACTACAAAGAAATTTCAAAATTATGTGGGAAGACATGAATTTAAACCACCAATGATTTTAACTATTTTCCACAATGACCCCAACTCCTTCCCTTATTGAATGAACAATTGAGACTCTGCCAGCATGGACAGCTGTGCAAATTTAGAACCTACCTCTAAGAGTAGGAACTCAACGCCAATGAAGAACTGAAATACCCAATCCTCTCTCATAGTTGCTTCAAAAAAAAAAAAAAAAAAAAGCACATGGCTGCTGAAGGACAAGGTACTTTACTTCCACATCACCACTGTAATGTGTAATGAGTAATGAATGTGTAAGGCTGGGAGGCACCGGGGGGGTCTGGGCCTCCAGGGGCTTCACCTCAGCACCTGGAGGCCCAGAACCCCCCCAGTGCCTCCCAGCCCCGACATCCCCACTGCCGCCCCCCTGTTCAGTGCCAGTTGGGGGCGGCGGGGCCAGACTTGGAAGAGGCACGGGCCATGCTCAGCCAGGCCAGGCCGAGTGCCTAGGCCTGGAGCCTACCTGCTGCAGTAGGGGCCAGGGCCTGGCTCACCACGTAGCCCGAGAGGGTGGGGCGAGGTCGTGGCAGGGCTGGGGGGCCCGGGCATGGTGGGGCCTGGCGGGGCCTGGCCTCGGGGAAGTAGCCTGAGCTGCTCCATCTCCTTCAGCTACTACGGCCACTCCCGCGCCATCTCCTTCAGCTACTACGGCCGCTCCGAGGACCTCATTGCATACTCATTACGCATTACACTGGTGATGTGGAAGTAAAGCACCTTGTCCTAATCTGTAATGAGTACCCTGTTCAGAACAAATTACTCTCATTCCTCAGGACAGATGTACAGTAAGCGTCATTACAAGGAGAGAAAAGGAACTTATTCTATCCCAAAACTACCATGAAAAAATAACCTATCCTACGCTCACGTTTCACAACACCACTGATCAATACAGGAATCATTTTGTAAGGCAAGTTGTTCAAGGACAATCAGCAATTTATGTTTAATTAAACTTGATCGTCCTAATTTTGGTAGCCCAGTAAGTTTTATTTATTGTTTTTAAATATTTAGTCCTGTTACATGAACAGCATGTGTCAAAACAAAGCAACAAAAAAACAATTGTCACTGTGCTATTCCATGAAAGTCCTAAGTGGAGGAACCTATTGGTATATTCAACCTGAAGATAAAAACTGTCCTCCTGCTTCTGTTTCCATCCAAGTGCCTTAGAATAACAGTTATACCACAGCCAGAAAAGTGAAAACAGAATTAACCCCATTCCTCCTGCCCTACAGCGTAAGGAGGAGTGTGATGACCCAGTGGAGCTGGAGACAGAAAATGGAGCAAACAAGCAAGACAGGCAACTCCTCCATTTCTGATGCTGCTATTTAGCGGCGTCTCCAGGGGCCCGGAGGCAGGGCCAGTGACCAGTCTCCGGTTTAACGTGGCAGTGGACATGCAGATCGGCAGCGTCTGACAAGCGGGAAGCCATTCAGTTTCACTCACGGTGACTCGGATTTTCTTTGCCTGGGGCTGCCGGACGACGGCATTTTCCGGGCCTGTGCCCAGGGCGGGCAAGCGGAGGGCGCCAGGCGCCTGTTCTCCGGGGCAGCTGGAAGCCCACTGCTGCACCTGTCCTCGGGAGACTCCGCGCCGCGGGGCCCCCAGAGACCAAGTTATCACCTCCCCGGATCCCAGCTCGGGGGCCCCCTCCACCGTGCCACCCCCTGCCCCGCTTCACCCAGCACCGGGAGGCCCGGAACCCCCCCGGTGCCTCCCAGCCCCGACACCCCCGCTGACGCCCCCCTGTCCAGCGCCAGCCGCGGGCGGCGGGGCCGGACTCGGGAGAGGCACGGGCCGTGCTCAGCCAGGCCGGGCCGAGCGCCTAGGCCTGGAGCCTACCTGCTGCAGGAGGGGCCGGGGCCTGGCTCGCCGCGTAGCCCGAGAGGGTGGGGTGGGGTGAGGTCGCGTCGCGGCGGGGCGGGGGGGCCCGGGCGCGGCGGGGCCTGGCCTCGGGGAAGTAGCCCGAGCTGCTCGATCTCCTTCAGCTCGTACGGCCACCGCCGCTCCGAGGACCTCGGCCAGGGCGGGTAGATGAGCGCCAAGTAACCGAGCCAGGCCCTAGCAGCCGAGCTAAGAGCTGAACCAGGCCCTAGCAGCCGAATCTAGAGCCGTGCCAGGCTCTACTAGCCGAGCGACGAGCGATTCTCCTGATTTATAAACAGGAAAACCCAAAGGAGCACCGGCTTGGGACAGGATAGAGAAATCGAGCTCAGATATAAGGATGGGCAGAGGGCGAGGCGTAGATGGCGGGTAGTGGTAGCCTTTGGAGTGTGCTGCAAACTTAAGCCTGGGTCAGGGCATAGACGCCAGGTTGTGCCAGAGGCTGTGCTTGCCTTGAGCCCTGCAGGAATCATTGCCAGTCCCCAGGGTCCTGTACCCAACACGCCCAGCTCGGCCACACGCCCTGGAGCCCATGCAAGGGAGTGGGGTGGCAAGGAGCCAGGTACTGGCCTCCCAGTTGCTTCTGGGTGCAATTCAAAGTGCTGATGACATTCCGTGAGGCTCGGGAGGGACAAGCCCACCACACTCTCCCTCTTCTCAGCTTGCAGATACAGTCAAGTATTTGCCTCACTGAATGGGACTTTCTCAGATATCTCCACACTTTTCCCCATATTCCATTATGTACAGGGACCATTTCCTGTCAAAATTTGTAAAGTCATTGTCTAATCCTTTTAAGCATGTGCATAACTATGCATGTCTCCCATACATCAGTGGGACCACTCACATAAAGTTACACATGTGCACAGGCCATTGCAGAATGGGACCCTGGATTGTAAACTCCCTGGGACAGTGACTGTCTCCTTTATGTCTGTATCTGTATAATGCCTTGTACAATGGCAACCTGATCCTTGTCTAGATTTCCTACAAAATACTGTAATAAATCACACTATTTGTTTTGTTATTATTTCTGGCAGTGTGGTGGATCATTGTCTTGTGTGCCCATTGCATACTACATACATGTGCTTATTTACAACACATTTTTGCTGAATGGTCTGCATAAAGTATAATCATTAAAGCAATAACACAGATTAATAAGACCTATCCAACCTCCTATTATCTGTCTCCCCTCTAAATCACCCAGTAATTCACATCCAGTCAATCACTTTATTACCACATCCCAGAGATTCAATTTTTCTTTCACCCCTTCTGACTATTCAGTTTTTACCAAACTTCCCCATTCCCAGTGATTCTGTTCAAGCAAAAATCTTAATAATTCTCCATCACACAGCAATTCAGATCCATGAAATTTCTCAGTAAACATCACCACCACCAAAGACACAGATCATAGCCATCATCTCTCTCTATAACCTCCAATCATTTTTGTGGCTCCTGCTGCTGCTTGCGGCAACTTATCCAGCCATACTGTCTATAAAAAGTGTTATTGCTTGTATCTCTTGGAAATTTTCTTTCTTAATTACCTTCCAGGACAGGATCCTGTTCTTGGAATTTCTCACTTTCACTCTTTATCACTAAGGATATTGATCTATAAACAGGAATTTGGTTTCTTACGAGTTTTGTTTTCTGCTGCCTTCTCCCCCACCTGCAGCCACCCGGCTGACTTTTACCCAGATAATCTGGTTTTTGGCTTCTGTGTCTGGGTGCTCTAACCTGCAGCTACAATCTCGAGAGTGGGTGATACTGTAGTGGGTGTTATACCATCCAGGTAGAATCTCACAAACTAGATCATTGCAACTTCAGAAGCATCTTGAGAATCAGGGTAAGACAAACTGTCCAAGGACACATGAGTCTCCCAGAACATTCCTGTGGCTGAATAAAGCTCTCTTTGAGGTGGTGTTACCATAGAAATGGGATGGTAACTTTTTCTCTCAGCACTGCGAGGAGCATAACGCCAAGATTAGTTCCATCAGGAACCTAGAGCTCCATGGATCTACTGGCAACTGATCTACCTTACATTCATAGATGTTAAGGCCAGGACAAACCATTATGATCATCTATTTTGAGGAGACAGTGACAACCTCACCCAGCAATTCCAGCATCAAGCCCATGACTTTTGTTTGACCTATAGCATATCTTTTAGAAAGATACCTTGTCTAGATTTAAAGACTTTAGGTGAAGGAGAATCTACCACATCCATAGGTAAGCTGTTCTAATGGTTAATTACTTTCAACCAAAATATGTACCTCATTTTCAGTCTGACTTGATTTAGCTGCAACCATTGGATCTCATTTGATCTCATTAGGCCTTTGTCCGTTAGATTACAGAATTATTATCAGAAATCTGCTCATACCTTCTCTTGGATAAACTAAATAAATAGAACTTCTTAAATCTCTCACTATCAGGCACATTTTCCAGACTTCCCTGTTTTACCCTGGTGGCGTAAAGATTGATATGGAAAGGAAAAAAAGTGATGAAAGAAATAGGATAACAGAAAGAAACAGGTCTCTAAGGTGCGGCAAGTACTCCTTTTCTTTTTTAGAAAGAAACAGATTAAAGTGCAGATAAAGACAGTATAATAGAAGAGTTAATTAAAAATAGGAATTAATTTAACTAAGAAGAGAAGCAAAAGAACTTTATTATTAATTATATATTATTTATTAAGCACTGACAATGTATTTTGTGCTCTATAAAACAAAAATGTCAGCTCTGAAGAGGTGTCGTTCTATAGGACAAAAACAGAGAAGTCAACATGCATTGGGGAGCCCAGAGTAGAGGAGGCAATAAGAGGGATTTTTTTTTAATCTTAA
This sequence comes from Lepidochelys olivacea, assembly GCF_965140295.1. Classification (NCBI taxonomy): domain Eukaryota; kingdom Metazoa; phylum Chordata; order Testudines; family Cheloniidae; genus Lepidochelys; species Lepidochelys olivacea. The sequence continues at coordinate 56,121,516 of NC_140416.1, forward strand.
CTCATCTGTGGAGGAATTGTGTCTGAAGAGGGACATGAACACAGGAAGGAAAGTAGCTTGTCAAACTAGGCTGAGGAAGACTTTCCAAGTATATGGATCAGTTTGGAAAAGACTCAAAGACTAGAATAAGAGTAGAAGATGAAGCAGGCATCAAGGCTAGCATCACCAGTAGAGTGGAGGAGAGGGGATGCAATCAGAGATTCTTTAAAGAAATATTTTTAAGAGAAAACTCAAAAAGCCAGTTAGTAATATGTTAAGGTAGAGAGATCCAGCATCTTGGAACTAGAGGGCAGCTCACCAGAACATGTCTCCCAATAGAAAGCAGTGGTCTAATGGGTAAATATGAAAACTTTCCATTTTCCCTAGCCACAATGGGCATTGGCATTGACTTCCATAGCCTCAAACTCGGATCCATCAAAGTGGATTGTAGCTGCAGGCAACAAAACCCAGTTCAGAATACATTCCAAAAAATGCATCCCCCACAATTTCACTATGGTCTCAGCAGGGGCTGCTGTAAATACCTGTATCACAGGCATGTCATAAGAGTTAGAGAATACGTTTGAGGACCCTCATCTCCTTATTAAATAACAATTTGTCACACGTGAACATGTCTGAGACTCATCTGGCCGTAGCCTCTCCCATTCCTAATCAGTTCTTACCTTATTTGGATTATATTGGCATATATTAGCAAAATTGATAAGATACTATTGTGATGGGAGACAGACATCCATAATCATAACAGCACCTTCCTCCTATTGTTACTGTATTACAATTATTTTTAAGCTAAGAATATTTTACAAACAATTACAAGAAAACAGTTACTTTGGTTCTCTTGTTAGGAAAGTTCAGGCATCTGCATAGTAGAAAAAGGAGAGTTCTCTACACAAACTGAGCAACCGGAGATCTGAAGCCAGACTTTATGAGAAAAGAAACAAAGGAAAATACAAAATATGTGGGCCAGATAATTATATACATTAGATAATTGTAAAGTTTTAACAGTTCTAATGAAGGGCTCTGGTGAGTCTTGTTTTATCCCTGCTAAAGCACACTATTTATCATGGGTTTCAGAGTAACAGCCGTGTTAGTCTGTATTCGAAAAAAGAAAAGGAGTACTTGTGGCACCTTAGAGACTAACCAATTTATTTGAGCATGAGCTTTCGTGAGCTACAGCTCACTTCATCGGATGCATCCGATGAAGTGAGCTGTAGCTCACGAAAGCTCATGCTCAAATAAATTGGTTAGTCTCTAAGGTGCCACAAGTACTCCGATGAAGTGAGCTGTAGCTCACGAAAGCTCATGCTCAAATAAATTGGTTAGTCTCTAAGGTGCCACAAGTACTCCTTTTCTTTTTACTATTTATCATGCACATGATACTAAATATTGACAGTCAATGGAAAGTGGCAGGCATATTCTGGCAATGTCTAATTCCAGGCCACAACCAGCATCAAGCAGTCAGTTTCCTCTACTTTCCCATCTTCAAAGCTGCAGGTCACACTCTAGTCTCACTTCCCCTACAAACTAAGAATTCTGAGATCTGACATGACAAATGGCTGTGCTACCATTACAAGTATCAAAATCTTTGCAGGAGTCACCAAATTCCATTAGAACAGTCCATAAATGAAACTGAAGTTGTGACCTTGCTAAAAGATAGAACCTCTCCCAGAAATAAGCTTCCCAAGACTGTGGTCACACTGGTGTTCAACAAAACTCTTGGAAAAGAATTTACACTTACATTAATCAGATGGAAAGAAAGAACCCTGCTGGGACACTTGAAACTTTATCAGCTTTTAAAAAAATATCATGTGCCCATGAAAGTCCTATAAATTGAAGTCCTCTGTTTATCTACAAGACATATACTCAATGGATAATGAAGAGTAATCTTCCCATCCCATGCCTCAATCCTGATTTACACAGACCACCTCTTGCGGTGAAAGGATGTGCAATTTATGTGGCCCCATCAGTTTCTGCTAGGACAACTAACAAAGGGGCCTTGCCATAGGCAACTGTGATAATGCTAGTGTCTGTCCAGTGGGAACAAGACAGACACACCAAGTAGCTGATGCAGCCAGTTATGGCCGAACTTCTCCCTTTTGCCCACTTGGGCACCTGCAAACACCTTCATGTGCCCTTAAAAAATCTGGGACCAATGGGTTTTGTTAATACAAATTTTAGCACTTGTGTGTGCGCTGGTGTCAGAATAATGAAAAGATGTGCACAGGCATTTAGCAAGGATATTTAGCAAGTGTTTGCATCTGTAAATTGCAGACACATGTAAGTGCATATGTACTTTTGCATATGCGCAAGCAGAGGCTGGGTAGGTGCCCAACTGGAAATTTACCTTAAAAGGGTTTGAAAGAAATGTTTGAAACTGATTTATGATGGATGCTACAGGCCACTGTAATACTCACAAAGTGACAGATTTGCAATTCTTGTGTCATTTTTTGTAATATTTACAGACTTTTCAAACATGTCAGAAGATTGGAGGTGATTTTATTAGGAAACGATCCCACATTATTGTCCCTGCCTAACTATCCTCTAGACAAGGTGGGGTCTGCACACATTAGGTATGGAGAATTCAGGGCTCAAAACAACATTTACAAAGGAATCAAGAGTCTGGCAGATGTAAAATATCCCCTAAGACAGAGTGAATTTGTTACAAGTGATTCCCTTTCTTCCCTAGCTCCCATGCCTATCTTAATTTTTCTCTTTATTAACTTAAAGAAAGTGAGAGTGTATTTGCTCCCATATTTTCCTCAGGTACATCTGTAAAGGTCTCCATCCCTCGCTTTATTAGCTAAAATGAGAAAGCAAAAGCTCGCGGCGGATTCGACAGGCTTCAGAGTCCAGCGATTCCATTTGCTCGTATTCTTCCTCTGGTTGCTCCATCTGTCCTGTTGCTGGGGAAGACCACACATCTAGCCCATGTTCAAGAGAGATGTTATGGAGCACACAGCAGGCCAGAATGATGTGGCTAGACTTCTCTGGAGAATACTGCAGGGTGCCTTTGGATCCATCCAGGCAACGGAACCGGGATCGAATGGTCCTGAATGTCTGCTCAATGACACTGTGAGTGGCAGAATGTGCCATGTTATAACGGTACTCTGCGGTGGTCTCAGGGATATGCAGAGGGGTCATCAGCCATGTGCGGAGAAAAAAGGAGCTGTCACCTATCAAAGGAAAAAATGAGAGAGCTCACAAACCAGTAGCAACAGCAAAGATTTCTGCTCTTTATCCTCAACCTGGGGAGACTAAATTTAGGCACCTGTTTGTAGCCAGTTTCCTTGCATCATAGGTACAGACTGACTTCATTGACTATCAACACAGAGTATGGGAGAATCCAGGTAAGAGTGACAAGTATTTAATTAGATTTGCAAATGAGACCAACAAGGAGAAAAATCAAGATATTCCATTTCACAAGACTAAATTCTGTAAAAATGTGGGAGGGAGTTTTAGGAGAGTCCAATTAATACACATAGGCAATGAAATTCAGACATTTGGACCAGACCCAAGTGTAGAATACAAGGTTTGTGCGATTCAATCTAGAAATAAACAGGGTAATGAGGAAAAGGACAAAGCAGAAGAGTGGATGTATACAACCTCACTAATCATACTGTATGAAACGCAGAGCAGGAAATCACTGCTCTTCCAGTCCTATGTGAGCCAAGAAGAGCCTACCTTGACTCTCAGATCCCAGGATGAGTTTGCATGACTGCAGTTAGAAAAAGCATTTTCACTTGTAAACTGTCAGCTGGCTTGGAGTCAGAGAGGTGATAACAATGGAACCCCACAGGGGGCATTTTTACAAAGTTACTCTCTGAGTAGAACCACATTTGAAACCCTTTCTCACATACATTTTCCATGGAACATGGTCCTAAATCACTTTTATCTGGTATTTACATTTTGGCAGATGTGCATTTATATAGATTTTGTAAGATGTTAGAAATAATTAATGTCTTATTTGCCAGTGGGACCAAGAATGACTTGTATGAAACCTATTTGGTTGTTTGTATTAAAAAAGCAAATATGTCAGGCATTTTCACACCAGCAGTCTGTTTTGCTGCCTTTGAGTCACTCAAAAAGCAGCCAAAGTGCAACAGACTCTTAGAGGAGACAATAACTGGAATTAACTTACCAAGTAGCCAGCCATCTTTGTGCAATCCAGCTTCAAATTGGCTATTAAGAGCTGCCTGCTGCAGCACAGTGCCGTCTTGCAGGCTGCCTGGCCAGTGCGTCTCTGCACTCAGCAGTGCTCCTCTAGCATCACACACCATTAGGCAGTTTAAAGAATGAAGACCCTTTCGATTCACATAGGATAGGTCCTCGGCATTGGGTGCTTTGATTGTCACATGGGTGCAGTCAATCACCCCTAGCACTCCAGGCATCCCTGCCAGCCCATAGAAGTCATCCTTCAGACTCTGCACAGAGGCTTCATCCTCTGGAAAATGAATGAATTGTGAGGCTCTCTCCACCAGTGCTTCAGTGACATTGGCAACACAGCGGCTCATGGAGGCCTGGCTGATGCCAATGGCATCCCCCATGCGAGTCTGGAAGGAGCCAGAAGTGTAAAAACCTAATGCAGCAAGAATCTGTGTCTCTGGACTGATGGCTCTGGACCGCTGTGTAGGGCGAGAGAGGCTGGCTCCCAGCAGATCCACTAGATAGTAAATAAATTGTCGGGGGAAGCCATACATGGACACCAGGTACTCATCGGTGACATCCTCCAGCTTGAAGCGATCTAGCATTCGGTGTCCTCGGCCATAGAGCAAGAGGTCACAATCAAGAATCGCTATAGGAACAGCCATAGCGAAAGCCTGGGTGAGTTCTTGGAGCAGTTCTTGTTGCAGATCTTTTCCCAGTGCTGTCACCTGCATTGAAGTGAATTGAACGGAGACTCAGAACTCAGTTTAAGAAGTTCAGCCTTTCAGCCCTATTGCCAGCTTCATTCTGCCCAGGTTACATAACAGCAGAGTAAGAAACACACACCTCAGAGAAATTTGTAAAGATAATCTCTCTGTTTTTAAAAAATAAAAATTGTTTTTTGTTTTGTTTTTTAATGTTGGGATCAATTTTAGTGGCAGATGAAAGATGCCCAGGAAATTGGAACAGTCAGCTCACAGCATGTGCGCAACAGCAGTGTGAGCTTCCCTACAGACCCATCAGTGTCTCAACCCTTAACAGAAGGGACTATCTGCAGGAATGAGAAGGGACTTCAATCTCCTCCGGTCTTCTGCTGCAAATGCCAAAAATGGGGCTAGAAGTGGCAGTAGTTTCTGTAAAATTCTTAGTGGAAAGTTTTTAAAATCACAACAAACTAATATCATATACATAGTACAATTTTCAGTCACTACCAGGTTAGGCCATATTCAGGCTAGCAATCTGAAACTACATAATCCACATGCAACTACCTTATTTCTGCTCTGTCACTGAACTAGTTAAGCAAGTTGGATGAGTTTGTTGCTTCTTTCTGAGCTGGTTCACTTGTGCATAACCTAAACTGGTTGTATCAGGCATGCAGTTTATGTGGACTATTAGAACAACAAAATCCAAGAGCTGCTATCACCAGAAATTTGGGAGAAATAGAGCCTGCCCTTCATATTCAAAGTCACAAGTCTCAGAGTGTGATCCTATGGGGGTGTGTGTGAGAGTTCCCTTTGATTATGCCAGATCACATCAGAAGCTACAGTGGAAACATTAAACACTAGCTAAATTCAAATAGATTTATGTATATGACACATGGGCAGCAAGATGAACTTCACTGTTGGATAGCACAAGGATTTCCAAAGAGACCAATGGCAAATGTAGTTGATATTCTATCATATATACCCAGGGCTTTAAAACATACCCACTAGCCAGAGACCAACATGAAAGTTAAAGGTCCTCTGGAAGTGCTGAGGCAGACCCTGATGAGAAACCCAGTGCACCACACACACATTCCTGTGGACTTACTGCATGCAGAAGCAGCAGAAGCAACAGGAAGAGTCCATCCTCCACTTCTGATGGAGAGGGGAAAGGAGAAAACTATCTCCTGTCCTTTGCCCCATCTTGGAACATGAATATTGCCAGACCCACTCAGACTAATAGTCCATGTAGTCTGCTATCCTATCTGGCCAGTTTCAGATGGTTTCAGAGAACTCTGTTAAGACTCCCATAATGGGAGAACTAAACACTACCATGCCCACTAAGGAAGTTTCTTCCGGGCTTTAGTCAGTTAGTGATTACTTTAATGTCCTGAAACATGAATTCATTTTTACTTTACCTGATATGTTCTCAATATGGACATGAATACACAAATTAACCGTGAAACAGCTAAGGCGCCTTCCTTTGGGTGGGAGGAGGAAGTGAGCAGATTCCACTCAGGGCTCAACTATAATAATATCCATGTTAGTGTAAAACATGACTCTGTCTTTTAGTGTAGCTGGAACCTAATTTATTTTAACCATGTCTCAAAAATATGCTACAGTTTAACTCTGTCCAAAAGCATGACACAGTTCAGTGCCATGGATAGGGTCCATTTATGTTAGAAGACAAAACTGTGGTTTTAACAGTTAGGGAACTAATGTGTTAGAACCAGGTCCCCTGATATGGATGCTGTTGTGGTGTAGTTAATCCCTCTAGCAGCTGCCTCCAGAGGCCCCTCATGTTACCAGGAGATTGGTGGATGGATAAAATACAGAGGGCCAGGGAATGAGGGGGTAGATGGGGAGGGAAGGGTGAGGTAGATGAGGAGGGCAGAGAGAGGGCCAGAGATAAGGGGGAAGATGAGGAGGGGCAGAGTAGATGAAGAGGGTGGGGGGGGGTAGATGGGGAGGGCTGGACAGAGGGCTGGGGGAGGTGGGGAGGACAGGGAGAGGGCCGGGGATGAGGAGGGCAGGGAAAGGACGATGGGATGAGGGGTGAGATGAGGAGGGCAGGGAGGGGGCCGAGGGATGAGGGGGTAGATGGGGAGGGGAGAACAGGAGGGGGGGCGGGGGAGATGGGGAGGGGAGGGGATGAGGGGGGAGATGGGGAGGGGAGAGCCAGGGGGGATGGAGGGGAGGGCGGAGTCAGAGGGGGGGCAGGGGAGATGGGGGGCAGGGGATGAGGATGGGGGGGCAGGGAGGGGAGAGCAGGAGGGGGGCGGGGGAGATGGGGAGAGCAGGGAGGGGGCCGATGGGGAAGGGAGAGCCGGAGGGGGATGAGGGGGTAGATGGGGAGGGGAGAGCCGGAGGGGGGCGGGAGAGATGGGGAGGGCAGGGGATGAGGATGGGGGGGCGGGGAGGGGAGAGCTAGATGGGGGGCGGGGGAGATGGGGAGGCCGGGAAATGAGGGGGCAAATGGGGAGGGGGGAGATGGGAGTCGGATGGGGGGGCGGGGGACTATTAGCGGGGGAGGGACCCTCCTCAGCTGGGCTAAGAATAGGGGGCGAACCTCCCCAAGCTCCGCCACCCTCCCCTGGCCCGGCCCGGCCCGGGATTTACTCTGTCCGGCGCGCGGAGCCAGTGCCCGGATCTTCTCCCGCGAGTCCCGCCGCCCCGCACAGCGCGGGGGCTGCCCGTTCCCAGCAGCAGATTCCCCACGAAACCGGGCTCCCCTCACTCCAGGGCCAGAGCCTCCCAGGCCGCGCCCCCCTCACCTGCCAGCACCGGCCGCAGCGCCCTGGCCCAGCCGGGAGCGGGGAGGGGCCGTCCCGGCTTCGTGCGGAAAGTGCCGCGGCGGATGCGCAGGCTGCGCCCCTCCCCCGGCCGGAGCGGATGAAAACAAACAGCGGCGGCGGCGGCGAGGGGGAGCCCGGGGTCCTAGGAGAGCAGGACACCCCCCAGCCCGGGGCGCGGACACCGGGGACCCCCGGCCCGGACAGTGGGGTCCCAGGGCACTGAGATCCCCCCGACCCTTGGGCGTGTAGCGCCCCGCAGCAGAATCCCGACTTTCCCTGGGCACGGCTGGGCCCGAGAGCCGGGGACCCCTCGCTGGGCGGGTATCGGCCCACAGGCACCAGCGCTCCCCGGGCTAAAAGGCTGAGGCCGGGAGCTGGGACCAAGAGCCCCCAGACTGAGCCCCTCCCCGGGCCGGGGACCGAGGCTGGCTCTGCTCACTGGCGGTGAGGGGGCCCTGGGCACAGGCGCTCTGCAGTGAGACCGGGACGGAGACTTCACGGGCCCGGCTGCGAGGAGACTTCTGGAGCCCTGAGCCTAGAGCTGGACCCTGAAGAGAGACCTTGGGCTGGGCATCGAGACTGGGACCAAACCCTACCAGCTCTGGCCGGGAAGAGAAGACACCCCAGAAGATTCCACTGGCTAAGAACTGAGGAGATCCGGAAACCGAGACACCACCTAGGCCCCTGGCCCAACAAGAAGACTAGTGAGGATCCCTGAGGTCTAGATGGGTTTGGTCATGCAGAGAGACTAGGGTCAGCCAGCCTCGGTCCCCCGGCATGAGACCCAGAGCAATCACCTCTGCCTCCTCCCTGCAGGTACGGTGCAAATGGAGGAAAGTACAAATGGTAGACCCTGTGGCCCACACTCCCACTGCACCCAGTCTGTGTGGCATTTCTGACTGGAGTGTCTGTCCTGAGCTTGGCATTCCATGTACTGCAGCTGATGGGAGGGATCATGGTGTGGGACCTCAGACTAACTCTTGGATGGGGATGGAGGGAGAACAAGGTCTCCTTCAGCTCATGAAGATTTTGATTCAGAATTTTCTTTATTTTTATTATTCTTTATTATTAGTGTTACAAGTGAATCTTCATGTGTTTAAAATAATTTCACAGATGAATCTTTATGTACTTACAATTTAAAGTGATGAAAAGACTTCAGAGCATAAAGACTTTAGCATAAAGCCCAACTGATTTAAATCAATAGTCTAGCCTTCAGACAGCACCACTATAGTTGCAGTATGGGATAGCACTTCCGTTCTTAAATCTCTTTTCAGTTGCTTATTAATATTCTTAAAATGTGTGTTGTTTGGGGTGAAATTTATGCTTGGTCACTCCAGAAGTGACGTTTTTGGAAAGTTTGTTAACTCAGTGGCAGCTGAACAGATTTATCTGGTGGAGAAACTGTCAGATGCTTTTTGTTTACTAGAATGATTAACTTGCCAGAGCCTGAATGTTGACACTGCAATCAAAGAGCCCCTTAGCAGTGTGATCCTGAGTCAGGTGATATGGGCGAGCTAAGGAAGTTTAATTCAGTGTAGACATATGCTCAGAGGTCTGGGAGACCCAGTTTTTGGGCCAGGTTTATATAACTAAGAGTTCAGGGCTTTTATGTGGGATGAGAGCTGTTCAGGGCTCCCTTTCTGCAGTGATAACCCTTCTTGCCTCTTCTGTATCCCTTTAAGATGTCAGCTAGTCACATAGTATAACAAACTTGAATAGTGGTATTGCAAGTGTAAATGCTGGAGAGCCGAACTGAGTTCCAGTTGTAGGGCAGTGCTGGCTAAGAGTGCAAGAGTTTGTAAAGAGGCCTACTTATCTTTTATTTCTTACCCATTTAGCTGTAGTAATTCTCATTATACACCAGGCTTTAAAACTCCTTTTCTGTCTACTTTCTTTACGTGAGCCTCAACCGTAAATGAGGCTTTATTCTGCAAAATGTGACCCATGCAGTTCAACAGTGCTGCCTGTGGTCACCCCTTCTACATTAACATGCAGCCACCTTACACGCAGACTACAGGTATCAGCATTCAACCAGGCTGCTCAAATCAAAATCTAGTATAGTATGCTGGGACTTACTGTATAGTGTCTGTGGGAAGGCTGCTGCAATCTGTTCCATTACAAACATTGGGTGCAGCAATCAGGCTCTTGTCAAGTTGCCAACATAGCCCTTGGTCGAACAGAGTTTAGGCAACACTGACATATATATGAAAAAATGTTTAGTGGGTAGGTCCTAATATTGTTTTAACTCTACCCATCTCGTTAGTGCCCTCATAAGAAAGGGCACAGCTTTAGCTAGAGAAGCAGGGCGTGGAGCTTGTCCTTTGAACACCTGCTTTTGGCATCCATTGTTTGGAGGCAAGGAGAAAAAGACTTGAATTACCACAACTGCATGAACATAGATATTGCAAGGAGGGGCAGACAAGCTATTCACAGATAAAAGCATCTGATATAAACACTAGTTATATAATTGCTGCACATGTTGGGTTAAAAGACATTAAGGGCAGGTCTACGCTTAACATGCTGCATTGGTGCAGCTGAACTGATCCAGCGCTTAAGTGAAGACACTCCTACGCCGACGGCAGAGCTTCTCACGGAGGTGGATTAACTACATTGACAGGAGAAGTTCTGCCCCCGACATTTCGCTGTCTACACTAGGGGTTAGGTCGTTACAACTACATTGCTCAGGGGGTGTCTATTTGTCACACCCCTGAGCAAGGTAGTTACACTGATATAAGTCTATAGTGTAGTCCTGGCCTAAGTTACTTGATTGGCAGGGGACTACCTGGCTTTTAGGATTTGTAATTGAATTGGAACCTTTCACTTGTAGGTCTCAGGTTAAAGTGTGGCTCAGATTAGTAGTGACCAAAAGGTACTACTATCTGTTGGCTGTTCAGTAGCCTGAGTGAAATTAATTGGTGGTCTCACTCCTAGGTTTTGCAATATGGTTAGCTATTGTGCTATCATAATAGGCACTTAACTGTGAGGCCTTGTGGGCATTTGAAATAAAGGGGTCAAAACTGAAAGGGCATGGTGGAGCCAACCTTCCTTTCCACTTTTAGAGGGGTTCCATTCAGGTCCGGTTAGGCACTTTGATGGTAGCCAGTGTGAGGAAGCCAGGTAAATTCTGTGACTAGACAGATGACTTCTGTCTCTAGAGCTTTCTCTCTGGCTCTTTTTACCAGCAGGGAAACTCATTTTAGAAATGGAACAGAGTTACTCATCTTTGTATAACAAAGCCTCAGCAGGCATGAGCTAATGGTCAGGTGTTACCATACACATGTGGAGACATGATAATCATCAAATGACATGCTTTAGACTTGCCAGGACCCAAGTTCTGGCATCAGTGTTTCCCCTGAAGTTAGTCCCCTAACATGGAGCATTGTCCTGTGCTCCTTGCTCCACTTTTGGTGCTGGTGACATCAACTGTTGCCAAGAGAACAGGATCCTGCACTCGGTACTTGGCAAGTAAGTAAAGGAGGAATGGCTTTTCAAGTGTTTTGTGAGTGACACGCACACATTGTGAATAACTTGGAGTCTTAATTAGGATTCTTTCTGTGAGGTTTACTGCTTATTATTAAGGTAGATGAAAAGGGGCATCTGCTGGAGCAAGAGGCTATCGTAAATTTGATAGTATCCTTTTTGAAACTAATAACTGCAAAATAGTAAAAACAAGGAAGTGCTTTATTTACATGGTGTTGTGAAGGCATATGGCAGTTTTATTACTAGAGCCCCTTAAAATAATCCCTCAGGCAGGATGAACTAAAAAGTAAGAAGTCAAGGGAGCTGAATTAGATTAGATGTGGGGAGCTAGATAGACATAAATTATTGTTGTGTGGAATAGAATGAAAATGTGTGAAATCTACAACAGACCATTTCAGAAAATGTGAAATTGGATGGGAGCTAAGTAAATTTAGCTAACTATATCAGTGCCGGTGGGGTGGGGGGCAGTTTAATTAATGCTGAAATATCTCTCTATTTAAACCTAGTAATTCAAGGTATTTGCTCTGGGGCATAATCTAAGTGCCAGTTGCACAAATGAGTTTGTTTTAAAGACGTTTGACATTGGAAAAATAAAGTGAAGAGTTTGCAGCAAAGTTTAGAGAACAGTTGGACTTTATATCTGAAAATCTGAATATTTTAAGAGGCTCCAATTCAACCAGCTCTGAGCCATGAATCCCTGGCCCTGTAGGTCAGTGGAGCTGCTGATTCACTGCTAAGAAAAATTCAGAGACCTGCTTTCCTCTTTCAGTTAATAGAGAACTGAAAAGAATTTGAGTGACCAAATATGATCACACATTCATGGATACCATGCTTGCATACCGTATAGATGCTGTGTTGCTGGGACTTACGGCTTTGTTTACAGAAAGTTTTACCAGCTACATAGTTCTAGTTATACTGGCATAAATCCTGTGTGGACATTTATTCCAGTATAAGGGTGGGGTTTTTCCCCCCCCCCCCCAGTTTAGCTTAAAACACTTCCTAAGCTAAACCAAAAAGACTCTCCTCTACTGGAATAAGAGTGTCTACACAAGCAGAATAATCATATCTGTTTAGGTTCTTTCTCAGCGTAGGCATGGCCTGACTCTATATACTGTAATGGCTAGATTTTTGGGATGATCACACAGTGTTACTCTTGTTGGCAGGTGGGCTTAGCAGGTTCCATATATAACTGTCAGTTCTGTCCTTTCACAGGTAACAATGACACTACACCTCAACCCAAACTGGGCAAAGGAATTGGCCTCTACTTTGCTCTTAACCGTCCTCAGAAGATGATACTTGATTATCATGCACATTGTGTAAAGAGTTGTCACTTTGGATGGGCTATCACCAGCAGGAGAGTGAATTTGTGTGGGGGGGTGGAGGGTGAGAAAACCTGGATTTGTGCTGGAAATGGCCCAACCTGATGATCACTTTAGATAAGCTATTACCAGCAGGACAGTGGGGTGGGAGGAGGTATTGTTTCATATTCTCTGTGTATATATAAAGTCTGCTGCAGTTTCCACGGTATGCATCCGATGAAGTGAGCTGTAGCTCACGAAAGCTCATGCTCAAATAAATTGGTTAGTCTCTAAGGTGCCACAAGTACTCCTTTTCTTTTTGTGAATACAGACTAACACGGCTGTTACTCTGAAACCTATTTGAGACTGAGTCTCAGGTTAAGAAAACAACAGAATAAATAGATTAACATTCAATTTTCAAACACCCATGTAATATAGAGGGGCTGGTAGTGATTCCTGTGTTAGGTTACTCAGCACTTTCTATTACAAAGGATTATTGGGACCTTTTTCTAGAAGCTCATTGTTTCCAGTAGATCTTTGATATTTGGCTACACAAGTACCTTTATCCCATGAGAGTCTATTCAGATTTGGCTGAGCTATAAAGTATTAAAAATTGCCACTTCCTTTCTCTCTCTTGTGTTCTTTAGAACATTTTGCATGTTAAAAATCATAACATGTTCTGAGGCCAGGGTCACACCGCTGTTGTAGCAATAGCGTACACTGCAGTGATATACCCGTTCTAGTGTCAGAAGGTTCCCTCCCTCCCCAGCAGGGGTTCTTTATTATGAGAGCTATCAAACAGGGGTACTTCCCAACTCAAAAGTATTTTACAAGAGCCCCTCATTTCACTCTGCCTTCAAGACCAATCTGTCTACTTTCTCTTGGTTATTTATAACGTGCTTCTCATCTTAATAATCTGAGTGTCACCATCCTTCTTACTGAGCAAAGACTTCCTACACAAAGCCAATTTACACTGCTCTTTAATTGGCCAGAGAGGTCACTCTTGAGTTATGCTGAGCATTCCTGTTCCCTCCCCCAGGGCCTTTTTGTGGTGTTTCTGAAGCACTCCCAGTTCCTACCAGAACAAGAGAGTTGTGCAAATGAGGACAGGGCTTTGGTAATCATTGATTCCTGTATCAATCTCACATCCAGGGGCCAGAAAGGATTTGGCTCAGATGCCAGGTTTCCTTTCACATCCTCTCTTGCACTACAGGGACTGGGTTCCAAGCCCAGCCTGACTGGGTCGGGGAATGGAGTCTAGTTCTTCTAGTAGTGGAGTTAGTGACTTCTGACAAGATAGGTCACTTCTCTCAAGTTAATGCGAACTGATTTACACCAATTGTTTTCATATTAGCTCATTGAGTATTATAAGAACAGTGCCAGTCTCGAGGGGCAATATGAATACAAATCTGACCTTCCTTTTCCTCTCTGATCATTCAGTAGACAGTTCTCTTCCCTCTACACTGCAAATTAAGGTCTGTAGCTGTACTGCGGTAGACATACCCATGCTAGCTTTAATCTAGTTCACACAAGTAACTGAAGATGTGGCATGGGCTTCAGTGTGGGCTAGTGCCCGAGTACAAGACCGCTGGGGACCCTGGATACATACTCAAGTTGCTAGCCCACACTGGGGTCCATGCCACAATGTCTTCAATGCTAATATTGCCTGTTCTAGCTAGTTTTAAGCTTGACAGGTATGCCTACCCACACTACAACTACACCTTAAATTGCAAGGTAGGCTTCTATTAAGTCAGTGCTGATCTGCTACCCCAACATGGGGCAGTATAGTACTGTACTGCTGAAGTGGCCTCTTTTCAATTGGCGTTTGCAGAGCACTAACGAAAATACATGCTTACTATCATTATTCAGTTGAGATGTAAGATGAAGGTTCTGGCCACTTTGGGTCATTAAGATCATACAGCACTTCCTGTGTGAGCAGGATGGTTATCCTCTGTGCCCTAATCAAACTGTAATTTGTGTTCTGACATTCTTTCCCCCCAGGTAGTTTCAATCAGATAATATTCTTCTGGTGCTACATTTTTGTGCAGTGTTGCTGTGTGCTCTGAAACTGCCCATGCCTCCCACCCCAGCAGTGGCTGCATTTCAGTGATTACCAAGGTGGTCCATAAATATTATTTGTATGATAAGCTCTTTCTGGATAAGAGGAGCTTCAGAAATGCAAAGATATTTTACAGCAGTCATACTTTGCACTTTTTCAGAGTTCTAAGCCCAAAGCAGTTTTTAAACCTCTTCCGCTCTGGTGTGGCATTTGTACAGCCCATCACACAAGGAAACTTGGGATTTGTGGGGTTCTCACCTCTACTTGGTAAAATATATCCTACAGTTAGTTGTAGCTAAACCTGCAATCTAGAGAACATTACTAATAAAGCGATGGAAGCCATGATCAGGGTCAGCCTATGCAAGGGGCTAGTAGCCAGACTCCATTTTCTCCAGAGGCAGAGCTACTATTACCTATTATGTATGACTTCAGTACCTGCTAATAATGGAGCGGAGACAGTTGCAGCTCCAGGATCCTAGTACCAACAGGCCTGGTTTGTTATCTCAGTGCTATGAATTTCAACAGCTTCAGTGGCCTATGATCTGAAATCTAGACTATCACAATTGATCACCTTCTATATAGGACCAGGAATACTTTCTTCAATAATTTGACTGAAAAATCAAATTATTGAAGAAAGTGAGCCTCCGATGAAGTGAGCTGTAGCTCACGAAAGCTCATGCTCAAATAAATTGGTTAGTCTCTAAGGTGCCACAAGTACTCCTTTTCTTTTTGCGAATACAGACTAACACGGCTGTTACTCTGAAACCTGTCATAAAGAGCCTAGTAACAGGGAGGCTTTCAGAATCAAGTGAGGGATTCAGACCTTCCTCCTTGAGTCAGGGTCTCATAGAAGAGTCTGGACTATCTTCAGGATCTTCTCCCAGCTAGGTTCTCCATCAAAGGATAGACTTCTGCAGTTGTCCCTCTCTAGGGCTTTGTAGGGGAGCCCACCCCCAGCACCAGCTTCCAATCCAAGGCCCAAGGGTGGGCAGCTAAGTGCTGCACCCTGAGGTGCAATACAACTGCCTCCCTGGGTCACTTCATACCTCCCCTCTCTTCCCACAGAGTAAAGATAAAATTTCAGACCTTCAGAATCTCCCATCCCCTCTTTGCAGGCTTGGTCAGGCCACCATAGCTAGGTTTCAGGCAGCAAGAGCACCTGTGGTGCTGCTTCCCAAGACCACAGAATGCGGATCAGCTCACTTCTACTATCTGCTTGACAGTGAGCTACTCTACTTCACTTTTTAAGCTCCTCCTCCTGCTTGGGCAAACTTTGCAAAAGCAGTGGGGTGGGGCCACCTGGGCCCCCAGCAGCTCCATAACCCCTTCCTCTCCAGTGTGGGGTTTATGTACCCCATCATGTGGCCCAAAGTTTTGAAGCAGCTGCTCCAAATCCCAAGACCAAAGTAGAAGGGTGTGTGAAAGTTTTATTTCCATGTTTGTTATGCGTTTCAGATTTTCATGTGCAATGGACACCGATCTCAACTCCCAGGACAGGAAGGACCTGGACAAGTTCATCAAATTTTTTGCTCTGAAGGTAATTTCCGTGTCTTGGTACTGGGACACTGGTAGGAATCCTCTCCTCTGAATTCACCTTCATTTATATTGAAGTTAAACCAAAACTCCCCATGGATAGAATTATAGGCTTGTATATCTGTTAATAACCAAACTGAGAAGAACTGAAGGTAAATGTAGATAGAAGATTCCTGTTTTACACATTTATTTTCCAGAAAAGGGCTGTTTTTCAGAAAATTGCCCTGCTGTAAAGCCTAATTGTGGGTCCCGAATACCCTTGTTAGCTCTGTGCCACTTGCCCCTGTGAAATTGACTAGGTGTGACTTCATCAAGCAGCCTGGACAAGTTTAAGTCTCCGTTCACTTAAGTAGTATTTCCTGCCGAGTCCTGATCTTCTTTCTGTCCATCTAGGTTCTTATATAGTACTTAAAATTATAATAGCTAAATACTTTTTGTTACACGTTCACAGATAACTAAAAAGTGAACCCCCTAATTCTAAGTAGTTCCCTGTCCTGATTAGGTAGGTAGGTACTGCAGTGATGGATGAGCTATAAATGCATCAACTGATAGACCCAGGTTACCTCTTTATGTATCTCCAGCTCCAGGATGAAGTTCCATAGTTTTTGGTAGAATTGGTTCAAATGCTGTGACCACTGATTATGAAATGGCTTCAGTGATTCCTTATTATTGTTACAGGGACATGGTCAACTTAAAAGCACGCTTCTGTCCAAAACATGTTTACCTGCTGCTATTACAAGTAACACCTTAGGTGACTATAGTGGAAGGAGATTAGCAAACCCCACTGATCCTGAGTTCTAAACTCTGCCTAATCCTTTCCCAAAAGTGAGATCATTTAACTGGTGTCCAGCTGCCCTGGATTGGCCTGCAATGTAGGCTGAGGGTCCTAGAGTGCTCTAGAAATCAGTGAGCATTTTTGGCTTTCTCTTTCAGACTGTACAAGTGATTGTCCAGGCCCGACTTGGAGAGAAAATCTGTACTCGATCATCATCCTCCCCAACAGGCTCTGACTGGGTAAAGTCATGTTACTTATAACAATCTCATATCTCTCTCTCATCTACTTTATCATGCTGATAATATGGGGAACACTTTCAAGTAGTATATAAAAACAATACTGTACAATGTGTTGATTTTACATCTCAGCATGTACAGTAGTACCCTGACCTCTTCCCAGGCTCAGGAGAGGTTTGTGACTCTCACCAGTCACTTCTGCCAGATGACCAAGACTCATATCTAAGTTCTGAAGGAGGGTCTTTACCTCTTCATTCAGAGGTCTGAGGCCCTCATAAGAGGTGAGGTTTATAAGGGTAATGGGGGGCTTCTGGATTCTCCATGGGTGCATACAAGAACTAAGTGAGGACAGAGGGGTGTGTTTTGCCTTAGTACCCGATGTACAAGAATCTAATAAGAGCCAAAACAATGTTTATTAGTAAATATGAAAAATTTAAGCCAATCTGGGATTTGCCTGTGTTGGACTGTGATTTACTTACTCAGCAGGTAGGTCTTACAAATCCTTATGAAGGCGAAACACTCAGCAAGTGGTGATCAGTTTCTTTGCCGCCAACATACCCCACCATGAAGCCACAGAATCCTTCCTAAGGCTTCATTGGAGCTTGTATTTCATATACCTCTCTTCTCTTTCCCAGCTGTCTAACCAAGCTCCTAACCGTCTAAATCAATGCAATTAACTTCACTGCTAGTATGGCTTGAACAATTACAAACTCCATTGATGTCATGCATATCCATGGATGTTCCCTGCTATTATATGCTAATTCCCACCATGGAGCATAACCCAGTGTATCTGTATCGCTCTGAATATTTTGACTGTCCTGTCTGAAGGTCAACAAATGTTCTGGGTGTCTCCTCATTAAGGCCTGCACATTTAAATGCAGTGATGATCTGACTCTGTCTAGCTGTACCATAGTCTAGGGTAGCATCAGTCAGAGGGGCATCAGCTGGTATATTGTGGATCTCATGCTGGGGAACTGCAAAAATTATCTTTTCCCCTATGTGGGCAGCTTTTTTTGGAACTAAGCAAAACATTGGCAGTCATAACATGTTTGTGTCCCACATTGGAAGTGTCCGACCCATGTGGCTACCTTCTCCAGCCTTTGCAACCTTGGCTTGATCTTGTCCCATTGCCTCAGCTGTACTGTACAATTTCAGGTTTCTTCATCCAAGGTGAACCCACATGCCAGCAATGCAGTACATCACAATGACATAACCAAGTGCCAGGCCTCTTGGAACAACATGAGGTATCTGCGAATTTCCAGTCTCCTACACACATCCTTATCAATATCCGAGGATGTGACATTCCTTTAAGATGTAACCTGCCATGGTTGGTTCCAACGTACCTATGGACTAGACGCTAGACACTCTCAATACCTCGCTTAATCCTGTGGCCGCTGCTACTGCTAGTACCATAGGAAAGAGCCACGTTTCATCAAGCTTGCATCTTTTCTCAGCATAATAGATCCTTGAGTAGCATCTAACTGTGCACCAATATACTTTTTACTTTGGCCATTGTTCCAGCATCGTATTTTTATGAACTAGCATCTCCCACCCCCATTGAATTTCCTTTAGTCCTCCCTGTAGCTCCAGTATTAGGAAGCTGCTATACCATGAACCTTTGATACATTAAGATAGTTCGTAATTTTTCCATTTCATTGATTGCTGCTTCCACTTCCCTAAACGCCTATCCTGTTGTTCTAGCATCCTAAACATCCTTTAAATCCTCCCCATAGCCTCATTCTGTTCTTTTCACTTTAAAAGGTTTTGTAATTCAACTCTCACTTTCTGATTTTCTTCCCACAATACTGTGATATCCGTATGATTCCATGCTGATATTCCCAGTGCCCCAACTCCTATTACTGTTTCTATATCTCTCTCTCCCCCTGACTCTTTCACATCTCAGGCCATCAAATTTCCTCCAGTTCCACCCCATCCATTGACTGTTTGAAATTTTGCCTTGCTTTTGCTATCAGTCACATATAGAAGTGCGCATATTTTGCATGACAGAGCTCCTGTGGTAAAGTAAAATTGGTTAAATTCAATACTGCAGGTATCATTTGGTACTAGACATTACTATACGTAGTCTGATGGTCACAATTTATTACTAATCCATTGTCGGTTTCTGCTTCTGTGGATGGATCATCATCTTGCTTCAATTTTAGAATAGGAGGCATTGGTACTCCAGTATGTTCAGGAGTGGTAGTGGTACTTTGGTCATTCTTAATCCCATTTGGGGAGAAGGTCTGGCATGTTAGGCTCCTGGGCGGTAGCTCAATGAGCTGCTAAATTAACTCTAATATTTCCTGTATGTGTTAACTGCATGCCATGAATTTTTTAGATTAGCTGTTACCATCCCATTTAAACACACTGTCCCTACCTGGGTCACGTCCGAATCCGTGCTCCTGAGAGTTGTTTGTGCTGCAGGATCCTCCACCTTGGCTGTTCTGCAGTCTGTATCAGAACATTGGCTTTCCTGCATGATTACCCAGGAACCATAAGGCTAGGGTGGCATTCTCCCCCTCGTGCACTGTCACCATCTTGTTCTGCTGTATCACAAATTCAGTGGACCCCAATGCAATGCAGATTATGCCTCCCATGGTGACCAACCTAGCCTTGGCTGTTACATAGTAGCGATCCTCCCAGCTGGCTTTTGGAAATGGCTTTTTATCCAAGACATATTGCAGAAGTACCTGGTCTCCCACTTCGTACTCCTTGCCAGAAGTTTGGCCATAAAAATAACTTCATTTTTCACTGGGCTTCCCCCTAAATGAAGCAGCTCACATTTTATTTTTATATTTCAGTTTTTAATACATTTTTCACAGGTGAGACTTTTTTTGGCCTGGCCTCTGTTAACTGCTGTATTTTAGCAACATTCTGTTTTACTGTTGGTTTGATTTCTTTATTCTTTTCTGAGTCTCAGCCAACTTGCTTTTCCTTAAATCACTCCACTTCAGTTTTTCATTGTGAAATAGGACATTTCCCAAGGCTAAATTCTGGGATTGTAAACTTTTTACCTTTTTGCCCAGAGTGAAATGTTTTCAGCCAATGTATTCTGCAGCTTTAGGTTTCTCTCTGCCTTTTGTACTCCTTTTTTAGTTTAGCACATTTTGTAGCTGTGCCTGCAGTTTCCTGAGAATCATGGGCCACAAAAGTGTGAGCTACGCTGACATCTGTGGGTTTAGTAAGACAGAAAGTGGTTTCTTGTCCTGTTGCCCCAGTCATGGTAATACACTATTGCATTCCATGCCCCACCTGAATTCTAGATGTTAAAGAGACTGAGACAAAGTTCCTCCTCCTGCCTTGGTGGGTCCTGTGCTTATTGGCAGATTTTCTCGCCTCGGAGGTTCACGGCAGCCCTCAGTTGGGCCACTTTTGTGGCTCAAATCTGCCGTTCACTCAGTTAGCCTCATCACTGGCCAGAAAGGAAGAACAACAATCCCCTCAGTCTCTGCTGATCCACCTAGTGGTTCAGGGAACAGGTCAGAGACCTTCCCCTCTGGTGGAACCCACAGTCCAGTTCAACTCCTCCGGTATTGAGTTGGAGGGATGGAGGGAACCTGGGCCCGCCCTCTACTCCGGGTTCTAGCCCAGGGCCCTGTGGATTGCAGCTGTCTACAGTGGCTCCTGTAACAGCTGCGTGACAGCTCCAACTCACTGGCTACTTCCCCATGGCCTCCTCGCAACACCTTCTTTAGTCTCACCACAGGACCTTCCTCCTGATGTCTGATAATGCTTGTACTTCTCAGTCTTCCAGTAGTATGCCTTCTCACTCTCAGCTTCTTGTTCCTCTTGCTCCCAGCTCCTCGCACGCACACCACAAACTGAAGTGAGTTCCTTTTTAAAACCCAGGTGCCCTGATTAGCCTGCCCTAATGGATTCTAGCAGCTTCTTGATTGGCTGCAGGTGTTCTAATCAGCCTGTCTGCCTTAATTGTTTCCAGAAAGTTCCTGATTGTTCTGGACCCTTCCCTGTTAAGGAGCCGGAATCGTTCTTCACTCGCTCCTGAGCTATTTGCTTTCCTTTCTTTCCTAAAGCCCCCCGGCCCGGATTTTTCACACTTTTCCTTTTGCTTAGTTTCCCCCCTCGCGTTTGGGCCGGACGCTTTGTTTTTTTGGTTTCGTTTTTTTTCGTTCTTTTGAGCTGCGTCAGTGTGCTGGCCGGTCGCCAGCACCCCCCCCCCCCGATGCCTGCTTTTGGACTTTGCTCCTTGCTTACTTGAAACCCCCGGAGGAGGGGGGGAGGACTGCCAACCTGCTGTCCGGAGAGGGGAGTGGACCCCCCCAGACCCAGCTGTTTTGCTTTTTGCCTGGACTTTTTCCGAGAGCCTTGGGACAGAGCCAACAGCTGTAGCAGACGCCAGAGGCCGGAGAACTCCCGGGCAGCTATGAATCATCGTGGAGAGAGGCCGTAAGACTGAGGGATTTCTTTTGAATTTCTACCCTCGGGGGGGGGGGAGTTGACTGCATTTCAGCTGCGCCTGCGGCGGCACAGGGGTGTAGCAGGGAGCTACCCCCAGATCCATCGGTGCCCCCAACCCCCCCACCACTATTACAACTATCACGGCCCCCGCTGCTTCGTCCCTGCTGGCAATCTGCCATCTGCCTTCGGATCCAGCTGTTTGCTTTGGACTTCGCCTTTTGGCCCAGGCATAATAACCAACCAAGCGAGACTCTTTGGACACTTGTGGTGGGTTGTCCTCCCCCCCCCCCCCCGGATTGTTTACCCCATAGCCTACCCCTATTACCGGACCCCGATTTTTGCCCCCCCCCCCTCCCAGTGTCTCCCTGTCTCTCCCTGCTCACAATGGCAGAGAAGGAGGGACGCAAGGCCCCTCCACCGAAATTGGTTGCCCCTTCCCCATCTACCCTCCTGCCCACCCCTCAAGATTTCCCCACCGCCTCCATTGTTAGAACCCCTGCCACCGCCCCCGCTGGGGCATCGGCAGTGGGAGGCACCGGGGCGATTACTACTGCTGCTCTGGTTCCTGCCCCATTAGATTCTAGGAACCCCCCCCCAGTTAGACGGAAAAATCGAAGCGGGCCAAAAGGGAAGGGCCCTGCTAATGCCGCTGGACCCTCCGTGGCAGAGGCCGCCCCCACCACAGTGGCCTCGTCATCGATCGCGGCACCCCTCCCAGCTGTTCCCTCCACCAGCTCTGCGACCATCCCTCCCCCGGCCCCCAGGACGTATGCCCGGGTGGCGACAGGCCCCCCCTCACCTGCCGCCTCCTCATCTCGCCCTCCCACTGCCTCCGCTGCCATTACTAGTGGTCGGGGCCCTCTTCCCGCCCTGACCAGGAAGCACGGTGTCCGTTGCCTCCTAGTACCCGCCTCGCCCCACGTGGAGGCATACGTGCAGGCGTTGGCGAAAGTGGTAGGACCCATGGCCATTGTGGCGGCCTCCAAGATGTATGGGAAGGTCGTTCTCTTTCTGGCCTCGGAGACTGCCGCCCAGGAGGCGGTGGAGAAGGGCCTAGTGGTGGGGGGGGTGTTTCTCCCCCTAGAACCGCTAGAAGATCTGGGCGTTCGCTTCGTCCTCACCTCCGTTCCTCCCTTTTTACCTAATGTTGCCCTGTTACCTGCTCTTTCTGCCCTGGGGAAGCTTGTTTCTGTTATTAGCCCTCTCCCGTTAGGCTGCAAGGACCCCGCCCTCCGTCACGTCCTATCGTTCCGCCGGCAAGTGCAGATTTTACTGCCGGCGGGGGTGCGTGACGGAGAGGCGCTCGAGGGGTCCTTCCTAGTTTCCTACCAGGGAGCCCGCTATAGGGTCTTTTATTCCACCGGAGAGGCCCGGTGCTACCTCTGCCGCTCGGCAGGGCATGTCCGCAGGGACTGCCCTTTGGCCCGGGGGAGAGGGGCACCTGAGACCCCCGAGACCCGGCGGGATATCGGCCCTGTTGTTGCCGACACCCCTGGCCACCCGGCACCCGACACCACCCCCCCTCCCACCCGATCCACCGCTGCCCCCGTCCGGGCCCAAGAGGCACCCCTCCAACAACGCCCGGGCGACCACGGGAGTCCCACTCTTGCCGTAACCACCTCGGCAGAGCCTATGGAGGGGGGTGTGGCAAAGCTTTTACCGGGTGCAGGAGAGGGCTCGCCCCAAGGAGAACCCCCCGCCCCTAATGCTGCCTTACCGCTACCCCCCCAAACCCCTGAACCTCTGCCTCCGCGCCCCGCTCCGTCCCCTGCTACTCAACCCCCGGACGACGCCATGGAGGGCTGGACTGTAGTCCAGGGGAAGCGAGGCAAGCGGAGGGCTCGAGCTCCGCTGCATTCATCTGACGCGGAAGCCCCCCGGAAGACCAGGAAGGGAGGTACCGACCCTGAGCCTCCCGCCTCGGCCACGAGTGAGATCCATTCGCTGGTGTCGGGAGGTGAAGATAGACCAGCATTGGAGGGTGGAATCCCCCCTACGCGGGGGACCCTCCCCTCCGAAGCCCCGGGGGAAGCCCCTTCTAACCAGATACCACCTGAACTCCCAACGAACCCCGACGTGACCGCCGAGGCGGGCCCTAGCGGAGAGGCCCCTGGGGTGGTGGGAGTTGGCCTCTCCTCTGTGTACGCAGAGATTGAAGCCCTGGATTTGACCCCGGTCACCCAGGGAGGGGATGATTTATTGCCGGCCGGCCTCGATTTGGGCAATCTCACCCCAGGCCCCCTCTCCCCATGCCCTTTCCCCCTGACTGCCTTTCCGGGTGAGCACCCCACGGAAAGTGGTTTACCGCCTGGGGCCATGGCTGCCACGACCACCCCGGAGCCAGTACCTAGCATTCCTCGGAGCCCCCTCCCTTGCCCCTTCACCCCCGACCCTGCTCGGGAGGCGCCTTCTTTTCGCTGTGCGCCTCCTGAAGCCCAGGGCCTTACCTCTGCCCCTGCCCCCACCCCTATTCCGGTTCAGTTTCCCTCCTCCTGCAAGGCTACCGCCGCCCCTGGGGTTATTTCTTTTCCGCCTTTTGCAGATTCCCCCCAGGGAGCAGTCTTTATGTTTTCTAGTTGCGACTCCCCAGGAGTTGCACCTTTCCCCCTGCCATCCCCGTCCGCCCCAAGGCACGAGATGGAGTTAATAACCCCAGCCTGTCAGACACCCCGTCGGCGGTCCGCACCCTGCCTACCCGCCTTAGCGGACCACGAAGCTGCATCAAAAGCCCCACCAGGGACTGCTCTGGGAGTTGTAACCCTACCCCCCCATGAGCTGCAGCATGCATTACGGGAGTTCTTGAAACAATGCCGTGGTGCCCGCGATAGGGCACAGCTGGCTCTCCAGCAATGGGGGGACTTTGATCGACTCCTTCGGGCCACGAGAGCCCTTATGAGGGAGGGTAGAGGGCAAGGGAAGGGCGGTGCCGCGGCCTACGAGCGGGCCCGCAGCTTCCGGAAAGAGTTACTTACTCACGGGATGGGACACGGGTTGCTACGCGACCCGCCGGGGGCCATGAGTACCCCCACCCCTGAGAACTCCCCACCCCCCCAGCCCTCCGCATGACACCTCTCATCATTGTAACCCTGAACACCAGGGGCTGTAGGATGGCTCTCCGCAGGTCCCAGGTGCTCTCCTACCTTCGGGAGGGGAGGTACTCTGTGGTTTTCCTGCAGGAGACCCACACGGACCCAACCGCCGAGGATAGGTGGCGGCTGGAATGGGGGGACGGGGTATACTTTAGCCACTGCACGGCTTGGCAAGCTGGAGTGGCGACCCTGTTCTCCCCCACCCTGCGACCCGAGGTGCTCGGAGTCACTGAGGCCGTGCCGGGCCACTTGTTGCACCTCCGAGTTCGTTTGGAGGGGCTCGTGGTCAATTTTGTTAATATCTATGCCCCGCAAGTGAGCTCACAGCGGCCGCAATTTTACCAGCAGGTGTCCGAATTTCTCGACACCCTGGATTCACACGAGTGCCTGATCCTGGGAGGGGACTTTAACACCACCCTCGAGGAACGGGACCGCTCGGGGGCCGAGCCGAGCCCGGCCGCCGCGACCATTCTTCGAGACATAGTCGACTATCACTCCCTAGTGGACGTCTGGCGTGACCATCACCCAGATGATACTTCCACGTTTACCTTCGTTCGGGTGGAGGCCCGTCGGTCGCACCGCTCTCGGTTAGACCGTATTTATCTATCCCGTCTCCATCTTTCACAGGCCCACTCCTCCACCATTCGGCCGGCCCCTTTTTCCGACCATCATTTGGTTGCCGTCACGGTCTCCCTCCGTGCAGAGGGACCGGGGCCGGCTTACTGGCACTTTAATAACAGCCTGTTGGAGGACGAGAGCTTTGTGATGTCCTTCCGGGAGTTTTGGCTGGCCTGGCGGGAGCAGTGGCGTGCCTTTCCCTCGGTGCGGCGATGGTGGGATTTAGGGAAGGTGCGCGCCAAGCTCTTCTGCCGCAACTACACTCGGGGCACCAGCCGACGGAGAAATGCGGCGATAGAGCAGCTGGAACGGGAGGTCTTAGAGCTGGAGAGGCGCCTGGCCGCCAGCCCCGGGGACCCGTCCCTCTGCGGAGCGTGCCGGGAGAAGCGGGAGGAACTTCGAGCCCTCGAGGACCACCGGGCCCGAGGTGCCTTTGTCCGGTCCCGCATCCGCCTCCTTCAGGAGATGGATCGCGGCTCCCGCTTCTTCTACGCCCTGGAGAAAACGAGGGGGGCCAAAAAACACGTCACCTGCCTTCTAGCGGAAGACGGCACCCCCCTCACGGATCCGGAGGAGATGTGTGGGAGGGCCCGTGACTTCTACGCAAACCTTTTCTCCCCGGATCCGACCGATCCTGGCGCTTGCGGGGTGCTCTGGGAGGAACTCCCCACGGTCAGCGTGGGCGACCGAGACCGGCTAGAGCTGCCTCTCACCCTGGCCGAGTTCTCGGAAGCCCTCCGTCGCATGCCCACCAATAAATCTCCGGGCATGGACGGGCTGACCGTGGAGTTTTACCGCGCGTTCTGGGACATCCTTGGCCCAGACCTAGTCACTGTCTGGGCTGAGTCCTTGCAGGGCGGGGTCCTCCCTCTCTCGTGCAGACGAGCGGTGCTCGCCTTGCTGCCGAAGAAGGGGGACCTCCGCGACTTACGAAACTGGCGTCCCCTCTCACTCCTTAGCACGGATTATAAAATCGTAGCGAAAGCAATCTCGCTGCGGCTAGGGTCCGTGATGGCGGACGTGATTCACCCAGACCAGACCTATACTGTCCCGGGTCGCAGCATTTTTGACAACCTCTTTTTAGTCCGAGACCTTTTGGAACTCGGGCGGAGAGACGGTCTGTCGTTCGCCCTCCTGTCTCTCGATCAGGAGAAGGCGTTCGATAGGGTAGATCATGGGTACCTCCTGAGCACCCTGCGAGCGTTTGGATTCGGACCTCAGTTTGTGAGTTTTCTCCGGGTGCTGTACGCCTCCGCGGAGTGTCTGGTTAGGCTCAACTGGACCCTGACCGAACCGGTCAGCTTCGGGCGAGGGGTGCGGCAGGGGTGTCCCCTCTCAGGCCAGCTGTACGCTCTGGCGATCGAGCCTTTCCTCTGTCTCCTCCGCAGGAGGTTGATGGGGTTGGTGCTGCGGGAGCCAGAGCTGCGGCTGGTCCTGTCGGCGTACGCCGATGACGTCCTCCTCGTGGTCCAGGACCCGGGCGACTTGGCGTGAGTGGAGGCATGCCAAGCCATCTTTTCGGCAGCCTCCTCCGCCCGAGTCAACTGGGTCAAGAGCTCTGGCTTGGCGGTGGGGGGCTGGCGGCAGGTAAGCCCCCTCCCGCCCGCGCTTCAGACCATCCGGTGGAGTGCCGGCCCTCTGCTCTATCTCGGCGTTTACCTTTCTGCCACGCACCCTTCTCCGCCGGAGAACTGGCAAAATTTGGAAGGCGGCGTGATTGAGCGGATCAGGAAATGGACGAGGCTACTCCGATGTCTCTCCCTTCGGGGGAGAGCACTGGTGCTTAACCAACTAGTCCTGTCCACGCTCTGGTACCGGCTCAACACCCTAGCCCCGGCCCCGGGTTTCCTGTCCCACCTCCGGAGATTGATTCTGGAGTTCTTTTGGTCAGGATTGCACTGGGCCCCTGTCGGGGTTCTCCACTTGCCCCTGAAGGAAGGAGGGCAGGGCCTGAAGTGTCTGTACACTCAGGTCCGCGTTTTCCGCCTCCAGGCCCTGCAGAGGCTCCTTTATAGTGCAGGTAGTTCGCCGTGGAGCATATTGGCGCATGCCTTTTTACGCCGCTTCCATGGGCTCCGCTATGACCGACAGCTCTTTTATCTTTGTCCGAGAGGTTTTCCGCGAGACCTCTCCGGGCTGCCGGATTTCTACCAGGACCTCCTCCGGGCCTGGAAACTGTTTTCAACGACCAGGCCCGTGGCGGCCATCGTGGGGGCAGATCTCCTCACGGAGCCCCTGCTACACAACCCCCAACTTTGTGTGCAGGCGGCGGAGTCCCGCACGGTGCGCCAGAGGTTGGTCCTGGCGGGAGTTACGAGGGTCGGGGACCTCCTGGACTACGACCGGGGGGACTGGCTGGATCCCCTGACGCTCGCTCGACGCATGGGGCTCTCCAGCCTTCGCACCCCCCGGCGCGTGCTTCGGGAGGTGGAGGCCGCTCTGACCCCCGCCGCTCGGGCTTATGTTAGCCGAGCCTTGTGCGAGGGCGCGCCCCGCCCATCCCTTACCCCAGGCCCGCCGGACCTTTCCATCGGGCCCCTACTCTGTCGATCCCAACACACCCCTCATCCTTTCACTGCGAGCCGGCTGCATGAACTGCAACCGGTCGGTTTTCAAGTTGCATCACGGAAATATCTATATACACTCACGCTCCATACCCTTCATGCCCGCACCCTGGTGTCCCGCCCCGATACAAAGTGGCGAGATCTCTTACCACCTTTGGAGGGTGAGCAACCTCGGTGGGCCAGCCTGTACTCCACCTTGGTCCCGAGGCCCGTCGGGGACATCAGTTGGCGGCTCCTTCACGGGGCTGTGAGCACGGGCGTGTTTTTGACACGTTTTACCTCCCTTCCGGAGACTTGCCCTTTTTGCAACGTGAGGGAAACCCTGGCGCACGTCTATTTAGAGTGTGCCAGATTGCAGCCTCTTTTTCGGCTCCTCACAAATATTCTTTTGCGCTTTTGGCTTCATTTTTCTCCCCACCTCTTTATTTATACACTCCCCATCCGTGGCCCCACCAAGTCGCGGGATCTCCTGGTTAGCCTCCTCCTAGCCTTGGCTAAAACAGCCATTTATAAGACCAGAGAGCGGAGGTTGGCTCATGAAGCGTCCTGCGATTGTGAGGCCGTTTTCCGACTCTCAGTACATTCACGTATCCGGGCGGAGTTCCTCTGGGCAGCGTCCACCGACTCCCTTGACACCTTCGAGGAGCGGTGGGCGCTGTCCGGGGTTCTCTGCTCGGTGACCCCGTCCGGTTCCCTCCGTCTGACCCTCTGATTGAGGGAAAGAGCGAGAGCCGCCAGTCACAGCCGTTAGTTGCTGTGAATACCATCATTACTGTTTTCTAGGAGGGGTCCTATAATACATGGGTGTACCCCCCTCCCTCCCAACCACCCACCCCGCAGCCGTGCCCATCTTGTCGGGCACTCTCAGGAGAGGGAGGGTCGGTGACCCTGGGCGCGGCACTAGGTAACTCGAGAGGGTGGAAGACCACGAGTGTCGAGGAAGCCCCCCCGCTCTAGGCCACCAGGTAACTCAGGAGGGTGGAAGACCACGAGTGTCGAGGAAGCCCCCCCGCTCTGGGCCTGGGCTAACCTGAACACCTCTCCCTCCTGAAAGCTGTTGTGTTATACCTTTTGATTGCGTTGTTTTGTTGCTAAGTTTTTTTTTTATCCCTTTGTATTCTTTGTAACTGTTACAAATAAATTTCCTTTCTGTTTCAAAAAAAAAAAAAAAAAACCTTCCCTGTTACCTTACCCAGGGAAAAAGGACCTACTTAACCTGGGGCTAATATATCTGCCTTCTATCACTTTCCTGTAGCCATCTGGCCCAACCCTGTCACAAGACGGATTCTCCACTATCAAGCAAAGCATGTTTATGGATGTCTCCTATAACTGATAATACGTTGTGGCATTCCCACTCATCCAAGGTGAAGTGGGTAAGAATCCTGCATGAGTGGGAGGAGGCTCAGTATCCCTACTGAGGGACGGATGAAGCAGTTCCAGCCAGCAGACTGCTCCCTGTTCCCTAGGACACCTCTTGGAGCCTCCACACCACCTCCTCCAGTTCCTCATTGCACCTCTCTTCCTCATAAAAGGGGATCCATGGGTGCTCACAACCACCTCCTTTCTCTCTGCCACACACTCTACCGTACCCAGGGGTTTCTGTACTACCCTTGGAATTGCATTCCTGGCCACTTTCAATCCTGTATGCTTCAGCCTCATCCACAGGGTCTTTGTGCTTTTCACCATGTCCTGGGGGGTAAAAATATTTTGCTTTTTCAACCTGAACATTAGTTCAGCCCCTCTCAAATACCATTTTAACTGCCTCTCTAACCTCTGGAAGTGGCCCATCGATAACAAGTTGTGGGTAGTCTGAATCATCACAAAATGGATTATTCATGACCAGAGAACAAGCAAAAAAAAAGTCGCTCTTCGTGTTTGGCAGGGGGCTCCTTAGGTTTCTGCTTAACAGCAACAACGGTGGTGATTGCTGCATCAGACCAGAATAAAACTCGGATAAGCTCTGCACACAACAACTGCCACTATATCCAGCCTCTCTAGCCCTGTGGAATACGTAGCCAAACCCCAGAGCCAACTCCCTTTTGTAAAATCCTCTCCTATCCCTCTAGTCAGATCACAAAATTCAACCTGCTCTCTAGTTTTCAGAAGCCACTTCAACACTTCCTCCGTGCTTCTGGAGCAAGGGGCTATTTCTTGCAGTATGGCTATCTCCTCTGGTAAAAGGTTTTTAACCTTCACCTCTAAACAGGTACCACCCTGATTGTTTTGGACTGTGGACATGATTATAGGCTCCACTGGAACAGGCACCATAAGAGCAGCTTTAGAGTCCAGATTGCTCAAGGAAGGAAAAAGTGGATTATGAGGAGGTGGAGCCTCCTTAGACAATACAACACTGTGCTCATTAATGCTTCCTTCTTCCAAAAGTTTCACTGTCTGATTAAAAGCCCCTGTCAGTTCTGTATTCTCCAATTGCACTGCTTCTAGCTGTGGTTGCAGAACATCATTCTGCTCCTTAAGAGACTCACATTCTTGAGCGTTCTCAGTCAAAGTTCGTAGCTCAGTGACCTTGTCTATCAGTTCTTGTGTCTCACCCTTCTGCATTTCTTTAACTTGAGTTTTTATTTTCTGAATTCCAGTTTCAGTGCTCCATTTTGTTTCTCAAAAGCTCTAGTGGTCGCTATCTCACCCTGAACTGTGTCTTTTACCCTTTTCTCAGCAACCTTTTTGTTGCTGAAAAAGTTGCTTTCAAGCACATTAGCCCCCACTTCAAGCAGATTCTGTCTTGTAAGGGTGTCCATCTCCTTAAGGGGACCCCCACCATGTCTTGTCTACATATCTCTCCAGCGACTCCGCTGTCCCTTAAAAATGCCTTAAACCCCTCAATAGCCTTAGGTCGCAGTCCCTGGGATATTGGCTGTTAGCCCAATTTACAAACTGCGTAGCTCACCAGAACGTTGGAATGAGATTCACTTTCTCAGCAGAGGGGTATAACAAATCTTTATTAAGGCAAAACACTCAGCACATGGTGGTCAGTTACTTACAAGTGGGAAGCTCATCAGGACAATTTCATCAGTCACCTCCAGCACTGGAGAATACAACTTCAACCTTGCTGTATTACACAAACTTATGTATAACTTTTTGTTATCTTTTCTTATACATACATCATAGTCTTTCATTTCCACGTTAACTCTCCTCCCCTGTCAGTACAGGTTTAGTGTTAGTTCAAATGAGTCTTTTCTAGCTTTTTAGTTTATCTTTTTGTTTTCTCACAGACATGATTACTCTGCAATTTCTTACACATGCACAGTTCTACTTATGCTTACGCTGTTAAATTTTATCAGACCAGACTCTTAAAATTCACAGAAGGCTTCTGTCAGGCTTAAATATGTATTCACCCTCAATAGTCTGTTCTGTAACTGTTAGAGTGGGCACCTCTTTAATCTGTTTTGTAGCAGATTGCTCTAACTTGAGTCTGTCTGCAGTGTGCACTGGACAGGTTTTCCAAAGGAATCTGAAAAATAAAGTAAGTTCTTTCATTTTGCAGTTCAACTTGGCAATCAAAGATATACCAGAGGTAACTCATGAAGCAAAGAAAGCCCTGGCAGGACAGCTACCTGCTGTTGGACGGTCAATGTGTGTAGAGATCTCTCTCAAAACCTCTGAGGTAAGAACCCAGTCAAGATACATCACCATTTGCTGACTTGCCCCTTAAATTACCTGCCTAAGCTCTTATTCTCTTGCCCAAGGCCATGTAAAAATCTCTCTAGACCTGCAGTGTGCTAGTATGCCACTGAAAATGAACATATTTTACAACTAAAGGGAAATCTCACTGCAAATTGGTGAGGCCAAACGCTTAGTGGGAGAGCTGCAAAATCAGCTTATTAGCTCACCTTGGGAGCTAAGCCATTCTGATGTAAGCATGTCCTGAGTACAGCCTCCATCCTACTTTTTATGGGGCTCCCTTGTCCCACAGTAAGATATCTTTGGGTCCTGTCCTTGTTAGCACATGAATATAATGAGGAAATAATGACCATCTGTTTACAAAGAATCAAGAGTCAGGAAAAATACATTCCCTTAGAACAATGGTTCTAAACCTATTTACCATTGTGGGCCACATCCAATACTACTTGTATGGCCCTGAGGATGTTACATGGGCCGCAGCTCTGTGCTGATTGGGCCACAGGCTGAGAACCACTGCCTTAGAGCTACATTGCTGTAACTGATTCTTAATGAAATGTGAAAGAGCTTGTTTGTTTTAAATGAGCTATGTTCCTGATCCTTTCTCTGATGCAGGGAGATTCCATGGAGCTGGAAATCTGGTGTCTAGAAATGAATGAAAAGTAAGTGTGTGTTCCTCAATTTTTGTTTTTTTTGTTTTTTTTTTAATCAAATGAGCAAGTTTTTCCTGGCTGACTGAATGATTGAGCACACAGGGGACCTCACCTGAAACTGGAAAAGCTATGGGGAAGAGCTTAACAGCATTCCAAGATGTTGCCAAGGGCAGATCAGAAGGTGTTCCAGAGAGGTTCATATGAGGGGCCTTTAACCAGCAATTGGAGCTGTCATGCTCTGCTTCAATGTCCTGTGCTGTCTGGCATGCACCCTGACATGTACATCACAATGAGCAGCAGCCTAGTGGGAATGGAGAGACCATGGAGAAGGAGAAAAAAGACAAAATATTCTCTTCTCAAGTGCAGCGAGAGTTGTAATAAGCCCTTCAGGATCCCAGTATTATGTACCCGACACTGATTCTCAAGATGTGTGTGTAAAGGAATTTGGAGGCAAAGTTGGCATTAAGTCCTGCTTTTGTACTTTCCATCAGTTAAGTTAAAGGGAAACACTGTCATCTGCTTTTTCATAGCTCTTGCTTTTTGTATTCTTTGTTTCTCCCACCCTCTCCAAAACTGAGAAGTAACAAGGGAATGTAAGATTTGCCATATTAGATCATTGGTCTTTCAAGTCAGACATACCACTCGTGATGTTTCAGAGACAAGCCCCTCCCCCATGCACAATGCCCCTCTCCTGCTGCTTACTGTTCGTCAGAGAAGAGGATTAGAAATTAATTCTTTCTTGGTCCCTTGTGGCAATCAGTGTGTGCTGTCAAGCATGAAATTCAATTACCCAGGAACTACAAATGTTAATTATGCTAAAGTTACCCCTCTCTAGTACAAGGCCCTATACCTTCTGCAGCAGTGAGTTCTACAGAATCACTATTTACTGTTTGTCCTGGACTGGAATAGGAGTCTTGGCCTGCTAGCCCAGATACAGATTACCATCCTGATGCTTTATTTCAGGTCTGTCTTTCACTCTTAAGCAAGTATTAGATTACTGGCCCAACTCCCTTTTGGTGTAAATTTGCATTGCTTGGCTGGAAACATTGGTCTAACTGCTTCTATGTGCTCTCTAGGTGTGACAAAGAAATCAAAGTTTCGTACACTGTGTACAATAGGCTGTCTCTGCTGCTGAAGTCCTTGCTTGCTATAACCAGGGTGACTCCAGCCTACAGACTTTCCAGGAAACAGGGCCATGAATACGTAATACTGTACAGGTAATGTAGACTGATATTCTGTGTCTGAACTGAAACAGTAGGAGACTTTTAGGCACACACAATCCAGCTACTCAATTGGAATTTGGCTAGAAAAACCAAAGCCAATATCTGAAACTTATGCAAAAATTGCCAGAAGATAGATAGATCCCTAATGATCAGGACTTCAGTGTTCTACCTGATTTGTAGCACAGCGCCTCCAGCTGCAGCTCGCCAACCCACCCTGGGATGCTGGAGAACAGATTTAAAAATGTGTGTAAATGTATATGTGACTTATGCACACACTAATTGTACATGCACTTGAACAGTTAATTGCGTAACTGGTCATTCTGGCAAACAATTACCAAAGACCTATATAGAATCACAATAAATGCATGCACAAATTGGACACTCAAGTACATTCATGCAGAACACAATTTAAAAAGCTAGTTCTGGAAGAAGGTCATTTCTTAAATCCTCACTGCCACTTCCCGCCACTCCTAGGATTTTCCTGTGGGTCTCCTACCCAAATACTAATCAGGCTTAGCCCTACTTAGCTTGTGAGATTTGATGGGCTCACAACTTGAGGTAGGATGGTTGCTGGCCTAATCCCGTTCTTTTTGACCTCAGGAAGTGGTTGTATAGAGCATTGGGGTGGTGAGTTGAAGCTACTGCAAAGTCACAGGTTTGTTACCATGATTGGCACAGAAGTTGTGAGGTTTAACAAAATTCTCATCTTTTCTCTGTTCTTGCCCACATTGCTTGTTTCTTTAATGTGCAGGTAACAGAGTTCAACGGGATTCACTCACCATTGAGGTTGCCTCCTTGTGGCTGGGTCTGGGGATAAACTCTAGTCTGGTCTATTGCCCCCTTCTGCCACTTGCTCGCCCTGTGGTCCTTTTCACTCTCCAGCACTCAGGGTGCTCTCTCTTCATGACTCAGCCATCTGGCCAGATCACTATATAGTTTTTTCCCTTCTGGTGTATCAGTATCTCGCTAGACCAACTGTCCAGATGCCACCTTCACCAGTCCTGTGCCACTTCCCAGTGGCTGGTAGGGGAACTTGAGCCTGCCTGCTACTCTAGGTTTCAGCCCAAGGACCCTATAATCAGCAGCCAAGGTCTAAGCAGTCTCAACCCTCACTGCTCTTTCCCTGGGCTTCTTCCTACTCTGCCTTCCACAGGCTTTTTTGCCTACAACTCCTGTGGGTAAATCCCTTCCACCAGGGACAGGATGGGATCCCAGGGCTTTTTCTTCCTCATAGGTTTCCTCCTACCCACTTCTCTGTGCCCAGAGAACAACTGAAAGACTCTCTCCCTGCAACCCCCTTCTTTGTCATAGGTTTTTTTTGTTTGTTTTTTGGTTTTTTTGAGGCACAGCAGTGTCATCCCACAAGGCTATGACCGCCACTTTCTCCATTCATTTTAGCCATTTTTTTTATCCCTCCCTCCCCACCCAATCATTCCATTTCCGTTCAGGGAAATTTTTTTGATTCCAAGCCAGCTACATTTTTTTATGAAGAAACTTACTTTCTGTAGACTATTGCCCAGAATGCCATAGAACATGTTTCTTTGGTTTTGTGCATATTATTCAGCCCATCTTTGTCTTTTTAATCAGGTTAACTTATTATTTAACGCACAGTGACCTGCTAACACTCTCTAAAAATGACTACTTCACATTATGATAATTGTGGCATATAGTATTATCTCCAATTTTTTGAGTATGTCATAAAACCTTTGTCCCTTTGTTTCCTTGACCCATAGTTTTTGCCATTCCTTTGCAAGCTTATTCATGATCACACTTTTAAATTCTCCTCTACTTAAGGGTATCTTAATATCCACCTCCACATGGTATTTTTGTCAGCCATTTCATATCCTTTTGTCAGCCATCTGATTTCCAGGTATTCTGATGTGCATAAGAATCCATGCTATTGTTACACAGACACCTGCTTGCATTGTTTCCATAGTTAGAAACGTTATTTCACTTGTCATTTCTACTTTCCAAAGTCCCTGTTCTGATTGTCATAATGCCTGACAAGGAGTCAGATAAAATTGCAGCTGTAGCTGGTCACGCATCTCCTACCCAGCTCAGTACCAACATTATGCCCATTAGTTTAGCTTTCAGAATGGTCCCATAATTTGATGACATTTTAGATTTGTGGATTCCAAGACTAGGAGCACAGAAGGCTGTTTCCACTCTACCCATGCTGTCATCTTTTGATCTGTCTGCATAGATTTGGCAAAGCTGGCCTCATTTTTTCTAAATAAATTCAGAAATTTGATTAGTCCTAATGTGTGAATTTTTTTCTTCTCTTGGTTTGGTTTTTTACATACAATTCCAAATCCACAAATGGGGAATAACTGCAGCTGTAATTTGATTTCCCATGATTAAAAAATTCTAGTTCTCTCAATATTTCTTTTTTACATATCTCCTTTTCCCATTTTTACTCTGATTAGTATGAGGAAATGTGTGGCAATCCATATAATTTTGTCTACTTGGCTCCCGGCAATCCTCATACTTCTATTTTCATGATTCCCTTTTACCTTTGTGCAAAAGGTTAGATCTAATAGTTTCATCCTTGGATTGATAGGTCCCTCTTCAGTGGCTAGTTGCAGCACACATTACTGAGGTAAACACTGCACCACATGCCAGTCGCAGAGCTTGGGCCTGGAGCAGTTCTAGGTGTCTAAGAGTTGTTTTTGAGGCTGAACCAAAAGCTTGGCATCCATTGTCTAAAACTGGTCTTATCAATGCTTCACTATACATTATCAATACCTTCTTATCTGCACCCCATTTGTTTCCAGCTACGCCTTTAAGTAAGTTCATCCTACTTGTACATTTTCGTGTGGTGTTATCTATGTGACCTTTCCAAGTTAACATTTTATCAAGCACTATTCCTAGGAACAAAACTTTTGTTCTGAATTTTTTCACCATAAAGAAATAAGTCCCAGTCTTCCTTAATTTTCTTCCCAATTAAAAACATTTCCTTAGTTTTTGCACGTGAGAATTTAAATCTCCAATAATTTCTGCACTTGGAAATTCTCTGGAGTGCCTCATTTTTCTTTTCCACAGCTATTTCAAGTCTTTTATGCTTAGTTCATATAGCACAGTCGTCTGTGAAAAGGGAAATACTTATTCCCATCTGCACACTTTCCAGGAGGTCACTTATCATAATGGAAAAAAAGAAGGGCTAACAATACTCCTTGTGGAGTTGCATTTGTAAGCTTGTAGGTTTTGGTTAAAGCTGTTCCCACTTTGACTTTTGTAGTTCTGTCCCTTAAAAAGTGCTTTGTCCACCAACATGTCCTCTTTTGTTAATTCCAATTTTGGTTATTTTTATATAGGAGGCCTTCCCTTCATAGCATATCATATGCTTTTTCGATGTCCAAGAAGTCCTCAGTTCTTTCGATGTCCATAGAGTTCTTAGTCCTTATGCTTTTTTGTACCTCCAGTTCTAGTCTCACTATATGATCAGTTGTACATCTTCCTTTGCTGAAACCACTTTGTATCTCAGTTATAATACTTAGTTTATAAATATTTTCTTCAAGTATTCCACAAGCCTTAAATTTATCATTTTTTTTCCTTGATTTTTCCCACTCATGGTATGAGGGCAGTGGGCCCATAAGGATCAGGTTTTGTATGATCCTTGCCTGGTTTCTTAACTGGTATTACCAATGTTTGTTTCTATGCTATTGGCCCCAGTCCTTTTTCCCATATATCATTCTATAACCACAATAGAATCTTTAA
The DNA here is from genome assembly GCF_965140295.1 of Lepidochelys olivacea. Taxonomy (NCBI): domain Eukaryota; kingdom Metazoa; phylum Chordata; order Testudines; family Cheloniidae; genus Lepidochelys; species Lepidochelys olivacea. The sequence continues at coordinate 56,158,449 of NC_140416.1, forward strand.
ACTCCCTTCTGACCAGTACTGGAGCATTTCATTATATATATTATCTTTACCTGGAGCTGTAGTTTTCCTTTTTCTAATGGCTGCAATAAGCTCCTGCATTTTAAAATGTTTGTTTAGCACACCATTAGTATATTCTCTCCAGCCATTTAATTGGTCACCGTTTTTCTCAGTACATCTTTTTCTTCTCACAAAACTCATTGCTTTAATTCATATCACTACTGACCTTTTGGAAGTCTTTTGCTAAAATGGCTGCCTTTCCTAAGTTGGAGACCTCAATATCATTGTTTCCAATAAGATCAGGTATAGGTTTACTTTTACTTTGAATTCCATGCACTCAATTTGCTTATATATTTCTGAAAGCTGAGAATCTTTGTATGATTTCCTATAGAAATTTTTCCAATTTTTTGTCTTTTTGATAATCCTTTGCGCTACTACCTTACATCTTTTATAATTCATTAAGTCTTTACTGTTCATTGTGTGTTTTGCTTGCTTGTCTGCCTTATTTCTTTCCTTGATTGCTAATTTGCAATCTTCATTATACCAGGGAATGGGATTTCTGAGTTGTAGGCAATTTCATGTTTTGTAGATGGCCAGATTAGTTGCTGCTGTAATTCCTTTTATTATGTTATAGAATTCTCCCAAGTTGTCACTTGCACAGTTACTACATAAATATTCATCACATTTATATCTTAAAAAGGCCCCAGTTAGCTTTTTGAAAATTTCAGCTTGGAGCTCTGTGTTTTTCTACATTTCTTTGGCTTTGGTACTCAATCAGCATAGGGAAGTGATCACTTCCTATTCTGTCATCTTTATGAATTTCCCAGTTGCATTTACTATGTATTATTTGCTGTGGTTCCCAAATCCAAAACTGAAAAAGATCCATCCATTAAATTAAATTTAGTAGGTGTTCCTATATTCAATATTACCAGGTTATGCATATCAAATTGTTCTAAGCATTTACCATTTAGATCAATTTTCTTATCTCCGCATAGCTCAGTATGACTATCAAAGTCTCTGCAAATTATGACTGTTTGTTTGACTGTTTTTTCTAATTCTAAAATAGTTTATTTGGATTACAGTAGAAACTTAGAGTTATGGATACCTTGGGAATGGAGTTTGTTCGTAACTGAAATGTTTGTAACTCTGAACAAAGTGCCGTTTAGGCTCCAGATCCAGTAGCTGACACACAAAGCCAGGACTCAGCAGCAGCTGAGCAACCTAGTCAGCCCTGGCATGAGTTTGCACCTTGTCCCATTGGGGGTTTGAGAGAGAGCTGCGCAGACCCCAGCAATGCTCCTGCTCTGCTGTCTCCCGTGGGTAGGGTGGGGACCAGTAGCCCAGATGTGCTTATCTTTAAGATGCAATACAGGCACAGTACAGTACTTGGCTTTTTTTGTGTTTTTGTTTTTAAATTCTCTGCTGTTACATGATTGGTTACTTCCGGTTTCACATGGTGTCCGGTTGACCAGTCAGTCTGTAACTCTGGTGCTCATATTTTTGAGGTTCTACTGTATAAACACTATAAATCTGTATTTAATGGTTTCTGTTCTGCATGGGAATCTCAGTAGCATTATATTCAAACCTTAGTTTCTGCATATCCGTTTTAATGTAACTAAGTCCCTCTTTTATAGCCTCTTAATCTCTCCAGGGTATATCATATCCTGGTAAATTTGAACATAAGCTTACTTATTACCCATATTTCTTGCACACATGTTACATCAGGCTTTTTTCCCATTTCAAAGATGGCTTTCTTAAATTCTTGTCCATGTGCATTCCAACTAAGGATCATTAAAACCAGGTTGTTTAGGTTGTATTATTGCCTTAATTTAAAAATCACATGAATGCAGTCAATCAAGAGGTTGTTTATCTTTAGATATTTTTCTACTGCTTTTGCTATGACTTTAATCTTTTCAGCTCCCCCCCCCCCACCCATCAGCAAGATGCAGTTAATTACTTCTGTAATTAATGTTATAAACTTCCCTTTACCTACAAGCAATACACAATCTCCCATAACTCTCTCAGGGTATGTCTACACTACGAAATTAGGTCGAATTTATAGAAGTCGGTTTTTTAGAAACCGTTTTTACATAGTCGATTGTGTGTGTCCCCACACAAAATGCTCTAAGTGCATTAACTCAGCAGAGTGCTTCCACAGTACTGAGGCTAGCGTCGACTTCCAGAGTGTTGCACTTGTGATTAGCCATCCCACAGTTCCCAGAGTCTCCACAGCCCATTGGAATTCTGGGTTGAGATGCCAATGCCTAATGGGGCAAAAACATTGTCCAGCATTATCCAGCAGTATATGCAGCACCAGAACCTGCCAAAGCGAAACCAGGCGAGTAGGCGACGTCAGCGCAGGGACAAGAGTGATGAGGACACGGACACAGACTTCTCTGAAAGCATGGGCCCTGGCAATGTGGGCATCATGGTGCTAATGGGGCAGGTTCATGCCGTGGAATGCTGATTCTGGGCCCGGGAAACAAGCACAGACTGGTGGGACCGCACAGTGTTGCAGGTTTGGGACGATTCCCAGTGGCTGCGAAACTTTTGCATGCGTAAGGGCACTTACATGGAACTTTGTGACTTGCTTTCCCCTGCCCTGAAGTGCATGAATACCAAGATGAGAGCAGCCCTCACAGTTGAGAAGCGAGTGGCAATAGCCCTGTGGGAGCTTGCAATGCCAGACATCTACCAGTCAGTTGGGAATCAATTTGGAGTGGGCAAATCTACTGTGGGGGCTGCTGTGATGCAAGTAGCCAACGCAATCAAAGATCTGCTGATATCAAGGGTAGTGACCCTGGGAAATGTGCAGGTCACAGTGGATGGCTTTGCTGCAATGGGATTCCCTCACTGTGGTGGGGCCATAGACAGAACCCATAGCCTTATCTTGGCACCGGAGCACCAAGCTGGCGAGTACATAAACCACAAGGGGTACTTTTCAATAGTGCTACAAGCACAGGTGGATCACAAGGGACGTTTCACCAACATCAACGTGGGATGGCTGGGAAAGGTACATGACGCTTGCATCCTCAGGAACTCTGGTCTGTTTCAAAAGCTGCAGGAAGGGACTTTCTTCCCAGACCAGAAAATAACCGTTGGGGATGTTGAAATGCCTATAGTTATCCTTGGGGACCCAGCCTACCCCTTAATGCCATGGCTCATGAAGCCACACACAGGCAGCCTGGACAGTAGTCAGGAGCTGTTCAGCTACAGGCTGAGCAAGTGTGGAATGGTGGTAGAATGTGCATTTGGACGTTTAAAAGCGCACTGGCGCAGTTTACTGACTCGGTTAGACCTCAGCAAAACCAATATTCCCACTGTTATTACTGCTTACTGTGCGCTCCACAATCTCTGTGAGAGTAAGGGGGAGATGTTTATGGCGGGGTGGGAGGTTGAGGCAAATCGCCTGGCTGCTGGTTACACGCAGCCAGACACCAGGGCGGTTAGAAGAGCACAGGAGGGTGTGGTGAGCGTCAGAGAAGCTTTGAAAACCAGTTTCATGACTGGCCAGGCTACAATGTGAAAGTTCTGTTTGTTTCTCCTTGATAAACCCCTCCCCACCTTAGTTCACTCTACTTCCCTGTAAGCTTCACATTCATGCATTCTGTATTAATTCGTCACACAAATAGGGGGATAACTGACAAGGTAGCCCAGGAGGGGTGGTGGAGGAGGGAAGCACTGGGTGGGGTGGTGGAGGAGGGAAGGACAAGGCCACACAGCACTTTAAAACTTATTGAATGCCAGCTTTCTGTTGCTTGGGCAATCCTCTGGAGTGGAGTAGCTGGGTGGCCGAAGGCCCCCCCCACCGCATTCTTGGGAGTCTGGGTGAGGAGGTATGGAACTTGGGGAGGAGGGCGGTTGGTTACACAGGGGCTGTAGCGGTGGTCTGTGCTCCTGCTGCCTTTTCTGCAGCTCAACCATATGCTGGAGCATATTAGTTTGATCCTCCAGCAGTCTCAGCATTGAATCCTGTCTCCTCTCATCATGCTGCCGCCACCTCTCCTCTTTAGCCCGCCACTACTCTCTTCAGCCCGCCACCTCTCCTCGCGTTCATTTTGTGCTTTCCTGCACTCTGACATTGTCTGCCTCCGTGCATTCGTCTGTGCTCTGTCAGTGTGGGAGGACAGCATGAGGTCAGAGAACATTTCATCACGAGTGTGTTTTTTTCGCCTTCTAATCTTCGCTAGCCTCCGGGAAGGAGAAGATCCTGTGATCCTTGAAACACATGCATGCAGCTGGTGGAGAGAAAAAAAAGGGACAGTGATAGTTAAAAAGACACATTTTATAGAGCAATGGGTACACTCTTTCACAGTAAACCTTGCTGTTAACATAGCACATGTGCTTTCGTTCCAAGGTCGCATTTTGCCTCCCCCCACCGCGTGGCTAACTGCGGGGAACATTTTGTTCAGCCACAGGCAAACAGCCCAGCAGGAACGGGCACCTCTGAATGTCCCCTTAAGAAAAGCACCCTATTTCAACCAGGTGACCATGAATGATATCACTCTGCTGAGGATAACAGAGATAAAGAACGGATGTTGTTTGAACGCCAGCAAACATACGCTGCAATGCTTTGTTCTGCAATGATTCCCGACCATGTGCTACTGGACTGGCGTGGTAAAGTGTCCTACCATGGTGGAAGGAATAAGGCTGCCCTCCCCAGAAACCTTTTGCAAAGGCTTTGGGAGTACATCCAGGAGAGCTTTATGGAGATGTCCCTGGAGGATTTCCGCTCCATCCCCAGATACATTAACAGACTTTTCCAGTACCTGTACTGGCCGCGAATGCAAGGGCAAATAATCATTAAACACGCTTGCTTTTAAACCATGTATACTATTTAAAAAGGTACACTCACCAGAGGTCCCTTCTCCACCTGGCGGGTCCAGGAAGCAGCCTTGGGTGGGTTCGGGGGAGTACTGGCTCCAGGTCCAGGGTGAGAAACAGTTCCTGGCTGTCGGGAAAACCGGTTTCTCTGCTTGCTTTGTGAGCTACCTACAACCTCATCATCATCATCCTCTTCCTCGTCCCCAAAACCTGCTTCCATGTTGCCTCCCTCTCCACTGAAGGAGTCAAAGCACACGGTTGGGGTAATGGTGGCTGAACCCCCTAAAATGACATGCAGCTCATCATAGAAGTGGCATGCTTTAGGCTCTGACCCGGAGCGGCCGTTTGCCTCTCTGGTTTTCTGGTAGGCTTGCCTCATCTCCTTAAGTTTCATGCGGCACTGCTTTGGGTCCCTATTATGGCCTCTGTCCTTCATGCCCTGGGATATTTTTGACAAATGTTTTGGCATTTCGAAAACTGGAACGGAGTTCTGATAGCACGGGTTCATCTCCCCATGCAGCGATCAGATCCCGTACCTCTCGTTCGGTCCATGCTGGAGCTCTTTTGCGATTCTGGGATTCCATCATGGTCACCTCTGCGGATGAGCTCTGCACTCACCTGCAGCTTGCCATGCTGGTCAAACAGGAAATGAGATTCAAAAGTTTGCGGGCTTTTTCCTGTCTAGCTGGCCAGTGCATCTGAGTTGAGAGTGCTGTCCAGAGTGGTCACAATGGAGCACTCTGGGATAGCTCCCGGAGGCCAATACCGTCGAATTGCATCCACGCTACCCCAAATTCGACCCGGCAAGGCCGATTTCAGCACTAATCCCCTTGTTGGGGATGGAGTAGAGAAATCGATTTTAAGAGCCCTTTAAGTAGGAAAAAAAGGGATTCATCGTGTGGACGGGTGCAGGGTTAAATCGATTTAACGCTGCTAAACTCGACCTCAACTACTAGTGTAGACCAGGGCTCGTTCTCTTTCCTGACTAGAGATGTGTTCTGCTGCACCTGTATATCTTTTCTCTCACTTGAGTATTTTTCTTTTTCTATTTTCTGCATTTGGGTATCTTTTCGTAGCCTCCGCAGATGACACTTTTTAAATTATTTAAATATTTTGTATTTCTCTAACTTGTTCTGCTGCTGAACATCCTTTATATTCTGAACTGTGCTTTCCCTCACAATTGTTGCATTTAGGTTCTGTTCTTTCTACACAGTTGTCATTTGTGTGACTTCCTTCACATTTACTGTACCTCATTGTTCCCTTAGTCAAACCTTTGACAGCCATTTGTATGTGGCAATTACAGCACCTCATGGCAGAAGACGGGGGAGGGAATATATGGTTTAACCCAGAAATATTGATACCCCTCTTTTAAGTGTTATGCCTCTTGATCCCTCTGTAGATGGCCAGTTTTCTGCCTCTCTCCTAAGTAGCTGTTTAACAAACAATAGTTTATCTTTGCCTGTACTCTTTGTGATATCCTCAGAGAATCCTAACCGTATTTCCTACATAACCCCTTTTGCTTATGTCAGGAATTTAGGCAATTGACAAGTAACTTTCATTTTCCCTAAGCTTACAGATTCAAGAAGTTTTTCAACTTGCTCCTGATGTGTACAGTCTATCAATAGATCTCCGCCCTGCATTCTTTTAGCTCTTTGTATGTCACAACCCCCTGAAAATGGAATGGATAAAGAAAAGTGGTGAACATTTCTTACCTTCACATCTTCTCACTTATTTGACAATTATGAAATGTTGACTTTTATCCTGCATTTGTTTTTCATTTCTGTGCATTCCTTCTTCAAATCCTGACATATCAAGACTTCGTTTCCCCCTGTTCTGAGACCACTCTTTGTCCCCCGCTGCTTCTCCTTCATAGTCCAAGGAGATTTTCTCTTTTTCTCCCCCTGCTTCCATTGTCAGTTTCAACTTGCAGCCAAGGACCAGCACCAGCGACAGCCCTCCACCACCAGACTACTCCTGCGGCTCAGAGTCTTCTGCCAGATACCAGCATTCAGCCCAGTTCCAACGTCCAGGCAGGCTGGCCAGCCCACCTAGTCCCCTTCTGCTCTCAATTTCCTGACTTTTTACAAGCCCAGCCTGCTCCTGGACACCTGGGCTTTATCTTCAGTTAGTGCTTATCAATCAAGCCTGACTCTCCCCCAGGTGCAGCCAGTAAGATTAATTGGTCCCTTTAGGGCTACCTTAGGGTTTGTGTGGTGTGAACACCCCATCACATCAAGTTAGTGTCCTGTATGTAGTAAGATAAGCACCAATACTAGGACTCGGAATAGGCAGCTCCCCAGGCCTGGAATCCCAAGTCAGTTCTGAGTCTCAGTCTTCCATGGATCTGTAGACTGGTCACTGAGCCAGTTGGTAGGGTTTTTTAAAAAAGAAATCATGTTTTTAATAGGAAGTGGGTTCTGATATGTCTAAGTATCTGTTCTTTCCTTTCTGATCAGATCCTATCCCAGCTTACAACAGATGCTTTTGCTGTCTTTTCCTTTTCCTTCTCCTTCCTCAAACAATACTGTATGTGTTCATCTGATGGGATGGAATTAGCCATTTGGCTGGCAGACTCTTTGGGAGCAGGCTTTCTAGCCAGTCCGAGCACGATTTGCCACGTGGAATGTACCTTCTAAAGAGGAAAGATGGCTCTGATCCTTCCACTCCTTATGGTTTTAATAAGGAGTATAAATGTATTTAGTTTTATGCCTCTGGATAGATTGTGTCTGATGTACTATCTCTCTTCTTTCCCTCGTAGGATATACTTTGGGGAAGTGCAGCTGAGCGGCTTGGGAGAAGGTATGGTTGTGCAATGGACATAAACTAGCTGATGTCTCTCTCCCAAATTGTCAGGTTTTGTAATAGTATCCTAGTGTTATAAGGAGACCAGGCCTGCAGTTCACAAGTAATTTCTGTTCTGCTTTATCTGTAATGGATGTTACAAAATGACAGCTATGCCTTATTAACACTAACCTTAGCTTGAGAATCCCTACTGTGAGTAATGCTAATCCTAGGCTGTAAACCTAGCCCAGAGAGGCCTACCCTTAGGAACCCTAGCCCTAGTCTGGAGAGACCTACTGACTAGGCATAACCCTATGCTTCAGGCCTACCCTTTGTAACCTGAACCCTGGCTTGAGGATTCTTACTGGCCACAGGACTCCTCCTAGCCCAGGAATCCCTACCCTTAGTAACCCAAACCCTAGCCTGGGGACTCCACTGATGCCAGGCATAACCCTAGCCCATAGATACTTATCCTTAGTAACTCTAACCATAGCATGGAGAACCCTAGTGTTCCCAGGCCTAAATGTACGCCAGAGAGGTCTACCCTTAATAAACCTAACCCTGGTCAGTGTAGTCCTACTGGTTCCAAGCCTATTGATAGCCTGGGAACCCTATCTTTGGTAATCTAACCCTAGGCCAGAGAGCCCTACTGACCCCAGGTGTCGCCCTAGCCTGGGGAAGCCTACCCTTAGTAACCCTAACCCTAGCTCAAGAAGGCCCATTAAATCCAAGCGTGACTGTAGTCCAGAGATGCCTACTCTTAGTAATCCTAACCCTAGCCTGGAGACCCCTACCTTCGGCAATCCTAACTCTAATTTAGGAAGCCCTGCTGACCGCAGGCATAACTCTAGCCTGAAGAGTCATACCCTTAGTAACCCTATCCCTACCTTGAGGATCCCTGCTGGCCACGGGCCTAATTCTAGCCCATGGAGCCCTACCCTTAGTAATCCTAACCCTGGTCAGAGGAGCCCTACAAGCCCCAAGCCTAGTGATAGCCCAGGGTAGGGTTGCCAACTTTCTAGTCACACAAAACTGAACACCCAAGCCCTGCCCCTTGCCTGAGGCCCTGTCCCTTCCCCAGGGCCATGCCCCCCGCTCACTACATTCCCCCTCCCTTGGTGGCTCGCTCTCCCCCACCCTCGCTCACTTTCACTGGGCTGGGGCAGGGGGTTGAGGGTGTGGGAGGGGGAGGGGGTGAGGGCTCCGGGGTGGGGCCAGACATGAGGGATTCAGGGTGCGGGAGGGGGTTCTGGGTTTGGGGAGAGGCTCAAGGCAGGTGGTTGGGGCGCAGGGTTACCTCCGGTGGCTCCCGGTCAGTGGCGCAGCAGGGGGGGCTAAGGCAGGCTGCGTGCCTGTCCTGGCACCCAGTGGCGCTCGAACATTTTTAGTAGTGGAGGTGCTGAGGTGAGGGGTTGTGGGGACGGAGGGCCAGGAGCAGGGCATAGGCGCGGGAAGCAGCACCCACACCCCTACTTCCCGCGCCTATGCTGGCACCATGCTGTGCACGCCCTGGAAGCAGCAAACAACCAGCAGGTCCGGCTCCTAGGTGGGGGTGCTAGGAGGCTCCACGCGCTGCTCTCACCTGCAGAGTGCAGAGCCAGGGCAGGGGGCAGCATGCGGAGCCCTGTGGCCCCCCCCGAAGGAGCCAAACCTGCTGGCCATGGTGCCAGCCAGAACAGATAGGGACTAACCTGCCTTAGCTCCGTAGCACTGCCGACCGGACTTTTAACAGTGGTGTTGACCAGAGCCGCCAGGGTCCCTTTTCTGCTTGGTGCTCTGGTCAAAAACCGGACACCTGGTCACCCTAGCCCAGGGACCACTACCTTAGTAACACCAGCCTGGAGTGCCTTACTGACCTCAGGCGTAACACTAGCCCCGACATGCCTACCCTGAGTAATCCTAATCCCAGCCCAGGGAGCTCCACTGAACCCAGATCTAAACCTAGTCTGGAGAGGCCAACCCTTAGAAACCCTAACTCCAGCCTGGGAAGCTGGGCCCTTAGCAACCCTGGCCAGGGATCCCTAAAGACCACAGGCTTAACCATAGCCCATAGATCCCTACCCTTGGTAACCTTACCCCTAGCATGAGAAGCCCTCTACTGACTCAAGGCATAACCCTTGTCCAGGGAGGCCTATCCTTAGAACTTTGAGAATGTTCACGATGATGGTCACTTCTACTCTAGCAGTCCAGGACTGAAATAGTAGAACTGAGGTGCATCTGTGTGGCTTAGGACTGGAACAGCAGTAGGTGATGCCATTCACGAAAGAGGGGCATTAGCAAAGCTATGTGTGGGGCCAGGACTGGAATTGCAGGCAGTGAAGCAGGTGAGGGTGACAGTAAGACAGATACCACAAGACAACATATTGCTGCTGTTTTTCCTTCGTGTTTTTGTTCAGAGCTCAAAATGGAGGGATTAATGAAACCAAGTTTAGGAAGATCTAATCCAGACCGGGTGTATGGAATAGAAATAATCAACCTTTATGACCATCATAAGAAGCTAGTGAAACTGATAACCACTCTTCTACCCCTTTTAGGTTTCCAGACAGTCCGTGTTGGAACAGTGGGTACCCCATTGGGCACCATCACTCTGTCTTGTGCCTACAGAATCAACCTGGCCTTCATTTCAACCAGGTAAGGAAATGTGGTCAGCCCAAAAAGCATCTTCCAAGAAAACAACATTAAACCTCACATTTCCTCATTCCAATTTAGGTAGTCCCACATTAAACATCCTCTTGGATCCTCAGGTCTTGCAGAGGGGGAGTATTTGGGTAGCCCTGAGCCAGACTCCAGAACACCATGTCACTGGTTCATGCTTGGAGTTGCAGGATTGAATTGTGGTGATGCTCTGGTCCCCATTAACAGATACAAGGGACTCTTTGGGAATGAGTGGGGACGCAGTAGAGAGGGGAAGCCAGTCTTATGAATAACACCATATGCTTGTTGTGTTACAGGCAGTTTGAGAGGACCCCACCTATCATGGGGATTATCATTGATCACTTTGTGGACCGTCCCTACCCCAGCTCCTCACCCATGCACCCGTGCAATTACAGGTGAGGAAACAGAGTGTGGTCATGGGCTATAAATGAAGGCTTTCTTATGCCCAAGTACAGAGCCTTCTCTAGTACCTGCTGACTGGGCGTAGAGGAGGACTGCAGGATCAGTGTCACTCTTATTAGAAATGGAGCATGTAAGGAAAGGCAGCATTTCCCCCTCAGGTTTAGAGGTTTGAGTGCAGCTAGCCTCAGAGGATTCTCAATGGTCCTAACTCCGTGCTGTAACATTCTAGATCATTTAGCAGTCAGGGTGCAATCTCCTTTGTGTCAGTGATGGAGTTATCTGATTGCATATTGTACAGAAGGGAAAGTGTACCAGTTATCATGCAAGACACTTGGTACAGAACCTGGGGTCATGGAAGCATGCATCTGTGGGAATTCACATAGGTGGGTATCACTGTGGGAAAGCCCACAGGGTTGAGATTTTTCATCAGCAGCAGGGTACATATGTAAGTAAGAATGGAGGAAATAAGTGCATGAAGTTTGCCTTCTCTAAAATTCCTGTGGTGATGATCTAATCAAGAGCAATGGCACAATATTTGGTATTTGGTCCCAGGGATTCTACCAGCAACAAAGCTGGGTCTGTTGGTCAGTACATCGAAACCTTTTCTCTTGGAAAAAGAAACCAGATGGAAGAGGAAGCACCTTTTCCTTCTTCAGGGAGAACCTCTGGAAAGTTCAAAGCCCAAAGGACTTAAACTCCTGGCAGTGTTCTCTTCAGCCCTGCCAACGAAAGAATCCGAGCCCCTTCGTAAATTCTTCTTTCAGCTCCACCCAAATACTCTGTCCTCCTGCAGCATCTGAGTCTCACTCAATAGACTGGATGATCACAATGGTCCCTTCTGGCCTTGGAATCTATGAATACTTTTCATTATTTCTTTTTGGCTTATGGAATATTCCTATCATGAAATTTCTCTCTTCTTGCTGCTCTAGAACGACTGGTGAGGACAATGGGGCAGCATACCCATCAGTGGAAGACTCCCAGGAAGTGTGCACTACCTCTTTCTCCACCTCCCCTCCATCCCAGGTAGGAGAAAATGAGCTCCTCAGTCCCAAAGGCAAGTTGAACAACTAATTCCCTTTAGTGCAGCTCAGCATATGTCCTCTGAAGTAGCAGGTGTACAGTCTAACAGCAGTATGCTGTGTGTTCAGTCTCTGTAATTAAAATTTGTTTACTTACACATATGTATTGCCCAGACCTTGCTCCCCTCTTTGTAAAACCCAGGTGGATGCTAATTCCAACAAGACTTCATGGGACAGAAGGGACTGATTTATGAGGAAAGATTCAAAAACTAAATTGTGTAGCTGGGCTAAGCAATGACTGAAGAGGAACACGGCAGTCTACAGATATGTCCAGGGGATAAACACTACAAAGAGACAAATGAATTCAGATAAGGCCAGGCAATATAACAAGGTGTAATAGCCTCGAATTGGGAGGGAGACTCTCAGGAATATCAGGAGAAGACTTACCTTACTTTGCAGTCTCCTAGGCTGTGGAATTATTCTAGGAAAGGGTGAAAGCCCTATCACTTGGAGCATCTAAAACTAGACTGGACAAACACTAGCAAGTACCTGATGGGGAACAGTTCTGCATTGATCCTTGGTGTAAATTATATGGGAATTTTTCTAGAGCTCGTTGAAATTTTCCACTCATTACAGGGTCTTTTTCATCATTTTTTAACTGTTCATGAAAAAATGTCTATAAAAAATTTTGCAAAAAATGTTTAGAGACTTTAAAAATTTATCCATTTTTGTTTATTTAAATCTGCATTTTCTTACTGCAAACGCAGTTTGCAATAAATGGAAACATTTGCATAACATTTTTCATTTAAAATATCTCTGGAAACAATGCAAAAAACAGAAAATGGGTCCATTTTGAACCCTACAAAATGAAAACAACTTCAAAATTTCTAGCAGTCTTCTGCCCCCTTTTCAACCAGATTCATTCTTTTTTTCCTGTCTGTAATTTCTATAGCTCTCTGACTAAAGCTTGGTCAGATTATCTGTTTTCCTGTAGCTTTAGAAGTTCAAGAACATTCAGTCCAGTTGTCCACAAAATTAAGTATCTCTGGTGAACTTTAAGATCTCTAGTCCATTTCTGATGTGTCTGTGTTACTATGGTCAAGAGTGAAATGCAGTTTGAGAACGTTTTTCTCATTTGAATGAGTTTGCTTTGGGGTCACTTATTGCCTCAAGGTGATCAATCTGACAAACTACTAGTAAATATATTTAATTTTGATAAATGTAGTAATAAATCCATCTCAAGAGGCCTCTCTTGTGCCTCACTGATATTTTGATGACCAGTTCACCCAGCAATGTTGAATCAGAGAGGGAGTGCTCATGGTAAGTCTGAGCGAGTAAAGCTGTTGGTTGTTAGATGTCCAGCACAAGAGACTTGTTTGAGGCTGAGCCCCATGCTCTCTGCCTTTTCAATAAATGGTGTTAATACATATTAATGTTCATGAGAACATTTGTACTGGTCCCTATGTCAGTTACTCATAGCCAGAGTTAGTTACATAATAGTAACAATGGTGCTAAATAAATTGCCACCGGTCGTCTTTCTGGAGGGCATGAAGCTTCCTAATATCGGAAGAAAAGCTCTCTATGAAACCATCAGTGCTTTGAGGATTGGTGACTAACAGCAGCCTCTGGTACCAGTGCTCCATGGTTTATAATTTACATACATAATATGATCAGATGTAAAGCAATTGTCAATCTTTCTGGCCAAAGGCAACATTTAAAAAGGCACTATAAGGGGACAACATACATTGAAAAAAGGCAAACCCTCTTTATATATTTATAAACATCTAAAAGTCCAGATCAGGTACTGAGACCTGTCTGTGCACTGGATTCTGTACATACAGACTGTGGCCTCCCCCCCCAAGCTGCATCCCACATTCCTACTGAGTGGAAGGGAGGCTCAGCCACTCTGCTGCTGGACCTCAATAGGCCTATCTAGGCATCCATGTATTGGGAGGGGGTAAACACAAGATTGGCGGAATACATCCTCCTCCCTTTAGCCCTGTAGAGTTTACTAGAAAAGATGCAGACTACCCTGCATTGTATTTTCCGTGGAGAACACCAAAGTGTTCAGGGATTGTACCTGCTAATGTGATTCCAATGGAACTGTGCTTCCAGGAAGCTGGGAGACAGACCTGGTGCGGTGGGATTCCCATGGATGGCCCACCCCTCTCACATCAGGCACCCTCTGCTAGACAATTTTTAATGCCACAGATTGCCAATTTCCACTTAAGGCCCTGCTCCACTTGCTGTGTTCTGGTATAAAAATGATTTGGATCATGGTAGTGCCCAGAGGCCTCAGCCTGGATCAGGGCCCCATTGGGCTGGGTGCTGCACAGGGACACACACAGACATGTTCCCTGCCCCTCAGAATTTACAATTTTGGAAGACTAGCTACATCTGAAGGGAGACCATCAAAATATAGACAACTTGTATGTGTTCAAATCAAAATCAGTCTCAACTGTTCCTAAGAGCCCCTCAGCCTAGTCTTGGTGAACTGGCTAGCAGTCCTAGTAAGCTGTGCAATGGAGCTTTTGGCAGTTGCTTTATGTCTAATTCTCTCTGGAGTTGTGATGGGGAGTGGTTCACTGCAAGACTGACTCCTTTACAAATTAAATGAATTTCTGGCCATACTGAGAATTTTACCATGCATAAAGCTGTCTGATTGCTCTGGCCATAGATGCTCCTCATTAGTGTTCAGTTCATCCAACTCTTTTCAGTTCTTCTCTCAAGTCCTTTTCTCTTTCTTCCTTCCTTGTTTTCCTCTGTGTGTCTGTGTATGTGCACAGTGTGTTTTTACTGTCACTAAGGCACATTTTCAGACCCCTCCTCCTGTGGTGATGGACACCTTGAAGGTCCCTATGATGGGACTGGCCTTTTCACATCAAGTGAGTTCACAGTAGAATACAGTATCTATGGCCTGATAGTACTTTAAAAATGCAGGAAGGTACAAGTTTGACTACCCAGAGTGTACACTGGGAAATAAATCTGTTTGCTGCTTCCTTATGCTGAAGAAGTTGGTCAGCCCAAAATGGGATGGGCTTTTTATTCTGGTTAGATGTGTTCACAATGTCTGTGATTCTTTATATAGCAGGGTTTTTTATTTGTTCAAAATGGTGCTCTAGTGCTCTTTAAACTAAAAAACACTTGCAGCATAGCACTGAGCAGCAGCCCTATAGGAAGCAACCAATGCATGCCATTTGAGAGGTCAAGGGGGGAGAGTGTCTTGTCAAGGTATCAAGGGGTCTTGACTGCAGTGGGTAGAAGAAATTTAATTTATCAAAGTGCACAGTGCTTTGTCGGCTGGCAGGGGCTTGGGAAAGAAGCAGCATTCCTCACCTCTGCAGGGAGGGAGGCCCAGCATACCTCCTGTGATCCCAGAGACCACCTAGCACACACAAGGCTTCATGTTGACTGGCTATAGAGGAGCTTTATGCAACTTTTCTTGGAGTAGGCAGGGAGTAAAGAAAAGGGGAGGGGTGGCAAAGGTCTTAGAGGGTCTTGGAGGGCAAAAATGAATTGAATGCCCCATCATGACAGTCTGTTTTGAAGCATTTCAATGTAAACATCTGGGGTAAAATCCTGACTGCTCTGAAGTCTATGGGAGATTGGCCACTAACTTCAATGGAGACAGGATTTCACCTGTGGTTGTCTAGGGCTCAGATCCTAAATGGTATTTAGGTCCTAACTCCCACTGAAATCAGAGTTAGGTACCTAAATTTCTTTGAGGATCTTGGCCTAGTTCTCTTTCCCAGTCAGGATGTTTGCTTGTTACTCACGTGTTCCGATTGCAGGAACTTAGAGACCATCATCTGTTACCCATATGACACAACAGGCATCAGTGGATAGTGCTTGAAGTGTTCTCTCATGAGTAGCCTCTGGCTCTGGAACCTGCACCTCCTGTAACGTGGTGCTTGTTCTAAGAGTGTTAAAGTTGAGACACTGTTAACTTGAAAAAATCTCACCACTCTGTCTGAAAATGTTTGATCTCTGGTTGTTATAAGTAACACCTAAGAGGACTAGAAAGATGTCTATTTTCTACTTTTGTTCGTTTATTTTGTGCTTCTCACACACTTTGTGTAGTCAGTTTCTATGTCTCCCCCTGACTAGTCAGGTAGGTTTCTCCTGTAGGTATGGATCTTTCACACAGCAACAGGGGAGAGAATCATTTTTATGGAATAGGAACATTCTATTATAAAATCACAAACATTGCTGGCAGTCTCAGCAGCAGGTGCAGGGCTGAAGTTACTTTTAACTCTGCTTTTAAAAGTGAATTAAATTTCAAGTTGACAGTGTCTGGTGAAGAGGGACTGGCTGTCTTAACTCACAGTAAATCACAGTGTAGTGATGGGAAGGGATGTCTGCATGAGTTGGGGGACTTTTTAAATAAAGAGAATGTTGGGCCAGTTCAATGGGGAATGGCCCCTAGAGTTCCCCGGGGGGATTGGGGACTCTCTGGAGAGCAGAAAGCCTTATGAAAGTCAGAGTAGCATCAGATGATACTCCTAGCAAAATAAGAGTTCTTGAGACTGGGCCAGTTCTTGAGACTGGTTTGTGAGAAGAGACCACTCCCTCCAGCTTAACCCAGACTCTAGAAGGAGCCCAGCCTGATATCTGTGGGCAGCCCTTAAATTGTCAGGACACCACCTCAAAAATGTCAGCACTCAGAGTACTGACTCACTTGGGGATTGCAGTGTTGTAGCCATGTTGGTCCCTGGGTGGGTGAGGTAATATCTTTTATTGAACCAACTTCTGTTGGTGAGAGAGACAAGCTTTCAGGTTACCTCTTGTGGCTCTTCTTCAGCTCTGGGAAAGGTACTGAGAGCTGGTCTACACTGGGAACTTATATCAGCATTAGCTACATCTCCTGGGGTGTGAAAAATCCACACTCCTCAGTGATGTAATTAAGCTGACTTTTCCCCCAGTGTAGACAGTTCTAGGTCGATGGAGGTGGAACACCTACACCAGTGGAAGAACCCTTCACGTCCTAGGGGTCAGGTCTTGTGAAAAGTGTTCACCCATGAGTGAAATGGTGTTTTTGTCTTCTATAATTTTTCTGGGTGAATTCAGTTAAGAGCATAGTGATTGTCTGTCTGGTTTCACCCCCACAGTTGTTGTTGTTGTTAGGGCATTTAGTGCACCAGATGTGATAGGCATATGTCGGACCCACCCATCATAGATTTCCACCACAACTTCTACAACCACCACCCATCTATCAAACTGTCTCTAGAACACTCCCGCACCAGCATCAACTTTCTGGACACCGCGATTAGCTTCAGTAATGGCATTCAACAGACAACTATATACAAGAGACTCCTGGATCACCCTACTTACCTTCACAGATCCAGTAACCACCCCAAACACACCAAGAAATCTGTTACCTACAGCCAGGCCCTCAGATACCATAGAATATGCTTTGAGGAGAAAGTCCAGGATACACACCTTCACCAAACAAGGACACTCCACTAGAGAAATAGATCACATCATGGAATGGGCCACCCAAATACCCTAAGAGAACCTGCTTCAATACAGGAAAAAAACAAAAATCCTCCAACCACACACCTCTAGTTGTCACCTACCACCCCACACTAGAACCAATATAGGGTATCATTAAACAATTACAACCCGTACTTGATGGGGACCACCTCCTGAAAAAAAATCTTTCCCCAACCCCCTCTTCTGGTCTTCAAACAACCTCCCAACCTCACCAAGCTCATTATCCGAAGCAACCCAGAAATTAGGATCCACGAACTCAAAGCAGCACTAGCCCCTGCCATAACAGATGCAAAACTGGCCGACATTTCTCCACTGCTACAATGATCAATACCCTCTACAACACATCTTTCAAAATCCAGAGTCCTGCACATGCCTATCACAATATGTGATGTATCTCATTCAGTGCATTAAATGCCCCAATAATAACTATATAGGTGAAACCAGGCAATCACTATGCTCTCAAATGAACTCGAACTCGTATAGGAAAAGGATACAAGACAAAAATACCATATCATGGGTGGGTGCACACTTTTCACAAAGTGATCGCTCTATATCTGATCTCTCATCCTCGTCCTCAAAGGAAACCTTCAAAAGACGAGCCTGGGAGCTT
This sequence comes from Lepidochelys olivacea, assembly GCF_965140295.1. Classification (NCBI taxonomy): domain Eukaryota; kingdom Metazoa; phylum Chordata; order Testudines; family Cheloniidae; genus Lepidochelys; species Lepidochelys olivacea. Next base: position 56,176,230 of record NC_140416.1, read on the forward strand.
ATTAAATTCATAACTTTGATAGACTCTAAAAATCATGGTTGTAAAAAAACCCACTGGATTTATGGCTTATTATAACAATCTGTAACCTACTGCCCTCCCCTTTTTGTCCTGTGACTACATGGATGTTAACAAGCCACATCTCCTGAAATGTTCCCTTGGAATATGTGTTACTTATGCTAAACAATCTGTTCCATCTTGTATTGAGCTGTGACCCTGAGAACCTTTCCCAGACTTGAAGAGCTCTGTTTAAGCTTGAAAGCTTGTCTCTTTTACCAACAGGAATTGGTCCAATAAAAGATATTACCTCACCCACCTTGTCTCAATTGAGGATGTCATGTGATACATGGCTCCTAGCAGAGTGCTGCTTCTGAGGTCAAAAGAAGAAATGGGATTCCTATGGATCCCCACTAACTGTGTTTCTAGTTAGGATCAAGAGATAGAGAAAGAGGTGGCTGAAGATGGGAAGCATCTCCTGATGCTCATCCTTCTCGTTGGGTTTGGGATACTGGGAGGAAATCTTGTGGGGCTTAGCTTGCTGGTTTTCTTTTTAGCTAGCAAGATTGAGGGCCTGTATGTCCTGTGGCCAGGGTTTGTTTACTTTGATTAGGTGGGGGGTGTCCTTCATTCCTGCTACATCCCCTTTTGTTTGCAGTAAGTATGCTGAGAGCTTGAATCCTTGATGAGGAAGTGGCTTTAAAATGCCAGGGTTTATATGGGCTCTGAGTTTTGAAGTGGTTGTGCTGGTCCTTTCTCCAAGAGCTGTCATGCAGGCTTTCCCCTACATTATCTCTCCCACTCAAACTAGTCTTGTTTTAAGGCCAAACCCTCATCCTCTTTCTGTTACAAGGCTGATTTGTTTTAAAATATATAAATTAAATCAAACCTTTGGCGTTGGCTCCCATATAAATCTTTGAGGCACTCTGCTAGCCCAGAGCCATGCTTGTACTGTGCCTCTGTGACATCTCCTGTTCTTTCTCCAGTGATTCTGATAACTATTCAGACTGTGGGGGCTTTTCCTCTCTCTTTGCCCTCTTTGTATTTTTTCTCTTGTTTCTTAGCTTTCCAGCTCTCGTCTTTCCTATCAGCCTGCTGCCCTGGGAGTTGGATCAGCTGACATGGGGTATCCAGTAATCTTTGCTGGTGGTTTGAATGCTGCACATCCTCATCAGGTACTCTTGGTGGTTGGGAGAATGAATATGGCGTGCACCACAGCCACTAAGCGTCACACAGATAAGACATCCTTTAAAACCATTGCATGCCTCTGTATGCAGCTAGGTCAAGAGTGCAAAGGATCTAGAGTAATTTAAAAAAAACATGGTGCTAGCAAATAAGGCAGGAAGTAGCTTTATGATGCTCTTGGAATCACCTGAAGTGGGACTTTAATCAAGGTGTTTTCCCTTGGGTAGAATGGAGACATTGCACTGAGAACAGGGTAAGGCCAGGGATAGGTCTGGAGAAATGGCACTGAATCTGCGTCAGAGAATTAGGAAGGAAGTGATATATGAATTCTTTCATTGGGAAAGTCCCCTCCCACATGACTTCCCCTCTCTCTTGCTCCCTGTCAGAAAATCACTGCTGTGTTCTAGCAGGAGTGTAGTCAGAGCATATCCATGGAGAGCCAAAAAGAACTTATTCCCAGCATGAGAGAATCAACTCTAGTGCTATAGTGTGTTGCTATATCAGTCTTGAGATCGCTAACTTGATCATTCCTTTCCACCTTAGTTGATTGTTCCAGGGAAGGAGGGTGGGGTGCCCCCAGTTCCTAGCCAGCCAGCACATGGCACTCAGGCTGACCATGAGAGGATGGTAATGTGCACCCCATTGGATGGAGCCCTCTACTCAGCAGCTACTCCTTCCAGTAGGTAGGTCTTAGTAAGAGGTGCAGCACCTCTTACGAGTTCATCTGTGACTATAAAGTTGAATCAAATTTAAAACTGACTTTTCTTTTAAGCATTTGCAGGGCAGTTCTTTTAAATTTATCAATAACACTAGATTGGCTGCTCTGCCTTAAAGCCAGAGCTTTCAGTCTGAGCACAGAGAAGCTGAAAAACACGTCAAACAAAGATCTAGTCTATCTGCTTATACTTTATGGCCCTCATAGTCTCTGAGCACCTTGTGTCATTTCAGTACCAAAGCATAACTTCTGGATCATTTGTCTGATCCATGAACAGCAAGTTGAGGCGGCTTCAATAGTAAATTTTAACCTCCCAAAAAGGCTTCATCTGAATTGTCATAAAGCATCAGTAATAGAAAACACCTATTTAACAGTTATATCAAGAAACCTTGGGGGCAAGAATCCTTGTCTAACAGGAAACAATGCAACTTTAAACTCCAAATTGCATGAAATCCTAACCTCCCTCTCAGCCAGTTAGAGCTTCCTGTTTGTGTCTCCAGATCCCTTTGTCCCCTGTGGTTCCATCTTCTCTCATGGCCAGGGGACAGTTGCCATAGAAAACATCTTAACCAACTTGGTTTTCTACTCAATACAAAAACCCTGTTTGTTATAATAGCACTAGTGCACTGGCCTGTGCTCCTTGACTAACCAGTCGTTAGCAAATGGCTAACGCCCGCCGGAAAACCAAGGACCAGATTTTTAGAGCTGCTGAATACTTCTGAAAACCAGGTTTTGAGACTATAATTAGTAGCCACCCACTGAAAATTAACCAGATTAGCACTGGCTGCTGTGATATTGGACTACTCAGGCTTCACGGGGCCTGGGAAGGAGCATGGTGTTCAGATTCCCGACCCTGTCTCCTGACAGGGAAGATATCCAAGAATTCTGTGTTCCTGAAAGAGTGATGGTGATTGGCAACAGCTGCTCAAGCTTCCTTGCCATTTCTCAAATTAACCCCCTCATCCCATGCACCTCTTCTGAACAGCCTTTCCTCAGGACTGGCTGAGGTTTTCTGCCCTACTGATGGGGGTGGTTCCCTCATAGAGCCAAGCAGAAAGCTGCTCCACAGCCTGGCAGTCTCCATTGCAGTCGATCCTAGAGGATCTCCCAGTCGATCATGATCTCCGGTGGCACAGCAGGGCTGCCCAGGCCTCACACCGCTCCCGGAAGCGGCCAGTGCGCTCCACAGCCTCAGGAGCCAGGGGGACAAGGGTCTCCCTCCATGCGCTGCTTCTGCCTGCAAGCACCGCCCCAGTAGCTCCCACTGGCTGGGAACAGGGAGCTGTGTGGAGTCATGTGCTGCTCGCCCCCTCCCAGGGGCGCGTTGGCCCCTTCCAGGAGCGGCGTGGGGCCAGGGTAGGCAGGGAGCCTGCCTTAGCCTCGCCGTGCCACCGACCAGGAGCCACCAGAGGTAAGTGCTGCCTGGCAGGAGGCCGCACCCCAGCCCTGAGACCCCTCCTGGAGCCAACAACCTGTACCCCCTTCTGTACCCCTAACACTCTGCCCCAGCCCAGAGCCCCTTCCTGCACCCAAACTCCCTCCCACAGCTTGCACCCCTCACCCCCTTCTGCACCCCAACCCCCTCCACCAGGCTCAGCCCCAGCCTAGAGCCCGCACCCCCAGCCCAGTGAAAGTGAGGGCGGGGGAGAGCGAGTGATGGAAAGAGGGGGGATGAAGTGAGTGGGGTGGGGCTTTGGGGAAGAGGCGGGGCCTCGGGGAAGGGGTGGGGTAGATCCTGGGTTGCCCTTAAATTCAGAAAGTGATCTTGGGCATAAAAAGGTTGGAGACCACTGCTCTATTGCATACTGATGGCTGAAGGGGAAAACAGTATCTGGCAAGAACAGAGATGCGTCTCCCTCCCCTTCCTCCCTACACTAGGAGAGGGCGTAGAAAAACAAGGGAATCTTGACAAAAGAATGTGGTTTTGTCTAAATTGTTTATGTGCAATGAGCCATCAACCCTTCTCCCGCAGTGAGGACACAGAAACCGTATCAAACAGCAGCGAAGGGAAGAGTGGCTCCCCACACGATCTCTTGGAGACCATCTTTGTCCGGAAAGTGGGGGCCTTTGTCAACAAACCCATTAATCAGGTAACTTGCAGTGATCGTTCTGAGGTGAACTCATGATGCACTTTTCTTCATGCCATTGCTGGACAGAGGGGGCCAGGCGTTGCATCACCAAGGCAGCCAGAGGAAACGGGAGACCAGACTTTAGCAAGGACTGCAGGTCTCTGTATGTGGTGCTTTACTGTATGCTGGGCGCTGTAGGCTCTGTGGTCTACACCTGTGTATTAAAGGGGAAGTTGACTGCAATCTCTCCAATGTCATGCCCTCTAAGTGTAGCCCTTGGGTTCCAGTCAAGTTGCCAGTGTGACTTTGGTGGGGCAAAGTTTCAGATCCTGACATACAGCCTTGCAATGGGATGGTGCATGCTGGATATGCAGAGAATCTGACTGAAGTGCTAAGGTTCTACCCATTGAATCTCTCCAGGTGACCATGGCCAGCTTGGACATTCCTTTCGCCATGTTTGCGCCCAAGAATGTTGAGCTGGAGTATAATGACCCCATGGTAAGAACCCCCCCAAGAGCCATCTGTGCGTGTCAAGTTTGGATCATGCCATACAGATGTATCCTTCTTGGCCTTAGCTTTGCATGCACTTCTGACCAAAGAACTAGCTACTCGCGTCAGCCTGGTTTCTAATAACATCCTCTATGCCAGAGTCTGGGCTTTCCAGAGATGGAAACAGCTACAGGTTCAGAGCCCCTGCTATTCTGTGCTTACAGTCTGCACGCCCTTGTAACTGTCACTATGCTTCTTCCCATGCTGTCACAACACACAGATGGGCTCAGTGACAGGATCTGAAACTGATCGACTCTGGTTTCTTGGGCAGGTGAATCCTCCTGACTCCCCAGACGCTGAGTCTCCTCTACAGGGCAGCTTGCACTCAGAGGGCTCTAGTGGTAGCAGCACCGGGAACACACACGACGACTTTGTCATGGTTGACTTTGTAAGTCCATGCAGTCCTTTATCAGCCCAAGCTAGCACTTTTGCAGAGCACCTGTATCTGGGGTGGGCTGCAGGTGTTGGTGTGATGCTGAATGAAAATAAATGAATTGCTCCAAACGGGCTCATTGTGCTCCCATATCAAGGACAGGGTCTCTGGGCATCCTTAAAAATGGTAAAGACATAGATATTCGTAAACCCACAACTTGGGAAATAATTTCCTCTTCCCTTTCTCCACCATGGCCTGGGTTCAGGTTTTTGTGTTTTCCCTGTGTCCCATATACCTAAAGCAGAGTGCAGATTGTAGGGAAATACTCTGCTTTAGGTACTCATAAAGTCATCAGGGAAACACTAATTCTGGTCATGGCAGGGGATATAGGTGATGCTGCTGTTCAATTATTTGACTTAGATTTATTGCTGTAATGTTGAGTTGTTTGCTGGTAGCTGATGGTGCCTTCTGTCTGTGACTAGAGCGAAGGGGGAAATCTGGCCAAACTCTCTAAATGGGGATTAACGTTTGTATCTTTATTCTAGAAACCAGCATTCTCAAAAGATGACATTCTTCCAATGGATTTGGGGACGTTCTACCGCGAATTTCAGAACCCCCCTCAGCTCAGCAGCCTCTCCATTGACATTGGGGCTCAGTCCATGGCAGAGGATCTGGTATGGAAAAATGGGACTTTGGTGTGTGTGGGACATACATTCTCACAGTGCTCTCCTCCTCCTAGCTCCCTGAACAAGCCAACATCCCATATGAGAGCAGAGGCACCTACAAGAGGGGTTCCTTGTCAGTCTGCTGAACATGCTTGTACATCTCGGAACCTGAAACCTTTGGAAGGAACCAGATGTGAGACCTTTTCAGTCTGATTCCTTCTCAGTGCATGTGTACAGCTGTCATGGAGAATATTAGATGAGTTGTTGGTTTGTGCTACATGTGTGTGGGACAGTATTTGTGTGCTGCATCGGGTATCCTCTTCCCAGAAGCCATTGCAGCTGCAGGACTCTTCCACTGTCCAAGACTATTCCCTACTGTCATAGTCTTGTACTTCCCCCCCTCACTCCTGCATCTGCTAAGCTCAAGGCCCTATGAACTAAGACTAGTCACCACAAAGGAGTGATTTGGGAGGTCAGTTCTCCCAGTCCTTATCAAATTGTTCTAGAAGAGAAGAGCATAACCCATTCTCTAAGGTTCTCGGGAGAAAACCTACTGCCTTAATTCCAGCCCTGTCCCACCCTATCTGGTGTGTGAAAGCTATTAGCCTGGAGCCTAAAATTGAGTAACCTGAAATGTGCAGTTTTTTTTTTACTGCACATGCCGCATTTGTGAGCGAGTCCTTTACTTCGCCCTCCCATTAAATGACTGTCTGTGGCAGCTTTGAAACATCTGTTTCAGCTCCCAGCTGAGTGCTGCTGTCTGTTACCTGGAGGGGCAAATGTGCCATAGTTCAAATCTCTAGGTGAACCCAAATCTAAGAACCGAATGCTGCCTCTGCCACATCTGGTTTAGTGGCACACTGGATTGCATTAGGAGAAAGCGCCCAATGAAGGCAGTGAGAATGTTGCTTGGATGAGTGCAGTATCAGGCCCGCCACTTCTGTAACATGGTTTTGCCTGGGAAAACCATAGTGCCTAATGCTAACAGCTGAGTGACTTTGTGCTGCAGGTCCAGGTTATGGTGCACCTGCTGCTTCTGTAGAAAAACAAAAAACTGGGCAAACTGCCCTTCCCAGGCTCACGTGCTGGATCCTGTCTGATATCCTGCTATCTGATATCCAGAGTTTACTATATACGTTTCCATTGTTTTATAGCTTCCTTTCGGCTGACTGCACCTTCTGCGAGTGAGTCTTGATCTGAGTTTTTCTTTGCCTTCACAGGACTCGTTACCGGAGAAGCTGGCAGTCCATGAGAAAAACGTCAAAGAGTTTGATGCCTTTGTAGAGACTTTGCAGTAAAGCGGTCTTCTTATTGCAGCAGCAGTGTCCGCGCAGTGTCCGTCTTCTGGAGCACCTGGAGGAGGAAGCCTACAATGTCCTTTCTGCCACTCCTCTTTTGTGTCCCATTTTTCCCCCCTGCATCTTGTGGGCTTTGTCAGATCACCTCCCTCAATACTAGGTACAGATTCAACTGTCAGTCTCCCCTCAGCCAGGCCCTGGGATAGTTTTGGACCCCTTTTCCTACTGGCATTTGAGTACTTATCTATAACACTACAATAGGGACAAAAGAAATCAAGCTTTGTTGTTAGTAACCCAGTTCCCCATCAGTCTTTGTTCTGTGTATGGAGGGGCTTTACAGAAAGTTGCCAGAAATGCTCTCTGCAAAGCCTCTTGCATCGCAGTTCCCCGAGATTTAGCTTCTGGGGCACAGACCATCTTTTCCTTGGGTCTGCAATTGCACTGGAGTATAGACAGCCTTGGCTCCGAACACAGGATCTGGGCAGTGGCATACTCAGCTGGCTTGAGTGCAGGACATCAGCTCTTAGAAATGAGGCATTTCATCCTGTCTTCAGTGAGCGCATGGACTGCAGAGCGCAAGGGGATGAGGCAGACTTCCACCTCACGCGCTATACTGTGCCACGCCTATAGAGGTCTTCACTTTCTGCTTCCAAGGAACTGGGTCTCTGCACAGACTTTCTCTCTGGGGCCTTGTGCTGGGCCTGTCTTCCTGAATCAGAGATGTGAAACTACAGAAGCTATGCGGAAGGGCTTTCCACATTTCCTTGAGTGTAGGAAAACCACCATGCTGAGGTCCCAGAATGTGATCGTACTGGTGCATCTGCAAGTGGCACCTTGGGAGTATGTTAAAGTTGTGGTCGCTGCTCTTGAAAAGCAGTTGTAAATACGAATAGGAATTCTATTTCTATTTCTCCAGGGTTATGTAACTAGGGGTCTTAGTCCTTTTTCCCCGCAAACCTTGCTGCTTTTTGGTTAATATATAAGAAACAGGAAATATTTATTGCTTTTAAAGAAACCTATATTAAAAAAAAGTTATGTTTTCGTGTACTAGTGCAGGTCATTCGGTCCTGTCACTGCAGACAGCAGTTGTGCCATGGAGCCCTGTCCCATGACAATAGTCTGCCTTTGGTAGGGAAAATCCAAGATATTTATTTTCAGAGACATTTATTTACTCTAATACAGTGTTCTGTTCTGGGGACTTTTTTCCATGACACCCAGTCGGAGCATTGATATAATAACATGCACATGTTGGTGCAGCAGAGTGCAGGGACTTCCTGAAGAGCTACATTCTGATAGGCTTGGGAAATAGACTTGTTCTGTTCCTCAGCCATTCGGGAAGTAGCTGGTTCACAGAAGCACACCTTTGAAAAGTTGATGGTACTCTTTTTAATCAGCTGGCTTATGATTAGCTAGAAGTTTATTTTTGTAATGCGCTAGCCATGAAGTAGTGTGATTGGCTGGCAGTGCTCTGTGTTTGATCTGGTTGTTGTGTGTCCTTTGTCTCACATGAGGAGGGGAGAAGCTGTGTAATGGCACTAAGCAGGAACTTGGACAGAGTAGGGCTTGTGTAACTCTCTCTGCCCTTTAGCCACCTGTAACTGGGCTGAGTAACTGAAGAGGAGACTCCTGCAAGTCCCCCTTGCTACCCACAGATGATATTTCTATAGAGTGGTGGGAGTTCTCTGTACTCTGAGGATCCTTGCTAGTTTCCTTACTACTGGTGGAGTTGTTGACCAGTTTGTGGTCAAAAAAGGCTGGATGTGGCTTTCTCCAGAGCTCGGCACAATTCCTTAGGTTGAAAAGGAGGGTTGCTAGAGAATGACACAAGGCCTTGGGTTACCAGGTGGCCTCTGCAGCCCTCCACCCTGTGCTGCTGCAAGAGCAAAGAATTGAGCTCAGGACCTGAATTGATTTCCAATATGCTAACGTGTTCTTTTGCTTTCCCAGCCCTTGCGTTGACAGGTGTTTGCTGTGCATGATCAGTGGCCGTGTTTCAGTCTATGCCCTAAAGCACCAGGTAGGGGTATTATAACTACTCGAAGCAGCAAATTTCCCCCCTCCCAGGCCACCCACCCAGTCCAACTAACTCCCATATATAAATAATCGATCCTTGTTTTGCGAGGAGCAATCCAATCTCTTCACCTGTCTGCACCAGTGCTAAAAGGCCTCCCAGTGAAGTGGAATTGGAAATGCTGGAGGTGAAAATCCCACTATCCCTGTCAGTTAATAACACTGACTTAGAGGGCTTCAAAGCACTTGACAAATACTCCTTACAACCTGCCTATGAGGGAGGTAAGTAAGCTGCATCCTCACAGTACAGCTGTGGGAACTAGACCGGAGGTCAGGTGATTTGTCCAAGGCAACACAGTGAGTAAATGGCAGTGTCAGCAATAGAACCCAGATCTCCTGACCCCCACCCCCTGGATCAGCTGGTCATTCTCCGCAGACTTGTAGTAAGTTGCATGTGGACGTACTCTGGCACCCTGACTTTTAACTTGCAGGCTATGCCTGGGTGAGCTCTCCTGTCAAGTTCTTCATAGAGGTTAGTAAGCTACTGGCCTGCATTGTGCCTGCTAGGAAGAAATAGAATAGACCTTTCTGGTGGTGATCCTTCCCTAGGCAGCATTGCCTCTGTCGTTCCTCCTCATCTTCACACTGAACTGCTGTGGTATCCACAGAAGGAAAGCCATCATTCCTGTTTCTGTCCAGAAAGCCTCCAGGGCCTAGTGTCTGTGCTCAGTCATTTTCATGTGACTTTAACAAGGTCGCAGCTCCTGCATCTCACAAGGCACAACTTCTGTGTAGCAGCCATGTTTGTTTAATGCCACCCAGTGGCAACCTGCCCACCTGGGTTGATAGGGTATAGCTGGATAGCCACAGCAATAAAGGGTTTCTCTTGGGATGAGATATGTGCTTATTCCTGGGCAATCCTCAGAGTTTTGACACCTTCTCCATTCCAAAATCTAGTCACTCAGCTCTGTCTAATCAATGCTTTAGAAATGATTGGCCCACAGCAGTTCTGCAAGAGGGACCTAGCTACTGATGCTGTGGCCTGCTGTAGAATTTAATGATGAATTTTGTCATATTTTAATAGCCATCTGCTCAGTCCTGTACTATGTCAAGGCAGCTTGTACATAGCAGATGACCTACAAATGCTTTGGGTGCAGGGTACTAAATTGTATTGTTTTGGAAATAGTCTCCAAGGCACTTCATGTATTCAAAGAATTTCCAATAAATCTTTTATGTAAGCAACTCTTACCTGGTTGGTCAGGCTGATCCGACTCTTCTGTGAATTACGCTGCAGGTTCTGATGCTGGGACGTTCCCACCCTTATGGCTTTCCCTTCCAACAGCCAGATTTTAACTGCAGAAGTCAGTACAGCTCCAGGAAGGAGCAGGGTTAATGCCTACAAAGTGCTATTTTGTAAGGTGGAATGGGATGCAATGAGGAAAGTTATGGATAGAGCCCTGCAAATCCGTGGGTATTTCTGCGGATAGCAGCATGGCTGCAGATACAAATTTTGTATCCGCGCCGGGCTCTGAGGGTAAGAGCTTGGGGGGCAGCTGAGCGGAACTGGCGCGGATCCTCCACCTGCCCTGGGAGGCAGGGACACTGGGTCGGGGGCTACTTAGGCACCATGCCCAGGGCAGGTGGAAGGTCCGCCACAGCTACCAGTGCAGCTCTCCCCGACTCAGCTCCAGCCAGGGAGGGGGGCGGCTTGGAACCGCAGCCCCGGTAAGAGCCGGGTGGGGAGCCGCAGTGGACCTTCCACCTGCCCTGGGTGGGGGGCCCAAGCAGCCTCCAGGCAGCTCCACAGCTCCTTTCCCCCTCAGCCAGGCCAGTATGGAGCTGAGCCGGAGAGCCGCACAGATCCTCCACCTGCCTTCAGTGGGGGGGGGGTCTGAGAGCAGCCCCTGACCACGTCCCTTCCCCCCAGGCTCCTCGTGGGTGGGGGGAGAGTGGGATGCCTCGGAGCCTCAGCCTAGCCCCCAGAGCAGAGCCCTGCAGATAATTTTTCTGGATCGGATGCAGACACACACTTGTGTATCCACGCAGGGCTCTAGTTATGGGACAGGGCTGGGAGAGCAAAGGGGCAGAGCAGGCAATGAGCAGGCAGCACTGCTGCCTCAGAGAAGCATTAGTAAAGAGAGTGAGAATTAATCTAAAGGGGGGGAGGTGCGGTGGTGGGAATCTTTGATGTAACAGAGGGAACAGGAGCGGCTTTTCCTTGTTTGTGCAATGACACAGCATCCTGTCTTGTACAGACTGCACTGGTTGTTGGGCCAGCGTGAACAAACATTGTCCTGGTGCCAGCTTCATCCCATGTTGCACAACTCAGGGTAGAACAGGTGAACAGAAATCTAGAGCTAGACCCAGACAAAGGGCTGCTTGGAAGAGGGCCCCTAACGCTTGTAAATCCCTTTTAGTGACATGCTTACACTTGAATAATTAATTCCCAGGCTGGCTCTGGGCACCAAAATGTTATCTTGCTTCTCTAGCTGTGACTTCTCCATAAACAAAAGCTTGACTGGCAGAACTTCAAGCTTCAGCTGGGAGCAGAAAATCCAGCTGGGTTTAGCCTGCTTCCTCTGTCACCAGCAGCCCCACAGATCCTGCAATCAGAGCAGTGCTGGCAATTGCATTCATGGTGTGCCAAGTCGAATAGCTTCGAGCGTGGTGTTCTACAGGCTGTAGAGATTGCTCCATAGGCATGCCAGGGGCAGAAAACGCACCTTTCTCTCCCTGTAAACAACTCTGCTGGCGACTCAAACAGGAAGGTGTGCTGCACAGGGGGTGAATCTGTACATGGCAAATGAGGGGCATTTCTAGATCCCTTCACTAGCCCTTGTTTAATCACCCCCTTCCACGGGCACCAGCCCATGCGGTTTGGGCAGATGCTGTTCTGAGCTCCTCACCTGCTGAGGTGAGAAGGGAAAAGAATCCAACGTCTGAGTCACTGCAGCTGGATTATAAAGCTGCTCCCCTTCCCTTCCTGCTCAGGTTCAGGAAGCCTGGGGGGCGGCAGTGCTCTTAGCACTGGGCTACTGGAATAAAGGGGGGGCTGCAGCAGGGCCCCCCCCTTTTTTTTTTGCAAGATCGCATGGACCAGATCAGCTCTAGCACCAGGAAAGGGGGCCCAGCTCTGAGTCCCAAGTGGAGGAAGGCACAGAACTACCTTTTGAGGCCCCACCTCTCTCCTTGATGATAATTCCTCCTGGTTAGCTTAGGCAGTTCTCCACCCAGCTCTCTGGCCTTTGTGAATCCTGTTCTTAGGCACTGAACTCTCCCACTGCACAACATAGGGAATCTGGCACCTAACCTGGACTTCTGGATTCCAGGGGGCAGTAGGGTGCCTAACGTTAGGTGGTGCAGTGCCTGAGTCCCCTTTGTGGATCTAGCACATGGCTCTTGCCCATTGAGTGGGGGAAGCAGTGCTGTCCCTACGTGTGTGTACACACCCTGGAGAGGCACAAGGAGGATGGACCATGCACAGCTCTGCTCTCTGCTCACAGTTGTAGCTGGGTGAATAACCAGCCATTCTGCTTTCTCTTGTAGATCAGCCCCAGAGGCTGCATTTTGGAGAAATACACCATGCTCTGAGGCTGAGTTTTGGTTTTTATTGAAATACAAAAAAGTGCAAACTGTGAAATACAGGATTGGTGCAGTGTAGAAGGAAATAAACATGGACGTGAATTAATGTCTCAGTAACAACCCCAGCCCTGTGCCTACTGAACATCAACTGGCGAGAAGGCAGGGAACACCAGCAACAAAAAGCAAAGCTGTAAATTGCACTAGAGCCCCACTGCTTGAAAGAGCAACCAGGGGCTAGTTTGGCCCTCAGAGGTCTCTGCTGAGTCAGCAGAGAGGTCACCATAAGGCATCAAATCGACCTTGCCTTCAGCTGCATCACCCAAAGGCTCTGGTTGCAGAAGAGAGAGGCAGAGAGCTGACAGCTGGGGCCGGTTGTGGAGTGTGTGTTCACAGGCTGCTCAGACACCACTGGAATGAGGGTGGGAGGGAAGTTGGGTGCCGCAGAGCAGGGCACAGAGAGGAGACAAAACACATCACCCTCACAGGGCCGCTGTGGCCAATATTTAGTATGGAAGCCACGCTGGGGAAGGGGCCCTTGGGCAGCTGTACTTAGGAGGAGGACACACTATGGGAGACAAATACAGAGTAACCATGGGCCCCTAACCTGCTACCAACCACCTCTTACAGGCACCAGGGACTAGAACCTAGTCTCTTGGGCCAAGCTTGGTCCTCTAGCCACTCCAGCTACCTGCATGTTGCCTCCCTCCCAGCTCTGCCTCAGGCTGTACACCCAAGGAGGCACCCAGACTAGGAAGGCAATTCAGTCCTGAGTTAGTTGGCAGAGACGCGGACTCGGTTGCCCACCTGCCACCCGGCATGGGGAGCCAAGGACTGCAGTCAGGCCCAGGCCACAGCTTCACATACAAGCCACAAGAGTAGTATTTTCATAAAAGGCATCCCGAAGAATAAATTGCAGTAGCAAAGTAGCCAGCGCTGATGTGCCTGTTCCAAGCCGCTTGGCAGCTCGGGGGAAGCAGGCAGGGGTTGGGTAAAGGAATGGGAATATTTACACTGGAGTGCTCCCAAGACCTTGCGAGCCCATTCCCACCATCTGCAGTACCAAGAGCCTGACCTTGCTCCAAGTCTGCTCCCTTCCCCATGCAGGGCTCTGCCCCAGGAGCAGGGTCATCCCCTAGCACAGGGATTTGCAGCAGGTCCCGTTACGCTCAATAGGAAAGCCATAAACTCAGGAGTTTTAACTATATAGAATATTTTTTTAAAGTGTCTCTGGGAAGCTAAGGAAATACCTGCCCCAAGTGCAGCCTCAGCCTGCCCCTGCTGCAGCCCAGCCCAGCTTTTCTCAACACCGAGCAGGTCAGGATTCAGTGTTCCCAGCTGGAAGTCACTGCAGAGAGCAGCGGATGAGCCTGCAGCCAGGTCCTTGTGCCCCAGCCCATGGGGAATTTCTGTTCTAGGCTACTGGGCTTAAGATTCTGGTTGTTCCCTAGGACACCAGCAGGTTTTTCCTTTCCTCTGGGCAGATCTAAGCCAACAACCATTTAGCTGTGGCCCAGATAACGTCAGCAAGCCCAGCCTAGCTTGGCTCTGAAATACATGCAGGTGGGGATACTCCCTTGAGAGGGGGAGACAGAAGATGTGATATGGGGTCACGCAGACAACACCCCTTTCCAGAGTGTCCCACGGAGCATGGCCTAACAAAACTCATGGGGCAAGTGTAGGGCTCTTCCTACACTGCCCTCCTCCCCCCCACTTCAGTAGGAGCACTGAGTCCCTCCAGCTTTCCCAAGAAACCTCCATGGCAGAGCTACTCTCCATGCTGGATCTACCAGAAGTCAAGGTGAACTAGAAGCCCTCTGTCACCCACCCAAACCATCACTATGGACTTATTCACAGCAAAGGGCATTTGTGGCCCAGCCCAACAGGCAGAAATTCAACTCACACAGCAGCACGTCCAGATCCAGGCCTGGTCCCTCCCCTCCACGGGCTCTTCAGCCTCCCAGAGAGAGATTCACTCAGTACCCAGGGTGGCCCCAAGCCCTGCACAATCTGTTCTCCAGCCCTCAGAATTCTCTGCTCCTCCACTTGCCCATCTCACCCTTTTGTGGGTCACCCCAAGAGCAGCCAATCAATCGGCAATAGCTAGAGTTGCCGAGCTGGGCCTGGGCTCCATTGCAGGACAGAATTCTTGCCAATCCTGGGTCCCTGCTCCTAGGCTTGGCAGAGGAGACCCCATTCCTGTTGTTGGTGCTCATCAGAAGTTTGTCTGTTTTTAAACCAGGGTATCAGCCTTTGGTCAGTTTCGAGGGCAGGTTAAAATCCTATTAAAAGCAGATCAACTGCCACTTTATAAAATGAGCTCTGCTTGGTCCCAATGTTTCCCCACTGCTGTGGTGCAGCTGGGAGCAGGACTGGCCAGGCGGAGCAGGGCACAAGAATTATGGGTCTTGGGGAGTGAGGCTAGAAACTGAGAGTCTCGCTCCAGTGTGAAAGCTCCTCTCTCACAGGAGCTGCTCTGTTCCTGAGCCTGGCCTGTAGAGAGCCATCTCCCTCCCTCCTTACCTAGCATATAAGGGGTGTATCAAAGTAGCTCCCCTGAAGGGGTGGAACAGATATATGGAGTAGTGAGGAGCTGAGCTAGGGGCATGCTGTATGCTTTGGCATGTGAGAGCTCAGCACCTGGGCAGGTTCCTGCGACCCAGGCCTCTCACACTCTGGCTAAAGTTTGGCCTCAGTGCACAGGCCCTGCCCTTCAGGCCATATTCTCACTTACATTTTTGCTCGATAAAATTCCACTCACCCCGACGTCAAAAAGCAGCTGGGCTCAGGGGCTGGCCAGCAGATAAACAGGGGACCCAGGAGTGTCCCTGTGCTACAGCCATGAGGAAGGGCAGTGTCAATTGCGGGGTTTGGCAGTGGGAAGTCAAGTGCCACCAGGGCACTTGCTCCCTGCATGATACCAACAAGCTCACTGATCACAGAGCATTACAAAGGGGACCCCGCATCCCCATGCAGCGCATGCCCACTGAGGCCGGGTCTGGAGTAAAACCCTCCCACCAAGAGCTGAGGACAAAGCCAAGGGGACCATTAGAGCCAACGCAGAGTAGTCCTGGGCTACCACCCGCCACACACCCCATGCCCATCACAGCCCTGTTAGTGAAGGTGAACAGCACCCACAGAGGATGCTAGCGCCCCTTGGAGAGGCATTACTGGCTCCTCGGAGTAGTAGTGCCGGCAGGGGGTGGGGCTAAGCCAACTCCCCTCAGTCACAGAGTCTCTGGCAGGGCCCAATGGCCCAGCCCCCCGAGAGTCAGTTTCTCCTTCACACGCCTGCTGCGAGCCAAGGGGAGGGTCGGTGTTAGCCCAGGAGCAGCTGGTGCTGTCCTCACTAACACCTGAAGCACAAGGCTTACCTGACCTGCTCTGGGTGAGGGCGGGAGCCAGGAATCTGCACTCAGCTCCTGAGAGGAAGGGCTGGCACAGGGAGCCCCCTGCCAAACAACTCGAGCCCAGTCCTGCCCAGGTGATGCAGGCAGGAGGAATGAGCTGGGATCTTGGGGCATTGCACAGAAGAGGGGTTGCTGCGGGGAGGAGAGGAGGGCAGAAAGAAGCCCGTGAGGGGAAGGAAGGAAGAAACAGCCCCCAGTAGGGCAGCATGGCCAGGGATGAGCTGCACAGAATGGCCATGGGGACAAGACTCCACTCCCAGGAATGGGGAAACCAGCTCCCCTCCCCGACCTCTGGCAAATGGTTGCCTGCTCACTCACTCTCACATCATCTCCACAGCCCTCATTCAGCTCAGCGCCTGCAGCTCCAATGGACCCTCTGTGCTGGAGGCTCCTGGCCACGGCTCCACGACAAGGTAGGAAGAGGGAGGGGGAAGGTGGGCACAGTGTGCTAATGTGGGCTGGCCCCGGCTCAGGCCTCCATGTCTTGGAACAGCACCCCCTGGTAGTCCAGCAGGAACTTGGTAAAGGTGTTGATGGGCTTGATGGCCTTGAGGGTGATGGCTACATCCTTATCCCACAGCAGGTTTGGGCCGAAAACCACGGCCAGGTTGGTGTTCGTCATCTTGTTTACGTCACTGTGAGAGGAGACCTGTGTGGGAGGGAGAGAGGACCCCTAATGACTCAGGGCAGCAACAACAGTATCAGCACTCTGCCCTCCCTGGTGCCTCACAACCCCTCGGTGGGGTCTCAGGCGCCTAACCTAGAGGGGGAAACTGAGGCACATGAAGCAATACAATGCACCCGGGAAGGAGAGGCAGGCTTGCGCTGAAGACACTTGACTGGGCCTCAGGGGACCTGGGTTCAATTCCCAACTCTGTCACAGACTGCCTGTGAGACTCCAGGCAAGTCACTTGGTCTCTCTGCGTGTCCATTCCCCACCAGTGAATAGGGATGACAGTCCTTCCTTTCTCACTCGGTCTTGTCTCCAAGGCAGGGACCTCTCTCGCTGGGCCCTGAGCCTGGCTCTCTAGGGGGCGCTGCAATACAGACGATGACAAAGGCAGAGCAGGAGAGATTCCAGCAGCCATGAGCCCAGGCCTCTGCTCTAACCACCCTCTAATTTAGCTGCAAACTGAAGAGCAACGTGGATGTGACCCTAAATTACCCCAACCTTCCCCAACTCTGGAAAAGCTGGAGGGGACTGATAGGCCTGGAAGGGGTGGGGAAAGCAGGGAATAGAGTCCAGGGTCCCGCCCTGACCCCCAGGAACTGTCAGGGAGGGATGGCTAGGGTGATATACAGGGCGCAAAACCTGCAGGGCTTTTGGGATGGCAAGTGACACCCTGACATATTCTGCACCAGCTGGCAGGCCACACAGACACCTTGACCCAGCAGGTGCTGTCATCCAACATGCCCAAAGCACTAGGAGCTGGTTGTTTCTGCCCCTTTTGCTGGGGATAGACTTGGCTCAGTTGAGCAGCTTCCACAGCAGTGGGAAGCTCCCTGCAAGTCCAGTAGGGCAGGATCTGGAGCTCATTTTCTATCCCGTTCTCACTGCACACCTGTTTCTGGTCTTTACCTGTGTGACGTTATTGACTTGAACTGGGACCATATAGATCATTGTTGCAACCAAGGTCCTGTAGTGGCACCAAATCGGGGGGTCAAATGAGGTGTTTAAGACAAGGTTATGGTTTGCTGGTTATGATTATGCTATCTGTAGATGTGTATCATTTTTATAGTTGACGTTATGAATATTGGCTCTATATGGTCTGTATTTCAAACTTATGCTATGCTTTCGGGTGACGCCTCAGACAAGTTGGTGTCAGCTCTGCCTAGCCTGCTTGATGGCCCATTAAGGGCCATCAGCCATACAACTGACCCACTGAGAGACGGCAGACATACCTTGGGACAGAGCAAGTTATGCAGGGACCTGCCTATGGACAGAACTCTGAGGTTTTTCCAGGCCATGTGATGGACAGCTTGTCTTTGGAACAAAGAAAGACCACATGGCAAGAGACTATAAAAAGCTGCTGCAACTCCTCCATCTGGTCTTCAATCCTGCGTCATACCTCTGGAGGGACTTGGCTACACTGAAGCTCTGAACAAAGGACTGAAAGACCCATCCCAGCTGTGGATGTACTCCAGAGATTTGATTTGAACCCGCAGTTTATTCCATCGCTGCTGCAAGCCTGAACCAAGAACTTTGCCATTATTCTATGTAATTGATTCCATTTAACCAGTTCTAGCTCTCATCTATATCTTTTTCCTTTTATGAATAAACCTTTAGATTTTAGATTCTAAAGGATTGGCAACAGCATGATTTGTGGGTAAGATCTGATTTGTATATTGACCTGGGTCTGGGGCTTGGTCCTTTGGGATCGAGAGAACCCTTTTTCTTTTACTGGGGTATTGGTTTTCATAACCATTCATCCCCATAATGAGTGGCACTGGTGGTGATACTGGGAAACTGGAGTGTCTAAGGGAATTGCTTGTGTGACTTGTGGTTAGCCAGTGGGGTGAGACCAAAGTCTGCTCTGTTTGGCTGGTTTGGTTTGCCTTGATGTGCATAGAAACCCCAGCCTTGGGCTGTAACTGCCCTGCTTGAAGCAATTTGTCCTGAACTGGCACTCTCCGTTGGGTCCCACCAGAACCAGCCTTGTTACAACGTGCACCAACAGGAGTTTCACCCCGTCTCAGCTGCTGTCCTGCCCTTTGCCCCCGACCCCCAGCCCCAATGGGAGGAACTACCTGAGCCTGACACGTTAGAGTCGGTTCCAACCCTTGGGGAAGGGGGACGGAGGGATAAAGAAGCTTGGTTTCCTAGCCGAAGCCGCGCTCTCTCTCAGCTGGGCAGCGTGTGTTGGGGAGGGAGGTGAATGGGCAGTAATGGAGCTTGGCCCAGGTGCAGTGAACTAAGAGGAGACCGCCTTAGCACCAAGTGGAGCAGCAAACCTCTGCCAGGAAGGCCATCAGGAAACAGAGCACTTGGTAGTTTTCCTCGGGCAGGGTCTGGAGGGTTTTGCGAACAACATCCACACGATTCGACTCCTCCACATCTGAAAGGGAAACATGCGG
Organism: Lepidochelys olivacea; assembly: GCF_965140295.1. Lineage (NCBI taxonomy): Eukaryota > Metazoa > Chordata > Testudines > Cheloniidae > Lepidochelys > Lepidochelys olivacea. The sequence continues at coordinate 56,195,152 of NC_140416.1, forward strand.
CACGTGAGTAGGTGAGCAAGACCCTAGCTCGCACCAGCCAGTGAAGGGGGAGAACCTCCAGCTCCCACCAGGCAACAGGGTGACCCTGACTCACACTGGGAGACTCCTCTGATAGGAGCCCAGCTCACAATGCATGGGTACCCCAGGCAGGACTCCCTCTCCTCCCCATCCCATGCATACTCCCTTGGCAATGGGGGCCCATCCATACCGCCTGGATTCCTTGGAAAGGCACCAGAGCCACAAGCTAGGATCAGAGAGCATAGCTGTATGTCTGAGGTAGCCTGGAGGAGATCCCTGCCCTCAGGGAGTTTAGACTTCGATTGGTTGTACCCTCTTGCCCCCAACTCACTCTGGAAGTTGACAACGTGGTTGTAGAGGCTAAAGGTCAGCAGGGGCTCTGGCAGCTCCCGCAGGAATGTCTTGAGGATCACAGCAGCAAGGTGAATGTCCTCATATTGCTGGAAATCCATCGGTATCCCTGAGGACAGAGAGGAGACACAGGCTCAGAAGCCCATCTATCAGAGCATGAGCACACTGCCTAACGGAGAGGGGCAAGGGGCAGAACTCCCTCCAGATCAATAGAGCAGAGCACAGGGTCAAAGTCCAGCTCTGGAGCAAAAGCTCCCTGGGGACAAGCATGAGGCCAGACTCACTTGAGATGGAGGCAACTTACTTGCCCACAAGACAGAAGCAACAGCTCTGCCAATTCCAGTCCAATGTCCCCAAGGCTCATCCCCCCAAACAGGAGTCTATTCTGGTCTTGGTCTCATTCTCCAGGGCAGCAATGGGAAGGTAGCATGCCCAGCCCTGGGAAACAGAAGGGGCTCCTCAGGGAGCAGGTGGAGAGAGGGAGACGAGCCTCTCCTGAAACAGGAATGGGGGGTGCGCATTTTGTACTGCTCAAACACAAATCCTCTGGCAGATTACAGGCAAAGTTCAGTCCCCCTTGGCCAGCAGGATGGAGAGCAGCATTCAAATAGGCTTTCAGATCACAGTGGAATGAGTTGATCCCAGCCTAGAGCTAAAGAGGTACTCATCCACACACTCCTGTGTAGTTCTAGATGGAGCTCATATTCCCCAGCACTGGGTGCAGAGCAAGAAGCATGATGAGAGCAGAGCCCCAGAACAGGAACAGTGCAGAGGAGCAGAGTCTGAGGGTCAGGACTGGTGAGGACCAGAGAACTCTAACTTGGAGGTGGGTGTTGGGTGAGGTGGAGGGGTCACGGCGCAAGGTTCTCCTGAGGAGGGACACTTACCCATGTTGTATTTTTGTTGGACCTCTTTGACAATCTGTGTGGAAGCTGATCTCCGGAAAATCCCCTCTTTGGTCAGAGCTGGGGAGAGCGAGCGAGCAGAAGGAAAGGGAGAGCTCAGACCAGGCCTGTCACACCGGAGCTCTCTGACCCTTCCCGGCGAGCCACAGCACACAGCAAGGCTGTCAAAGCACCAGCTTCTCCCATGTGCACAGGAAACCTCTGCACACAACTGTGGAGAGAGCACTGCCCATGCCCACTGTGCTCTGTACCTCGGTGGAACACTCACCACCCCCATGTTCATCCTTGTAAAATGATTGCATGGTATCCGATGCAAAGTTTGTCGTGTCAGGTGTCTTCAGAAGGCTCATGATGCACTGAGCATGGTTGTTCCAGTGATGTTATAGTAATTGTTACAGTAAGGGTATAATTTCATGTATATAATTATGGGGCTGAAAATGTAACCTCATGGCTTAAAGCAAGCCCAGGCAAAAACTCTCCAAGAACAGAGAGGCAGTTCACACCACGTCAGGGCAGGTATGGGACAAACCCAGCCCAGCCTCACAGGAACAAAGGACGCTGGCCTAGGCAGCAACAAAATAATCTGTTAGACTCTCAAGGGAGTCCCCCCCTTCCTTTGGTCAGTTTGGAACCGTGATGAGATAATGTTCACCTAACTCCGAAATTGAGGGGGAGGCTGGGCGGGTAATGCCAAGAGGAAAGAAAGGGCATGATAAAAGGGAGACATATTTGCCATGCTCTCTCTCTCTTCCACCTACATCTACAGCAGAGGTGAGCAAACTACGGCCTGCGGGTCACATCCGGCCCACGGGACCGTCCTGCCCGGCCCGGGAGGCTAGCCCCCTCTCCTCTCCTCCCCTCCCCAGCTATTCCCTCTCCCCACACAGCCTCAGCTCACTGCACTGCTGGCACATGCTCTGGGCGGCAGAGCAGTGAGCTCCTAGGGCAGCGCAGCTGCAGAGCCCGGCCTGACCTGGTGCTCTGTGCTGCGCGGCGCGGCTGCCTGACCTGGTGCAGCCACACCGCCAGCCACCGGTAAGGGGGCAGGGAGCGGGGGTTGGATAAAGGGCAGGGGAGTTCGGGTGGTGATCAGGGGCCAGGGGTGCGGATAGGGGTTGGGGCTGTTGGAGGGCGGGGAACATGGGGATTGAATGGGAGCAGGGGTCCCGGGGGGGACAGTCAGGGGCAGGGGTTCCGGGGACAGTCAGGGGACAGGGAGCAGGGTGGGGTGGATGGGGCAGGGTGTCCCAGGGGGGCAGTCAGGAAGGAGAGGGGATGTTGGATGGGGCGGTGGGTCTGGGGCCGGTAAGGGAGAAGGGGTGGTTGGATGGGGCAGGGCTCCTGGGGGGGGCAGTCAGAAAGGTGGGGGGGGTTGGATGGGGTGGCGGGGGTAGTTAGGGGTGGTGGGTCCGGGGCCAGTCAGGGAGAAGGGATGGTTGGATGGGGCAGGGGGTCCAGAGTCACCGGGGGGCTGTCAGGGGGTGAGAAGCAGGGAGGGTCAGATGGGGGCGGGGGCCGTGCCGTGCCATGCCTGGCTGTTTGGGGAGGCACAGCCTGCCCTAACCGGCCCTCCATACAATTTCAGAAACCCAATGAGGCTCTCAGGCCAAAAAGTTTGCCCACCCCTAATCTACAGACACCGCACCGAGGGACTGAAGTGCTGATCAAAGGGGAAAGCCTGGCTGAAGAGCAACCAGCCAGCCTGTGGTGAGAAGCATCTAAATTTGTAAGGGCACTGAAAGTGTTAAGATCAGCTTAAAATGCGTTTTGCTTTTATTTCATTTGACCAAATCCGACTTGTTATGCTTTGACTAATAATAACTTAAAATCTATCTTTATAGTTAATAAATCTGTTTGTTTATTCTACCTGAAGCAGTGCCTTTGGTTTGAAGTGTGTCAGAGGCTCCCCTTGGGATAACAAGCCTGGTACGTATCAATTTCTTGGTTAAATTGACGAACTCATATAAGCTTGTAGTGTCCAGCGGGCATAACTAGAAACTGCAAGACAGAGGTTCCTAGGGTTGTGTCTGGGACCGGAGATATTGGCTAGCGTCATTCGGTTATACAATCCAAGGAGCAGCTTACATGCCGGAGGCTGTGCACGAACAGCCCAGGAGTGGGGGTTCTCACAGCAGAGCAGGGTAAGGCTGGCTCCCAGAGTCAAGGACTGGAGTGACCTAGCAGATCACCAGTCCAGATAACACCAGAGGGGAATGTCAGACCCAGACACTGTGCAGGAAGGAGGGCATGGCAGGATCTCTCTTCTTGGCTCCATCAATCATATTTGGGCTCCATATTGTTCTGTGGTCATTTTCCTTCTGTTTCATAAAGATCTGATTGGCATTAGGAAGGGGAGAAGGCACCGGCATGGTATTGAATTGGGTTGAGGGTTTCATTTACGCACTCACCATGCTCCCGCAGATAGGCAATGGTTTCCCTGACCACCAGTGGGATGGGGGCCTGATCAGAGCTCTTTTCCCTTAGGCTGTGGGAAGAACAGAAGGTTAGAGGTTGCCAGTTACCTCTTGCCCGCATGCAGCTCATCACATCTGACATATGTACGTAGCAGGGACCTCTGCGGGATCCCTCTCCCCACCTAGTCCTGTCCCACTCTTTGCCCCTCAGCCTGCTCCCCCTCCCTCTCCCCATCCCAGTCCAACCAGGGCAGCATCCCACATGTTTTTGATACTACAATACACATATGTTACGCTGCCTCCTACTGCTGGTCTGTGTTGAGGAGCAGCGACTGCATTACAGCCAGCGTCAGGGGCCCAAGCTGGAGGCTTTGGTTGCTGGGAAGGGGCCAGGAAACAACTGAGGTGGCTCTGTGGGATGCAACTCCTTTTTCTTTCTTCGCTTTAGGCAAGAGCAGAGGGGAGTTTAAATGTAGGGGAGCGAAGGACAGGAATCCACCTAGACAGCAGCTAGCTGCTGTGTATTACTCTCCAACATCTGCCATTACATCCCGCAATGACAAATGCCAGATGGTTCAGTTCAGATGATCAGTAATGTAATATCTAATGTGGACATGTACATCACCATCATTTGGCTTCGGAGTCAAACCCCCATTGCAAAGAATGGGCCAAGTCACCTCTCTCTGAGAGATCGGTTCAGGACGCCTGCAAGCTCAGCCAGCAGTCACTGTGCTGGTTACACTGAGCTCACGTTTGGAAGGCTTTCACTGCAGCCAGAAGGGCTAGAAAATCACTTCCCAAACTGCCTCAGGGACAACTGCCTGAGCACATGGAGCTGGTTTCTCCTCATTTCCACTGGCCAAATTGCATTAAAAGCTAAAAATACATTAAATAATACTTTGCTGACGTCACTTTCCCATGTCAGCAATTCTGAAGCTGCCTCAGGGATGTGATGTGACCAGGAAAGTGTGGGGAAGCAGAGGCAAGGGTGAATGGGAGGGGATGTGTCCCTGAGAAACCCTCTATTAAAACAGCATTGAAGCTATGGAAAAAGTTGAGGGTCAGGTCCTCTGCCCTGCTCCAGCAAAACAACACAGGCCTAATGCCATTTTAGCCGGCCCCTTGAGGAATCCTCCCACTCAAGGAATCCTCATATGGCAGAAAAGTGCCATCATGGCTTGTACTCCAGCCCTTCCCACTCCTAGCCCCACGCACACAGGCATGTAGCTGGGGTGTCCTGGCACTCCAGTGAATCCTCAGTTACTGAAACAACCCCTTGTGGGCTGTTAGCATGTTAGAGAAGCCCTGCAGCGCCTCTAGTTTACACCAAGAACCAGCCCAGCAATCAGGCAAGCCACAATTTGAGGTGGGCAGAGGGTAGCTCAGGATCTGGGCTAGAGAATTGAGTTTTTCTAAATGACAACTCAGATTCTGCAGCAATTTCAAGGCCATTTCTGCAACTGCACTATATTGCATTATACACAGGGCTCTGGCATTAGCTGGCCCAGCAGCCAAAGCTACGCAACTCTAAGATACTCACTGCTGCAGAGAGACCCCAAACTGCTGGTTTGGCAGGGGTGGGCGCGGTGGGGTCAGCTTCTGGGGCACTTGAGAGGGTTTCTGCAGTGATTTCAGGTACTCGTCATATCTGTAGTGAGAGAGACAGATTGGTAGGGAACCAGCCCATCTCACACAGGGACCACCAACCAGTGCCTACCACCTCACACCCGGCACCCACCCTACTGCTTTGTGGATGCAACCAACCCAGCCCCTCTTGCTGATCCACTGGGAACTGCCCCAAAGACAGCTCTAGCCTAGTACTTGCTGACCCCAAGGACAGGCAGCTCAGGAGTGCTGGGGCAGCAAGACCAAAGGGCTCAGTCTCCAGCGGAGAAGAGGGAGCAAGGGGGGAGGCGGGGGTCTGTACAAAGAGAGGAGCTTGCTGGGATGAATAGGGAAAAGACGGGGCAAAGGACCGTGCACCTAGGAAGTCAGGGCAAGTTTGCTGGAAGACAAGGGTTGATGGGGTGTGCGTGTGCATGGGAGAGAGGTAGAGCCACAGGGATCTGAACAGGCTGGAGGTGCAGTTGAAGCACCTTTGGGAGACCACAGAGGAAAGCTGAAGTGAGAAGGCTCCACTGAGCTTTTGAGCAAAGTGGATGTACAGGCAGCAGCAGACAGGGAGGGACAGCAGAAAGATGCCTGGGGGTAAAGTCACTTGCCTGAGAGGAGACCAAGAGGCAGAAGAGACAGAGGCAGCAAAGGGGCCAAGTGAGCCTGAGCCAGGCATTGACGCTGAAGACAGGCAGGAAGGGGAGCTAGGAAGAGCCCCCTCTCTGAGGCACCCTGGCACTGCTACCTCGGATGAACCATCACTTCGGAGCAAAACAAGGCCCCTCCCCATTGCTTCCTTCCCCCTTGCCACTGTTTCCCCACCCTGCATCTTCCCTCCTCTCCCGGAGCCATGGGTAAGCAGGCAGGCAGGCCGCATGCTCTCACTTTAGCACCTGGCTTGGGATCCCCAGCTGCTCCAGCTTCACATGCTCCTCCAGCTCGCTCAGGAAGTTTGCATAAAAAATCTTCCGTCCAAACTTGAAACTGCAAAACAGAGGACAAGCAGCCCCATGAGGGATCCGGAGGGACTAACATCAGCAGAACTGGGGGAAGCCCAGGGCAAGAGCAGCAGGAATGAGGGGCTGTTAGCAGAGCTGTCTGGGGGAGCAAGAGCTGGAAGATCATGGGGCCTGCGGGGCAGAACTGAGGGGCCTTGGCAGTGCTGGAGGCAGCAGAGGTTCAGCAGTAGGGGCACCACACCACGCAGCTCTCTCTCAACCCCCATATTCCGTGAGGCACTGCTAAGGCTCCTCCACAGCCTGGCTCAAAGCCTGGCAAAGATGGGCTCTGCACAGCACAGCACTGCCCCTCCCTGGGCTCTGCAGCAGGCCAGAGTCCGCTCCTCTTTTCATTTTTGGCCCAGGAGGCTGGCGGTTTCACTGGTGACACGCTGAACTCAGTGCCCCTCTGGGTTTCATTCTCCTCCTCCCCTTCTGTCCTGGTGCTAACGCCTGGGACATGTGGCCTTTGCAGGGGCTGAGCTCCCCAGGCCCCAGCAGAGGGGCTCTTGTTTTGCCTGGATCTTTCAGAAATAATGGGAGGCATATCCCCCGAGAGGTTAATGCAGGAGGAGTCACCAGTGCCAGCACAGGAGGAGCTAGGAGCCTGTGCTCCCCTCCTGGCCTGCTGAGGAATGCTGCACATCCCCCTGCACCCAGGGAGCTTGAGCCAGCCTCCGCTGCCCCCTACCTGATCAGAGGCTTGAAGAGAATCAGCAGAGTCTTGATGAACATCGTTGGGTGCACGATGTACAGCGCTTTGATGTTCTTCTTGTACCTGCCAAAGGAAGCCGAGTGAGGGAGAGCTCTGCCTGGGCTGGGGAGCTGGGCTGAGCAGCAGCCCAAATGGCTCCCTGGGGCTCTAAGTCCCACCCTCCACACTCTCAGTGCACTGTGCCCCTCCCTGGGGCCCCGTGTGTTAACCCAATTCCCCAGCCTTCTATAACACCACTCTCCCCTCATTTCCTAGCCCTCAACCACCCAGCAACCTCAACGCCTGCTCTTTGCCACCCCACGACTCCACTCATGAGGCATTGCCCCATAAGGGGAGGAGCTGCCAAATGGCCTGGACACTTGCGTTGACTCTTGCCTTTGCTAGCCCCCTGCTGACCCGGAGAACTTTCCACAAGAGCGGTTTGTACCCCTCACTCTGTCTATAGAACTTTCTATCTTCATAGCATTTGACAAACATCAGTTCACCCCCACCACCTCCCAGCAGGTAGAGATGTGGGCGGGATCATGATCCCCATGTTACAAATGGGGAAAGGACTTGCCTAGGACATGCTTTAGCTCCAAAGAGGACCACACAGGGAGTCAGACTGTAGAAGAGAACTCAGGAGTCCTGTCCCATTGGCCACACCTACTCACTTGCGGTCAAATTCCCGGTAGGCATCCCGCAGCCAGCTCAGGGACGGCTTGTTCTCACTGGTGAGGCCATGGTGCAGATACACCAATGTGTAGTCACTCTCCACATACTGGTCCAGTGTGAACTTAAGATACCTGGGAAGACACAGGAACTTCTGAGCTCGCAGTATGCACTGGCATGTGTATAAGCTTGCTCCCTATTGGCCACAGTTGGCATAAGGAAAATTTTGCCACACTGCAGAAACGGAGGCACTTGTGCCCTGGGAGAGGAAGGAGAGGAGCATACAGGAGGGCAATTCCTGGCCGGGGGTTGGCTGGATGTGGGGTGCAGCCCACACCTAGTTGGAGATTATAACAGAGGGCACATATCCAGCCAGAGCAGCTGCTGCCTGTAGATCTGCCCCCTAGGACTCGGGGACTGTCTCAGATCCAGGCTGTCATGGGAGCAGTGGGCCTCCAAGGCAGTACTCACTGCAGCAGTTTCACATGGTCAAGTTGATGGCAGGGTGGCATCCGGCAGGCACTGAACAAAATGACTTTCCGTCCATAGTTGTCATCACCTGGGAATGAAATGCCAGAGATCACAGGGAGATTCAGGGACAACACTGGGCTCCCACCAGCATATGTGCAATGCAGCAGGAGTCCCTGTCCCTCCACCACAGGGCAGAAGCCTGGGATTTCACAGTAACCAATACAGCTTGCCTGACCTCTGCCTCAGCAGAGCCCACCTCGTCCATAGGTGGGGGAAGGCAGTGATCTGAGAGCACGCAGGGCCCTAAGGGCAAGTAATGTGAAAGATGTCTGGAGCCAGTGTGGAGTATATGCCACATAGCCAGCAGGAAAGGGCAGGATGTGGGACTCAGATGTCCTGAGGCATGCAGGAACTGTTCCCCACACAGTGGCCTCAGGTAGCAACACTGAAACAGAGATTGCTCAGAGTTGGGCACCTGCAGCACTGTGGCTGTGTGCATTGCTACAGAGATGTAAGTACCCCTAGTAGAGGGAAGACCTTCCCCTCGCAGACGCAGAAGCTTCAGAGCGCGGGCCCAGGGTATGTGCTTCTCTCCTGGCATATTTGCTCTTGCTTCGGCTGAAGTTTGCTCCTACATGCACAGTGAAATCAGACCACACCCTAAGGGAGAGGGTAAAGCTGCACAAAGGACAGGCTGACTCTGGGCAGGATGGAGCAGAGCAGAGCCAGGTGATGAGGGGCAGGCTCCACTACTCCCGCTCCTCCCCAGAGCCTATCCTAGAGAAGTAGGAATTGGTACCATGAGCCTCCGAAGTGTTTTGCAGAACAATCTTGTTTACTGGCTTCATCATCTGATGCAGCCTAAGGGTATGTCTACACAACCAAGAAAAGCCCATGGCTGGCCCATAACCCTCTCATCCAGTCCCAGCCCGAGCTCCAGCCCAAGCCCAGATGTCTACACTGCAATGAAACAGTCTCAGCCCGAGTCGGCTGACATGGGCCAGCCATGGGTGTCTAGTTGCTGAGTAGACATACCCTAAAACTGTTCTGGAGAGATCACCTGGCAAATCCAGTGTGATTCTATCAAACTTAGCATGGGGACAACCCTACCCAACTCAAAGCCCAGCAAAGAACAGCTCTCATCACACCCGAAGAACTCCACCCTAGGGACATGGTCCCTGATCCTCTCCTGTGGTTTCACAGATCTTGGGCCAGATTCTCACCTGACATAACTCTTATGATTTCAGTGGACTTCTGCCAACAGAGAATGTGGCCCCATGAATGAAGCCCTAGTAGGGAGATGAGGGGAGAGTTCAGTGAGCGGATAGAGGGAATTGCACCCTATCTGATTCTGAGCTTTTCTCCTTTGTACTGATTCACTAAGCACGTGGGTACACAGAGCTTCAGTGCAGCATGAACAGATATATCACCTGCATGAAGGAGCCCCCATCTATTTCCATCAGGGTGGCTTATTTTCAAATACCAAGAAGGGGTGGGAACAGCTTCCCTAGAGGACAATGAAGAGCAAAACTTGTCCCGAGAGCCTCAGTTTCCTGGTGAGCCAATGCAGCGTGTCCTGCCCAGTGAGAGAAGGGGGAGTACAGACTGTTCTAAGTTGCACCAACAATGCCACAAAGGCTGTCGCATGGAGAAGAAGCAGAAACTTTTCCCCATTTCAAACTGCAGAGTTGCCCGGTATCATTCACCACCACAATCACTTCTCCGGTTCCACATTTAAACTCACCTCCCACAGGGCATGCAGCCACTTCTCTTCACATCCCTGCACTGGGATCTTGGACCCCAACTGCCCCTTTATTACAATCAATGCCCAGCAACTGAGATCTTTAGTCAAAAGAGAGCAGGTTATCATGTCTAATAAACAAGGGCCAATTCCAAAGTTTGCAGAAATAAAGCCTGCCTGCGCTAAGGCAAGTGCTTGTTGATGCCAAGAGCAGCCGCAGGTCCGCATGTGTGTGAGCATGGCCACAACACCCAAGAAAGCATTACCTCTCAGGGGCCAACAGTCCTCAACCCCATCCACGCAGTCCAGGCTGTGAGAACAGATTTCCTCTCCAGTCTGTCACTCTCATTTTCCCTTTCCACTGATATTTTATTGTAACTCACCAGACAATACAAGAGAATATGGAGTTCACCAATATAAACAAACTGGTCCCTGTACAAAAGTTAGGGAGACAACTGAAGCAATAGGGGACAGCTCAAGGTACAGGCCATGAGGGAGTGATCAACCATCACATGAACACAACAGTGGCATGCTGGGGTAAAAGGCACTGAGAGAGGACATGGTACCCAGCAGATACACAAGACCTGGAGAGGGTGATGCGGAGACCATTGGGAACAACTGTACACAGCCACAGCCAGGCCACAAGACCAACATCAAACAGATTATCCCATGGGCGCCCAAACTCCGTCTAACCAAGAAGCTTCTTGACAGCTTGCCATACACCCACTGAGCATAAATGGGTACATTGCAGCTGCCCTTATATTGAAAATGGAAGAGTAGCCTGCAAAGTCATGGGCTTGTGGATAAGGCACTATTACAGCTTCCCCATGTGGACAGGTCATTCAGCCTCTCTGCCTCAGTTCCTCATCTGTACAACGGGGATACTTCCTGACTTCACAGGGTGTTGGGAGTATAAATCTGTTTATGTTTGTGATGCTCTCACGCATTGTGATGATGGGGGCTCAGATAAGAATACAGAGACACTCCAGGTCTCAGTACGCAGTGTGAAAAGGCGCTATATGTTGGGAACAGCACTCTCTCCTGGCCACCCCTCCAGATTAATAGCCACATGGTCCATATTTAACTGTCTTTCAAGCAAGGCTAGTTTGTGCAACAGAAGCCAGGAGTAGAGCCCAAGCATGGCCAAGTTCATGCCTTTGTTGTGAATGCTCTGCACTGATGCAATATCCACAGCAGAGTTCTGTGCTGAGGTCCTTGAGAAACTGATTTCTGAGCCTGGCAAATCACTAGACATGGACCAGCTGAAGCACATAGCCCTTAAGGGCAAATCAAACTCCAATACCAAGACACCTGCCACTGGAGCAACATGAAAGACAACACTTAGGGCCCAGAAGGCAGTGCCTGTAACCGCGATTGGTACAGAGTCCTGCTGAGAATGCCTGGTGTTGTCAGTTCTGCGGCCTGTGTTATACAGGAGGTCACACGAGATGATCACAATGGTCCCTTCCGGCCTTAGAATCTATGGATCCTGGACCAGTCTTAGAGAGGAAGGCAAATTCTCTTGGATACTTGCCAGAAGAAAGTAAACAGAAAGGGGCATCTAATCCCTCAGAGAGCTCCAGAAACATGGCCAGATTTGCCTTCCAAATCAGGATAGTACATTGTTTAAGGGCATTTAGGGAAGGTAGCTGGAGAACTATACTGAGACCAACATACCACCAGTGCCAGGGCTTCTCCTTAGCTCCCTGTACTGAGCTCAGTCCGCTAACTTATAAATCACCTGAAACGAACTGCTTCATATCCCATTTCCATCTGCCATCTCAGATCAGACTGGTCTTTCCAGACAAGGCAAAGCCAGCTCCCAAGCATTCAGGGGGGTTTGAATCACCAATGGTTCCAATTTATAAATGAGAAACTGCAGCCAATTCTACAAGCTTTTGGCTAGCTGAGGAAACTGCCTCCAGCTGACCGCTCTGCCTTGGAGAGAGCAGATCATGTTTGATCTCGGACAGATGTTCCACTCCTTGTACTGTTTGGTTTTGAAAATGCAAAGTTAATCTTATTTCTAAGTCTCTAAATTTTAGCCACTTCTTTGCAGTGCAAACAGCTATTGCTCCCACTAAGCACAACCACAGACCTTGAACTAATGACTCCACTGTTCGTTTGTTCCCCTCCTCTCCCAAATGGGGTATGTTCAGCAATAACTCAATTAGCAAACAACCAGCAATAAGTGATTATACAGCACCCAGAGTCCAAAGCACACAACAAACATCACACGTAGATGTCCAGACACACAAGGAATCACTTCATCCAACACCGAAGTGTAGCTACCTTTGGAGTGGAACATAGCAACAATGCACAATGGTATGCAAAGAATAGTATTATATTCATTTCATAGCTTCCAAGGCCAGAAGGGACCATTGTGACCGCCTATATAACTCAAGCCATAGAATTGCCCCAAAATAATTTCCAGAGCAGAGCTTTTAGAAAGACATCTAATCTTGCTTTCAAAATTGCCAGTGATGAAGAAGCCCCACGACCCTTGGTAAATTGTTCCAGTGGTTAATTACCCTCACTGTTAAGATTTTATACATTATTTCCAGCCTGAATTTGTCTAGCTTCAACTTCCAGCTCTTGTATCATGTTCTACCTTCTCTGCTAGACTGAAAAGCCCACTATTAAATATTTGCTCCCCAGGTAGGTACTTACAGACTAATCAAATCACCCCTTAACGTTTCCATTTTGAAGCGAAGTAGATTGAGCTTCTTGAGTCTACCACTGTAAGGCAGGTTTTCTAATCCTTTAATCATTCTCGTGGCTCTTCTCTGAGCCCTCTCTAATTTTTCAACACCCTTGAGGACTGAAACTAGTGTGAATTTAGGGAGATCCAACATAACTACTCAAACTGGAATCTGACCAGGACCCAAGGTAAACACCCTGAAAAGTACATGGTGTTTTTAAGGACCAAGTGGTCAGCACCTCAGTTTTCTCCCTCATGCAGAGGGGAGCACCTCCAGCAGCACAATACACTTCCAAATACCACACTGGGGCATTGGGGCAACAAGAATTATGATACCTTCTAAATAGTCAACACAATCCCTTGCTTTTTCTTAGAGTGCTGCCACTCAAATGTGTGAGATCACAGCCTGAGATGTGCTGGCTGTGTCAGAAGCACAAGGTGTATCAGAACTATAATATAGTCCTGATAAGACCACTCTGCATTAAATGGAACCATAAACCCATTAAGGGAACTATTTGCTTAACTGTCTGCAAAACTCCCTAAACATTTCCTGGTGTGTTTCACCTGGGGAAACACTGCCCAGGCTACTTGAGATCTATGCCCTGATTTGAGTCTGTTGCATGATTAGGACAGTTAACTAGAACCAGTCCAGGTACCCTGACTATTCTTAATCTCTGTATGTACAATCAGATGGGTATCCAATTTCTATGCAAATCTCAAGTGGGAAATATCCTAGTATTTAGATATCATCCGAATGCAGTTAGATAGGGTCTGCCACCAAAGAGCCAATGTTACAAAATATTCCAAAGCTACAACATTCAGGGATGAGTATACGAAGTAGCAAAACTCAAAGATCTGGCCCTCAGCCACACTTGAGGTTCACAGACACTACAGGTTCAGAATGCAAGACTGCCTGATCAACCTGGAGCACTGCATGCTGGTACCTTTATTGGAGCAGAAGCCAGAAACAAACTATTCTATTTCATGCAATTTCAGGCTCCAGGCAAGTTGGTGACACAGCTGGGAAGGGTCAGATATCTCTGACATATTTTAGTTTCACTTCAATGCAGAAGCAGACTGAGCATTTCATGCAGACAGGAAGCAAATCCTACAATTTGCAGGCATAGTTACTAGGTGTCCTAGCACCCAGTCTCTCTTTATCTAGGTATTTCTTCCACACCCATCACCAAGGTACCTGACCACTACCAGAATTATAAAGCTGTCAAGGTTCCTCCCCGACTCTGAACTCTAGGGTACAGATGTGGGGACCTGCATGAAAAACCTCCTAAGCTTATCTTTACCACCTTAGGTCAAAACTTCCCCAAGGTACAAAATATTCCACCCTTTGTCCTTGGATTGGCCGCTACCACCACCAAACTAATACTGGTTACTGGGGAAGAGCTGTTTGGACGCGTCTTTCCCCCCAAAATACTTCCCAAAACCTTGCACCCCACTTCCTGGACAAGGTTTGGTAAAAAGCCTCACCAATTTGCCTAGGTGACTATAGACCCAGACCCTTGGATCTTAAGAACAATGAACAATCCTCCCAACACTTGCACACCCCCTTTCCTGGGAAATGTTGGATAAAAAGCCTCACCAATTTGCATAGGTGACCACAGACCCAAACCCTTGGATCTGACAACAATGAAAAAGCATTCCGTTTTCTTACAAGAAGACTTTTAATAAAAATAGAAGTAAATAGAAATAAAGAAATCCACCCTGTAAAAATCAGGATGGTAGATACCTTACAGGGTAATTAGATTCAAAATATAGAGAACCCCTCTAGGCAAAACCTTAAGTTACAAAAAAGATACACAGACAGAAATAGTTATTCTATTCAGCACAGTTCTTTTCTCAGCCATTTAAAGAAATCATAATCTAACACGTACCTAGCTAGATTACTTACTAAAAGTTCTAAGACTCCATTCCTGGTCTATCCCTGGCCAAGACAGAATGTAGACAGACACACAGACCCTTTGTTTCTCTCCCTCCTCCCAGCTTTTGAAAGTATCTTGTCTCCTCATTGGTCATTTTGGTCAGGTGCCAGCGAGGTTACGTTTAGCTTCTTAACCCTTTACAGGTGAGAGGAGCTTTCCCCTGGCCAGGAGGGATTTCAAAGGGGTTTACCCTTCCCTTTATATTTATGACACGCTCCCCAAATCTCAGCTAGGGTGAAACACTGGCTGGGATTTCTTCCTGGAGCTCTAGGAAAAACAGAGTTAATAAGACACATGCATCTCTAAATATACTACCAAGTACATAAAGACTAACAATATTTTCTACATCTCAAGGACGATTTTAACCAGTTGATTCTGGGAAACTTTCATGGGAGAGTGCATCAGCCACTTTGTTAGAAGCTCCTGAGATGTGTTGGATGTCAAAATCAAAATCTTGGAGAGCTAAACTCCACCGAAGAAGTTTTTTGTTAGTTTCTTTGATGGTGTGAAGCCACTTCAGTGCAGCATGGTCGGTTTGCAGGTGGAAACGCCGTCCCCAAACATATGGGCGTAGCTTTTCCAGAGCGTAGACAATGGCGTAACATTCTTTTTCAGTGACTGACCAGTTGCTTTCCCTCTCAGACAGTTTTTTGCCGAGAAACACTACAGGGTGGAATTCTTGATCAGGTCCTTTCTGCATTAAAACTGCTCCCACACCACACTTGGACGCATCTGTGGCTACTAGGAACGGTTTGTCAAAGTCTGGGGCCCTTAGTACAGGGTCAGACATGAGTGTCGCTTTAAGCTTGTTAAAGGCCTTCTGACACTTTTCGGTCCACTGAACAGCATTTGGCTGTTTCTTTTTGGTTAGGTCTGTCAGTGGGGCGGCGATTTGGCTGTAGTGCGGTACAAATTGTCTGTAATAACCGGCCAAGCCTAAGAAGGATTGAACCTGTTTCTTTGACTTTGGGACAGGCCACTTTTGGATAGCATCCACTTTGGCCTGTAGGGGGCTGATAGTTCCTTGACCCACCTGGTGTCCAAGGTAAGTCACTCTGTTTAGGCCTATTTGACACTTCTTAGCCTTAACAGTCAGTCCTGCCTCCCTTATGCGCTGAAGGACTTTTTGTAGATGTTCCAGGTGGTCTGCCCAGGAATCCAAAAATATGGCCACATCATCAAGGTAGGCAACTGCATATTCTCCTAATCCCGCTAGGAGACCATCTACAAGTCTTTGGAAGGTGGCGGGTGCATTTCGCAGCCCGAAAGGGAGTACATTAAATTCATACAGCCCGAGATGTGTGGTGAAGGCTGACCTTTTCTTGGCAGATTCATCTAGCGGTACCTGCCAGTACCCCTTGGTTAAGTCCAAGGTAGAGATGAACTGGGCCCGTCTCAGTTTCTCTAATAGTTCATCTGTGCGTGGCATTGGATAGTTGTCTGGGCGAGTTACAGCATTTAGCTTACGGTAGTCCACGCAAAAACGTATTTCCCCATCTGGTTTGGGAACTAGAACCACTGGAGATGCCCATGCACTTTCAGAGGGGCGGATTACACCCATCTGTAACATATCCTGGATCTCCCGTTCTATAGCAGTTTTAGCTTGAGGAGACACCCGGTAAGGTTGGACTTTAATTGGGTGAGCATTACCTGTGTCAACGGAGTGGTATGCCCGTTCAGTCAGTCCTGGGGTGGCTGAGAACATCGGCGCGTAGCTAGTGCACAGCTCCTTGATCTGCTGTCGCTGCATACGCCCAAGGGTCATGGAGAGGTTCACCTCTTCCACACCACTACCACATTTCCCATCGTAGTAGACACCTTCAGGCCACTCAGCGTCGTCTCCTCCCTGGGCTGTAAACTGACAAACCTTTAATTCTCTGGAATAAAAGGGCTTTAGAGAATTAATATGGTACACCTTAGGCTTTCGGTTGGAGGTGGGGAATGCTATGAGATAATTAACAGCTCCCAGGCGCTCCTGGACCGTGAATGGCCCTTCCCACGATGCTTCCATTTTATGGGCTTGGAGCACCTTTAAGACCATGACCTGGTCCCCTACTTTGAAGGAACGCTCTGTGGCATGTTTATCATACCAGGCTTTTTGCTCTTTTTGAGCATCCTGTAAGTTTTCTTTAGCAAGGGCTAAAGAGGTTCGGAGGGTGTTTTGTAGGTTGGTTACAAAGTCCAGAATGTTAGTTCCTGGAGAAGGTGTAAATCCCTCCCATTGCTGCTTCACCAACTGCAATGGCCCCTTAACCTCACGGCCATATACAAGTTCAAATGGGGAAAACCCTAAACTGGGGTGTGGTACAGCTCTGTAGGCAAAGAGCAACTGCTGCAACACTAGGTCCCAATCATTGGAGTGCTCATTTACGCATTTACGTATCATGGCCCCCAAAGTTCCATTAAACTTCTCCACCATGCCATTTGTTTGATGGTGGTAAGGAGTGGCAACCAAATGATTTACCCCATGAGCTTCCCAAAGGTTTTTCATAGTTCCTGCCAGGAAATTAGTCCCTGCATCTGTGAGGATGTCGGAGGGCCAACCTACCCTGGCAAAAATGTCTGCTAGTGCCTGGCACACACTTTTAGCCCTGGTGTTGCTTAGAGCTACTGCTTCCGACCATCGGGTGGCAAAATCCATGAAAGTCAGTATGTACTGCTTTCCTCTGGGTGTCTTTTTCGGAAAAGGACCCAGAATATCCACAGCTACTCGCTGAAATGGAACTTCAATGATGGGGAGTGGCTGGAGAGGGGCTTTGACCTGGTCTTGGGGTTTTCCCACTCTTTGGCACACCTCACAAGACTGGACATAGGTAGAAATATCCTTGCCCATTCCCTCCCAGTGGAATGACCCCCGCAAACGGTCTTTGGTCCTGTTCACCCCAGCATGGCCACTAGGGTGATCATGGGCAAAGCTCAAGAGCTTGGCCCGGTATTTAGTTGGAACTACCAACGGTCTCTGAGGATGCCAGTCTTCCTGGTGTCCCCCAGAAAGAGTTTCCTTGTATAAAAGTCCTCTTTCTACAACAAACCTGGATCGATTAGAAGAGCTGAGAGGCGGTGGGTTGCTCCGTGCCGCCGTCCAAGCTCTCTGGAGGCTTTCATCTGCTTCCTGTTTGGTCTGGAACTGTTCCCTTGATGTTGGAGACATCAGTTCCTCATGGGATTGTGGACCTAGGCTTGGTCCCTCTGGAAGCGATATAGGGGATGGAGCTGTTTCTGTTGACTGTGAACCGCTCTCCGCTGGTGCACTATGTTGGGATTCAGGCTCCGGCTGAGCCTCTTGAGTAGGGTTATCGGCTGCTGCCAGTTCAGGTTTGGTGGGGCCCTCTGGTGTTGAGGTTGCAAGTACTGGATTCAGTGCTGACACTGGGTCTGGTGTTGGTTGTTTGGCTGGTTCCAGTTCTGGGACTGGTTCCGTCTGGGTCTCTGGGACTGGATCCACTACTGCTGTTGCAGACATTGGCCTGGGGTCCGGGTCTATCACCTCTGACCGGGTCCTGGTAGAAGTTTCCGTTCCCACCCTCTTGGCCTGCTTCACATGATTGACCAAGTCTTCCCCCAACAGCATGGGGATGGGATAATCATCATAGACTGCAAAAGTCCATGTTCCTGACCAGCCCTTGTACTGGACAGGCAACTTGGCTGTAGGCAAATTGAAAGAGTTGGACTTGAAGGGTTGAATCGTCACTTGGATCTCTGGGTTGATTAAATTGGGGTCCACTAAGGAAGCATGGATAGCTGACACTTGTGCTCCGGTGTCCCTCCACGCAGTGACCTTCTTCCCACCCACTCTCACAGTTTCCCTCCGCTCCAAGGGTATCTGGGAGGTATCTGGGCCTGCGGACCTCTGGTGTGATTCCGGTGCAATGAACTGTAATCTGTTGGGGTTCTTGGGGCAGTTGGCCTTTACATGCCCCAGCTCGTTACATTTAAAACGTCGTCCAGCTGACGGGTCACTGGGGCGAGGTGGGTTGCTGGAGAATGGGGTAGTGGGACGATAAGGGGTCTGGAGGGTTCTTTGGGAGGTAGGTGGGGCTTTGGGCAGCCCCCGGTAATAGGGTGTGGTCTGGGGTTGTCCCTTCTGGTCTCCACTCCAACTGTGACAAGTTTTCTTCTTCTCTGCCACCTCCACCCATCTGGCTCCAATCTCTCCTGCCTCGATTACGGTTTTGGGCTTCCCATCTAGGATGTATTTTTCTATTTCCTCAGGAACACCCTCTAAGAATTGTTCCATTTGCATTAGGAAGGGCAAATTTACTGGAGACTCACCACTTGCTCCTGATATCCAGGCATCCCAATGTTTCACAGTGTGGTAGGCATGTCGGGTAAATGACATGTCTGGTCTCCACCTTAGGGCTCTGAACCTCCGACGAGACTGCTCGGGTGTTATCCCCATTCTGACTCTCGCCTTGGATTTAAACAGTTCATACTTGTTCATGTGTTCTTTAGGCATTTCAGCTGCCACCTCAGCTAAGGGCCCACTGAGCTGCGGCCTCAGCTCTACCATGTATTGGTCAGTAGAGATGTTGTACCCAAGGCAGGCCCTTTCGAAGTTTTCTAGGAAGGCCTCAGTATCATCGCCTGCCTTGTAGGTGGGGAACTTTCTGGGATGGGAAGTGGTACTTGGAGAAGGATTACTAGGGTTTGTTGGGATATTCTGCTGAGCCTTTATCTTCTCCATCTCCTCCACATACTTCCTCTCTTTTTCCTTCTCCTCCAGTTCCTTGTCCCTTCTTCCATAGCTCTCCTGTGAGCAGCCGCTTGGTGTTGTTCTGCCACTCTTGCTTGTTCCTTCTTCAGCCGCATGAGTTCTATCTGTCTTTCATGTTCCCTTCGTCTTTCCGCAGCCTGAAATCTGGCTAATTCCAGCTTGTGTCGAGCCGTGGATTTTGTCATTCTAACCTCTCTGTTTTAACTAACTTTACACCCAAGGTTTAGAAATAAACAAAACTTGGCTGTAAAATTTTGCTGTGCTGGAATAGAATACCTATTCTCTGATAGTGACTGTCAGCCTACAGAAAAAGACAATTCCCTTGTCTCTGCTCTGGGCCCAAATCAAAGCAAAAAACCTCCAACTACTTGGAAACCTGCTTACCAGCAGCCCAACAGAAAAAAAAAATTCCTTTTCAAACCTGTGCTCCTTGTAAAACAAAAAAAATCAAAATCCTAAAAAAAACCCCCTGCCACTTTTGTCTCCAGGCAAATGGGTAGGACACCCCCCTCCCTATTTACTTTTAGGGAGAAAAAAACTCTGGGTTGGAAGACTGAATTTCCCTGCAGGAGTTAAGTACCCTGCCTCCAGGCAAAGAAAACCTGCAATTCACAAAGATAATCCCCTTTTGTCTCTGCTTGGCCACAAAGCAGAGAAAAACAAGCTGCTTTCAGTTTCAGCTGCTTTCTGGACTTCCTTTCCAAAGGAAAAACATTTCCTTTTTTAAAATCTGTATTTCTAGTTCAAAAAATCTCAACTGGACCTCAAAATGATTTCAGGTTAATCCCACCACTATGCCACCATGTCAAGGTTCCTCCCCGATTCTGAACTCTGAACAGATGTGGGGACCTGCATGAAAAACCTCCTAAGCTTATCTTTACCACCTTAGGTCAAAACTTCCCCAAGGTACAAAATATTCCACCCTTTGTCCTTGGATTGGCCGCTACCACCACCAAACTAATACTGGTTACTGGGGAAGAGCTGTTTGGACGCGTCTTTCCCCCCAAAATACTTCCCAAAACCTTGCACCCCACTTCCTGGACAAGGTTTGGTAAAAAGCCTCACCAATTTGCCTAGGTGACTATAGACCCAGACCCTTGGATCTTAAGAACAATGAACAATCCTCCCAACACTTGCACACCCCCTTTCCTGGGAAATGTTGGATAAAAAGCCTCACCAATTTGCATAGGTGACCACAGACCCAAACCCTTGGATCTGACAACAATGAAAAAGCATTCCGTTTTCTTACAAGAAGACTTTTAATAAAAATAGAAGTAAATAGAAATAAAGAAATCCACCCTGTAAAATCAGGATGGTAGATACCTTACAGGGTAATTAGATTCAAAACATAGAGAACCCCTCTAGGCAAAACCTTAAGTTACAAAAAAGATACACAGACAGAAATAGTTATTCTATTCAGCACAGTTCTTTTCTCAGCCATTTAAAGAAATCATAATCTAACACGTACCTAGCTAGATTACTTACTAAAAGTTCTAAGACTCCATTCCTGGTCTATCCCTGGCCAAGACAGAATGTAGACAGACACACAGACCCTTTGTTTCTCTCCCTCCTCCCAGCTTTTGAAAGTATCTTGTCTCCTCATTGGTCATTTTGGTCAGGTGCCAGCGAGGTTACGTTTAGCTTCTTAACCCTTTACAGGTGAGAGGAGCTTTCCCCTGGCCAGGAGGGATTTCAAAGGGGTTTACCCTTCCCTTTATATTTATGACAAAAGCCATATGAAGAGACCAGAGCCTTCATCCTTAATGGGTTTTGGGGAGAACCAAGAGAGGGTATCTGCGGAAGCTAGGGAGATGGAGTTTAAGTTGGCAAGATGCAGTTTTTCAAGGTTACATTAGGAACCAGCTGACTCCAGGATGAAGGACAAATATATCATACCTATTTAATGCTTTATTTGTACTTAAACTATTAAACTATTGCAGAGGGAGAAGGTAAAAAATGTAAAATGGGAGGAATATGCTGAGGGCATGGCAGACTGGGGAACAGGAAGAGATAAGGCAGTGGGGGAACACCCACACAGAAAGAATTGCACTAAGGCAGCTGTAAAAAAACAAACCAGAAGAAGAACTCTGTGTAAGCTTAAAAGCTTGTCTCTTTCGCCAACAGAAGGAGGTCCAATAAAAGATATTACCTCACCCATCTTGTCTCTGTGAAAAACAGTGGCATTTATCAGCAATTCCAGGGCCTGAGCAAAGGGCTCAGCCAGCAGAAAGTTCAAAGATAATGGAAAGAACTCCTAGCACCAGAAGAGAGCTCATTTGCATTGACAAATCCAATGGCATTATAACAGCCAAGCTCCTGACATTTGGGGATGGACTCCAGAGAATGTTAACAAACGTGATCATCTTCCTCAGCAAGCACATTGGGCCACGTAGCACAGCTTCAGGCTAGCATGGAGAACACACCACCGTAATATGATGTCCCACTAGCAGCTGGCAGCAGAAAAAATTGCCCCTGAAGGAGCTCATGGAAGAACGGCCAATCAGAGTGCCAGCTGCACAGCAAGTCTATTTCCTGATTACAACAGTGGATGAGAGGGAGGGAAGCAGTCTCAGCACGGATGCCTGAAGCATACACCACAATAAGATGAAGCTAGATTCAAGCTAACCTGGCCCAAAGAAAGCATCACCACCCAAGAGGAGGAACAGAACTCATGCCAACACCTGAGAACCCAAGGGTGCCCAGCATGAAGTCTGCAGGCTAAACTCAGCTCAGAGAGTTCTGCCATGTCTAACATGGAGGTGCGGTGCACAGAGAGGACAGTCCCAGCTGGTTGCACCTCCACATTTAAGAGGAGGAGGGTGGCTGCAATTTACTTGGTTTAGTGCACATTACATGCAGCCTTCACACTTCTGGCAAGTTGCCAACACAGTCCTAGGCTGGGCAAAGTTTGGGCTCCCCTGAGATAACCCAGCTACAGGCCACAATCATGTTAAAGGAATACCATGATCCAGAGTATCGAATGCCAATGACATGAGAACCAGTCACTCTACCTACCTGTCTGGGCCCCATCAAGTGCACCCTGGTCTGGAGGAACAGAAACAAAGTTACAACAAGCCGTCTGTACTGGCAATCACAATCACACACACACACCCCCTAGGGGTCTCTCTCTTCCCCTATGTTCCTATCAAAACCAAGGTCATCTAGTGGTTCAAGGAGAGGACTGGGAATCCTCCTGCACCTTTCCCTGGGTGTTTCACTAACTCAGTGTGTAACCTTGGTTGACTCACTTCCCTGCTATGTACTTCAGTTTTCCCATCTGTAAAACTGGGATAACAGCACTCCCCTACACATTAGGGTGAAGTGACTCTTGTTCAAAGTGTCAGAAACCTCTGACTGAGAGGGGTTTAGAGATAGATGGAGGATGTGCCTTACAATATGGATCAATATAATTAGTAGAGAGTGAGCCCACTTTGCAATAAGCCAGATCTCACTTATAAAGCAGCAGATGGGGACTATTATACTCCAGATGCTTCCATGATATTTTGTGAACCCTTAATATTATTGCCTACCAATAAGTGAAAAAGAGCAGCTCATAGCCCAGGTCTACACTAGGACTTTAGGTCGAATTTAGCAGCGTTAAATCAATGTAAACCTGCACCCATCCACACGATGAAGCCCTTTATTGCGACTTAAAGGGCTCTTAAAATCGATTTCTGTACTCCACCCCTGACAAGTGGATTAGCGCTTAAATCTGCGTTGCTGGGTCAAATTTGGGATACTGTGGACACAATTCGATGGTATTGGCCTCCGGGAGCTATCCCAGAGTGCTACATTGTGACCGCTCTGGACAGCACTCTCAACTCAGATGCACTGGCCAGCTAGACAGGAAAAGAACTGCGAACTTTTGAATCTCATTTCCTGTTTGGCCAATGTGGCAAGCTGCAGGTGAGTGCGGAGCTCATCAGCAGAGGTGACCATGCAGAGCTCATCAGCAGAGGTGACCATGATGGAGTCCCAGAATCGCAAAAGAGCTCCAGCTTGGACCGAACGGGAGGTACGGGATCTGATCGCTGTCTGGGGAGAGGAATCCGTGCTATCAGAACTACGTTCCAGTTTTCGAAATGCCAAAACCTTTGTCAAAATCTCCCAGGGCATGAAGGACAGAGGCCATAACAGGGATCCGAAGCAGTGCCACGTGAAACTTAAGGCGCTGAGGCAAGCCTACCAGAAAACCAGAGGGGCGAACGGCCGCTCCGGGTCAGAGCCCTAAACATGCCGCTTCTATGATGAGCTGCATGCCATTTTAGGGGGCTCAGCCACCACTACCCCAGCCGTGTTGTTTGACTCCTTCAATGGAGATGTAGGCAACACGGAAGCAGGTTTTGGGGACAAAGAAGATGATGATGACGACGAGGTTGTAGATAGCTCACAGCAAGCAAGTGGAGAAACGGGTTTTCCCGACAGCCAGGAACTGTTTCTCACCCTGGACCTGGAGCCAGTACCCCCCGAACCCACCCAAGCCTGCCTCCTGGACCCGGCAGGTGGAGAAGGGACCGCCGGTGAGTGTACCTTTTAAAATACTATACATGGTTTAAAAGCAAGCATGTGAAAGGATTAATTTGCCCTGGCACTCGTGGCTCTCCTGGATGTACTCCCAAAGCCTTTGCAAAAGGTTTCTGGGGAGGGCAGCCTTATTGCGTCCTTCATGGTAGGACACTTTACCACTCCAGGCCAGTAACACGTACTCGGGAATCATTGTACAACAAAGCATTGCAGTGTACGTTTGCTGGCGTTCAAACAACATCTGTTCTTTATCTCTCTGTGTTATCCTCAGGAGAGTGAGATATCATTCATGGTCACCTGGTTGAAATAGGGTGCTTTTCTTCAGGGGACACTCAGAGGAGCCCGTTCCTGTTCGGCTGTTTGCCTGCAGCTGAACAGAAATGTTCCCCGGTGTTAGCCACGGGGAGGAGGGAGGGTTGAGGGGGTAGCCACGTGGTGTGGGGAGGCAAAATGCGACCTTGTAACGAAAGCACATGTGCTATGTATGTAATGTTAACAGCAAGGTTTACCCTGAAAGACTGTAGCCACTGTTTTATAAAATGTGTCTTTTTAAATACCGCTGTCCCTTTTTTTTCCCTCCACCAGCTGCATGTGTTTCAATGATCACAGGATCTTCTCCTTCCCAGACGCTAGTGAAGATTAGAAAGAAAAAAAACACACTCGTGATGAAATGTTCTCTGAGCTCATGCTGTCCTCCCACACTGACAGAGCACAGACGAATGCATGGAAGCAAATAATGTCAGAGTGCAGGAAAGCACAAAATGACCCGGAGGAGAGGTGGCAGGCTGAAGAGAGTAAGTGGTGGGCTGAAGAGAGGGCTGAAGCTCAAATGTGGCGGCAGCGTGATGAGAGGAGGCAGGATTCAATGCTGAGGCTGCTGCAGGACCAAACCAGTATGCTCCAGTGTATGGTTGAGCTGCAGCAAAGGCAGCTGGAGCACAGACTGCCACTGCAGCCCCTCTGTAACCAACCGCCCTCCTCCCCAAGTTCCATAGCCTCCACACCCAGACGCCCAAGAACGCGATGGGGGGGCCACCGGCCAACCAGCCACTCCACCACAGAGGATTGCCCCAAAAAAAGAAGGCTGGCATTCAATAAATTTTAAAGTTGTAAACTTTTGAAGTGCTGTGCTTAAAGTGCTGTGTGGCATTTTCCTTCCCTCCTCCACCACCCCTCCTGGGCTACCTTGGTAGTCATCCCCCTATTTGTGTGATGAATGAATAAAGAATGCATGAATGTGAAGCAACAATGACTTTATTGCCTCTGCAAGCGGTGATCGAAGGGAGGAGCGGAGGGTGGTTAGCTTAAAGGGAAGTAGAGTGAACCAAGGGGCGGGGGGTTTCATCAAGGAGAAACCAACAGAACTTTCACACCGTAGCCTGGCCAGTCATGAAACTGGTTTTCAAAGCTTCTCTGATGCGTACCGCGCCCTCCTGTACTCTTCTAACCGCCCTGGTGTCTGGCTGCGCGTAACCAGCAGCCAGGCGATTTGCCTCAACCTCCCACCCTGCCATAAACGTCTCCCCCTTACTCTCACAGATATTGTGGAGCACACAGCAAGCAGTAATAACAGTGGGAATATTGGTTTCGCTGAGGTCTAAGCGAGTCAGTAAACTGCGCCAGCGCGCCTTTAAACGTCCAAATGCCCATTCTACCACCATTCTGCACTTGCTCAGCCTGTAGTTGAACAGCTCCTGACTACTGTCCAGACTGCCTGTGTATGGCTTCATGAGCCATGGCATTAAGGGGTAGGCTGGGTCCCCAAGGATAACTATAGGCATTTCAACATCCCCAACAGTTATTTTCTGGTCTGGGAAGAAAGTCCCTTCCTGCAGCTTTTGAAACAGACCAGAGTTCCTGAAGATGAGAGCGTCACATACCTTTCCTGGCCATTCCACGCTGATGTTGGTGAAATGTCCCTTGTGATCCACCAGAGCTTGCAGCACTATTGAAAAGTACCCCTTGCGGTTTATGTACTCGGCGGCTTGGTGCTCCGGTGCCAAGATAGGGATATGGGTTCCGTCTATGGCCCCACCACAGTTAGGGAATCCCATTGCAGCAAAGCCATCCACTATGACCTGCACATTTCCCAGGGTCACTACCCTTGATATCAGCAGATCTTTGATTGCGTTGGCTACTTGCATCACAGCAGCCCCCACAGTAGATTTGCCCACTCCAAATTGATTCCCGACTGACCGGTAGCTGTCTGCTGTTGCAAGCTTCCACAGGGCTATTGCCACTCACGTCTCAACTTTGAGGGATGCTCTCATCTTGGTATTCTTGCGCCTCAGGGCAGGGAAAAGCAAGTCACAAAGTTCCATGAAAGCGCCCTTATGCAGGCAAAAGTTTCACAGCCACTGGGAATCGTCCCAAACCTGCAACACTGTGCGGTCCCACCAGTCTGTGCTTGTTTCCCAGGCCCAGAATCAGCATTCCACGGCATGAACCTGCCCCATTAGCACCATGATGCCCATATTGCCAGGGCCCATGCTTTCAGAGAAGTCTGTGTCCATGTCCTCATCACTCTTGTCCCTGCGCTGACGTCGCTGACATCGCCTACTCGCCCGGTATCGCTCTGCCAGGTTCTGGTGCTACATATACTGCTGGATAATGCGTATGGTGTTTAATGTGCTCCTAATTGCCAAAGTGAGCTGAGCGGCCTCCATGCTTGCCTTTGGTATGGCGTCCGCTCAGAAAAAAGGCGCGGAACGATTGTCTGCCGTTGCTCTGACGGAGGGAGGGGCGACTGACGACACGGCTTACATGGTTGGCTTCAGGGAGCTAAAATCAACAAAGGGGGTGGCTTTACATCAAGGAGTATTTCAGGCAGGACTTCACGGAGGGTTCCAATAAGAAATGGTGCACCTAACTTATTGTTCTTATTGGAACAAGGAAGTTAGTCTGGCCTCTGATTGATACATGGCTAGATTTACCTCGCTGCACCTTCCCTGTAAGTGACTGCAGTGTGACCTACAGGAATGAGTCCCCTAGACGGGGAGGGGGGAGGAGAAGCAAATGAGTACAAAACAAATCTGGTCTATTTCTTGTTTTGATACACTCCATCTATCTTTTACATCTTTGGCTGGCAGCAGACGGTGGAGAAGGACTGCATGCCATCCACATCTCAGGGCTGCTCAGCAGAAGATGGTACAATACGACTGCTAGCCATCCTCATCTCTTGCCTGCCTGGCAGAAGACGGTACAATACGACTGCTACCGATCCATATCGTCTGCCTGATCACCATAAGATGGTTCAATAGGACTGACTGTAGGACTAAAGAGAATGACTTGATCAAGTCACTCCAAATTTAGTACCTGCGCCCATGTCTGTCCAGGCGCTCCCGGCCAACGCAGCCAGGAACACCTCGGACAGGACGATGACAGCTACCAGTCCTATTGCACCATCTGCTGCCACGAGGCAATGGGTTGCTGCTACTGTGTAGCAATGCAGTACCGCGTCTGCCAGCACCCAGGAGACATACGGTGACGGTTACCTGAGCGGGCTCCATGCTTGCCGTGGTATGGCGTCTGCACAGGTAACTCAGGAAAAAAGACACGAAATGATTGTCTGCCCTTGCTTTCACGGAGGGAGGGAGGGAACGGGGGGCCTGACAATATGTACCCAGAACCACCCGCGACAATGTTTTAGCCCCATCAGGCATTGGGATCTCAACCCAGAATTCCAATGGGCAGCACAGACTGCGGGAACTGTGGGATAGTTACCCACAGTGCAACACTCCGGAAGTCGACGCTTGCCTCGGTACTGTGGAAGCACTCCGCCGAGTTAATTCACTTAATGCACTTAGAGCATTTTTTGTGGGGACACACACACTCGAATATATAAAACCGATTTCTAAAAAACCGACTTCTATAAATTCGACCTAATTTCGTAGTGTAGACATACCCCTAGGTGGGGATCTGTATCTCTGAAAGATCCCATGCCACTCCCACCCATTTCCATTTCTCTTGTTCAGAGGGCAGGTTCCAACACGGATACTAAGCCTGCATTAGGGGGTTGGCCAGAGCACAGCTACCCTTAGAAGCCACCCCATCCTCTCAACCTCACATGCCACAGTCACACGTCAAATTTTGGGGCAGGAAACAGGCCTTCCTCGGCACATCACAAATATCAATTATTTGCACCATGTCAATGTCCCAAAGGAATGTCACCAAAGCCAGCAGATAAATACAACTGAGTGCAGACGGGAAGGGATTCCTGTCCAAATAAGAGCAATGAAAACACATTGCACTAAAGGGGAAAGGACCAGTGTTATCTCTGAGGGAAGGCAGCGCAGGGGCCCTGCTGAGCACAGCTCTTCACCAGCACAACCCATTGCAACACACAGCTCCAGTGCAAGCTCTGCAGACAGTCACTGCCTTTACTCTAGTAACCCCTTGAAATGGCAGCTGCAAGAACTCAGAGATGTGTTCAAAAGTCAGATAGAGTCAATGTCGCCCCTGGATCTGTCATCAAAGTACAACACAGTAAGATATAGCAACACCCAATACTCTGCCTTTTGCCATGCCTGCAGGAGGACTGGAATTCCTCTCCCTTTGCAGAGATGGCAGCTCTCCACTGCTACAGCAGGCTGTGCTACACATCAACACAAGGCCTGTTCTGCCAGGGCAGCCCAAAAAGCTACCAATAAGTGCTTGAAATCTACTGCTTCTCATGCATAACAAACAGAAACAAGCGTCAAATTTCAGGGATTGGGAAGGGGCCTATTGGACAGGGGCTACAGATTATTCACAGGAGATCACATACTGGTTTCTAATTTCCCTGTGCCAGGTGAGGGGAAGCCAATTATTTGGGGGAAAGCAGAGATTATAATGCATCTCACAGCTGCAGGTTTGAGAGACAGGCACTAAAGGGGTAAAGGCAGCTCCCTTGTCTCCTTCACCATTAC
Source organism: Lepidochelys olivacea (assembly GCF_965140295.1). NCBI lineage: Eukaryota > Metazoa > Chordata > Testudines > Cheloniidae > Lepidochelys > Lepidochelys olivacea. Next base: position 56,223,813 of record NC_140416.1, read on the forward strand.
CTCGGCTCTGGAATGCAGTCCCACTGGGCAGGAGGATCAGTGGAAATTCACTGCCTTATAGCAGCTCTAAGATTCTTTGCTTTCCCCAAATTCCAGTGGGATTTGCATTCTCTGGATCCTACTCTCACCAATTTTAATGGCCCCTAACCATTAGCCACGTTTGCTAATCTCATCTGTGATTTGGGGTCAGGATTATACTGTACCGCAGTTTGGCTTTGATCCCAAGGTGTCAGAAATGACTACTAAAACTTTTAGACGTTACTAACAAAATACAGATCTCTGGAGAGGAGGCCCGGGGTGAGCCTGAGTCTGGAGTGGTTCCAACAAGGCCCTCAGAGCATGGGCTAGCAGGCTTTTCTCCAGATGTTGCATGTTGTGGTTTCTCACAAATCTCACATTGCAGAAGTTGTTGCTGAGGTGCTGAGCAGCCTTTGCACGAGTTTCTGCAAAAGGAGTTTAACTGCTACAGAGCAGTAATTCCACTGCCAAGAAGAAGAGGAACCCACAAACAAGAAATGCACACAGGATGCACCAGAGATCTCTACCCTTGGCCTGGTCAAAAATTCTGTCAACAAATCTGACAAACAAAATTTGAAGAAACAGTTTTTTTCACAAAATATATGTTTGTTTTCCATGGAAAATGTCAATGTTTCATCAAAAAAAATTAAACATCCAGAAAACAAAATAATTTAGCCAAAATCTAAAATATTCTGATTCAAAAGGGTGCCACAATGCCTCATGGGATTTGTAGTCAGATGCCTTACACCTCTATTCCTCTCTCTGAGCTAGGCTCTCTAGCAGAACTACATCTCCCATGATGCACTACAGCCAGGGACTCCTCAAACACATATCCTTGCTTTATCAAGGAGGGTGAAACGGTGCATCAAAGGAGAAGACATATTCCTTCCAGAGAGCATGACCCACAGAGGAGAATGGGAGCATACTGTCCCTCAAGTACAACTCTCATGGGGAAACTTGGAATCACTGTGGATCAAAATATTTTGGTTTTTGATATTTCACCGAAAAGCCAAAATTTCCAGGGGGAGCAGTGGAGAACAACCATCAAAAGACTATTTTCCAACCAGTTCTACTCCACACTTCTTAGAGTTCAAATCCTTCCCCTTAGGGCCCAGACAGCTTGGGACTCCACAGGACAACCTGGATCACAAATTAGTACCAGCAAGATAATGATTGTCCCAATTTTTGAGTAGCATTAATTGTTTTTATAATATTAAACTGTGTTGTACAAACATTATGCATCCTTCCATCAACAAGGAACCTCTGTGCTAATCTCACATGACAGCCCTGGATGCAACAAGCTCAGCCTGAGGATGAGAACCAGCCTCCTGCTTCTATTTCCTTGAAATGTCTCAGAATAGTGCCCCAGAATGCTCTTCAGGAAAAGATGGACAGAATTAGCCACATGCCCTCTGCCCTGATGTGCAGGACAGGGCATGGATGGCTAAGCAAAGCCACAGAAGGAATCTATTGAAGCAGCAGGATGGGCAAAACCTCTATCTCTGCAACCCTTTGGTAATGATTACAAGAGAAATGAGGCAGGGGCTGGCCATAGTGAGCTGTCACTGCATGGAGAAGGTTTAAGTGCAGATCAGCAGCTTGTCTAGTGAGCCAAAGGCAGCTCAGCATTAGTTCTCCAGGTTTTGGAGGCCAAAGACTATTTTCTAATCAGTTTCTTCCTAGTCTGTAAGAAATTCCCTTAGTGCTTCTTTCCAGCACTGACACCATGTGCTCTCCACCATTAATGGGGGCCCTGCTCCCACAGCACCAGTTTAGACCCTCCTGGATTAAACATGTCCTGGGAATGTGACCCTGTGATTCCAAGGTCTGGGCTGTGGTTTGACATGTTGAATATTGTTTCAGTTACTTTATTAATAATTGACTAAGAGGCTAAATAAACAGCCTTGTCACGGAGCCCAGAGTGTGACTCAGGCAGCCCCTCTGAGCAACAGTGCCTGCTGCCAGGAGCTGAACACGTCAGGGAGCCTCTGGACTACATCTCCATTAACTTGCTAATGGGAGCTGCACTGCCAACTCCCCACTGCTGGGAAGGGTGTCATCAGTTCTGAAAAACTGGTTGCTGGTGAAGCATCCCAGACTGACATCTCTGGTGATCTAGAGCAGGGGTAGGCAAACTATGGCCCACAGGCCGCAACCGGCCCATCAGACCTTTTAATCTGATCCTCGAGCTCCCGCTAGGGAGCGGCATGGGAGGCTTGCCCTGCTCCGCACATGCTGTGGCTCCGCACGGCTCCTGGAAGCAGCAGCATGTCCCCCCTCCGGCTCCTACAAGTAGGAGCAGCCAGGGGGCTCCACATGCTGTCCCCACCCCAAGCGCCAGCTCTACAGCTCCTATTGGCCAGGAACTGTGCCCAACGGGAGCTGCAGGGGCAGCGCCTGCGGATGGGGCAGTGCACAGAGCCACCTGGCCAGTGCTGCGCCTCCACCTAGAAGCCAGAGGGGAGACATGCTACTGCTTCCGGGAGCTGCTTGAGGTAAGTGCCACCTGGAGCCCGAACCCCTGACCTCCTCCCACGCCCCAACCCCCTACCCCAACCCTGATCCCCCTCCTGCCCTCCAAACCCCTCGGTCCCAGCCTGGAGCGCCCTCCTGCACCCCAAACCCCTCATCCTCAGCCCCACCCCCTCCCCCGCACACCCGGCTGGAGCCCTCATACCCCCGCCCTGAGCCTGGAGCACCCTCCCACACTCCAAACCCCTCAGCCCCAGCCCAGAACCCCATCCCCCGCATCCCAACCTCCTGACCCAGCCCAGAGCCCCCTCCCACACCCTGAACCCCTCATTTCTGTCCCCACCCTGGAAAACCGCCCCCCAGCACAGAGCCCATACCCCCTCCCACACCCCAACCCCTTGCCTCAGCCCACAGCCCCCTCCCATACGCTGAACCCCTCTGCTCCATGCCCAGCCCACAGCTCCCTCCTGCACCCCAAAACCCTCATCCCAGGCTCCACTACAGAGCCTGCACCTCCAGCTGGAGCTCTCAACCCCTCCCACATCCCAACCCCCTGCCCCAGCCCTGAGCCCCCTCCCGTACTCTGAACTCCTCATTTCTGGCCCCACCCCAGGGCCCGCACCCCCAGCCAGAGCCCTCACCCCCTCCCGCACTCCAACTCCCAATTTCGTGAGCATTTGTGGCCCACCATACAATTTCCATACCCAGATGTGGCCCTCGGGCCCGCCCCTGGCTTAGGGCCTCCATTCTCAGAACAAGTTCAGCCTGGGCAGGAGCAGGGTGATCTTTCCCCCACCAGCAGCTGCCAACGTGCTTCAGCCCAGCCCTAAAGAGACCTGTCCCCCTTTTAGGGGTCAACAGGGAATCCCGTTTCCATGCTACATTCAGTCCTGGGCCTCTCCACTGAAATTGCCAACAGCAAGCTAATTCGTGCCATCTCTGCTGGTGGGTGTAGTGATATCTGTAGCCATCTCCCCTTGAACGGAGCACTAGCCTGCCCGCCTTCCATTCATAGACTGGTTCTGCAACTGCTGTGGTCTCCCTCCTGGAACCTAGAAACACAGGGAGTCACACTGCGTTTCCTGGGTCTTCAGCGATCAGCTCTGAATCTACTCAACATAGTTCCAAGATATCAGCTGATGGCATTCAAAGCTGAGTGGCAGGCACTGAGCATGCCCAGGGCACACGGTTGCTGGGTGAGAGAGTGGCAAGCAGAGAACTATTTGCAGGGGGAGGAAATCACCAGCCTGGAATAAGGCAAGTCAATGCCCTCCAAGTTGGACTTGAGATGATCACAGAACACAGGAACTAGACAAATGTAGCAGGCCATCAGCAACCCAACTCCAACAGCAGTCACTGGCACAGGCTTCAGAGGAAGGCTTTCCAACCACACAAAGATCACAGGGACGGGCAGTTAGAAATTACGATGGATAAAAATTACCCCAATAGTGGGGGAGGAGATTTCTTCCACAATCCCAGCGCACATTCCAGTCAGCCATCCTGCCAGATGAGAACCTCCTGAAATCCCACCTACCATTTCAGTAAGATATGGAATTTTTCACTTTGTACCCTACACAGTTATGTAGAGTTGTTGTGCCCCGCCTCTGAGCTGGCTGGATTTCAGTGATGCCTATTCATGCATTTTGGGATAAAAGCTTGGGATCCCTTGGGATAAAAGCTCTACAGAAACACTGGAGATTATATCAGCACACAACACATGGCAGAGGACATCCTAGGTTTGGGCCCATCACTCCGTGGTTCTTGTTGGTTCTGATCTAACCACTCCGTTAAGCACTGTGGGCTTTGTCTGAGGTGAATGAGAGTGTCATTTAACTCTTAAATTCCTGGTGTTTAGAAACACCTGCCTGAGCAAATATCTGAGTTTCTGTCACTGAAGCATTAAATGGCACAAACCTGCACTCCTCCAACCCAACCACAGCATTATGGAGAACAGGGTGGTGATCTGGGACAACTATAATGCTGGGAATTTTAACCCTGGAAGCAGGATCAGGAATCTGGCAAACCAGTACACTGTGGACAAGAATGTATGGGTATGTCTACACTACAATAAAATACACGTGGCTGGCCCATGTCAGCTGACTTGGGCTTGTGGAGGTCAGGCTACAGGGCTATAGAACTGTAGTGTAGATGTTGGGCTCAGGGTGTAGCCTGGGCTCTGGGATCCTCCTCCCTAGCAAGGTCTCAGAGAACAGGCTCCAGCCTGAGCCTGAACACCTATTCTGAAATTTTATAGCCCCGCAGCCTGAGCCCACATCAACTGACCCAGGCCAGCTGCGGCTGTGCTGTGGATCTTTTATCACAGTGTAGACATACCCTTAGAGACCCTTTGGCCAGGGACTGAATTATTGCACTAATCTTGAGCGCCCAAGGCTCTCTAGACACAAAGTAGCCTGGAAAAAGCCATAGTTTTAGGGACACACAACAATAGTGATAATGTCCAAAAAGCTGGAGTGGCATCACTGAAGTGGAGAAAGGAGCCATATTCCAGCCAAATGTCCCAAACCACCCAGAGAAGGGGATTATACCAGTGCAACTTTCATTTCACCATGAGATCTGATAAGCCTGGGATTCTTTCCTCCTCCCCTCCGCCCAAGATTTCTCTTCACTCGTGGAACACAAACCAGGGTGCAGGGCTAGTGGAGGGGTGCATGGATAATGCAAGCTGAAGAAGTGGGAGAATCAAGTTGTGGGGGACTGGGGAGGGTTTCTGGCAGCAAGAGAGCTGGGCAAGCTGGAAATAGTTCCAGAGCAAAATCCTGACCTGTATCCCCACTCCCAGCACCTTCTAAAAATTCCAGTCACAGGTCTCAGCTGTAACTGGCATAGGGTGTTTGCAGTGCTCCAAGAGTTAATATATTTTAAAGGATGTTTGTGAAACAGGGAGGGAATCAGGAATGTTAGTGCTGCAGCCTAATTGTCACTGAAGTAGCAACAATGTTAACCCTTTCCCATCTGCTCCCTGTAGCAGACACATCCAGCAAAGGCTGTCCCCACAGTCCAGCTACAGTAAAGGCCACAAGCTTTGACTATGCAAACTGCATGGTCCCCCACCAGTTAATGTGCCAATTTCTCAGACAACTTAGATATTAGCTACCGCCCTGAAGAACCAGGGGGAGGTGGCAATTCTGGTATAATCAGCTAGAAGGTGCTGCAGCATGCCTTGGGACATGGTGGGGCTCCAATGAATGCACCTAAGCAGAAGTGACCAGTCCTCACTCTAATCACTTCAGAGACAGTGAGATCTGGGAATTAATCTGAGTCAAACCGAGAACAATGGAAAATAAGAACTGCCACAGACATCCCAAAGGTTTGGGGCTCCCATCCCCGAAAATGTCAGCTGTCCCTGTTGTCTGCCACTGGTGGTTGGCACAGGGCGGGCCCCTTTCCACTCCAATTAACAAGCCCACATCTGATCCCACTGAAGAGGCAACACTGGAAGGAGTGGGGAGAGTGGGTCATTACCTGCTACTTCCACGATCTGGTGCCTAGCAATATCGTAGTATGGATCATCCCAGCGCAGGTGAGTGATGGGCTCAGGGGAGCAGTTGGTGTCCTCTGCACACAAAAAAAACAGGAAACCAGCAATTAGCATGAAAGCAGAAACGGACCTGGAGCAGCTCTGGGAGGGGCCTGGAAACACAGGGATGAGAACCGGAGGCTCAGTGACACGGGGAGAAGTTAATGTACTAGCCTGGCCTTCCTGAACACCTGTTTTGAAATCTTGATTTTGTCACAGGACAAGCAAGTTTTGTCAAGTCTCAGCCTTGTCCCTGGAAGGCAACTGTGCGTGTCCCAAACCCCACAACTCAGAACAGTGTCTAGTCAGTCAGTTTCTGCTCAGGACTCTCCTGAGCATGGAAATTCACCCAACATGTATGAGAGGAAAGGAGCCAAGGGTATTGTCAGGGCTGCTCACAGCACAGGTGCTTCTGCACATACCCTGCTGCCTACCCTGCATGCTTTGCCAAATCACCTGGTCTCTCTGGGTATCAGAGCCTGCAAGAGCCCAGCCAGGTACTACACTGTGGGCTTCGGGCACAAAACAATTCACACATCTCCATTTCCCAACCCTCACATCCCAGATGGGACTGAGTTAGAGTGTGAGAGGGTCACAGTTCCCTGCAACAGGCCAAGGCACAAGGTGTCCTGGAATACCTCTTGGCCTCAAAGTCAGCCCTGCACCCAAATGTCTGCTGGCCCCAGCAGAGATGCCCACCTGACTTGGGAAAAACAGGCACTTCATCTGCTGGCCAGTTCTTATCATCGAAGGAAGCCAGTTTGAGCTGGCTCAGGGACTGGTTGGTGTCCTCCAGGGTCAGGTCATCCTGCAACTCCGAGAGTGGGTCCATGGCTATGGCCCCCAAACTCAGCTGCTTGCCCGAAGAGCCTAGAAGGAAAACTACAGAGATTCTTAAGTCAGACACATACAGATCACACAACTCCACTCTCACAGCCTATCCAGAGGCTCTCCCTTTCCTTCCCCTCCCCTCCACACTCAGCCCATCCACTGACTTCTTACCCCTTTTCCTGACTTCCCCAAAGACTGCTCACACTTTACCCTACCCAGAAACTTTCTCTCCCCCAAAGCCCACCCAGATACCCCTTCTACTTGCAGCAATGGGCACCCTGAACAGCAGACCCTTCCCTTCTACCTCCTGTTGGGAGGGGGAAAGAGCCCTAGCTAACCCTTCCAGTGAGTCTCTGCCCTGAGCCCAGCTGTGGCCTGATGGTTCTCCCTCCCAGAGAACTCAATTTGGGAGAGACACTGAGATACAAGGGAAGATAACAGGCTATCCCAGTCCCTGCCTGACACACTGACTGTACCAGCCATTATTTCCACACAACACGCCCCTTCCTGCCCCAGTGGAGCTGGCATTGGGCCCAGCTGCTTGCACAGCAGGGCTCTGCTCTGGAAGCTTTCCCAGATTTCATATCCCCCAGCTATCAGGGAGGGTCAGGGGGCTCTTAACAGTTATCTGCACTGGCACACATGGGTGCTTCAGTGCATTAGAAACAAAATCCTGTTGGGGACAGCTTGACGCATCTCTAGCAAAATTTCACTGACTGGACTAAAATGCAGGGAGAACGCCAACCCCCTTTGCCCCCCCACAAGCATTCTCAGTTTAGCATCACAATAGCAAAATCCTTCTCTCCCATCCCAACACATAGGGCAAGAGGCTAGGATACACCCCATGTTATTTCCATAGCACAATAACCCGATGCAGGCAGCACTGCATAAGCTGTGCCACGACACTGAGGAGGCTAGGGAGTTTAGAGATTCCAGGGCATGAGATTCATTCGCTGCTGCTGAGAGTTTTTCCTCAATCTCACCTGTGGTAAAATGTGGGTGCGACCCCAAAACTGAACTAAAGCAGCAGATCTTCAGGAGGTTCCCATTTCTTAAGGGAGCCCTCTAAGAAACAGCTGATTGAGTTTAATGCTGATGCCCTGGTGATATGCAGGAGGCTGATGGATGGGACCGAGGTATAGACCCTGCTCTCAGGAACTAATATTAGCAGGACCATGAAGATGGGAACTTTGCAGCCAGCAGGCTGCATCCCAAAGGGAGCTATAACGAAATAAGGCCAATGATGACACCACTGTTAAGGCCACGGGTGGGGGCTGAGGTGGCTTTGTAGTGCTGCAGCCAGTGAGGCATCTGTCATTCACAGGGATGCACGCATCCTGGGAGTAGTTCAGAGGGGAACGCAGGCATGTGCAGGCTGTAGAAGGAAGGGCTCTGGGATGGGACAGAGTCTTGTTTGCGTGTGAATGCCCAGAAGAGGACTGCAGTGACTGGGAACTAAACAGCAGCAGAACACATGGTCTTGCCTGAAAACTAACAAAGGAACTAACTAACTAACTAAGGAAGCTATGGTTCTAGACCCAAAGTGGCTTTTTCCTGGAGTGCAGGAAGGTGGAGTAGCTTGGTGTTTCGAATTCTGAGTTCCTATAGCTGCTTGTGAGATCCAAGAATGCAAGGAGCCTATGAACAGTTAGTGTGATCAGGGTGACATTCCAAACTCTAGAGAGTCTTGCTCATATGCTTGGGGCTACACCAATTGCCAGGTTTGGGGTGGGGATTTTGCCAGAGCATTAGTTAGAACTTTGAGAGTTTGTCCCCTCCCTTTGGTAGGAGGTGCTGGGGGCTCTGACCCTTCCTTATCTCTTCCCCAGCAACTCAGACACAATCTTTAACTCGTCCTTGGCTCCCGGATGTCTGGGAGTTATTTCAAGTCAAGTCAGATTCCCATAACCACAGTGAGACAGACATATATGGGCAGAGGATCTTCGAGGCAAATCAGAAACTATGCAGGGCCTGACAGATCTGCAGTCAGCTAGAGAGCCAAGCAAAACTGTTCCCTGCCCCCCTCCTGAGAGCTAGAAGAGCTGCCTGAACTTCTCTTGGATCTCAGTAGGGTCATGGAGCAGGACACTACGCTCCTCTGGACCATGAGCTAATGTTGGAATTATGCAGCAGCTGTAGCCAAGTGACAACCAGCTCCCCACACCTAGCAACAACAGATTCAGTTTCTATGGCAACTGTAGCCAGTATTTGCAGTGATTTAGTCTGATTATAGAATCCCCAGCACCAGTATAATTTCCCCAATAATCCAGCAGACACTCAGATGTGAAGTCTGATAACCCTGGAGGTTGCATGCAAACTGTCCTTAGCTGGTCCCATCTCAGACCCTAGATTCCTGCAAGGTGCTGTCTTAACACACAGCAACTTCAATAGGAATGGAGGGAATTCAGGTTCAGTCTTAACTGCTGCCACCCCCTCGATCAGTGGGAAGCCTTTGATAGGAGTCCTCTACATCTGACTGTCATTGCTGCTCACCAGCAGCAGCTTGCAAAGCAGTGTCCTGAAGTGCTTAGGGACTAAGTCCAAATTCTACCAGGCAGAGGTGGTGCTGGCCCAGGGGCAGCATGGAGTTGGGTTCCCTTAGTCCTCACCACAGGAAGTGCCACAGCCTGGCTTCAGGAACAGCTTGCAGTACTGAGCCAGAGGCCCAAGTTATTGGTTTAAAAGCCAGCATCAAGTGGATTCCACATTAGCAGGCTCCTCTCACTGGTAGGGTCTCCAATGCTGGCACCACGTGGCATAGAGTGCACTAGTCTCCAGGTTCCTTATAGTTCTGCAGTAAAAGAGTGCCTCAGTGCCCTGTGTGACACCTGATGTTTCCACCCAAGAAGATGTTTCCTCCCCAGCCTTCGCTCCAGAGGTTGAACTTCCCAGCCCCTTACACATGCAGGCAGCTCCCCAAATCCTGAGAGTGGGTTCAGGCTCCACATGACAGAGAAACCCGTGCCATGCGTATGCAAGGAGTAGCAGATTGAGCTTGCATCACCTCTTTGTGAGTTAGTCCCTCTTGCCCCTGAGAATTTCTAAGAAGCTTTTCAGGATCCCTTCCAATACTTAGGTACCCAGAAATGAGTGCAGTACCCCAAGGGATGTCTTCCCAAAGCAGTGCGCCCCACCCCTCTCCTTGCTTTGGAATGGGAGGGCTCTGGGACTGAGGAGCCCAGAACTTAATGCAGGATCCCCATGGGGTCTCCCCAAGGAATAAATCCTCTCTGTTCATATGAAGTCTCTGCACACGTAGCCTCTAACTGACACAGACTTTTTTGCAGCACTATTACATCATGAACTTGTCTCATTTGCTGCCTCCCGCACCAGGTTCTCAGCTATTTTTGCTCCCCAGGCTTCCTCCTCCAACTGAGTCTGGGGTTTGGTCATTTTCCTCCCATCTGCATTATTTATTTAGACGTAATACTCTACACCAAAGAACGCTCATCCGCATCGCCAACTGCCTTTGACATATATTTAAATACATTAAAGAAGAAATATATCATCAAGCAAAGAAGCAATTCCCCTTCCTCAATCACTTCTCATATTAATCAGCAACTGCCAGACCCAACATGGATAAAAATTCTAGGGCCCTTTGAGTTATTTCTCTGTCCTTGCTCGCAGCTTCCGCCAGTTTAGCGTCTGCTGCACACATAATTATTTTGCCTTACAAGTTAGAGAAGGTCCCTAACCCATTACTTTGGCCTCAGATGTTACCAATTTTTATACAAATATACACAGATTTTTTTTTTACCCAGTTCAGCATCAACACCACCCTCAAAGCCCATTGAGCACACCAGGACTTATAACTCACCACTGCACTAACCCAGTCTCTCAGAAAGAGCCTGGAAAAACAGATATGCCTTGAAACCAACCAACTCAGGCACTGCAAGCATGAGTTCCAGAATCCACAATGCCCAACCTCCAGTGACAATATCCTGCCCAACCCCACCCCACCCCCGAAGTTTGGGAGCTGTTAGCTCAAATGTCTCAGCTGGCTGCACCTGCAGAGGTATCACCCTGAGAGAGAGACATCAAGAGCCAAACTTCCTTCTTCCAGGTCATTAATGACCCCGCTAACTCGATATGGATACACTGCTTCTTGTTGCTACACCTTGGTTCTCCAGTGCTTCAGTAAAAGCTGAATCTAATGGAATTCCATTTCCAACCTCAAATGCTTTGCCAAAAGCCAGGCACCGTAGCCACTGCAAACCTACCCAACTAGCGATCACGATCAGGGGAGTGTGGCAGACAACCTGTAACCTAGCAGAGATCCAGGAAGAAAGTAGAAAAGCGGAGCTCAGGTTTCTCCCTCGGAGTCCCACCACAAGCTGCACAGGTTGCTTATCTGTTCTCCTCTGGCCCCACCCACCACACAAGGCGTTTTGCTGAATTTCTAAGGAACTGGAGTCATGTGACAGTCTCGAAACGGCAACATATCTTTCTTGCCAGCCACAAACCCAGTTCCTTCTGGCATACCCCCTTGTAGCTCAGCCTCCTCTGCAAACCTGGATACCTTGAGCCAAACTAAAGATTCAGACAGCAAGATTCAAAAAGGGACTGGACATTTATATGAAAAACAAGAATATCAGGAATTTTAACTGTTAATGCTAACAAAAATTTGGGAAGGATATTAAACCTCATGCTTCACAGCTTAAGAAAAATCTAACCATTAGAGTTCAGGATGAGACCTAATTGGGCGGGGGGGGGAGAGAAGGTGGATATTGTACCACATCTGCCTACGGCAGAGTTCTTACATTTGCATCTGAAGCATTTAGTCCTGGCCACTGCTGGAGACAGAATATTGGACTAAATGGACCTTGGCTCTGCTTCAATATGACAACGCCTATGTTCCAAATTCATCATGACAGAAGGCAGTGTATCTTCACCGATTTCAACAGAGCAGCCTGATCCAGGGTTGCATTTGATCCCCAGTTTTCAAATCCCATATATGATATGAACAACAGTATAAAGTGACCTATGGGGGACCTGTCCAAGAAAAGACATTTCCCTCGCAGGGTCCCTTAATCTCCTGTTGTCTCCCCAATGCCCTAGTCTATCTAATGTCCCAAATGTTAATTGTGAATGTGGATCTTTGACAAATACTTTGGGGAAAACTGAAGCATATTATAGTTCCTGATCTTTGCTTCTTCCTACAGAGAAACAGTCTTCTACTTACAGAGCTCCAGCACTAAACCTGAACTCCCCTACCCAGCCTGTCTGACTCCCCCGCCATCAGACTGGGGTTCTAGAACTTCTTCTGCCCTCTAGGCTCACTGGTCTACACTCACCTGCTTGCATCCTAGCTGTTACATAGTGGGTTTTGGTCTATCACTGCCCAAGCCTCAGGAAACTCTCCTGAATCCAAGAGTTCATAAATGATCCATTCAAAGGCCTTGTATTCCCTTTAGCACTGTAAACCTGGGCATTAGCCAGCCTTGGGGCCCTGAGCGTTGTAAGTGTGGATTGCCTTATCTGAACTAGTTCTGCTCCCATTCTGTATGCACTCTCCACCCTCTTCCAATACAAACCCTGCTCTAACCCTGCTCTTCCCAACCCTATTTACAGCTTTCCTCAAGTGGGAGTGGTGTTCTAGAAAGGACGCCTTGACACTTAAACTTTGAAAGGGAAAGGAAGCCAGAGAAACGCACAATGTCTGACTAGCCAAAGGAACGATAGAAAAATAATTTTCTGGTCTCGTCCCTCTAAAAAAGCGGTGCCCAGTGCATATTTTGAGTACACCCCATCCAAAGGGTACAAAGAGTGGTTTCTGCTTGGAGCTGACCGCTTACTGCCAAACCTGCCGAACTTCTAAACGTTGTTTAATATATATAAAACAAGACATGCTAAGACTAGAAATGCAAACTAGGGGGATCTCTATTTGCAGCGTGAACAACTTTTTTGTCTGGGAATTTTCTTATTTTTAAAAAGAAAACTAGCAGACAGCTCCGTAGCTGGACTCCCGGCCTGCCAAGCCCCACACACGGCCCAGTTCTCCCCGAGCAACCCGGGCTCCTCAGTCAAGCCCCTTCCAAGACACAGGCATCCCCCACCCTCCTACCCCCAATCTACCTATCGACAGCCCCGCCATCATCATCATCATCAACCCCTCGGCATCTCCGCGCCGCTCCCCCTCGCCGGCTGCTTGGCAGGCGTCAGCCCCCTGACCCCCCGTCTCCCCGCGCGGGGAGCGAGAACCGCGATCCTCTCATCCCCCGCCCCGACACCGCGCCACTGACCGCTGGCAGCGCGGCCCCGGCCCAAGCCACGGGGAGAACCCGAGAGTCCGGGCGGCCAGTGGCCCGCTCCGACCGCCAGGCCGCGCTCGCCGCCTGGACCCGAGCCCCGCAGGCCGGCGTCGCCCCGAAATACCGACCCCCACCCGACACCGCGACCGCCGCTTTCGCCGCCCTCACCCGTCGCCCGCTCCCAGAGGGTCCCGCCTGTCAAACCCGCTCACAAACATCCGCCTCCGAACCGGAAGAGGGATTCCCCTCTCCATGGAAACAGCGGCCCGCCCCCATTCTCCACTTCCGGTCCCTGGCGCCTTCTGGGTCCGAGCGAAAGTCGTCCGGACGCGGCCGCTGGCTCCGCGGATGGTTCCACCCCCAACGGGGCAGCCGGCAGCGGGGACCCTGTTCTCGGCTCCGGCCGCTCCCGACCGGAACCGGGTCGGCGCGCGCCTCTGCCGTGCGGCGGCAGGATCCGGCCGGGGGTCGCGGAGCCGGAGCCTCCGCCCCGGGCCGGCATGGAGCGGAGCCAGCTGGCCGGGAAAGTGGGGGCTGCGAGCGGGCGCCCGGCGGGAGCGTGCCCCGGGGCCTGCGCCCCCCGTGTAACGCCGTCGCTCCCCTGTCGCCCCGCAGGCCGTGAGCAGCGCCCCGTCCGCGGCCACCCGGGGCGGATCCGAGACCTGCCCGCGCAGCCGGGCGCGTCCTGCGGAGCCCTGCGGAGCCTCCCTCCGGGACTGGCCCTGGGGCCCTCCCTCGCCCAGGAACCGGGCATGGGCGTCTGGTGCGTGGGGAGAGCCCTGCCGCCGGGAGCGCTCCTCGGGCCGCGGGCGGAGGAGGAGCTGGGCTGTGCGGCAGAGAGAGCGCCCTCGGAGGTACGGTTGGGCCGGGGGGGCCTGACAAGCAAGCCCCGGAGCAGCTCCAGCTCGCGGGCAAGCCAGTAGCACCCAGCTGAGTGGGGGCGGCAGGACTCCCTGTCCACCACAGAGGCTTATCATGAAAGAAGGGGAAGGGGAGAGACTAAGGTCCCAGCCAGGTGCAAAGCCTGGCGCTGCCATGCTCGAGAACCCAGGTGTCCAGCTCTGTACCGTCTGCTGAAGCTCTTTGTTCTCTACTGCCCAGTGCCTGGCTCCCATGTGCGGCACTTGCCTCGGCATTTCCAGTGTGGCAGGGGAAGTCTGCAAGCACCCAACACTAGGTATCAGGTCTCACTTTTATTCGGGTCCTGATTGCCCATCACTATGGGATCTGAGTGCCTGAGTCACTATAGGTTTCAGAGTGGTAGCAGTGTTAGTCTGTATCAGCAGGAAGAATGAGGGGTACTTGTGGTACCTTAGAGACTAGCAAATTTATTTGAGCATAAGCTTTCATGGGCTAAAGCCCACTTCATCAGATGCATGCAGTAGAAAATACAGTAGGAAGATAGATAGATAGATTTACAGAGAACATGGAAAAAATGGGGGTTGCTAAACCAACTCTTAACAAGACCAATCAATTAAGATAGGCTATTAGCAGGAGAAAAAAAAAACTTTTGTAGTGATGATCAGGATGGAGACTGATTACAGGAAGTGCCAGGTGCATCAGCCAGCTCCCAATTAAGGGGCAGACACCGAACTTGTACGTCTGTTCTGAATTCATTTTGTTTTTCAGGCAATTCAGTCTGGCTGCTGCAGTGATGAATCCATTTGTGAGAGGAGCCCCAGCTGGAGGAAGTGAGTAGCTGTATATGAAACAACATGGGGGTTTCCTTTGGGACATACTGTAAGTGTAAAGAGAGAATCTATAGCCACTGTAACACTATGGGGTGGTCTCACTAGGCAGTGTCAGGCTTGGCCAATACATGGATGGCAGACTTCCAAGAAATAGCCCAGGTGCTTCAGAATATGGTGTCGATCACTCATCATGGGGTATTTTTCAGTTATTGGTTCTGTGCCCTAGTGGAATGTTGCGTTACTGGAAGGTGCCATCTTCCATGTTCTACCCCACAGTTGGCTGCATTTCAGGGGTGGGTGAAATACTCCCTGGCTGCATAAGGGTTTCTTTGGGATGAAAAATGCTGTGTAAATATGATCTCACTCTTTCCTTTTGTATGTAAGGGGAATGACAGATTCTTGGCTCTCTTTGTGGAGAAAGTTTGTTTCTGTAGGAGGGCCTCCAAGTGACCTATCTGGAAAGTTTAAAGTGACAGAGAGACCTGGGATAGTGAAGGGTGTTTTAAGGAGTCAGAGAGAGCTTTATTCTGGAGCTAGTTTGTAGCTACATGCAGCCCAAGAATTCAGAACGTGTTCTTATCAAGACATTGGGGGCCTCTTTTAGCCAGTTAAAGGGCTTATTTCCTAGGAGGACTCTTCTCAGTTGGCTGAAGTTTGATCCTTCAGAGCTTGGAGCTCCCACTGAAGGCAATAAGATCTCCATGTGCCCCGGTGGGTGCTGACATTGAGCTTGGTGTCTTGCAGATTGGTGAAGCGAGGCCGGGGGGATGATGAGGCAAACGTGGCTTTGGTGTGGATCAGTGGAAGGCTCCACATCCGAGTGCGGCGTCTTATCGCTGCAGGAACCGAGTTGCTGTACTGGCCTACAGAGGCCCAAGCTGGTCCTGCCCAAGTGGAGAGGAGAATGCTGGAGAGTGCATCGGAGGGGATAGCTGTTTTTGATGAGAAGAAGCCAAAGGGGCAGCTGGCAGTGGCAGCTGTGACAGAGACAGCAACTCCAGAGGCAGAGGCTGTGGTGCAAAGGGAAGGAGCCTCCCCATGTGGGAATGCATCAGAACCCTTTGCAGGTACGTTCCTTTCTTAGGACATGCAAACCTTGTTTTCCTCTTATGAAAAGGCCATGACTACAGCGCTGTTAAGCAGAGATCACTACGTGATTCTGGGGACCCGTTAACCAGCGTGTCTTCAGAGTTTGGAGCATTGGTGCAGTTCCAGAATAAGGCAGGCTCTAGGGATTGCGAACCCCTGGGGGAGTGAATTTGGAGGGGCCTATAAATTCAATAAGAGATTCCTCCCACACCATTGTTGTAGGGATTGAGTTCCCTTCCCTTGGGAATGGGGAAGTAATGCTGCCTTGCCTTCCCCGCTCTTTCAGAAGAGGAGGGTGTAGTATGGTATGGGGAGGAGGATACTGTGTAGTGTGCTTGGAAAGAGGAAGACTCTGCCTTGGTTGTGGGATATTTAGACTATCTCCATAGTGAGCATTATGGAGGTGTAATGGGGAGTTGCCTATTTTGTTGCTGGTCAAATACCCAGGTGGGCTGCTGTCTCTGAAGTGGCTGTAACTACATACCACACAGAAGTAACTCCTCATGGCTCTAATCACAGCTGTATTCTCCTCCTCCTACTCTGAATATCCCCCTGGGTTGGTGTTTGTATAGAACTATCCATTTTTGAGGCGTCCAGAAGACATACTAGCAGCTGGGGCTCAGTGGCCAACAGTCTGGCCCTGCAGTCCCCCGGGCCCTGTGACTGATACCCTGACCCTACGTCACTTCAGGAAGTAGCAATGCAGAATGGAGAATGTTGCAGTTCCTAGCCTTACCAGCCATGGCACAGCTCCCCAAAGTCCTGCCTGGATGTGTTGAGGTTGAAATTCCTCCCCTGTTTGGAGAGAGGCATCAAGGAGCCAGATGCTTGATGTCCCTTGGTAGGGTGGAGTGTCTGTCTCTGAGTTTCTCCATTTTCTCTGTTCCGGACAACACAAGCCTGTTGTCCTCCAATAGCCAGTGTTGATTTTCCCCCTGTTGTGTGTCTGTGCAGGGGATCCTGATAACTCCAAGGTGATGGAGAATGAAACTAGAGCCGAAGGCAGGAGGCAGCCAGCCAAACGTTCCCACAGGCTGCAAGACAACAGCAGGAAGGAGGAGGAAAGCATGACCCCTAGACATGAGTTTGGGGAAGCCAAGGTGCAGAGGAAAGAGAACCAGCACCATGAGAGCACCTCAGCAGCTAAGGCTAACAGCAGATGCAAAGAGGACTCAGTCAAGGAGATGGACCCCCAACCCAAAGCCAAGAGAGCAGATGGGGAGCTAAAAGAGGCATGTTGTGGGAAGCTCCATCTGCCATTGTCTCCCCCAAACGGGGTTCGACTCAGCGCTCGCTTAGCTGGGAAGCCGCGCAAGGTGCATGCACTGACGGGCCAGTGCCTGCAGGCGCACAATGCTAGGGTGTCTGGGCAGGAGGCCAAGAGGCCAAGCACTTCCGAGGGAGGTGGTGCAGAGACGCGCAAGAAAGTGGGGCAAGTTTCCAAAAACCATTCCAAACTGGAGCCCCTGGAGCAAAGGAAGAAGGGCCTATCTGATGATCCTGATGAGCCGGACAAGTACCCAGAGGTGGAGGTCAGTATTGCACTGGAGGAGGAGTCTTCTGGGAGCCTGGGTGTATCTCAGCAAAAGTCCCTGCCACACGGCGATGAAGCTGGCGAGCGCAGGTATCGCTGTGGGGAATGCGGCAAGGCCTTCCTCCAGCTCTGCCACCTCAAGAAACACAGGTTCACCCACACTGGCTACAAGCCTTTCCTGTGCACTGAATGTGGCAAGAGCTACAGCTCTGAGGAGAGCTTCAAGGCCCATGTGCTCTTCCATCGGGGTGTGCGTCCCTTCCAGTGCAAGCAGTGCGACAAGGCCTATGGCACCAAGCGGGACCTGAGGGAGCACGAGGTGCTGCACACCGGCGAGCGGCCCTTTGCCTGCGAGGAGTGCGGCAAAACATTCGCCCGCCGGCCCTCCCTCCGCATCCACAGGAAGATCCACCTCATGAAGGAGCTCAACCTAGCCAACCCCAAGGTTTGCAAGTGTGCCATCTGTGAACGTTACCTGGCCAACCCTGGCTCCCTCCGCAACCACATGCGCCTGCACACCGGGGAGAAACCCTACATCTGCCCCTACTGTGGCAAGGACTTCCGGCAGCAGGGCAACCTGCGCGGCCACCTGCGGCTCCACACCGGCGAGAAGCCCTACAAGTGTCGTTTCTGTGGGGACGCCTTTCCCCAGCTGCCGGAGCTGCGGCGGCACCTCATCTCCCACACTGGGGAGGCCCACCTGTGCACAGTATGTGGCAAGGCGCTGAAGGACCCCCACACGCTGCGGGCCCATGAGCGCCTCCATACCGGCGAGCGCCCTTTCAAGTGCGAGCAGTGTGGCAAAGCCTACACGCTGGCCACCAAGCTGCGCCGGCACCAGAAATCCCACCTGGAGGACATGCCTTACAAGTGTGATGTCTGTGGCATGGGCTACACCCTCCTGCAGAGCCTCAAGCGCCACAAGGTCACCCACAAGGGGGCAAGAGACTCCATTAAGCTGGTGGAGGCTGCGGTCTTGCTGGGCATGGATGTGCCAAAGGCTGCAAGGAAGAGGGTCAAGAGGAAGGTCCCTCAGGATGGGGGTACTGAGGAGCCTACGGTGCTCATGGTGCAGTCAGTGGAGATGCCAGCACCAATAAAAGAAGCAGAGCTTATGATAACTGCTAACGGGCATTACATTGCTACTTACCAGCCCCCAGGCAGCCCCCCTGAGCCCGGGGCGCGCAGGATGCTGGGCAGCGCGTCCCCTGCTGGGCACCTGGAAATGAACAATGACATCATTGAGATCACTATCTCTGAACACGAGCACAAATGTATCATCATGCAGGACGAAGGCTCCCCCAGTGACGTGGTCATCATCCAGGAGGGCGTCGGTTTTGGTGCTGTAGCAGAGGTGGTGGAGGTAGAGACGGGGACCTGACACCCAGCCTCTTCCCAACCCGTGCCTGACCTGTTTGACTTCTCCACATCTATACAGAATATAAAATCTATTTTCTAACTTTTGTGTGTGTTGTGTCTATGTTGCTGGGAGACCAGGCCCTACCAAGCAGGATGAGTGGCCAGCAGTGCTTCGCACCTGTTTGTGGCGAGGTCAGGAGGGCATGACATAAGACCTGGTTTACACTAGGAAATTAGGTTGGTGTAACTACGTCGCTCAGAGGTGTGAAAAATCCAGCATAGTCAGCGCTAGGTTGACGGGAGAATTCTCCTGTTGACCTAGCCACCATCTCTCAGGGAGGTGGATTACGTACATTAATGGGAGAACCCCTCCCATTGGCATAGTTAGAGTCTTCACTGAAGAGCTACAGCTGCGCCACTGCAGTGTTTTAAGTGTAGACAAGCCCTAAATATCACTAAGCCAGGTCTCTGGCAGCTGCCCCTCTGTTGGAAATCTATAGGGAGTGTGTGCTGGGCCTCGTGAAAGGAACACTCTGGCTAATGGGGTGAAAACCTCGTTGCAGAGGAAATCCCACTCATAACTAATGCAAAAGACAGTGCCGCTGCTGTCCTGTCCCCAGACTGCTTAAGGGTTAGATGAGCACCATTACTCTGTAGTGACCTGTGGTGAAGGCAAGGGTGAGCGCAAACAAGCAGCTATTGAATCAATTGTAAGCCCCCTTCCTCTCTTTGTTTTGGTTTCATTCCACAGTTTCACTGCTTTATTTCAATTATTTTTTCCCCTTTCGTCCGCTTAGGGTGATCGTAGGATGAGGCACAGCTGAAGAGATGCTGAGCCAGTTAGCAAGGGGTTTACAAAATTCTTTTGATTTAAAGATTACTCTTTACAATTAAATCAAGCAAAGCTCCATCCCATTCTCCACTAGAGGCCCGGGCAAGATGCTTCTCCTCCATATGGTCTGTGTTCTGCCTGTGTTTAGCCTTATATAATAATTCAAGGGCATGACAGTAGCTGCTCCCTGGGATTTCCCTCTTGACCTCTTCCCTGCAGGCTCTGCTTCAGCACTTCCTTCGGCACCTACAGTAGTGAATGGGTCAGCACTGCATTGCAAATGGGACACCGAACACTGTCTTCAGTTTCCATGGACTGAACCTCTTCTGCCCCAGTAAGGGTAGTTTGAATGCGCTGTGCAGTTCCTCTCTTCATTAAAGGGTTCTGATCTTGGAGCGGCTCCTTTTCCCTTTGCTACGTAAAGGCTTTGGGTCTCCCTCCCAGTCGCTCATGGGAGAACCAAGGTCTTGGGGTCTCCCATGGCTTTACACCAAGATTTCTACCAGTGAAAGACAGCTATAAATGGGCTCTTCCCCAGGGTGATGTGGCTTCATTTCAGCTGAGCCAAAGCCATGCTGATGAATCTAGTTTTGAAACTCCTGGCACCTGTGAACAAGGGGGTCTTACTTAGCTAGAAAAGGGATTGTGCAGTCCCAGCCTCAAATCCAGGAAGAGGCCACGCTTGTGCCCTCGCAGAAGGCAAGAGTTCAGCCTTGGACTTGGCTGTTACTGAATTGTTCCCGCATCCCTTTGCTGTGAGGTGAACTGAGGGCAAAGAGCTTCTGGAAGCCAGTCTTCATTAGTTGCTGTTAGGTGCTCACGGCAGGGCAGAGCCTTTTTCAGTAAAGGCATATTGGTCGTCACTGGATCTCTGTGTTTATTCCCATCAGTGATGATCTTTGCTGTCCATCCTCCTGCACTGGCTGCACTCAGCGCTAGGGGGTATAGAGTCTTAGATATGAAAAAGTTGTAATAGGTTTCTTCCAGCCTCATTCCTGGAGCCAGGGCAGGGACAGAATAGTCTTGTCTCATTCTAACTGTCCCCAGTGATGGGGCTCCTAGCCGTTTCCTGGAGAGAGGATTCCACAGCTTCATACGCTTTACTCTCAGGATAATTTTTCGTGTATTTGGACAATGTTTCTCTCTTTGAATCCATCCCATTCCTTTGTTCTACCCCATTGGCGTCATCTCCCTCTCTGACTGGAGCATGCTCCCTTTCATGCCCGTTGATGAATGTTACTTAGACCACATCTACACTACAACACTTTGGTTATCTCAAATTACGTCGCCATAAAGCTGCCACAGATAGTATATTGCTCGTGCATATGTGGCTCCTTGCACCTGTGCTGTGCGTAGTCGCCAGGAGTGCTTGGGGCAATGCACGGTGCAATGCACCATGAGTAGGTATCCCAGTGTGCAATCTGCCACCATCCAGCACAGTGTTTCGAGAAGTTTTGGCAAGGCATGGTGGGGTAGAAACAGGTTGTGCAGGGGTGACTGGGTGCAAAAGATCAGGTTCACGGTGTGCAACTGTCTCCATCCGATAATGTCATCTGTGCCCCATAATTTTCACACTTTTGTTAAAAAGCCCACATACCCATGCAGTCCTCTCAGTCCACTATCTCTGACCGAAGCATGGAGCCTGCACAGCTCTGCACTATTGTCATAAACATTGCAAGCACAGGACGCACTATCCTCTGGTATTTGAGGAGCCATAAGAAGAACTGCATCAGTGGGGAACATGACAGCTTCTTGCAGGACAGATTGCTGTGGGACAATGAGAACTCATTCAAGGTTTCTGGTGGTGGTCTCAGAGCAGCTGCATATCGTGGAGCTCTGCTTCTAGGTTTGAGAAATGAGCGCTGACGGGTGGGATCTAATCATAATGCAAGCTTGGTATGATGAGCAGTGGCTGCAGAACTTTTGGATGTACAAGGCCACATTCCTGGATCTGTGCACCAAGCTCACCCAAGCCCTCCAGCGCAGGGCAACAAAAAAATAGAACTTCACTGACAGTGGAAAAGTAAGTGGCAATCACACTGAGGAAACTTACAATGCCAGATTGCTACCAGTCAGTGGGAAATCATTTTGGAGTTGGAAAATCCACTGCGGGGGCCTTTGTCATGCAAGTGTGCAGGGCCATTAATCATCTCCTGTTATCCAGGACTGTGACTCTCAGCAATGTGCAAGACCTAGAGGATGGATTTGCAGCAATGGGGTTCCCGAACTGCAGTGGAGGAATAGATGGCATTCATATCCCTATTTTTGCACCTGGCCACTTTGCCACAGAGTAGATCAGCAGAGAGGGCTACTTTTCTATGGTTATGCAAGCATTGGTGGCTCACGGGGGATGCTTCACCAACATCAATGTTGGCTGCTCAAGGAAGGTGCATGTTTAAGAACACAGGACTTTTCAGAAAGCTATAACTGGCGAATTACCATTGGCAATGTTGAAGTGCTATTAGGTTTGGGGAAGACCCAGCCTCCCCTGCTCCCTTGCTTCTTGAAGCCATACACTAGCCACCTCAACAGCACCAAGGAACTAGCGCCCAAGCAGGTACAGAATGATGGTTGAATGTGCTTTTGGAAGATGGAAGGGATGCTGGCATTGTTTACTTATAAAAATTGTATCTCAGTGAAAAAAATCCTAATAGTTATAGCAGCCTGCTGTGTCTTGCATAAGATCTGTGAAGCCAAGGGGGGGGGGACACAACGAGGAGTCCTTGTGGCACCTCAGAGACTAACAAATTTATTTGGGCATAAGCTTTCGTGGGCTAAAACCCACTTCATCAGATGCATGGAGTGGAAAACTACAAAAACTATTTTTTCCCCCTGCTGATACACCTTCTTGTCAACTGTTTGAAATGGGACACCTTGATTACATTGAACTCATTAGCACTACAAAAGTGATTTTTCCTCCCTTCTTGTGAACTGTTGAGAATAGCCCACTTCCACCTTAATTGAATTGGCTCGTTAGCACTGACCCCCCCACTTGGTAAGGCAACTCCCATCTTTTCATATGCTGTGTATTTGTACCTATTTATTACCTCTCTACTGTATTTTCCACTCCATGCATCTGATGAAGTGGGTTTTAGGCCACATAAGCTTATGCCCAAACAAATGTTAGTCTCTAAGGTGCCACAAGGACTCCTCATTGTTTTTGCTGATACAGACTAACACTGCTACCCCTCTGAAACCTGTCAAAAGGGGGGGAAATTGCCACGGGGCTGTAGGGCAGGAGTGGAGCAGCTGTCAGCGGAGTTTGAGCAGCCAGACACAAGGGCTGTTAAAAGAGCTCCGCACAGGGCTATGTGGCTCAGGGAGGCTTGGAAAGAGCACTTTAACAGTGAGCCACAGTGTGTGTACTGTGGTGTACTGTGCTGTACCTGCCCTTGATGTTTTGGGGTCATTAGGAATTGTGTGGTGCTTGATATACACCTCTGAGTAGAACACTGTCAGTGCACCTATTAATTTTGCAGTGCTTGGTGTTTGTTTATGATTGTTACACTTTGTCAGTGATCTGATGAGCTGTGTTATGCTGTAGTATGGTGACAAGTAAATGTGTGTTTTCATAACTGCAAGGCACTCTACAGCATATGTTGTGAACGAATAAAGATTAATTATTTTCCAAATAATTTTACTCTAACAAAACCAGTGCACAGAAAAATCTGTGTAACTTTAAAAGCAAATACATCAAAAATTTACTAAATTAATAGAACAGAACTTAAGGAGAGAGAACATTCATGTCCATTAATACACACTTTAAAAGCATATAAAGTGTATGATAAAATACGTGTATCTGAAAAAGTATAATAGATTTTAAAAGTATGAACATAGAGCTTACTTGTACAGCTGTTGTTTTTTATGACAATGTCAGTGCATTCATTTCGGTGATGTTGGCCAACCTAATCATTTCAAATTATGATTTGCAAGCAAAGTCGAAATGAGCTCTCCCTAACAGCTAATGATGAGCTGGGGGCTTGGGGGAAAGGCTTCAGGACCAGATTTTATTTACATTCACACCTAATCTACCTAGGTATCCAGCAAACAGAGCTGTGTTGCCCAAGTGATAGATTTTTGGCTGGGGTTCAGCCAAATCACTTGAATGCAGGGGGAGAGGGAGGAATTAAATGTTGTTGCTCTTATTGTATGAGTAAAGGGCAGTAGAACTGTACTTAGCCTGTGTTGATTGAGGGCATCGAGAGAGGGTGGGGACAGGTATTTTGCTTGATGGTCTGTCTGAGTCACAAGTACCATTTAACCTGCCCCTCTCCACTGTTTAAAGACAGCTGATTAGGCTCCATAGATAGTCTTTGTTTTGTTAAGTGGCCACTACAGCTGAAATCACTGATAATCAGGTCTAAGTGCTTAGTCCTGCTGTGGGGACAGTGCTGCTGTGGAAGAGACGGCCCAGCCTGCACTAGCAGCGAGGTTTTACTACAGCCCACCTTCACCCTCACAGTCTCACCCCTCATTGGCTCTGACACCCCCCTGTAAATTTGAACACCCCTCCCTAATTTCAATTCCTGGGGAAACCACTGATTCTTAATGCCCATGGGGTTGAATGGCAGGGGTAGGAATGTTCCCCCTACTACCATGTGGAATGCTGGGAGGTGTGTGAAGGGAGGTGCTGTATTGGAGTTCTCCAGGGACTGGAAAGGGAGAAGATCCCATGGTTGTTGAACCTGTAAGTCCGCAACAATCAGCAGCATCTGTTTGCTGCCAGAGAAGCTCTATTAAGTCCTGGTGCATCTCCCTCTCCTTTTCCTGCTGGGACTCCTGGGCCTTTCTCCTGTCTGCTGTTTCCTTCTCCAGGCTGCCTGCAGTGATCACCCTCCAGGCCCAGTGCTGATGGTGCGATGCAGCACTGCGTTGCAGGATCTCATTTAACATGTTATACCGAGTCCTCTTCTTTCTCATTTGGCTCAGGTTTTCTGCAAGTGTGGAGAGGGACCCCTTAAAGGCCGCAGCAGCTGCAGATAAAACACACAGAGGTACCATTGTCAGTTTAGTCACAAAAGAAGGAAAAACTTAAGATTCAGAACTCCGTTCCCTTGCTCCCCATAACCTTTAAACAAGACGTGCTCATTGACACTTCTGCTTGGGAGTGCCTGTGCATGGCATCACTCAGCACCAGCCACAGTGAGTGTGAGCTGCAGGGGTGAGGGAAATGAGGAAGGAACTGCTCAGTTGCATGAAACTTAGCCCTGGTCTACACTGGGGTGGGGGAGGGGATCGATCCAAGTTACACCAGTTCAGCTACGTGAATAACGTAGCTGAAGTCGACGTACTTAGATCGACTTAATGTGGTGTCTTCACTGCGGTGAGTCAACTCCCCCGTCGACTCCATCTGCGCCTCTCATGGCGGTAGAGTACAGGAGTCGACGGGAGAGCGTGCGGAGGTCGATTTATCACGTCTAGACTAGACACGATAAATCAACCCCCGTTGGATCGATCGCTGCCCACAGATCCAGTGGGTAGTGTAGACATACCCTGAGTGTAGGGCAATGGCACTGAGTACTGGCACCATTTTCTGGAGGCAGTGGTGATTGTAGCTGAGATCTCACTCCTGAGGGTAACAAAGGCACAGAGAGCACAACTGCTGGTGGTGGTGTCCCAAAGCCATCTGGGCCCCTATGCTGCTAGTCTGTGTACTGCACGGTGCCTGCCAAATTATCACTGACTGGTGTGCAAAAGTGTCCTACTGCAGAGGAAGAAATGAGGCCACCATTCCTAGAAAGCTCCAGGAGAACTTTGCAGAGTACCTCCATGACAGTTTCATCAAAATCTCAGGAGGATTCAAAGCCCATCACGGTGTACATAAACAAACTGCTCAGCATGGCTCCCCCTGCCTACATCTACAGGGAAGTGAAAATCCCATAACAATGCTCTCTCTCTTCATTGTCCCGCTACCTCTTCTAGTATGAGTAAATTAATGAAAAGTCGATAGTTGTGTCCTGTTAAGTTGGGGGTGCTATCAGTACATCATTGTAATGGGAAATACGTTTACACGCTTACCTGAGATTCCTTTCCCTGCGTCAGGCTTGCCCATGCTCGACTGACTGGACTGCGCTGGAGTCTCACACAGGTCCTGGCTCACAGTGTAGCTGGATTCCCCCCCCCCCCCAGTTTCCTGTCCCCCATCCTCCTCCTCGTTCTTGCTGTTTATGCCAGGAGTCTGGGGCTTGGGCTTCTTGGAGGTATCCATGGTGAAAAGTAGGGGTGCGAGTGGGGTCTCTGCCAGATATGCCATGCAGCTCTTTGTAAAAGTGGCGGGTCTGTGGCTTGGCACCAAACTAACGGTTGGCCTCCCTGGCCTTCTGATATGCCTGATGCAATCCGTTCACTTTCATGTGACGCTGTTGCTGATCCCTTTGTCATGCCCTTTCTCCTGCATCCCCCATGCAATCTGCTCATAGATGTTGACGTTTCTACGGCTGGTCCGTAGCTGTGCTTGTGCAGCCTCTTCCCACAGACTCAGGAGACCCAATGTCTCATGTACTCCAGGGTGGAGCATGACTGAAGCATGAAGCCGGCATGGTGACTTGTGCAGTTGCACACGACAGCGGGAGCTGCTAGGTGTGTTTGCCAAGCTGGACAATCAGGAAAAGGCGTTTCAAAAATTTGCAGGGCTTTAAAGGGGAGGAGGCCCTCCTGTCTGCATGACCCTGGGCAGTGGAGTTCACAATTATGAGCAGAGTGGTCAGTGTCAGGCATTTTGGGAGGACTGTTAGAGTTGACATAGTGTCTAAACTTGTGCTGCGTTGACCTCAGGACACCGTCCAAGGCCACTAAGGGAGGCGGTTACTGCGTTGCTGTAACTGGGCACTTACCTCAGTAGGAGACAAATTTAAACATAGACACATGCACAACTAGGTCAATGCAAGGCAGCTCTCCACAACCCAACTTTGTAGTGTAGGCCAGGCCTTAGAATAGGTATATGTATCACTTGGATAATTGTTCTTACAAAGTCAGTCCTTCCAGTATCCTCCTCATTTTTGATTTTTCTCTGAACACACTCAGGTTTGTCAGTCACCTCCTGGTAGGGAAACATCCAATTCTAGGTGCCAGCTTAACCAGTGTTTTAGAGCAGGGACCATCCCTTCCCTGCTGTAGGACTCAATGTCTCTGTGTATAGGGCCAAAACCTCCACTGGCTTGTTTGACTTATCTCATTGCAAATGCCTGTCTCATTGGCTGCCTCTAAAGCCTCAGCCATCCTTGCTGCCCGATTTCCTCCTCTCTGAGGACCTGTTTGATTGATTTTTCCCCAGATTGAGTCTCCTGGGGAAAGCAGGGTCCAGTACACCTGTGATTTGTTACCACTTAAGGGAAGGCAACTGGGGAAGTTGCTGGGAGAGCTGAGACAGAGCTTCCGAGAAGACTCAGGAAGTAAACTGCTGGGGGAGTTCCTGGAGAAGCAGCCTGAGAATCCAGCAAATGCAGGCTAACGAGGGGACCAGCACAGCCCCTTGACTTCCAGGGCAGAGACTGAGTAGAGCCTGGTAAAGATGGATAACTGTACCTAGCAAAGAGGTTGGTGCTAGGTGGACCTTATAGATAGGGGTCTGTGGCCAGTGGGAGACAGGTGGAAGAGTCCTTACTGTGCCTTTGGTTTATGTTAAACCAGACCCCAGCAAGAGGGTTTGTTATTGGACACAAGTGCCTGTGGACAGTAAAGGAAATCTGAGACCAAGTGCCACGGAGCCACGCTTGGCCAGCAGGTGGGCCCACCCATTTAAAGGCCCTTAGGATTATTCGTCTGTCATAGGAATCCAGCTCCTCCCTATTTTTCTTATCACCTGGGAGTGTCATTAGTGTTTTTATTCCCCATTCTGGAATCTTATTAAAGCAGTAGGAGGACCAGACTGTTGCTTCTGCTTCTTATGGCTCCCCCTTTCCCATACCTTATTCTGTTGTTACGGATCATTCCCCTCAGTTTAGGGCCTTTTAGCCAGTTTTTAGGCCAGGCGATGGTCCCAGATCCAAGCCAGTTTGAATTAATGTTGAATAAGATGATAGGAGAGCCTATCTCAAATGCTTTGCTGGCATCTTGTCACTGCTGGGTGCACCTTTATTCGGTAATTTTAATGTAA